>NC_141695.1:179506513-180706513 GCF_964263255.1 Lissotriton vulgaris | reverse complement strand
TGAGCATCACCCTTACCACAAATCCTCATCATCAGGCAATTGGATTGCGGGAAACCAAGAATGATATTCAGCGTGTCCTTTTCTTACGTTCATTGCTTACAATCATTGGCTAGCGGATCAACATCATAAATCATCGTCTTCATTGTTTTGCTTTTGTTGTCTCCAATCTCCATGCGTACTGTTTTTCTTTCTCAAACCTTTCCCAAAACCCCCGTACCCATCCATTAAACAAACCCTAACCCTCTTCCCCCGGGCTGCGTGGTTACATTGAGGTGTGATGTTTCTTACATTAAATATACACCAACAATTTGATCACGCGCTTGCTGGGGCAGATGTGGTGAAAGCAACAATAGTGAAATGTCAACAAGGCATGGCCAGGATCTTCTGCGGCTTCCCAACTCAAGCTCTGTGTATAACGCCAACTAATTTACCATTAACATCAAACAACGAATGCATCTAATGAATTGGCGTAATTTTTTGGGTTTAAAGTTTAAAGCATTATGATTTAGAAAAGTTTGACGTTGCCGTGAGTACTACAAGTACAGTTGAACTTCTTCTTATCTTCTCTTGCACTTAGTTTCCAGTCCCCAAAACCATTGTTTTGTTTCAGTTTAGCAGTTGCAATATTGGGTCACCCATGCAATGTACTGTACTTACTTATACTACCCCCACATTGTCTGTCACGCAAATGACTGCCTCTTTCTTTTTGTCTCTAAATGCTACTGGCAGGGTCTGTCTACTACTACTATCACAGAAGTTCTGATTCTGAACCACAGATTCTTCGCCATTGTCTTGGAAATCAAATGCAGCCCTTGCAGTGCCACACTTCATCATAAATCATCATCATCTCATCAGCAATCACAGGTAAGATAAGTTTGCAGTGAGGTATAACGCAAGACAGACTGGTCGTTCTTCTAATACTACAAATATAACTCGGTGAGGGTTTACCGCATCTATCTGTTTGCATGTTAAAGATGTGGGCAATATATTTTATTATTAAAAAGCACTGTCCGCCGACCTGCATGGCCAAATTAAACCTTGCGAGGTTGCACAACGTACATTATTTGGTGAAACACTCCCCCCTCCAACCCCCCAAGAAACGCAAATGAACTTCAAATGTTTTCTTTTGAACATAACTTTGTGTCTCGTTTATTTTTAACATAATCTAATATATAACTAAAGATGATACAAAAATAAAATATATATAAATCCTACACCACAGCTGTCCCTACCCGCCTCCCCTAACCCCAACCAAATTCCCACGCTCAATGTAATGTAAAAAAAAAGTAAAAACCCAACACCCAATTCCCACCCACCAACAAAATGATTGAAAAAGGGGCAAACAGGGTCCATCTCATAGCCGGCGGGCTTTTAAGTGTTGATCCACCAGGATCTTTACACGCTCCTCTATTTGTCTTTTTGTCTGACTACTTTGAGCCTCCAGCCTGGCTACCCGGAGGAGAATTTTTCTCTGGAACTGGCGGCACCTACATTGGCAGCCATGTTGTTGTGGGGGGGTGGACGATGCGGGGAAAATCTGGCGGCGGGCGGCTGCCTGACCACGCCGACGTACTCCTGCAGGCTTGGGGGCCGGGGCATTGGAAGAGGCAGCAGCTGCTGCCGCCGCCTCCTCCTCCTCCTCCTCGGCCTGAGCCACCAGCCGGCGGTAGGCCTCAACGATGGCCTGCAGTTTCCGCTGACGGGCCCGGACTGCCAGCTCCTTCCTCGTTGGTTTAGAAGGAGTAACTATAAAGAAAGAGACAGAATTGTTGTAATCAAAAATCCCAGCAAATCAAGAACACAAAATGTATCCAACACATAGTGGGCGGCACAGTACAGTAGCAATAGCAAGCAAGCTGAGTACCTAAAATGTTGTTTTATCTATCTTGAACATTCTACGCATTATATACTTCATTTGTCTGACTTTTTGGCACGGCATTATGCCTGCCCTAGTAACATAGCATGGGTGTACTTCAACGGTCACATACGAACACCTGTCTTTTTCATATCTCGTTTTTTTCTATCATATACTCTGTGCTTCCGGGAAAAGTGACAGTCTCAAACTAACATTAATTAACAGTGGCCAGCTAGTACTAGTAAATGTCTACTCTAGAGACTATCATTCTTTATATCGCGCAACAAACGTTAGGTGGTTTGTGTTTCGCCAGCAACGACCCGGAATGCATCCAGTCGTCCCCTCCTTCCCTTGCCTTTGGGTTTAACCAAAACACCGCTGCCGACACTAGTATCCACTATCCACTAACCACCGATATTGGATGTGTCTCCCACCCACGCAGGCAGCTGTGTTTTCCCCTTTCTATGCTTCCACAACAACCCACGCATCCAACTGCTCTCAAACACCTGCATTGCTGATTCCAAAGTATCCTTCTATATTATATGATTGGTGCTTTTTTTTTGCTCCTTTCATCATACTTAAAATCAATCTCCTGTTAATCCATCGCGGTCATGTAATGTTGTGGATAAGACTTTTTTAGTCTGCCACCAACCTTTCACAGCTGAGTTGTAGTCACATAGAAGAGGCCTGTATAACTTATTTTATCAATTCTCGCCGGTGGTAATGCTTTTGCTAAGCTTGGTAATGACAAAGGTGGCGTCATATATTGTCCAGTAGAACTTCAAGTTCATTATAAATATCAGAGTACAGTGAGGAAGTT
The DNA here is from genome assembly GCF_964263255.1 of Lissotriton vulgaris. Lineage (NCBI taxonomy): Eukaryota > Metazoa > Chordata > Amphibia > Caudata > Salamandridae > Lissotriton > Lissotriton vulgaris. Next base: position 180,703,838 of record NC_141695.1, on the reverse strand, counting down.
TTCCCCACCCACCAAGTAATGCGGATCACTATTGAATGTAACTTACCATCGCCCACCGTTGTTGGCTCCTCCCCCGGTGCTGCCGGTGCTGCTGTAGGTGCCTCTGGTCCTCCATTCCCCTCCGGGATCGCTTCTGCTGACGCCGTCGCAGCGCCGCTGCCCCCGTCGGCAATGGTGGATGGTACCGGTTCTGCACAAATAAAAATAAGTAATTAAGTACACCTTTTTAGATGGATGCACAGCCCCCATTGTACTTGTTCACCAAGAATGGAGTTCTGCAAAACAGTTAAGTACAACGTACGTAATCAGTAGTAGTCCACATTGCCTAGTACAGCAGAGTAAGTAACACACTACACATATTAGCATTTATTTGGTATGGTATGGTACCCAAGCTCATCTCATCTATACTGCTACTCTAGTCCTTGGAAAGTTAGACTGAACCATGTAACCTAACCAGTTTGTACATCAATGACATGTCTACAGTTTTGTGCATGCTACCTCACAGCTTGTTGCGCAGTACGAGAAGACGCCTTTGAGGCCACATGATAGTTCAAAGCATACACCTGAAGAGTTTGGAAAATAGAAAGGCCCGTATTTACTTTTTGAATGTGGATTGTGGAATCGAGTTTGCTTACAGCCTCAGGTTACACCTTTTTTTTTAGCATGACAGCTAAAAACGTTGAATAAATGTATGTAATGTTTTCATACTGTCTAACGTGCACCACTTTTGTCATTATCTTTCGACAGATGAGAAGATTTCCTTCTACGAAGCAAAGATTTCCAGAGCTTACCAAAAAGAGGCATATGCAACCAGTATACGTTCAATGGTGAGGGGTCTCCGACATTTCCCACATTTCCCTATCGTGCACTGGTAGCTGTACAAATGTAGATTACTTTTTATTCAGCCTTTTTTAACTCTGGATTTTTTCTGGTGGCCCTGGCCTTGACGTATTTCACGGAACAACTTAAAAACATTGATGTTACTTACTTAGTTACTTCTAACAAAATAAAGGTTTTGAAGTACCACATTGACTCGGAAGTATATTTTCAGTGTCTGTTGTCTTGTAGACTTAGACGAGAGAGTGAGCAAAAGGGGGTTACTTAGGTTATGGATTGTGTAATAAAAGCATTTGGCATCTTCATATTGGGGTTCTGGAAAGGGGTAATTGAATAATTGACCAATGACTGAGCCCATATAGGTTGTCGTTCATTGAATTGTGGGTTCCTCTGAGTTCTGTGACTGAGGTGTAAGACTGTAAGTAAGTAAGGTCCAACCTGCCTATCACCAACAACATCCAATTTTGTGGTGCATACATAGTTATGTATGTGACTGCATAGAAGAATACCCGCAAGAGTAGTAGTGGTATTCATTACTAACGCTTACAAAATAGTAGACCAACATCTGGATGCATACTTGGTTGGTGTCAATTGGCAAAGAAGAGACATTACAGAGGAAAAAGCATAAGACAGGAGTGGACCCTGTGCCTTCCGCTATTCTATCACAGATTTTTTGAAAAGATTAATACCTTAACTAAAGAGTGGGCAACAGGGCAAGCTTACCTACAGACAGTCTAGTAGTAGCACAGCGAGTCATAGGAGAGGCTCTTTCAAGGAACAGAAAGGCAGGGACAGATAGTAATACCCAAAATTTTGAAAACATAAAACCAAACAAGCATTTGTCAAAATTTAGTTAGGTGAAATGTCATTAATCGGTTGGAAAAAAAGCTCCGTTAGAAAGTTAGGGAAATATCATTGTTCCAAAAGAAAACACTGTTGGACTTACTGGGGACAGCAGCAGGATCCTCAGTAGAGGAGCTCTGTGCCTGTGGTTCTTCGCGTTCACCCGCCGACTCGGTCCCAGTCTTCTGCTTGCCCCTGGGTTCTGTGGTTCATGCAAGAAATAATAATAAAGAAAGAGGAAAACATTGAGTGCTGTGAAACATAGACAGCATTTCAAAAACCACTGCTACAACATTAAAAGAAACAAACATTGGTCTACCAAATGACTACTGCCTTGCATGATTCACTGACTAGTGTATATACTTGGAGAAAACAAATCAAATGTTCCATAAACATTCTGATTGCAGATTACTAAGTAACACAGAGGCAGTAAGACCTGAACAACACCACCGATTCAAGAATGGGGTAATCAATCAATTATCTGTAAGTAGCCATTTCTTTTTCATTTTTTGCCAGCAAAATGCATAGATCACAAGGAGGAGACATGCTTAACTTTGTGCATACTTACTAACACGAAATTGTACGTTCATGGCATCATATTTTGTTTTGCTACTGACTGAATGCTACTGCTGCCCTACCCACTCAATAAACAAACTACATCAGTTCTATGGAGGGCTGAGGCAGGGGCGGCTCTAGGCTCATGGTGGTCCTGGACTCCTGGCCAGGGAGCGTAGGTGGGGGGCCCGGAAGAGGAGGTCGGGGCGGAGCACGGAGGCCAGTGAAGAGGGGGGAGTCAGGGTGTTTGGAAGTGGAACAGAGCCGGAGGCACCAAATCCCTGCCAGGGGCCGCCACGCAAATATGTATCCATCCTCTGAGGATTATTACATTAAGGATATATATTGGTGGGGTGGCCCCTGGCGTTTGGTGGCCCTGTGCAGTTGCACAGCTTGAACATACCTAAATCCGGCCCTGGCTGAGGTAAGAAGAACAAAGTAACTTGTGCATTCATTGCCAGAGGAGGATTCATGCAGAAGAGAAGGCCGTGAAAAAAAAATGATACAATATGCATTGCAAACACGTACAATTATCCATCAACGGCTATTTCACTGACGGACAAAGGAAGGGGACAAGACTATATTAATAGCATTAACTAACTTCAGTTCTCTACAATAAAGAAAATCTCACACCAATAAACAGCAAAAGCTAGCGCCAAATTGAACACGCAAGAGTCAGTGAAGATGAAAAAGCGCAGCACAGACCAGTGTCATACAATTACAGTAGATATAATAACGGAATACATCGGAAATGTAACTAGGAGCAACAGTCATCGCGTTACTTATTCAGCCAAGATTTACAAAGATACAATAACAATACTTATACTACTATAGAGATATATATTATACACACACTTTCTTTTTTTTTGGGTAGCCACTCACCAAGACCCACGACCTCGACGCCAAGCAGGTCCAACAGGTCCTGCTCCCGGTCCAAAATGTCTGCCCAGCGGTGGGTCAGCTGATGGTGGGTACGCCAGATACCGGAGCAGCTGAAGACTGCCCGGCGCACCTTCACCCACCGCCGGAGACGCTCCTCAATATGGTGGTAGCCGGAGCCGGGCCTGCCACCTGCTGCCAACATCAAGGGGAGGTAGCGCTGGATAAAAAACACCAGGGCAGCCACCTCCTCCTCCCCAAAAAGTTGGCGGGGCCTCACCCCTAGGGGGCGCATTCTGCCGCAAGGCAGCCGGGTTTTTTGGGGCACTGGCGCCTTGCCCTTTGAGCCGCCGCTGCTGCTGGCGCCCTTGACCATGGTTCTGGGTGGAGGGGAGAAGAAAAGTTCAAGACAAAAAGGTAGGGGAAAGAAGAAGCAAGGTAAAAGAAGGAAGTAAAATAAAGCAATAGAAAAGTTGTAAAAGTAGAAATAAAATGAAAAATATAAACCTAGGCACAGAGAGAAATAGGTAATAACTAAAGAAAGTTTGAAAAAGTGGGTAAAAAGACAAGGATTAAAGAGATTTCAACAAGATGCAAAAGTAGGCCCAAAACCATAGCCAGAGTGTGTGATCCAAGATGGCTGCGCCCATCGCGACCGCATGGGTAGGTTCGCGCGATATTTAGCGCGATCACGCACTTTTGTAGTGCGAACGAGAAGATGAGTTCCCGAACATGTCTTGCACAACGCGACCACGTTAATTTTGACCCGGAACAGGAAATAAGGGAACGCAAGCAGGCGGGACAAACTTCTGGGGTAATTTAGCGCGCTAGCCATCCCAAGCATGCAGGCAACGCCCCGAACACGCGCACCGCGCTCCCGAAGACGAAAAACGGTGCGCGAGCGGGCCCAGCAAGCAACTCCGCATGGCTGCGGAGCTACGCGTAGTTTGCGGAGTGCAACTACGTCTTCGCGGAGCTCCGCGGAGTCCGACTCCGCAAACTACGCCCAGGGTTACTTACAATGATGGTCTGAACTGGCACACAACCCTGTGACTTACTGACAGTTCTACACAAACCCAACTCAGCTTTCTTCAGTCCTGCACAGAGTAACATATGTCTAGCACACTGGTTCTTGTGGGCTTTTGGAATGAACACAACAGATACCATAAGTTTTGTACAGTCCCATCAGCAAGGGCACTTTGGGGCATATTAACAAGGCAGCGCTTTAAAATTATCGCCGCTTTTGCTGCCGTTTTTCGGCCGAAAAGAGGCGATAATTTTATCGCCCTATCAGCAAAGACACGCTATCACGTGTTTTGCTGACTTAGCACCCGTTTCCAGCACGCCTAACTTTGCATCGCTAATGAGATGCAGAGTAAGCGTGGCTGTGAAACCAACCAGGGAAAATATCGCGAAGGCAGCTTCGCGATATTAACAAGGAAGGGTAGAGATTATTTAAATCGCGTTAAGTTTGCCTTAACTCAGGAATTTAACGTCTGTTAAATTCCTGACTAAGGCATACTTAACATGGGGGGTGGATTGTGTGGCTAAGACCACAGGCACTATCATCTAGGATATTGCCGTTTTCCACCATGGAAAACGGTGATATCCACACTATCTCTGGAATTTTTATCGCCTCAGCAATGCATGTAGTTGATAACGCGCTAACAGGGCGATAAATTCCAAAGCTAGCCGGCGATAAATGTGCAAGCGCTAAGCGCCCTGTGTGATATTTATCGCCGGCACTTGTTAATATACCCCTAAGAACCAAGAGCATATAGCAAGGCTGCAAAGGTGCAACACTTGCCCTCAGGTCCAGTTTGCTAAGTGATAGCCACAGATGGGTATTTAACAGGGACTTCTCAAGCGAAACTCAACGGTTGATCATTAATTAATTAGCAATTGCCAACAAATGGACAAAAAAGTAATGTTGGATTCAAATAATTGATAGATCACAAGGAAGCTTTATCAAAAAGTGTTAAGAAAATGGGTTAACTATGCCAGTTGTGCAAGAGTTTGCCTCTGGCTCTTCCGAAGTCAGAGACTTCAAACATCACACTGTTTCTATCTCAGCAAAAGTCTGAAATTAACATAATGGTTATGTCACATACAACACTGGTATAAGACGCTGTATGGCTGTAACATCTTTAAAGATTCAACAACGGGGCCAGTGTTGTTTAAGCAGGAGCTTAAAGTCACATTCCTTAAATATACAGACGGGACCAGAATGAACAGATATGTAAAACAAAGTATGTTTAATCTCTATTTGGAATATAACATTAATGAAGGCTTTCAAACCTACCTTACCGTTGTTAGCACCAGTTCCCACCGTTTTGTACTAACCCGTTTGCGGTTGGGAATTGTGCACCATCTAGTGGCATTCCCCACAATTAAGAAACCCGGGACCTGTTTATGCCCATGCGATGGTAAATCTAAACAGAGTGGTTGTCATTTTATGCTATTTTGTAACTTTTATACTTCTTTTAGAAAATTTTATCTGAAACCATCTTTTTAAAATACAAAATGCGTTGTACAAAAACAGCGATGCAACTGATGTTTAATTTAGAAACCCCAGATGTTTGTTTCCATTTGGCCACCTATATTTTAAAATGTATATCTGTACGGAAATCAATTATCGTATGAATTCAATCCATGACTGCGTTCTTTATGCACTTTATTGACAGTTTTGCACTTGATCAAATTGTTTTGACATAGCTAATTTTTGCACATGTGTCAGAAACTGAGTAAGTCCACCACTTATAGCACTTTATATTGTGAATTTGCACATGTACTATTAGAAGAATGCACTGATAAACATTCTTAGATTGTTAGTACATGTGCTGCTAAATGTATATTGTACTCCAGGAAGGATGGTATAGCCATTTTGCACTTTACTCTGCTAATTTGCACATGTACTACTAGACGTATGCACTAAATAAGCACTTTAAGAATGTCGGACATGTGCTGCTAAATGTATATTGTACATTACTAAGGGCGGTATAGGTAATTTTGCACTTTATACTGCTTATTTGCTCATGTACTAGTAGACAAACGTACCAAAAAGCACTTTAATACTGTCGGACATGTGCTGCTAAATGTATACTGTATTCGAGTAAGGACGGCATTCGGTAAACCAATACTGATACAAATGTATGTTGTATTATAATATTATCTTGCTTGTTGCTATATGGTTGTATTCATACATACCGAATAAAGCATTTTGAAATTGAATCGAACATAATAGAACTGTTGCTCTGCACAAAATCAATGAGCCAATGCATTAGTTAGAAATTGAAAAGCACTCAAACTACATTCCAAACACAAAGGTCTCCAGTCAAGGCTAGAAGGGAATACGTTGACAAAATAGAACACATTCTGGAAAAAAAAAACACAATTATGTTCTTAAGGTGCTGTTCTGGGGCCAATAAAACAAAAACGACATTTAAAAAAACTAAAGCATGAAGGTTACTAGAGTGAGTTTGACCATTCTACTACTGGTTTCTCCAGAAACTCTCATAGTATAAATGTACACTTAAGCGCCCATAGGTCGAATACTATTACAACGAGGCGTGCAAGGAGTCAACTCTCTGCTACAGGCATGGGTCGCCACGGTGGAGCAGAAGAAGGTTGTCACCTTTTTGAAGATATGTGTTGTCCATGTGTACGTGTTCTGAGATTCTGAAAGGACGGTGAGCTGGTATTTTCATCTTGTATTTCTCACTCTGTGTATGCCTATCTGCTATCGCTTTAGTGCAAACCTAGCCAAAGGGCAGCGGAGCGCTGCCCATGGTCAAAGTCAATGAGTGATAGGAAAGGTAGCTGATTTGTGGGCTGCCTATCTGTTAGCAGAGTAGTGCATGGTGTGCCTTTTTGTCCTGCTTACTGTGCTTCTTATTGGTGGCTTGACATGGAGAGTCAAATGTAAGTGGTGTGTCTGTGCAGAGTAACGCATTGCGACCACCGTATTGCTCTCGCATTGCATGAGCATACCTTGCAACACATACTTTGGATTGCGACTCATTGGGTAATTTTATAATGTGCCGCATGGCTAAACACTTATAAGGACCCAAAGACGAGACCTAATGTATATGCCAATGCTTGTTTATTTTTAGTTGCAATGTGCAGAAGCCCTGTGGAAAATTGGCCCATATATCTCACTCTTTCAATAAACATGTGAGAACGTAAAAGAATAGAGCATGATAGAGACGAAGTACAGCCAGGGAAAAATAGAGGACACTAAAAAGATCCCTTAGAGAAGAGAGCGTGTGACAGAGCGATTCAAATAATATCGAGTCTGTGTAGTGAATAAGAGACAGCTGAATGAGAGAGTAGTGAGCAGATGCATGTGTGAACGAGAGACATTGTCAAAAAAAGAAAGAGAGAGAAACACCAAAGGCAAAACAGAAAAATACATAGCGAAGGAGAGAGAGACAGCATATGAAGAATCAGGGGGCATATTATTAAGAACGGCGTTAAAATTATTGCCGCTGTACAAGCAGGAAACGGCTGCTAAAGTGGCGGTAATGGGATTGATAATATGCCCTTGTGAATTCCCATAGAAGCCCATGTTCTGGTGTGAACGGGAATTTACAAGGGCACATTATCAAGCCCATTATCACCGCTATAGCTGCAGTTTCCTGCCGCTAAAGTGGCAATAATTTTAACGCCATTCTTGATAATATGCCCCTAGGTGAGTATGAAACACCTGACACACACAGACAGATCGATATAGGAAGACCGAGAAACAAAGCGCAAAAGAGAGAGAGGAGAAAGAGAGTAAGAACGAAAGGAAAAGAAAGAAAGAGACAGTGGTCGTAATACTAAAGTAGGAAAAAGCGCAGATGGAGAAAGAAGAAAGGTGAACATCGGTAAAAAGGGTAGAAAAGAGATACCACAAACAGAGAAATGTGTGCGCAAGACAGAAATGTTACAAATACATATCTAAGTGTTTATGTGAGAGAAGGCTGACCAAAGACGGTGCAGATGTTGAGAGCTCTGGCACCAAAGAAATCTGCGGCCTCGCCGTGTGTAGGAACCTTGTAATTGCAGCACTTAAAAGCGAGAGGTACCTCAGTGCTGTGAACGCATCAGGAAGGCCAGTAAACATCCTGGGCCTCATTTATGAGCTCTTGCGTCACTTTTACGCCACCGGTGCGTCACTTTTTGTGACGCACCAGTGGCGTAAAAAATGCGCCTTGTTGCGCCATATTTACAAAGTGACGCATCTAGGAAGATGCGTCACTTTGTAAACCCCTGCACCACATTATACCTGCGCCAGGTATAATGTATGCAAAGGGGGGCGTATTGACTCAAGAAAGGGACGTAGAAGTGACGCAGTGAAATTTATGGGATTTCACTGCATCACTTCTAGGACGCCGTTGCGTCAAAATCTTGAGCCTGCCTCACAGCAGGCGTAAGACTGATGCCGGCCCTTTCACATTTCACATGGGGCTTGCCCCATGTGAACGGAGGCATTGCTGGAGTTGCGTCACTTTTTTGACACACTCCAGCAATGCGTCACTTTTGCGCATACAGATACATTAAAAATACTGACGTATCTGTAACTCCTTACGCAATGATGCGTCATAATGTAAATATGACGCATCATTGGTGTCGCAAGGAGGGTGCAATGAAAAGTGACGCATTGCTGTTTTCACGCAGCGATGCGTCACTTTTCATAAATGAGGCCCCCTGTAGGGCCCCCACGGCCCAGGAAAAGTCTAGGGAAATTGAAAGCAAAATGGCGGTTGGGTGCAGGTTCTGAGCCTGATAGGCCACCATGATCAAGAAGCGGATGGCAGGAACATGAGCAGCAGATCCCCCTGAGAGGAGGCAGCTAGCCCAGTATAGTCGATGCATCATACCCACCCCCCTCGCACTACCCAGGCCTAAAGATTGAGACAGTGGCAAAGCAGACAAAGGGGCATATGTACTAGAAATTGGTGTAGGGCAGCACCCCAAGGCCTCTTGCTGAGCTGCCCTACACTAAGTCGTAAGGACAGGAATGCACCGTATTTATAAATATGGTGTATTCCTGTCCTTACAGCCAGTGATGACACACATTTTGCTGCTTGGAGCAATGCAGGCAACCTTGCATCATGTCTGGTGTTTGAGATAAGGAAGTTGCTCACCACAGTACTTACACTTGCAGGAGAGGCAGGAGGAAGTCAGCCCCAGCCATCCACTGACCTTGCTCTATTGAGGGCAACTGAGAGTAGAAGAGCAAGGTACCCCCATGGTGCCAAAGCAATCCACTCGCTTCCAGTACTTGCATGGAAGCACGAGTGTGGCAGAATTTTCTCTCACCTCTCGGAACAGTTGACACTAGTTTCAACTAAGCATGAAAACACCACTGGGAGGAACCAGGGTTCCCTCAAGTCCCCAGGTCATTCACATCAAGGTGTTCCTGCAAACCAAGACCAGCCATGTCCTCAGTCAATGCAAGATCCGTGCAGGTTGAAATCGGGCTTGAGAGGGCCCAGGTAGCAGGTCCTCAGAGGGTCCCAGCCCCGGGAGGCACTGCAATTCGGTAACCCCCAGGAGCATAATGGGTGAATAAGGTTCGCCTCTTAGGAGAGCTATCTCTTATATTGTGCGCTTCCCATAGGGTCCAGGACATAACCCACCCCTGTCCCTTACACGTCAGTTGGGTCCTCCCAGATAGAACAGCCCATCAGGGCCTGCTCCTCACATAAGCATGCAGCAACCATGGACCGCTCCATCAGCCAGCATGCACAAAGAAGGGGCGCGCCCTGTGCTTTGTATTATGTCTAAGAGATGCCTGAGGGTTCAGGATGCCATTGTCAGCCACCCGGCCACTTCAATGTTAATGATCATTCTGCATTTTCACCTACAGAAACATTGTTACAACTTTCATTACTCTGAATCAGGGTTTTCCAAAGTCGAATCTGGAGGGCCGGATCCATGCCAGATTGTTAGCATAGCCCCATTTATATAAATGTAGTTATCTTTAAAATCTGGCATGGATCCGTCCCTCCAGGACTGACTTTGGAGAACCTTGTTCTAGATAGTCACTTTGCTCATCTTCTTATGCAAGTGCAATGCAAGCCTTTAATAATTGTTGGGTCCAAAATTGTGTCTTAATTTTTATCCGAATTACTGCACGTTTATTTGTGTTTCATGACCTGAATTAAGAAATGTGTGTTTTATCAATTATTGGTTTGGTCTTTTATTTCCAAGAATTGGGGTGCCATGGAAAAATCTCCAGCTACATAAAGAGTGGGACAAAGAAGATGATCTGGATGTAATTTTTATTTTTGATCACTTACAACCATCACTTAGGTCAACTCAAGATTACTTGACTCAGTCATCATGAATGCTCCAACCACTATCAAAAATCCTTACTTCTTTATCCCAGCCAGCTTTGAAAATTAACCCAAGGTGATTTGTCGAGAGATGCCCTGACAGATCTTTGGCCTCCACAAGGGAGGTGGTATCCAGTACTTAGTGGGTAGGAATGAAATGTTCTGTGAAGTTAGCTGAGCAGTGCTGTGTTTTGAAGAGGTGGGCTCTTCTCGGTCACATTGTGGATGTTAGTAAGGAAGTTTAAATGTAATTATTGTCAGTACTGGTAAGTGATAAATACATCACTGCGCCCTGCTCAGAAATATACTACACGAGGAGTTCCCCCACTACTTTCTGACAGCACAAATGGATGTGAGTGGAAGTGTGCAAAGACAGATCCAGATGGATTCAAGAAGAAATGAAATTCATGGTAAATGCTAAATAAATGGGCAAAACAGTTTTCCATGGAGGTTAGAATGAAAATAATCTGCTGTGAAAGGAGCTCTGTATGTACCTCAGTGTCTAGCCACCCAGGAATTCTCAATGCAGATGCTAATACTGGGCATAGGTCTATAGTTGTCTAGGTACACCACCAACTTTTGTATCATCTATTGTGCTGGCAGACAGTGAGATTGTTGAGGGAAAATGATAATGGGTGTGCATTGTACGTATGACTGTCGAAAAGGCCTGCATTTTTTCCGTCACAGCAGACATTATTGAAGATTAAAACTGGTTGCTATGCGAAATATTACATTGCAACATATCTGCAGTATAACACACTGAGGTTTTCAGCAAAACCCTGAAATGCTTAAAAATGTAAAGTATCTCAGAGGATGCACCAATTTTCCATGGATCTTGGTGAATTAAGCAAGGGTATGGGCCCATATGCAACCCACAATCTTCTGTCGGTGTGCTGCCAGAATAACATCCTTCATAACACCAGTGGGCATGGATAGATCTAGCTGCATGACATGTGACCTAGTATTAGCTGTGGTTGTCTATCAGAGTGATAAAAGTTGTATCTCAGGAGGTTTGCTATGTGTGGTGAGTTGGTAATACAATGTGTTCGTTTATGGCACAGTTTGATTAGGAATTTATAAGGTGTATGAAAAGTCAGACCAGCAAATCTGGAAAATATTTATATTACCAAATCACAGAAGTGGTAATATACGTGATAGGTTGATAGGTGATTCATTTTTAAAACCATTGTCAAGTTTTTTAACAAATTTTATGAAAAACAGTTGCTATTAAGACAGTTTTGATGTGAAGATTATTTAAAATTATCTGTGACCGTGTTTATTGTGTTTTTCTGTCTCCTGTGAGCACGAGAAATTGTTTCTCGTGGTATGGCATGATTTTAATAGGAAATGACATGTTTTACTAACTGAATGACAGTTTGATCTAATTCAACAGCTTTGCTTCCAAGGAGACAGTTTTGAGGTCAGGGAATGGGGAGCAATGATCCTCAAATTACAAAAGCGGATGTAAGTTCTTGTGATGGACGACCATGTTGAGGTCAGGCAATGGGGAGCAATGAGTCTCAAAGGACAAGAGCGGATGTAAGTTCTAGTGACAGACGACCATGTTGAGGTCAGGCAATGGGAGGCAATGAGTCTCAAAGCAGTGAGCCTCATAGTTTAGTTACCAGAGGTGTGATGTGTGTATGACTGAGGAAAGAGGCTGATAGATCGAGACAGAGGGGCATTTAGGACCATGGATAAGAGGTCCATAGATCCAGATTAGTGAAGTCTTTCAATCAAGAGGAAGAAGGGTGTTCAGTTAGTTACTGGGATGGCAGAGGTGTAACAAAAGCTCCTGCAGTCCCAGCTGTGTGGAGGGGGCAAAGCTTTGCCCCCCCTGTGGCACTAGCAGTTCCCTGGCCTGAGAGCTCTGCACTTGGTACGGAGCGTGGGCCGCCCATGTAATTTGCAGGGGGCCCCCTTCAGTTTCGTTACACCACCGTGAAATGGGTGTCATATGACCTGAAGGTGAGTTGTTTGTGGCATAGATGGTGGTTTAGACCCTTTCAATTGAGAAGAGTCCATTGTGTTCACAGCAAGATGGAGTGTTACGCTATAAATGGGGTGGTGCCATTTGATAGAGAAAGTTTCTCTGAAACCAGAAGGGTAAATAACATGATACAGAGAAAAGTATACATTTTAATATATTAAAATGCTAAGGGGCATATTTACAAGCCCCTATTGTCACTGGACCATATTTACAAGGGGGCCTTAAGCCACTTAGCATGGCTTAACACCAACTTATAAATAGGCCCCTTTACACCACAGTTCTCTGTGCCAAAGGGGCGTGCAATGGCTGTTGCAGTAGATGTTGCATGCCAACACCAATTGCTTTTTGATGCTGCCCCCGATAACGCCACAGAATACTAGTTGTCGTCCCTTCCTGCTCATAAGCAATCATCCCTTCAGCCCAGGCACCCTCGCAACATGACGGCAGGGTTCCTGTTCTGGAACTAGGCATCTATTTTTACGCTAGCATTTGGAAAAACACAGGGGTGGCTGCACCGTGCTCTTGTGGATATGTTGCATCACTGCATTTTGAAAATGTCAGAGGGCGGTGCTCTCAAATTCGGTGCAGTTCTGTGCTCTGAATTATTTTGTAAATATACACATTTCACAATCTATAGCAAGTTTAATAAAATGTACTCACAGAATTTACACGCAAACTAAAATGTTCAATTATATTGGACCAGTGTATTGTATGTACAACTGTCAGATTGAGAGACACAAAAATAGCAAGTTTTAAATCCTGCAGCTCACCCCTACATCATGAACAAATCCTGTTACTCTTGGATTAACACCTATTAGAACATATATCACGTTCATTGGATGACTCCCCATGTTAAATCAGCAAAATAAAAAGGGCACATCAGCATATAGTGTAGACTTTATATAATGCTGCGTAATTAAGTGACCAGTAAACCCTGCAAGCTTATTTTCCAGACAATTCTGATCAAATTGAAAACGTGCATATTTCACCCTCACTCACACTTGTGTTCTTATTAAAGACTCAATGGTCCATGCTAAATAATCTCCATCTCATTTTTTCAAAGATTTGTAATCTCCACAATTACTTGATAAAACTGCAATTTCCTCTTATTGGCTGAAGACAGTTCTAGATGACCCATTTAAGGGTGTTCAATTCTACGCCAAAACGTTTATGACAGCATACCTTTTATATAAAATAGCCATTTCTGTGCATACCTTTTATATAAAATAGCCATTTCTAGTTACAGAGCATACACAGGAAGGAACTTCCAGGCACATCTCATTGATGGTACACAGACAAAATATCGATTTTTAAATATCGATATACAAAAATATCGAAGTTTAAATATCAATGGGACAAAATATCGAAGGTAAGTAATATCGACAGTCTTAATATCGATATTAGTATGATATCAGTAATATCGAAGTTTTAAATATCGATGTCAATAATATCGAAATAAATAACTTCGATGTTACTAATATCAATTTTTAAATAAATTTAGTGTATATTATATTGTATTTATTATGTTTTATTATTTATTTTTAATGTAATTTAATTAAATATTGTCTTTTACTTCTGTAGCGGGTTGTGGGTTTATAGGGGAATAGGGTGGGAAGCAATTTAATTATGTTAAATTAATTAATAATTAGTAGGAATTATTAATTAATTATTGAGAAATAATTTTTAAGTAATTTTAATTAATTGATTAATTGATAAATATGTTCTGTAGCGGGTTATGGATTTATAAGGGAATAGGATGGGAAGTAATTTAATAATAATTAATTAATTAATATATGTTTGTACATATTTTAATTAATAATTAATTGGTAATTTATATTAATTAGTTAATTAATTAATATAATTTTGTACATATTTATAATTATTAATTAGTTGGTAATTAATTAATATTAATTATTTAATTTCATTAATTATAGTAATTTTTTTATATATAATTTTTGGTTATTCTTAATTAATTAAATGGGAAAAATAATATTAATTATTAAATTAAATTAATTACAGCTAATGTGCTAATATATTTACTTTATTGTTATTGTTAATTAATAATTAATTGGTAATTAAATAATATTAATTAATTTTGGGTAAAGGGGTATTTTTAGGGTTTTGGGTCAGTTTTCAATTTTTGGGTAAAGGGGTATTTTTAGGGTTCAGGGTCAGTTTTCAGTTCATGGGTAAAGGGGTATTTTTAGGGTTCAGGGTCAGTTTTCAGTTTTTGGGTAAAGGGGTATTTTTAGGGTTCAGGGTCAGTTTTCAGTTTTTGGGTAAAGGGGTATTTTTAGGGTTCAGGGTCAGTTTTGGGTTTTTGGGGTACAGGGATATTTTTAGGGTTCAGGGTCAGTTTTGGGTTTTTGGGGTACAGGCGTACAGGGTAAAAACAAAAAAATATTACATTAAATCAAATAAATAACATAAAAAAAATACATTAAATTATTAAGTGTTTTATTTATTTAAAATGTATATGTATTAGTTTTAATTTTGTTTTAATATTTTCATTTAATATTTGTAAAATTATATGTATTTTAAAATTATTTTTACATTATTATTAATACATTTAAAAAAACGATATTTTTGATTCCGATATTTTTGTACTACGATATTATTTTTTCGATATTTTTGTACTTACCTTTATGAAGATAGGATTCCGATATTTTTGATGTCGATATTTTTGCTCCGATATTTTTGTATTTCGATATTCTGTCTGTCGATATTATGTCAGACATTCCTCATTGATGGGTTGCAAGACAATACCAGCCAGGAGGGCAAGAACTTGGGTGCCCCATTGATTTTGTAGTTTGCGTCTCCTGGCCTCAAAATACTGGTACTTACATCAGGCATGCACGCAAAAACACAATTACTAAAAGTTGGTGAGTCAAAATGTGTAGGCACTGAAATTGTGGCAGCATCACCCCCAGACTCTTTCAACCCGCTTAAATCATATGATTTATAGAGATTTCATTTACTTACTTTGTGAGAGGAAAGCATCTAACTCCCAGGCAGGCACCGCTGATGCACAACACTCCGAATATTAATAAAAGGGTGAAAGACTAAAACAAGCGGAACTTTGGTGAGCAACTTCCTCATCTCAGACGCCAGACAGCCTTCCCTGTATTTGACCCCAGCAGAGTCGGGTCGCAGGGAGGGGGTGTGTGGTGGTTGAAGGTACTTAAGGCTGCATGACCATGGTTGAATGTTTTATGTACAAAGCACTGCACTTACTTGAAATGGATAAACAAGAGTGATCAGGCTCCAGCAGTAGTTAATGGGGTAATGCTGCACAGTTGGCAGATTTGGAGATATGAGTTAAGACGTGATTTGAGATGTAGCGCTTAGATACCCCTGGGTGATATAGCGCTTTACAAGCTCATAATAACATAACGTAGGTAGCATAGACTTAAACCAGGACGCAGGGCTTGGACTGTGGCTACTCCAAAGGATGCCAAGCAGCGCTTCAGCTAGTCCTGGCCACCTAGCCAAAAGTACTTTACAAGCAAACATTTGCCAGTTCATACTTGGATTCTCTTGAATATTCGCTATTGAATTTGATTGCTTTTTGCTTCCTGTTTATTTACTACTGCTGGACTGCTCTGCAGAAGGGTATTCAGATTACTTTATTACTTTATTTATTTATTTATTTATAAGCGCAACATTTATCCAAGTGGATATCACGGCACTAGGAGAGCAAAAACCTGAGTGAGGGGGAGGCGACATTAGAGGCCTCTCTGTCAATAGTTAGACCCTGGGGAACAGATGGGTTTTCAGCTTCTTTCTGAATGACATATAATCATCGGTAAGAAGAAGTTATAGAGGTAGTTAATTCCAGAGAGTTGCTGCCAGATGGGAGAAAGAACGGCCCTCTGCTCCGACCTTCTTAATGCGTTTGGTTTTTGCCCATGCCTGATTGCAGGACCTTAAATTATTTTGTGCAATTTTAATAAAATGTATTTTAACATAGACTAGACACAGTCAGACTGGCCTGGAGGCACTCAGGAACTTCCCAATGGGCTCGTCTGACGGGACAGTGTGTGGGCTGTGTTTTTTGGCTGTTTATGGGCCTATTTTAACTACATTTCTGCTGGATCGGTTTCTACTGCTAATTTTCCTGTTATTAAAACAAACTTTGCCTGCAGCAACCTCAAATCCATGTAGTTTACCATGCAAAACCTTTATACTGCTTGTCTTTACAAGTTCAAAACAGCAGTTTACAGTACATGGTCCACTCTTTTGGGTCGAGCTATGGCAGTGCGTGTGCACTGTATGCAAGACCAGCTGTAATCAGTCTAAAAAGGGAAATTTTACCTGCTGCTTACCATTGGTTCTCCCCTGCATTGGTCTTCTTTGGTGGCTACTTATTGGCTGGTGCTTCCTATACCTCACTTCTGTTTTTCGTTCAGTAGCACCGGCCAACCACAGTTTCATTATACTGAGACTACTTCTTTTATTTCCTACTGCTCGTTCTTTAATGTGGTAGTTTCTTCGTAACTATCTTCATTTTTTATTTACTTACAATTTGCATTGTTCATTTATTTTATTGATTCAAATGTGCACAGCATTGTTTATTTAATTTTATTAGTTCAATTGACATTTTTTGTACATAGGGGAAAAATGAGACATTATTCAAACCCGGTTCCTGAGTCCCAAAGTCGGCAGCTCTGTACATACACTACCTGATGACCAAAGTGCTGTGCATTACACTCACAATGTGGCGCTCCCTACTATATACCAGTGCTTTTTGATCCAATAACAATTACGGGACTGCTTTTTCCTGCCCAATGGCTGCACAAGCATTACCATTGATATAAGAATCTCCAGGCAGTGTTGTCAGAAGAGTGCCTTATTTCACAAATGTCCAGCAAACATACAACATTTTAGGAGTCTGTTCTGGGCTATCCTTGGTGATGAAGTCAATATGTTTTACGACAAACTAACTCAGGTAGGGAAAAACGCCGTACTTTTTATTGCACCCTCTTACAGACAGTATGACGGGTACTACTAAACTGCATGACTGATTATACACTTATATCAATGGGAACCCAAAGTATTGCAGTGGCGTGGGACTTGCATCTCATTGTGCCTGCCAACCACTGTTCAGATTTAAGTTGCAGAGCAACATGTGGTGCTGCATAGGTCACTAGGGGGCGTATGTATGAACAAGCCCTTTTGCAATTCCTTAATAGCGATTAAGGACTCGCAAAATGTTATGTACATAAGAATCGTAATAATAATTGATATTCCCTAATATTCCTTAATTGCAAATTGCAAATTGCATGAAAATGAATGGGAAGACATTCGCAATTTTTGAGTATCCATTAGGTACTCGCAAATTCCTAATGCAATTACAAGGGTGCAAGGGTGTCAAAAGGACAACCTGTTGCACCCCTGAAATACATATGTGTGCACATGTGGCATACATACATGCCCTAGGGGCATGAATGTGCGCTACATGCCACTTTGAAAAATGCAAAAAAGTGCATTTTTCATAGAAATTGCAAATTACCACCAACTTGAAGTTGGTGGTAAATTGCAATTTCTTAGGGCAAAATCGCACATCTTCCTGCACAACGGGAAATGGGCTTCATACATATGCCCCAAAATCGCACAACTTCCTGCATTGCATTTAAGGAATCGCAATTTGCGATTTCGCAAATGCATTTGCAAAATAGGGAATCACAAATTTTGCGATTCCTTAAATTGCGAGGGCCTTTTAGGAGGATACGTCCAAAAAGGCTTTTTCCTGTTCGCAAAAGGGACGATTCTGAGTATCGTCCCGTTTGCGAACGGGAAATGGGCTTGATACATATGCCCCCATATGACACATGAAGACATGACTCTGACTATAGGTAGGACCTGGGGACCACGATGTGTGGTATGATTCTCTAGTTTTAAACAGCAGGGAAACAAACAAGAGAGATGCTTGTGAGTAACATCACCAAAAGCACAAGATGTGCTCCTTAGGCTCTCTTTAATTTTGAGAGGGGCGATCTACTGGATATATGTGCACAATGCAGCACACATAGAAAGAGGTAAACAACTCTCAAGGGTATTCCTTCCTGCATAAAAACAATCACCCCTACAATGCGGGCACACTTGCACCATGGAACAAGGGTGCCTGCTTTGGCGCATGGCAGCGCATGATGCACCAGCACAGTGGAAAAGGACAGGAATGCGCCTTATCTCATAGATATGGCACATTCCTGCCCTTTTGTTTTGACCTCGTAAACGAGGCCCTCTGTTCTTGAAAAAAGTCTCTCGTGGGGAAAAAAAAACATGAAATGTTAACTTATATGAAATGCCCAAATTGTGCTATTTCCAATAACATAGAGTTAGGCAAATTTACACTGACTTAAAACAAAAAACCCCATAGGCCTCAATGGGAGCTCAATCGATGAAAAACTAGGCAAGAAATGCAAAGAATAGACATACACATGTATCTCGCCATATTATGATGCGCTGCAGGGAAGCTCAAGCTTTCAAAAGGATGTTGGGAGTGGTGCGGGATATACTCATGAGCACACAGGTAATATAATTGAGCCAATCATAAAAAATGGTAATAAGGAACTGGTAGGGGGAGATTGACAAACTGAGACCAAAGTGGTTGATTCCTGCTTTTGTTCTAAGTCACAAGAGTCAAAGAGAGCAAATTGATGCCAGGTTGCTGTGAACTGCAAGGGAACAACTCAATAGAATGGCTATTTTAAAATAACTTTTACACTTACGTCCTTATAAAAGCCTTAACAATCTCTCACCAAAGTTAAAACAAGTGGCATAAATTATTTATAGCACGCATGCACAAGATGAACAAATGTATGTGCCAAAAACGTAGGCCTGTACAACCCAGATAGGTGGGGAATTAAATGTATTTAAAAGGTAGCACATGTACTTTTAAGCTTTATATGTCCTGGTAGTGAAAGACTCATAAATTCGTTTTTCAGTATTGCAAGACCCATTTCTCCCATAGGATAACATTGGGATTACCAAATTACATTTTATATGTCTATTTTCCAATGGAGAAAACATAAAATCACAATTCAAAATCGAAACTTATGGTTAGTTGGATTTTAAATTGCAATTCTAAAAATGCCACTTTTAGAAAATTGACATTTCATTGCTTTAACTATTTGGTGCCTGTAGCCTGTCTCTGGTCACATGCCTTCGCGTAGTTGACAGTTGAGCTTCATGCATTTCTCCGAATCAGCCACACACAATGGGAGATTTGCTATGTCTAAATGGGCCACCTCTGGCTGGATGGGAGGGAGTAGATTGGATCAGCCTTACTGATATATGAATAGGCTGTGTCCTGTCCATGCACCATGCGGTAAATACACCCCTGAGGGAGTCTGAAGCCAAGGTAGGATGGAAGCTGTGCACTTCTAAGCCATCTCTTTAAAGTCACCCCCACTTCGGAGGCACCACTGAGTATAAGTAATAGGCCTCAGACACCGCCACTTCAGTACACCTCTAGACATTTTGACAATCTGCCAGGTAGTTGGGCTGCTTTGATGCTGAAGTACTGACACTCCACTCAGATTCACTCTGCTTGACTCCTGCTTTGCTATGCTGATCTGTACCTGCTTCCCTCTTGCATGGGTGAGAAGGACTGTACCTACATCTCTTGACCCCAGAACCCAAAGTGACTCCAAGCTCTAGTTGGCTGGCCTCCTGAACAGAAGTCTCAGGGACATAACAGGCTTTCAACCCCTGCACCTAAATTCTGCCATCTGTGAGTCTATCCTGCCAAGTAGTGACACCCCAGTCCTGGACTCTTGTAAGTGAACCTAAGGGCCTTGCCAGCGGAACCAACGCTTCTTCTCTGCAGACTTATGCACCCCCAAGCAGAACCAACGCATCTTCTTGGCAGAACGGCACATACCCCAGAAAAACAGGCACTTCCTCTCTGTTCCATGGATTGGACCCATCTCAAAAAAGTTGTAGCACTGTCGCCTTCTGTATCTTAGGGCCAACACATCACCTTTGGAACCAACACTTTCCCTGTCGCAAGCTCCCTGCAAACCTCGCTGTCTACAGCTTCAACGGCGATGAAATTCTGCATCACAACTTCACCGCTCATCAGAACCAACAGTTCGCTTTGGCTGTGCCTTACTTCCTCAACACCAGACTTTGCATCACAAGCCCCGTCAAGAGGATCCTCGATTTCGGCACATCAGGACCTCGCACCACAGCCTCACTGCATCTTAGAACCATCACCACGGCTGTGCAACGCATCTTCGACATGATTCCATGCAATGCTCGGCAACCAGGATTTAAAGTACTCTGTTCAGCAGTCCTAACTGAGTCCCTGTAGCCTGCCCATGATCCATTGGGATGAGCCTGAACGTGTTACTTTGTCCCAGTCCTACGCAACCAGATATCTCCAATAGCACTTTGTGGCGCTAATTTTTACTATAAAATTTAAAAACAATAGCTCAATTCGACTAATTGAATTTGTGTTGCTTTGGTATTGTTTTATTAATTAACCTCAGTTCTATTTTTCTAACTTGGTATGTAATCATTTTGTGTGCTTTTTTCACTGCTTTACTGTTTGAAGGGTTGCACAAATACTTTACAGACTGCTCTGTTCCAAGCTACCAAAGGGTTAGCACAGTTTCATTTAGGGTTTGCCTGCCCTTATCCTGACTAGGATTGTTGTTGCTGCTTGACCAGGGCATACATCCCAGTCAACCAACAACCCCATGTCTAACAGTTGGTTATTGAGATTATTTTGTGCTCCCAAAGAAATAATTGTATGCATTTTCTAAAGTTTTTTTTTGGTAGTTGGGGAAGTCAGTCTCTTCCTCAATATCCATGTGTATCGTAGTGCACTGTGCGGACAGCACGGGAAACACAGCGTTGCATATGAAAAAATTAGAAGAAACCCACACTGTTAGCTGCCTGTGCAGAAGCACGTGATTCATCATATGTTGTCTGTCGGGATTTTTTCATTCCTGCCTCCAACCATCAGAGCTGGTCTCCTCTCCAGCCTCAGATAAGATGCCAGGCTTGGAGCTGCACATAAACTGAAGTGCACAAATGCATGGTAGTACCCATGGCAAGTAGACACACCTCAGCTCTCACCTGATGTAATGCCATATTTACCAGCAGTTGTGGGGTTCAGAAAATGGGATGCAAGTTGAAGTCTCTGGGGATGTAATCAACTTTTATGGAGGATAGATGGGTATGTTGGGCATCCAATTCGGGAAGTCTGGATTAACCTGCTGTCTTTGCTGACATCTACTGTAGGGAAGGTGCAGGAATGGGTGCAGCAGGCATGCTTCAGCTTTTGGGTCAGTGGTGATAGGACCTGAACAGGGGCTGTCCTCTGACCCAGCAGGTGATATGCTGAATTTCCTCTGCTGGCCTGAACATTAAACACTTTTCAAGAAGGTACCTGACACCTGCCCATTCCCATACTCCCCAAACAACCCCAAACAACCCCCAACACCCCTGTACCCCTCCACCACATATCCAAAGAACCCCCAACCCTCCTTGCCCCACCCCTATTATTGAGGCCTTAGGGCCAATTGCCCTTGTGATGCTCGGTGAAAAGCCCACCTAGTGCTCACCCATCCCGCATCATCCTTGCATGCACGTCTATCGCGCTGTACACTATTCCATCCAGTATTTAACATTTCCATGATTTCAAACTAGTGTTTTCTACACATTTTCTAAATGTCATTCCTGGTCACCATCATCATAAAGATTGTAGATGTTCTTTAACTACAACCTCAGAGGTGAAAAAAATGTGTCTGGCTCTTGTTGACACCTTTAAAGTCGCAGGCTGTAATAGGAACACTTGTGCGCCTTTTGCTTGCAGTGGGTTTATCAGCTGACGCAACTGCCATCTCTTTTCCACTGTAGAGTGGCAGTAGTCTGGTCTCACAAAAAATTATGTCCCCTTGCCAGATCTTTGCTAATCAGGTCATGCCAGGTCATATACTGCCTATCGGGTCAGGTAGTTGTTTAGCAAAATCAAAATCACCCTTGGTTGCTGCGCCGGTTGTCCATTTTTGACTGGCCGTTTCCGAAAAGGGAATCTTTGCACTCGTATTTCCTGTGTCTATTTCCATTCTTTAATTACGAATTTCCGGACATCTTGCCCCTCTAGTCCTTCCGGAACACCTAAAATATGGTGTTGTTACAACGCAGTCGATTTTCCATATCCACCAGTTTGTCATGTACATCATCTTTATTAGCCTTTATATCTGCTACAAGATCCTTATGTGCTACCATCTGATCTTCTAGCAGCGAAATACGGGTCTCTGCCTCAGTCATTCGCTCAGTGAAATTATTGCACGTTTTAGCCAACCGTCTCACAGTATTCTGCAGTTTCCTACATGCGGTGTGCGTTTTAGAAATCTCTGCCTGTGATTCCATCCTGTGGTCAGAAATACATCTATAAATTGCTTCCAATGATATTTGACCTTGTATTTCCTCCGCCGCACCCTCAGGTGCCTGGTTGGCAAAATCCATTTCCTCAAACATCTGCTCTCCTGCAGACAGCTCCCATTCAGGCACCTCTACCATTTCAGTCCCAGCCCCTCCTTCCTTAATCTTCTTCTGTACAGTGAGAGTTTCTGTAGATACAGTCCCCCGAGGGGATTTCTCTAGGAATTTCTCATGGATGTTACCCATACTAATAGGGGAGCTGCCTGAAGACCCGTTTACCTGCAACTGGAGATCCTCATCATTGTCCGAGTCTTCTGAGTGCTCAGACAAAGAATACAACTTGCTTTTCTTACTGCTGGTGGCTTCATTCCTTTCATCACTTATAGCTCCATTTCCTTCCATTGAAGCGGATTAATTAATTGCAACAGGATTCATCTGGACCTGTTCAATGCCCTCCAGTACTGTAGGACTTTCTTCAGGAGTCCCAGCACCCAGCTCTCCTTCACCTTTCTGGACTTCCGAAATAAGGGTCGTCTTAGGAGGAACTGACGACCACACTGACAGCTTCTTGCCAACGGCCGCTTTTCCCTGCTAGCGCCGCACGAGTTCCAACTGGTGCATCTCCACTACCTCTTGTCTTCCCCCCACGAGTCGCTTTTGGTGGCATTACTGGTTGCTGCTTACCATGCAGCTGCAAGTATTGGGCGTTGTTACCCTGCACCAGGCTGCTGACGTGCTATCATGCAGAAGTGCACAGCTCGAGGGCCACAAAGTATTTAATAATTTAAATTTTGAGTGCGAGAATGGCCCCCTCCTCCAACTCTTTCACCTCCTACAGAGTATTGAGAAAACTGCTGTGAGAGGCGTAAACCCAAGCATTCCAAGGTCACTGCCCCTGCCGCACTCACCAGAGCTTTGGCCGACAATCCCAGCTTCCCAATTTTATCAGTCAATCCAGTGCCGGTAACATAATTGAAAAAAAGAAAAAGAACAGGCACAGCCAACGATAAACATCCGCCTCTCCGCCGGCCGCAAGGATCCCCTTCCTCTCGATGCCCGTGTCCAGGTTCTACAGCAAGCTCCATAATACAAGCACCGCCAGCCCTCCAACAGCTTCTGCAGAATCATGGGTAAGTAGATGGATGGGCTGTTTTGAATCATGGGGACCCAGGGTATACTTTTTATTCATGCCCACACAATAAATTTGTTCGGCTAAATTATGTTTTTCTGTCTCGGCCATTTACTGTTGGGGCAAAGATGCAGATATGGCCATGCATCACGCTGGATCATGGTCCCGTGGTATTAGATCTCATCAGTTTTAGCCTCCCAAGGGAATGTCGGCCTTTCGCTTTTAACAAGAAACTCTTGGGGGACGACGACTTCATTCGCCATATTCAGACTTGGCTTAAATCATTTCTTGAGAGCAACAGAGGCTTGGCTGCTCAACCATTGTTTTGGGATGCATTGAAAGCGGGGATAAGAGGCGAAACACTAAGCTATGGCTGGGTTAAACAGAGACAACTGAAGGAGCGAATGCTGGTTTTACTGGAGGAGTTAAAGATAGCAGAGCGGGAACTTATCCAAGCGGTTAGAGTCAATGCCGACATTAAAGAATCACAAACTAAGATTGCCCATTGCAAGGCCAGGATTAATGAGATATGGTGTCAGGAAATAGATGCTCAGTTTAAAACGTAAAAAGAAGAAAGGTATGAATATGGCGAGTTTTTTTTTTTTTTTTTTTTGAAAAAATATGAAGGAGAAACCCTTTCAGAGAAAAGGGATAGGGTTATTAGGCACTCTAAGAAAAACAACAATTCCCTTTTCTTAAATGTTCTAGGGGTATAGGCCCCTCTCAAAGCTTTTTACCACCCATGTCAAGGATAAACCGTATGTTGTAACCAGAGTTGCATCAAGATTGACAAATTTACAAATCCAACAATTATGTGTCAACATTTTTTTTAAAAAAGAAGAGTTTTTCCTTATCTATGTCCCCTCAGACCAAAACAATGTAACAAAGTATATTCATAGTTTTCTACGTACCACTGAATTAATAGCAATATGCATGTCCACAGGAGAGTTTGGTTAAAAACAATTTCTTTATTTGATCAAGATGCTGACCATGTAAATTAAAAACAAAATCTATCACATTTATTCAATCATCATAATTTCAAATTAAAAGATAAAAAAACCATGAAACAGTGTCGACGCGGCGTTTCGGTGATGTGGTTTTTCACCTTCTTCAGGACAAAGATTTTTCAAATTTAAAAGCACTATAGAATTAAAAAATACAAAATTTACAGTTACTTTCTGTATGTAATACAAACAGGCATATATTAAAAACATAGTTAAACAACATTTTCCTACAGACATGGTACAGTGTTTCCTGTGTCATTTTTGTGTTATTCACATATGATCTGTTAGTTTCATTTACATGAGCATATTAAAATCAACTATTTCTCAAACAAAGTTGTTGGTTCTAAACTAACATTAATTCAATGGTCTGGGAGACACATACATTCTAAGGGCCGGTCTCTTTACATCATGGACATATTACAATATCTAAAATATTTGAAAATCTTGCAACCTGTTACGGTGTTACCTTGTGTGGTATCCCTCTAATGTACCCCCCTTGTTGCAAGATAGACAACTCTAAAAGTTGTCTCTTCAAACA
Source organism: Lissotriton vulgaris (assembly GCF_964263255.1). Lineage (NCBI taxonomy): Eukaryota > Metazoa > Chordata > Amphibia > Caudata > Salamandridae > Lissotriton > Lissotriton vulgaris. Next base: position 180,678,340 of record NC_141695.1, on the reverse strand, counting down.
GGAGAACCCCCATAATCATTGGGTTTTATTTGCTGAAGGGAGTATTATTTGTATCTGGGGACCCTTCATCTTCCCTGAAACTGTAGAGGGTTCGTTTATCCCCTAAAGCTAAATGTAATTATACCTACCTATTTTGTAGTTCAGTGAATCGCTTTAATCAATTGGCGATATCCGTGGTTCTTTAAAAAAAAAATTCTGATTCTGCAATTGAAACATAAAATGTCATGTATTTTTCTTTTTTACCAGAACGGTAAGTGATTGATCACTATTAATAGCTACCTGTATTGCTATATCTTTCAGGCGGGGTAACGTCTAGATTTATTGTACCCCATCCGATCCTTTACATCAGCAGGTCATACTTTCTGTTAGAGAAAGGATATTTTATAAGCATTATTGTTTTCTAAAATCCTTTTATTTTAATTTATCAACAAGCTATTTTAGTGAACCTCACAACATTTTATTAGATTTTAGGTTCCTCATTTAGAAAAACCTTTCAGTCTATCACTCCCTAGCTTCTCTAGGTTACCCTTGCATATCCTACATTTTGCACGGTGCGAGTTTTATTTACCTGGATCATTCATTTGCGATCCTGGGATAGACGATCGTTATGGTTTCCTGCCCAGCCGTGTTGTTGTTAAATACTCTGCAAATATATTATTATTTATTAGGATATATGGCGACTCTAAAGAATACTTTAAGTCTATAGGAGAAACACCTTTTGGGAATATTTTACTGTCTTACCTTATATTTATTTGTATGTCTTGTCTCTGTGCTCGCGCAGTTTATTTGAAGGGCGGCTTTATCTTTGGACTTAAAACGCTCTTGAGCTGGTATTACCCAGAGTATAAAAAGAAAGAGGAACAAGATTTTAGTCTCAACTCTAAGTTGCTTATGGCAACAGAGTTTCAAGAACAGGCCGTCTCCTTTTCTAAGCAGTTCGTTAAGGGTTCTGTACTTACTTTTACAGCGATTTTGCTTGCATCTCGGGTGGGCACCTTCAACGATCGTCCTTCTATGCTGGAATATTCGGTTCTGATTCTGACTGCTTTTATCCCTATGCTAATTACTAAATTGGATACAGGTGAAGTCATTCACCTGTGTGATTCCCGCGGTTCCGTTGTGTAGACCGGAGCCGTGGCGGCCATCTTTGAGTTACTACATATATATTGAAACAATAATCAGATGTATGTATCGGCTGCCTTTATTTCAAGTTAAAGGAATGCGTTTCCTCCCTCTATTGTAAGCGTTTTCATGTCCAATTATTACTGAGTTAAAAATCATTTACAATCGATCACCTCACGTTTATTCTTTTTGCCGATTGAGTCCCGATCACGTGACATGAAGCAATGTCTTCATGATACTGGTTGTATTGGCAGACATCTTGTAGAAGGTTTTTTACTCCGAATGTTTCTGTAATCTATGAGTTGCTCTATAGGTGTGTATGTTGGCTGCCTTTATTCAAAGTTAAAAGGATACGTTTCCTACATGTATTGTAATCGTTTTAATGTTCCATTATTACTGAATTAAATTAATTTACACTCGATCGCCTCACATTTATTTTTGGCTGATCGCGTCCCGATCACGTGACATGAGCCCATGTCTCCATGCTACTGCTTATATTGGCAGACATCTTGTAGAGTGTTTTTACTCCGAATGTTTCTATGTGCGTGCTGGTAGTGTTATGTTTCTTATCTGGAATTGCATGGATATTCTGCTCGATTTTAACTACTTTTATCTAATATGGGCAGTGATGTTCTCGGTAGTGATTATATTTAGGGCGTCATTTATTTTAGGGCTGCAATTTTAAGAATATCGAACCCGTTTTTGGGGATACAGATCTGTATCATTCTAAATATTGTTTATTTCACTTCATTAATATTTTACTGACTCAGAAATCTTTATCATTATGGCTGTTCATTTTTTCAAGGTTATGAGGATTTAAAGGCTGTGTCAAATACGGAAAACTATTATAAAGGTTTAAAAAACTGTGTCAACAAAAGGGAAACTATTTTCCCCAGCCTCCTCATTATTACTGAAGTCTAAAACGGTTCCATTATTGGAATGGGTATTTTAAATTATTCTGTCCCATTCCTCCCTACTGTTTAGTCCATTTCGGAATGTGTTGAATTTGGACATATAATACTGCTCTCTCTTTTTTCTTTTACTGTCCACATCTCCACCCCTGTTGTTCAGTTTAACGACTTCAACAATCCACCATTTTAGGTCTTCGACTGTGTGTTTACATTGTTCCCAGTGTTCCACTAGCGGTGCATTAACTCGTTTTGTTCTAATTGAGGATTTGTGCTCATTTAACCTAAGTCTCATTTCCCTCGCGGTCTCCCCTATATATGCCTTTTGGCAGGGGCATTGTATCATGTAGACCACGTTTGGGGTTCTACAATTAACTAGATCTTTTTGGTAATGGGTGATTCCATTATAGTCTATTTTAGGACCTTTGATTATTAAGCTGCAGTTTTTACAAGCGCCGCAGGGAAAATTGCCAGCCGGCACTTTTCCGTCAATGGTCTCAATCCTGTTCCTTTTCATCTCAACTGGATATGTATGTACTAAACAATTTTTAATTGTTCTATTTCGTCGATATGCAAATATTGGTTTTGGAATGGATGTTGATCCTGTGTTTTGGAGTAGGTTCCAATTCCTATTAATAAGGTTCTTCACCTTGTTGCTGATATTTGAGAAATTGGTCACACAGACCAATTTCTGATCATTTATTACAGGTTGGGATTTGGGTTGAAATAAACTTTCCCTGTCGAAGTATTTTGCTCTTTTGTAAGCATTTTTAATCATCTTTTTTGGATATCCTCTTTCTAGGAACTTGTTCTTTAGTGCTTGAGCATGTTTTTCAAATTCCTCTCTATCGGTACAATTTCTTCTTACCCTTAGGAATTGTCCGAAGGGTATGTTATTTTTTTGGGTTGCAGGGTGGTGACTTTCAAAATGCAACATGGTGTTGCGATCAGTAGGTTTGCTAAAGAGTTCCACTCTCAGGGTTCCGTTTACAGGTTTTATTCTAATGTCTAAAAAATCACAGCTCTGGTTGCTGTAGGTTGATGTAAATTTCAGGTTTTTATCTCCTAAATTGATCCATTGGATGAACTCTTTTAGTTCAGTTTCACCCCCGGACCATATGCACAACACGTCGTCAATAAAACGCACCCACATTTTTATGTTCTCAAAAAATGGGGCCATCTCATTGAAGATGTGTGTGTCTTCAAAGGCTGCTACGTAAAGACAAGCAAGGCTTGGCGCACATGTAGCGCCCATACTTGTGCCCTTTGTTTGCTTAAAAAGCTCATCTTTAAAAAGGAAGATGTTATTAGTTAACACTATCTCAATACAGTCCACTATAAATTGAGCATGTTCAGATAACTCATCATCTGTCCCTTTTAGAAGCCTCTCTATCATCAGTTTTGTATCATTTTGAGGTATGTTTGTGTATAGTGCCTCTATGTCTAGAGTCACTAGCCACTCATTATCCACATCAAAGGGTATATTCTCAATCTTTGCGATCGTATCAGTGGTGTCCTTAATGTAGGCTTTTTGTTGAGTTACCAATGGTTGAATAAATCTATCTGCATATTGGCTCAATGGTTCTGTCAAAGAGTTTAAACTCGAAACTATAGGTCGCATGGGTGGGTCTTTAATATCTTTGTGAACTTTTGGGAGGCCGTAAATGGCTGGTATCACTGGTTTGTCATTTTTTAGGAAATTAAATTCTTCCTGATTAATTACTCCATCCTCTAGTGCGAAGTTAAGTCTCTCTCTGATTTTATCTTTTAAATCCGACCACTCTTGTCGGCTGGAGGGGGCATAGTGGAGGGTGTTACTAAGCATCGTCTGCATTTTGCACTCGTAATTATTAGTGGCAACTGGTCAATGTTTAGCTCAAAGACTGCGGGACAGACAAGCAGCCCAGAGAATTGAAACTTTGGAAGATGGTAAAGGGGCCATAGTTGAGACTATGGAAGGAATATTGGATGTATTTCATTCTTATTATAAAGAACTATATACTCAAGACCCAGTGGAACAGGCGAATATAGAGCTGGATTTGCTGAGTTTAGATGTAACTGGGCTTGGGAAAGAAGAATGCGTCGAGTTGGAAGCCCCTATTACCATGTTAGAGTTGCAGGTCGCATTGGGCGCGCTAGCGGTGGAGAAAGCGGCAGAGCTAGATAAACTCCCATTGGAGGTATATCGCATACTTTTCTCGATCATAAAAGATGACATGTTGGCTACATTTTTAGAGGCCCAGGTGGGGAATCCACCACCCTCCTGGGATAATGCTAACATTGTGGTCTTTAAAAAAAAAGATAAACCTGTTAGGCTTCGGGGGTCGTATAGACCCAAATCATTAATAGATGCAGATGGCAAGGTGTATTCGAAAATTCTTACAACCAGGCTGGCTCAAGTTATTTCCCTGTTGGTTTCTAGGTATCAGCATGATTTTCTACGCGGAAGGGGCACAGTTAACGATATACACAGGGTGATTGCAATGTTACCCTATGCTAATGTACAGCAAAAGCATATTGGTATAATTTTTTTAGACGCTGAACAAGCTTTCAATCGTGTATCGTGGCCATTTCTCTGGGCTACTATGTGGAAGTTTGGGTTTGGACCCCGTTATATAACAGCGCTGCAAACAATGTATAAAAGACTGAGTGCTAAAATTACACAATGGGCAAAGAGTCACCCTTTATATAGATAACCAGGGGAACACGACAGAGGTGTCCCCGTTTGCCCTTGCTATATCAACCTGTTGTTACTATTGCTGGAAATGACAAATGAAATTAAGTCCATGTAAGTTGGGCAGTATCAAGTGCGTGTTCTTGCATACGCTGATGATATAGCGGTAGTAACATCTGACCCTAAGCAAGCGGTAAGGGGGATTGAGAACCAGACTCACAAATATGGGGAAGTTGCCGGGTACAAGCTGAATGTTTCTAAAACCCAGATTGTCTGTACTGAGGGACTTTGTCCTGGTGAAGCACGTGTTACGCCAGAAGCTAGATATCTGGGGATAAAAATTAGGATGTCACTTCAAGAGATTATTGAAGTCAATTGGGCAGATATAATATCCTCGGCTCGGAGGCAATTGGAAAGGGTTGCGTGCCCCCATCTATCAATGGTAGGGCGGTGCAATGTTTTAAAAAGGTGTATACTTCCTAAGGCAATGTATTGTTTTAGGGCTGTTCCGCTTGAGCTAACACGATCCCAACTGTCACAGTTAAAATCCCTTGCTGATAAGTTTATTTGGTGTCAGAAGAAAGCCTGTCGTGCATTGAAGTATATGACTTTACCAGTAGGACGTGGGGGGTGGGGAAACGAATTTTACATTTCATTATTTAGCTTGTCTGTTAGAGAATATGCAGTATTTGCGGATTGGAGCAGAAGTACAATTATTTGAAGCACCCAATACATACCAAATGTTGATGGGGAATCATGTCAGTGAGGCCTTGCTTAAGTTTTTTGACCCCAGTTATTTTAAGGGAACACAATTTAAAATATTCAATACATCATATAAAGCATGGAAGATAATATGTAAATTTGCACTAATAAGCCGTATAGGTTATTACACACTGCTCAACTCTACAGAATTATTTCCCGCTGTTTTTTGGGTTGCAAAGATGGGTAGCTGGAGGCATAAGGGGATTCGACATTTAGGGGATATCTATAGTGGTGGAACAATCATTTCTTTTTTAGATTTAGTAGAACAGTATAAGCTGCCTAAAAATGATTTTTTAAAATTCTTACAAGTTCGCGATTACCTAGGTAAACATTGTAGGCATACAGCCATAGTATCTAATGCTTTAATAGAGGCAGTGAAGAAAAGAGCTAAGATTGGGGCATTATATGATATATTGGTTGAGACGCAACGGGACGATATAGAGACACACAATGTGTGAAGTGGAGTAAAAGATTTGGGACCATAGTTATATATATATATGAAACAATCAATTGATATCGCAGCCAAAGTTATGGTGACACAAACTTACTCATCCAACATTATAAAACTTTTTTAAACTTATATCACACCCCCGTTAAAATGATGAAGTGGGAGGGCTTCATGATGGGAAATGTTTTAGGTGTCAGGTGGAGAAAGCTGATATCTTACATATATTTTTTGATTGTATAGTGTTAAATCAGTTTAGAGTGGGTATATAAGAATTTTTAACTCAGATCACAGGGGTAAATGTCTGCATCTCTAGAGAGGTGATGTTAACAGTAGCGGGCATTGCATCCAGTCTGCTCTGGTTTGCTATCCATTTAGGTATCTCATATTTATGGCTGTTGCAGTTGCTAGACTATGTGTTGCCTCTATGTGGCTCCAGCCTGAAGCACCATTGTTTGAAAGGTGGCGAGCAAAGTTTTATAATGTATTTAATTTGGAATATAGTTTGTACCGTATCAAATCTTCGAGAAGAAAAAAATTGGGGGCACAAATTTTAGAGCCTATGTTGCAACATATGGAAATATCGCTATGAATATTAACAACCTCCTATGTTTCTTATGTTTCTTATGTTTTGTTATGATTTTTTATTATTATCTTCAAAGTATAAATCATTCCTGCTTTCATGATTTAAATGATTGATTTGTAAATATCACATGCTATGAACTGAACAATAAAGAACTTAAAATAAAAAAATAAACTAACAGTTAAATATAGGAACAATTTTACATTTGTAGAAAAAAACAGACTTTTGTGTCAACGTTTTCACCTCTAACTTCTTCTAATTATGACAGCGCTTTTGAAGCAATATACCGTTACGTCCGCGGGACCTTCCTGGTTGTGGGGATATGTAGGACTTGTAGGTTCATCATGAACCCGACGAACCCAGAGTCAAAAACTGAGCAGCAATTTGCAATGGCTTTTTAATATGTACCGGATATATAGGAATTATTGTGGGAAAATGTACACATGGAAAAGTCAGTATGAAAGACACCTATGTATTTCTGAAATGGGAACAAATTATCGACTTTAGAAACAGTACATATTTGCAGATTTTCGAACTTGTGAATACTCATACAAGTATGAGAATTATCGGTCATTTTTCAAAATGACTTCTTTTTTACACAATGTCTTTCATTTGGAAGGCAAAAATGCAGAAAATCAATAGGTAATAACAGTTGCTTTACAAATCTGCATTACCCTAAGTCTTCCAACAAAAATGGTACCTCACTTGTGTGGATAGGCATAGTGCCTACAACAGGAAATGGCTCAAAACCCAACGTGAACACCCCACATTTTCACAATGAAAATTAAACCTTTTTTCGCGAAGTGTCTAGCAGTAGTTCTTGAACACTAGCTCTGCCAGCACCTAGGGAAACCTAGCAAACCTATACATTTCTGAAAACTAGACACCCAGGGGAATCCAGGATGGGGTGACTTGATTGCCTTCCACCATGTTCTGTTAACTAGATTACCTTGCAAACCTAAAAAATTGTCAAAAAAACACATTTTTCCCACATTTATTTATTTATTATCACTCCTAAAGCCCACGCAGTGCCAGTGCCTATTTTCTTTGGTGCACATTGTATTAGAAGTCCCAGAGGGGCTTTGGTGGCACAGTGGTGCCTGAGCTAATTTATTTAGGAGCATTTTGTTTCTAAATCCCCAATGGGGGCCCAAGAGGCACCAGGAGTGCAAGACAATAATTGCGCATTTAGGCAGCTGCCCTGTGAGAGTGCAGGCAGCTGCGACCTTGGGGGCATTTCCTTTGGAGGGCAGTGCCCACATTTTTGAATTTCACAGCTGCCCAGCAATTAGTGGGCAGCTGCCACGTTTAGGCGTGATCTTTTGACTTTGGCAGCCTAGGCAGGCCGCCCTGACTGTTGTTGGACATAGGGCGTTGGAGCCCTGTGAGAGGCCAGTTGGCTTGGGGGCAGTTTCAGGTGTTGTGCCCCCGTTTGGGGCATACTGTGTTTATGATGGTAATTACCTAATACCTGATGTGATTTATGCGTAATGTATTTATGCACCCTGTTTTAGACCTCTAAATGTGTTTCATGATTAGTAGGTCGTTTTGCATCCTACGGTTTATGCTAAGGGTTTTTAAGTCCTAATATGTTTTATGCCTAATGTTTTCTTGCTAAGTTCCTCACTTTTACCAGTAGCTACTGGTTGTGCTCTACATTTATTATTTGTGCTACATTTACAATTGGTGATTTGTGATTGTTCTGACAGTGGCCCAATTGGCCCTGTCAGGTGTACATAATCCCCTGTAGATACTGCCCAGTGCCAGTTGGCACAGTGTACATTATGTGATTATGATTAAATGTGTTTATGGTAATAAAAAGGCTATTTTTATATATACCTTGTGTGGTGTTCCTTTTGTTGTGTGCCTACTGTGTTGCTGCTGTGTGTGTGTTGCGCAAACGCTGTACACATTGCCTCAGGGATAAGCCTGACTGCTCGTGCCAAGCGACCAAGTGGGTGAGCAGGGGTTATCTTTGGCATGTAACTCCCCAGCCCTGACTAGAGTGGTAGTCTCTGCCTGGCTTTGGTGCTATACTTAGCCAACCAGAGATCCCTAATAGGAAACCTAGCAAACCTATACATTTCTGAAAACTAGACACCCAGGGAATCCAGGATGGGGTGACTTGACTGCCTACCACCAGGTTCTGTTACCCAGAATCCCTTGCAAACCTAAAAAATTGTCAAAAAAACACATTTTTCCCACATTTATTTGGTGGAAAGTTCTGGAACCTGCGTGGATCCACACATTTCCACCCACCCAGCATTCCCCAAAGTCTTCAGAGAAAAAATGGCACCTCAATTGTGTGGGACAGCCTAGTGTCCGCGACAGGACCCTGCACAAAACGCACCATGGACACACATCAATTTCGCAGTGAAAAATGACCCTTTTTAGGCAAAGTGCCTAGCTGTAGTTTTTTAACCCTAGCTATGCCAGCACATTGGAAACTTATCAAACCTATACATTTTTGAAAATTAGACACCCGAAGGAATTCAGGATGAGGTGAATTGACTGCTTCCCACCAGGTTCAATTACCCAGAATATCTTGGAAACCTAATTTTTTTTTATAAAAACACATTTTGCATGGATCCACAAATTTCCACCCACCCCGCGTTCCCCAAAGTGTTACCAGAAAAATGGTACCTCATTTGTGTGGGTCAGCCTAGTGCCCGCGACAGGAAACGGTGCAGAACGCAACATGGTCACACCTCAATTTCGCAGGGAAAAACATCGAGTAGTGTGGAACAGGCCACCAGCGTCTTCGGACGAGCTGGGTTTGTGGACTGACTCGGCGGGGAGCGTGGGATTTGGCGCCATCTTTGGTAATCGATGGTCGGCGCAAACATGGCCGACGTGGTGGCACACCAGCGGTCTCACAGGTAACATTGGGTTCCTCGAGCTATTCCCTATTTTTGTGGCTCTGATGGCATGGCCGGACGAGTTCAGAGATCGCTCTGTGGTATTTTGGTCTGACAATATGACTGTGGTTGAATGTATTAACAATCAGGCAGCACGCTGCAAGTGGATCTTGAGATTGTTGAAGGAAATTGTGCTACTTTGCATGAGACTGAATGTACAGTTCAGGGCGAAACATGTGCCGGGTGTACTGAATCATCCGGCTGATGCACTCTCTCGTTCACATATGCAGGCATTCAGGGGTTATCTACCTACAGCAGGCCTAGCGGCGGCACCGTTCCCCGAAGCACTCTGGCTACTCGGTGCCCCGGATTACAAGACCTCGTGGCAGCAAGCTTAGCCCCCAGGACGAGGAAGGCATACGAAGGAGCGTTTCGTTCCTATTGTGCATTTTTGGGTCCAACAGGGGATCAGGAATGGGGTCAGGAGGATTGCTTCCTAAGGTTCCTGGTAGCACTGCACAGGGAAGGCCGATCAGCGGCAACGGCCAATAGACACCGGGCGGCCATTCCATTCATGGGGCAGGTGCATGGCATCAAGGACCCAACAGCTTCCTTTGTGGCAAGAAAAGCCCTTCGTGGCTGGCAGCGCCTTGAGGGTCATAGGCAAGACGAGAGGCGCCCGATTGGTTTAGAAAGGTTGTCCCTGCTTATGGCGGAACTACCCACGACATGCTCCTCCCAATTCGAAGCTGTTCTGTTCCGGGCCGCTTTCGCATTAGCGTTCCATGGGGCTATGCGGGTGAGCGAACTGGTCGCAAAGAATAAGAAAGATGTGGAGGGAGGCTTGTGTCGGGATCACATCCTAATTAGGGGTGATTCAATGGTAGTCACGATAGCTAAGTCCAAGACTGACCAGAGAGCTATGGGAAACAGTGTTGTTGTCCAGCGCATGCGAGGGTCCCCCACGTGCCCGATAAAGTGCATTGAGGAATATTTGGCGCTGAGGGCGGATACATGGGGTGGGAGTTTGCTGAGGCACACCGATGCCACCCCTCTGACGAGGTTTCAGTTCCAGAGGGTGCTAGCACTGGCAATCGCAGCGGCGGGCATGGACCCGTGCGATTTTGGGACCCACTCCTTTAGGATAGGGGCTGCTACTGAGGCTACAGCCAGGGGTCAGAGTGCTGAAGAGGTGAAACAGTTAGGACGATGGTCCTCGAATTGTTTTAGAAGGTATGTGCGATTGCACATGTTGTGAAGTCAAGTTACATGCACTCACGCTTCTTGTCTTCTGTTTGATTTACAGTTTCGCGAGCATATCATGCGGGGCGGAATTTGCAGTCGACCCAGCACCAGGGGACCAGCGGTCAGAGATCCCCTGCTGAGGAGAGAGTGGTGTGGGTCGTGGGCCACTCATACGTGAGGCGGGCCGGGGACGTATTCAAAGCAGGTGACGTGACTCACGCAGCTGGGAAATACGGGTACAGAGTGACCTTCCACGGAAGGGGCGGGCTCTGTATTGACCAGTTCGAATGTTTTGTCGAGGGACTTTTAGGGCGGCAGAGGTCACCGCCATCTGTAATCATAGTACACCTGGGGGGCAATGTCATGGTGACACTCGGTAGGCGAGTATTACTCGAGCGAGTTTTGTCTACCGTTAGCTGGATGGCGAAAAGAATCCCGGGGTGCACGATTGCCTGGTCCCACATGATTCCCAGGAAGGTATGGCGGGGGGGGCCTCTCGGTGTCAGCACTGAACCATTCAGTGAAGAAGGTCAACAACAAAATTGGTAGGTTGTTTCGCTCGGCGCAGTTGCACAGTATTCCGCATGGGTGTATTCGGGGTGATCACATGTATCTCGATGATGGGGTTCATTTGTCCCGGGAGGGGAATCTCTTACTCATAGGAGACTTCATAGCATGGCTAAGGGGTTTAAGGAAGCATGACCTTTAGGAGGAGTTTGTGGGGGGGCCGGATAGCCGGTCAACTATCCGGCCTTTGGCGGTAAGGTCATGATCGGTGAGCAGTAATTTCAAGGTCCCTAGAGGGGGGCGCCACCCACTATGGATGGGAGCGCCCGGGGGGAGGCGGCCATTGGCCCCTCCCTCGGGGAGGCGGCACCCACTAAGTATGGTTCGCCTAGGGGAAGACGGCCATAGGCCCCTTCCAGGGGAGGAGACGGCTATATGCCCCTCCTACGAATTTCCCGGGGCCCGGATATCCGCGACGGCGGATGTGATAGACAGTGTGGGGTGGGGGGGAGTCCACGCTGCCTTCTTACAGACACCTCACACGGGTCCTCGGACGACCTTTAAGATGGCGTCGAGTTACAATGGGGGGCCCCCAACAAGACAAGGGAAATTGGAGTTGGCACAGAGGGTACAGTCCTCTGCGCGGCCGCCACTCACACCGTGAGGGCAAGAGTTTTGGTAGTAGGGATCTGACACCGGTTGCGACCTTGCTGTTGGCCCGTAATGCTAGGATGTACAATTTTAATTTAGAAAGTATGCATTTGCAGGATGTTAGACTCGGCTAGGAAAACCTTTGTATTACAGATTTGTTAAGGTTAGCCAATGAACATGTCCTCATCGAAATGTAATAAATGAAAATTGTACATGATATGAAACTTTTATTTAATGTTTTAATTATGTTTCATATTTTAATAAATATGGCCGGGAGGGTAACTCCCTCCCGCCTTCCAAAAGTTCAGAACTGCGTCCGTCTTCCCATCCTTGGGGATTGTGTTGGGAGGGGGTGACAGGCATCCCGGCCATATGGAAAGGGGCGACCACTCGGTCCCCCCGAACGTATGGTTGGGGGCCCAGATCCTCCCGGGAAACCATTTTGTGCGGGGGGCGTGTCACGGCTGGTATGCCCAAAGCGGCGTAGCCGGGGCGCACCTCTTCCCGCCCAAGAGGGGTTGTCCTAGACACCTACACCAATGGCCACGCCCAGTAGGCGTACCAGCGGAGGGTTCACGCCCTCCCGACCAGGAATAAAGAGAGCGGGAATCCGACGAAGCATCCTCTTGTTCCTGTGCTTGGAAGCTGCATCCACTCGTTGCACGTGAGCCATCGACGGAACAAGGAGCAATTTTGACCCACCCACCAGCCCCTTATGGCAATGTTAGTTCTGCAATAAATTCTTTTTCTTTGAGAAACATCTTCTTACCTCTGTTTTGCGATATATGAAGGTCTAGTTTAATGATATGTTTTCTGTCTGAAGGCCATGTTTTCTTGTAGTGTAGACAAATATTGCAAGTGGACAAGATGATGTTTTTTCCCTTAGTAGGTAATCAAATGTCGTATTTATTTTTTGGTCGGGCGGTAAGGTCATGATCGGTGAGCAGTAATTTCAAGGTCCCCAGAGGGGGGCGCCACCCACTATGGATGGGAGCGCCCGGGGGGAGGCGGCCATTGGCCCCTCCCACGGGGAGGCGGCACCCACTAAGTATGGGTCGCCTAGGGGAAGACGGCCATAGGCCCCTTCCAGGGGAGGAGGCGGCTATATGCCCCTCCTACGAATTTCCCGGGGCCCGGATATCCGCGACGGCGGATGTGATAGACAGTGTGGAGTGGGGGGGAGTCCACTCTGCCTTCTTACTGACACCTCACACGGGTCCTCGGACGACCTTTAAGATGGGGTCGAGTTGAAATGGGGGGCCCCAAACAAGACAAGGGAAATTGGAGTTGGCACAGAGGGTACAGTCCTCTGCGCGGCCGCCACTCACACCGTGAGGGCGAGAGTTTTGGTAGTAGGGATCTGACACCGGTTGCGACCTTGCCGTTGGCCCGTAATGCTAGGATGTACAATTTTAATTTAGAAAGTATGCATTTGCAGGATGTTAGACTCGGCTAGGAAAACCTTTGTATTAGAGACTTGTTAAGGTTAGCCAATGAACATGTCCTCATCGAAATGTAATAAATGAAAATTGTACATGATATGAAACTTTTATTTAATGTTTTAATTTTGTTTCATATTTTAATAAATACGGCCGGGAGGGTAACTCCCTCCCGCCTTCCAAAAGTTCAGAACTGCGTCCGTCTTCCCATCCTTGGGGATTGTGTTGGGAGGGGGTGACAGGCATCCCGGCCATATGAACAGGTAATGAAAACGAATGGCATGCATTGGACACCTGACTCCGAGCGATTGGTGTTTCTGTTTTTGTTGTTTGTTTATTGAGCACAAAGTGAAGTCAAAGTGTACTAGTAGTCTTACTGTACACACTAAAGAGTGACTCAAGTTAATAATATTTCTACTCTTGTTGTGTAATAACAAAATTTTACTTCTACTGCAGGCCGATCTTCACAGTTAGTCAGTACAAGTATCGGAAATGATTGATGTAATAATAAAAAGTCAGAAGGACGTTTCATGAGTGGCAACAACAATGACAGCAGACCCAAATGTCTGTGTAGAAGTGGAGTCGAGTGTAGCGGTGGGATGACTGCGGTGCATTAATTTACTAACCTAATTTGTAAAATGCTATGTTTGGAATGGATATGTGCTTTGTCAAACTCTTTAAAAAAACAGTACTCTAAGCGGAGGATGTGCTAAGCAATGTGCCATGACTGTGGGCCTGCTCTGTCCTGTTGTTGTTGAAGGTCAATGCTGGAAATGCACTAGAGTAGAGATGATGCATACATGCCGCCTCGGAAAGTGTTCTTGTTGCACTACACCATAACTTGTGCATTTGTTTCAACTTTGTTTCTCAATATCCCCTTTGTTTTTCCATCTACAATTACAGGCCAGGCCTTGCCCTATACTTGGGAAAACATTACAATGCAGGCTTACCTTATCTATAAATCTACATTTTCCACTGGCGAGTGACGACACCCAAGATTGATAGACGAGAGGACCAAGAGGAATGCTGAGATGCAGTGCACATTCTTGACCAGGATAACACAGTAACAGTATCAACTTTCATCTTCTTTTAAATAATTTGATTAATTTTTTTGTCTACAATCTTTACAACAGAGTGTTCTTGTTGTTGTTATTATCATTAGGTTTGATCTCTGTTTATGATTCATCCCTACCAATATTTCAATTTTTTATTTGCTATCTGTTAAAGTATTAAGCCCGGAACAACTGAACAAGAAGTGTATATAATCCGGGTCTCCTTATCAATCATCATCATGCATGCATTTCCTTTTTCTCCCTTAACATACTGATATGGATATGGTAGTCTACAAAGATTGTTGTTTGTAGTTTGTCCATGCGTACTGTTTTTCACTGTCAAACCTTTCCCCATCCCCCTTCTCATCCATTCAACAAACCCTAACCCTCTTCCTCGGGCTGTGTGACTTATTGAGGTGTGACTAAATTAAATGTACACCAATAATTAATCACACGCTTGCTGGGGCGGATGTGGCGAAAGCAACAGTACTTCAATTTCAAGGCAGAGCGATGATCTTCTTCTGCTTGCCCAACCATGAGCAGTATATTTTAGAGGGGATTTTTATTTAACAAAGAAACATATACCCCGGCATTGATTGGATTTGTTGTCATCCTCATACACAGCACTAACTTTTACGCTGTAGGCCTACTCAAGTGACTCGACACAACTATAGTATGCAACTCTGTCTAGTAGGCTATCCCCACTACCATTAAATTTTGTTGTAAAATATTTTTGCATATTATTGTTGCTCGGTAAGTTCCTTGAACTGTCTCTCAAAGGAGACTGACTGTCTCATTTTCTTTTTTTGCAAATGCTGCTGCCCTGCCAGTGTCGAATACTACTACTACCACCACCTCCACAATCATTGCATGTTAGAAAAAGGAAACCATCATCACCATGCAGCCGTAGCTGTGCCTAAGTTAAACATCAAGCAAAGGTAAGAGAAGTTTAGGAAAGGCATCATTAATAATGGACATGTTTTCAATCAATTCACATACCCCTTTAAGTCCAGATAAATAATGCATAGACTAGAAGAGACAGACGGACAGTACTAGTAGGACAACTCAATCAGTGAGGGGTGTTGCATCTATCTGTTTGTGTCTTACACAGTCAGCCAATTATTGAAATAAAACACTGGCTATGGGCGTACCTGCACCAGCAAGGAAACAGTGTGATGTAAAACAGTAACCCCACCTACAAAACATTAACAACATTGTA
The DNA here is from genome assembly GCF_964263255.1 of Lissotriton vulgaris. Lineage (NCBI taxonomy): Eukaryota > Metazoa > Chordata > Amphibia > Caudata > Salamandridae > Lissotriton > Lissotriton vulgaris. Next base: position 180,662,875 of record NC_141695.1, on the reverse strand, counting down.
TGTATAGTAAAAATATAGATTTAATATAACCCTAACAAGAATAAACAATGTAAAAAAAAACACAAAAGCTGACCCACCCCCCTCCCTAACCCCAACCAATGTCCGTAGCAGTAATGAGAAAGTACAAATGTCCAAAACCCAATGCCCAATTCCCACCCACCAAAACAAGAATTAAAAAAGGGGCAATAGACAGGGTCTATGTGTGGCGGGATTGTCTCTGGAGGACACGTCGCATTTACTACTCCAGTTTGGCGATGCAGCGCTTTAGAGAGCGGCAGTTGCAGCCACAGTGGGTTGGGGGCACCAGAGATGGTAAGGCGGTGGCAGGCAGCCGCCAGACGGTGGTGCCATACTGCTTGAGGGCGGTGGGTGGGGCCACTGGAGGAGGCTTCAGCTGCTGCAGCCTCCTCCTCTTCCAAGACAACCAGCCGCCGATATTCTTGTTGGATTACCTCCAGCTTGCGGCGCCGTTCCTTGGTGGCCAACTTCTTCTGATCTGGTTTGGAAGGAGTAGCTATATATCAAAAAGAAAAAACAAGACAATTATAAAATATACTGTTAGAAAAACAGTAAGACAAGTTAAGTATACACATAGTGGCATGGTAGCACTATAAAGCACAGTACATAACATTTGTGGTATGTATCTTTCCTCCCACTTGCTTGGGCTTTAACATGTGCAGGATTTTTTAAGGCATTCAACCAACCATGCATCAGATTTTTTACTCAGCCACCTTTGCAATTTGCATGCTTGCATCACACGTATCCTTCTCTCTGTCAGTCATAAATATTAAATCTCGCCCGTCCTTCTTCCTTCCACCCGTCTTTCACTTTTTACTTCAACACTCGGAGATCTGATCTGACTTTTAGTCTTCTCCATAAAACTTTCAAAGCGGGAAATCAAAGATAGACGAGGCCATTGGTTACTCAATACTCCTGCCCCTAATGCCTTTACTAATGACAATTAAAGGGTGTATTCACTCTTCAAACGTTCACAACAACTCTTACTTACTTAGGGCATCATTAGGATGGCGGGTGGACTTTGCCATAAGGGTGGGGGTCCCATGGGGGCAATTAGGATGCACCCGCCACAGTGGCAGGCGCATCTCGTATTTTTAACATTGTGGCTGGGGGTTCTGAAAGCACCGCCCGCCGCATTGCTAAAAATACATGTTGTGCTTTTCCAAGCACAACGTGACAGGCCCCGCGTGGTGCCTGCAACATTGTGCTTTGAAAGGCAGGGGGTACCATAAGTACCCTCCATGGGGGCCCGCAACGGGCCCCCAAGCATACTCCACATGCCTTTCCGTGTCGGCAATGCCACCACAGAAAGGTATTCCAAAATGCACATGATATGGCTGGCGGTGTGTTTCAGACACCGCCACCATATTGAACCCTTTTCCACCCGGTCGACATGCCGGAAAATCGGCGGACGGTCTTTCTATCTGGCGCGGACCCCCCAGCCATTGTAATATGGTTGGGGGGTCTTTTCTACAGGGATGGCAGGAGGTTGCCAGTCTCAACACTACAGTATACATACAGTACACCCTTGCAGTGAGTGTAATGTCAATAGTTAAGGATTATGAATCTAACTTACAGCCGCTCATCACTGGTGCTGACTCGCCCCCTACCGCTCCATCGGCAATGTCACCTTCACCGCAGGCCCCGGCAATGGTGGTCGGTAGTGCGCCTAGAAAACATTTTACTTTTTTAAGCGTCATATACACCTCCCCCTATTGGTCAGTAGCAAGATTGAAAAATGAGTTAATAGTATACATCACTAGTACACATCAGGTAGTAGTAGAGTAGACACTAGTAGTAGTTATATATGGTCCCTAGGGTCATTCTAGCCTTTGCTTAGTTAGTCCGAGCCATGCAACCATTTTACCTTTGTGTCCTTTATTTTTGCACATGTCACGTTACCTTGCAGCTACTGTCTAAGCGTGCGTACAAGTTCAACCAAAACATTAACAAGACACTTTTTAATGAAGTTCTGGTGTACTGTTAGTCCATATTGCTTTTCCATAAATGCTACACTTTTTTGCACGGCTGAGAAATGCTAGCAATATACTCATTTTATCTCATTTTTCGCATTACAGATGGAAGACTCCCTTTCACGAACCAGAGCTTTGCCGAGCTTATGATGCAACAACTACCAGTACTAGGTTATTCTAAGGTGAGGGGTCCACAGAATTCACTCAGAGATCTTCATTTATACATTTATATAAACTATATTCCTACCTACGGTATGGTGGTGCTTCCACCACTGTTCAGTTATCATCATTTATTTCCCAACTGTATGTGAGTATAAGCAATGTTTATTGCTTTAATGTTATTCATTTTCCTGTTGGTGCTACATTATAGAACAACATACAGAGCTTGTCAATTCAAAATAAAAATGTTGAACTTACATAGACTTGGTGGTATTTGGTGTGGACGTACACGAGTGAGCGAGCAAAAGGAAAGGTGTGCATATGCATTGCTTCCATGACTGAGAGGCTGGTTGTGTTATGTTCTGGGTTGTCTACTTGTTGGGTATCTTGGGGGGAGGGTTCGGAGAGCTGATAGTTATGACAAGACACTACTATAACTAGTCGGGCAGGGGATTGTGGTGGGTTCTGAACTTCTGATTGAGGTGTGTGAGGAAGGTCCAACCTCCCATCACCAACATCCTATTTTCTTGTGCAAAGTTCTGTATGCTATGTTCAAAATCCCTACAACAGTAGTAGTATGTCCTATCATATCAAAATAGTAATACATCTGGTTGGGCATTTGTTGGTGTAAATTGTCAAAGCCTCAAGATTAACAAAGACTCAAGATCAATAAGACTAGAATTAGTACAAGAGGACGACCCAAAGGACTGGACTCAATGGCTAGAGCTACTGGTGATTCTGAGTTTTATTTAAAACCGTTTAAATAAAGAGTGGCCAACTGGGCAACCTTAGCTACTACAGTACAGAAAGACTAATAGTAGTAGTAGTACAGAGAGTTATCATAGCAGAGGCAGGGATAACAAGATTTTTGAAACAGTACAGATCGAAGGATAATTGTTGGTAAAAAAAAGCATTGGGAAACCGAAACAATAGTTTGGGAAAAATATGGTGCAGTAAAAGTTATGGAATAAGAATTATTATTAAAAACAAGAAGACTTACTATGGTCAGCAGAAGAGCCCACGTTGGTGTCCTTCTCTCGATGGTGTTGTTCTCCCACCGACTGCGCCCCTGTCTGCCTGCCCCTGGGTGCTGATCAGGAAAGATATAAGAAAGAGACAAACATTGATGGATGATGTCAAACAAATAAAATATTTTTAAAGAACGGTCAAAAAACACTTATGTAAACAACAATTGCAATAACTAAATTGACCGATCTCATCTGATCAACAAGGAAACATTGGGGGTTCCATGCAAGCAAGTTTTACCCTGGTAAAATAAGGTGATTTTGAGATAGGCAATTTCGATATCGCCTCACTACGTTTTGAGCCCTTGCCTGTCGCGGGTACTTGGGCCTCCCACACAACTGAGGCACCATTTTAATCGGGAGACCTTGGGGAATGCTGGGTGGTAGGAAATTTGTATGAGCCGGGAGATGCCACACTTTCCCACATAAAAATGTGTGAAAAAAAGTGATTTTTTTCATTTGAAATTGAAGGTTTGCAGGGAATTGTGGGTAAGGAAACTTTGGGGGATCCACGCAAGCCATACCTCCATGGAAGCCATTGGGTGTCTAGTTTTCAGAAATGTGTGGGTATGGTAGGTTTACCTCGATGGGCGCCGAGCACGGGGCCCAAAACCCAGGTGCCCCCCTTGTGAAACCAGGTGGTTTTGGGATAGGCAATTTTGATGTCGCCTCACTACAGTTTGGGCACTTGCCTGTCGCTGATACTTGGTTCCCCCACACAACTGAGGAACCATTTTAATTGGGAGACCTGGGGGAACGCTGGGTGGTAGGAAATTTGTGTAAGCCCGGTAATGCCACACTTTCCCACACAAAAAAGTGTGAAAAAAGTGATTTTTTTATAGCTGACATTGTGGTTTGCAGGGAATTCTGGGTAAGGAAAAGTTAGGGGATCCATGCAAGCCATACCTCCTTGGAAGCCCCCGGGTGTCTAGTTTTCAGAAATGTGTGGGTTCTGTAGGTTTCCCTATATGACTGCCGAGCACGGGACCAAATACCCAGATGACCCCCCTTGCAAAACTAGATGGGTTTGAGATAAGCAATTTTGATGTCGCCTCTACGTTTTAGTCCCTTGCCTGTCGCAGGTACTTGGGCCTCTCGCACAAGTGAGGCACCATTTTTATCGGGAGTCCTTGGGGAACACTGGGTGGTAGGGAATTTGTGTGAGCCCAGTGATGCCACACTTTCCCACCCGAAAAAGTGATTTTTTTCAGCTGAAATTGAAGGTTTGCAGGCAATTATGGGTAAGGAAACCTTGGGGGATCCATGCAAGCCATACCTCTTCGGAAGCCCCTGCGTGTCTAGTTTTCAGAAATGTGTGGGTTTGGTAGCTTTCCCTAGATGGACGCCGAGCACGGGGCCAAAAACCCAGGTGACCCCCCTTGTAAAACCAGGTGGTTTTGAGAAAGGCAATTTTGATGTAGCCTCATTACGTTTTGGTTCCTTGCCTGTCACGGATACTTGGGCATCCCACAAAACTGAGGCACCATTTTTATTGGGAGACTTTGGGAAATGCTGGGTGGTAGGAAATTTGTGTGAGCCCGGTGATGCCACACTATCCCACACAAAAATGTGTGAAAAATGTGTTTTTTTCAGCTGAAATTGAGGTTTGCAGGGAATTCTGGGTAAGGAAACGTTGGGAGATCCACGCCAGCCATACCTCCTTGGAAGTCCCCGGGCTTCTAGTTTTCAGAAATGTGTGGCTTTGGTAGGTTCCCCCAGATGGCAGCCGAGCACGGGGCAAAAAACCCAGGTGACCCCCCTTGCAAAACCAGGTGGTTTTGAGATAGGCAATTTTGATTTCGCCTCACTACGTTTTTTGGCCCTTGCCTGTCGCGGGTACTTGGGCCTCCTACACAAGTGAGGCACCATTTTTATTGGAAGACCTTGGGGGAAACTGGGTGGTAGGAAATTTGTGTGAGCCCGGTGATGCCACTCTTTCCCACACAAAAAAATGTGTGACAAAAATAGATTTTTTCAGCTGAAGTTGAGGTTTGCAGGGAATTCTAGGTAAGGAAATGTTGGGGGATCCACGCAAGCCATACCTCTTTGGAGGCCCCCGGGTGTCTACTTTCCAGAATTGTTTGGGTTTGGTTGGTTTCCCTAGATGGCCGCCGAGCACAGGGCCAAAACCCAGGTGACCCCCTTGTAAAATAAGTTGGTTTTAAGATAGGCAATTTTGATGTTGCCTCACTATGTTTTGTGCCCTTGCCTGTTGCGGGCACTTGGGCCTCCCTCACAACTGAGGCACCATTTTAATTGGGAGTCCTGGGGAAATGCTGGGTGGTAGGAAATTTGTGTGTGCCAGGTGATGCTACACTTTCCCACACAAAAATGTGTAAAACATGTGTTTTTTTTCATCTGAAATTGAGGTTTGCAGGGAATTCTGGGTAAGGAAACGTTGGGAGATCCATACAAGCCATACCTCCTTGGAAGTCCCCGGGTGTCTAGTTTTCAGAAATGTGTGGGTTTGGTAGGTTTCCCTAGATGGCCGCCGAGCACGGGACCAAAAACCCAGGTGATCCCCTTGTAAAATAAGGTGATTTTGAGATAGGCAATTTTGATGTCGCCTCTCTATGCTTTGGGCCCTTACCTGTCGCAGGTGCTTGGTTCACCCTCACAACTGAGGCACCATTTTATTTGGGAGACCTGGGGGAACGCTGGTGGTAGGAAATGTGTGTGAGCCCAGTGATGCCACACTTTCCCACACAAAATTGTGTGGAAAAAGTGATTTTTTTCCCCTGACATTAAGGTTTGCAGGGAATTCTGGGTAACAAAACGTTAGGGGATCCGTGCAAGCCATACCTCCTCGGAAGCCCCCGGTTGTCCAGTTTTAAGATATGTGTGGGTTTGATAGTTTTCCCCAGATGGCCACCGAGCATGGGGCCAAAAACCCAAGTGACACCCTTGCAAAACCAGGTGGTTTTGAGATAGGCAATTTTGAATTTGCCTCACTATGTTTTGGGCCCTAGCCTCTCGCGGGAACTTAGGTGATCCCACATAAGTGAGGCACCATTTTTATCGGGAGACCTTGGGGAACGCTGGGTGGTAGGAAATTTGTGAGGGCCCGGTGATGCCACACTTTCCCACACAAAAATGTGTGAACATTTATTTTTTTTCTACTACAATTGAGGTCTGCATGGGATTCAGGGTAAGGCAACGTTGGGGAATCTACGCAAGCCATACCTCCGTGGAAGCCCCCAGGTATTTACTTTTCAGAAATGTGTGGCTTTGGTAGGTTTCCTTAGATGGCCGACGAGCACGGGACCAAAAACCCAGGTGACCCCCTTTGCAAAACCAAATCGTTTTGACATAATTAGTTGTTTATTTATGCAGTGTGTGAATTTTGGCACAATTTTGCATGGAAAATGTGAAAGACATTTTGAGGTTTGCAGGACATTGTGGATAAAATAACTACAGTTGGTAGGTTATTCTAAGATGGAATGTACCCCTTGGCAGAGAGACTAAAAAGACAAAGATTCCTGCACAGCCATCTATTCAAACACACACACATACTTGTTGGATTTGGCACGAGAGCGAGTGGTGGTTCAGTATATAACATTTTATGAATCAGAGATTTCACAAAAATGAAATGCACTGTCAGTAATTAAATGGACAAAAAACCGAACCAGTGACTCACAGCTCATGAGCTGTAACGCCACGGCAAGGCACCAACCACTTTACAGGCCATTCACACACCTTTCATACGTGATACACACAAGACCATTCACACCACCAGGCACAAACCCAAACCAACAAATCACAACATTCACAAAAAGGGACAAAGTACACCCTACTTCAGAAAGACAAAAAAAACCAATATTACTGCACAGCCATCTAATCCTCAAGCACACACACATACTGGTTGGATTTGGCACGAGGGTGAGTGATGGTTCAGTATATACAATTGTATTAGCAAGTGATTTCACAGAAATGAAATGCACTGTTAATAATTGAAAGGACGAGAAACTGAACCATTGACTCACATATCCGTGAGCTGTAAAGCCACAACAAGGCACCAACCTCTTTACAGGCATTCATACAACTTTCATACGTGTGACACATACAAAACATTCACACCGCCAGCCGCGGGTCCATCACATTACAACGCTCACACCAGCAGACAGTGCCATTCAAGGGGCCCATCACTTTCACACGCCCACATTCCTGACACAGCAACTACACAAACTGATGGATTGCATCGAGTGGCGCTAAGTTAGCAGTGTGTGTAGTGACCAACAGATAGTCACTACTCACACACCCCCAGCCGAGTGCCAGTCCACGCACACCCGTAGCCAAGCATCAGTCCACGCACATCGTCAGCCAAGTGCCAGTTCAGGCACACCGCCAGCCAAGCACCAGTCCACGCACACCGCCAGCCAAGCACCAGTCAACGCACACCGTCATCCAAGTGCCAGTCCAGGAACAATGCCGCCAAGTGCCAATCCACCCACACCACCAGCCAAGCGCCAGTCCACGCACAATGCCAGCCAAGTGCCAGTTCACGCACAATGCCAGGAAAGTGCCAAAACACACACACCACCAACCAAGCGCCAATCAATGCACACCACCAGCAAAGCACCAGTCAATGCACACCGCCAGCCAAGCGCCAGTCCACGCACACTGCCAGCCAAGCACCAGTCCTCGCACACCCCAGCCTACACACACCGCCATCACATTTAGAATTTTTTTTAAACAAAAAAACCCACAAACAAATTGCAAATAGATACACATCTACTAACACAAAATCTGAAACTAAATACATTGCTCTAATGCCAACCTTGAAACAGAATAACATTTTTAAAAAATACAGACCAGGCAGTTCACTTTACCACTCATAGATGTTCCCAAAAATTATTTTTTGTGTGGTACGCTCTAAAACAAGCAGGCCCACACAGCCCAGGGTTAGAAGGACACTCGGGGCAGAAAAGACGAGTCTCCTTCCCTAAACCTCTTCGCCAACAGACTCTACATCTCCTAGTGGGAAAGTCTTTTGAAGATGTGGGAGGAATGTAATCAGGAAAGTGGCGATCTTTCAATCGAGCCACATCCTCCACCACTCCAACTCAAGGAACACTTGCCTGTTCCACAACAACAAGGTTGCCTATCACAGAGTGCTGAAACTGAAGAAATGCCAACTTTGACGCAGGAGAACACTCCTTGAACACAACAAAAGCATTGAAAGTTGCTAAGTTGAAGAGACAGATGACCAACTTCCTATACCAAACATAAGCCTTCCGAATAGCAGTATAAGGTTCCAACCTCTGATCTACTCTATCAACACCACCCATGTGCTTATTGTAGTCTAGAATGCACACAGGTTTTCACACTTCAGCAACTAGACCTCAAACAGGCACAGGTGAAGTACTCTCATCATGGATGGTAGTCAGCAAGTACACATCCCTCCTGTCCACAAATTTTGCAGCAAGTAGTTGAAGTTTTTTGCAAACAAGCTCTTTTGGATAACCTTTACGGTTAGAGCAGATTGTGCCACATACAAAAGTGTCCACTTTAATCAATTCCTTAAACAATTGGACAGCAGTGTAGAAGTTACAAATGGTGGCCTCTGTTAAACAGTCTTCTGACAAGATCTCACACAATTTTCTCTGAAACTCAAGTTGACGGACAACCAGGGGGTCAACAGTGGAATCTCTACCAGTGTACACACGGAAATTAAAAACATATCCTGTCCTACTCTCAGACAACATATACAGCTTAATTCCATAGCGTGCCCTCTTGCTAGGGATGTACTGCGTAAAAACCAAAGGTCTTTGAACAACACCAAAGACTCTAAAAATATATATTTCTTTCCCTGGAGTATAGATCTCTGAAAATTGATCTACAAAGTGATCAAGAACAGGCCGAATCTTAAAAAGACAGTCACAGTCAGAGTGAATACGTGGCAGCGCCAAAGAATTATCAAAAAACTGCAGCATATGTAGCAAAAGTAAATACCGATCACAAGTCATAACTGCAGGAAATATGGCTGTTGCCATCAAGGGGCTGGTAGACCAAAATGAAGTCGGGGACGGCTTCCTTATCAAACCCATCAATAAAGTCAAACCCAAAAACTTCTTAATCTCTTCCAGATTTGTGGGAGTCCACCAGGTAGCTCTAGACTCGTGCCTAAGTTTGTCACTGTTGTCCCTCAAAAACTGTTCAGCATACAAATTAGTCTGCTCAAAAATCTCACCCAAAAATACATCATCCATAAACAACTGAAAAAAACTGTGTAGGCAAAACATTTTCACAATCCACTTTACACCCTGCACCTCCGCTAAAGGCAGGCAACACCAGCTGCACCATGTTTGGATCATCCCATTGGCTAGCACTTCCAGTAGGAATGCCTCTTGCACCATCCGCACAGCAGTATCCTCCTCTAAAACAGGCACTTCATCTGCACTGAGAGAACCTTCATCATTTGATGATTCCATGTGGAGAGACAACTCACTGCTTGAATCTTGCCCTCCCTCCTCTCCCTCAGACGCACTGCCAGCCTCATAATCCTGCTCAGAGGAAGATTCACGAAGCATACCAACCACCTGCTGAGCAGTCATTCTACGGCTAGCCATAATGCTTACTAATAAAGGTAACTTGTCAAACAAGTCAACAACAACAAACACTTTGTAAAATAAGTAATGAACAAAATGCACCTTTATCAGAAATACCTATATACTCCAGAACCATACCACTCACTTGCCAGAAGCAGCTAAACTCACCACCACCTACTCTGCAACGACACAGTATGGATCAACAATATCCCACTAAAAAAAGAAAGAGAAAAGAAAATTACACATAAGACAGTGCAAAACACATCGCAAAGAATTTCATGCTCAAAACACTAATTAAATATGCTTCCATTATGACACCACTTACAAAAAAACTCATTCATAGATTACAATATTACTCATTTAGAGTAAATACAACAAAAATGTTCTTCTTACCAAAAAAATGCAACTACACAAAACTGCAGAACAACCACTGTCGAAACCGCAAACAGGAATCAAAAGCTTTACAGTAGATTAAAAGGGAGAAAAAAACATTACAATCACATATGCAAATAATGCACCGTCCACACACAGTCCACCAGGGGTAGGTGGGCGTAAGAGTATAAATTAAATATTCACCCCCGTAAAAGGGGAGCAACCCTTGCCCTTTAGGCGACCCCCCCCCCCAAAATAATTTTTTAACTCAGGTGTCTAGGGGCCTCTGCCACCGTTGGAGGCAGATGGGCATAAAACATACTGCTATTCTGCCACCCAAAGAGGGCAGAAATGGCCACAATAATCTTCCCATAAAGGGGAGCGACCCATGTCCAAGGGGCCGCTTCCCAACATAAAAATAACCCTAGTGGCCTAGTGCCCCTCAGGGTGATACCAAAGGGGATGATTTGCGCAAATCAAACACTCAACCCCAGTCATCTGATCTGGGTTTTATCCATCATGATTCTTTAGCTCACTCCACCACCCCAGTTCAGACATGGCCATATGCAAATCAGTCTGACCCTGTGTGCTTTGATAGCCCTAAGTTGGCAGGGTATGTTCAGACGTGGGTCCCTTGCTCACTTTGCCACTGGATTCAAGCTAGCCTGGCTGCTGACGGCTGATTAGCCAGAAACCGGTCCCAGGATGCTTGTTTACTGTCCAGGGAAGACATGGCTTGGCAGTTCGGGCTGGACTGTTCCCATGAGGTACAGGGTCAGACTGATTTGCATATGGCCATGTCTGAACTTGGGTGGTGGAGTGAGCTAAAGAATGATGATGGATTAAACCCAGATCAGTTGACTGGGGGTGAGTGTTTGATTTGCTCAAGCGCTCTGTCCATCATCCCTTTTGGTACTGCCACTCAGGGTGGCAGAAATGGGCAAATTAATGCTCCCCAAAGGGGAGCAACCCTTGCCCAAGGGGCCACTCCCCACAGACAAATCCCTGGTGGTCTAGTGGGCCTAATTTCTAAACAAGACATGGTTATCTGGCCCCCTGGGGGCCAGACACAGCCACAAATATTGACCCCAAAGGAGAGTGGCCCTTGCCCAAGGGGTCACTCTCCACAATGCCTTACCCTTGATCAACCTGTGAAAAAAGGGGGAGGACTTGCAATTATTTATCACAAGTCGCTCTCACTGAACTCGGTTCCTGTTTCCAATCTGAGTTGTGAGGCTTTAGCGTTTAATATTTACGCTGATAATCGCAGAACTTTTAGGGGCATACTAGTATATCGCCCACCAGGATCAGAAAGGTGGGTTTTTAGACTCTGTGGGGTCACTAATTGAAGAAGGCATCAGTTTAGAATCCTATTCTGTGTTGGGTGATTTTAACTTTCACCTTGAAGATTCCATTGCAGAGTTTTTTGCAAAAATATTTCAGGGGGTCCTTAACACAGGCATTGTGCCAGAAAACTGGAGAGGAGCTATCATAAGGTCCATCTATAAAAAAAGAGATTTAAATGACCCAATGGATTATAGATTAATAAATCTCCTTGATAAAGGAGAAAAGGTTTTACCAAACTAAGGGCCTCATTAGGATGGCGGACGGACCTGCGACCGTCCGCCACCCCAGAGGTGGAGGGACCGTCCGCAGGGGCAGCGGCAGTCCCTCCGTGCAAATTAGGATGTGACCCCCACCCTGGTGGTCACATCCCGTATCTGTAACCTTGCGGCGGGTGCTGCTTGAAGCAGCGCCCGCCGCAAGGTTAAAATTGCATGCTTTGCATATGCATGCACAAAGCGGCAGGCACCGCTCGGTTCCTGACGCTTTGAGTATGCAAATACAGGGGGGTACCATAGGTACCCCCCATTTGCACCCCCCACCCCAAAACACCCTGGGGGCCCACACCGGGCCCCCAGAAGCATTGGTCCACATGCTTTTCCACGGCGGAAAATCTGCCGCGGAAAAGCATGTTTCCTCACCCTTCGTAATTTGGCTGGCGCTGTCTTGCAGACACCGCCACCAAATTGCGGACAACATCCCGCGAATCAGCGGCGGATGGACTTGCCATCCGCCGCTGATCCCGCAGCCATCCTAATGTGGATGGTGGTGTTTTGGAGGACCGCAGCGGTGAATCCGCATCCTCCGGGCCGGCGGTGGCTTCCGCCATCCTATTCGACCCCTAATTTGGGAATATTTAGGGACTGGGCAGCAGTAAATCGAATTGTGCCACCAGAATAGGGGGGGGGTTTAAAGAGGGACATTCAATGGTCAAACACTTTCGATCTCTGCTCCATTGCGCAGAAGTTAATTGAGCAGAAGGGAAGTTTGTTTTGCTGCTTCGTGGACTTCTGCACAGCATTCGATCTGGTGGGCCGGGAGCAGCTGTGGGAGACTTTGACTGGATTTAACATCCCAAGGGATTTGTTAGGGCTGATTCAAGCACTTCACACGGATAATTGGGCCCAGATAATTTTAGCTGTAGAGGGGCGCTTATCTCAGAAAATACAGATTGGCAATGGGCTGAGGTAGGGGTGCATATTGGTTCCCCTGCTTGTTTCCTTGTTCATTTCAGACTTGCCATCAGCCCTAGGCAATGTAAGTGGGGCAAGCCACAATAAATGAATGAACGAAAGAGGTTTTATATAGCGCAACGTTCACTCCAGGGAGTATCTTGGCAGAGGGGTAGGGCACCTACCAGGAGAAAGGAGCTGGCACAGTCTCAGATGATAGAAATTCAGAGGAGAGACCAAGCAGTATTATCTATGTCACTAAAAATCCATGTTTTTGAGGACGGGAAACATATCTCATGTCTACTATATGCGGACAACCTTGTAAATATGGATCAATCGGAGATTGGCCCGCAAAGAAAGCTAAATAGTTTCAATGAATACTGTTGTTTTAAAAAACTCGTTGTGAATATGGATGAGACAAAGATCTTATGTTTTGGTCGTAGGAAAATAGGGTTCACTTCATTTCTAGGCTCCGAGAAGTTGGATAAGGTAGCAGAATATAGGTATCTGGAGATGTGGTTCAGGAGAAGTCTGCAATGGCATACTCACCTCGATGCACTAAAGGTGAGGACATTGGCATTGGCCAGAGGATTAAGAAGATTCAACGATGCTTATGTCGAAATGTCCGACAGACCCGTCCTATGAGCCTATTCAGCAATGGTACCACCTCAATTTCTGTATGGTGCAGAACTGCTTTATTTGAGTGGCAAAACCGGATGGGACGTTGAGGAGGGAAACACTCTGAAAAATCTATTTTCATTGCCCAAGTCGTCAATGGTCCAGGCAGTGAGACCAGAATTGGTAACCACCTCATGGGTTATAAGAGCTTGCATGGCCCTATTACGATTCTGACAGCGCCTGGGAATGGGAGAAGATTATAAAATCTCACAATGGTGCAGAATCAAGATTGTAAAGAGTGAGCTAATGTGGGCAAAAGGGATCAGAGTTACCATCACTAAAGTGTGCCGCATGATGAAGGTTAAGCTGTACTCCCAGACTCTCCAAATCAAGATCGACGAGAGGGAACGTAGGGCCCTGGGAAAATAAATCTCTTGCCACAGGACCGAGATTACCTCTTGAGGGAAGCTCTGTATGTTTCATGGCTTCTGCATGGCCAAATTAACAACATTTCCCTTATATTGACAGGCTACCTAGCTGTCGATTAAGAAGAGAACTGCTAAAGTTAAGAATTGGGGTTAACCCATAGTATGCAAATAATGGGGTAAAAAGATTTATGATAGACAGTAAGGGAAAATGCACCTGTACTTTGGGAACAACATGTGATATTTTACATATATTATTGGATTGTCAGAAGGTTTTGGCGATACAAAGATAATTTTTATGTCCGATTTTTAAAGACTACGATATTTACAATATGGCCCAAGCAATAAACCTTCTAACAGAAATGAGTAATTTAGACATAGCTTGTGCCGTGGGGAAGTTCACCCAAAAAGTCAAAGAATTTCAAATGTGATTAGAACGGATATGTCTATTTTGCAGTTTTATGTGGTCTATGTTATAAGAAATGTTGAAAGGAAAACTGAGTGTATTATACAAATTTTTATGAGGTTAAATAATGAACTGTGATTTTAGAAGTTTTATTAATGTCGTTTTTAAAATGTTTGAGGACCATTGGTCTAAATAAACTTGTATTGAAATTAAATTGAATTGATTCAGGGTTCCCTCCCAGAGGAGGGGCTGGGCAGTGGGGAGAATACTTCCATGTCCTTGGTCCAGTTTTGCACCAAAGCAGGAACGGCTACCTGAGCTGGTTTGAACTGAACTATGCAAGAAGGGCACCAAATCTGCCCCTCAAGCAGACTTAGTGGTGCTGGCAAGCACTCCTACCCTGCCCCAATACACAAAACCCTGTCTGGGAGGTGGTCACACTTCCCTGTGACAAAATATCTTATGTTTTGTCTTCCCCTGCTCGAGCTTGGCACAGCAGCAGGAGGGCAGAAACATGTCTCTGGTCGGCAGTAGACCTAGCTTGCAGTCCAGTTCTGGAATACTGGTACCAAGAGCACTGAGGGCCTCCAGGAGGAGCTTTACAGTGCATGGAATCATATCTCCCACACTGTTTACAGAGTGGGGTTATGATTCCAACATGTTTGATACCAAACATGACAGGGTTTGTTACAGCCAGTTTAGAGATGGTCATCACATAATGACGCATGGTTCCTCCATATGTTATATGGTTGAGTCACTTATAACCTGGGAGAATGTACCCCGTAGGTTATAAGGGTGCCCCGCTCATGCAGGGGCACCCTCACACTTAGAACCAAGCCTTCTGCATTCAGGATTGAAAGGCCGACCATAGGGGTGAGCTATAGGTTTTAAGTGTAGTAACCTTAGACTTATGGAAACGATTTCTGTTGTAACTGGTGCTAGCACCAGCTTACCCAACCTGCAATGGCAGACCTGTAGTTACAGTTTGAGTGGTCTATCATGGGTGGCATAATACATGCTTCAGCCCATGGGGGACCCCTTGTGTACCTATGCCCTGGGTACCTCAGTACTATACACTAAAGACTTATAAGGGTACACCAGTATCCAATCTGGGATGTACCTAAGTGCTTGCCATAACCAATTTAGGGGAGAAAGGACAGAGACTGAGGTCCTCATTAGCAGGATCCTAGTCAGACTAGTCAGAAACAGCATAACACCAGGTAAAAAGTGGGGGTAACCATGCCAACAGATGCTTCTATCCTACACAACCCCCCACCACAAACGTAAGGAGATGAGACTAACCTTGCACAGCTGCGTCTTCATATTCTAAGTGGAAATATCTGGAGGTTACATCTGCATTGGCATGGTTACTCCCAGATCTATGTTTCACTTTATTTTCCATCCCCTGTAGGTAAATGGACTACCTCAAAAGATTCGGGCTTCCACCCTTCTTCTGATTAAGCCATAGAGGGGCTTGTGATTTGTCTGAACAATGAAGTGAGTGCCAAACAGGTATGACTTCACCTTCTTCAAGGCCCAGACCTCAGCAAAGGCCTCCCTATCAATTGCTGACCAACATTTCTCCCTGGTGGTCAACCTTCTGCTGATAAAAGCTACTGGTTGGTCCTGGCACTCTGCATTAAGTTGTGATAACACAGCCCCTACCCCTATCTCAGAGGTATCTGTCTGGACAATGAAAGGTTTTGAGTAGTCAGGACTTTGCAGAATGGGAGCAGTGCACATGGAATGCTTCAGGTCTGCAAATGCCTTTTGACAGATTACTGTCCACTAAACATTCTTTGGCATTTTCTTGGATTTATCATCATTCAGGGGAGTCACATATCCCTTGACAAATCTTCTGTAATACCCAGTCAGGCCCAGACCTGAGTCTGGGTAGTGGGAGCAATCCGGTTCACAATGGATTGGATTTTGCTCTCCAATGGTTGAACCTGGCCTCTACCTACTAGCTGGCTCAAGTGCACAACCGTGCTCTTCCCTCTCTGGCCCTTAGTTGCCTTGATAGTGAGGCCTGCCCATTGCAGGACCTCCAAACATTCCTGAGGTCGAACAGGTGATCATCCCAGATGGAACAAAAGACAGCAAAATCATCTAGATATGCTACACTATAGCGTTTCAGACCTGTTAGGACTTTGTTCCCCAATCTCTGAAATGTGGCAGGTGCTTGTTTCAGTCCAAAGGAAATCACAATGACTTGATAATGCCCACTAGGGGTTGAAAATGCTGATTTTGGCTTGGCATCCTCAGCTATTCTGATTTGCCAGTAACCAGGAGTTAGGTCAAATGTACTCAGCAACTTGGCTGAGGGCAAATTATCTATAAGTTCATTTTCCCTTGGAATAGGAAGGGCATCAGGCCTAGTGACTGTATTGAGGAGTCTGTAGTCCACACAACACCTCATCTCTCTTTTTCCACCCTTGGTGGGAGGTTTTGGTACCATGACTACTGGACTAGCCAAGGGGCTATCTGAAGGCTCAATGACTCCTAATTCCAGCATCTTTTGGACCTCTGTCCTGATACAATCCCTGACATGGTCAGGCTGTCTTTAGATTCCAATCTTGACAGGCAGGCTGTCACCTGTGTCCACTTCATGGGTACACCAGGTGGTCTGACTGGGTGTCAGGGAGAACATGTGTCTGTACTGATTGAGGCCTTGCCTACAATCAGCTTGCTGCTGGTCAGTGAGGCTGCCTGTCAAGGCTAATCCATCTACTGAACCATCATCAGGGATCTGCGAGAGGAGATCAGGCAGAGGGTCACTCTCTTCCTCCTGTCCCTCATGAGATGCCAAGAGCAAGCTCATGTGGGGGTGAGGGGTGGACACAGCGGACAGGTGGAAAAAAGCCTAAAGGGAACGTCCAGGACCCTCGCTGGTTTATAGGGAGATACCTAGCTAGCACAAACCCATGTGGTGATCGCGACGGAAAAATCAACCTCTACTCGGGGAATACCCACGGTACGCAGGGGGACGCAGGGATAAGGTGCTCACTCCAGAAGCACTCTGCAGACTTTTTTGGAACTGTCCCTTCCACCGCTCCTCTCTTCACTCTTGACCTGGAGGATGAGGCGAATGGCGTTTACCAACAACACCATGACTGGTGCTCCTAACGGAACTTTAACGATGCCCCCTGGGCGGAAACCAAAACTGTCTGTACTTACAGCGGAGTCCGAGCAACTTTGGCTGATGCCTGGTGGAGATGTCATATGCAGCTTTTGGCTACGGTTCACCTCTCGGCCGGCTGGACATCGGACATCATTTTACTCGCATCCCCGTTGTGTTTTCCTACCAGCATTCCCTACCCCCGTTTATCATTCCCCCTCTATATCTCCATTCCCCATAAGAAAAGTGTATATGATAATGATCTCACATTATTGTGTAATCTCATGTTTTTATTTTATTTTTATTTTTATTTACTCCTATGTCCATACTTGTCTATGTAAATATGGAACCTGTAACTCTCTGATGCCCATGTAAAATGCTCTGATACCTCCGTGTCCAGTCAGCGCTATGTAAATCTTTGCAAATAATTCTGCTGTGCCCGAGCAACTTCTGCTGATACCCGGTGGAACTGTCATATGCAGCTTTAGAGGAGTTTGACTCTGGTTCACCCCTTGGCCGGCACCTACACAGTCGGACATCGTTTTCCTCGCCTCCCCATTGTGTTTTCCAACCTGCATTCCCTACCCCAGTTTCCATCTCCCCTCTACCTCTTCTTTTCTTTTATGTCTATACCTGTCTACGTAATTATGGAAGCTGTAACTCACTCATCCTCATGTAAAGCGCTCTGATACCTCCGGGTCTAGCCAGCGCTATATACAACTTTGCAAAAAAATAAATGTCAACCCTGTCCACCAAAGGTTTCAGGCGGTTCACATGCAGTACCCTATGGGGACTTCTAGGAGTGCCTACGTCCACCAAGTAGGTGACCTCACCCTTCTGTTCAAGGACATAGTGTTTGGGCCACTTTATTTGTCCTGGAGAGCTTTTTGGGCCATAGGCTCCAACACTTGCACTTTCTGGCCTGGCTGGTAAACAATCAAGGCAGCTTTTTGGTCATGATAAACTTTTTGAAGCTTTTGCTAGCCTCCAGGTTTTTGCTGGCCTTCTCCATGTACTCAACCATGTGTGAACACAGAACAAGGACATAGTCAACAATGTCCTGTTTAGGTGGTTTGAGAGGTTGTTCTCAGCCCTCCTTAACTAGAAGTAATAGACCCCTAATAGGATATCCAAACAGAAGTTCAAATGGGTCGTAGCTAACCCCTTTCTGAGAAACCTGTCTGTAGGCATAGAGAAGGCAGGGTAGTAAGACATCCTATGTTCGCCTAAGCTTTTCTGGAGTCCCATGATTATACCTTTCAAGGTCTTGTTGAACCTTTCAACAAGCCCATTGCTCTGTGGATGGTAGGGTGTGGTAAACTTGTAATTTACTCAACACTCTTTCCACATTGCAGTGATATAACTAGACATGAAGTATGTACCTCTGTCTGTTAAGACCTCCTTAGGGAAGTCCAATCTGGAAAATATTCCAGGGGAGCTCTGGCCACTACAGGCGCTGTAGTGGTTCTAGGCGGAATGGCTTCTGGGTACCTAGTGGCATGGTCCACCACAATTAGTCTGTAACTGTGCCAAGATGCAGTTGATGGGGTTCAGGGGATCAACAATGTCAATCTCTACCCCATCAAAGGGGACTCCAACCACTGGAAGAGGAATTAGGGGGCCTTTGTAATGCCACCTGACTTACCACTGGCTTGGCAAGTTACACAGGAGTGATAAAACTCCTGGTGTCTTCAGACATATGGGTCAGTGAGACCCAAGTCTTGCTTTGCCCTAAGTATCCTGCAAGTGGAAAATCATGTGCTAGGGAGAAGAGAAACCCTCTGAACGTATGGGGTATTACCAACCTCCTGCCGGCACAAGGCTTGGGGTCTCTACCTAGAGGATACAGGAGTCTCTCTTCCCAATAGATCTTATGGGACACACTGATATTTCCTGCTTCCTCAGCAGCAGCTTGCTGTCTGAGGGGTTCAAGAGAGGGGCGAGTATTTTGCTCCAAACTCAAGTCTGCCCTGGAAGGGCCCTCTACCCCCAAGAACTCTGCCTAGT
The DNA here is from genome assembly GCF_964263255.1 of Lissotriton vulgaris. Lineage (NCBI taxonomy): Eukaryota > Metazoa > Chordata > Amphibia > Caudata > Salamandridae > Lissotriton > Lissotriton vulgaris. The sequence continues at coordinate 180,643,690 of NC_141695.1, read as the reverse complement.
CAGGCCAAAGTTCTTCTTGGAAAGCTCCTTCACAGGAACTGAGATCATCTCCTTCAGGAGGATGATCTCACTGGAATTGTGAGAGGAGGGCAACTCCTTACCCATCCTGCTTTTTCTCTTAGGAGGCATGTGGTCCATTCTTCCAGGATCCAGTGTTCCTTCAGTGTTTCCTTCAGTGCTGAGTAAGGGTGGGTGAACATTTCCGTACGCCCACTGATTATTAAATTTCTGCACATTCGTGGGTGGAACGGAAGTTGCCCGCCCGCCCACCTCCCTCCGGCCCGCCTCCCGCTTCCTGCCCACCTTATTAAATTATATTTAATGGCTAAAATACAACTTAAATAAAACGTACCTTATTGCGCCGCAATCTTCCCCCTTCGCTGCTTCATCTTGGAAACTGCGCAGGCTCCCACGCATGCGCAGGTTCCAAGATGAAGCCGCGATGGGGAAGTTTGCGGCGCCATAAGGTAAGCTTTATTTAAGTTGTATTTTATCCTTTAAATATAATTTATTAAGGAGGGCGGGAGGCAGGCAGGCGGCGGGTGGGCGGCGGGCGTGCGGGCTCGCGTAATGGAAATATCGCAGAGAGGCACGGAGATTGCTTCAATCTCCGTGCCTCGCCGCGATAGTCCCTTCCGCGACTTCCGCCCACCCCTAGTGCTGAGCTATTTGGCCTGAGACATGGTGACAGCAAATACACTGGCAGAAATGTCCATCATTTCTGCATGAGTCCTGAACTCTACTTCAGCCAAGGCTGAAGATTCTAAATCATTGCCCAGCAAACAATCCACAGGTAGGTCTGGAGATACTACAACTTGTTTAGGGCAAGTTAGCCTTCCTCAGCTGAAATTCACAACTGCCAAGTAATGATCAGTCCTGACTTTGCTAGCGCTGGTAATTTGGTACGTTTGTCCGAGTATGATTTGTTCAGAGGACGCAATATTCTCTGTCACCATAGTGACACTGGCCCCTGTGTCCCTGTAAGCCATGACTTCCTTTCTGTTGATCAAAGGTTGTTTGTAATGCCACCTGACTTACCACTGGCTTGGCAAGTTACACAGGAGTGACAAAACTCCTGGTGTCTTCAGACATATGGGTCAGTGAGACCCAAGTCTTGCTTTGCCCTAAGTATCCTCCAAGTGGAAAATCATGTGCTAGGGAGAAGAAAAACCCTCTGAACGTATGGGGTATTACCAACCTCCTGGTGGCACAAGGCTTGGGGTCTCTACCTAGAGAATACAGGAGTCTCTCTTCCCAATAGATCTTATGGGACACACTGATATTTCCTGTTTCCTCAGCAGCAGCTTGCTGTCTGAGGGGTTCAAGAGAGGGGCGAGTATTTTGCTCCAAACTCAAGTCTGCCCTGGAAGGGCCCTCTACCCCCAAGAACTCTGCCTAGTCAGGCCAAAGTTCTTCTTGGAAAGCTCCTTCACAGGAACTGAGATCATCTCCTTCAGGAGGATGATCTTCACTGGAATTGTGAGAGGAGGGCAACTCCTTACCCATCCTGCTTTTTCTCTTAAGAGGCATGTGGTCCATTCTTCCAGGATCCAGTGCTCACAACTGCCAAGTAATGATCAGTCCTGACTTTGCCAGCGCTGGTAATTTGGTACATTTGTCCGAGTATGATTTGTTCAGAGGACACAATATTCTCTGTCACCATAGTGACACTGGCCCCTGTGTCCCTGTAAGCCATGACTTCCTTTCTGTTGATCAAAGGTTGTTGTCTGTACTTGCCCAATTTAGCAGTAGGATGGCAGGATCAATGCCACCATCACAGACTAACACAACCTGAGCTGGTGATCTGACTAGGTCTCTAAAGCGGCAATATTTTAATGCGGCCCTTTGATAATATGCCCCTATGTCTTTTAAAGTTAGCAGGGTGGGGAAAAAGCGTGTCTGAGCAGGGTGAGTCACATTTAGTGAAATGTGTATAACAATCTTTAGGGCTTATTTAGAAAGCACTATCCCCACCAAAACATTTTTTGGACATTTTGGTGATGATATGGGCTTTGCCTTACTTACAAGGCAGCCTTCACGCTATTCATGAAAGGGGAGGGCAATGGGTGTTGTAGTGGGTGATCTGCCACAACACACATTGATTTTGACTCACGGCCCCAAATTGACAAGAGTAACGTAAATATTGGGCAGCGCCAAAATTAAGACCATAGAAAAACAGGGTGCAACAAAGAGAAATGCTTTATTTCTCTTAATTTTTGCTGCTTGTATGTGTTCTGCATTGTGCAGAATACATAAAATCAGCAAAATGCCATGCATGATTGTATATGTACAGGAAGGTGTCCCTTCCTGCACCTAAACAATCGTTTTAAAAATGTCTAATTGAATCTTCTGTGCATGCTGCACAAAGCTGAACACATAGAATTTACAAATCCCCATTTAAGATTGTTTATGTACAGGAAAGGACACTGTCCTGCACATGAACAATCATTCCCCACAACGCAGGTACCCTTGCACTATGGTGCAAGGGTGCCTGCGTTGAAGTGAGGCAGCAGTAAATAGCTAAGGCACAGGGGAAAAAGCAGGGCTGCACCATATTATATACGGTGCAGCCCTGCATTTCCAAAGTAGCGGAGCGATGCGTTAAGCCAAGACGGCTAACACTGTGCTCTGTCACTTCTTTGTAAATATGACCCTTAGTTCTTTACGGTAAGCCTGGGAACTGCTGGCATGGGTTGTCCATGGTGTGGTACCGGCCTGATTGTCACCAAATTGTAGTAACAAGGGATAATGCAGACGTCTTCTACGTATGTCGTATGATATTTATTTCTTGGAGCAAGAAGTTGTGGGAGTAAATGACCATGCACCACAACTAAATGGCTCCAAATTAAATATCAACACTCTACTATGGAATATAACACTGATTATAATGTAATGTAATGTTTTTAAAATATATATATATTTTTATTGATTTTTAAGATATGGGAGATGATACATGATCAAATTCCGCAGATTGGTTGTAACAGCAGGGCATTCACAGAAACAGTGCAAAAATGCGAACTTGAATTTCAGCTATTAAAGTGCAATGACACAATGATTTTAGAGTTAAATGACCTTAGTGGCAGAATAGTTAAAAAATACAGTACATAATATTAGAATTGTATAATATACTGTGCAATGAGGTAAAAGCAGCAATACATATAGCCCTTACATTAAGTGAAATACTCTGTACAGTTAAAAAACAGGGTCAGACATGGACTTCCCAGTTATTAAAGTTAATACGCGCGTCATCGGAGTGTATACATGGTGGATCGGAGCCCCCAGCTACTAAAGGGTGTCTCAGCGCTACCTGCTTTTCATAACAGGGTCCAAGACACAATATACAGTCCCAATTTGAAACTCCCGATCCACTAATATATACTCATGACCAGATTAAACCTCACCGTCTCTGTGCAGTCTAGCCTTTGGACTGGTATAAACCCTTTTCCATATTGTACATAGCTAAAAAGTGTGACCTCCATTCAACAAATGTAGGAGGATCAGGACTTATCCTTCCTGAGGCTTTGCACATATGACATGTGGGCCACCACCAGGGCCACAGAAACAAAATACCTTTCACCTTTGGAGAGTCTGTGGTCCTCACCAAGCCATAGCAATATTACTTGAGGGGTAAACTTGATCTGTTTCTTAACAATCATGCCAATGAAGGTCCCGACCTCTTGGAGATAGTTAGACAAGCCCGGACATGCACTGAGCACATGCACTATTTCCGCTCCCTCTGCTCCACTCCTATGATAGTTGGAATCCATTCTCTTATCCCATTTAAACAACTTATTGGGTATATATTGCATGGCAAAGACTGATTTAAAGCGCTGGCTTTTCAATCCAGCAGTCAAAAGAGTCCTGTTACAGACCTCCATAGAGCACTCGAGTAATGGACCTTCCGCACCCAATCTCGATTCCCATCTAGCATTCTGGGGTTCAAGATCATCTGCAAGGCCCTGTGTCAGCAAATGATAGATTTGCCTGATTCTGCTTGCTGGCTCCACCTCTTCTATAACTGTATATTTTGAAAGACAAATTTAGTTCTTATCCAGTTTTCTGATAAAATCATGGAACTGCAGAATTTTTTTTTAAAAGTCGCATTCGTGAAACCAAACTTGTCCTGTACCTCACCGAAGGAGCATAATTGGTCACCATCATAGAGGTCGCCTGTTCCTGAGGGAATGATTAGCTCGTAATTCTTACCCATGCCATCATGAAATATGCCCAGCAAGGCAGGATCACCCCACAAGCTGCCAGACCTTGAATACCCCATCCACTGTCTTAAACCTGGTGTTATATCCTTTCTTCCTTTACTTTGGTATGATCCGTTCCCCCCTCATATTACCCTCTCCTTGATTTTCTCCACCTGGAGCTCACATTAGAATGTTGGCACTGTCGTTAGTTAAGAAGTCACTGTCAAAAACTTCCAGCCCATCTCCCTGCTCCCGTTAGTGGCAAAGGTCATCAAGAAAATCGTCAACATGCAACTGGCCTGCCACCTGGAAGACAACAACATAATGGACCAGTCCCAGTCCGGATTCAGACGAAACCACATCACAGAGATAGCAGGCACCAACTAGACAATGGCGAAACAACAGCCCTCATCCTCCTGGACCTGTCAGCAGCCTTCGACACGGTCTGCCATCGCTCTCTAAACACACGCCTCCTAGAAGCCGGAATCCAAGAGAAGACCCTTGACTGGACCACGTCCTTCCTCACCGGCAGAACCCAGAGAGTCTGCCTCCCACCCTTCCGTTCCGAAGCCACCAACATCATCTGCGGCGTCCCCTCAGCCCGACACTGTTCAACGTCTACATGGCCCCCCTCGCACTAGTGGCCCACCATAGATGACCTCAACATCATCTCTTACGCCGACGACACCCAGATCATCCTCTCCCTCACCGAGGACCCACACACTGCCAAAACCAACCTCCATGGGGGAATGAAGGCCGTCGCCGACTGGATGAGGAGTGCCCGTCTGAAACTGAACTCAGTCAAGACGGAGGTCCGCATCCTCGGATCCACCTCCTCAGCCTGGGACGACTCCTGGTGGCCCACCACACTGGGAACAACACCAACACCCAGCGACCATGCACGCAATCTAGGATTCATCCTCGACTCCTCCTTTTTCATGTCTAAGCAGGTCAACGCCGTCTCCTCCTCCTGCTACAATACCCTCCGCATGCTCCGCAGGATCTACAAGTGGATCCCGACCGAAACAAGAAGAACGGTGACACAGACCCTCGTCAGCAGCAGACTGGACTACGGCAAAGTACTCTACACAGGAATCTGAGCCAAACAGCTACGACGACTGCAACGCATCCAAAACGCTTCCGCCAGACTGATCGTCAACGTCCCCCGCAGCAGCCACATCACCCCCCACCTGAGAGACCTACACTGGCTCCCCGTTGACAAGAGGATCACCTTCAAGCTCCTCAACCACGCACACAAAGCACTACACAAAGCCGGACCTGCCTACCTGAACAGCAGACTCAGCTTCCACACCCCCACCCGCAAGCTCCGCTCCGCCAGCTTTGCCCTCGCCGCTGTCCCCTGCATCCAACGAATGACCTCTGGCAGCAGATCCTTCTCCTACTGAACAGAACACCCTCCCTACCCACATACTGCGGACCCAAGACCTTCTCACCTTCATAAGACTCCTCAAGACCTAGCGCTTTGAGCTGTACTAGCACTCCCCCTCCCCTCAGCGCCTTGGGACCCTCACGGGTAAGTAGCGCGCTTTAAAAGTACTCTGACTGATTGATTAATTGATAGCTGTGGAGATTGGATAGCCAATAAAGTAATACTGTGAACTTCCCCTGCTCCTGTCATTCCTTAACTTTAACACTGGTGACGATGTACTGGGGGCAGTGTTGGCCATTTCCCGTCTGTGCACTCTCTCCTGATGCAGAAAGTATGTTTCAGGGATTACAATACAAAGTAGAATTACGTGGGCAGTAACGGAATGAACTGATTGAGTTAAGAGAAATAAAAGAAGATACTACATCCCACAAGCAGGATTAAGCAGAGTACTACTATCACTCTTCACAGATAATTAAGGTGAACCTAGTCGGTACTGTGACCTGTTACTAGACCAGTGAATTTACGTTAGTCGAGTTGCCGAACTGTATAGGCGAAACTCCAATGCGGCTAAAGAAAATGGAATTGAACGTGTAAAAACCTATTCAAAAGTGAAGTGAGTCATTTTTCCTGTAATCTTTCTTCAAGAACTGCTGAGTCGGCACGCTGTTTGCTCAGGATAATGTGTGTTAGCTAAGAAACAAAATTTAGTAATCTCCACCCTAAAGTAACTGTAAGAGAATCGGACTGTCACTTACTGCTGTTGAAATCCAGCAGATAATCCTGGTGTTCGAGCGTGAATGGCGGTTGGAGAATCAGCAGCATAAACCTCCGAGCCACCGCAGCCTTTTCTGAGGTGAGGTGTTCGAGTACCACAGCGGCAAGGCTGAAGTGAAGTCTGCATTCTTATCCGGCTCCTACAGTGAGGGACACACCGCCAGAACACCGCTGCACTCGCCAACGCCGGAACATGAAGAGGTAGTGATCCCTGTCACTGAGTTCAGGGAGGAGGAGCCAACCATTTAAACTCATTCCTGGATGTATTCCTGCTGGAGTAGTGACCTCCGTTCCGCCCCCATTATCTGGTTCCTGTCAATTTCAGAGTAGGCGCTGTGTGGGGACAGCACTTCTTGTACCTGTGCACTCGTTTCTGCCGACCTAGTGTAAATAAGCAGTATATCCACATACATTTTCTAAGGACATTTTCAAGATTCTGCTAAGCTGTAAGTACTCTTGAACATCGTTACAGCGAGACATTTTTAGTGAGATCATTTATACTCTACTTTTCTATGGCATATTACTAACTTGAAATATTAAGTCCTGGGTTTTCTCCTTATAGTATTGTGCTGTAGCATTTGTCTGAGTACTGTTTTTGTAAAGCTTTATACTTATACATCCAGGGTTCCTCGTTATCCCTTCTTCTCTCCTCAATCAATCAATCACGAAATTTGTATAGCGCGCTACTCACCCGGAGGGTCTCAAGGCGCTTGGGGGAGGGGGGTCCGCTACTGCTTGAACAGCCAGGTCTTGAATTGCTTCCTGAAGGAGAGGTGGTCTTGGGTACGACGGAGGTGGATTGGGAGGGAGTTCCAAGTCTTGGCTGCCAGGTAGGAGAAGGATCTTCCTCCCATGGTGGCTCTTCGGATGCGTGGAACCGCGGCGAGGGCGTGGCTTGTCGATCGCAGTTGGCGGGTGGGAGTGTAGAAGGTCAGGCGGTTGTTGAGGTACCTGGGGCCCAGGTCGTGGAGGGCCTTGTGTGCGTGGGTGAGGAGACGGAACGTGATACTCTTGTTGACGGGGAGCCAGTGCAGGTCTCTCAGGTGTCCGGAGATGTGGCTGTGTCGGGGGATGTCCAGGAGGAGCCGTGCGGAGGCGTTCTGGATGCGTTGGAGTCTTTCCTGCAGTTTGGCTGTGGTTCCGGTGTAGAGGGTGTTTCCGTAGTCCAATCAGCTGGTGACGAGTGCTTGGGTGACCGTCTTCCTGGTTTCGGTGGGGATCCATCGGAAGATCTTTCGGAGCATGCGTAGGATGTTGAAACACGATGATGAGATGGCGTTGACCTGTCTGGTCATCGAGAGGGAGGAGTCCAGCATGAAGCCCAGGTTGTGTGCATGGTCCGTTGTTTTGGGTGCACTGCCTAGTGCCGGGGGCCACCAGGAGTCGTCCCAGGCAGAGGGTGATGTGCCAAGGATGAGGGCTTCCATCTTGTCTGAGTTCAGTTTAAGGCGGCTGTTCTTCATCCATTCGGCTACTTCTTTCATCCCTTCGTGTAGGTTGGTTCTGGCGGTGGCAGGGTCATTGGTGAGGGAGAGGATCAGTTGGGTGTCGTCGGCGTAGGAGATGATGTTGAGGTTGTGTTGGCATGCGATGGCTGCGAGGGGGCTCAAGTAGACGTTGAAGAGGGTGGGGCTGAGTGATGATCCTTGTGGTACGCCGCAGATGACTTCGGTGGCCTCGGATCTGAACGGGGGGAGGCGGACTCTCTGGGTTCTTCCGGCGAGGAACGAGATGATCCACTCCAGTGCCTTCTCTTGGATACCGACGTTGCTGAGGCGTTGTACAAGGGTGCAGTGGCAGACAGTGTCGAAAGCTGTGGAGAGGTCCAGGAGGATGAGGGCCGCAGTTTCCCCGTTGTCGAGCAGGGCTCGGATGTCTTCAGTGGCTGCGATGAGGGCGGTCTCGGTGCTGTGGTTGGCTCGGAAGCCGGACTGTGAGTGGTCGAGGGATCCGTTCGTCTCGAGGAAGGTGGCAAGCTGTCTGTTGACGGTCTTCTCGATGACTTTGGCAGGAAACGGGAGGAGCGAGATGGGGCGGTAGTTCTTGAGGTCGGTGGGGTCTGCTGATGGTTTCTTCAGGAGGGCGCTGAGTTCGGCATGCTTCCAGCTCTCCGGGAAGGTGGCGGTGTTGAAGGAGCAGTTGATGATGTCTCGGAGTTGGGGTGCGATGACGGAGTCGGCATTGTTGAAGACGTGGTGGGGGCATGGGTCGGGTGGTGATCCGGAGTGGATGGTGTTCATCGTGTGGATGGTGTCTTCGGTACTGATCGGAGTCCAGGCGCGGAGGGTGGTGGTGGGAGGCGTTGGTTCTGTGGTTGGGTGCGTGGTCTGTTTGCCGAAGCTATTGTGTATGTCTGCAATCTTGCTGTGGAAGAACGAGGCGAGTGAGTCGCAGAGGTCTTGTGAGGGAGTGATGTTGTTGTTTCCGGCGCTTTGGTTGGAGAGCTTAGAGCTGACTCTCTGAGGATTGCTGCTCCTGTCTAAACGCCAAGCGCTTCTTACCTGCAACAGACCGGCGCCTTCACCCGCCCGCCTCTCGCTCCTAAAACCAGCATCAGAAGACGGCGAGCGGAGCGCGGTGCAGGGCGAGGAGACAAATACTCCCAGCAGCCCTAGCGGCACCGGCCGCGTCAGTTTCGCGCCAGGAGGCGCAGAAAAGCGGAGTCACCCCGGTCGAGGGGGTAGCCTTAGAGCTGACTCTCTGAGGATTGCTGCTCCTGTCTAAACGCCAAGCGCTTCTTACCTGCAACAGACCGGCGCCTTCACCCGCCCGCCTCTCGCTCCTAAAACCAGCATCAGAAGACGGCGAGCGGAGCGCGGTGCAGGGCGAGGAGACAAATACTCCCAGCAGCCCTAGCGGCACCGGCCGCGTCAGTTTCGCGCCAGGAGGCGCAGAAAAGCGGAGTCACCCCGGTCGAGGGGGTAGCCTTAGAGCTGACTCTCTGAGGATTGCTGCTCCTGTCTAAACGCCAAGCGCTTCTTACCTGCAACAGACCGGCGCCTTCACCCGCCCGCCTCTCGCTCCTAAAACCAGCATCAGAAGACGGCGAGCGGAGCGCGGTGCAGGGCGAGGAGACAAATACTCCCAGCAGCCCTAGCGGCACCGGCCGCGTCAGTTTCGCGCCAGGAGGCGCAGAAAAGCGGAGTCACCCCCGTCTCGCGGGACGCCGGGCGAAGCCCGGGCAAAGGGCGGGCCCTCTGTGGCCCTCAGTGGCCGAGGTAGGCTGGGCTGGGCCCACTTTCTTACAATATTTTTAAATATACCATCAGTCGATATAGCTGTCGGATACTTGGCGAGGAGACCATTCTTTCATTGGGCCTGGCACATACAGCATAACACGTGCATTGACTTTTTATAGTTCAAGACAGTCCATTTCCAATTTTTTATCCCAGATTTTAATTTCTCTATTTTTATTCTGACACAAAACGGCTGACAGGTTTCTGCAGTGCGCACTATGTCAGTTAGGAAATTACGTTCTGGAAGAACGCTTGAAGGGCGGCCAAATGCATTAATAAGATCGAACCCCTTGCAGAACAAATACGCTAATAGCTTGCAATTGAAGGGTCAAAGGCAGTTAATGGAAATTTGGGAAAATTCGGCCAAAAAGGAAATGGAAAGATCTCCTCCAAGGGAAGAGGGGTCGCTACCACAATTAGACTTTCCTTTTGAGTCTGATTTTAATCAAGACTCAATCACAATGTTTCTACCAATTTCTAAGGAGGCAAGTACTTTGCCAGCTTCTACTGACAGTGAGCTCCCTAAGTTGTTATCGTCAAATTTAGAAGTAAGACAGCAAAATGAGAAAGTCGGACAGATGGAGAAGGATGTAGTGGAACTATCTATGTTGTCCAGTATTGATCTAGAACTTTGTGGTCGATACATGGATGAGAGACAGGGGAACCAATCCGAACTGAACAAAACCCCCAACAAAGTAAATCCCCCTGGACTAACATTATATAGTAGTACTCCTTCCATTGCATCCAACGACATTCCCTCTATGCAAAGTGAGATGAAATCTCCAAATCTCAATTTATCAGGGATTCGAGCTTATGTAGAGACCGAATATCCAAAAAATGAAAAACCGATTTCGGACTCTTTAATAGCTCTCGAGGACTTACTGGCCTCTATATTACTGCTACTAGGAAAATTTGCTGTGAGTACTGATTGTATTATGGACTCAGTAACTGAGATTTTGAAAGTATTAGTGACAAAGCATACGGAGAATGGAAAAGTCATTCCCAGTAATCCAGTGACCTCAAATACTGCGGAAGGCAATAACATATTAAGAAAAACTCCAGTGGTTGGGCCAACGCTCCAGGTGGATGTTCATGAGCATGTTGAAATTTCAATACCATCCTCCACAATAAAGATGAATGAAAAACAAAGAGACTCTATAGTGATGGAAGAAAGTTCACGCCTCACAGCTGAAACCACAGTAAAGAGTCAAATAAAGGAGGAAGAATGCCCTGTAGAGGACAATCAAACCACTGGAAATGCGTTATTCCCTATCTTTAGTCATGATAAAAAAGTATATGAATCAACATCTGGTACTAAGGGAATCAAAAAGGGAAAAGGTAAAAAATATAAAGGAAAGAATAGGAAGCCAGTTCGCAAGTATACGAGGAGACGACAAAGGCAAGTTATATTTCAACAACATTTAAATGAAGCTTTGGATGAACTAGAAATCTCAGAAAACTCCATATTAGATACCAATATGAAAGTGGCAGAGGTTTGCGTCTCCAGCTCGGCTGTGAAAGACATTCCTGCTGTCAATATTAGCGATGGAAGAGCCCCAAGTTCTGAGATTAACGAGTAAGAACCACGTGTATCAGCAGAAGAAAACATAAGAAAGGAGACTACGGTAATACGGACACTTAATCCATCTGCCCCTATTTTTCAATTGCCTTCTGAAGTACCACTGGTATCAATTAATGTGCCACCAAAAGCTGCTCCGGTATGGGTAGATACACTGTCATTGGACTTTTTGCCATTATTTGACTTTGACTTAACTTTGAATAGGTCATGGCTGCTTAGCTGCCTTAAAGATATTGAAAGTTTAAAATTAATTCAGTCAAGTGACATCGATCTGGTTTCAATAGTAACATGTGAGAATGGTCAACGAGCAAGGGTTAAATTCTGCTCAAAAATAATCGCTAATATCATTCTCCAGCAAGCAGAAGCTTTTCAATGTCGAGGTATAGATGTATTACCATTTACTAGTATCTGTTGTAGAGAAGGACCATTTAACTTGGGTATTAAACAAAATGTCTTGTCTGCCTGTAACAAGGATTTAAAGATCTGTGTATCAAGGGGAAAGCGTATGGTTTCAAAGATTCCAACATGTAATGAGAACATGATTTCGTCTCAATGTCATGACCCCCAGCAATGGAATTGGCTACCTGGAGCATTATCGAGCAACACATCGATTAGTAAATGTCTATTTCAGCATCTTTAACAGACAATTTAATATTATCTCTTGGAATGCTGCAGGTCTGTACAATTCCCCTGAGAAATTGAACTATCTTCTTTCTCTGAATGCTGATATATTGTGTATCCAAGAAACATGGTGTAAAGATATACAATATGGGGGGAAAGACTATTTTGTTTTTGAGGCCCCCGCTACACCATCAAATAGAGGTCATGCAAAAGGGGGAATTGTCTGTTTTTTATCTAACGCTTTTCAATGGCAATTCTCTCATTACATTGATATTAGTAAACTTTTTCAAGTAATAACCATCAATAATCTAGCTTTAGAAGGTCCTCGAAAGTCACTTGTAATTATTAATGCATATATACCGCCAGAACATAAATTCAATGCTATTTTAAAGCGAATGTTCTTGTACATAAAACAGTTGATAGAGGGGGCTGTCCCTCCATATATCCTTCTTATGGGTGACCTGAACAGTAAAGTCTCTAACACAAGTCTAGAGCTATTTAGAAATAAGACAAAGGAAGAAGCGTATAATATACCTCAATCTGTTTTTCCTAATAAAATAAAAACCAACAAAAGAGGAAAGATCTTATTAGAGGAAATAAGCTTGGTAGAGGGGCTTATAGTAAATGGCAGAATGCCCTCTGATGTCCCAGCTAAGTTCACACATGGGTCATATAGAGGTGAATCTATTTTAGATTATGTTATCACAGACTACGAGACGTACTCTTTTATTCAGGATATTGTGACTTCTAACTCTACCTTGAGTGATCACAAAATCGTTAATATAACAATTTCCCTCCAACCCCCTGCGACTGAGTCCTGGACTTTGAGTAATACAGGAATTAATATTAAGCATAAGGGAGGGAGATGTTTCTGGGATTCTAGCTCTGTAAGGAACGTTCAAAGTATTCTTGCCCAAACCATATTGGAACTAGAGGAATGGCAAGGTTCAGAACTCCTTCAGTTTGAAATACTATCGCAGAAACTAAGAAGGGTGGCAAAGATAAATAGAAATCCTAAGAATCTCCCACGTCCTCCGCCTTTATTACTATCCTTAAATAAGGAAGTAAATAAACTTGTTAGGCAACAATATCTAAACAGAACTAGTGAAAACGAACGAAATTTAGCCCTACTCAAAAGAAGAAGGAATAGATTAAAAAATAAATTAAAGAAAGAAAAAGAAGATAAGCTATGGATACGGTTAAGAGAGGCATCTGTCAATAATAACTCTAGAGACTTCTGGTCTGTAATAGGAAAAGGATGCGGAGTGAGAACTCTTCCTACTCCAGTTTCTATTGCAGAGGAAGTATGGATGACATTTATCTCTAATCTCTACGCTTCCAATGGAGTGGAGGATAATAATTTGGAATTAATCCTGAATAAAGATAATAATATAGATCTTCCTACTGAAGAATCCATAGCAGCTGTGATAAGAAGTATGCGCTCTTCCGGAGCCATGGGCCCGGATGAATTGCCCATGACTATGATAAAGCAGGAAGTTACTTTATGGAGTAAGATATTACTCCCACTGTTTCATACATGTTTTATTACTAAATCAGTCCCCAATTCTTGGAGGGGTAGTATTCTGATTCCCATATTTAAAAAGGGAGAACGGGATAACCCTAAGAATTATCGCTTAATAGCACTTTTAGATTCAATAGGAAAAATTTTCGCAAAATGTGTCTTACTATTAATTATGAAATGGATAGATGTAAATGATATTTTACCTATGCAGCAAACTGGCTTTCGTAAAGAGCATGGAACTCTTGATAATTTAACTGCCTTACAGGTGCTTGTAGACAAATATGTCCGAGTTCGAGGAGGCGGAATATATGTGGCATTCATTGATTTTTCAACCGCGTTTGATAAGGTAGATCGGTCAATGTTATGGAAAAAACTTGCCACAATGGGTATGCCAGCATATTTACTAGAATTGGTAAAGTCCCTTCACACCAACACATGGTGCAAGTTGCTACTAGGTGGGGAAAGGGGACTTTCCCAATCAATCCCTTCCCCGAATGGATTAAAACAAGGGTGCATATTAGCCCCTATACTGTTCTCCCTATATACAGCTGACCTACCTTCCCAAATAACATCCAGTGGAGGACTAGCCCCAAAAATCGGGGGAGTACCGATATCTGTTCTAATGTATGCAGACGATATACTTGTTCTTGATCTAACCCCGAAGGGCCTGTCAAATCGCCTGCATGCATTAACACTCTTCGCAGAAACACACTTTATGAAGATTAATGCTACTAAAAGCAAGATTATGTGTATTTTCGGTAAGAAAAAATGCAGGTCTGCAAACTATAACTGGATATTAGGAGGACAGAAATTAGAGGTCGTTAAAACTTACACCTTTTTAGGAAAAATAATTACAGCAAACATAAGTGAGACTGCCCACATAGAGCACAATTCTCGTAAAGCATTATCACATGGGATGGGATTGTGCTCCTTATATAATGCTACAGGGAAGAGACATTTCACATTATTCCTTGATGTATTTAAAGTTAAGATACCCGCCACTCTCCTCTATGGGATTGAATTAGTGGATATAAAACACTGGGGATTTGTGCAGAAAACAGAAGGAAAGATCTTAAGGAAAATATCTTCTCTTAATACGGCCTGCTCTGACAGTTCATGCAGGCTAGAATTTGGTTTGAGAAGTGGTTGGGTACAGGGGTTGATTGCCCTTGTAAGATGGGTAGCCTGTCTGGTTAGAGGTAAAAATGGTTCCCTTAGAGAAGCGATTAAAAGAGAACTTTTGGGGGATCTCAACGACTTCTCTTTATTGGTAAAAAACTTTAGAATGGCTGTTGGTCTACTAGAGTTGGATGCAAACATCTTGTTCTTATTAGACCCTGTTGAACTTAAGATGAAATTAAAAAATGCATCCTGGGAACTATGTTACAAACTAGATAGGATAGCCCAATCAAGGAAAAAAGAAAGACAATCTCTGTTAAATACATATTTGTTTAAACAGCCCCAACAATATCTCATCTGGAACATCCCTCATAGAATCAGAAGGTTATGGTTTTTATTGAGACAAGATCTGCTTCCTTTAAATTCTCTTCACGCAAAATGGTACGGTGTGTCTCCCGTATGTAATTTCTGTCATAATGGTGTACAGAATCGTAATCATGTTTTGTTTGTATGTAAGGTATTGCGCCCTTTTCGCCTCAAATGGCTAAAACCAATTTGTCTGCAGTTAGGAATTTTAAATTTAAATACTTTTTTCCATGCACTTTATTGCCCACCTAATGAAATGTTTTGCTACAGAATTTTTAATTTTTTTAAAAGTTTTTTAGATATTTATTAATAATGCACGGGGAATTGCTGGGGATTGCTAGACTAATGATTGTATGTGCCACATCGCTTTTGCTAGACTGTATGGTTTTACTTTGTTGTTTCTTTTTTGTGATGTATATTGTGTGTTTTATTTTATGTGGCCCTCATTGAGAGCCAAAACATAATAAACTTTTGACTTTTGACTTGGTTGGAGAGCTCTTTGATGATTTTGAAGAGTTCCTTGCTGTTGTGTGCGTTGTTGTCTAGTCGATCCTTGAATGCTGACTTCTTGGTGGTGTGGATCAGCTGGTGGTGTTTGCGGGTGGCGTGCTTGAGGGTGGTCATGTTGTTTGTAGTCGGGTTTTTTCGTCAGGCTTTCTCGAGGGTACGGCAGTTCTTCTTGGAGTTCTTGAGGTCGTCGTTGAACCAGGAGGCTTTCTTGCTTCTGGGCCTGCTGGGATGGTTTTTCAGGGGTGCGAGGTCGTCAGCGCAGTTGGTGATCCACTGTGTGATGTCGTTGGCTGCTTGGCTGGGGTCTCTTGATCTGGCGGGAGGGTTCTGGTTCAGTGATGTGATGAGCTGGTCGGTGGTGATCTTGTTCCAGCTCCTGCGGCGGGCCTGTTGCGGGTGGTGGTGAGTCGTGGTCCTTCTGAAGCTGAAGTGGACGCAGCTGTGGTCTGTCCAGTGGAGTCCGGTGGAGTGGCTGAAGGAGATGTACTTGCTGGAGGAGAAGATTGGGTCAAGCGTGTGTCCGGCGTAGTGGGTGGGGGTGTTCACCAATTGTTTGAGTCCGAGGTTGGCGAGGTTGTCCAGCAGGGTTGTGGTGTTGTTGTCGTTGTTGTTCTCCAGGTGGAAGTTGAGGTCCCCTAGGAGGATGTAGTCGGGGGAGGCGAGGGCGTGCGGGCTGATGAAGTCTGCGATGTCTTCGCTGAATTGTGTGCGAGGTCCTGGGGGTCTGTAGATTAGGGTGCCTCTGAGTGTGGTCGGTGTTTATCTGGAAGTGAAGGTGTTCGGCGGCTGTGAGGGTGTCGTTGGAGTTGGTCGTGATGCGGATGGTGTTCTTGTGGACGATGGCGATGCCTCCTCCTGTCTGGTTGACGCGGTCCCTCCGGGTGATCTTGTATCCGTCCGGGATGGCGATGGCGATGTCGGGCGCTGAGGAGGCGTTCATCCAGGTTTCCGTGAGGAAGGCGACGTCTGGAGATGAGGTGTCGAGCAGGTTCCATAGTTCCACGACGTGTCTGTAGATGGAGCGGGTGTTGAGCAGGATGCACTTCAGGTGGTTGCTGTTGGTGCTCGGCTTGGCGGGTGCGGGTGCGGTGCAGTTCCGGATGCAGGAGAACTTGCAGGATTGGCAGGTGAAGGGTCCGCGGTTACGTCCTGGGGTAGCTCGGTGGCAGCCGGGGGTCCGGCCGGTGTTGAGTGCGTTTAGAGTGGCGGCGTCGTACGTCCGGCGGGTGAGATGGCTTCTGCGGGGGTCAGGGGGTCTGGCGCTGGGCGCGGTCCAGGCACGGACGGGCGCAGATGGGTTTGCCTTTGGCGCGCCCGCTGCGCGTCTGTGCGGACTCTGCCATAATGGAGAGTGGGGGGGCTGGGCGACGGAGGAGCAGCTGGGAGGCGGGAGCGGGGTGGCGAGTGGGGAGGGGAGCGGTGATGCTGGAGGGAACGGGGGTGGGGCCGCGGGGAGCAGCGGTAGGGAGCGGGGTAGGTCAGCGGCAGAAACGGCGGTGGAGGCACAGAACGATCAGGGGCACAGGGCACAACGATAATAAATACAGGCACAATACTGGGACAATACTGAGGTCAGGGGGCAGAAACGATCAGGGGCGCAACGAGGCAGAGAACGATCAGGGGCACAGGGCTCAACGATGCAAACAATAACAAATACAGGCACAATACTGGGGCAACAGTGGACAATGTAAATGGACAATTACAGGGGCAGATACAAACTTGGCAGCTGGAGCGGCGGCGGCAAGCGGATACCGGGCACACTCGGGGTGGGCCACGCGGCGGGAGGAGCGACCAGCTCTGACCAGGTCAGGTCAGGTCACCTTGTACTATTTTCCCTCGCTGACTCCTCTGTCACCTTTTACTACACCCTCCAGCTACCCATTTCCCACCATCATGGCTGCAGCAAGCATGAGCCAACCTCCTCCTTTCTTAAATGAAGTTGGAGAGCCAGAAATAAGCTGGAAGGAGTGGGTTAAATTGTTTGAATCATATCTTATAGACATTGGAGGGGAACGATTTAGTTCAGTACGTAAGCAACATATTCTCCTCCACAATTTGGGTGTCCATGGGTATAAGATTTACGAAACATTACCAGAACCTGAAAATGAAGGTGAAGGAGCAGATGAGGGAAGGGATATATTTGGAGCACCATGAACAAGTTGGAATTGCACTTTCGTGATAAGATAAATGTAGTTTTAGAGCACCACAGATTCTTTAGTAGGACCCAAGGTAAACAAGAGTCTCTTACGTGGCAGCATTGAATGGTCTCACCCTGTTATGCGAATTTGGCAACCTCACTGGTTCCTTGATAAGAGACCAACTTGTTCATTGTATTAACAATGTACGCATCCAGAGAAGCTTTGAGCCAAGAACCCAACTCTTAGAGAGGCGGTGGCTATTGCTAAATCAGTTGAACATGCAGCAAAGGGCATGAGGGAAATGAAGTCCAGTGCAGAAGTGGTAGCTAGCATACAAGAGGAGGAGGAAAGGAGTGGGGTATGTAAGCTAAAGGATAGGGAAGACTTGAACAACAAGACCACTTATAATGAAAGAAGTCCAAAATATTACAGGTGTGGCAGCAGCAATCACGTGGCTAACAAGGTGCATTCCCCAGCAAAGGTGTAACTTGCAAAAAATGCAACAGAAGGGGGCATTTCCCAAGAGTATGCAGAGAGGGAGACCCCCATATCAAGGAGTGTAGAAGGGTCTATGGTCAAAGAAGTAAAATGTGTACAGAATTTTGAGAAGAAATATGTTTTACAGCTTAAAGATTGTTCTAACAGTGTCAATGTAATTTATCCAAAGTGTGATGTAATGTTGAATAACACATTTATAATGTTTGCAGATTATAAGAGTTAGTGGAGTGGTGTGGCTCACTGGTTAGAGGGGGCAGACCCGGAAGCAGAGAACGGCCCAGGACCAGGGTTCAATTCCCGACGTGGCAGGGTCGTGGACCAGGGTCAGCGGACTCGATAATTCTCGCCTCGGTGCCTACTCTAACCAGGGATCACACTCTGCAACTTTGGGCATTAGCTTGCCTCATCTCCACAACGGCCCCCCCACATACGCTGGGAATGCCTGGTTTCACCTTGGAGATACCCAGTAGGGACCATCTCACAGGGAAAGCCAGGACGGGTTCCCCAGCGGTCTACAGCGCGGAGATACCCCATGTGGGGTGATTCAGGCGCTTTACAAGACATCATTACATTACATTACTGTTCCCCATTTAGTCTTTTAAACAAAAATGATTATGAGTGCTTTAGGGAACAGCTAGGTAGCACGTTGCCGGAGGCTGATATCTCACCCACAGGGTACAACAAGGAGCTCATGCCACTTCTAGGAATGAAGGAGATGCATATTCAATTCAAGGGAAGGGACACCTATGGGAAAGATTACATTGTAGAGTCAGGGTCCAACCTGTTAGGATGGCAGCACCAGAAGGAACTAGGAACCATTTTTGATCCCAACAAAAAAGAACAGGTCCTTCTTACTGCTGAGGACCCAACTGGGGGCAACATTTTTTATGAATTTCCCGGATTGTTTTGGGAAAAGCTGGGCCTGTTAAACATTTCCAACACAAAATGAAACTCAAGGACAATGCCCAACCTGTCATTCACAAATTGCGCCCAGTTCTGCAAATAATGAGGGAGAATTCAGGAAAAGAACTGAATAAATTGAGCGACATAGGAATTATTCAACCTGTGAATGTTCAGAATGGTTGGTGCCAGTTGTGATCGCAGCCAAGGCCAACGGGGAAGGCATCCGTCTATGTGTAGACTTAAGGAGCCTCAACGAGCATCTGGGTAGAAAGACACCCACTGCCAAACATCAATGAGATACTCAGTACCATGGGCCTGGCAAGGTACTTCAGCTTCATTGACCTGTCAATGGCTTATCACCAGGTGGGTCTGCACGCGGAAGCTAAAGAAAATTGACCACTTTCATAACCCATCAAGGTGCGTACATGTTCAGTAGTATGCTGTTTGGGTTAGCGTCGGCTGCTGCGGTTTTCCAAAAGATCATGCAGCAAATCTTGAAGGACGTTGACCGCTCCATGTGCTTCCAGAATGATATCTTGGTGTATGGACGTACTGTGGAAGACCACAACTGTACACTTAGGACTGTCTTCAAGAAACTCATGGATGAATGTTTGACGGTGAAGAAGTCTAAGTGTAAAATAAGGGTGACGTTGGTCGACTACCTTGGGCACTCTATTTCTGAAGAAGGGTGTAAACCTAAAGGGAACCTGCTTGGTGCTGTGAGGGAGGCTCCATATCCCAAAAACAATGACAAATTCAAGTCTCTCCTAGGGCTGATGGAATACATGGCCATGTACATAAAGAACTTTCCATCCAAATGCGAACCAGTGCAAGATTTACTAAAGAAAAATAAGGAATTTGAATGGTGTTAGTGGCATAAATTGGTGGTGGATACGCTCAAAGAAGAGATCCTAAGTACACCGGCATTGGGGGTTTTTGATCCTAGGAGAAAAACTATCCTTACCGCAGATGCATCCAACAAAGTATTGGGGGCCACGCTATTACAAAGAGATGGGAAAGAAGAAAGGATCATTGCTTTTGCTTCCCGGTGCTTTAGGAGTGCAGAGAACAATTACTCTGTAATTGAAAAGGAGGCTCCTGTGTGCTTCTGGGCCTTGAAGCATTTTAAATTCTTCCTGTGGAAGCTGAATTTCACCATTCGCATGGATCACAAGCCCCTCACTTTTATCTTCACTGTGAAAGGTATGGAGAACTGCAACCCACATATTGGAAAATGGATACTGGGGCTGGAGAATTTCAATTTCAGAGTGGAGTAAGTCTCTGGTGAAGACAACAAATTTGCTGACTTCTTTTCAAGAACACCCTTGGAAGTGAAACAACCCGAGGAGATGCCAGACAGTCCCATCATGATCGTGGATGACTCACCAATTGCAAAGGAAGAATGGAAGAAATGCATGGAAGAAGATGAAGTTTTGGACGAAATTAAGATCAAATTGAGAGAAGGGAGGCCTAGCAAGTGCAGTGATCTGGAAGATGAACTCAAAGACTTCTGGGAAGTCAGGAATGAATTATCAGCCTGATTCATCAAGCTGTTAGGCGCTCGCAAAGGGCCAGATTCTGAGAATCTGGCCCTTTGCGAGTGTGATTTTTGCATTTGGGATTCGTCATCCCAAATGCAAAAATCGCTAATTGCGATCTCGCAATTTTGCGAGAAATTACATTTAAGGAATCTCTATTTGAGATTCCTTAAATGCAATTCATCATCCAATTTTGTTTTGCGAATTCGCAATTTCTGGCCGCAATTTACCGCGAGGTCAGACCTCGTGGTAAATTGCGAAAACTCAGAAAAATGCTTTTAAATGCATTTTTCTGAGTTGCATGTTACACATACACATGTCCTTTGGACATGTGTGTGTGCAACACCTGTGTAAAATTTGATTTGAGGGGTGCTACAGGGTGTCCTTTGGACACCCCTGGCACCCTTCAAATCGCTATCTTATTTGCGATTAGCTAATTGCTAATCGCAAATAAGGAATACTCCCCATTCATTCCTATGGGCTTTTTGGCCCATAGGAATGAATGGCGAGTTATTCCTTATTTGCGATTAGCAATTTGCTAATCGCAAATAAGGATTATGTAGGAATCGCATTTCTTTATGCAATTTCTACATGAATCCCGTTTTGCGAGTCCTTCATAGCGATTCGCTATGAATCGCTATTAGGGGCTCGCAAAACGGGAGAATGATGAATCAGGCTGTAAGTGTCATCTGTGATAGACTCTACCGACTGTTTTGCAGTACTGCTTGTTTTATGATTTGCAATTTCCATGGCAGTTACTGTGGGTTTGAGCTTATTTAAATTTTGTATTGTATCATAAGCCACCCTGCTCTCCTTGTTTGCCTGTTAATTCTTTTTCCTTTCTCCCATGTATTGTCTTCCTTTTGACTTGGTACAGGCTTGTGCCCAGTTACTAATGTGTGACTTGTCTCACTTTACTCTGTTTATACTCAAAAATTGTTTTCAAAATAAACACTTCTAGGTCCGGCTGGACACTGAAGAAACAAAACACAGTCCTTATTTCAAGCCTGTGAAAATCATTTTTCTAAGTATTATTAAAGCCCAGGACCTTTGTAAAATAAAAATAAAGAGAATCAAACTTGCGCATGAAGGACATTTGGGACGCAGCATTACCAAAAGTAGAGTACATGCAACCTTCTGGTTACCTAGGATGGACACCATGGCAGAGCAAATTGTAAAGGACTGTGTCAGTTGTGCAAGAAGTGATAGGTCTAAATCCCAACGCCAGGCCACTTTGTCCCCTGTTACCGTGCACCTTTAGCTGTGGAGAAACTGAGCCATGGACTTTATTGGTCCCACGGAAAACCTGAGTATCCAGAAGAGGTTCATGTTCGTTTTGGTTGACTACACTTCCCATTAGGTCACACAGAAATATGTAAGTCGCATAAACACTAATACCATCTTGGATTTCCTCAAGGACGTATTCTCCAAGGAGGACATACCTTCCACCATAGTCACTGACAATGGTGTACGATTTACATCTCAACCCATGAAGACATTCCTAAGCAATATGAACATTAAACAAAAATTGACTGCCCTATATTGCCCAAAAGCAAATGGCATGTTTGAGAGAACAAATAAGATGATCAAGGAACACATCCAACTCTCATGACCTGAAGTCATCCCTACGTGACTGTTTGTGGGCATACCACACCACACCAAATCTTATAACAGAGGTTTCCCCTTTTGTTTCCCTCAGAAGGAGAGAGCCCTGTCGAAACGTAACCCTAGTTTGTTGGGAGGAGGTAGGTAGAACAGTACATCCTAGCCCTGAGGAGATTGGCAGGAAGATCGATCTGCACCAATCTAAGTATAAGGAATGGTAGAACAAAAAGAATGGGGTCAAAGCCCCCAGTTGGAGAGTAGGTGAAGTGGTGCAGGTCAAGAGATGCGTGGAAAACCCACACAGTCTATGCAAGTTCTACTGTCATTGTCACATTGTGAAATCATTCAACAATGTTATTCTCCTTGATAATGGACAATGGTGGAGTTGTTACAAAGTTGTAAAGTCTCAAATGTTTACATGATATGTAGAATCTTCTTCTTTTGCTATACATTTTTTCCTTTAAGGAGGGAGGTGTGTTATATACTTTCTTCCTTTACTTTGGAATGACCCGTTCCCCCCTTCTATTACCCTCTGCCTGGTTACCTCCGCCTGGAGCTCACCTTAGAATGTTATCACTGTCGACAGTTGTGGAGAGTAGATGGCCAATAAATAAATACTGTGAACTTCTCCTGTTCCTGTCATTACTTAACTTTAACACCTGGTCTTTTTATAATAGCTGCTTTCCAGGTTTCTCAAGAAGCAGCTCTTGGCATCAAACTCCAATGTGAACTGATATATAGATGGTGCCTCAGCGGGGTTGATACTGTGCGTATTGCTCATAATCAGGAGCCCCAAATGCTGAGCATGCAAGACCAATGGTACAACACAAAAAGAGGGATTGCCTGCCCCAACATCTGTGATAAAAAACATACATCTTAACGCACCTCTAGGTTTGGAAACTGCCATAGAAAATTGAAACTCAAGCTTTCTAGTTTGGTCAGCCAACTCCTATTAACCTTAGTGAGATGGCTCTAAACATACATAGCACTTTTGGGGTGATAAGCATTTTTAAAACATTACATCTCCTCACCAGCGATACAGGCAGATTGTTTATTTGGACAAGATCCTGTTTGATCTTCATGATGTTTTGTGCTAGATTAAGCTCCACCTAGTCCTCAAGGGTAGCTGTTATACTCACTCCTAAGTAGATTGGATCCTTCACATAGCACTGATCTCCTGAATTGATTCATTTGATGCAAACTACTAGTCACCCTTGATAAGATGGCATCCTGCAATAGCCCCAAAATTGCAAGCTTCATTTTCCATTGCCGTCAGAGCATTGCAGAAATTGATGTTACTACTGCATAAGCCAATAATTTATATAGAAATGTGCCTTATTGAAAAATATATGGATCCTACTGTTATCCTCCAATCATGCAATCAAAGGGTCTATATATAAGGCAAATAATAGGTATAAGCATGGACATCGCTGTCCTTTTCCTTTGCTAATGAAAACCTGCTCTGACCCTTTACCCATGATATGAAGTCTGGCCTAAGGAGCTCAGTATAGAACCCTGTTGGAATTGATAAAGTCCAGACCCTGTTTTCTCCACCTTAAAACCTCCAATAGATGTCGATCAAAGGCCTTCACATTCAGCAATGATAATCCCATAGGTGACTTTTTTACCTTGGCTTTGCCTAAAAGGGTATTTACCCTAAACACATGATCAGTCGTTCACCGTTGCGGAATAAAACCATGCTGGTGAGGGGACACCAAATTAGTGACTAACTTCCAAAGTTTTATAGGCAATATCTTTACATAGAGTTTAGCATCTGCATTTATCAGATATTTGGCCCTTCAAGTCCCCGGTGTTAAAGGGAGTTTGCCCTTTTTCCTGAATATCATTATATTGGCACCCTGCCATGAAGGGAGGGCTCTCCTTCCATCTGAACGCATAAAAGAGAAGTCATCATGGCTTCCAGGAGCTCAGGGAAAAACATCCTATAGAATTCCCGAGGAATCTAGCCAGGTGCAGTGGCATTCCCCATAGCCACAGAGCTCACTGCCTCAGCCACCTTCTCAGGGAAGATCGGCTGTTCAAGGGAAGCTCTTTCTCCATCAAGGTGTTCCTGCTTACTGTGCTGGGGAAATTGACATAGCTATCTGACTGAGGGATAATATCCTCCAAGTAGAGTTCTTCATAATAGTCTTTGAATACCCTGAGAATCTCTGTAGGAATTTCAGTCTTCTGACTCTGCTAATCAAAAATAGCCTCAAGCCTCCTTTCTGTATCCCTTCGTCTAATATGGTGTGCCAATAGCTGCCTATATTCTCGCCATATTCATAGCACTCTGTCTTGGTTAATTCTGGCTTTGAGCACCTCAATATTCTGTGTAGTCCCATCACAATCAGGCCCTTCGACTATGAGCCTAGGTAATTCTGCCTCTTGATGGAAGCGATCACCATACATCCCCTGTATTTGGCTGTGGTTCTGCCACTGTTTAAAAAGGCTAAAACAAAGGGGCATATTTTCAAGGGAGTGGCAGAGCACTGTGGTGCCCTAAAAGTTGCAGTGCTGCACTCCATCATTGATGAAAAGCATGGACGCATCGTATGTATAACAATACGGTGCACTACTATGTATTCTCTCATGCTGGCGCTAAATATAGCTGCCTAGTACCCCTGCAACATAGTGCAAGGGTGCCTACTTTGCAGGGAATGATTGTTGATGTGCAGGAAGGGATACCGGCATTTCATTCTGCACATAAACAATCAATATTGGCATTTTGCAGCACACATAGAAGTAGCAAATTATCGTTTTTAATGATTGATTATGTTCCTCCTTGCGCCATTCTAACACCTGCTATTTTGGCGCTGCCTCAGATATACACATCTTTGTAAATCTGGGGCAGAACCAAAAAGCAATGGGTGTTGAGGTGGGATGCCAACAGCGAACGCCCATTGCACGCCCCTTTGACGCACAAACTTGCGTGAAAGACTACCATATTTACAAAGCAGCATTAAGCCACAAAAAGTGGCTTAACGCCCTTTTGTAAATATGGAGTAGGGCATTGTGTCACAGGTAACGTCAGTAAAAGTGACACTCATGTCGTGCAAATCCCTTGTAAATATTGCCCTAGGCGTTTCCCCCCTTTATCCCTGCATTAAGTGAGTCCCAGACCATCTTGTGGGCAGTGGTGCCCTGATTGACTATACGATCCTCCTTCAGTCATTTACGCATATCCTCTTTATATTCTTCTTCCAGCAGATGCTTCCTATCAAATGTCCAGATCCTGGAACATCTCACAAAGCCAGTTATTGCGAGATCATGCACTAAGAGATTACGAGCCGACAGTACCATAGGAAAGTGTTAATTTTCCATCTGTCCTGCTAAAGATTTAGATACAAAAAAGTAATCCAGGCGCACCAGTTTTTGTGGGGGAAGGAGAAGAACATATATCCAGGGTCATTATCTTTTAATTCATCCCATATATCAATCAACCCATGGTCTTTGACTAGTTATTGAATTGCTCTAAATATCAGCGGTTTCCTGCTGGCATATGGGCAACACACGCTGACTTTACATTCCACAGCAATATTCAGGTTGTGGCTTGTAAGGTCATCGGGTCAAGTTGCTGTGTTTTCATTCCACAAAATGCACCATCTGTCTATCAAGCTATCACCCGTTTACATAAAATTGCAAATCAGATACATCAGAATCCAGGCACCTGGACTTGGTCCGGTTGGTTCTGGACTACGTTAACAGCTTGGGGATGGAAGATCTTATCCTTCCTAGGCATTGGCCTTGTTATAGTATTCAGTTGTTGCCTATGCCTGCAGTGTGGGCCAGCGATATGTGGACTGTGTGCCACATCCTGCATTGAGCATTCCAGTTGCCTCTCAAACAGTCAAAGAAAGAAAGACGAACATATAATGTTACAAGAACAAACCGATCGATTTATGAGGATCGATATATCATGAAGGGTCCGTAGGGAACAAGGAGGGAATGAGGTAATATAAATTTTATGGTCATGTTGTGTTCCCTAGCGAGTACCCCACCGACTCCATGTACGAGTTAAAAGTGCATGTAACTTCCCTCCTGTACCAGCTATGAAGACGCAAATACATTTGCGTCCAACGTTAACTTGTCCTCTTTCAGACCCACCATGAATGGGTTTGATGGTCCGTTCCTAAGTATGCGATGCCAACGTCTTTTTGAAGTGTACTCCTACGTTTTTCAGCCTGGCTGAAAGTAGGCCCTGAATCTCTGCCATCGAGCCTCTTTTTCTGGCTTCTGACTGCGAGGGCCTCTGCCCAAGCAGCCCCGTACCCGTGAACTCTGACTTACTTCTAGCGCGGCCCTCCGTGCTCAGCTCAGCCTGCTGCCTGCCAAGATTGACTATAACCTTCGAGTTATCTGTTTTCCTCCCCGAAGATACATTCCAGCCTGCTAGCTTCAGTAAACATCCCTCCCCAGCTACAGGGCTAAAGGGCCGACCTGTCTTTATGCAAGTAATTCATAGCCTCTGTTGCCATGCTTCCATGGAAGGCCCCATGCCCCCACGCTTCGATTTCTGCTGACATTGCAACATTCTGTTGGCACCACTCCTTGGTGCCACCCACTTGCGTCACCTATCAGTGACGTTTCTAGCACACACCCTAGTTCACGCCTAGTTTACGCCTCTTGATGATGTACTAGCACCACGTGTATACTGTTATCTTGCCTTCTCTCAGCTGTTACGCCTCTTACATTGAACACTATGATGTAAATCAAGTATATAAGCTATGTATTGTCAATAAACGAGAGCGCGCTCATCTATCCCTTCTGACACCCTGTGTGGTGGTCAGAACATGATATCCTGATTCCTTTATGAGGAATAAAACCCTTAAAAACTCTTACACCACGGACTCTGTTTTCCTTCATTTCGATTGAGTTATTATTGATTAAGTACTTACCTGCATAGAAATTAAGAGAGTAAATTAATTATTTACATCATTTTGGCGCCCGAACAGGGACCCCTCCCCCACCTCACGCGCCGGAAGGTGCGTTGCAATCCGTGTCCCCTGCCATCAGTTAGACGGACAACACGTGTACTGGCAGGATTTCCTGCATCCCCCTCTGACACACGGAGGTGACGAAGACTGCGATCAGTGCCCAGACGAGGCGGTGAGGAGTGCGGAGGATCCCGACCAGAGCCCAGCCGAAGGAAGCAAGGTCCGAGGTGTGAAGAGGCCCACCAGTTTTCCGAAGTTTTCCGAAGTTTTCCGAAGCTTTCCGAAGTTTTCCGAAGTTCCGAGTCGAGTCCAGTCGAGTTTTCCGAGGCCTTCTGTTTTCCGTGCTTCCCGGTGAGTACCATTGCTGGGTCGTATCTAGACGGGTTTGGGTACGCAAGTCCGGTCTGCACTGTTTTTAGGCAGTGTATCTGTACTGTTTAGCAGTATATAAAGTATTCCGAATTTCTGCACTGTTACAGCAGTGTATCTGTATCGTTGAGCGGTACATTCAGAGTAAGGGGAAATTAGCTATGTCTTTAAATGTTTCATGTAATTAATGTCGTGGTATGAATGTGATTGTTTTTGTGCATTATTGTGTTTTTGTATAAATAGTTACAGTTGGCATTAAGTATCAAGGATCAAGCATTCCAGTATCAAGTAGGCACAATGCCTTTTTTCAACAAATTAAAGCAGATAGGAACTAGGAAAGGGATGTTAGAGGAAGAGATTCCGATCCCCCCTAGGGACACTCCAGGTAATTTTATGTACAATAAACATGGCATAGACGCCATCCTGTATCTAGAGTTATGGACCGATTATACCAAGCACTTAGAGGAAAGATACCGATGGCCAGTTAACGGAACATGGGATGCCGAGTGCATCATAAAAGTAGAAGAAATATTACGGAAAAAGAAAGCTAGACAATCTCAGAAAGACGCCATAGAATTTTGGCGTAAGGAATCACGTAAGCGTGCTGATAGAACACTCCGTAGAGAAGACAGGCTTAAAGAATCAGAAAAGGCCCAAGAAAATGAATTAGTTACTGAGGGAATTCGAGTAAAAGTAGAACAAATAGACCGTATCCAAAATAGCAAAGTGAACAACATGTATCTTTTGGCCGATGGTACCCCTGACGCCATTTCAGAAATACCGAAAAATTTGCCGTCACCATTAGTTCCAACTAAAGTAATACATAAAACTACTAAAGACATATTCCTAAATACATATCTCGAAGATGTAGCGCCAGCTTACACCAATCTGCCTGTTCGTGCCCTGCCTACTGACAGGGCCGGGGGTGGTACTGCCCCCCAAGATCACTCTCAGCCGACACCGAAAAAGACTAGTCCCGTTCCGCCAGCTCCGCCACTTCCCTCACCTAAAACTGATCTGCCGAAACCACTTCAATCAGATCCTACTAAAAGACAAATTCAGATACTGACTACACACAGAGATAATGCCCAAGCTTCCGCTTCAGGAGGTGCGACCGCGGGTCTACAGACCCCGCCACCGACTCACAGATTAAATCTCAGAGGTCTGCAGAGTCCTTTTACGCACAGATCCCCCCGTTCTTCTAATTCATCCCGTCTTGATGCACTAAAAGAAAATATGTCAGTTTGTAGATATGATCCAGAACCTGGACAGGACGACTTAATGGTATTAGCGTCTTTACGGTTAAGATCTGCTACTGATAGTTTGTTATGTTATGCAGGAATGAAGGAGCACCTAGATAGAATATATGAGTTCGTTCAAACGGGAAAGGACCCCGACAGTATTAAGGATGCCCTGGAGAAACAGAAAGTTACCATGCAAGCACTGATACTACGATTTTTCATAAATTGTCTAATAAGAGAACGAGACAGGCCCGGAACAGAGCAGAGTGAATTAGATGCATTGAACAAGTGGGGTCAAAATATAGCCGATGGAAAACATGACAGACAAAATTGCATAGAGGCCATGTATAAAAAGATTAAGAAAGCAGTGATAGCAGTACACGAGAAAGAGAAAGAAAAGGCTCCCTCCGAGGAGGAAGAAGAATCTGAAGAACCAGAACCAACTACAAGCACTATAGCATATGTAGGTAGGGGAAACTACCTTAGGAAAGGCGTCCGTCCGGAAAGCAAGAGAGTTTTCTTCTCTGCCTTAACGAATCCGAATTCTGCTGAACATCAGTTCCAGGAAACTGATAAACGGCTTCGAGATCGAGTTGGGTACAATGTACTCAATTCTATGGATGAACAAGAATTAGCCCGATCAGCGGTATCATGGGCCGAAAATGCAGACATATATAATGATGACACCGTAGCACAGACATTTCTGAACCTCTCCCCCGACGAACAGAAATTAGCAGGGGTATATATGATTCAGCACCTTCTCATTAAGTACAGAAAACATTATTCCGATCCAGGTCCCTTACATGAGACACTAGAAGCACTACTGATGGATAGATGGAGAGGCTTAAGCACTAAATTAGTTCAAATAATTCTAGAACAACGACGCAGATATGACACCTTTGTAAGTCCTGAATATGTTCCCGCCCCACCTCCAGAAAGGAAAATGTACCATATGCAGTGCGGGGGTGGTATTGAAAGTCAGAACCCCTTGCGAGAAGTGCACCCTGTTATGGGTGAGGATAAAATTTTGAAACGCGTGTATGTACACACGCCTCTAACTAAATTAGAACTGTTAGAAATGAAGAAATTAGTACCGTGCCATGATAAAGACCCTGCAGGTTTTCATAGAGAGCTCAAAGACATGTTACTGATGGGGGACTACACATATGATGATATCATGAAAATGTTGAAAGTATTATTGCCTACGGGTATATTCGAGAAATTAAAGGAAAAGGACTGGGAGGTGGGAGACGCAAAGATTGCCTGGGCAGAAATAGAGGATGAAGAAAAGAAACGGGTTCCAGGGTTAGGCCTTGGGGACAAAACTAAAGCATTACCAGGTTTAATAGTACAGGTCCTGCCCAGATTATTGACAACTAGAAAGGAGGATTGGGATGCAATCTCGTCCTGTAAACAGAAACATGATGAAGATACTAGCGACTTTTATTCAAGATTCGAGAAATGTTTTATTATCAATAGTGGCCTCCAGCCAAGTAGCGAGTCGTACCCACATCTTTTTGTATCAAAGTTAGTCGAGAATTCCCTACCGTTAGTTAAAAATAGAGTGTATAAAGTCGAGAGTACATGGCAAGCAAATACGCCATCCCAGATGTTACAAATGTTACAATATCACCAGAATAGAATTAGGGAAGAACAAGATCAGGAACAGAAGCGCATGAAAGACACGAAAATGAAAATGTTAGTAGCCCAGACGGTCCCATCCGACAGTCACAGGAAAGGTACGACCCAGACAAGTCACGCTGCAGCTCCTGTTAAAGGGACATGCAATTATTGCAAGCAGCCAGGTCACTACGTTCACGAATGTGCAGTTCTGAAACATAACATAGCGACAGGTAAAACTAAAGAGAGACCGCATCCGCCTAGACAAGACCATAACCAGCATCAGTCTACCCCAAATACACAGCCCATGCATGCATCCGCACAGACAGCACAGACCGTAGCAGTACCACAGCCACAGCCCATTGCTGCAACTCAGCAAGTCTCACAACAGATGTACCAGTATGCCCAGTCTGCTTACCCCGAATATTCCCGATATACATGAAACAGCCTAGAGAGGGAAGGTGGCTTGCCTCTTATCGAGATTCCTGTAGATCAAGAAGGTCCTTATGTACACAGTCAGGTATTGGGGAAAGATAGAAAGTTTTTAATTGACACAGGGGCAAGTCGCACTACAATAAGTCATGACGAAGTTCCAGGGGCACCCCTCTCAGGCTCACAAAATGTTTCCCTTGGTTTTTCAGGACAACCTATTGTAAATGAAGTATCAGAACCAGTTCCCCTGGCTGTGGGTCCATTATCACGCGTTACAGACCTGTTACTAACAAAATCATGTCCGGAAAATCTGTTAGGAATTAAAACACTGAAGGCTCTAGGAGCTATAATATGCTGCTCCCCGGAGGGAGTTAGACTCTTTCTGCGGGATTTCAAGGGTCATTACGTCCTTCGTGAGTTTGACGTCAGATTGAAAAATGTACCTGATTACTTGTGGGCAAAAGGCCCAACTGATGTAGGATGTATGCACATTACACCATACCGCGTTACCCTCAAGGCAGGTGTTGTATTACCCAGAATCAGACAATACAAGTTGCCACCCGATGCTGTAGCGGCTTTACTGAAAATAATTGAAGAGCTCATTGCCCAAGGAGTGGTCGTCGAGACCGACTCCAATATCTGTAATTCACCCATCATTCCGATTCTTAAACGTACTGATCCCAATGCACCGCCAGTATATCGGCTGGTGATTGATCTTCGAGAATTGAATAAATGCATTATCCCACAGTATCCTGTGGTCCCCGATATATCATCTCTCTTGACTGCTATTGATTCAGAAGCAACGTTCTTTACTGTAATAGATCTCAAGAACGCCTTCTTCAGCGTGCCTATTGATCCCGAGAGCCAATATCTCTTCGGATTCTGTTTAAATGGACGCAGTTTCAAATTTTCGCGCGCACCTCAAGGATTTACAGAAAGCCCCAGCATCTATAGTCAAGCACTGAAAAGACAACTAGATTGTATTCAAATGCCAGTTAACACCGCTTTACTACAATACGTCGATGATCTGCTGATCACCGCACGAAGTGAGCCCGAATGTGAAAAAGCATCACTGACAGTTTTACATTTCCTGGCTGACAAGGGACACAAGGTGTCTCCTTCGAAGCTACAATTCTGTGCTCAGCAAGTTGTGTACTTGGGTCACTTACTGTCCAAAGTGGGGAGACAGCTCACTCCCGATCGCATTCAGTTAATTGTGAACATGCCGCAACCCAAGACACAAAAGGAAGTGCGGGCCTTCATAGGCCTCACCTCGTACTGCAGACAATGGATTCCCCAGTATGCATTCTTAGCTAAACCACTCATCCAGTTAACGACACAGGAGGCAGCGACTTCGACTGTCCTCCCTTGGACTCAGGAACACACACAAGCTTTTGAAGAATTAAAGAAAGTTTTATGCCAAGCACCAGTTTTAGCGACACCATGTTACAGCAAACCGTTTACACTTTTTGTTACAGAACGTGATGGTACAGCGTTGTCTGTCCTCACTCAAGACCAAGCAGGTTCACATAAGCCTTGTGCTTATTTTTCTAGTACATTGGATTCAGTAGCTCAAGCACTCCCTGCGTGCTTAAAGTCAGTAGCAGCAACAGCGTTAGCAATAAGACAAAGTGATTCAATTGTTTTAGGTCATCAGTTAACAGTTCAAGTACCACATTCTGTAGAGGTTTTGTTAAACAGAACCCAGACTCAACACTTAACTATAGCACGACTGACAGGTTATGAATTAACACTATTCCAGCCACACATAGAAATCAGACGTTGCAGCATCCTGAACCCCGCAACACTGTTACCTACAGTTATGACAGATCCAGCTCCGCATGATTGTATAGAAATAATTAATGCAGTAACTAAGCCTAGACGAGACTTAACAGATGTCCCATTGACAAATCCAGACCTGACACTTTATGTGGACGGTTCATGCATGAGAACAAGTACAGGAGAATTAGTGGCCGCGTACGCCGTGACCACTGAAACTGAAATTAAAGAAACACATCGTATTGACACCCTGTCTGCTCAAGCAGCAGAGCTCATCGCTCTGACCCGAGCTTGTATTCTAGCCAAGAACAGAAATGTTAACATATACACAGATTCCCGCTATGCCTTCGGAGTTGTACACGACTTCGGAGTCCTCTGGCAAGAACGAGGTTTTCTGACTTCTCATGGGGCCAAGATACAACATGGCCCCCTCATTCAAGCACTGTTAGAAGCAATACATTTGCCCTCGGGCATATCAGTCATGAAGTGTAAGGCACATACTAAAGTCACAGATTCTGTTTCCCAGGGTAACGACCTGGCAGACCAGACAGCAAAACATACAGCATTGACTTACACCCAGACTACTGATGTGACAAAGACAATAGTACAAACACAGTGTATGACAGTTAGAAATCCCGCCCTAGACGTAATTGACATCCAGACACATGCTACTCCAGAGGAAATAAAGAAATGGACTGAACTAGGAGGGATTCAGACAGATCAAGGTTGGGTGACGAAGGGAAAATCTATATGGTTTCTCCCCGACTCAATGGTTCAAGTCATGATAAATACAGCACATAGTCCTGCCCATCTTGGAGAGAAAGCCATGTTAGACAGTTTACAGAATCTCTGGTACAACAAACACTTACGAGCAGCAGCAAAACAGAAAGTGCGTACTTGCATGATCTGTTGTCAGTTCAATCCAGGTAAAAGCGTCCCTGTTGAGCAAGGTGGATTCCATCCTCCCGATCACCCTTTTGAAGTCCTCCAGATGGATTATATCCAGATGAATAGCTGCAGAGGATTTAAGTATGTCCTTGTAATTGTTTGTGCTCTGTCCCGCTGGACCGAAGCATACCCAGTCCCAGACTACACTGCTCCGACCACTGCCAGACAGTTGGTTCGTGAATTCTTCCCACGGTACGGTTTGCCCCGTGTCGTGTACTCAGATAACGGACAGCCGTTCTCGTCCGAGTTGATGAAACAAGTTTCCCTCTTGCTAGGATATCAGTGGAGGTTCCACTGTGTCCGACATCCCGAAGCAGCTGGCCTTGTAGAAAGGCATAATCAGACACTAAAGATCCGTCTTGCCAAGATCTGTCAGGAAAAAGGGGTCGACTGGATAGTCGCCCTGCCCGTGGCACTATTCTACATGAGAATGGTCGCCCACTCGAGATCAGGGCTATCCCCGTACGAAGTGGTCTTTGGCAGACCACCGAATATGTGGGGGACGCCCGTTCCGAAAAAGATCACTGATATTGATTGTAACATGTTGACAGATTACCTTGCCTCCTTGATGTCTGCACTCCAATCATGTCGTTCACAGGTTGCCGCAGCCTTCCCTGACAACACCGATGTAAAGGCGCATGAGGTCCGCCCAGGTGACCTGGTAGTCGTCCGGAATTTCGACCGGAAAAGTCCGCTGGAGCCCCGCTGGAAGTCTCCAAAGACCGTTCTGCTTACCACCAGGACCGCCGTGAAAATCGAGGGGAGAAAGGGGTGGGTCCACACGAGTCACATCAAGCTATGCAATGAACTAAAAAACGGACTGAAACAGGACTCTGACTCGTCCACCCCCACCAAAGACTGTGTTGAAGCACAAGACGTTACTGTGCCTAAAAGAGAAAAGACTCCTCAAGAACTTTACCGAATGAAGCTTCGATCTAGCAAGTCAGACAGTTTAATTGTTTAAGTCCTCCCCTAGGTGAATCGGTTAAATAGTTTCTGACATGTATCCCCTAGATCGAGTTAGAGAGAGAGAGGAAAAGAGAAGAACATATTGCAAATCACTTCGTAGTCACTGCATAGTGACACTAATAATCATGTTTATTCTGAGTATTCTAATTATTATTGCCAGCATTCTGCTTCCTATGTACTGGCCTATTTTCAGGCGTGAACAATCTGCTTACAATGTCTCTGCTGAACACTCTTTTAGTGAACTTCCTGCACATGAACTCTCTTACAGACTTGCGCTGCGCAACAATACATTCATTAGTATGTTACACCATTCCCATCAGACAAGTAATGCTACAGACTGTTGGATATGTGGTCGACTCCCTCCCTACCAGAATTACAAGGGAGCTCTGCCCCTCTTTCCGTACCCATTCACTCACAATGGCTCCTGTGGAGCATGGTTTAAAATAATTAATTCTTTAGATCCTGATATTGCTGTTTTCGATGGGGGCTGGGTTTGGGGAAACTTGAACTTAGTCCTGCTCAACGTCTGTTATCCTGATAAAGAAGGACTTCCCACTCGAATAGGAACTGATCTAGAAAATGAAGTATATGGATTAGGTAATTACACAATTAGCCTTATGATCCTCACTGTTGAATCTGAAACTGCTCCAGTTTTGCCCCATATGTTAGTACTACCAGTCACAGGTGAATTATGTGTTAGCAAGAAAGGTTCAGTACTCGTAGGTCATAGTAAATGCACTACTGTGGTCGAGTTCAGTGACCATGGTAAATCGTCTTTTAAAGCTACCAGTCATTCCTACTTTGTTTGTGGTCATACCGCATACATACGTTTGCCCCCAGATTGGGATGGTACCTGTTACATTGCATTCCTTCTGCCACCTGTTTTCCTAGCTCCTCCTGATTACCATAGAAATACGAATCTAGCACCGAATAGACCCAAAAGAGATATTCCCCTTGTCGACTACACAGAAACGGCATGGGAACAGTACACTGATTTCAATAAAGGATTCTTTTTCTTCCTAGGACCTGTCCAAAACAGTAAATTAATACGCAGATTAACGAGAACTCTTGAAGCAGTAGTGAACGAAACTGCCTCCGCTCTAGGTAACTTAACAGAGGAGCAGTCTGCTATACGGACTGTTGTCCTTCAAAACCGTCTTGTGATTGACGTCATCTTGGCAGATAGAGGTGGAGCTTGTAAGGTCATCGGGTCAAGTTGCTGTGTTTTCATTCCACAAAATGCACCATCTGTCTATCAAGCTATCACCCGTTTACATAAAATTGCAAATCAGATACATCAGAATCCAGGCACCTGGACTTGGTCCGGTTGGTTCTGGACTACGTTAACAGCTTGGGGATGGAAGATCTTATCCTTCCTAGGCATTGGCCTTGTTATAGTATTCAGTTGTTGCCTATGCCTGCAGTGTGGGCCAGCGATATGTGGACTGTGTGCCACATCCTGCATTGAGCATTCCAGTTGCCTCTCAAACAGTCAAAGAAAGAAAGACGAACATATAATGTTACAAGAACAAACCGATCGATTTATGAGGATCGATATATCATGAAGGGTCCGTAGGGAACAAGGAGGGAATGAGGTAATATAAATTTTATGGTCATGTTGTGTTCCCTAGCGAGTACCCCACCGACTCCATGTACGAGTTAAAAGTGCATGTAACTTCCCTCCTGTACCAGCTATGAAGACGCAAATACATTTGCGTCCAACGTTAACTTGTCCTCTTTCAGACCCACCATGAATGGGTTTGATGGTCCGTTCCTAAGTATGCGATGCCAACGTCTTTTTGAAGTGTACTCCTACGTTTTTCAGCCTGGCTGAAAGTAGGCCCTGAATCTCTGCCATCGAGCCTCTTTTTCTGGCTTCTGACTGCGAGGGCCTCTGCCCAAGCAGCCCCGTACCCGTGAACTCTGACTTACTTCTAGCGCGGCCCTCCGTGCTCAGCTCAGCCTGCTGCCTGCCAAGATTGACTATAACCTTCGAGTTATCTGTTTTCCTCCCCGAAGATACATTCCAGCCTGCTAGCTTCAGTAAACATCCCTCCCCAGCTACAGGGCTAAAGGGCCGACCTGTCTTTATGCAAGTAATTCATAGCCTCTGTTGCCATGCTTCCATGGAAGGCCCCATGCCCCCACGCTTCTCATGTAGACATTCAGGCGCTTATACACGCACTCACAGCAAGTATAGAATAGCTTCTGCTCTAGAGACCTTTCTGCCCAGATAGCTTAGTTCCTAAACATCAGATATCAGATATGATAGAAGCACAAGTTGATCTGACATGCCAGACTTCTGTCTCTTTCCGTCAGTGTAAATGTCAAGTCCCCTGCACCCCGTCTATCACACGTCATACAGCTGCGCGCGCATCCAAGCTCCCGATTTCTGCTGACATTGCAACATTCTGTTGGCACCACTCCTTGGTGCCACCCACTTGCGTCACCTATCAGTGACGTTTCTAGCACACACCCTAGTTCACGCCTAGTTTACGCCTCTTGATGATGTACTAGCACCACGTGTATACTGTTATCTTGCCTTCTCTCAGCTGTTACGCCTCTTACATTGAACACTATGATGTAAATCAAGTATATAAGCTATGTATTGTCAATAAACGAGAGCGCGCTCATCTATCCCTTCTGACACCCTGTGTGGTGGTCAGAACATGATATCCTGATTCCTTTATGAGGAATAAAACCCTTAAAAACTCTTACACCACGGACTCTGTTTTCCTTCATTTCGATTGAGTTATTATTGATTAAGTACTTACCTGCATAGAAATTAAGAGAGTAAATTAATTATTTACATCAGTCCCCACGAAATATGAGGGGGGCTGTCCAGGTTGAAAGTCCCTGTCCCTGATTGAGCTAGTTAATAACAGGCATGCCATCCAGGTTAGGACCATATACCGAGCTCAAGGTGAACCTTCTCGTACGATGACCCACTATGAGCCACCTCCCCATTTTATCAGCTTGGCTCCTGTCTATTATTCCACCAACCTTGCTCACCTAGACACAGCTTGCCCTGTCGTTTGCATTTTCACCTGCTGTTCAAACCGCCGGAGTCTATACCATTGCTACCCCCACCCTGCCTTTCGACCTCCGTAGCCCAGATCTTTTCCCACCCTTCCGCATTCCATCCCTCCCCAAACCCCCACCCCTATCCCCCTACATTTACCTGGGGCAATTGGGCCAACCATGGGCCGTTGCTGGAGATGTACCCCCAGACATGCTCCCTAAAAAACAAAAAAACTCCTGCTTCATCTCAATAACAATAACATTCTGTGCACCATCATCCCAATAATGTACATGGACACATCTTAGAGACACACCCTCAAGATGAAAAACCCCACCAAATATTTACCAGCAATATCCACCAGTAATAGTCAGTACCCGCTGTGTGTTAAAGCATTTCTCGCCCCCCCCCCACAGTCAGAAGAAGCAGATTCAGTAATCACCCCCCACATTGCAGCAGACATTTCTCATCCCTCTGCAGATTAAGCAAACAAATCCAGTCCCTAGCTTCATTGCAAAACCATAAACATTAAACCTTGGAGCCAACAGCCCCATTATCCTCTGGGTTGTTCAGAAATGTCTGTGCTTTAACCGTTGCTGGAGATGTACCCAGACATGCTCCCTAAAAAACAAAACAACTCCTGCTTCATCTCAATAATAATAACATTCTGTGCACCATTATCCCATCAATTTACATGGATACATCTTATAGACAACAACCTCAAGACGAAAACCCCCATCAAATATCCACCTGAAAAATCCACCGGCAATAGTACCCCCTGTGCTATGAAGCATTTCTCGTCTACCAAAGACTGATGAAGCAGATTCAGTAATCATCACCCACAGTGCAGCAGACATTTCGCATCCCTCCAGCGTATTAAGGAAACAAATCGTGCACCTAGCATCATCACAACACCATGAACATTAAACCTTGGAGCATAAAGCCCTTACTACCCCAGGTTGTCCAGAAATTCCTTTGCTTTAACTTTAGAAGAAAAAAATATGTTTTGTCTCTGAGAGATAACTTTCAGCTTTGCCTGATTTATCAAAAATGATTGTGCAACTTTAGACTGTAGAGGCTGTATCATCTGCTTCAAGCGCCGTAGTCTTTCAACGGTAGTGTGGCAAACATTTGGCCTCACAAAAAACGTGCAGGCATCACCCACCCGCTTTGAAACAGAGCAAGCTTTTTTCAAAAATGGCCTGTTGCAAAAGAAAATTCCCACAAAATACTAGAATGGCTTTTGGTTTGCGACAATCTTGATCCTGACAC
Source organism: Lissotriton vulgaris (assembly GCF_964263255.1). Classification (NCBI taxonomy): domain Eukaryota; kingdom Metazoa; phylum Chordata; class Amphibia; order Caudata; family Salamandridae; genus Lissotriton; species Lissotriton vulgaris. Next base: position 180,605,109 of record NC_141695.1, on the reverse strand, counting down.
CGATGCTGCCTAAAAGGGAATGTGTGTGCTCTCTGTATCTCCAGGTCCGAGTTCCATTCTGTCAGCCCGTTCGGAAACGGCCTTTACAACGAAGCCGTTTCCACGAAATCTTTAACCACGCATGCAGTACAACGCATGCGTGGTTACCACTAAAGCCTTTACCACGCATACCTTTACTACGATGTTTGTAGTAAAGGCATATGTGGTAAAGGTAAAGAGTAAAAAAAGGGTGGTTTGGGGGGGGTCTCCCCCCCCAAATAAAAAAACTCACCAGAAGTCACGTCAAAATCTGCACATAACCAGCGTCGTTTAAGAGAAATCAGAAAAAAAATTCAGTTTCCTCTTAACGACGTATGACGTCACCACGCAAATAGTCGAGGTAAAGGTTATGCGTGGTAAACGAATTCCGTTGTAACGCATGCGTGGTAAAGGCATGCGTTGCAACGGAATTCATTGTAACGTCATGCATGTTAGTTTATTTTCAAACTCCTTGAGTTTACACAGAGTATCGATGAGGCGTGCTTCATGCACAGGGCCTTCTTTTCTGTTTGCAAGCACATGGGTCTCTAAGGCGGGTACCCTATTCTTCATCACTGTCTGTCTGAAAACTCTGAACAGGTCTTTGTCACTTTTCGTCTGGCTCCCTGCATCTACTGATAAGCTGCCTGTGCTCTACAGCTGCTTGCTTTAGTTTCCTCACTATAGGCCATAATCCCCTGGGGGCAGATTTACACGCCCCTTACGCCACTTTTGCGTCATTTTTAACATGGGAAAAATGACGCAAAAGTGACGCAAGGGGCTTATAAATCTGCCCCCTGGTATATAACATCCAGGGCTGTCGGATCAGGTTGAGTTGCCCCCCAGTGTTTGAATGCTTGAAATACTTCCTTCCAGCCATGGCATCGCCGAGTAGTCCCATTTTAATCCAACCTTGATTGCTGATTTCTTATTTAATGGCAATACTTTTTGATGGTTTGCCAGGGGTCTTTTATCCCTGAGCAATCCCCTACTTTGCTTAGATAATTGGAACAGCTTTCACTGCTGCCTCTTGAGCCTCCTCCCAGCCCACAATATAAGTTCTCCCCACTCAAATAAAATTGGTCTGAAGGTGAAAAGAAATGCTGTACACGGTCAGTCTCTACACCTGCGTTAACTGATGTGCGTTTACTTCTTGCGCTCTATTCTTGCACTCACTGGCCTTCCCAGACTAATATGTCCCAGCACCTGATTAGGTGTTTGCAACCATAGGGCCCCCTCCTGCACTCCTGCAGATGACCTGTGCATAACCCAAATAGGATCTTTTGGGTCCGAATCCTTGTATTTTGTCATAATAGATACCGGCTGCAGAATAGGGCTAACTTGCGCCCCCACATCTATATTGATGGTCTCAATATGTGTTTGGGAAAGCGTGGGGTGCTGGCTTGTGCTACAGTACCCATGTTTTTCAAGGCTGCTTCCTCTATGCTAATTAGTTCTTGCTTTGTGTTGATCGTGTTTAGATTCATGGTAGGCCTGGGCGTAAATTTTGTTCCGCTCACGGAATTTACGATATTTTGACAATTTTGCATTCCACGGAGAAGGCAGAAATGTCAAAACTTCCGTGACCCGCCGCGAAATAGAAGTATTTTCTTGTTCGTGCTTTAAAAATCCGTTCTCGCACGCGCGATAAAGACTTACTGGGTCCCTACATTCACCAACGAGTTTTCCTATCCGTTCGCGTGCGCCACAAGATGTTGGATTGTTGGTAGCCCGTTGCCCTATCCTGCGAGTGTTTGCGATCGCAAACACGTCATTCAACTCGGAACAGGAAATAAGCATCGCGAGCAAGATGGCCGCGCCCATTAGTGACCGCCTGGGCAATTTATAGATATATTTCCCTGCAAAAACACATGCAAAAACACATCGCGAACGGGCGGGAAAAGCAATCTCCGCGTCTTCGTGAAAGTTCCACGTGCTCGTGGAGATTTACAGCAATTTCACGATGATTTGCATAGGGCAACTTCGCAAATTCCGCCCACACCTAATTCATGGCAGCCAGCCCCTGCTGCAGCGAATCTGATGGTAGGTCAGTTCGCTAGGGGGGCTGAATGGAGTCTTTGGTATTCCCGAAGGTGAGGTGTGATGGGGTGCGGCAAAGTAGGTTGAGAACCAGTCTGGCGGCAGCGCTTTGGATGGTATGGAGCTTGTGTGTGAGGAGGGGGGTAGTACGTGGTAGAGGGCTTTGCCCTAGTATTACTTGCATGTGGTCAAATCCTGGGTGAGATTCTTCCTGGATTGCAGGGGAAACCATTGGAAGATGTTTCATAGAATGCCAAGTATATTGAAGCAGGCAGATGTGACGGCATTGGGGTCTCATGGAAAGTTCGTTGACCAAGTGGGTCGCAGTTCGGTGGGCCACCAGCTGATGTCCCGGGGTGGATCTTGGGTCAGAAAATCAGAACTTAAGTTTTCTCTGCACTGAGTTTTAGGCAGTTAGTCTGCATCTGCGTGGCATCTTCCATCATGCAACATTTGAAGTTATTTTTGATGTTGTTGGAGCTTCTGTGAGGGACTGGATGGGTTGTGTGTCATCAGCGTATCAGATGATGCAGAGTCTGTGGAAATGGGTGCTCTTCGCAAGGGGCGCCAGGTAAATGTTCAGGACAGTGCTGCTGAGGGATGACCCCCATAGATTTCTGTAGCTGACATCTTTAGTGTGCGGAGGTGATATGCAGCAGCCCGACCAGTAGTGTTTTACCCGTCAGGAGGAAGTGCATCCATTGGAGTGCTGGTCTTTGACTTCCTGTGGCCTGGAGTTGGGAGATGAGTGTGTGGTGGGCAACCACTAATTCATCATCTTTATTTCCGAAGAGAACACCATGACAAACGTCATGGTGAGTGCCAGATATAACAGCATTTTCAATTACAGTTATTTTTAGTGCCTATACACTGGGCAGTGTCCTAGGCAAGCATGAAAGTACAGACACCAATTTCAAGTCAAGAATTAGCAAAGCAAAGGATGCCGTCATTCAGCTGAAGAAGATCTGAAGCTCCAATGACCTAACACTGCAAACCAAGATCAAGCTTTTTAGCACAAACTTAACATGTGTCCTTCTGTAAGAAGCTGAAACTTGGAGGACAACATTGACCACCACCAACAAAGACCAGACCTACATCAACACCTCTCTGAGGAAAGTCCCACAAATCCTCTGGCCAAACACCATCATCAACAACAACCTAAGGCATTAGACTTCCCAAGTTCCATGCTAATGAAGTAATCATAAAAGGACACTGAGGCTGGATAGGTCACACCCTCCTCAAGCCTATATCAAACACCACCCAGCAAGCTGAAACCCTCAAGGGAAAAGTGTTAGAAGGTGGTTCTGACCGTCTGAGCCGCCTGGATTTTTTTGCTTTTTGAACACCTAATTTTTTAGCTTTTACTGTTGGAGAGCCTAATATGCTGGGACTCACCTACAGTGAACTCCTGACAAAATCGACTGCATGTGGATTGCACCAGCGTCCCCCTCATGTGCACCCTTGTAAGGACTGCGTGGGGAGATTCCTGTTGTGCGCAGCCCAGGAGCAGGTACAGATAGAATGGTGTGGCAGGAATTATGCAGAGTTGGGTGGTGACATGGAATAGGCTTTATAGTATGGGAAGATACATGAGGGAAAGTTTGTGTGCTTTACTGTTTACTGTTTTAACTATAGGAACACTCCAGTACTCTCCTATGAAGATGGGGACCAAATGGGGTAGTTTCACTTCTCTAGGGCCTACAGATTCCAGACAAGCACCAAAGTATACTGTACGTTGTGTAAAAAGAAGTATTCTGTTGAGTCCAAAGCCATATCTGTACTGTTAATGGGTCATCCAGAAATGTCATATTCCTCTGACTTAGTTCATAACCAGAGCCTGGCTGGGTGTGACCCTGCCAGGCTGGATTAATGACCTTCCTCCCCAAGCTGTAGCATCAGAGGTCTAGTCCTTCACTGCAAGCTTTCCAAGGGCGAAGGTCTCCTCTACAAGAGGGAGAGATGAGGGTGTGGAGTTGCAGGTTATCCATCAGCAGCTGTCACCTGGTGCCAGGCACCAAGCTGCTTTGGACCATTAAGGCAGCAATTGTGAAGGGAGCTTTTCCAAGACCATGTGGTCTGGGACCTGTGGACAGTACCATTTTGAACTATCCCAGAGGCCTGGGCAGGAAGGAGGGAGCAGGGGCATAGAGGTGAAATTACGATGCGGGATAGGGCAGGAGAGCCTTCCTGCCTGCCCCCTCCGAATTATTTTAAAAGGTCTTGCACAGGAAGAGAAGCTCTCTGTGGAGAGTGGTCTGCTGAGGCCGACTGGTGCTGAAACCTGGCGCCATGGGCAATTGGAAGGAGGAACCCCCTGATGGTCCCAGGACCCTGGATTGTGCCTGTGGAGGAGACCCGGACCAGTGAGGATAATCCAGGGTCTCTGCAAAAAAAAAGGAGAGGCCCAGAGGAGAGCCAAGTGAAAGGCTAGTGCAGGGTGCCAGTGAGGACAGCTCACTCCTGAGTTCACCCTCTCGGAGGTGACGAGGGTGGCATAAAGTGATCCAGATGGCTTGGGCTGGCCATCAGGAGCACAAAGAGACTAACATCGTGAAAATCGGCCACCTGGGGGCTGAGATATGCCCCCCAGAAGGTAGGCGACCTCTGACCTATGAGCTGATAGATGACAAAGCACGTGAAGCTCCGCCGCCGGTCCTGCATGGGCGCCCGGGGTGGGTCAGGTCCCGGGGGCTGCCCCCAGAAGAAGTAAAGACAGGGAGAGCCATTGCGCTCCACGTGAAATTACCCGAGAGGGGTGCCAGGAGCCAACCTTGGCCCCCGACGACAACAGAGTCATGGTAGTGCTGTTGCACCCCTCCTGGGAATGGTGAGAGGGGCCTGGGATCCACAACTCGGGCCCCGCATAAGTCAGGGGGCACTATTGTGCCTCCCCCCAGAAAAAAGGAAGTCACGGAGTGCCGTCACGCTCCCCATGAAGATGTTCCTGGGGCCCGGGATCCCTCACTCCAGGCTGAAGAAAGCGGAAATCAGAGATCGCCGTCGCGCTCCCCGCAATGAATTCCCTGCGGCCTGGGAACCCAACTCCGGGCTCAATGTGGACGCAAGGATGCACTCCCCCATGGCTGGAGGAATGAGTGGGTGTGCCGTCACACTCTCCCTTGGCCCCACCTGAAGAGGCGCAGCCTCCAAGTCTGCCAGCAGGAGCAGTCAGACCAGAATAGAAGGGCTGGCTCCAGTGGCCCACACGAAGGTGCGGGCCAAGCGGGGAGCCAGCCGGAGCAGCCGGGGGTGAGCTCCCTGAGCTGCATTCCTCCCCAATGAGCCTGAAATGTGGAGTGCCCAGGTGGGACCGGAGAAGTTATGGAGCGGCCGGGTATGGGCTCCCGAGCTGCCATGAAGCTCACCTGAATAAGGGGTCCTGGTGGGGCCGGGCCCCCACAAGGTCGTAAGGCCACCCCGGATGGCAGCGTGGCTCTCCTGAGCAGTAGGGAAGCCGCTACGTTATTATTCATGCAGATGCAGAGAGTGACCCATAATGCTTTGCAGGGCCTGCATGAAAACATGCTCGTTTACTGCTCGTGGTGGCCCGTTGAAGACTGGGTCACCGCTGGGTGTGTGCAAAGGTACAGGGGGAGCTGGAGGAGCACGCAGATTCCCCCAGCACGATGTGAGGAAAGTCCCTCCCTAAGTCTCAGGGGGACTTGCAAAAAACAACTCCTCAAGGGCTTAGACATGCGCCAACAGCATCTTGTGGATGGAACTTTTGTTCTTCAGCTGGGGGTGTGTTTGGGACTGCACCAAGGTGTGAAGGGCTGAACTGGGGATGTCTAGAAGGGCATTCCCTGGAGGTGAAAAAGTGAAATTACACAAAAGGTGCATTTACCTGATGTAATTTCTTTTGAGAGACTGGAAGTCACATGTGTAATGTGAAGTTATAAGCAAAGTGGGGTTATGTTGTTGGACATTCCGGCTAGGGTGTCTGGCTGTACATGCTTAATACTGTGATTATAATGGTGATGCCTTTTAGGGGCTTTAATTGCAATGTATTATAACTGCTCTCAGCTATGATAAGTAATGTCATTTTAAGTGATGCCTAAACATGTATTCTTGCTGCTGCATTAGGTGAAGAACAACCCAGACAGTTAGCCACTAAGATCTGGAGGTGTATACTATATGTTCAGTATGAGATGCTCAGTCAGGGTTATGTGTCACCATGTCAGGTATGCCCTTTTTAAATGCTTGCTGAGATAATGGGGTGGGTCGCCACTGGGATGGTGCCAGTGGGCAAGGCCCTCACTCCAGGTTATGGTCAACCTACTGCATTAGGGGGCAAGATGATGTGCATACATGGGAGTGGTTGTACTAGACCACACTCCCCCTTGCGGGAGGAGTGGAAATGTTATGTAATTTCACAAAGTAAATCCAACAGCTTATGTACATTTTTAAATTGATGCATAGTATTGAGTAGTGTGTGTAATAAATATACTCTTCCTTTTTTATAAAGAAAAGTATAGACTGGACAATCTATTATTGAGTGTTATTTCTGCGTACTGGTCAATGGTGATTACTAGCCCACACCTCCTCCCTTGAGTAAGCCTTAGACTGCTCTGCAGAGCCAAGCCCCACAATGGGGTGTTTGGGTCCCAGTGAAGGACAAATGTAGACATCTTGTTTGTGCAGTCCTCACAGATACAGCTTTGCTTTAAAACAAAAAGGAAAAGAGTAAGGCCAAGAAACACCTGGCATTGAGGTCTCAAGGCTGAATGCAAGGAGATGGGTTACACCTGGAGTCACATAGAAAGAATATTCCAGGACAGAGTTTGCTGGAATGGTAGTAGGCATAGGTAAGTAAGTAAGTACTGGCAGTTTTAGCTAATTGCTACAAGAGCTCATACCATTTTTTTTAACAAATAACAAAATAGAGTACATTAGAGAGAGTGGGCTTTTTTCATCGGCCCCCATTAAGCTATTAGCTTTTCTGTATATTTCCTCGTTGGCCATTGGTTGAAGGGTTTCTCAGTCAAGTGGATGTAGTCTTACTGCTAGAGTGGTCGACCTCGAAGCTGGGTGTTAGAACTGGGGGTCTCTAGTTGGCGATGGTATACACCTTTGACCAAATAGGGACCCTTGCTTATAAGTCAGGGGAAGGGGATTACACTATTGGATAACCCCTGCTCCCCCCATGGTAGCTTGGCACGAGCAGACAGGCTTATCTCAGAGGCAGTGTGTTAAGCATTTGTGAACACAGACAGTAATACAGAGAAAACACTACAGATGGACACCACACAGGTTTTATAAAAATAAGTATTCTTTATATAGACTTAACACAAGACCACAAACAACAAAAATCCAAATTACTGTACTTAAAATAGACTTAAAATATGGTAGAAGTTACTTAGTTCAACTTGATGATAAATGCGACATAGTTTTCACAAAAGTACCTGGATGCGTAATGCAAAACTAACAAAAGGCTCGCAGAGTGGGAGATGTATCGGTTCCTTGCTTCGTGGGAGATGATGCGTCGCGCCTCAATGCATGTGCAGAGTAGGGAATACGTCTTGATCCTTCAGAGAGGAGGTGATGTGTAGATTTTCGTGATGCGTTCCGGTTGCGAAGCGACAAGATGGCACCTCGATGCAATGATCCGGTGCGATGCAATAAGATGGCACCCTTGATGAGACAACATGAAGACGATGACTGCACGCCCGGGGCCGTGCAGTGAACTCTGTAGCTCTGAAGCTGCGACAGGGCCTGCGACACGCTTCTCCGGTGATGTGACGGCAACAGCTGCGACTGCGACACGCTTCTTCTCAATGCGTCGAGCTTCCAGCTCCCAGTGACACACAGGCTTCTGCAGAGAGAATTCCCAGCAAGGAAATTCAGAGGGGAGCTGGTGATGAAGTCTTTAGTCCCTGAGACTTCAGCAGGAGGCAAGCACAAGTTCAAGCCCTTGGAGTAATATTCTGCAAGATGATGAAAGTTCCTTCTCCTTTCCTTGGCAATAAAGAAACCACTGCAGGCCAACCCAGCAAGCAGCACACTGGCAGAGGGGCAGTCCAAAATCATGCAGCTTCCTTGGTTCTTCCCCTCAAACAAAATGTTTGTCTTGTTCCCAGAAGTGATCTAGAGTCTTGGGTTCTGGGTCCACATATTGATACTCAAATTCTCTTTGTTCTCTGAAGGAGGGGAGGCCTCTGCCTAGTCCAAACCAGTTCTGGTCAGTGCTGGAGCACTTTGTTGACAAGACTCCTTCTTTCCTTTCACAGTGTAGGCCAGGGACATCAGACAAACCACAGGGGGTGGTGCCAGCATTGTGGAGGGAAGGCACAGCCCTATTCAGGTCCCATGTGCAACTCCTCCCACCCATCTAGATGCATACCTCTCTTTTCAGCACTGTACTGACTCACCCTCTCTCATGAAACCCTCTAGCCCCTGTCACGCAAACTCCAGACAAGGAATACACAACCTAGCAGAGGCAGGCTTGGATAGTTAGTCAAGAAAATACCTACTTTCTAAAAGTGGTATTTTGAAACACAGAATGTTAAAACCAACGTTCTAAAAGATGTATTTTATCATTCTCAGGTCAGGCATACTAAATTCGAATTTCTACCATGTTCCCCTCATCAGTTAGGATTATAAGATGTAATAATCAAACTGCCCATTCTGGCCTATGAGGAACAGATAGCCTTGCAATAGTGAAAAACGAAAATGCCTGTAATTTACTATTAGGACATGCTACACACACCAGGGCATGTCCTACCATATCCCTATAATGCATCCTGCCCTTGGGCCTACCTTAGGGGTGTCTGATATGAAGAAAAGGGAAGGTTTAGGGACTGGCAAGTGGGTGCACTTGCCAAGTCGACATGGCAGTCACAGACTGCACACAGGCCCTGCAATTGCAGGCCTGAGACACACTTTACAAGCTGCTTATGTGGGTGGCACCAGTGCTGCAAGCCCACCAGCAGAATTTGATTTACATGCCCTGGGCACACATGGTCCACTGTAGTAGGGTCTGACAAGTAAATCAACTAACCCAAACATGGAGTCACTAATCAATACATCAATTTAACATAGGGTGCATTTGCACTGTGCCACTAAATAGCAGTGGCACAGTGCCCAATGCATCTACCCAGCAAAAAAAGATCAAAAACAGAGGAGGCAATCAATGAAAAATGGAAGGGAGTCTCACACCAATTATACCAGGTCTAACACGTGTCCCCTCCAGCTGAAATGTAGGGAGAACTACCCTTCCCCTTGGAAGTTCTCTTCACCAAGGTGGAAAAATCTGGACAGACCATCAGCATTGGCGTGTTCTGTACCAAGGTGTTGTTCCACCGTATAGTCCATCCCCTGTGGAGAAATGGACAACCTCAAAAACTTTGGGTTCTCACCCCTCATCTGCATCAACCATCGGAGGGCCTGTGGTCAGTCTAAACCAGGAAGTGAGTCCCAAACAAGTATGGTCTCACCTTCTTCAGTGCTCAGACCACAGCAAATGCCTCATGCTCAATTGCACTCCACTTCTGTTCCCCTGGAAGTAACCTCCTACTGATGAAAGCTACAGGTTGGTTTAGGCCCTCCTCATTAATTTGTGAAAGAACAGCCCCCACACCATGCCCTGAAGCGTTGTTGAAACAATGAATTCCTTTGAGAAGTTGGGTGCCTGAAGCATGGGTGCCGTGCACATGGCAGTCTTCAGGGCATCAAAAGCTTTCTGACAGGTGTCAGTCCAGTTCACTTTCTTGGGCTACTTCCTGGAAGTCAGCTCAGTCAAGGGTGCAACAATGTTGCCATACCCCTTGACAAACCTTCTGTAGTACCCAGTGAGTCCTAAAACGGCTCTCACCTGTGTCTCTGTCTTTGGGGGTTCCCATGCCAGGATGGTATCAATCTTGGGTTGTAGGGGCGCCACCTGGCCGCTCCCTACCTGGTGCCCCAAGTACACCATGGAACCATGCCCTATCTGGCACTTACTCGCCTTGATCGTGAGGCCTGCCTTGCGCAGTGCCATCAACACTTCCCAAAGGTAGGGCAGATGTTTTCCCAACTGGCACTGAACACTGCAATGTCATCCAAGTAGGCGGCACTGAAATCTTCCAGTCCAGCCAGCACCTGGTTGACCAACCTTGGAAAGGTGGCAGGGGCATTCTTCATCCCAAAGGGCATAACCCGGAATTGGTAGTGCCCATCTGGTGTGGAGAATGCTGACCTCTCTTTGGCCCCATCAGTCAAGGCGTTCTGCAAGTACCCAGACGTCAAATCAAACATGCTGAGGTATTTATATTGACCGCCTTGCATCGTCGCCGCCTATATTGCTACTCCCTATTTCGGAAACATTTACACCTTTCTTTTCTCAAATGCATTGTTTAATTATTATTCTTTTGCATGCTTACTTCTCACTATGATTGTAAAGCGCTCCGATATCCATTAGGATCTTGTTCGCGCTCTATAAAACTTTCAAAATAAATAAAAAATTAAATTGTGTAGTCTGTAAACGATCAATGAGCTCATTAGCTCTGGGGATGGGGTGCACATCAGTCCTGGTGACTGAATTGAGTCCTCGGTAGTCCACACAGAACCTGAGTTCAGGTGTGGCACCAGGCGTGGCAGCCTTTGGGACCAAGACTACAGGGCTGGCCCAAGGACTGTTAGAGGGCTCAATTAGCCCTAAGGCAAACATCTTGGAGACTTCCTCCTTGATGTAATCTCTGACCTTGTCAGTCACTCTGTAAGTCTTGTCCTTCACAGGTGGACTATCCCCAGTGTCCACATCATGGATGCACCACTCAGTGACACCAGGAATCAAGGAAAGCAAATCACAGAATTGCCCCAACAGTTGGCGACAATCTTGATGCTGTTCAGGGGTCAGTGTGGCGGAGAGGCTGACACCATCCACTGACCCATCTTGCTCTGCTGCAGACAGGAGGTCAGGAAGAGGATCTGTCTCCTCCTCCATGCCATCATCTGTCTCTAGGAGCATACCCACTTCGGAACATTCTAAGTGGGACTTCAGGTGGTTAACATGCAGGACTCGCAAAGGGTTCCTTGGAGTCCGCAAGTTCCCCAAACAGGTGACATCACTCTTGCGCTCCACCACCTCAAATGGTCCAGTCCACCTGTCCTGGAGCACTCAAGGCTCTACAGGGGCCATGCCCCAAACTTTCTGTCCAGGTTGAAGCTCAATCAGATTGGCATTCTGATCGTACCACCGCTTCATGTCCTCCTGGCTGGTTTTCAGGTTCGCCTGAGCGAGCTGTCTGAATCACTGAGTCTGGTTCCTGAAGGCCAGCAAGTAGCTGTATACATCCTGGAGAGGTTTCCTGGGAGATTGCTCCCAGACTTCCTTGACCAAACTCGATGGTCCTCTCACTGGGTGTCCATAGAGAAGCGCAAAGGGACTGAACCCTAGAAATTTCTGTGGCACCTCACGCTATGCAAAAAGAAGGCGCGGTATGAGGACGTCGCACTTATGCCTCATAGGTTCCTCAAGACCCATATTCATGCCGTTCAGGGTTCGGTTGAATCTTTCAACCAACCCATTTCCTTGGGGGTGGTAAGGAGTGGTGAACTTGATTGTTACACCACACTCCTGCCACAGGGACTTCATATACTTAGAAATGAAGTCGGTACCTCGGTCAGACACCACCTCTCTGTGGAACCCTACACAGGACAAAATCCCCATCAGTGGACATCCCACCACGGGGGCTGTTACTGTCCTGAGTGGGATGTCTGCCGGGTACCGGGTAGCATGGTCCACCAAGACCAGGATAAACCTGTTGCCCATGGCTGTCTTGGGGTCCAGTGGCCCCACAATGTCAATGCCCACCCATTGAAAGGGGGTAATGACTACAAGGAAAGGTTGGAGAGGAGCCTTGTGCTTCCTTCTACTTTTCCCACTTGCCTGGCAAGTTTTACAAGTCCTACAGAGAGTATCTGAACTCTTCCGCATCTGGGGCCAATGCAATTGAGAGACAAGCCTTTTAAAGGTCTTGTCCTGTCCCAGATGTCCGCCTAAATGCACATCATGAGCCAACCCCAATAGGAAGGCTCTGAAGCGCTTGGCTGACCCAGGCTCAGCAACCTTTATTTCTTTAGATTAAATTAAGAAATACAGATAAGTCTGGGTGAACAGTCAGATTACCTTGAAAAGCATGAGAATGCCTTGTCACATACACGTTTAGAAGAGTGGGTGAAATGGGAAAATATGTGATGAATGTGTGTTGCAAATAGGCTAGAGCATTGAGCAAGCTGATACTTTAGCACCATCCTTGCATCAGAATGCATCTCTTCCACAAATCTACGTTAAAGTCCTTTTACTAGATATCACTCAGAAGAACACCTAATCATGAGTGGAATGTTTAAAGTAGTATCCAACACTGGTAAACACTCTGGGCCTTTTTCAGTGATGTGCACCATGAGACCCACGGTACAGTGAGTGTGTGATGGATATCTGTACAAAGCTGCTGAACTTACGGTGTCTTAATGAGAAAAAAAGCTATAGGTGACATAGTTGAAATAAGCATGTGCCTTGTGATTTTCACCAAAAATGATAGAAGTCCTGTTCACACACCGTCTACATCAGTGATGATGAAGAGGAGTTCAAAATTTCAAATAACAGAGCCTTTGCTGGATATACCATCTGAAACACCGTTGCTGCAAATTTAGGGCCATATTTACCATTATTCCACGCAATGCAGTGCGATAAGACACCATGCTACCCTACACTGCGTGAAAGTGAGAGGGCAGGACTGTGCCATATCTATCAAGATATGGCTCATTCCCGCTCTCTACCTGTATTGGTGCACAATCTGCCTCATAGTGACAATGCATGCACCCTTAAACCAGGGTGCAAGGGTGCTTGTGTTACAAGTAGGATTGTTTTTGTGTAAGAAGAGACACTTCTTCACAAAAACAATCTTCTAAGCCTTTATCCTCTTTATACGTGTGTTATAAGCCCAGGTTAGTTCCATGTAGCGAACACGAATGCAAAAAAAGCTGCCATGAGGACAATCGCCATACAAAAAGCAGCAAAGACCAGTGACAGGCCTGCAAATCCCACACATCTTGAAAGCTATAAAAACAACACACTACAAATAATCCAAAGTGCGTGGCAACATGGATGCCCCCTGACCAAGCGCAGAGGCCACGCAAACCCCAAACGCCCCACAGACCACCAGTAAGGAACAACAGGGTCTGGGAAGGCCATGGAGAAGAGTGAGAGGTAGATGGGGTGCAGTCTGCAGCAAAACCAGATCAGCGTCATGGAGGTGACAGAACACTACCATCAACTGACCCACAATTAGGCTGTCAGGAATGCAGTCGGAGTGTAGAGGAGGCCAATGGAGGAGGCCAAGAGACTCTGGCATGATGTGAAAATCTAAATCAGGCGCAAACCAGCTGCCAACAGGAAGGCAGCAATGGCGACAGGAGGTGGGAGTCCTGCACCACAGGAGGAGCTGGAGGAAACGGAGGCCACAGTCAACAGTGTGGAGATGGTGCAAGGAGTCGGGAGTCCGGACACAGCTCGGGACGGCCTGACACAACATCAACAAGGTGAGTAATTACCAGAGACTGGGGGGACGGGGGAAGATGGGCACAATGGCACACATGCACAATGATGTGTAGCACACTGCACACCCACAATAACCCTGTATCATGTCCCTGATCCCCGTACCCCACTCCAGCACACGCAAATAGCAAGAACAGCATATCCACATTGAGGCCAATGTGGTAAAATGTACAACCCTGACACTGCAGAACAGAGAACACAACTGACTCTGCACACATGCAGAAACAGGCCTACTACATTTGACAGAGCTGGAAACAGTGAAATATAAATGTACGCCTAAAACCTCACATCCATCATGTAGTCCAAATGTCCACTGTCCCGCATCTAAATCCAGCACCTCCAAAACAGTCACAATGTACCTTGTCATGCAGTCTGCATGTAAACAAGAACAATGCTCTAACATACATGTCCTTTTTTAACAACAAGGGACCCCAATACAGTCAGCCAGGGACCTCGGGGAGCAGTTTTATGAAACAACAATTGTCCCGTGCATGAAATAGTTACCAAACAATAAATATAGACGAAATCAAATCTATATTTAGGAAAGACTTGTCCAGCCGTACAGGGGTCCTTCAAGTTTACTGAATAAACAACAATTACAAAAGTAGAACAAGAATACCTTCCACAGAACCCCTGTGTGGTACACAAGCCTGTGCCCAACACTCGCGGGGTGATTACCGTTGGTGAAGATAGAAAAGGTTTGAAGGCAAAAGCAAACGTTTTTCTGTTTACAAATACATTGCACAGAAAATATCAATTAGCACCGTTACATCAATCTATACAATCAAATATCTGTATAGGGTGCATAAGCAAGTCGACGGCGTTTCGGTTCCCCTAGAGGGTTATGGGAACCATCATCAGGACAAACAGTTATATTGCCTTTTTCATTAAACCTTAATTTGCCTAAAAGAAGGAAAAATACATACTTTAGAGTTGAAGAATTTGAAAAATTAAAAAACAATAAAAACAAGGAAGAGTTGTGACTTCTTGTGCACCGTGCATATCTTAGAGTGCCAGGTGAATACCGCGTTGAGACTAAGGGTAAGGCAGTGATGGTTTTGAAAGTAGCCCCTTATATTAAAAGAATTGAAAGTCACGAGTAGAACATCAAACCCGTGACTATGGCGAGTACCGCGTTGTAATTGCGGGTGGGGCGGTGGTGGATTGACATAAACGGTCTATGTTCTGAAAGAATTCTGAATATGCGTCTAGTTGGTTCACCCAGCGCTAATTAGAGAATGGCAGTTGTGCTTATAGATCCACATTTGTGCGCGTATGGACTGGTGGTCTAGTAGTGCCCGTGAATTCTATTAATTATCAATCGTGTGAAGAGGTGGTGGATTTTCGCTCTGCTTACCGATGCATAACAAGGCATGTCATTGCGTGAGAGTGAATTCTCTGTGATTCGATTCTGCAGCCCTATATAAAGAAATAAGCTGCATATTAGAGAGGAGGTTGAAGGTAACGCTCGGGATTAGGAGCAACATGCACGTACTCATACCCAATGTGGGCGGTAGTTGCCGTGTTACAGAATCGTAACCGGTCGAAGCCAGGGTATGCCTATGTTAAAAATAAGAGCATGTTTCAGGGATTTCAATGCCACAACTAATGTCCCGGAATATTAATTCACAAGGCTATTCACTTACCGATAGGTGCGGTCAATACGATCTTCCCCGGCGTGCTGGTGTGCTACAACCAGGAAGTAGAAAAAGGGGGAGGGTGTTTTTGTGATTGGGCAGTGCCGGTGAGAAGTTTTGGGCATAGAAATAAAGAAGGGACACATTTTAACGTAGTCATCTTGAGTGATGTTGTATGGTGACTAACATGCAAGGTGACAATTTTAAAATCATTTCCCGTATATTCGGAAAAGCATTTATACAGAGAACTCAATTATGCATAAATCGCTCAGGGCGCTCAGTTCAAAGATTCCAAGTTCAATATAATTTCTCAGATTAAGGCAGTCCACTCCTCCTGTAGGTTCAGCCCTGAGTTCAGGCTGTCCGTCTTCAAGATCCACTTTAATTCCTCTCTATTAAGCATCCGGGTTAAGTCGCCCCTTCTTGGTGGCATGATGACTTGAGTGATGACCGTCCAGCGGATCTCATTTTCAGTGTGTCCTTTGTTTAGAAAATGTTCAACCAAGGGTGCATTTGGAGTTTGGCACCTAATACGGCTCCGATGCTGTGAAATTCGCAGTTTAATTTTTTGCTTTGTTTGACCAACATATATAAAATTGCATGGGCAAAAGATCGCATAAACAAGGTTACTACTATTACAATTGGTAAAAGTATGTAGTACATTCCTTACATTTTTGTACACAAATTCTTTGCTTTCAATTGCAAATTCACAGATCACACATGAACCGCATTTCGAATGTCCCCGGAGAGGTGGTAGTGACCAGTGGTCATGTAGTGTAACATTTCTACCAACCGTGGGTGGTAATGCTGCCCTGACCAATTGGTCTTTGAGGTTTTTATTTTTCTTAAAAGCAAAGAGGGGGGTTTGCCAATTGAGGGGACCGGAATTCAGAATATGCCAGTTTTTATTTATACATTGTTTGACACGGTTGGATACAGCAGTGAAAGTTGTCACACACACTATTTTGTCATTTTTCTGCTTTGGCTTTGGCTCTAGAAGAGTGTCGCGAGGACAGTACCAGGCTCTCTTCATAGAGTTTTTTATCAGGCGTTTAGGGTAGCCTCTGGACCTTAACTTTTCAGAGAGGGTATTCGCCTCAGTGAAATAATCCTCTTTCTTAAAACAGTTCCTCCTGAGTCTGAGAAACTGTGAGTAAGGAAGGCTGTCCCTCAGTGCCCTCGGATGACAGCTACTGTAACTCAGAAGGGTATTCCTCTCTGTTGGTTTTCGAAACAATGATGTATATAAGATTCCCTCATCGTGTTGAATGGTCAAGTCTAAGAAGGGAATACTATCTTTGTTGTGGGCTAAAGTAAATGTAAGCCCATTACAGTTATTATTGAGCCAATGTGTTAGTCCTGGGAAATCCTCAGTGGAGCCGCCCCAAATTAGGAAGATGTCGTCTATGTAGCGCCTCCAAGTGTGTATACCCTGATGGAATGGGTTACTACTGGACAAAATGATGTGGGTTTCCAACCAGTCCATGTATAAAATCGCCAGGGTTGGAGCGAAAATAGCTCCCATGGAGCAACCCCGTGTTTGTTGATAATACTCTGTGTCAAAAAGGAAAAAGTTTTGAGTAAGACAGATCTCTAGTAGTTGTGTTATGAATAGAGTGGGTACCCTATGGGGACGTGTCCTAGTGTCTAGTATATTTTTCATTACAAGTAGTGAGTCTTTCTGGGGTATATTTGTGTATAAAGACTCTACGTCTAATGTACATAGAGTCTCATGTTCAGGGTCAAAAGCATGGTTCTCAATCAGATTAATCATATGCATGCTATCCCTGATATAGCAAGCAGTGGTAGGCACAAAATCTTTTAGAAAGAAATTAACGTAGTGGCCCAGAGGTTCTAAAACTGAGCCACACCCAGATAATATTGGTCTGCCCGGGGGGTTATCCATCCTTTTGTGAATCTTGGGTAGAGTGTAAAGAACGGGAGTTCTAGGGTTAGCAACATTCAAGTAATTGTACTCATGTTGACTTATAATACCATTCTCCCGAGCCTCCATGGTGATGGTTTTGATGAGGGTCTGAATATCTTTGGTGGGGTTGCAAGGAAGCTTGCAGTAATGGTAAGTATTAGTTACCTGACGCAAAAGCTCTTTTTTGTAATTTCCAATGTCTTGTAAAACTATCCCCCCTCCCTTGTTTGCCGATTTGATAATCAAGCTGGCATTATTCCTAAGGGAATTGATTGCTGACTTTTCATCCAAAGAAATGTTGTAAGGTACAAAGAGGTGAGATTTCTCTATATTAGAGACTTCTCTGAGAATAACCTTCTCAAAGGTTATAATTTCTTTCGGGATCATACTAGGAGTAGGGGAGAAGGTGGACGGTGGGCGGAATGGGGTTGTAACATCCCTTGGTTCAGATGGATTTAATTCAAAGAATGCATGCAGTCTCAACTTCCTGAAGAAGCCTAGTAACTCTGATTGGAGATTCAAAAAATTTGGGTATGTAGTCGGGACAAAAGATAAACCCTTACTCAAGATTGATAGCTCATCTGGGGTTAAAATGTGGTTAGAGATATTAAAAATAGGGATTGTATCTACACTGGTGTTGTCTCTTACCACTGATAGAACTTCTGCCTGGTCTGGCGTTCCCCTGGCGGGTTGTGCCATCGTTTTTGTTGTTTGGTTCTTCCTCTCTTTTGGGGTTCTGGGTTTCCCCTGGATAAAAAAGGAGTCTGGTTACGTGTTGGTCCACTTCCTCCTTCGCCCGGATCAGAGCTATCAGAGGACTCTGCCGAAGAGTCAGTGAAACCAACGACAGTGTTTCTATTGTTGCAACGACCCCACGGTCTGGGGGTTTGTTGATGCTGATGAAAGTTACGATTCGTATAAAAATCTTTCTGTAAATATGGGTATGTGCGTTCAAGGGTAAAAAGTTTGATGTCTTTTTTAACTTTATTAGATTTTTTATTTTGCTCTATTCGATTGAATTCAGCAACTGTTTTGTCAATTTTTTCAAGTAAGGCCTTTGCATCAATGATTACCTTATCATCAGCTATCTGTCTTTCCAAGTCTTTGATCGTTTCTATGAGTTTTTTAAGTTCCTCGCTCGCGGTTTCTATGCCTAGGACCAACCAATGCCTAGAGTAGGTAGTGCCTATACTGCTAAAGCCTGTAATATATTTCGGATTGTCTGTAAACACTCCTGGTATATTCCTGACTTGAAGGCCAAGTGGGATTGTATTGGATTTTAGATATTGAGTAAGCATTAAAGTCATCAGCTCTAGTCTGACATATTTTTTCTTTTGCTTTTCTAGTTCATCAGAAAGATTAGTATTACCTGTAGTATTGATATCTTCCTGGTCAGTGAACAATGAGGGTCCTGCACAAATTTTATTAATGTATTCAAGGGAATACAAAGGGGCTGTGTCAGACATTACAGTGATGGGGGAAAATGTGAAAAGAAATGTGAGGAGCAGTAAAAAGCCGCTCGTGTACAGGTAGGGAAGCCAGCGACCACTTAGGAGAAGTGGGAAGGAGGACAAAGCCCTTGCAATCAAGCGATTGCGCACAATATACTTTTTTAACAACAACAAGGAACCCCAATACAGTCAGCCAGGGACCTCGGGGAGCAGTTTTATGAAACAACAATGGTCCCGTGCATGAAATAGTTACCAAAGGCCTTACTTGAAAAAATTGACAAAACAGTTGCTGAATTCAATCGAATAGAGCAAAATAAAAAATCTAATAAAGTTAAAAAAGACATCAAACTTTTTACCCTTGAACGCACATACCCATATTTACAGAAAGATTTTTATACGAATCGTAACTTTCATCAGCATCAACAAACCCCCAGACCGTGGGGTCATTTCAACAATAGAAACACTGTCGTTGGTTTCACTGACTCTTCGGCAGAGTCCTCTGATAGCTCTGATCCGGGCGAAGGAGGAAGTGGACCAACACGTAACCAGACTCCTTTTTTATCCAGGGGAAACCCAGAACCCCAAAAGAGAGGAAGAACCAAACAACAAAAACAATGGCACAACCTGCCAGGGGAACGCCAGACCAGGCAGAAGTTCTATCAGTGGTAAGAGACAACACCAGTGTAGATACAATCCCTATTTTTAATATCTCTAACCACATTTTAACCCCAGATGAGCTATCAATCTTGAGTAAGGGTTTATCTTTTGTCCCGACTACATACCCAAATTTTTTGAATCTCCAATCAGAGTTACTAGGCTTCTTCAGGAAGTTGAGACTGCGTGCATTCTTTGAATTAAATCCATCTGAACCAAGGGATGTTACAACCCCATTCCGCCCACCGTCCACCTTCTCCCCTACTCCTAGTATGATCCCGAAAGAAATTATAACCTTTGAGAAGGTTATTCTCAGAGAAGTCTCTAATATAGAGAAATCTCACCTCTTTGTACCTTACAACATTTCTTTGGATGAAAAGTCAGCAATCTATTCCCTTAGGAATAATGCCAGCTTGATTATCAAATCGGCAGACAAGGGAGGGGGGATAGTTTTACAAGACATTGGAAATTACAAAAAAGAGCTTTTGCGTCAGGTAACTAATACTGACCATTACTGCAAGCTTCCCTGCAACCCCACCAAAGCTATTCAGACCCTCATCATTTTAGAACCTCTGGGCCACTACGTTAATTTCTTTCTAAAAGATTTTGTGCCTACCACTGCTTGCTATATCAGGGATAGCATGCATATGATTAATCTGATTGAGAACCATGCTTTTGACCCTGAACATGAGACTCTATGTACATTAGACGTAGAGTCTTTATACACAAATATACCCCAGAAAGACTCACTACTTGTAATGAAAAATATACTAGACACTAGGACACGTCCCCATAGGGTACCCACTCTATTCATAACACAACTACTAGAGATCTGTCTTACTCAAAACTTTTTCCTTTTTGACACAGAGTATTATCAACAAACACGGGGTTGCTCCATGGGAGCTATTTTCGCTCCAACCCTGGCGATTTTATACATGGACTGGTTGGAAACCCACATCATTTTGTCCAGTAGTAACCCATTCCATCAGGGTATACACACTTGGAGGCGCTACATAGACGACATCTTCCTAATTTGGGGCGGCTCCACTGAGGATTTCCCAGGACTAACACATTGGCTCAATAATAACTGTAATGGGCTTACATTTACTTTAGCCCACAACAAAGATAGTATTCCCTTCTTAGACTTGACCATTCAACACGATGAGGGAATCTTGTATACATCATTGTTTCGAAAACCAACAGAGAGGAATACCCTTCTGAGTTACAGTAGCTGTCATCCGAGGGCACTGAGGGACAGCCTTCCTTACTCACAGTTTCTCAGACTCAGGAGGAACTGTTTTAAGAAAGAGGATTATTTCACTGAGGCGAATACCCTCTCTGAAAAGTTAAGGTCCAGAGGCTACCCTAAACGCCTGATAAAAAACTCTATGAAGAGAGCCTGGTACTGTCCTCACGACACTCTTCTAGAGCCAAAGCCAAAGCAGACAAATGACAAAATAGTGTGTGTGACAACTTTCACTACTGTATCCAACCGTGTCAAACAATGTATAAATAAAAACTGGCATATTCTGAATTCCGGTCCCCTCAATTGGCAAACCCCCCTCTTTGCTTTTAAGAAAAATAAAAACCTCAAAGACCAATTGGTCAGGGCAGCATTACCACCCACGGTTGGTAGAAATGTTACACTACATGACCACTGGTCACTACCACCTCTCCGGGGACATTCGAAATGCGGTTCATGTGTGATCTGTGAATTTGCAATTGAAAGCAAAGAATTTGTGTACAAAAATGTAAGGAATGTACTACATACTTTTACCAATTGTAATAGTAGTAACCTTGTTTATGCGATCTTTTGCCCATGCAATTTTATATATGTTGGTCAAACAAAGCAAAAAATTAAACTGCGAATTTCACAGCATCGGAGCCGTATTAGGTGCCAAACTCCAAATGCACCCTTGGTTGAACATTTTCTAAACAAAGGACACACTGAAAATGAGATCCGCTGGACGGTCATCACTCAAGTCATCATGCCACCAAGAAGGGGCGACTTAACCCGGATGCTTAATAGAGAGGAATTAAAGTGGATCTTGAAGACGGACAGCCTGAACTCAGGGCTGAACCTACAGGAGGAGTGGACTGCCTTAATCTGAGAAATTATATTGAACTTGGAATCTTTGAACTGAGCGCCCTGAGCGATTTATGCATAATTGAGTTCTCTGTATAAATGCTTTTCCGAATATACGGGAAATGATTTTAAAATTGTCACCTTGCATGTTAGTCACCATACAACATCACTCAAGATGACTACGTTAAAATGTGTCCCTTCTTTATTTCTATGCCTAAAACTTCTCACCGGCACTGCCCAATCACAAACACACCCTCCCCCTTTTTCTACTTCCTGGTTGTAGCACACCAGCACGCCGGGGAAGATCGTATTGACCGCACCTATCGGTAAGTGAATACCCTTGTGAATTAATATTCCGGGACATTAGTTGTGGAATTGAAATCCCTGAAACATGCTCTTATTTTTAACATAGGCATACCCTGGCGTCGACCGGTTACGATTCTGTAACACGGCAACTACCGCCCACATTGGGTAAGAGTACGTGCATGTTGCTCCTAATCCCGAGCGTTACCTTCAACCTCCTCTCTAATATGCAGCTTATTTCTTTATATAGGGCTGCAGAATCGAATCACAGAGTATTCACTCTCACGCAATGACATGCCTTGTTATGCATCGGTAAGCAGATCGAAAATCCACCACCTCTTCACACGATTGATAATTAATAGAATTCACGGGCACTACTAGACCACCAGTCCATACGCGCACAAATGTGGATCTATAAGCACAACTGCCATTCTCTAATTAGCGCTGGGTGAACCAACTAGACGCATATTCAGAATTCTTTCAGAACATAGACCGTTTATGTCAATCCACCACCGCCCCACCCGCAATTACAACGCGGTACTCGCCATAGCCACGGGTTTGATGTTCTACTCGTGACTTTCGAATCTTTTAATAGAAGGGGCTACTTTCAAAACCATCACTGCCTTACCCTTAGTCTCAACGCGGTATTCACCTGGCACTCTAAGATATGCACGGTGCACAAGAAGTCACAACTCTTCCTTGTTTTTATTGTTTTTTAATTTTTCAAATTCTTCAACTCTAAAGTATGTATTTTTCGACTTTAAGGCAAATTAAGGTTTAATGAAAAAGGCAATATAACTGTTTGTCCTGATGATGGTTCCCATAACCCTCTAGGGGAACCAAAACGCCGTCGACTTGCTTATGCACCCTATACAGATATTTGATTGTATAGATTGATGTAACGGTACTAATTGATATTTTCTGTGCAATGTATTTGTAAACAGAAAAACGTTTGCTTTTGCCTTCAAACCTTTTCTATCTTCACCAACGGTAATCACCCCGCGAGTGTTGGGCACAGGCTTGTGTACCACACAGGGGTTCTGTGGAAGGTATTCTTGTTCTACTTTTGTAATTGTTGTTTATTCAGTAAACTTGAAGGACCCCTGTCCGGCTGGACAAGTCTTTCCTAAATATAGATTTGTTCTGACATACATGTCAACACAATGTCAAAATGCACTTCCCTTTCAGATTGCAGAGGCACACACAACACCTCCAGCAGAGCAGAGAAGACCACGCATCAGTGATGCCAGAGAGGACCACCACACCTTCGACACTGATGCCCTACAACAGCCCATGGACATTCCACGCAACCCACCACCAGAACCAGGGCAGCCAAGCTACAAAGAGGAGAACACAGCCCCTGCAACAGACCACACAGCAGGAGGAACCCACAAGCACAGCTGGCTCCCAACACTTTACCGATCCACACATGGCACCCCAATGCCAGGTGTCAGAACGCCAAAATGAGGTGGCCAAACGGGTGAGGGTGAGGTCCGAACCCATGGAAGGCGAAATAGATCACATACGAGGATGTCTAATACCCTTCAAGGCCACCTACATCCCACAAAGGAGACCCACACTGCCACAGAGACAAATACAGATGCACATTCCCAGTACAGAACCACGCCCAGGGGCACGCATATATCAGTCACCCACCCACGTTGGCTCAGCGTACGTTGTCCACTGCTTGTGGTGACATGTCTGCATCCGCTGTACACAGCACAATGTAATATCGTAGGGCCCAGGGCCCTCATGCATATAACAAGACCACAGGGACACACGCAGATATTATCTTGAACTGGCTACGGGCACCCGGAACCTTTATTGGGAGGGCCACAAATACAGTGACACCTGTGCTGGATGTGTGTGGGTTGAGTGTAAGCCAGCCCACACAGAGTGGTTGGTGCTGGCAATAACTTGAACAGAGGACACCATTGAAACGGAAATAGAAAACACCAGCATAACAGAGGCAACCGCTGAGCAACATGGAGGGAGTCGGAGCAAGAACAGAGGTCACCCAACATTCAAGCAGAAGTGTCCGTGAGTTACAGTGCACTGAAGATGGGGCCCTAGAGCTGAGAGTGCTCATGTGATGAAAATGACTAGGATTGTGTCCCTTCAGAATATTCCTGATGCAGATACAGTGGGGTGTGTTAGACCTGCATCATCTTCCTCATCATCGTCCCAGGTCTCCCACACTGCCTGAGGTGACATTGCTGCGCAACCCTCACAGCACAAAACTCAATTAGTAATGGTCCATTGGTTATGGTGCACTGAGTCAGTGGCACCTGGTGTGCTGAGCAGGGTATCAGACAGATGATGGCATCCACAACAGGTGTGAGCAACTCCGTTAGTCTGCCAGTACCACTGTTGTGACTCTGGCAGATGGCGGTTGGAGGTGGTCCTAGCAATGGTGTTGTGTGCCTCCTGCGGTGATGACACGTCTGGCCGCTCAGGACTCGATTGGGTGTGTGAGCCCTGGTGGACCACAGTTGAGGCCGGAGGCAGCGGACAGCGCAGTGTGTTGACTACCCCGGGGCCATCGTCTCAGAGGCTATCAAATATTCAATCAAACAGGGTACCTTAGTTGAGCTGCACAGAGTTAGTGGCCCCGGATGCACAGTGGCTGGCACAGGCACACCGCCACGGGACAGTGACTTGCGGTCCACTGAGGTAGGGCCACGCAGACTGAGCACATCCTCAACAATGTCCAAGGGGACTGTGGCGGAGGGTCACGGGGGACAGTGGAAGGTGTCCTCCAGGGCATGATGCAGAGGGCAGTAGCCATCCGGAAGCAGCAAACGGGGGGAGTGAAATGCTACAGCCTCATTGCCACCACCAATTCGGTATCAGCTACATGAGGGTGAAACCTACCCCCTAGTTCATAGACTCACACGCCACCGAAGTTCGACCAGAAAGTGTCCATGAATGTCGGGGAACAGGTTTAGTGGCACTGGGGCTGAGAGGGGATGCAGTCTGCGATGATGCTGGCACACTAATATGAACTCTGCCATTGCTAAATAAAGACTCGGTGACCTACTGGACCGTGGTGTAGGCCAGAGGCACCGGTCAGCTGTGGCCCTCAGCCACGTGTTGTAGGCTTGCGGTGCACAGAGTTAGTGCCACTAGGGCAGTTGTCAGCAGTGTTTGATCACCTCCGTAACAATGATCATTTTTACCTCCTGACTGCAACGCGTCATCCTCTTACGCCACTCCTTGCATGCAATGATTTGTACTCTGACTTTGAAAAATCGATGCTCAGTTACAATTGTGTGACCTACTCGAGCGCAGTGTAGGCCGAGGGCAAGAGTCCGCGTGGGCCCACATGCACGTGTCATTGTGATGCTATGCACAGACTTGGTGTCACCACATCAAAGGGAGTATAGTGACATAAACTCAGCCATAATTTATGTTCTCTGCCATGGTGTAATCAAATTTGTAACCTACTTGTCTGCTGTGTCTGCCGGTAGAGTACTTCAACGAGAACGGAGTACTGCGGGCCTGTGTTGCAGAGGCCGTGATGGTCGGAGGAGGTTGCCAAGGTCCAGTTCCTTGGGGTTGGAGCTTGCACCGGCACATGGTGGGCCCTCTTCTACTCATGCCAGTGTCGACAGGTGGGCATTGAGGCTTGGGTGCGCAGTGGTGGGCAAGAATGGTTCGGGGACCAGCATCCCAGGGTGCAGCAGGGGCAGAGGATCGCCGGCAACCCCGCTCAAGGTGGCAGCGTAGGCCTTGTGGCGGGGTGAGCGGCACCGCCCTGGCAAGGACGTTGGGCATGCCGGAAGAGGACCACGCTTAGAGTTACGTGCCTTTTATTCACACCCCTATGCTGGTGTATGACGGGCCATCCCACTCTGCTCACGCTTATGGGGGGATGTAACAAGCTACATTTCCTCGTTCTTTCCAACAGGCTGGGGTGACATGGTTGCGTCCACTTTCCACTACACTCCTGACACCAGGTGAGTGGATCTACATGGATATGTGTGTGGTCTGCATACTACAGCCTGGCCCTCACATCCACGCCACACTTTGCATTGTGTACATTCTCATTCATGAGTCACTTGCCTCCTTTGCACATGCCTAGTTCCTACCCCTCCCCACAATCTGCTATTGCGTAGCTGAGGTGCCATGCAGTTGATGGCTGATGTACATGGTTGGCCCAGGTTCCCACAGTGAGTAGTGCTGTCATGTGTGGTGGGTGTGCATGTTGTTCGGCATGTTGTATGTGAGCTTGTGACGTGTGCATTTCCAGTGTTGTGAGTTGCATGATTGTGGAGTTTGAGGTGTGTGGTGTGTTCATTTGGAATATGCCAAAGTGCAGTGCATTTCCGTGGGTGCCATCCTGGTAGCACAAGTTGATGATGGACTGTTGGTCGATGTAGGAATCATGCACACTGCCTGGGTGGTTGGCGATGACATTGGTGGCGATTCCCCTGATGTCCAATATTGCCTGGACATTGTTGGGATACGTGCGCTTTCTGTTGTGGCGTACACCAGGCCAGCTTAGGGGTGTGAATAAAAGGCACGTATCTCTGGGTGTGGTCTTCTTCTGGGGGAGCCTCCTTGGAGTCTTCTCCCACCCCTCTTTCACCAGGCTGAGAGGTCCCCTGACAGGGTGACCATACAGAAGCTCAAAGGGGCTGAAGCCCCCTTTTTCTGTGGTACCTCCCTGTAGGAGAACAATAGGCAGGGCAAAAGGACGTCACACTTTTTCCTCTGGCCCTCAGGCAGACTCCAGAACATGCCTTTCAGGGTCTTGTTAATCTTTCAACAAGCCAGTTGGTCTGGGGGTGGTAAGGAGTGGAGAATTTGTAAGTCACCCCACACTCCTTACACATTTACTGCATATAGGCAGACATAAAGTTGGTGCACCTGTCCGACCCTACTTCTTTGGGGAAGCCCACACAGAAAAATATCCCCATCAGGGCCCAAGCCACCTCAGGTGCAGTAATGGTCTTCAGAGGGATAGCCTCTGGGTACCGAGTGGCGTGGTCCACCAGAACCAGGATAAACCGGTGACCAGAAGAGGTCGGCAGAGCCATCGGGCCGACAATGTCCATTCCCACCCTTTCAAAGGGGGTACCAACGACTGGTAGTGGTTCCAGGGGGGCCTTCAATTTGGTTCCTGTTTTCCCACTAGCTTGGCAGGACACCAGGTCTTGAAAAATATATCAGAGGAAATCCTCATCTTGGGCCAATAGAAATGTGGGACTAGTCTAGCAAAGTTTTGTCTTGGCCCAAGTGTCCCTCCAAGGGGATGTCATGAGCCAACTCCAACAGGAAGGCCCTGTAGCATTGGGGACCACTACGGCCCAAGATGACCCATGCACAGGAGCCTTGGGCTCACTGTAAATGATGCAGTTCTCCCAGTAAATGTGGTAGTTTCCAAAGACGCTTCTGCTGCCTGGGCTTTGGCCTGTCACCGCATTCCCACAAGGGTGAGATACTCCTTCTGTGCCCGACAAAACTCCTCCCGGGTGGGCCCTCCTTCCACCTGCCAATCTGCAGAGGTCAGCAAGTCTCCCAAGGGAGCAGCGTCACCCTCCGTGGACTCCGGTGTGACTGCAGCGGATGCCCCATCCATCTCACAATATGTGCTCTCTGAGGCGGGTTTCCCATGCCCTCGGGCGTTTCCCTTGTTAGCAGCTGACTAGGCCATTGTTCCAGGCTCCAGTCCTGGAGAGCCATGGAGGGTGTGGTACCACAGGCCCACTCTGGTAACCCCAGTATCTCTGCATGTGCTTTGAACTCTACCTCCTTACAGGCAGTGTGCTCCAGATCATTCCCCAGTAGACAGTCGATTGGCATGGCAGGGCTTACAGCAACTCATAGAAGGCCTGAAACCCCTCCCCACTCAAAGGGAACCTGAGCCACCAGATGGTGGCCCTACCTGTTGTCAGCCATCACAACTGGGTGGAATGCATTGAGCACCCCTTGCTCCAGGAACACCAGCTGACTCCTTACCATAGTCATGCTTGCACCTGTGTCCCTCAGAACCTCTACCCCTTAAGCATTGATGGTGACCTACTGCCTATACTTGGTGGTATTTGTGGGCACATGGGTCTTTGGGACCATCTCACTGTCTCCCAGGGATACTAAGGTCAACCCTGCCCACTCACTTCTATTATCTAGGGACAGCTCCTCCCCCAGTGCTACACTAGCTACCCTGGGGTTTTTGCCTCCCGTGGGAGGTGGTGCTCTCTTCTGACACTGGGAATCCCACTTATAGTGTCCCCTTTCAACACACTCATATCATCAGACAATTTTGGGCTGCTGACCTTTGTCAGGATAAGTGTGCTTCTGGTGGCCAGATTGGGGCTAGGATCCAAACCCTCTCCCTTGCGGTCTGTTTTGGGGGCCTTTAGAGAATTCCTTCTGTTTATCTCCCCCTCTTTCTTCTGGTGGAAACCCTGTCCACCCTTTAGAGGGTCCACCCCAGATCCCTTGTTGGACACCTTGGTACAGGCCCAGGTGTCCTCCTCCTCCGCAAGCTCAACTTGCGGTAACTAGGTGTTTGCACAGCTCTGAAAAATATTTCTCTAGAAGGTGCTCTCTCAAGAACAAATTATACAGCCCTTCAAAATCAGTTACCTCGCTGCCCCGCACCCAACCCTCCAATGATTTACTAGTGTAATCCAGAAAATCTACCCAGTTCTATGTTGGAAGTTTGCGGCTATTCCTAAACTTCTGTCAATACTTTTCAGGGGTAAGACCAAACCTTTTGACTAACGCTTCCCTCATAACAGGATAGTTGGTCTGGTCTGCCTTGTCTAATGTAAGGAGTGTGTCCCTCCCCACCGAAGGCATGTACCTGTATAGGCTACTCCCCCAGTATCCCTCGGGGACCCCATGGGCTCTTAAAGACACCTCATAGGCTCTTAAAGACACCTCATAGGCTGCTAACCATTTGTTAATATCATCCCCCACATTAAAACTGACCACAACATCTTTAGGCATATAGAACCTGGACTCACATGAAGTTGCAGGAGGTACGCTGCCACCATTTGTGACACCGACATTTGTAGGGCTCTGATTTCCAGCTTTTTCAGGATGAGCTCATGGGGCAGTTTCCTTTCTTCTTCACGCTCCTTCTCTAACCTGGCAAGCTCTAACTTAAGCTGTCTCTCTTCCCTCCTGTGCGCCAATTCCTCTGAATATCAGGCTCCTTGCTGAGACACTACTGTCTGCCCTGGAACGTATTCCTGGCCCTCGCAAGAAATTGTTGCTATTATCTCTAGGTAGTAAGTCCAGATCTCCTGTGGCGTCATGCTCTGATCCCGGCCCGTCCCCTTCTCCTTCTAGGTGGGCCGTTAACCATGCTCTCCAGGCTTTCTGAAGCTCTGCCTTCTAGGCGCTTCACTTGAAGGGCACCCCTTTCTCCTCACAGAATTCCTTGAGCTGCGCAACTGTGTAAGCTTCCAGGTTGGATGCTCAAATTCCATCTTGCTAGGTAGGACCTCAGACGTTCGTAGAGAAAACCAATGGGACCTGGCAAAAAGGACTTTGAAAAAGAGCAGCTAGTCAGGGAGAATTTAAAAATAAAAATGCCAATTGGAGAGGGTAGACAAAAAAGGTTTCAGTGGAGTCAGGAGTAGGGTTATGGTGTACACTGAGTCACTTTGTGGTGTTACACAAGCACAAGTCCTAATCCCACCTCTGAACACCAATGTTAGAAATGTGGTCTCTAGTTGGCAGGGGTATGCACCCTAGTCCAAGTAGGAACCCCCGCTTCCGACAGGGTAGCCTGGCGCAAAGCAGGTAGGCTAAACGCAGGAGGCAATGTGAAAAGTATTTGTGCAACACAGTCCAACAGTAACACAGTAAATCACACACACAAAAGGGACACATCAATGGTTTAATGTAAAAGTAAAAATATCTTTGTCCCAGTTTCAGGCAAGATTGGTAATAAAAGAAATCACTTATGTTACGGGCTACCCATGTCCAATATAACCATGGGATCGACGTGCAGGCTCTCAGAGTCTTTTGGGACAATGTTCGTAAAAAAACCAGTTCAGTCTCAAGCGTGGGGGAAATGCTCCCAGTTACAGAATATCTGAGGGAAGTCCCACGAGTTGTGGGTTTGTATTAGTGAGGCCCTTATATGTGGACGCAGTTCCTAATGTGCAGGGCCTCTCATGCTACCGGATTGGGAACAAAATGATGTTGCTGAGTTCCCCTTTCAGAGCCAATGCGCTCCATTGCGCTTTCTAGCGGGAATGCGGCCGGTGTCCATGTGAATATACCCCACACATGCCTCGATGCCTGTTAGGAATCAAGGGAACCCTCCACTCTGGATACCCTCCTTGTGTGACGAGGGGTGGTGCAAGAACGAGGTCCTCCCAGCTCCCAGCTTCACAATCGGCAGTTCCGTGGACGCCCCAGCCTGCCCAGTCAACGCACAAGCGGCAGCGTGGGTCTAAGTGCCGGTTACCTGGTTACTGGTCCCTTGTCGTGATGTTCTCCGGGGCTATCCTCAGCCCAGAGCCTCCTCCTCTCCTGTTGGTGGCCTCAGCTGAATCCAGGGGATGTGTGCAGGCTCTTGGGATGGCAAACTTTTGGCAGGCACTGTGTGGGGTGTACATCTCGGGCCAGCAGCGGTGATCTTGGCAGGCACAGCGTCTTCCCTGCGGCACTTTTAAATAATACAGTCCTCTGTACAGGTCTCCCAATAAGAGGCAGATATCCTTGCACTCCGTGTTACAGGGACAGTCCGGCCAGTCTTGGTGGTTCTTGTGGTCCCCCCAGTAACTAGGAGGAGTACCAGTCAAAAGAGGGGAAAATAAGAGTGGAGACACACTGGAGATGTTATTCCTGTGTCCCCTTTGGCAGGGCAAGATCAGCAGGCAGGCAGGGTAACTCAGCTAGCTTGGGGCAGCAGTTCCTGGGAGCAGTCAGCATCAGCAGTGTAGCAATCCTCCTGGTGCAGCAGTCTTCACTCCAGCAGAGATTCTTCCCAGTCCATTAGTGTAACAGAGATGTGTGGCCAGAACCCCCCCCCCTATTATCCCCTAAGGTCAGGTGACAGGAGGAGCAGAACGCCTAGAAGAATCTGGGGAGTTGGAAATCTCTGGAAAAATCCAGGAGGCTCTGGGGTGTTCCCTTTCTTTCCTACTTGTCTATCAACAGGGACAAAAGGCTACAGTTGCAAAAAGTCCCAGACCGTGCAGACTATCAGCATGCAGATGGAGGGTAGGGCTCACTGCAGTAGCAGGGCCTATGGATGGTACACTAGTGTCACCATGCCTTTAAGGGAGAGCACCTGCACCTCAGCACTGTTTAACAATGGTAAGGGGCCCAGAGTCCTAAGTCGAACATAAATGTGGGATCCAGTGGGAGGCAAAGAGGGCAAACAAAATGTAGGGGAAGACCACTCCAGGGCTGACAGGTCTAACACTATTCATGTGTAAGTAAGGCTGTTCCCTGCTCCTCCCTCCCATCTTGCCAGAGATGGCCCTTGGAGAGACACCTAAGTTCCCATTGTTGGTGGCTGTCTAGGAGGAATACACAAAGCCCAACTGCTAAATCTACCCAGGCATGTGACCACAGGCAGGCTACAGGCACCACATAGCTAAAGCAAGGAAACGTCAACTTTATAAAAGTGGCATTTTTAGAATTACCATTACACATCTAGCTGCACCATAAGATTGGACATTAAATTATGATTCGAGAGAGACCAGACCTCAGTGGTTTATGTCTTTTTCATTCGAAATTACATGTATAAACTGCAATAAGGTAATCCCAATACAGCTCCATGGGAGAAATAGGCCTTGCAGTAGCGCAAAAACATACATGTAAGAGTTTCTCACTACCAGAAATTGTGTAAAGCTTAAAAATACATGTACTGCCTTTTAAATACATTGCGCCCTGCCCTCTGGGTTGTCCAGGGCCTACATTAGGGGTGACTTAGATGTATGAAAAGAGAAAGTTTGAGCCTGGCAAAGGGTTTGTTTTGCCTGGACAACATGGCAATGTAAACTGCACACAGTCCTGGGAGATATATCTCTAAATACAAATGGGGAGTAAACAGTCTTAGTGGTGACAGTTTCCTCACTGTACACCTGGTTGGTTCCTTCTCTTCTGGGGTTTCTGGTCCTGGGCACTTGTCTCCAGCTTCCCATCAGAAGAAAGGTTTTTGACAAACATCCCTCAAAACAAGCAAAGAACAAAAGGTTATGCGTCTTGGTCTTTTTCTAGTAAACACACAGTAGCCCTTCACTGTCACCCATGGGTGTCATTGTGCTTTGGTCAATGCGGCATGCTCCGTACAGCAGTGAGTGTGACAAAACCTATTGGTGTCCGACCTCCACCTACCAAACGTAAGAAAGTTTAGGAAGGGTACTTGCCTTGAGCCATGGCCATCCAGGGTTGTGGCAGAGGGAGTCGCACCGCCCTTCTCTCCTTCAGGACATCTTGACTAGCTGGCAGTGCCATTTGTCGTCAATTCCCTTGGCTCCTCAGTTCTCTCTTCCCGGCGCTTCCTGTCTGCACTCTGGAGTCTCCTTCTCCTCCCTGTAAGGTTGGCGCCTCTCCTCTTGCAGCGAGGGTGACTGCCAGCTCCTTGTGACTTGTTGCTCCCTCCTTCCATCCACCGATCCTCCTCCTTCCTGCATAAGGCCCACCTCCTTGACGCATTTGTGTCACGTCTCCGGGGGCAGCTAGAGCACTGCTTTCCATCTTCCAGCTGCTGCAGCACTGGGGCCATGTTGGAAATCCCCCCTGGGGACGGCTCAGGATTACACTGCCTCTCCTCCAAGTATGGATGAACAGGCCATACAGATATCGGACATTGTGACAAAAAGTCCACGTTGCATTGGGACCTTCCTGGGGCATGGAGGGCCTGAAAAGAAAAAGGCTGTAAGTATAGAAACTAATGAAGCACCTTTGGATTTGTGTCCTTATGGGTGCCAACAAGGTGAGAGGGGCATGGTCTGTTACCAGGAAGAAAGTACATCCTAACAAAAAGTACTGTAATGCTTCCATGGCCCATTAATAGCCAAACATTCCTTTTCCATTGTTGTGTAGTGCACTTCCTACGGGAACAGTTTTCGACTAAGGTAAAGGATGGGACACATTAAGACAGGTGCCCGACACAACAGTGTCTTCAGTGTCAGGGTCTTCGTAAGCTGGCCTCTTGAGCAGTAGTCCATTCTATTTTGTGGTTTGGTTGTCGGTTTGTCAGCAAGTCTGTGAGGGGGCAGGCCATGTCTGAGAGTTGAGGGATAAACCTACTATCCCCAGAAAGTCTCGTACATCTATTTTAGTTGTTGGTCTCGGTATCTCCTCTATAACCTCTAGCTTGTTATGATGCAGCTGTAATGTTCTTGCCTGTATGGAATAGCCTAAGTACTCTATGTGATCAATGCCCAGGGTTGTTTTTTCAGGGTTTAGGGTAAGTCCAGTCTGGTGAAGAGAGAGGAGAAGAGGTGTTGCATGTGTTGCTTGTATGTTTCTCAATCGGAACTATACACAAAAATATCATCAAGGAACGCTGTCGCATACTTTTGATGAGGCCGTAACTACACGTCCATTAATCCCTGGAAGGTTGCAGGGGAACCATGTAGGTCAAAGGGCATAACTTTAAAATGATACAAGCCAGAGGATGCTGTTTTCCCTTTAGCAAAACCAAAACAGGGTCTGGGCTCACTGGCAATAAGGACAAGCCTCACTATCAATTAACAATAAACCAAAAACAGTACCAGTATTGCCTAACTAATTGGGCTTGGACCAAGGATGATCACTCGAATCGCTGACTGAAACAGTGACTCTCGGAGAACAGTTTTGTCCGAAATAAATCAAATGACTTTAATTATTTTTACACCACATGCATCATATCAATGAGCAATTTTTTGTTTTTTAGATAAACATTTAGATAACTCCACATAAGTATGTCAAACAACAGAATGAAACGGGTAAAAAAGACACTTTAAAGACAAATTGACAACTTGCATTCAACATTCATACGGGACAACACACTGATATATATACACCTATAAACATTCGAAAATTCTATTCACAACATGATTTTTGAAAAGTATAGCATTGGAAATAAACAACTAAAGAGTTTTCATGTGTTTAAGAGTAAATCGAAAATTCCTAATGCTGGGTAGAGAAGGTCTACGCGTTTCGATGACCCCTTGTTGTGGGGAAATCTCGTCAGGACCAAGCGCCTGTGAATGGAGAAACAAAATTGGATCAACCAAAGGGATCGGACTCTGCCTCTCAACGCTTCAGTGGGGGAAAGGGAAACTAATCATACCTTTTAGTTACTGAGTTCTCTTTTGAAAGTAAGACTGTAATAAAAACAAAACCTGTTTTAGCCTCTAATTCAGAAAAAACCGCAATAGCACTTTCCTGATTGTCACATTCACTCGTGAGTACTTACATAGTGTTGCGCGTGGCGCGCTCTCAATAAGTCTTGTTCTCATCAATTAGTGATGGAAGTGGAGATCTACAAGAATGGAAGGACTAGTCAGGGACCTGATGGTTGAGCTGATGGCGGTAGCTACTATCGTTAAAAAGGGGGGCCACTTACATGTAGTTGAAGCGTGGAGACGGGGCTATTTCCCGGATTTGCACGGTGAAACGCCTTATTGGATTGATTGATTCCTGAAAGAAATTAAAGGCTCATGTCAGTTTCTTTCGGAAAAACTAGATGAGCGGTGGTGCTATTCTGCCACGATGTTCCGATATACCTGTTAGATTGTAGTATGATGAGTATATCTGGGGGTCCACGCTCTTCGGTCTCTGTCAATGAATGCAGTTACCGGCACCATCCAGTCGATGTCTCTGGTCTCCTGTGTCCCGGTTTTTAACTCACTTCCTGGTCCTGGGGTTTGTGGGGATTGTAGTTTTTTGAGATTCGTCGTCATGGAGACGTTGTATGTGTCATGTGACCATGTGTAGTCGGGCTCACAGCCTGCGCAGGAGACGGTCTCCTGCGCAGGCTGTGAGCCCGACTACACATGAGACCAGAGACATCGACTGGATGGTGCCGGTAACTGCATTCATTGACAGAGACCGAAGAGCGTGGACCCCCAGATATACTCATCATACTACAATCTAACAGGTATATCGGAACATCGTGGCAGAATAGCACCACCGCTCATCTAGTTTTTCCGAAAGAAACTGACATGAGCCTTTAATTTCTTTCAGGAATCAATCAATCCAATAAGGCGTTTCACCGTGCAAATCCGGGAAATAGCCCCGTCTCCACGCTTCAACTACATGTAAGTGGCCCCCCTTTTTAACGATAGTAGCTACCGCCATCAGCTCAACCATCAGGTCCCTGACTAGTCCTTCCATTCTTGTAGATCTCCACTTCCATCACTAATTGATGAGAACAAGACTTATTGAGAGCGCGCCACGCGCAACACTATGTAAGTACTCACGAGTGAATGTGACAATCAGGAAAGTGCTATTGCGTTTTTTTCTGAATTAGAGGCTAAAACAGGTTTTGTTTTTATTACAGTCTTACTTTCAAAAGAGAACTCAGCAACTAAAAGGTATGATTAGTTTCCCTTTCCCCGACTGAAGCGTTGAGAGGCAGAGTCCGATCCCTTTGGTTGATCCAATTTTGTTTCTCCATTCACAGGCGCTTGGTCCTGACGAGATTTCCCCACAACAAGGGGTCATCGAAACGCGTAGACCTTCTCTACCCAGCATTAGGAATTTTCGATTTACTCTTAAACACATGAAAACTCTTTAGTTGTTTATTTCCAATGCTATACTTTTCAAAAATCATGTTGTGAATAGAATTTTCGAATGTTTATAGGTGTATATATATCAGTGTGTTGTCCCGTATGAATGTTGAATGCAAGTTGTCAATTTGTCTTTAAAGTGTCTTTTTTACCCGTTTCATTCTGTTGTTTGACATACTTATGTGGAGTTATCTAAATGTTTATCTAAAAAACAAAAAATTGCTCATTGATATGATGCATGTGGTGTAAAAATAATTAAAGTCATTTGATTTATTTCGGACAAAACTGTTCTCCGAGAGTCACTGTTTCAGTCAGCGATTCGAGTGATCATCCTTGGTCCAAGCCCAATTAGTTAGGCAATACTGGTACTGTTTTTGGTTTATTGTTAATTGATAGTGAGGCTTGTCCTTATTGCCAGTGAGCCCAGACCCTGTTTTGGTTTTGGTACTTTAGCAGAAGACGTTCTGCGAGGTTGTTTTTCGGCCCCAGTGGGAGTGGCTGAATTATTGTCATTGAAGTTGTGTTTGTGGTTTTTTATTTGTGTTGTTTATTGAGTATTTTTGAATGCGAGTGAGTTATACACAGTATGTCTGAAGAACAAACATTTGCCTACAGCGAAGATCATATAAAGGGCCTATTGGCAAAACCCCCTCTCTTCGCCTCAGCCACTTTGAGTACTACTGCTAGGAATCAAAATGAAACCGAGAAACTCTTAAGGCTAAAAAAGAAGCAAATCCGCACAGACCTGCACGGTCACTTCCTCCTCCAGCACCTGAGAGCTGGTACTATCCCAGGAGGACTCCAGATTAAAAATATCCCCGTGATATTTACAGACGACCCGATCTACAAAAAAGGATACAGTTTTATTGAGACCAAGTGTAGCCGAGACCTCATGGTCCTAACAGTTGAGACGGCACAAAGAATCTCATTACAACAACTTGAAGAGATCAAAACTTTGGAAACTGAGATAGAGAAAAACCAACAGATTCCGGACGCAAAATCATTACTTGAGAAAGTAGAAAAAGAGATCCTAGAATTCAAGGACTACACAATTAATCAAAAGGAAAATCAGTTTCAGAAAGACAAAAAGAATTTCAATCTAGAAAAAACATACCCATACCTTCAAACAGATTTCTACTCTCGAGCAGACTCAAGGAGATATTTAGGAGAATACCAAGGACGATCAACGAATAAATTCATTTCTTTCTCAGATACCTCGTCAGCATCAAGCGGTAGTGAGAGTGAGAACAACAATCAAAGAAGAGGAGGTAATAAAAGAGGATCATTCCAACAGCAACCAGGACCCTCTTCGGTTCCTTTTTTAGGAAGAGGCCAACCACAAAATCGAGCACGCCCGCGGTACAATCAGCCATGGGAGATGTCGACACGGAGGCACAATTACAAGAACTGGTAGTCTCTCCAATCTTCAATCTATCAAATAAAATTCTCACCCCAGCAGAAACTAGTATTTTGGAAAAAGGACTCTCCTTTGTCCCCATGAGACATACCAATTTCGTGAAACTCAAAATGGAGGCAATTGAATTCTGTCGGAAAATAAAATTAAAATCTTTTTTCGCACAAACACCGATTCATTTGCCATTAGAAGTCACAGGACTGAGGAGAAAGTCTACATTTTGCCCACCAGGAAATAAAGTAGCAAAAGAAATACTCACCTTTGAAAAAACCATCCTGTCAGCTATAAGTAAAATGGAAGAAAGACGGAATTGGACTAAATTTAACATCTCACAAGCTGAAAAAAGCGCGCTAGACAATCTCAAAAAGGACACGTCAGTTACAATAAAACAGGCGGACAAGGGAGGATCGATAGTTGTATGGGACACGGAGAAATACATCGGAGAGGTGATGAGTCAACTTAACAACCCTAGATGCTACAGAAAAATAGCCAAAAATCCTACTGCAGAACTTCAACAACTACTTAACCCAATTTTGGAGAAAGGTTTGGCTGAAGGAATAATTGGGAAGAAAGAATTTGAATACCTTAAATGCAACAACCCAAGAATACCCTTATTTTATGTCTTACCCAAAGTCCACAAAGACATTAATGCCCCCCCCGGAAGACCAATTGTCTCCGGGTGTGAGTCTCTGTTTGAACCGGTATCAAAGTTTGTGGATTTTTTCTTGAAACCCTTCATGTCCGAGGTTAAATCATTCCTCCGAGACACGACTGATTTTATCAATAAACTACCAACAATTCCGTTTGAACAAAATGAGGATTTCCTTGTAACAATGGACGTTAGTTCACTGTACACCCAGATCCCTCAGAGTGACGGCCTGGATGCTATCCAGTACCACCTTGACCAACGACCAAAACCGACTAGAGTACCTACAGAGTTCATTATGCAATTAGCTACATTGGCACTAAAGAAAAACTATTTCAATTTCAACGGAGAGTTTTTTTACCAGATAAGCGGTGTAGCCATGGGGTGTCCGTTCGCCCCAGAATTGGCTGTATTATTTATGTCATTATATGAAGAGAAATTTGTTTACCAGTCTAATCCATTTTCTGAAAAAATCGCGAGTTGGAGTCGTTACATTGACAACGTCTTTTTAACTTGGAGAGGATCAGAAGAAGATCTAAAGGAATTTCATGAGTGGCTTAACACACGCACAGAAGAGATAAAATTCAGCATGAACTTTTCTAAAGTTAAAATGTCATTCCTCTATGTTGAGGTATACCCAACAGACGAAGGCTTGGTGACGACATTATACAAAAAATTGACAGACAGAAACAAGGCTTTACATTTCAATAGCAATCATCCGCGAAACTTAAAAGAAAATCTCCCATTCGGACAGTACTTGCGGATAAAAAGGAACTGCCATTTCAAAGACGAATATATGTTCCACGCTTCCAATCTGACAGAGAATCTAGCGTCAAGAGGCTATCCCGTAAAACTACTAAAAAGAACCATGAAGAGAGTATGGTGGATCCCCAGAGAAACACTACTAGTAAAAAGGACAAAACCAACTCTCAACGGGATAGTATGTGTCTCCACTTTTTGCCCCAATTCGAATCAACTCAAGAAAACCATCCTACAAAATTGGCATCTAGTAGAAAAAGTAGATGAGACACTAAAAGAGAAGCCATTATTTGCCTTTAAAAAAGACCAGAGCGTGGCCAACCACCTAGTACGAGCAGCAATGAAGCAGTACTCACCTACAATTAACACCATGCTAGGACTACCACCTATACAGGGACACCACAAATGCGGATCTTGTATTTGTTGCGCAAGTACGGAAGAAGGATGCTTGTTTCAACATAAACAACTGTTCTGGAAACATGATAAGTTTACGAATTGTAAATCGAGATACGTCATCTATGGCATAAAATGTCCTTGCGACATGCTATACATCGGCAAAACTAGTCAGGAGATAAGATGCCGCATCACTCAACACAAATCACGGATAAAAAAGAAAGTCACAACTGCCCCACTTGTCAACCATTGGATCAGTCACGAACACACACTGGAGGATCTAAAATGGACAGTCATCGCTAAAATTGAAAAAGACCCCAGAGGATGAGATATTGAGGCAAAACTATCCCGCCATGAAGCCATGCTCATAGTCAAGTTTAATACAGCGACAGATGGTCTTAACGAACTCTCTGAGATCTACCGTTTATAAAGAATCGAAACCCATCGAAGACATATGAATCGATTCGGGCTACCGTCTCCTGCGCAGGCTGTGAGCCCGACTACACATGGTCACATGACACATACAACGTCTCCATGACGACGAATCTCAAAAAACTACAATCCCCACAAACCCCAGGACCAGGAAGTGAGTTAAAAACCGGGACACACGAGACCAGAGACATCGACTGGATGGTGCCGGTAACTGCATTCATTGACAGAGACCGAAGAGCGTGGACCCCCAGATATACTCATCATACTACAATCTAACAGGTATATCGGAACATCGTGGCAGAATAGCACCACCGCTCATCTAGTTTTTCCGAAAGAAACTGACATGAGCCTTTAATTTCTTTCAGGAATCAATCAATCCAATAAGGCGTTTCACCGTGCAAATCCGGGAAATAGCCCCGTCTCCACGCTTCAACTACATGTAAGTGGCCCCCCTTTTTAACGATAGTAGCTACCGCCATCAGCTCAACCATCAGGTCCCTGACTAGTCTTTCCATTCTTGTAGATCTCCACTTCCATCACTAATTGATGAGAACAAGACTTATTGAGAGCGCGCCACGCGCAACACTATGTAAGTACTCACGAGTGAATGTGACAATCAGGAAAGTGCTATTGCGTTTTTTTCTGAATTAGAGGCTAAAACAGGTTTTGTTTTTATTACAGTCTTACTTTCAAAAGAGAACTCAGCAACTAAAAGGTATGATTAGTTTCCCTTTCCCCCACTGAAGCGTTGAGAGGCAGAGTCCGATCCCTTTGGTTGATCCAATTTTGTTTCTCCATTCACAGGCGCTTGGTCCTGACGAGATTTCCCCACAACAAGGGGTCATCGAAACGCGTAGACCTTCTCTACCCAGCATTAGGAATTTTCGATTTACTCTTAAACACATGAAAACTCTTTAGTTGTTTATTTCCAATGCTATACTTTTCAAAAATCATGTTGTGAATAGAATTTTCGAATGTTTATAGGTGTATATATATCAGTGTGTTGTCCCGTATGAATGTTGAATGCAAGTTGTCAATTTGTCTTTAAAGTGTCTTTTTTACCCGTTTCATTCTGTTGTTTGACATACTTATGTGGAGTTATCTAAATGTTTATCTAAAAAACAAAAAATTGCTCATTGATATGATGCATGTGGTGTAAAAATAATTAAAGTCATTTGATTTTTTTCGGACAAAACTGTTCTCCGAGAGTCACTGTTTCAGTCAGCGATTCGAGTGATCATCCTTGGTCCAAGCCCAATTAGTTAGGCAATACTGGTACTGTTTTTGGTTTATTGTTTTCCCTTTAGCAGCAGGGCTGAGGGGAATTTGCCCGCACCCTTTTGTGAGGTCAATAGTGGACATTACCCACGCTCCTCCCAGCCTCTCTATGAGTTTGTCAACTCTTGGCAAGAATTGTTATCAAACTTGAAATGTGCTTTTAATTGGCAAAAGTCAATCCTGAACTGGAGGCTTCCATCTGGTTTGGGAACCAACACAACCGGTGAACACCAATTGCTATCGGAAGGCTCAATAATATCCGCTTGTAACATGGCCTCCACTTCCTGCTCTATGGCCTGCCTTCTTGCAGCTGGAATGCGATACGGTGTCAACTTTATCACCTTCCCTGCTTCGGTCTTGATGTCATGTCTGACTAATGAGGTTCCTCCCGGTTTGCTAGAATGCAGGCCTGGAAAACAGTCTACTAGGTCATACAACTGATGTTTATGGTCAGGAGTGAGTCTCTGCCCAGTATTGGATCGTTCCTCAGCCAATTCTCTCAAGGTTTGGGTTGGTATCTCCATGTGTTTATTAAGAGTGACGTGGTTGACAGCCACAGGTGTGTCCCATTTCTAAGAGTTGGGGTCTTGCTATTTCTTCAATAAGTTGCTATAATATACCTTGCCCCTAGGACTGGTCTGGTCTGTGGAACGACCACTCTGTAGGTAACAGGTGTTATCTTTTCCAATACCTGGTAAGGTCATTGCCAGTCTGCTAGAGCTTCTTATCTGAAAAGGGTAGAAGAATCAGTACCTTGTCCCTTTTTGTAAATTCCCTCAAGCTCACCCCTTGATCATAATAAGCTTTCTGTTTTTGTTGTGCCCTTTCCATGTTCCGATAGACCTCCACCCACAGGCTAGACAGGGTGGCTTTTAGTGCAACAGAGTATCCTAATAATGGCTTTCCTTCATCCTCTTGCTCAGTCCACTGCTCTGCCACCATGTTCGTGGTTGGCGCCCAAATAGTAATTCAAAACCCTGTAGACTTTTGTTCATAAGTCCCCATCTTTTCCAGAGTCGGTGATACACTCTCTTAAGATCATTTTTATGGTACGGTTGTACCTCTCCACCAGTTTGTCCGTCTGCGGGTGATAAACCACTGCCTGAATCTGCCAAACTCCAAGGAGGGTAGAGATCTCCTTCATTAGTCTGGACATAAAGGGAGTCTCCTGGTTTGTTAGTATCTCGGTAGGGTACCCAACTCATGAAAAAAAGGATATCAATGCTTGTGCCACCGACGGGGTGGTCATACTCATCAGCTTTACCGCTTCTGGGTAATGAGTGGCATAATCCACTAACACTAAAATATATTGATGTCCTCGGGTCAAGGGAAGAAGGTGTCCTACCAAATCCATCTCTACTCATTTGAAGAGGACATCAATTAGAGGTAAATGCCGTAAAGACGTTCTCCTCTCAGTAGAGGGGTTTACGAATTGGCATCTCTGACAAGACTCGTAGAACCTGACAACTTCATAATATATTCTAGGCCAATAGAACATCTCTAACAGATACTTGAGAGTGTGTTCGTGCCCATAAGACTATCCCCAGCCTGACTGTGTGCTATGTGTATGGCTTGTTCCCAGAAAGCTACGGGTACAAGAAGTTGTGCGACCCGGAGTTCAGGTACCCCACTAATCATGTATAGGAGCCCTCTTTTTACACAAAAATATGGTCCTACCTTGTCGGGGTCTTCTTCTTTTGCCAGATTCCACGCATTGGTCAAGGTGCTGTCGTCCCTCTGCTCTAAAACTTCGAATTGGCATCTGTCTGTCGTCTGATGAGGAAAGAAGACAGGTAACAAGGGACAGTAAAGCTGGCCTGTAGACTGCTCGATCCTTCTTTTTCTTTGACCTGGTCTTGGGCATCTTTGTCTCAGTACATATTATGTCAGAGTGAGGAGAAGGGGGCCTTATGTAGCCATTTGGTTTCAGGGCTCCTTTTGGTTATTTTTAGTAAGTAGTCATTAAAGCGGGGCAAATCTGTGCTCAGGAGGCCCTTCTCCGCTAAATCTGGCACTGCCCCTACTTGGCTTACCTATGTGTCTCCATCTACATCTATCAAGACCTCAGCTAGGGGATATAATCATATGTCCCCATGCACACAGAAGGCCTGTATCTGAGCCTCATTGGAAATCTGAATCGGAGGGATCAACTCTCGAGAAAGAAAGGTGTGTTGGCATCCTGTATCCAGCAGTGCTTCTACAAGTCGGCCATTAAGATGGATGGTTGTCATGTAATGTCCCTGTGGTCCCCTTGTAGGGAAAATCCTATCCCGGGACAATCCTACTTACATGGGCTCTGCACCATCTCCCTTAACTGGGCAATTCCTAGCAATGTGTCCCCACTCTGAACACCTGAATCATTGAGGACCTGTCTGCGTAGGAAAGTGGTTTAAAGGGGGTCTAGTCA
Source organism: Lissotriton vulgaris (assembly GCF_964263255.1). Classification (NCBI taxonomy): domain Eukaryota; kingdom Metazoa; phylum Chordata; class Amphibia; order Caudata; family Salamandridae; genus Lissotriton; species Lissotriton vulgaris. The sequence goes on along the minus strand of NC_141695.1, from coordinate 180,562,434 downwards.
TGCTTCTACTTTCTCCAGGGTTCATCAGTTCGTCTCGTCTGGGATATGTCTTTGGAGTAGTTGTAGGGGCTTTTACTGTCTGTACCCTAGATTCTGAGGACCTACGGTAGGGGCATGCCAGTTCTACATCGGTCTGCACCGTTAAGTGGGGGTATTGCTTTATCCAAGTTCAAGTGTTGGTGGGCAAAGCCTTGAGGTATTGTTCCAGATAAACATTGGCAGTGACCTTTTCCATAGGGGATGTGATGGGTTGTAGCCACCTCTCCCCAAAAAACCCTGATGCGGTAATAGAGAGCCCTCAGGTTATCGCCTGCTGTTCACTTTTCTTTACGCAATTTGGTCCTGTAATACACAGTGTTGTGTCCTAATCTTTCATGGATGTGTTTTTTGTATTTCAGGGTATGTTGTGAGCCCGGCTGGGTTAGCAGGCCTGCAATTCACCAGACAGGAGGGGAGCTATGTACTTACCCCATCTTTCCTGGGGCCAAGTAGCAGATGTCCCTACTCTTTTAAAGTTCACTAAAAAATAGTCAGGGTCATCCCCTTCCTGGAACTTCTGTAGGTCTGAACTGGGGACATTTGGTTGAACTCGTGCAGTGGAGATGGCATTTGTGAAATGCAAAATGACAGTGTCCTGTATTGGTTGGTTGGTCATCAGGATGGTCGCTTGTTCTTTAAGGGCAGTCTGGAATGCCTTTCTCTCTTTCTGTGAAGTCTGGTGTGTTGCTCTATTACTAGCTGCAAATGTATTTGGCCCTCTGCTAACTGAGTGACCATGGCCTCCATAGTGATAGGTTGCGTCATGGCAGTCTTAAATGACCGATCCTACTTCTGACACCGCTGTGGTCACGCGGTCATATATGACACTTAGGCGGAGAGTGGGGTTACTGTATGTTTAATAGTTCAAAAGAAAAAATATGATGGAGCACAGTCCTGGGAGATATCTCTCTCAATACAAATGGGGAGAGAACAGTCTTAGTGGTGCCAGTTTCCTTACTGTACACCTGGGTGGTTCCTTCTCTCCTGGGGTTTCTGGTCCTGGGCAGTCGTATCCTGCTTCCCATCAGAAGAAGGGGGTTTGACAAACATCCCTCAAAACAATCAAAGAAAAAAAGGCAGGCATCTGGTTCTGATTGTAGTACACACACTTTAGCCCTTCACCGTCACCCCGGGGTTTTGTTGTGCTTTGGTCCATGCGGTATGCTTAGTACACCAGTGAGTGTGACAAAACCTATTGGTGCCCCAACCTTCACCTATCAAACGTAAGGAAGTTTAGGGAGGGTGCTTGCCTTGAGCCACGGCCCTCCAGGGTCGTGGCAGAGGGAGTCTCACCACCCTTCTCTCATTCCGGACGGCTTGACTGGCTGGCAATGCCTTTCGGCATCAAATCCTTTGGCTCCTAATTTCTCTCTTCCTCTGGCTTCCTGTCTGCTCTCTGGAGTCTCCTTCTCCTCCTTGTAAGGTCGGTGTCAGTCCCCTTGCCGCGAGGTTCGCTGCCGGCTCCTCTTGACTCATTGCTCCCTTCTTCAGTCCTCCGAACCTCCTCCTTCATGCATCAGCCATTCCTCTCCTTTAGTAGCTGCTTCCGCCTTCTTGACGTATTCGCGTCACGTCTCCTGGGGCAGCTAGAGCGCCGCTTTCCCTAGCCGTGGCACTGGGGCTTTGTTGGAAATCCCGCCCGGGAGCAGCGCAGGATTACAGTCCACTAGTAGCATTGGTATAGGTCCACTTAGATGTGCCCTGCTTTAGAAAGTAACTCCTTTCCGGTCCGGGTGCATAGATTGTGCATTGTCCCTCTTTGAAATTCTCCTACTGTAAACCCTTGGTGTAAGCTGCATTCCTGCAGTTGTTGATTTAGGCCGTCTGATCCTTCAATAATTTTTGGATTGGCTTTTTAGACAGATCTTGGATCAGACCAGACAGTATTTCAGTCTCAACACCATCCTTATTAGTCTGCTTGGTGTATTCCTCCCCCTCCAAGAAAGTACTTCCATTGAAACGCAAGACAGTATATATAACTTTTGAAGTACAATAAATGACCACACCTTTTGGCACATGCATTTCTTCATCTTGTGCATGCGTTCTGTACATTATTTATGCAACTTATTTCAACTTTGGTGAGAGACTGTTAATGCTTTTGTCATTTTATCATGGCCATCCTATTGAGTCCCCTTGAAGATCACAGCCGCCTGGCATCAGTTTTCCCTCCTTGAGTCTTGTGACTTATAACAAAAGCAGAAATCTTGCAAGACTTATGACAGCCACTTTGGTGTCAGTTTGTCGATCTCCCACTAGTGCTTCCTGATGATAATTTTTGATATTATTGCTTCAATTATTATATTATATTATATTAATGGAAGTAGCTCTGTGCTCATGAGTATATCCACCACCTCTGCCACCACGATTTCAAAAGCTTACGCTTCCCTGCAGCCCACCATTACACGGTGAGATACATTTGTTAAACTAATGTGTATGGCACAAAATGTGGGCCATTTCAAATAAAGTAAGATTTCATGTGGTTTTTTGTTTTATACGGGAGACTGGTTCAAGAACAAAATGTATTGAGGACCGTTTACAGGAAAGTTCCTTATCGAACCACTCTCTTGTAGATATCTCATATGGCTTTTACGTGTGAGTTATATACACTGCCAGAGTAATGTTACTGTGTGCAACTGTCTTTAGTCTTGCACGTGATGTGGATTTTATTAAAATTGGAGCACTCCCCTACTCTTAGCTTGATGGTAAGTAGACATAATATTGAATCCAGCACCTACCCCAAATTAATGTAGACTGGAGTGGGAATAGTAAATTAATTTCAATTAGTGTCCAGCACCTACCCCAAATTAATGTAGACTAGAGTGGGAATAGTAAATTATATTTAATTAGTGTCCAGCACCTACCCCAAATTAATGTAGACTGGAGTGGGAATAGTAAATTATATTTAATTAGTGTCCAGCACCTGCCCCTAATTAATGTGGACTGCAGTGGGAATAGTACATTATATTTAATTAGTGTCCAGCACCTACCCCAAATTAATGTAGACTGGAGTGGGAATAGTACATTAATTTTAATTAGTGTCCAGCACCTACCCCACATTAATGTAGACTGGAGTGGGAATAATAAATTAATTTCAATTAGTGTCCAGCACCTACCTCAAATGAATGTAAACTGGAGTGGGAATAGTAAATTATATTCAATTAGTGTCCAGCACCTACCCCAAATTAATGTAGATTGGAGTGGGAATAGTAAATTATATTTAATTAGTGTCCAGCACCTACTCCAAATTAATGTACCCTGGAGTGGGAATAGTAAATTAGATTTAATTAGTGTCCAGCACCTACCCCAAATTAATGTGGACTGGAGTGGGAATAGTAAATTATATTTAATGAGTGTCCAGCACCTACCCCAGATTAATGTAGACTGGAGTGGGAATAGTAAATTAATTTCAATTAGTGTCCAGCACCTACCCCAAATTAATGTAGACTGGAGTGGGAATAGTAAATTATATTTAATTAGTGTCCAGCACCTACCCCAAATTAATGTAGAATGGAGTGGGAATAGTGAATTATATTTAATTATTGACCAGCATCGACCCCTAATTATTGTAGACTGGAGGGGGAATAGTAAATTATATTTAATTAGTGTCCAGCACCTACCCCAAATTAATGTAGACTGGAGTGGGAATAGTACATTAATTTTAATTAGTGTCCAGCACCTACCCCTAATTAATGTAGACAGGAGTGGGAATAGTAAATTAATTTAAAGTAGTGTCCAGCACCTACCCCGAATTAATGTAGACTGGAGTGGGAATAGTAAATTATATTTAATTAGTGCCCAGCACCTACCCCAAATTAATGTAGACTGGAGTGGGAATAGTACATTATATTTAATTAGTGTCCAAGACCTATCCCAAATTAATGTAGACTGGAGTGGGAATAGTAAGTTATATTTAATTAGTGTCCAGCACCTACCCCAAGTTAATGTAGACTGGAGTGGGAATAGTAAAATAAGATTTAATTAGTGTCCTGCACCTACCCCAAATTAATGTAGATTGGAGTGGTAATAGTACATAAATTTTAATTAGTGTCCAGCACCTACCCCAAATTAATGTAGACTGGAGTGGGAATAGTAAATTATATTTAATTAGTGTCCAGCACCTACCCCAAATTAATGTAGACTGGAGTGAGTGAGGTTGAGTATATACTACTTGCTCAGGTTAACTTTAAATCCCGCCACTGATTTAAAGCGCTCCAGTTCTAATTGCACAGCCGGGAGAGAGAGGGCCGGTTCGGAGAGGAATAGGAGAAAGTCGTCAGCGAAAAGGGTGATTTTGTGTGATTCTCCTGTAAAAGGGAGACCCCGGACGTCTGAGTTAGTTCTAATCGCTAGCGCCGGGGTTCGATGCTTAAGGCAAAGAGCAGGGGCGAAAGGGGGCACCCCTGCCTATTACCTCTCGAATGGTTAAAAGAAGAGGAATGACACCCATTCACGGCGACCTTGGACTGGGGGAACACATAGTTAGCCCGAATCATGGATAGAAATTTGGTGGAGAAGCCGAACGCAGAAAGCGTCTGGAACAGAAAGGGCCAGCCCACCCTATCAAATGCCTTTTCGGCATCGAGCCCCACTAGTACTGCCGAAATTTTGAATTTATTGGCCTTCTCGATCAGATGGACTATACGTCGAGTGTTGTCGTGGGTCTGGTGCCCCTTGATAAATTCAGACCGATCCGGATGGATGAGGGTCGGCATCAAGTGGTTAAGTCTATTCGCAATTATGGAGGAATACAGTTTCGCATCCAGGTTGAGGAGTGCGACAGGTCTGTAGGAGGCGCATCTCCTAGGGTCCTTCCCCGACTTGGGTATAACCGAGATCAAGGCCTCCGCCATAGAACCAGAGGTCTCACCTTCCTCTGCCATTTGATTAAATAAGCGAACGATGTGTGGACTAAGTTCAGGGGAGAACATCCTGTAGAATAGTGCTGTATAACCGTAAGTCCCCGGAGCTTTGTGGGGCTTTAGCGCACTAATAGCCGAGACCGCTTCTTCCCTAGTGATAGGAGCTAAGAGTGTGTTGTTCCATTCAGCAGATACCCGGGGCAGAGGCAGGGACTTCAGATATTCAACTTGCTGGGCCTGGTCCAAAGAGTCCCCAGAGTACAGGGCTCTGTAGAACGCTCAAAAGAGCTCGGCCTTCTCTTCATCCTTGTGCGTTATTTCACCCGAGGGGTCTCGAATCCCTCCTGTATATTCCTGTTCTCTTTTGTCCCGTAGTTGCCTGGCCAGATGTTTGCCCACTTTATTGCCCTGTGAGTAGGATAAATGCCTCAGTTTCAGCAAGGTAAATTCCGCCCTATTGATGTAGAGTACCTGGAGTTTACCCCTAACAGCCGTCAGGTTCCGTTGCGTCTGCCTTGTAGGATTCGCTTTGTGAGCCTTCTCCAGTACAGACAACTCATCCTCTAGTTCCTCCCTCTCTTTGCTCCGTTGCTTGTTGAGAGGGGCATTGAGGGCCACACATTGTCCCCTAAAAAACTTCTTGAAGGCGTCCCATGTGTTGTATACCGATGTGTCCTCCGGGTCGTTAAGAGAAAAGAAGTCAGTGATGGCCCCTCTCAATTTGTCACAGGAAGTTTTATCTCGAACCAACAAAGCTGGAAAATACCACCTGGGGTAGGCCTTGCTACTCACCCCCCAATGGAGATATACCACATACATACTATCATCAGAAACTGCCAGCAGAAAGATCTTGGCCTCTTGTAAGTCGCCCTGGAGTGTCTGACTAAGAAATATATAGTCCAAGCGGGAATAGGACCGGTGAACATTGGAGAAGAAAGTGTAGTCCCGGGTGTGTGGGTATAGGGTCCACCAGGTATCCAGAAGCCCCAAGTCCTGTATCCTTTGTTGTGTGCGCGGTGGAAATGTGCGTGGGTGCTGTCTAGATCTTTCTGCCATACCAGTCTACTATGAGGAACAGAGGCCCTTCCGCAAAATCCCAGGAGCGTGTGAAGGAACCCAGTCTGACCCGTGTTAGGAGCGTACACCACTGCAAAGGTACAGAGTTTCCCCCTCAGACGCCCCTTAACTATAACCCAGCGCCCTTCCTTGCATTCTGAACTCCCAAAGGTTGAAATTGTAAGGAGGAGCGAATCATGAGGACCACCTCCTTCTGCTTCGTAGAAGCTGAGGACCTGTAGATGAGTGGGAATTGTTTATGTTTGAGGCGGGCGTCTTCAGACTTAATTAAGTGGGTCTCTTGGAGGGCTACGATGTCTAGCTGGGGGTCTATAATATATTTCCAAAGCTTTTGACGTTTCTGGGGAGAGTTAAGCCCTTTAACGTTCCACGTTTCAATCGAAATCGGCATCACAACGATAGGACAGGATGTTGCGCATTGAAAAGCCCAGCCCCGCACACCTCACTTATGGTTGGTACATGGCTGTCTACAATGGTGTCACCTCTCGGGGAACCTCCTACGTGCCCCTGAGCACTCCCACAGAATTTTTCACCCCACCGCCTGCATAGACCACCCTCCTCGCCCTCGTCATTCTCCGCCTGGTCTTGCATCAGAAACATGAACCACCAGATTAGTCACCCCCTGAAAAACAACAAAATTGTGCCACCACCACGGCACACCCAAACCCACTCCCCACCCCCTCCGAAACCCCAAACAAGAACAAACCAACCCAGCAAGGCTCGGTCGCATGCCTGGGTGAATACGCCCCCACATGGACCAGGGGGACTAGGGGTCCTGGGACCCAGTCCGCGTCCCACCGTAGCGGGCATTCATGAAAGAATCACCCTGGCTGTAAATCGGGACCTCCACCAATCCTGAAAGGCTCAGTCAAGGTGCAGGATAGACCACGTTTATCTCAAAATTGCATGTGTTTTGACCCTCCCGGAACATAGGCCCCCCGTCCACCCAAGCAGAGGCAAGATTCGTCAACAGGACCCAGGAAAAAGGACCCGGATGACCACATACCCGGGCGGTGCAGCAGAGAGCCCCGTCCCTACGCATTAGAGCCAAACAGAGTCTGTCCGAGAGGCATACACAGTCCACCCTCATCGATGTCCAGCACCCTTGGAACCGTCTTAACCTGGATGCGATGGCTCACGGCAGATCCAGGCCCCTTCGCATGGCCGAAGCGACTCCCACCTGCGAAACTCCCATGCTGGTGCCTTCAGCGTCTCCCTCTCCTCGAGGTCGGCTCCCGAGGTGATGTGGACGGCTCTCCCTACGAGGAGGCTTCAGACGTCTCCGGAGAGGGACCCACCTCTTCCCGTGGCAGGCCCAGAAGGTTCTGACCCTCCTTCAGGTCGGTGATGTGTCTTCGCTTGTTGCAATACTCGAAGCTTAGGCCAAAAGGATATGTCCAACGGTATCTGACGCCCTCCGCCTGCAGCTTGGTGGTGATAAGCCGCAGCGTCTGCCTGCGAACCAACGTGGAGGGGGCGACATCTTGAAAGATAGTACATGAAAAGTTCTGGAAGGAGACTGAGTCCTTTGCCCTGACCGCTTGCAGCACCGCTTCTTTAACCTTATAGGAGTGGAACTTTGCTAGTACGTCACGAGGCCTTCTGCGATCACCATTCGGCTGTGACCCACTTGATGTACTCTGTCGAGTTTGTTCTTGTGCTTCTGGGGACTCAGAATTTCTGCAAACCGTCCTTCCGCAAAGGCCGCTATATTGGGCCCCTCTGCGCCTTCTTCCCGGTCCCTAATCCATATATTCTCCCTTCGTGCACGATTTTCTAAGTCTTCGGCCTTGAGCTACGTCCGCTGCAGTTGCTCCTTGAGGGCTTGGATGTCGTCCCGACATTCTCCAGCCATTTGCTTATGCTCCTGGTGCTGCGCCTCTAAATCCAGAACCCCGGTGCCCACCGAAACCACATCTTGTTGGATAGAGGTCAAGCGCTCAGATAAATCCGCTCGCAGTTGATCGATGGAGGACTTGATATCCTGGCTCAATTCAGTACGCAGTTCAGTTTTGAGGTCTTTGAGCATGGACATTAAATCCGCTTTCGAAAGGTCCATGGTTGCCCTATCGGTATCCCCTCGGAGAGCCAGACGTTTGTCAGTTGTATTGAAGAAGTCCAACACTTTGCTGGTCCCCTTATTTATGCCCTTCTTCGGCAGCATATGGAGAGAGCCCCCAAGGCCCACAGCAGCAGTATCCCAAGTATTGTCGGTAGCTCTAGCGGCAAAAGGTCCGAAATTCACACCTGGTTAGTAGCCTATAGTTCCTCCGCCTCCTCCAAGGACCTGCCGGAAAGGGCGACGCGCCTCGCAGCGGGCACGTAGCACCATCAGCAGCCGTTCGTGGAGACGTCTACGGTGGCGGGAGCTATATCTCCGGGCCCGCCGTCTTTTGGGCCCAGGTAACTGTGGAGTAGGGGCCCTCTCCACTCAGCATGTTATTAGCTGAAAAACCTCGCCAATTGTGTGATCGTCGCTAGCAGAAGTGTTGTGCCCATTGCGTGGGTGGTGCATATATAGGTGGAGATCAGGAGGGCTTTGATTAGGACCAGGTGATTGCATGGGAGGACCAGGCCAGCTCCAAGTTCTCAGCGTGTAGATCTCAGAGCCTCTCTGCACCTTGTGGCGTCCCGACGGCCGCCATTTTGAAGTCAGGCATGGGAATTTGCATCTCCGCACATCGCCCACAAGGGTAACAGCCGCACCTGGGAACTCACCGTCAGCACTCCTAGAGTGTCGGACCCTTCCGCTGCCCGTCGGTGGACCACATCTGCCGTGGAGAGACCTCCGCTCGCTGCCGAATGCAGCAAACCAGGCGCCGCCATTTTGTCCTCAGCTCAACCTCAGAACACTGACGAACTCGCAGCCACCTCGCGAGTGCAGTAAAACCCGCCAAAACCGCAGCCGCCGATGCCTCACATCTCTCTGCGCTAGTGGGTGAGTTTGGGGGATGATTCCACCGCAAATACCACCAGTAGCGCCCGCTTGAAAGTGCGCGGACCGGGAGCCAAAGCAGGCTACGTCTGCTCGGCCATCTTGCCCGGTCACGCCCCTTTATATTAATTTTGATAGTAGTTTGGTACTATTTAGTGTAGTTATAAGTAAGTTAGTTGTATTAGGCGTTTTGATATGTTATATTTACGTGTGGTGGATGTACGTATTTTTAGTGTTGTTTATTCTTGTTTATAGAGTTAGTGTTTCAGTAGTGTTACTGTGAGTAGGTGTTTATGTGTTGTTTTATGTGGGTGGGAATATATGTTTTTTGTATTTTTATTCCAGGAGTTTGTGGTATCGGAAAGAGTATTTTTTTTTTCAAAGAAGTGTTTGTTAGTTTTATTAACTAATGGATTTTTAACACTTCTTTAAATTTTTCGGTTTTCCTGGAGCGTTTGTTCTATATTTTATAATTTTTCGGGTTTTTCATGGTTTTTCGACGGACCTTCGTTGAATGGATTATTCAGTTTTGGGACAATTGTATTTTTTCATTTTTTTGGGGGCAAACTTTTTCTAAACTGGATTGTTTTGGTGAAAATGTATTCTACAGCCTTTGGGATATGCTTGGTAAGTTTTTTAAATTTTGTTTATTGTGGGTGGGTAATATTATTATGAATATTGTTATGTTTTATTTATTTCAAATACTATTAATGTGTGTATATATATTTTATAAAATATTACATATATTGCACACATTAATTATTTTTGAGATAAAATATATTATTGTTTTTCACATTGTATTGTTTGTATTTTTGTAGTACTGCTTTGTTGTTTAGAGTAATTTACAGTAGTGTTTTGGCTATTATGTTGGGGTATTCAATGCCTTTTGTGCTAGGCTACAACTTTACTTGTTGTTCTAGGTATTTGTGCATTTGCTTGGTTTGTTTAGATGTTTTTGGAGTTAGTTCAGTAATGGATTGTTCCATTCGGAACTCTTGATAGCTTTGTTCCTTTTGTAGGCATTTAATACATTTTTCGAAACTTGGGTTAGTTCTGCCTTTTGATTGGAGGAAGGCATTGTGCCAGCCTTCGACAGCGATGTTTGTTTTTGATTCCCCATTTAAGGTGCTTCGGTAAACGTTCCACCAAGGTATTAAGAATGTAGGATTTCTCCTGTGGCCAGATCTATGGAGTCCACCTACCCATGTGTCCTCAAAGTAGTCTAAGAGTGGACTTAATTTAGCTTCATTTTGTTTGTAAAAGGTGCTATCAATTAAAATGCTTTAGTGTTCTGCCACGTCTGTTTCTGGAACGTAAGCTAGTGCTGTTCGTTTTTTATTTGATATGCAAAAGATGAATTTGTTGCATATTCTATTCTTAGGGTTGTCTTTTATAAATGTCTCCATAGACCCTGGTTAAAGTGATAATAGCAGCCTTGGATACAGGTATGGGGATGTATTTTTAAAATACTTGAAAGCATTGCTTGTTCAAAATCAAGTATTATTTTTTCAGGGGAATAGTCTTTAGTCTCTTGTTTGATAGTGTTTAATGATTCCATATATGTGGAATTATTTTTATTTGGTAGCAGTGCATAAAGTAGAGGTATGTTGCAGTTTTGATATAGGCCATGTATCGTGTATAATTGGAAAAAAGGTTTGGGACAGATGTTAAAAGTCTCATCCATCATCCAATATTGGCTTTGCTGGAGTTTTATGAGGTTAATAGCTGTGCCAAAAATTAACAGTCTTTTGTCATTTTTTTCGTTGTCGTAAATGACAAATGGTCGTTTGTTTAAAGTTATAATTTGGTCAGGATTTAAAATTATATCGCTATAGGTTCAAGGAGGTGGAGTGGTAGTGGTAGTTGTTCTTTTGGTACGTGATATTGTTCTTTTTAGGGGAACTATATTTGGCATTTGGGTAGTGGTTGTTTTAGGTATTTGGGGAATCTGTTCTTTTAAGATGACGCTTGTTGGTTTTTGGGAACCTGTACTTGCTTCTTTTACTTTTTCTAATGCTGTTCTAACTTCAATTTCTGTTACGTTTGGGGGGTGGTTGTGTTCCCTAGTATAAAGTACTTTTGCTTCCCTAGTTGTTGCCCTTCCGTAACATTTGTTGGAGTAATATTTGCAACATTTCCAATTAACTTTCCTCCCAAATTGTTTTTCTTGGGTATAAGTGTAACCCAAGTAGCAGAGTAATAGTTTTCCTTTCTGGCTGGTAACAAATTCAGCTCCTTCTGTCATTTTGTTTTTTGTTATTCTATAAGAAATATATTTTATAGTTATTTAAAAAATAGCTGTATGTATTTCAAGTTAAATTTAAAAACATTTCTATAGTATATACTTACATTTTTGGAAATTCTGTCTTTGATTTTGATGTCCTTTACTGTTTAGTTGTGGTCTGTATTTTCTGTGTTTTCTTTATCTGAAAAAAATGCATTTATTTGTGTTACTTGTTCAGATATATTTTTTAGGTTGCAGTTACAGTTTTTGCTATATGGCTGAGATACCCGCCACCCCCTCTCAACACAATCCCCAAAAGGAGGGAAACCGGAAACAGTTCTTAAAGTTTTTGGATGTGGGATGGAGTGACCATCCCGGCCGTATTTATTAAAACAAAATTAAAACATTAAACGTTTTCATGTTATGTACAATTTCATTATCACATTACGATGTTTGGCTAACCTTAACATAATCTCTAATACAGAGGTTCTCCTAGCCGAACTAGCATCCTACAAAACATTCTCTAAGAACACTGAAATTGTACATCCTAACGTTTAAGGGCCAACGGCAAGGTCATAACCGGTGTCAAGATCCCTAACCAGACTTACCCCTCCCACTTGGGAGGGGCGACAGCACAGAGGCTTACCTCAAGTGCAACTACTAACAATTTCCCTTGACTTGACGGGGGCCCTTAAGACTCGACGCCATTTAAAGGTCGTTCGAACACTTGTGTGTGGTATCTAGAAGGTATCGTTGACCTCTCCCCACCCCACACAACTTACCGCATCTGCCGTCGCAGATGACCCTGGCCCCGGGAAATTCCCCAGGAGGGGGCTGTAACCCCTCCTACAAAGGAAGGGGCCTTGACCGCCTTTCCTTTACTTCCGGCGACCCGCCCTTAGACGGGACCGCCTCCCCACTGAGGGGCCAATGGCCACCTCTCCCGAGCGCTCCCATCCGTGTTGGGTGACGCCCACTCATAGGGATCTACCAATTAGTGCTCACCGATCATGACCTTACCGCCTACCAAAAATAAATACGACAATTCTGAAACCTATGAAAACATTGGTCACTACGACCGAAAGAGCCTGCTAGAAATGCAACACTACATCAACTCATTTTAATCGTAACAACCTAGACTGTATTCACCATACTTTATTATGATTAACCACAAACTGATACTGTCACAGCCTGTAAACGAAATGGAAAAACCAACTTATAACTTCACTTTATTGCACAACAACTTGCTGTCCTCAGGGGCTGGTGGGTGGGTCAAAATTGGCTCTTCGTTCCGTCCCGAGCTCACGTGTAGCGAGGGGGTGCAGCTTCGGAGCACAAGAACAAGAGGACGTCTTCTGGTCTTGCGCCTTCTTTTATCCGTCTTCAGGGTGGGCGAAAAACCCGCCCCTGCCCGCCCCGAGGGCGTGGCCGGCTGCGTCGGTGTCTAGGCCAGCCCATTCTAGGGCGGGAAAAAGCGCGCCCCGGCTACACCGCTTCGGGCATACCAGCCGAGACGCGCCTCCCGCCCAAAAATGGCTTCCCGGGGGGATCGAGGCACTCAGCCATACGTTCGGGGGGACCGAGTGGTCGCCCCTTTCCATATGGCTGAGATACCCGCCACCCCCTCTCAACACAATCCCCAAAAGGAGGGAAACCGGAAACAGTTCTTAAAGTTTTTGGATGTGGGATGGAGTGACCATCCCGGCCGTATTTATTAAAACAAAATTAAAACATTAAACGTTTTCATGTTATGTACAATTTCATTATCACATTACGATGTTTGGCTAACCTTAACATAATCTCTAATACAGAGGTTCTCCTAGCCGAACTAGCATCCTACAAAACATTCTCTAAGAACACTGAAATTGTACATCCTAACGTTTAAGGGCCAACGGCAAGGTCATAACCGGTGTCAAGATCCCTAACCAGACTTACCCCTCCCACTTGGGAGGGGCGACAGCACAGAGGCTTACCTCAAGTGCAACTACTAACAATTTCCCTTGACTTGACGGGGGCCCTTAAGACTCGACGCCATTTAAAGGTCGTTCGAACACTTGTGTGTGGTATCTAGAAGGTATCGTTGACCTCTCCCCACCCCACACAACTTACCGCATCTGCCGTCGCAGATGACCCTGGCCCCGGGAAATTCCCCAGGAGGGGGCTGTAACCCCTCCTACAAAGGAAGGGGCCTTGACCGCCTTTCCTTTACTTCCGGCGACCCGCCCTTAGACGGGACCGCCTCCCCACTGAGGGGCCAATGGCCACCTCTCCCGAGCGCTCCCATCCGTGTTGGGTGACGCCCACTCATAGGGATCTACCAATTAGTGCTCACCGATCATGACCTTACCGCCACAGGTCCGGATAGTTGACCGGCTATCCGGACCCCCCACAAAACTCCTACCTAAAGGTCATGTTCCAAAGATTTTAACCAGGCTAGGAAGTCTCCTATGAGTAACTCATTCCCCGCCCTCGACAAATGCACACCATCCCCCAGATACATACTGTCATCATTAATACCATTATGCGAGATCGAATGCAATGCCTTGGAACGGAACAACCTACTCACTTTGTTATTCAATTTTCTAACAGAATGATTCAAAGCAGGGATCGAGATAGCCCCCCGCCACACTTTTCGTGGGATCATATGAGACCATGCGATTAGGCACCCCGGAACTCTCCTCGCTAACCAACTTACCGTGGAAAGCATAGCCTCCAGGAGAAGTCGTCTACCGGTGGTGACCAGATCATTGCCCCCCAAATGCACTATGACTATGGACGGCGGTGACCTCATCCGCTCTAACAAGCCCTCAAAAAATTCCTGAAACTGGTCAATACAGAGACCGCCCCTTCCGTAGAAGGACACTCTGTACCCGTATTCCTCAGGTACGTGAACCATGTCACCTGCTTTGAATACGTCTGCAGCCCGTCTCACGTATGAGTGGCCCACGACCCAAACCTCCTTCCTCACAGCCGGTGACGTGCGACCGCTGACCTGGTGTTGGGTCGACTGCTCAGTCTGCCCTGCCGCGTAGGCTTGCGCAACTGAAAACAAACAAAGACAAGAGGCGTGAGTACAAGATTACAGTTTCACAACATGTGCAATCGCACGTACCTCTTATAACAATTGGAGGACCAGCGCCCCACACGTTTCACTTGTTCTACATTAAGACCTCTGGCTGTAGCTTCAGTGGCAGCCCCTATACGAAAGGAGTGGGTCCCAAATTCGCCCGGGTCCAAGCCCGCTGCGGCAATGGCCATTGCAAGCACCCGTTGAAACTGAAACCTCGTCAGCGGGGTGGCGTCTGCATGCCTCAACAATGTCCCTCCCCATGATGCCACCCTTCGTGCTAGGTAATCTTCTAAGCACTGTACCGGACACATGGATGAGTCGGGGTTCCTGCGGATGATCGTGCAGTCCCCTCTCCCATCTTGGTCAGTCTTGGACCTGAGAAAGGAGACAATCATCGCGTCACCCCTGATCTGGACATGCTCCCTGCACAAGCCCCCCGTCACGTCCCGTTTGTTCCTTGCAACCAGCTCACTAACTCTCATAGCCCCGTGAAATGCCAGCGTAAATGCAGTCCGGAACAAACAGGTCTCGAACGGGGACGAGCATGTGTTCGGGAGCGTGACCAGTAACTGGGACAACCTGTCTAGACCTATCGGTCGTCGTACATCTACTCTGCGACCCTCTAGACGTTGCCACCCACGTAGCGCTTTTTGTACCGTGAAAGACGCTGTTGGGTCCAGGATGCCATGGGCCCTGGCAACAAAGGAAATGGCGGCACGATGCCTTTGGGCCGTAGCCACCGATTTCCCAGCCCTACGTAAGGACATCAGAAAAAGTACTACCAACTCCTCCTGACCCCAAAGTCCTCCTCTCTCTGCCCCCAAAAAGGCTAAATAGGCCTGGAACGCCCCTTCATATGCCTTCCTTGTCCTGGGTGCTAGACTCTCTCCCACGAGGTGACGAAGTTCGGGGCACCGAGAGACCAGAGAGCTTCGGGGAAGGGTGCCGGCTCCGGGTCCGCTGAAGGAAGGAAACCCGAGAAAGCCTGCATATGAAAACGAGACAGTGCATCAGCAGCCTGATTCATCACCCCTGGGACATGTTTTGCTCTGAATACTACGTTCAGTTGCATACACAGTAAGACAATTTCTTTGAGGAGCCTCAAAATCAACTTACAACGGGCTGCCTGACTATTGATGCATTCTACCACGGTCATATTATCGGACCAGAACACAACAGAATGATCTCTGAACCCTTCTGGCCAGGTTCTCAGGGCCACCAGAATGGGAAATAGTTCGAGGAAAGCGATGTTACTTGTCAGCCCCTTCTCGTGCCACCATAGGGGCCACTTTTGTGCCGACCATTTCGTGCCGAAGATGGCGCCAAAACCTACGCTTCCTGCTGAATCTGTCCATAGCCCAAGCTCTTCAGAGGAGACGGCTGGCTTGTTCCAGACGACCCGGCCATTGAAGTCCGCCAAGAATGCTAACCAAATCCGCATGTCCTGGCGGACCTCGGCCGATAACCTTGTGCGATGATGACCCTCCTTTAAGCCAACCATTGCTTGGGCAATTGAGCGGGAAAAGGGGCGAGCCATTGGTATCACCCTCAAGGCAAAGTTCAACTTTCCCACTAACTGTTGCAACTGATGCAGTGTAACTTTGGATGCCTTTAAACATACTTGGAGGGCTGCCCTGAATTTCGACACTTTGCTAGCTGGTAAACGGAAGCACCCCTCCCTTGCGCCCAACTCGATCCCCAAAAACTCGAGGCAAGTCGTGGGACCCATAGTTTTACCTGGTGCCAACGGCACGCCAAGATGATCCATTAACACACAGAATTCAGCTAAGGCCCGGGCACATTCGGGAGTACCGGCGGGGCCAAGGAACAGAAAATCGTCAAGGTAGTGCATTACATTTCGGAAACCCGTTTTCTTAGTGAACACCCATTGCAGGAAAGTACTGAATTTCTCAAAGTAAGCACATGATATAGAGCATCCCATTGGCATACACCTATCCATGTAAAATGACCCCTGGAACCCGAATCCCAGAAGACGCTGATCGTCTGGGTGTACCGGAAGCAACCGGAACGCTGACTCGATATCAGATTTCGCCATCAACGTCCCGTGCCCCAGGCGATTCGAGATGGCTACCGCCTCATCAAAAGATGCGTATCGCACCGAACAAACTTCTGGCTCAATTGCGTCGTTCACCGAAAGACCATATGGAGCAGATAGATTATGAATCAAACGAAACTCACCCGGGTCTTTCTTGGGGACCACCCCTAACGGAGAACAAACGAAATCCGGTACCGGGGGCTCACTAAACGGGCCGGCGACCCGTCCCCGGCTAACCTCTTTCTGAATTTTTTCTTGCACTACAGATGCATGTTGTAAAACGGAAAGTTGATTTTTGCACATCCCTACACCCTGAAAGTCCCCTACCGGGATGCGGAAACCATGTGTAAAACCGTTCCGCAGCACCCCGGCAGAAGTACGATCCGGGTATTCGCTGAGCCAGGGAATCATTGCCAAGGTATCAATCGGGGTTGGTAAAGGCGCCCCTCGGCCTAGTTTAGACCTGTTTGGCGCCTCCCTTACCCCCATTCTCACTCGTTCTGGCTCTGCACGATGACTCAGGATGGGACGACCCACACGTACTACACTCATGTTTGAATTTACACGATCCCGGAGGCCTGGTACACTTCCCCTTGTTAAAATTAAAACAGAAACCCTTTCTACCTGTATTGCCTGCGGGCCTCGACTGGTCGTCGGTGCTCGTACTTGGTCGAAAGGGCGTCCCCACATTTTGGCGGGAGTAATCAACAACAGTGCTCCCGACCAATGGCATTCTTAACATTCCCGATTCTTTCATTTTATCCCATGTTAAAGAATCGTAACAATCCCAAGTCAAACTCTTGTTATGTTCCTTTTCTTTCCTGAACAAATTGTCATAACAAAACCAATGGTTACCTTGATACGCTGTCGAGTAACCCATAATTCGTGATTGATAAACGGGAAACTCAGGAAGCAACTCGGGCCTACGTTCCCCCAAAATTGATGTGAAAATACCCCATGCATTGCCCCAGTTGCCAATGTTCTCATTGACCTTAAAGGCGGCCATCTTTGCGCGCCAAACACTCGGATGCATTAAGTCCTTCTGACTTTTTACATGCTCCACATCATAATGGTCAACAAGCAGGGAAAAAATATTCACGTACTCCCCCGCCCAGATCTTTTCTTTTATAGCTAAAGGCACATGTTGTCCTAATCTCTCTCTACGAGAGGGTGCTGACTCGTCCCTTGCAATCGGCAATGGCCGCTTACCTGCACCGGACGCAGCTTCTGCCGATTGCGACTTGTCTATCCCCGCCAACGGCGTAGCCACTCTAGCTGCCTCTTTCTTCTCACGAAGCCCTTTTATCAGCGCCTGTGCTTCGGCAGCCGTGGCGCCATCACTACTATCCCCCAACCATGCTGCTAGCTGTGCTGCCAGCTCGGGGGGCATGTCTTCCTTGGATGTCGGGGTGACGACAACGGGGATTGGATTCCCCTCCATCGGTACTGGGGTCGGCGCCTCGAGCGGGGCAGAGGGAACCGGGACGGCCCCACCGGCTGGAACCTTTCTCGGCCTCTTAGGTCTCCCTCCAGCCGGCGGGGTGCCCGAACCCTCCTCCCCATCTCGCTCCGCCAACCGTTTCTTTATGTCGGACACTTTTTTGCAAAGGGCCCGCACCATCTGTTCGGTCGTCATTCTTTTTGCGCCTTTCTTGGGCATCTCTCCGAGGAAGTATCTAGAAGACAAAGAAAAAGATCAAAACGCTCAAAATTGGCTCTTCGTTCCGTCCCGAGCTCACGTGTAGCGAGGGGGTGCAGCTTCGGAGCACAAGAACAAGAGGACGTCTTCTGGTCTTGCGCCTTCTTTTATCCGTCTTCAGGGTGGGCGAAAAACCCGCCCCTGCCCGCCCCGAGGGCGTGGCCGGCTGCGTCGGTGTCTAGGCCAGCCCATTCTAGGGCGGGAAAAAGCGCGCCCCGGCTACACCGCTTCGGGCATACCAGCCGAGACGCGCCTCCCGCCCAAAAATGGCTTCCCGGGGGGATCGAGGCACTCAGCCATACGTTCGGGGGGACCGAGTGGTCGCCCCTTTCCATAAGTTTTAGCTTAGACTTATTTTATGTTTCTTTTAAAAATCTTTGTACATACTTAGTTTGTTAGTTGTATATTAGTTTTCTGAGTTCTGTTCTCTGTTCTTTGTCAGTAGAGTATTCTGTAGTGGTAGGGGAAAAGAAAAGAAAAAGTAGATATGCATTAGTAATTGGATCATGTTTGTTATTTTTTACATTTTAGCAGTCAGTTTCATTTAGTTTATTTTAGTTACTTACTTTTAATCGACTTAATTTTAGGTTGAATCTTGATGTTCTTGTAGGTGTAGTCGAATGTATCCACAGTATTTTCTCCTGTTTTTTTTTATCTTGGGGTTTGTGTTTAGTGTTTAATTGTATATATAGTGTTTTAGAGTTAGTAATTAGTTTGCTATTAGTCAATTTATATTTGCAGTGTTTTTATTGGTTAGTTTGTATTTTTGAAAATATGTTTGGGTATTTACTTTCCATATAAGGCAAACGCTAATTAATATTTTGGTGAGTTAATTTTATATTATTTATTTAAATAGTTTTAGTTACATTTCTATAGTTTTTAATGTATTTTAATTGTGAAATGTAATTATATTTATAGTTTGATATGAGAGATGTCTATTTTTGTGTTAATTTTATTTTAAAATGTTAAAAAGTATTATTATATATTTCTAATAATATTTGATATTTATAAATTAACAATGTTATTGTTGTCGATATTTTAATCTCCATAATTTTTACTTAGTGTGTATATTTTTTTTTAGTCTATATTTAAACATTTTGATATGTATGTTGTCAATTTTAGTGAGATCAATATTTATGTAGGTCAATATTGTGTATCCGATATTTTTGCATGTTTTTTGTTATGTATAGGATGTCGATATTATTGCTTTCGATATTTTTGTGTCGATATTTTTGTAGGACAATATTGTGTCCTTCAATATTATGTCAGTACTTCTAGCTAGATAGCCATCTGCCAAAACAAATATCATTGAAGAAAGACAACAACTCTTTCCAAATTTCTGCAAGATGAAGTATCGTCCGAGGCTGGAAGGAGTGTTATTGTGTGCATCAAAGCAATAAGTGGCTCATACTGTATGTTTTTTAATATATTTTTTATTTCTCAATAAATTGCTCTGTGATATTTTTTAAATCATTTTCTTTGGTTCGGCGCCAGATATTCTTCACAAGAGATCAGGTGGTTTTCTCACATAGACACTTGTGCGAGATTCAATGAGATACTGACATAGACACTTGGTCCATGGTGAGGTGTTTCCCCTCCTGGTATTATCCTGTAGGGACATTGTTACTTTAGTCTCTGTGATGATTCTCCGAGGCTCCGACACTTAGAACCACTAAGCCACAGAGAAAAGATATGGCAAATCGGCAATCAATCAACGTTTATTGTTATAAGTTAATAAAAAACCATTTCAGTATTACCATTTACATTAAATATATAAAACTCAGCCTTGCCTGGTATCCGAAAGATCCCGTTATCAGTTTATCGCTGTCTAAAAATACAATATAATGTGCTAAACGTTCGAATACCGATATTAATAAAGGTGATTAAAGTGCCATTATGCAAACATATTTAAAATCTGTGCGAAGTTCTGCCTTAAATAGTGGTAACAGCTGTGTCTAAAATATCACTTAACATTGTCAAACATTCAGCCCCAGTCACAGATTTGGGTTTAATCCATCATTATTCTGCTCACCACGCCACCCCAGTTCAGACATAGCCATATGCAAATCAGTCTTGACCATGTGCGTCATGGGAACAGTCCAGACGGAACTGCCAGGCCATGTCTTTAGTGAACCAGAATCAAGCATCCTAGGACTGGTTTCGAGCTTTGAGCCCTCATCAGCCAGGATAGCTTGACTCCATTGGCGTTGTGAGCACGGTACCCACGTCTGGGCATACCCTTCCTATTTAGGGTGGAAATGCAACACAAAAAGATGATGGACGAAATGTTGAACATTGTCAAACATTCAACCCGTCACAGATCTGGGTTTAATCCTTTGTTGTTTTGCTCACCACACCACCCCATTTCAGACATAGCCATATCCAAATGAGTGCTGACGGAACTGCCAGGCCATGTCTTCCCTAAACCAGAATCAATCATCCTAGGACCGGTTTCGGACTTCCTGCCCTCATCAGCCAGGATAGCTTAACTCCAGTGGCGTAGTGAGCACGGGACCCACGTCTGGGCATACCCTTCCCACTTAGGGGGAAAATGCAACACGAAAATATGATGGACGGAATGTTGAACAGTATCAAACATTCACCCCCAGTCACAGATCTGGGTTTAGTCCACCATTATTTTGCTCACCACGCCACCCCAGTTCAGACATAGCCATATGCAAATCAGTCTTGACCCTGTGCCTCATGGGAACCGTCCAGACCGCACTGCCAGGCCATGTTTTCCCTGAACCGGAATCAAGCTTCCTTGGACTGGTTTCGGGCTTTCAGCCCTCATCAGCCATGATAGCTTGACTCCAGTGGCGTAGTAACCTAGACAGCTAAACAAAACAAGCATTTGCAATGCAATAGGTCTCGCATTTGCAAGAGTTTAAGCTACTGGCATTGTAAATGATAATGCGTTTTATTTATCTGTTTTGATAATTAACACATAAATAGAAGACATTGCCATTTGCCAATAGTGCAACCTCTTGTAAATGCGAGACCTAATGCATTTCAAAGAGGTGTGCTGCCATTGTCCCAGGATGTTTGGAAAGTGAAAGCGCTCATGGCGTGCTGAAAGCTGCAGGAAAGCATGTCATGACTGCAGTAGGAGAAACTCATTAAAGAAAATAGTGCTTACAGACTAAATAAGACTTGCTGTACCTTCCTTTGTAAACTCATGGGAGGTTACAGATGAAGACATGGAGGTACTAAGGAGGGACTCACAAGCCTTTTAATGAATCAGAAGCCAGCATTTACAAAGGACAATGACACAACCCAATAACAAATACAGGCGGTAAGCAGACGGGGCTTCAAGTCCACGCTCAAATACAGCATGACTCGCAGAACAACTCTTGCGCTGCCCAGGCTCGACCTAAAAAAATAATATGATGCAACCAGTGCTGGCCACATCATAGCGCTTTTTAACATCACTTTTAGCCATGCTGCACACCAGCCACATTGCTTTACAATATGGCTAAAAGACATTGGCAAAGACAGTAGCTCTCATATGGGCCCAACCTAATGACTTTGTCAATGGTTGTTTTAATGGCCTTAATGGAAAAAGCTTTGTAACTAGTAATGAGTGCAGTTGAGCTGGGGAGAATAGCCTTTTAAGAGAAGTTATTCTGGGGTTGTGAACCCTCGCTAAATGAGATGGGTAATAGGGTATACCAGAAGGGTGGGTGAGAGACTGTTTCAACTCCAATGAAACTAAAAAGGCCATTTACGGTACGTGGGTTCCAGGAGATGCCGCTAGTCTTAGGTGGCATATGTTTTGAAGATCAGGAACAAGAGTTACTTTTAGTAGTTTCGCTGAGATTATTTTTCTGGGCATTTACAGTAATCTGAAGTGTTGAAAGGGGCAGGGAGATCATTTAAGCAAGTTGTCATGGTAGTTGAGAAGATATAGAGAGCATGTCATGTGGTTATAAAAAGGGGTCAGAGGTAGGCTTATGTATTTGAAGTCATATTTTAGGGAGCAGATCTGTGCGTTGACTAGTTGGAACAGTTTTATATTGTTGGGAGTTGGGTCATTGCTCTTTGAGGTGCTGGTGTTTTACTATTAGGTGTGGGTTTTGTATAGGAGGTGTTTACCAGTAGGAGAGTTTGAAACTCATTGTTTTCGTTTTGGTACTGCTACAGAGGAGGAGATTAGAAGATAGCAAATGAGGCATATTAGAGAGTTTGACAGATGGAGGGAGCTGCGATTATTTTAGGAGATAGATAAGACCGCAATGATCTGTATCATTGTAAGGATCTTTATTCATTTTCTTTTGCTGTTGTTCCAGGTTTTCTTAATTGGCAAATATTAATCATCAAAGCTTTATTTCGAAATATACAATATCATAAAAGTACATTTCAAGTACAAAACACAACTCATTGACTATACATTTTCCATAAAAATTTACTTATAAAAACCTTAGGTATTACAATAAATAATTAAAAAAGTATTACATTTGATCAGCTTTGTGAATATTTGAGCATATAAAAAGATACAGATAAAATTTATTTCATCAAATAGCCTTCAGCCTAATCAACCAAGCCCAACTAAGATAGATAAGACCGCATCCCAAAAAAGGTTTTTGCATTCGCAAACGGACGATTTTTGCGATTCGCGCCGTTTACGAATGCAAAAACGCTTGATGCATGTGGGCAAAAATTCCATGCAGAGAACCTCATCAAAATCAGATTGCATCAACGTTGGTACTTTAAAAAGTTTGTGAAAAATTCCCCATTCTCTTTTTTAACTTGAGGCGCAAGTGCACAGACTGAACTCCAACCGTGCCCGGAGTGTGTAATGGAAATCCTCCTGAAGGATTGCGAACAACCACATTATATATATATATATACATTTTATTTTCACCACTAGATGGTGCCGTATAAACAAGTAATAATGTACTGACTGTGTCCACACAAAAGGCTTTGTACGGAGGCACACTGCTTTATCTGCTGTCTGATTGTAATGATATAATCCATAGGTCTTCAATCTGTGGGGCGCAACCCCCAGGGGGGCCGTGGAGGCAAGGGAAGGGGGTCGCATCTTTTATTTACTAAAAGAAAACGTCCTAAACATATTTAAAATGCTTTCCCTGGAGTTTTATTCAGGGACTCTCCTGTGCTGGGAAATCGGAGCCACACAGACATCTAAAAATACGCCTTTCTACCAGTGTGTTGCTGGCCTGAAAGAAATGCAAATGTGCACAAAGAGTTAATCTGCAAATGTAAAGGACTTGCAGATTAACTCCTTGTGCACATTTGTCTTTCTTTCAGGTCAGCAGCACTCTGGCAGAAAGGTGTGTTTAGCTGTCTGCCTGGAATTGATTTCTCAGAACAGGAGAGTGCTGTTCCAGTTAAAAGACTGTGGCGTAACAAAACGTGAGGGGGTCCCCCTGCAAGATATGCTGAAGGGGCCCCCTCACATGTGGGGGGCCTTTGTTATGCCCTTGTTGCTATGAGTAGCATACGCATCTGCCAAGCAAATGATGGCAACAGGTACCAACGTTCAGTCTAACGCTGCACCAGACCCCACATCCTTATTTAGGATTATTTTTTGTATTTAATGTTTTGTGATTAGAGGAGCACTTTTCTGCAAGCTATTTATTTATATTTGGCCACTTCTAAAGCGCTATATACAGATAGGTACCTCAGCGCTTACTCTTCAAAGACCATTTCTGCAAATCACTAACACGTCCTATAAAATCACAGGAGGCTTTTAGTAGAAAAGTCAGGGGCCTCATTTATGAGAAATGACGCATCGCTGCGTGAAAGCAGCGATGCGTCACTTCTCAGTGCGCACTCCTTGCGACATGATTGATGCGTCATATTTACAGTATGACGCATCATGTCGCAAGGAGTTACAGATGCGTCAGTATTTCTGCCGTATCTGTAAGCGCAAAAGTCACGCATTGCTGGGGTGTGTCACAAAAGTGACGCAACCCCAGCAATGCGTCCTTTCACATGGGGAAAGCCCCATGTGAAAGGGCTTGCGTCAGTCTTACGCCTGCTGTGAGGCAGGCGCAAGATTTTGACGCAACAGCATCCTAAAAGTGACGCAGTGAAGTCTCATAGATTTCACTGCGTCACTATTACCTGACGCAGGTATAATGTGGCGCAGGGCTTTAAAAAGTGAAGCATCTACCTAGATGCGTCACTTTTTAAATATGGCGCAACAAGGTACATATTTTACGCCGCTGGTGCGTCACAAAAAGTGACGCACCGGCGGCGCAAAACTGATGCAAGGCCTCATAAATAAGGGCCCAGGTGTTTAGTAGCTCTCTAGTCTACATCCCATCAAAGAGTGCTCTTCTCAGATTCAGTGTTGAGCCAGTTCTAGAGCATTTCTGTGGCCACTGAAAACAATCTTTCACCATAAGGTTCTCTGAAACTTGGGAACCGTAAATAACCAAGCTTTTTATAGGCGCAGACCGCACTTGGGGGTATAGAACCTAGATGTGTGGGTAAGAGGATTATGTCTACTGCCATATAATACTTTATAAAATAAGCATATGTATTTCAAGTTAACCCTCTGAAAAACATGAAGCCAATGTTGTTTATTTATGCACTTTGAGAAGGACTTGTGTTTTTTAATGTTTAGTATGAGTCACGTTATTATTATTATTATTATTATTATTATTATTGGGACATTTGTAGAGCGCTGCGTTACGCACACCGGCGTGTCCACGCGCTGAAAGTGGGAGAGGCAGCAAGCAGGGGACACAAAACTGAGCGGACAATTATTTAGTGTAGAGGAATGTTTTAAGTTTCGCTTGGAACCTAGCCTCCTCCGGTTCCAGGCGCAAGTCCGCTGGCAGTTTATTCCAATTAGTTGCCGCTAGGCATCTAAAGGACCTACCTCCCATGCGGGCTTTCTTGATTCTCGGGATCCTCAGTAGGCCGCCCCCTGTGGATCTAAGCGCACGTGTTGGTTGGTACACTTCGATCAATTTAGTCAGAGGGTCGGGTGCCCTGCCATTCAAGATCCGATGACAGGTACAGAGGGCTTTGTATTCCACTCTTCTCCTCACAGGGAGCCAGTGTAACTGCTGGAGGGCCGCCTTAGAAGGCGCCCTTTTAGGCAGTCTAAGAATCAAACGCGCTGCCGCATTCTGCAGCACTTGCAGGCGTGCCATGCTTTTTTCAGGAGCCCCCAGGTACAGCAGGTTCCCATAGTCCGACCTAGCTGTCACCAGAGCATGAACCAGGGTTTGACGGGCATCAATCGGGAGTAAGTCAAGGACCTTTCTCAATTTCTTCAGAATCCCGAAGCAGACTCCCACCACCCGATTTATCTGGGGGCCAAAAGTAAGACCCGCATCAAACCACACCCCCAGATTGCGTGCCTCTTGGCAGGGGGTTGGGGTTGGTCCAAGGCAGGATGGCCACCATGCGGACGACCAGGCAGACTGGGCTCTCCCCACCACCAGCACCTCTGTCTTGCTGCCATTAAGCTTCAAACAATTGATGGCCATCCATTCGGCAAGGTCTTTCATGCACGAACGGAAACCATCGGCAGCAAGACAGGGCGCGTGCGATAGGGAGATCACCAGCTGCGTATCGTCGGCATATGAGACCAGTTGGAGGCCATGACTCTCCACAATCGAGGCAACAGGCGCGACATACATATTAAAGAGGGTTGGGCTCAATGACGAGCCCTGCGGCACGCCTTGGCCCAGAGGCACCCCCTTTGAATAGCAGTCTCCTTGCCTGACTCGAAAGCTTCTCCCCTTGAGGAAATCTTGGATCCATCTCAGCGCGGTGCCAGAGATGCCACCTCTGTTCAGACACTGTAGCAAGATGTTATGCGCTACAGTGTTGAACGCCGCGCTGAGGTCCAACAGGATCAAAGCCATAGTTTGGCCTGCATCCACACCCTCTCTCAGATGTTCCGTAGCCATAAGAAGGGCGGACTCGGTGGAATGTCGTGGCCTAAAGCCAAACTGCGTCGCATGGAGCAGTCCCCTCTCTTCCACGTGCTTCATAATTTGGGTATTGACCACCTTTTCCGCCACTTTGGACAGAAAAGGCAGGAGGGAGATGGGCCTCAGATTCTCTAGTACCTCGAAGCCAAAGTGGGGTTTCTTCCGGAGCGGGAGCACCACCGCCTGTTTCCACCCCTCAGGCAGCTTTCCCGATCCGAAAGAGATGTCGAGGACGTGCCTTATATAAGGCTCCAGGACTTCCAGACTATCTGCCAAGCGTTTTGGTGACACCGGGTCCCACGGAGACCCTGATTTGACAGAGCGGCACACCACTACTAATTCCTCGAGAGGAGGGATGCGGAAGTATGTAATATGCCCTGCCGTCTCCGTGTCCCCCAATGCTACCTCAAGGTCAGACCCTGTCGGCGGATTAGGGAACGTCGAGTAGATCTTCTCTACTTTCGCGGAGAAATATTCGGCAATCCGGTCACATGACTTCATTGAGCAACTCTCCGGCTCTGTAGGTGCATTAACCGAGGTCAAAGATTTATAGATGCCGAAGAGTTCTTTGGCCGAATTTTCCGCCCCCTGGATTTGTCCTGCATAGTAGGCTGCCTTTGACTTTTTTATCAGCCTATGGTGAAGGCGCCTTTTTCCAGAAACAATTCCCTGGCCTGGTTATCATAAGACACCCTCCAGACTTTTTCTGCCCGCCTACAGTCCGCCTTTGTTAGCCTCAGCTCAGCACTGAACCATGGGGCTGAACGTTCTTTCCGAGCACATGTGGATGTGCGGCAGAGTGGGGCTGTCTGGTCAAGCGCTTCAGTGATGCGCTGATTCAGGTTAGAGACCGCTGTTTCTATGTCTTCGCCCCCAGGCTGACCATCCCTACTTAAAGCTTGATTAAAATCCTCCACCGAGAATTTAGCCCACTTCCTCCGGAGATAATTAGAGGGTGCCTGGCTGGCTTTGTTGGTTTTTAAGCTCTGTATGGAGAATGCCACCAGAAAGTGGTCGGTCCAGGGGATGGGCTCAATACCTGACACCTCCACACCTCCCCAATTAGCATAGACCGGGTCCAAGAGGTGTCCCTGTCGATGCGTGGGGTCCGATAGCTTCAAATCCAGTTGAAGAGCAAGCATGTCCCGACAGAAGTCCTTGACCCCTGTGTCCTCTGGGCAATTTAGGTGCAAGTTCAGGTCTCCTAATAGGAGAAATTTGTCCCTGCGCAGGGTCGCCTCCATGAGGCTTTCTAGCAGGCTCTCCCTGAACTTTGTGCAAGCCCCTGGCGGCCGATATACCAAACAGCCATTGAGCGTCGTGCCCCCGTTGATTTGAATCGTGAAAAGGCCCGCCTCACTCTCCGCAATCAGCGTGCGCTCAAAGCAACAGCCCAAAGTTTTCCTAAAAATAATTGCAATCCCCCCTCCCACCCCCTCTGGCCTATCCTGCCTGACCCAGGAATAATTCTCCGGCGTGGCCTCGATAATGTCAGAGTCGGAAAACTGATCTAACCACGTTTCCGTTAGAAACAGTAGGTCAAACTTTTTATCATTAATCAGCTCGAACACGTCTAGTCTGTGTTTGCGTAATGACCTCACATTGAGGAGACCACACGACAGTGCCTGCTCCGTGGTATCCCGCGGCATGGTAGTAACACGGAAACCACAGTGAGGGCATACCCTATCGTTGCTCATCATACCGTGCATACATATGGAGGCCGTGCGAGGACGGAAACCAAGGAGTTGATCCTTAGTCCAGTAGATCTTACGGTCAGGGGTTCTCGCCCTAGCCCGCAGTCGGCCGCGGACGGGCGCAGACGGGCTCGACTTTGGCGACACTTCGGCGCGCCTTCGACGCGCCCGCTGCGCTCGTCCGCTGCGCTGCCTTGTTAACATCCGCCTTATATGCCCCAGAGCGAGTGCCTCAGGATGACTAGACCGCTAACCGGTCTCCCCCGCTCACCGGAAGTGGCAGTCTCGACCTTCCACGCCCTCCGCGCAACGGTGCTAGTCACCGCGTCGGACCAGGGCGGGAAGGAGAGGAGAGAACAGCCCCGGCGTCCGCTAAAGCAGGTAAGCCTGCAATTGACCCCACAGATTAAAAGTTTTGTTTCCAAAAAGCAATAATAAGTAAAAGCGCACACACGCTATTTAAAATCTCAGCGCCGAGCACAGTGGCTGTGGACACTAATTGCAGTTTATTCAAGGCTTTTGCAGGATCCCCAGATATACAGCATTACTGTAATCAAACCTCATAGTCAAAAAAACATAGAAAATCTGTATTCTTTGCTGGATGTTGAACAGAAACCTAACCCGTTTTAGTATTCTTAATTGAAAAAAACAGTTCTTAGTCAGTGAGCAAATCTATTTATACACTGGTAGGTCAAAATTAAATTTGATTACAAGATTCTTTATCAAATGTGCAGTGGGGTACTCTGATCTAAAGAGATGACAGCCATGCTATTCACAGAGGAAGTGGTCCCAACATTTCCAACCTGCTCTCCCTACCATCCCTATAGTCCTAATCTTGTCTCATGTTTTGTAAACACTGAACTAAAACGGTACTGTAGCTCAGTGAGTTGAGAGCTGTGTGACCTGTAAATTGCTGGATAAAAGCAAGGAAATTTAAGTCAGCGTTTCATCCGTCTAAAGTTGTTAAAGGCAGTGGTATTTTAAATGGATAACACTATTAAAATGTTCTATGTAAAAGTGCAGAAGAATTATAAAATTGGTATACTGCTTTGTGATAATGAGAAAGGAATGTCTTTGTATGGTAATACATGCATATGTATGTCCTTCCGAGCATGCACCTGACGTACCAACATATCAGAGTTGAAAGCAAATTGTAAAATTGTAAGATAGTTTCTGACTAAAGAGGGGGTCCTTCCATCTAACATTTTTTGATGGGGGTCTCGGCATCAAAAAGTTTGAAGATCGCTGATATAATCGTTTGTGGAGAACAATGTTCAACATGGCAAAGGTCACAGTCCAGGTTCAAGCCTTAGCAAGACCACTGAAACTGCCGGCAAAGCGGGCTCAACCATTTTTCCAGCCGCAGTTTGAAGGCTGGACAGGCAAACAGGATGTGTGCAATGCTTTCAACAGGGCCCTGACAACTATGGCAATCTTTTCCGTTATTGGTGGACCATTTTACTGTCACTTCCCCTACTGGGAAGGAGCCGTACCTGAAGTGCATATAGAGTATTCTATCTCTCGGTACTTTAATTAAGTTCAGGTAGGGTTCAAAGTATCTACTTTGCTTATGTAAGTAGAACTCCGTTGTCAATTTACCCATGTTAGTTCTTCTAATATCACGTTGGTCCACCCATTCCCAGTAGAGACGTAGGAGATCCTCCCTCCTTGGGGATTCCTGGCTGACCCAGCAATAACTGAGCCCAATTTCTGAAAGCATCTTTTTGATATCACGTATCCAGCCTATTTCCCCCCCCCCCAGTATCAGCTAATAACCTCAGTGAGTGCCTCTGCATATATTGAGAGCTCAGGTGTCCTCCTAATGCGGGCCCAGAATAATAAAGGGCGCAGCCTGACTATGTCACTTATCGACCGCCTACCCATGTCCTAAAATAGCGGGAAAGGGGGATGTATTTTGGTGCTGACACTAGATCTCTTAAGAATGTGTTTTCTGCTATGGAAAGCTCATCCAGTAGATCTAAGCATCAGCGGGAAATCCGTTACGCTCGCGGATTTTGCGGATTTTTGGGAAATCCGCAATCCGCGAATTTTGCGGATTTCCCGCAAAATCCACAAAAAAAAATCCGCGAGCGTAACGGGTTCAAAAGTTGAACCCCCACTCATGCAACTATTTTACAATGGCGCCAGCAAGCTGCCAGCGCCGTTGTAAAATAGTTACAAAGTTAGCTTGCACAGGAACCACTAGATAAAACGAAGCAGGTGCTGCTTTATTTTATCTAAGTGCTTCCTGTGCAAGCTAACTTTGTAACTATTTTACAACGGCGCTGGCAGCTTGCTGGCGCCATTGTAAAATAGTTACAGGCACAGCCTTACACAGGTCACTCAAGGGACCCCTGCACCCTTCAGGGCGATTGCATAGTAACACACACATGGTCACTCGAACTAGTTGATGCTCAAATTCAGTGACTCATTCATTAGCCCAAAAACAATCATGAGCGTCTTCGAGGCTGGACAGGTGTGCCTCTTCCCAAATCTACCGTGGAAAATCAGCTGTGATGCTGGGTAGAGGGCGGCCTTTGCATGGTCGCTCGAACTAGTTGATGCTCAAAATCAGTGACTCATTCATTAGCCCAAAAACAATCATGAGCGTCTTCGAGGCGGGACAGGTGTGCCTCTTCCCAAATCTACTGTGGAAAATCAGCTGTGATGCTGGGTAGAGGCCTTTGCATCCTTGACTTTCATGAGCACAATCCCCGTGCTGTTCCTGTGACCAGGAGCTTCTTTCTCTTCATATAATTGTGTTTGCACGGGTTGCTGCAAGTTCGCACGCGTTTTGTACAATTTCACAATTTGCAAAATTGTACAAAACCCTCGCGAACTTGCAGAAACCCGTGCGAACATTTCGCAGATTTTGCGGATTGCGAGTTCGCAAATCCGCAAAATTCGCCCATACTTAAGTAGATCCTATCCCCAAACTTCGGCACCATATAGGGCAGCACTGACCACCTTTGCATTATATATCTGTAGGGCTGGGGCTACAGGTCTTGGGTGGGAAAGGCGGTATTCTTTAGCCACTGCACCTGCCGTACGCTTGTGGGCCATCAGCAACTTGCCCAGGTGTGGCCTCCATGACATATTATTGGATAACCTTACGCCTAAGTAATCAAAGGTATCAACCTTTTCAAGAGGAATCCCTCCTAAAAGTGGTCCCTTCCTGCATGCCACATGAGGGTTGAAGGCCATAAATTTGGTTTTGCTGGCATTTATGATAAGGCCCCGGGTTTCGCAGAAGAGATGAAATCTGTCAGCTAGAGGCTGTAGCCCAGCCGGGGCCTTAGATATCAACAGCGTGTCATCCTCAAACAACAAGGTTGGTATCTTTCCCCCCCTGGCTCCTCTAAGGGGAAGTCCACTACCCCATTCACTTATAGGGAGAACAGGGTAGGTGCCAAGACGCAGCCCTGTCTTACACCTCGCTTGACAGGGAAGTGCTTGGTAAATTGACTCTGGTCTCCCCCCCTAATCTGGGCAAAGATCCCCTTGTGCAACCGGATTAATAAATTGTGGACAAAGGGGGGCATACCCATTTGTCCGAGCGTGTCCCATAGCCTGGATCTAGGCATCCGGTCAAAGTCAGTCTTAAGATCAATAAATGCTAAGTAAAGACTGCCTTTGCATTGTACCACAACCTTCCAGTAAATCAGAAGGAATCTGAAAACTTGATCCATTGTCCCAGTCTTTGCTCTAAAACCCGCTTGAAACTGGGAAAGAATGTCTTCTCTTCGGACCGGTTGTATGACGATCCATCAGAAACAAAGACCGCGCAGGAGTTTTCATCGCGGTCATAACATCGCAACGGCAGTCACATCGGCAATTTTGTCATCGCACGTTGTTGCGACGCAAATGCGGGCATTTAATTGGTTAGCGTGTCACATCGGCGACTTTACATCGTGCTATATGACAACGCGATGTTTGAGCCCACACGTTTAAAATATTGTCATCCTATGCGTGATGCTTCTGCCCTCTGTTTCTATTCTTTTACCTTTTTTTTAGTGCCCTTCTGCCCTCTGTTCCCAACACAGCTGCAAGTAATTTATGGCCGCAACAACAGCAAATATGCATGCCACTTTCATAAAGTACATTTATGTGTCCCAAAACCTTTACTTGTCTCTTGCGCCAATGTAATATTTTTAATCAGATTACTCGCTTAGTATATGCAAGAGATGCATTAGTTAACTCCAAAATATATGCTTATCATTAGATGTACTAACTGCACTAATGTATCCAAAAACATAAACGTCTCATTTGCAGCAAACACATGAACTATGTCCACAAGTATTAGATTGTCATTTGCAGCGCATCTCAACATGTGTGGTTCACTGCTAGGTTGTTTTCACATCCCTTTCCATTAAAGACATGCCCCTGGCTTCCTTACTGCAGCTTCTACTCCGACGTACTGCGCCGGATTCCCAATACCATGGACAGCCTTCGGTGCTGATGTGGTCAGGGGCGTAACTACCATTGGTGCAGCAGGGTCAGTGGCACCGGCGCCCGTCACACCCTGTAAATTGCTGTATTTTACTATTCCACCAGCCGTCAAAGGGGCAATTTGCCCAGCCTGTACCAAACCCCCTCGCATCCTTGCTACGGACTGTGGCAGTCGGGATGAGCATGCACAATTTGTGCATAACACTGTGTATAGGGTAACCCAAGCTTAATTGGTGTACAGTAGTGGAAATGAAAAAATACTCCGGGACACAGAAATTGGCATGTGGGGAGTCATGAGGGATGGTGTCAGGCGCAGCAGAGTCAATGACACTATGAGTTACATTTTTATAATCTGGGCTGCAAGATATTAGCCACAAAGTAACTCCTTAAGCGCTTTTAAAATGCAGTTTATCTACCCTTGTTGGGCACTTTGTACATCCATCAGGTTTCACGGAATAACAGTGGTGAGGTAACCGAGGGGGGTTAATGCAGTTGCTATCTTATCTAATATAGGCTTATATAGCGCGTAGCTAACCCTAAGATGTCCCAGCACTGTGTGAGTCAAAATGGGTACCTTCAAATCTAACACCATATTTAAGCGCTTGTATACCTTCAAATCTACCCTGCTCGGAATGTAGGAGGTTAATAGAGTTCTAATCATAAGGGCTCTTCTGATTTAGTGCCCTGTGAGTCAGACCCAATGAATTGATCTGCAGTAAGGCCATGCTTACCCTGCCAAGGTTTGTTTATGTACTGCACCCACCCACCCCCACCATCATCCATTCATCCATCCATTCATCCCCCCCACCCAGCCATGCATCCATCCACCTTACGGCACGCCATCATCCATCCATGCCATCATCCATCCATCCATCCATTTATCCATGGCATCTTAAGAGCACCTGGCACCTCTTTCTTAACTGTTTTTATTTATAAAGGCCATGAGAATGACACCTGCTTTTCCGTATTTGAATAACTTTTGTGCATCCGTGTCTCTGCAATTAGCGACATTTTCTGTGACCTCCGTGTTATTTTTACTTTTACATCGCAGGATCGTTTTAATGGCATGCGATGTTAAGGTCATCGCGCCCTGCTCGCATGCGAAGTTAATGCATGCGATGCAAATGATCCTGCGATGTAAAAGTCACGGTGCGATGGCACCGCGATGTTTTCACATCGATGTTATTGGTGTTTCCCCTTCGGACCGTGCTGGATCCTTTGCAATAGCATCCGACCAAATACCTTTTGCATGGCATCGATAAAGCTTATTGGTCGATAATTAGAGGGGTCATCCCTGTCTCTCTTTTTTTGTATATTGGGACTATTTTAGCGGACATCCATGTCACTGGGACAGGTACACCTTTAGCTATGGCGTTGGATAATATTAAAATATAGTGTGTCCATTGTAAACGATCAGACAGAAAAAGGTCGCCTGGTAGGCACTATTTTGCTTATGGCCATTCCAGCTTCCTTGAACGCAAAGAGTTCCTCCTCTAATGGATGCCCAATTTGCCCTATTGGTAGACCCTCTTGGTTATCTCCTGCAATGCAATAAAGCCCCTCAAAATGTTTGAACCAGACTTGACTGGTGATATAATTTGCGGGACGGCATAATCTACTGCCCCAGGTAACCAGTTTCCAAAAGAGATTGTTATCCCTAGATAAGCATGCAGCATACAACTGTTCCCAGCGGGAAACATCCCAAGATATCTTAGCCTTACGTTGGGCAACTTTGTAGGATGTTCCAGCAGCTTTTATTTGCTTTTTATTCTTCCCCTTGATTGCCTTGATTAAGGCCAACCTATTTTCCCTGTAGACCCTGTTAAACCAGGAATAAGGGTCCTTGGCAGAATCACTTACTTTCACCTTTTTTGGCGTGATAAAAAAGTATGCATTCATTTTAGCGATTGTATGCTCATTTATCCCAGATACTTCTAGAACACCTGTAGTACTATCTACTACGGTTTGGAGCTTAACCATGCCAGGAGCTAGTTCTTGCTTGATACCAGCCCTCTTGCTCTCACTAAATGCTACCTTTTCCCACTTCGAGGTCCTTTTAGAATTTGATGGGACTACATTTCTGGTGGCTGCCGGGGATTGCATGTTCGCGCGCTCTAAGGAATTTACAACCCAGAGGGGTTTCAGGGTTAGGCACAAGGGGTTATGATCGCTGTCTGTTGTTGAGACCACTCACATGTTGATCAAATGACCCCATATTCTAATATCCAAAAGGATATAGTAGATCATTGACGGTCCACTAGTTCTAATAAAGGTATTGACCCCTCCCTTATCAGATTGTGTCCTACCATTAGTAGCTCTAAGGCCATACTCCATAGTAATGGAATTCATTTGGAGAACCTGTTAGGTCCATCTTTTAACTGGTTGAAGATCGAGTTGGGGTATAGCCCAGGAAAGATCTTGGCGTTCGATCTCCAACAGTTCCTCCTCAATCAGGGGTTCGTAGGTGCAGTTGAAATCGCCTGCCACTATAGTTCTTGTGTGTAGTGGGCATTTATCCAGACATTACTCTGGTGCAGAGATCATAGTAGATGGTCTACCACTCTTGGTCCCTCTTGCATATATTTTACAAAGCTCAATTTGGCTATCACCCATAGGTCCCCTGATACTTAGCAACAGAATATCTGGACTTGAGCTTGTATTGAAGGTGATTCGACAATCAAGAGCTCTTCTTGTCCAGACAATCAGGCCCTTCGAAGGACGCCCTTTCCCAATAGATATTGCCAGGATGGAGTGGCAAGAATAGCCATGTTTATATAAGGGTTCAAAACTCCACGCCTCTTGAAAAATGCATATGTCGCAGTTTCCGACAAAGTCATACCAATGAGGGAGAGGGAGTTTACTGTTCAATACTGCCACGTTCCAAGATACAAGTTTTAGTTGCTGATTGATAGTAAATGACACCCTTTGTGGCAAGATAACATTGTTTCCCACCGGGAGTTCTAAAGATGGTGCGTCTGTGAAAAAGGGTAGGTCAGTGGCTAATTGCTCGTCTAGATGAGTAGTTGCCCCATTTGTGCCGGCTATGCCATTAGAGACTTGTGTATGGTAATTGGGGCTGGTAGGGACAGTCAAACCAAACCAAACCAAAAATAACTTTATTCGGTTTTCATGAGAAACACCATAAAAGTTCATAAAAATACATTTTTTACACATTGATTCAGTTAATAGAAAACAATTAAAATCAGAAAATTAAAAAATGGAATTTATAAAAACACAGTATTTAAAAGTGGCTAGGCTTTTACTAATATTCTTTATGCTCAATTAATTCGTTTGAATATCAAAGGTTAGAGCGATGGCGTATGCAAAATTTCAGAAAGCGTGCAATTGCTTTTGCTATTAGTACATTTTCAAGATATTGAAACGCCAAGTATGCTGGACGACATTGGCGTAGGCCCCAGTGTTTTAATATGGGCAGTAGCCATTGTCTGCGGGGTGCCTCAAAAATCTTGCAAAATAAGGTTGTATGCATTATTGACTGTTGTGATTGGGAATCGCAAGGACACAATAAGGATTTTGATGACCAGTCATTCTGTATAGGGAAGCAGACCATTAGGTGGAACATATTAAACCTAAAACGTGTCAGGAGCAGTTTTTCAAATTGAGTTATTTTATACATCAAATAAGGTTCAACAGATAAAACAGTTTGTACCAGTAAACTTTGTTGAACAGAAGGTTTATGGATTTCATTTAGCAGGCGTATTTGGCGCAAATGTGAAAGGCATGCTTTTCTCAGCTCTAGTTTGGAGATGCTGTTTAAAGATAATGGGTCTGTAAAAAAATGTTCGTATCCCATATCTTTTAAGAAGGCTTTTACATAAGCTGTCCATTTCATCCTCCTATAGTGGTCAACCGTCGGTATATCTTGAATAATGAGTCTGGTTAGGTGGCATTGTTCGGTGACCCAAATTCTGCGCCATAACATTAAAGGCTGGGCTATTATAGTATCCTCTAGATGGTCTATGCCCAGCTCTTCGTGGCAGGCATATGTAGAGGAATTTTTTGGTAGCCCTAGTAGAGTTCTTAACAAGGAGTTTTCTATTTTTTGTAGATCAGTCACATTTGCGTACCCCCATATCCCTGCCCCATAAGTAGCGGTACTGACACATTTCGCCTTGTATATTTTTAGCATTTCTAAAGGTGGTTTATGTCCCAATTTTTGGGCAAATGACCTCAGTGCCGTTGTTGCTCTTAAAAAGGATAGTTTCCTGGCATTGATTGCTGCCTACCACTTGAATTTGTCATCAATTACGATTCCCAAGTATTGGTAAGTAGATGTTCTTTCCAATGCTTCTCCTTTCACAAATAGTCTTTTAGGTTTCACACTCTTTTTTCCTGCATGCATAGTAAAAGTTTTCTTCACATTTAAAAACAAATTCAAACTCAGCATAAATTCGCAGTATTTATCCAACGCTCGCTGCAATTCCACCGAGGTTCTGGCTAGGATGACCGCGTCATCGGCATATAACAAAGCAGGTATATGCTGACGGCCAAACTGAGGTAAGATCTTTACTTCCCTCCAGCATTGCGGCCTCAAGGCCATTTGTATAAAGGGTAAATAAAAAAGGGGCCAGCACGCATCCCTGTCTGACCCCCTTTTCCACACTAAAGCTTTCTGTCAACTGGCCCTTTGTCCCAAATCGCACTCTGCCTGTTGTTCCGGTATAAAGTTCTCGAAGAAAGTCCACAATAGGAGGATCAACTCCCATTGTGAGAATGATCTTCCACAGCCTTGAGTGTATTACACAATCAAAGGCTGCGGATAGATCTACATACACCATTTGAAAGACACTCCCCTTAGCCTCTAAGTACTTTCCTGCCAGTAAGGACAGGTTTAACGCTTGATCTACAGTACCTAGCCCCTTTCGGAATCCGTACTGTATATCTGATATAATGTTATTTGTAGCTGACCACTCCTGGAGTCTCTCGAGAACGATCCGACCAGCGACCTTCCCAAGAGAGTCCAGGAGTGAGATAGGCCTGTAGAAGGTTGGTGAGTTTCGGTCTCCCTTTTTAAAAATCGGGACAAGTACGGAGGTCTTCCATGATTTTATCAGACCTTCTTCTACAGTTGCATTTAAAACATTCGTCAAAAGCGGGGACCAAAGTTCTTCCTCGTATTTGAAGATGTCAACGGGAACCCCGTCTGGCCCCGGGGCCTTACCTATTTCTGAGGACTTTAATGCTTTCTTTACCTCATCATGTGTGAAATGCAAATTTAATGGATAAATGACTTGATTCAGTGAGTCCATTGGTTCCATACTATATGATGGTCCTAGACCAAAAACATTAGAATAGTGATTTACCCATTCAGTATTGGTAATTGCAACATCAATGGAAGGTAAATCCTCTTTACCTGTGAGGTATGGTGACCTTACTATTTGCCAGAACTCAGCGCTATCTTTGAGTTCTGAACTTTTCTTAAGACGCTTCCATAAATCAACTTTTATCTCTTGTTTTCTATTTTTCATCACTAGGGCATACTCTCTTCTTAGAGTGGTAATTTCCTCTCTATCTCTTTGGTTCCTGCCGAGCGCTTTTTTTAATTTTGTATGTGCTTTAGTGCAGGCTGGATTAAACCAGCCTTTCTCCGCTCTTTTTTTTTGTTTACAGGATCTGGTGAGTGCCTTTTTTATATTTTGTGTGATAGTGTTAAAGCTAGTTATTACGTTGCTACTTTTTGTCTCATACCCTAGGCAAAGTAATATCTCCTTTTTGCATACTGTGACTATTCCTGAAGTAATCGCTTTTTTGTCAATATTTCCCCACTTTAAGGTATAACCATTGAGAGAGCCCAACTCTAGGTTTTGTTGATCTAATAATGTTAATGCGTCAGGATCTTTTTGATTTTTTTGATCTCTTAGGGCGATTGTAATCGGGAAGTGATCGCTTAGAGGGTTTTTGACTACTTCAAATAGTTCTATATTTGGGCCTTTGTGTGCTGAGATCAAGACATAGTCTATCAGACTCATCAGTCCCCTTCCATTAAAGGTTGGTATAAAGGGTACTTGGGAAGATTTTAATTCATTTACAAAGCCCAGTTCTAATTCTGTTAGGACCTCATTCATTTTTTCACCCTCCAATGAGTGTGTGAAGTGAGTTATCATATTGCCATCATCTTCCTCAATTCCACATTTGTCTGTGTTGTTGTTCTTACATAGATGGATATTGAAATCGCCACCCCAGAGTATAATACATGTTTTATTAACGTATTTCTCTTTTAAGTCTTGTAAAGTTAGAGAAATCTCTAGGAGCAGATTGGTCAAATCTTCTAGTTTCTTATTAATATAGAAATTTACTATAATATATATCCTCTGTTTGGTTCTCTTTAGAATAATTATTTGGTAATTCTCATTTAGTTTAACGGGTACGATTTCTTCATGGCATAAGGTATTTGCTATATAAATAGTTAGGCCGCCACTATTTCTTCCAGATGGAGATCTTTTTGCCGGGGAGAGAAAGGTCTTGTACCCAATTATATGTATTGGGTCAATGGCCCAAGTTTCCTGGAGACAAATAGCACTACTCGCGTTCACTTGATTTATGAAGTTAGGATTTGTCACTTTGGCCAGTAAACCTGCTATATTGCAGAAAGTTAAATATATTAAAGAAGTACTGCTATTATGGCTAGGAGAAGTTGTTTTAATGAATGAATTTTCCGATAATACAGAGCTAATTTTTAGTTGTGATGAATTAGTTTTGTCATTTAATCCTATTTGATTGTGAGACATTTGGGTATATTCTTCAGAACAGTTTCCTGTATCTTTTTCCTCTCTGTCTAAACCACCATCTAACGCCTGACCTTCTGAATTTAATGTATGGGTCGTTATCCCTTCAAGATAGTGATTTTTTTGTCAATCGTTAAAATCAAGAGTAGATAGTGCAGAAAACCTGTTTTGAGTCCGGATACTATAGAGATTGCCTGGTGCGGCAGCAACTTGTTGCCAACGAGGGTCCCTATAGTCTTTATGCGACACTGTGGACAGATAGGGATGAGGGGTAAGATGAGAATGTATCTGGGGTTGATGTCTTTGTATATGAACATTTGGATATGTGAATTTGGGATACTGATGTAAAAAGGGAGAGCTATTTTCGAACGTTTGATGGTGATCGAAAAAAGGAGTAGCTAAGTTGGATCCCATTGTTGGTATATTTGTGATCAAATGTCTGTAAAGGTATCCCACCGGGAGTAGAGTGGTATTAAATTCCCAGACCGAGGGTGGAGGGGCCCTTGCCAAGGTTTTCTCAGCCCATTGCGGGTTCTTGAAGCTTATGGATATACAATCACCTTCAAATTTTTTCTTCAGGGGGCCTATCCATCCTACTCTCTGTACATTATTTATTTCTCCTGTACATTCTATCGGGAAATTACAGTTTACTATCAGCCAGTGCAAGATCTTGTTTTTCAGAGAGGAAAAAGTTTCCTCCTGATCATGTCTAAGTCTAGGAACATTGACCAAGACCAATACATAAGCACCACATTTAGGAGGAAGATTGATTCGTGGAGGGATCTGTCTTGAGTTATGTGATGGATCATGTGTTGGCCGAGGTTTTTGAGAGGTTATAGAAGTGAAATTCGAATGATTATGTGTCTTTTTTTTGTCATGAGATGGTGCTGTCTTCTTTCCTGGAGTATCATTTACAGCCTGAGTACTAGTAGTTATACTCGAAGATGGACCACTTCCTGTGGCAGAGTTGTTTAAAGGATTTTCTCTGCTTAGAGAAGGGACTGATTTTAGTTGTGGTTTTGTCGCTGTATCTGCAGATGATGTAGCTTTTTCTGACTGTTTAGTAGTAGCGGATTTACTGATAGTTGTTTTTGTTTTTGCCGCTGTGTTAGTAAGTACAATGTCTCTAGGAGCCTTTTTGCTAACAGCGATGAGTTCCTCTAGTTGCTTTTCAATACGGATCAATCTAGATTCAATTGGTGACATGAAGATCGCCAAGAGATTACCAACTCTTTCTATTAGTTGGTAATTTTTTATGTGTTTTGTAGGTGCGTCGAAGTTGTTTGCACGCTCCTGATCATTCCCCTGAGTATCATCAGTTGATGCCCCTGTGTGTATTGTTATTCCACTAACAGTGGGATGTTTAGTTGTAGTTTTTCTAGATGGAACTTTAGTTTTTTTACGTTGTTTTTCAACAGGAGGGATGATTATTGTTGGTTGTTGAGTCTGTTTGCGGATAGCGCCCTCTTGGCTGGGTATTACTGATGAAGCACTATTCTCTTCTGTATTTTCCGGAGTATGATTTATATTTAGATCTGG
This sequence comes from Lissotriton vulgaris, assembly GCF_964263255.1. Classification (NCBI taxonomy): domain Eukaryota; kingdom Metazoa; phylum Chordata; class Amphibia; order Caudata; family Salamandridae; genus Lissotriton; species Lissotriton vulgaris. The sequence goes on along the minus strand of NC_141695.1, from coordinate 180,522,128 downwards.
TGTCTTTTCTAGTTCACTACTTGTATCAGAATCACAATTGATTGATGGATCTGTTGCTGATAGATTAATTTCATTAGGAATAGTGTGGAGATCAGGTCGTATTTCTTGTGGACAGCCTGCTTGTAGATCGTTATGTTTAGCAGGAGTTTTTACCAGCAAGATTTCGCCAAGAGAGGAACATTTGGTTTTTGATAATTTATGTGAAACCCTACGCTTGGCAGCTTCTAAATCTTGTGAGACTCTTCTTTCAAGGAGTGAAATGCTTAGATCAATAGCATCATGTGTTCTTGTAATGAAGCTATCGATAGGGCCAATAATAGATGTACTGCTTGCTGCAGCAGTCTTGCTTCTACTTCCCCTGGTAGACATTACAGTCTAATCGTAGCTGGTCTGCAATAACATACAATGAAAAAGAAATTCAGGCAACTCCTGATAAATTCAGAACAGGGCGGCCCAGTATCAAGATAGTTTTAACCTTTCAAGAGTAGAATATATCGGGTCACAGTGTCTGCATGGTTCACAAGCAGGTTGAGTGGAAAAGTTTACCTGTAGAACGGCGGAACGAAGATGTTAGAGGGGTGTACCCAACCCGACCTCCTCGTCCTCTGAGGGCCTCAGAGGGCCCGCCCTTTGCCCGGGCTTTGCCCGGCGTCCCGCGAGACGGGGATGATGCTGGATTTATGCGCCTCCTGGCGCGCAAAACTCGCGGTGTGTACCGCGAAGACTGCTGGGAGTTGTGGTCCTGTGCCACGCCCACGCTCCGCTCGGCGGCCCGACCCCGAGATGGGTGGAGGAGTCAGGCGGCGGGAGGCGGGGGGGTGTGTCCAAAGCAGTATCCTGATCCCAGGGCAAGAGGGTAACGGCGTCTGTGATGCGGTAAGGGTCACAATGTTATTGCAAGAGTTTCACCAGGGACAGTCAGAGGAGAATGTTTTAACAGTCAATCATTGGTCCCTAGAGAAGATGTACCTGTTAGGTGAATAGTTGCTTGTGTGGAGTGTATCTTGCCTAGCTTATGTAAGCGCTAGCGTCTAAACCGTATAGAAGAGCCATTCGGGGGACAGGTACGAAACTCCAGAGCTAGGAGCTTCTCCGCAATCTCAGGGTGTTCTAGGGTAATTTCAATGTCGTCAAATTGGGTTAGAGGTGCGGGACATCACCGAGCTCTGAGGTTATCATTTCTAATAACCGAATGGCATTCCCTAGTATGGCAAATCCAATAAATTACTTTATTAATTAAGGATTCTTCGCTCTCAAGGGTTCTCTTAGTGGTAGTGTTAGGTCTTGGGATGTTAGTCATGAATGTTTTTGGAGGTCGTGTTCCTTTGCTGGTGACTGTTGCAATTGCAGGTGTCGGGGGTGCTCGTAAGCGTAATGCTAGGGGATGGCTATGAGGTGGAGCCTGACATGGCAGAGCAAATTGTTTTATTACAGGGACCGGTGGAGTCTGAGGGGTGGCATAATATAGTTCAGCTTGGCGATTGCACTGTTTGTTTTTTGGATTGCAAAGTCCAGGCAATATTTTATTTAAAAAAACACTGAAGCATATATTGAAGCTAGAAGGGGTGACATTTTGCGCTCCCGTATGACTCTGAACATTGACAGGGGCAGATTTACGTTTCCTGGCGCATCCCTGCAAATCAGCAGGGATGTACAGGAATTTATAGTAATGTACAGGAATTTATATAGCGCAAATCACCGTGCGGTTTCTAAGCGCTTGCTTAGGGAACCCGTCCTGGTATTCCCCTGTGAGATAGCCCCGGCAGGGTATCCGCAAGGTGAAAGCCAGGCATCCCACCGCGAGGGGCCGTTGCGGAGATTAAGCAAGCTATTGCCCAGAGTCGCAAAGTGTGAACCCGTGAATCGAGTAGGCACCAGAGCGAGAATTGTCGAGTCCATGGACATTTTAGGACTCAAGACCCCGCCGAGCCGGGAATTGAACCCTGGTCCCGGGCTGACCTCTGCTTCCAGGTTTGCCTCTTCTAACCATTGAGCCACACTTCTCCACAAAGGGATGCGCCAGGAAAGATGCGTGACGCAAGTTACCCCTGCGCCACCACAGATGCGACGCATTTATAATGCGTCACATCAAGGCGCAAGGATAAACAGATTTGTGTCGCTTCTGCGGGTGTACGTTTGGTGCAGTGCTGGAGTTGTGTCGCAGGCGCAACTCAACTCCAGCACTGTTCCAACTTAACCTATCCTTAACATGGTGCGTCACGTCTTACGTCTGCTTCAAGCAGGCGCAAGGTTTTGACGCAGAGGCGTCAGAAAAGTAACTCAGTGAAATCTTGTCGATTTCACCTAGGCACATTTCCGAAGTGTTCCAGCGACAGAACACCACCCCCAGCACCGGAACGCCCACATGAAGCCTGACGCAGGTTTCATGTGGTGTAGGGCTTTACAACGAGACGCATCTCCCAGAAGTGACGCAGCGGTGGCGCAAATGAGGCGCAGGGGGCTCGTAAATCTGCCCCATGGTGACTAGTATTTTTAGTTAAAAAAACATAACACCGTAGTTTATGATGACAAAAAATGTTTACAAAGCTTGAGCTGCAACAGGGTGGAGGGTGGGCGGAAACAGCAGACGGGTACACCGCCTATTCATAGGAAACACTCCATCTGTGTCAGAAGCTGGTCGGAGGGCAGAAGCAACTACAGGCATCAAGCAACCTTTTAAAAAAAAGTTCTGTAATCAAACAAATAAACAAAGTAAGGGTAAGGACACCATGGTTAGCAAGTGCTCCTTAGCCTTGACTGGAAGGGCGGTATCGGCTGGGAGAGCGACTTAGGATGCAGCAAAGAAGAGCAATGGATGAAGGAGGCAATGGTAAGTAGCAGGCGGAAATAAAAGGGTTTTGTTGACCACAATAGGTCTTGCAGACAGTGCATGTGCGCTGATGCTCGACCTAAAAAGTGGACCATGTGTTCAAACTACAGTTTTGAAGTTGTAAAGACATCATGTGTAAGTGTTTTGAAGGGTACAACTGCATGAATTTCAGCTTGTTGCACGCAATGCTTGTTTTAATATCAGGAAAATGAGCAGTAGAAACCAACCCAGAAGACTTTAAGTTAAAACTGGCCCACAAACAGCCAACTAACACAGCCTGCACACTGACCTGTCAGACCAGCCCATCAGGCACTTCCTCCTTGCCTCCGACCCTGTGTAGTCTATGTTAAAATAAATGTTAGTAAGGGGAACAACGTTTACAACGCAACTTTTACAACGCAACATCCATTACAACGCATGCCATTACAACGCAACCATTACAACACATGTCACTACAACGCAGACCACTACAACACATGGCATTACAACGCAGTCATTACAACGCATACCATTACAACGCATACACATGGTACCCTTACACTATCCAACACTTACCCTATTGTTGCACCCCCTTGAGTTAGAATAGTAATTTTTACCCCTACACTATCCAACACTTACCCTACTTTTGCACCTCCTGGAGTTAGAATAGTACATTTTACCCCTACACTATCCAATACTCATCATACATGCAATGTCATGGTATGCGTTGTAATGGTATGCTTTGTAAAGGTAGTATGCGTTGTAGTGGATTGCCTTGTAAAGGTAGTTTTTAGAGATGTGTTGTAATGGCATGCGTTGTAATGGAATGCGTTGTATTGGATGTTGCGTTGTAAAAAATGTGTTGTAAAGGTATGCGTTGTAAAAGTATGCATTGTAACGATATACATCCTGTTATTAAAGTTTCTCAAAATAACAATGACTTTAGAGTGAAGCATCAAAGCAAGACCTATGACGTTGTCAGTGCCTTATTAGCATGTTGATTATGCTAGCTCGCTGCATGATATGACAGTCTGCTGTAGTGATTGCTTTGATTGTTGCCTGGACAGTAGTTCTCCCTTCACAGTGCTTTAGGACCAATCATCAAGGGGAGGTGCATTGATTATGGCTGGCTTCATAGGAGCAGTTGGATTTACCAGTGCTTGATATCTCAAATGTTAGTACGCCAAGGAGAAAGAATCAATGGTGTGAAGCTCTGCTTACTTACCACTCATTACACAGAGTTCTACGTTTACTTGTCACAGCTTCATGTTTCCATCCTTGCCTGCTTCTACTCTGTCTTTTATCACTCTGATGCCTATGGTCTTTGGAACAAGTTTTTACGGATCAACGGTTAGATATTTGAGTCCTTCTGGCAAGAGGAAGATGGTACCCTTTAGTTACATTTTAAGAGCCCAGAAGTTATTTGGCTCCTGGGCCTGACTAGGGGCGCAAGGAATGTGGCGAGGATAAGAATGGCTCAGTGTAATGAAGGTAATCCAGTAAGTAATCTGACTACTCTTCTGCAGAGCAGTGCAGCAGAAGTAACTCAAAGTGAAGCAAAAAGCAATCAAATTCAATTGCGAATATTCAAGCGAATCTAAGTATGAAGTGGAAATTGGAACTTGTGAAGTGCTTTTGGCTAGGAGGCCGGGACTAGCTGAAGCGCTGCTTGGCATCCTTCGGGGTAGCCACATTCCAAGCCCTGTGTCCTGACCTAAATCCATGCCACCTACATCTCGAATCTTCACATTTGATTCCTGGCCTTTGTCTCTTTATCCGCTCCTGTTTTCTCATTTCTGGTCACTCTTGTTTGTCTGTTGACAATTAAATGCAATCCTTTGTACATAAAACATTCAGCCTTAAGTACCTTCACCTCCCCCGAAGGAGGACTCTGCTGGGGCCAAAAAGAGGGAAAGCTGCCTAGTATTTAAGATGAGGAAGTTGCTCACCACAGTTCTGCTTTTTTTTGTTTTTCACCCTTGTTTGTGATATTCTGAGTATTCTGCATCAGCATTGCCTGTCTGGGAGTTAGACGCACCAGTGTCTCCTCTTACAAAGTAAGTACATTAAATCTCTATAATATTATATGACTGAAACGCGTTAAAGGGTCTGGGTGCAGCACTACTACAATTTCTGTGCCTACACATTTTAACTCACTAATTTCTAGTAACTGTGGTTTTGCGGGCATGTCTGACGTGAGTACCAGTACTTGGCAGAGAGTAGCAGCAAACTACAAATTCCATGGGGCACCCACGTTCTTGCCATCCTGGCTGGTACTGTCTTGCACCGCATCCATGAGATGTGTTTGGAAGTTCCTTCTATGTACATTCCCTGCAAACAGAAATGGCAATTTTATATAAAAGGTATGCTGTGTTATAAAGGTTTTGGTGTAGAATTGGACACGCTGAGATGGGTCACCCAGAATTGTCTTCAGCCAATAAAATTAAATTTTAATTGTGGGGATTTCAAATCTTTAACAAATTTAGAGGGAAGTTATGTCGCGTGGAACATTGCGGGGCAGATTTATGTTAACTGGCGCATCCCGAGGGATGCGCCAGTTAACATGCGCCACAGTGCGCCACAGCTACGCCACCCATGGTGCGCCGCATTTATGATGCGGCGCACCATGGGGCAAAAACGGCACAGATGCGTGACGCATCTGTGCCGGAAATGTGGCGCATTGCTGGAGTTGCGTCGCAAGCGCGACGCAGCTCCAGCAATGCTCTGGGGGGGCCTATTTTTTCAATGCTGCCTCAAGCCTTACGCCTGCTTCAAGCAGGCGCAGGGTTTTGACGCAGCATTGCCCTGAAAGTGACTGAGTGAAATCTCATAGATTTCACTCAGCCACTTTCAGGAGGCGTTCCTGCGCAGGAACGCCCCCCCCTGCGCAGGAACGCCTCCTCATGGCGCAGTGCTGTACAACGTGACGCATCTCCTAGATGCGTCACGTTGTAAATAGGGCGCAGGGATGCGCCACGTTTCCGTGCCGTTGCGTCACGCAACGGCGGCGTAAACGTGGCGCAAGCCCTTCATAAATCTGCCCCTGCGTCTTTAATGAGAAGACACGTGTGAATAAGGATGGAATATGCAAGTTTTCAATTTGTTCAGGGTTATTGTCTGGAAAATAAGCTCACAGGGTTTACTGGTCACTTAATTACGCAGCATTATGTCAAGTCTACACTATATGCTGAGGTGCCCATTTTATTTTTCTGTTTAAACACGGGAAGTTACCCAATGAGTGTGCTTCACGTTCTAATAGTGTTAAGCCATGAATACCGGGATTTTTCCTTGATGTAGGGGTGGGCTGTGGGATTTAAAACTTGTTATTTTTTGTCTCTCAATGAGACAGTTGTACATATAATATATTGGACCAATATAATTGAACAATTTAGTTTGTGTTGTAAATTATGTGAATACTTTTTTATATAGCCTGCTATGGATTGTGAAACCTGTAAAAGATTTTTAGTATTTTAATATATTAAAATGTATACATTTTCTCTATACCCTGTCTATACCATGGAGAAGTGTGGCTCAATGGTTACAGCAGGCAGACCTCGATGCAGAGCTCTTGCCAGGGACCAGGGTTCGATTCCTGCCCTGGCGGGTCTCGGGCTCATTAATTCCCCTGACCGGATATTCTCGCCTCAGTGCCTATTCTGATCATGGGTCCCACGCTGCAACTCTGGGCAATAGCTTGCTTAGTCGCCACAACGGCCCCATCAACGCGAGGGATGCCTGGTCTGCACCATGGGGGTGCCCAGGAGTGGACACTTCACAGGGAAAGCCAGGAAGGGTTCCCTTGCAGTATTTGTACAAGTGCTGGGAAACCCACTGTGGGTAGCTGTGCGCTATACAAGTACAAAAACGTTTACATTTATCTTCTGGTTTCCAAGAAACTTGTCCTGCCAGATCCTTCCCCCCTTCCTTACTGTCCCCGATTCATAGCTTTTCCAGTGAGTAAACATCCCTCGGCCAGCTGGTATCGTAGCGCTTTGCTGCCAATTATCTTGAATTGATCTGCTCTCAGTGCCTGAGTAACAGCGTAGCGCTTACTGCATATTGTACTCACTGCGCGCATTGTAATTTGTGCTTGATTATAATTTGTGCTTGCTCGTGCTTGCGTAATACTGTAGCGCTTTTCTGCTAGTTCACATTGCCTGTTGACAAGATCTTTGCCTGATTGTGCCGGTGCCTCTGTCCACATATTAGCGATATCCCTGCTTGCACAAACTCACCCTGTTTCACTTTTGGTTTGCTGCCATTTTGTTATTGTGCCTCCCAGCCCGTATCTACACCCCGCTCCCTCCTCCCAGCTGACGCTCCCTCCCACTGAAAGCACAGGAAGGACCCGCCTGCCCCAACGCTGTGACTGTCCTGACTCTGGCAGAAGCGGTTGCTCCCCACGCTCCCTTGGCCAGCTGGTATTGTAGCGCTTTGCTGCTTTGCTGCCAATTATCTTGAATTGATCTGCTCTCAGTGCCTGAGTAACAGCGTAGAGCTTACTGCATATTGTACACACAGCGCGCATTGTAATTTGTGCTTGATTATAATTTGTGCTTGCTCGTGCTTGCGTAATACTGTAGCGCTTTTCTGCTAGTTCACATTGCCTGTTGACAAGATCTTTGCCTGATTGTGCCGGTGCCTCTGCCCACATATTAGCGATATCCCTGCTTGCACAAACTCGCCCTGTTTCACTTTTGGTTTGCTGCCATTTTGTTATTGTGCCTCCCAGCCCATATCTCCACCCCGCTCCCGCCTCCCAGCTGACCCTCCCTCCCACTGAAAGCACAGGAAGGACCCGCCTGCCCCAACGCTGTGGCCGTCCTGACTCTGGCAGAAGCGGTCGCTCCCCACGCTCCCTTGGCCAGCTAGTATCAGGGCGCTTTGCTGCCAATTATCTTGAATTGATCTGCTCTCAGTGCCTGAGTAACAGCTGTTTCCAGTTTTCAGTTTCTATTTTTGGTAAATTCTGTTGGTGTTTTTTAAGTTTTTTCAAAACCTTAAAAAAACGTGGTTATCAGTGGTTACACATTTTCACGCCATAAAAAACAACAGAAATAGTGTTTTTCAGGTGTTTATGGAATTTTAATTATTGCTTGCTGTCTGCATTGATTGTGCATGTGCATAGATATCGTGTGCACAGGGTATTTGAGGTCCAAATACATTTTTACTGCACCAGAATGGACTACAAAGTCAATAGCACTCTTCATTAACTCTGAAGAGTGTAAAGATGCTTTCAGCATATCATCTAGCAAGTGACAAGAATCTATTACACTTCAGCTCAGGTATCAATTTTGACAGACCATCATACAAGTTTTTCACATAAGTAGCAGAATTACTGCAAATACAAACAATATTACTCCAATCTTTATTGAACTTGGTAGGAACTTTTTCAGCAGCATTACAAGTGACACTGCGTTCCATGTTTACTAAACGTCTGGTGTCCTGTTTTCACCACTATCTCAGATGCTTGGTGACAACATTATTTTCACATATACCTGTCACTACATCTTGCATTGAATGTTTAAAGCTAGGGGTGTTTGGCAATTCACTTACATTCAATACTGACTCACTAGAAAAGGGGCCTGATGTATCAAAGGATTTCACCCATTCTCTGTCTGTGGGTAAATGTGATGGTACATATTAGGAAAGATACTTATGAAACAAGCAATTGTACCTATCAGTGAAATCAAATGTAGGCAAAATAACAAATATGATTTTGATATTTCCTGATTCTGTACAGTTAATAAAATAACTAAATAAGATCAACAATATGCTTCTAAAAACCGCATCTTTAGACCAAAGATCACAACAACGAAAAAAGCCGAAGGAAGAGGAGACCATGTTTTAGTGACATCTTTAAACAACAAAACTCAAGCAGAATAGTCTTTCTTGATGCTACCTTGTATAAAACAGTTACAGGAAGAAATAAAAAGGTATCTCTCACTCATCTTTTCCTTTGTTTAAATGGCACCTAGTTTGTGGTTGCAAAGGTGTTTTTTCAGTGCTTATATGTTTACACCGGTGATGGCTATTTTCCTTTCGGTGGGGTTTTATCAGTTATTATAGGTTTAAACCTAAAACCAAATAGCCTATGCATATTGTACTCACTGCGCGCATTGTAATTTGTCCTTGCTCGTGCTTGCGTAACACTGTAGCGGTTTTCTGCTAGTTCGCATTGTCTGTTGACAAGATCTTTGCCTGATTGTGCCGGTGCCTCTGACCACATATTAGCGATATCCCTTCTTGCACAAACTCGCCCTGTTTCACTTTTGGTTTGCTGCCATTTTGTTATTGTGCCTCCCAGTCCGTATCTCCACCCCGCTCCCGCCTCCCAGCTGACCCTCCCTCCCACTGAAAGCACAGGAAGGACCCGCCTGCCCCAACGCTGTGATCGTCCTGACTCTGGCAGAAGCGGTCGCTCCCCACGCTCCCTTGGCCAGCTGGTATCGTAGCGCTTTGCTGCTTTGCTGCCAATTATCTTGAATTGATTTGCTCTCAGTGCCTGAGTAACAGCGTAGCGCTTACGGCATATTGTACTCACTGCGCGCATTGTAACTTGTGCTTGATTATAATTTGTGCTTGCTCGTGCTTGCGTAATACTGTAGTGCTTTTCTGCTAGTTCGCATTGCCTGTTGACAAGATTTTTTGCCTGATTGTGCCGGTGCCTCTGCCCACATATTAGCGATATCCCTGCTTGCACAAACTCGCCCTGTTTCACTTTTGGTTTGCTGTCATTTTGTTATTGTGCCTCCCAGCCCGTATCTCCACCCCGCTCCCGCCTCTCAGCTGACCCTCCCTCGCTCCGCTCCCCCCACTATCCACTTATGTCAGAACAGCTGACGCGCAGCGTTCACGCGCAGCGGACGCGCTCAAAGCGTGCCAAAGGTGCACCAAAGGTAAGCCCGTCTACGCCCGACCGCGCCTGGACCGTGCCCAGCGCCAAACCCTCTGGCCCCCGCAAAATCCACCCCACCCGCATAACTTACGACGCCGCAACCCTCTCAGCACTTAACCCCGGCCGACTCTCAGACTGCTACCAAGCCGCCCCAGGATATACCCATGGACCCTTCACCTGCCACTCATGCAAGTTCGACTGCACCAGGACCCACACCAAATCCACAAATTTCAAACAGAGCTCCGCCACTAACCAACTGAAGTGCATCTTGCTCAACACCCGCTCGGTCCACAGACACGCCATTGAACTTTGGAACCTTCTCGACACCACATCGCCGGACGTCGCCTTTCTTACTGAAACCTGGATGAACGCCTCATCAGCACCCGACATCGCCATAGCTATCCCAGACGATTACAAAATCACCTGAAAGGACCGCATCAACCAAACAGGAGGAGGCATCGCCATCGTCCATAAGAACACCATCCGCATCAGGACCAGTTCCGACGACAACCTCGCAGCCGCCGAACACCTTCACTTCCAGATCCACACTGACCCCAAGACCACACTCAGAGGCACCCTCATCTACAGGCCACCAGGACCCCACACGCAATTCAGCGAAGACATCACTGACTTCATCAGCCCACACGCCCTCCCCTCCAAGGACTACATTATACTAGGAGACCTCAACTTCCACCTGGAAAAGAACAACGACAACAACATCACCATCCTCCTGGACAACCTCGCCAATCTCGGACTCAAACAACTTGTTGACACCCCCACCCACTATGCCTGGCACAAGCTCGACCCAATCTTCACCTCCAGCAAGCACATCTCCTTCAATCACACCACAGCTCTCCATTGGACGGACCACAGCACGTTCACTTCAACTACAAAAAGACTACGACCCACAACCACCCACAACTAATTCCCCGCAGAAACTGGAACAAAATTACCACCGACCAGCTCCTCAAATCGCTTCACCAAAACCCTCCCGCCTAATCATCGGACCCAAACCAAGCAGCCACCAACCTCACACAATGGATCACCCACAGCGCTGACGAATTAGTACCCTTGAAAAGCCATCAAATCAAGCTAGGTAGCAAAAAAGCCCTCTGGTTCAAGGATGACATTAGGAAATCCAAGAAGCTCTGTCGCACCCTCAAGAAGACCTGGCGAAAAAACCCAACCACCGACAACCTGGCCACCTTCAAGAATGCCACCCGTAGACACCACCAACTGATCCGATCCACCAAGAAATCAGCATTCAAGGATCGACTCGACAACAACGCCCACAACAGCAAGGAACTATTCAACATCGTCAAAGAGTTTACCAACCCCACCGCCAGCACCAACGACATCACTCCCTCCCAAGACCACTGAGACTCTCTAGCCTCGTTCTTCTACAACAAAATTGCTGACATACATAACAGCTTTGGCGACCAGCCCACCCCACCCACCTCCGAACTAAAACACCCTTCCAACAACCTTTGCGCCTGGAACCCAATCACCACTGAAGACACCATCCGCCTGATGAACTCCATCCACTCAGGATCGCCAACCGACCCATGTCACCACCACATTTTCAACAAAGCAGACTCCATTATCGCACCCCAACTCCGAGACGTCATCAACTGCTCCCTAAACTCCGCTACCTTCCCGGAAAGCTGGAAACATGCAGAACTCAGCGCCCTCCTGAAGAAACCCACAGCTGACCCCACCGAACTTAAAAACTACCGCCCCATTTCGCTCCTCCCATTCCCTGCCAAAGTCATTGAGAAAGCCATCAACAGTCAGCTCACCGCCTTCCTCGAATCCAACAAATCCCTCGACCCTTCGCAGTCCGGCTTCCGAGCCAAACACAGCACCGAGACCGCCCTCATCGCAGCAACAGACGACATATGAACTCTACTGGACAACGGAGAAACAGCTGCCCTCATCCTACTCGACCTCTCCGCAGCCTTCGACACAGTTTGTCATAACACCCTTATACAACGCCTCAGCAACGTCGGAATACAAGGAAAAGCATTGGACTGGATCATCTCGTTCCTCGCTGGAAGAACCCAGAGAGTCCGCCTCCCCCTTTTAGATCAGAGGCCACCGAAGTCATCTGCGTCGTACCACAAGGATCATCACTCAGTCCCACCCTTTTCAACGTATACATGAGTCCCCTCGCATCCATCGCTCGCCAACACAACCTCAACATCATCTCCTACGCAGACGACACCCAGCTGATCCTCTCCCTCACCAAAGACCCAAACACCGCCAAAACCAACCTACACGAAGGGATGAAAGAAGTAGCCGAGTGGATGAAGAACAGCCATTTAAAACTTAACTCGGACAAAACGGAAGTCCTCATCTTAGGCTCATCCCCTTCTGCCTGGGACAACTCATGGTGGCCACCAGCCCTGGGAAACGCACCAAAACCAATGGACCACGCACGTAACCTGGGCTTCATCCTGGACTCCTCCCTCTCAATGACCAGACAAGTCAATGCTGTCTCATCATCATGCTTCAACATCCTACGTATGCTCAAAAAAATCTTCCGTTGGATCCCCACCGAAACAAGAAAGACGGTCACCCATGCACTAGTCACAAGCCGACAGGACTACGGAAACACCCTTTACGCCGGAACCACAGCCAAACTACAGAAAAAACTCCAACGCATCCAAAACGCCTCAGCCAGACTCATCCTAGACATCCCCCGCCAAGCTCACATTTTCGGTCACCTGAAAGACCTCCACTGGCTCCCCGTCAACAAGAGAATACCGTTCCGTCTCCTCACCCACGCACACAAAGCCCTCTATGACCTAGGACCCGAATACCTCAACACGCGCCTGTCCTTTTACACCGCCAACTACGATCGTCCAATCAAGCCCTAGCAGCAATTCCACGCATCCAAAGATCCACCATGGGGGGAAGATCCTTCTCCTACTTAGCTGCCAAGACCTGGAATTCTCTCCCCGCCCACCTCCGCCTTACACAGAATCACCTCTCCTTCAGAAAACAACTAAAAGCTTGGATATTCGATTTGTAAAGTACCCCCCTCCCTCAAGCGCCTTGAGACCCTCTGGGTGAGTAGTGCGCTATACAAATTCTAAACTTGACTTGACCTTGAGGTGATACCACACCCATTCCACAGTGGTACAAAACTGGAGGGGACTCCCCTGCTAAGTACTTGGGAGGGACCCCCACGCTCCGGACCCAGTCTGAAGATCTCAGGTCAGGAACCTGCCAGTGCTGGAGGGAGCCCCAGAGCTCAAGAGCCCCATCCGCACCACAGGGGCTGCGGGGTCTTTTCTTACGCCACTGCCATTCCAGTAACTAACTGAACACCTTCCTTCCATTGATTGAAAGACTTAACTAATCTGGACCTATGGACCTACTCCCATGGTACTAACGGCTCCTCTGTCTCGATCTATCAGCCTCTTTCGCAGTAATGTAAACTTAACACCTCTGGAAACTAACTCCCACTCCTTTGAGACTCATTGCTCCCCATTGCCTGACCCCAACATGGCAGTCCATCACCAGAACTCACTTCGACTCTTTTCCAGAACAAGGATGTCTCCTATAATACTTGACTGCCATCTGACAAAACTGTCTCCCTGAAAGAAAAGATTCCGAATTAGAACAAACTATCCTTCAGTTAGTAAAGCAGGTAATTTCCTATTAAAATCCGATCGTACCATAAGACACAATTTTTCGTGCACACACGAGATAGAGAAACATAATAAACACCGACACAGGCCTTCTTGAATAATATTCACATCAATACTGTTTTAATAGCAACTTTTTTTCATAAATTTTGTTGAAAACATTGACAAAGGTTTTTTTCAAGAACCATCGATCAATCTATCACTTCAATTACCACACCTGTGCTTTGGTAATCAAAATATTTTCCATACTTTCTTTTTTCTGCCTTTAATGTGAGTCTGACTTTTCATGCACCTTATAACGTTTCTTGCTCAGACCTTGCTATAAGCTAACACATTGTCTTAAAAACGCGGCATACATTTCAAGCCTCCTGAGATATCAGTTATGTATCACTCTGATAGACAATCACAGCTAATACTAGTTCACATGTTATGCAATTAAATCTAAACATACCCACTGGTGTTATGAAGGATGTTATTCTGGTAGTACAGTGACAGAAGGCCGTAGGTTGTAAATGCGTTCAGTATATGTAATTTATCCACCACCGTACCCTTGCTTAATTCACTAAGATCGATGGAAAATTGATGGATCCTCTGAGATACTTTACATTTTTAAGCAGTTCAGCTTTTTGCTGAAAATCTCAATGTGATGTATCATTAAATCCACCTTGTCAGGTGCACATGGCTGATATGTTGCAATGTAATATTTCCCATTCCAACCAATTTTAATTTTCAATAATTTCTGCTGTGACCAGAACAAAATGCAGTCCTTTTTGACAGTCAAACATTCTATGCATACCAGTTATCACTTTCCTTCAACAATCTCACTGTCTGACAGCACAATAGATGATACAAAAGTTAGTGGAGTACATAGCAAACGATAGGCCTGTGAGCAGGACCAGCATCATCAAAGGGAATTTATTGGTAGCTAGGCACTGAGGTACATACAGAGCTAATATCACAACAGATTCGCGTTCACTCTAATCTCAATAGAAATCCAATTCATACTCCCTTACTCCACTACTTAATGTACCTGAGAAGAGTCCACTTCTCCAAAGCATAGCACTGTTCAACTAACTTCACATACCATTTCATCCTTACCCACTAAGTACTGGATAACCCCTCCCTTGTGGAGGCCAAAGATCTCTCAGGGCACCTCTCGACAAATCACCTTGGGTTAATTTTCAAATGATGGAGAAGTGAGGACTTCTGATGGGAATGGACTTTTCATGATGACTGAACCAAGGAATTTTGAGTTGACTTACGTGATGGTAGTAAGTGATCAAAAATAAATATTACATCCATATCATCTACTTTGTCCACACTTAATGTAACTGGGTATCTTTCTAAGGTAGCCCTATACTTTGCAATAAATGACCAATCTACCAATTGATAAAACACACATAATTTAATTCAGGTAATGAAACCCAAATAAACATGTAGTCACTGGGATAAAAGTAAGACAGAATTTTTGCACCAACAATTAATGAGGGCTTGTGTTGCCTTTGTGTCACACAAGGTGATGCAAGGCAACACAAGCCCTTGCAGTGATTTGTCTTGTTTAATTCTGATAATATATGAGACTAATATATGCTAACTAGGTACCTGACCCCGCAGTAATTGCCGATTAACTTTTTAGAGGGAAAAGTGGTGTTCAGCCACACAAGATTGAGCAATAATAGGTCTGTGATGCCCTTTGATGTCTGGGGCTGCACTTGTGCTACACAGGACAGATCAATCAATCATTATTTGTAGAGTGTGTCTTGTCACTCACAAGATTATCCAGACCCTTGATGTAGGTCTCATTCAAAGGACCAGGTCTTGAACCCCTTCGTAAAGTTAGTCAGTGAGGGTGAGGTGCGGAGGTGGAGAGTGTTCCAGGCCTAGGCGGAAAGAAGGGAGAAGGAGCGTCCTTTGACATGGCATCGGGGATATGTGAAATATCTGAGTGAGGGCGAGGTGTGTGAGGCGAAGGCTCCTCGGGGGACGGTGGAAGTGCAGACGGTAGCTCAAGTAGGATAGTCTTTGGTCATTGATGAGTTTTTAGCTGTGAGTCTGGAGCTTGAAATGGCATTTCTTCTTTACCAGGAGCCTGTGGAGGCCTGCCAGGTGCTGGATGATGTGGGTTCTCTTGCACAGGTTGAGGATCAGTCTGATCAGATCAGCATGTGTCTACCCTTAGCCAGCAACAAGGCAACATGCTGAACTCCCTTAGTGATAGGCATTGGGTTCTGCACCAATTTCCCATGAATGAGAATGTCAAGTAAGTCCAGGTCATAAGCGTGCGTTGATTATTTCCCTGCCCTTTATACACACCTCCCATTTCTAGTACTAATTGGATAGTTAAGTGAGGTCCCTGAATCCCCCCGCCAGGTTTGGGAAATGCTGTGGTGGAGCACTAAAAAGATTATCAATCTGGACTATCTAGAGCCTGGATCTCCATAGTTGATCTAGAGGGCAGACTTTCAATATAACTATATTTATCTCATTGGAAATATGCTAAAAACTGGCATGGATCTGGCCCTCAAGGAGTAACTTTCGAGAACCTTGATCTAGATTAATGAACAGTTGGAATAATGTTTCTGTAGGTGAACCTGCAGAATGATCATTAATGGTGGAGTGGCTCGAGTGACTGGCAATAGCATCCTGAACCCTCAGGCATCTCCCGGACACAACACAAGGCACAGAGTCTGGCCCTACCCTTAAACATTCTGGCCGATGGAGTAGTCCGTAGTTGCTGCACACTTAGGTGAGGAGCTGGTACAGGGTGGGCTCTTCCACCTGAGAGGACCCAAATGACATGTGGGGACTGGGACGGGGGATGCCCTGAACACTCTAGGCCGCATTAGGATGGCGGGCGGACTTTGCCCGCCCGCCATCCTCGTGGTAATAGGGACCGCCCGCCATAAGTGTGGGGGTCCCGTGGGGGGTATTAGGATGTGCCCGCCACAGTGGCGGGCATGAACGGGGGTACCACAGGTACCCCCCGTGTTCACCCCCCTACTCTCCTTCACTCTGGGAGCCCGCACAGGGCCCCAAGAGTGAAGTCTGCCTGCCTTTCCAAAAGCATCTGCAGACGCCCATCCAAATATGGCTGGCGGTGTCTGATAGACACCGCCACCATATGAACCCTTTTCCGCCCTGGCTGCAAGGCGACCGAGGCGGAAAATTGGCAGGCGGTGTTTGCCTCCGCTGCGGTTCCCCCGCCATTGTAATGTGGCGGGGGGAAAGGGTGGCGGGCGGGCATTTATGTCAGGCGGACCGCCACCATGGCGGTGGTGATCTGCCCGACATCGTAATGGGCCCCTATGGGAGGGGCACAGCATGATAGATTGCCCTCCCAAGGGGCATACTATACTCACCCAGCATGTTGCTGGGGTTTAGCGAATTGCCGGGCCTCACAGGGCTTAAACGGCCTGAGGACCTTCGACCTGGGCTCTTTTAAGCCCAATTCTGGCAGGCACGGGTTTTGGAGTGCCTAAGTAAATGGCCTGTCTTGGGGGTTAGGGCTGCCTGGATTTGAAGGTCCTGGCTCCATGAGGGTACCCCGGTTTCTCCCGGTGGTGATGCCGTGCTCGCCCGTAGCCAGGGTGAACTGTTCTAAGAGGTGAAAGTAAATTCGTCCCCTGCTCACGCTTCCATGCATGTACTGGAAGTGGGTGGGGATTGCTTAGACAGTGTGGGGGTATCTGGCTCTTCCACTCTTAGTGCCTTCTACCAGATATGGGGAGGTTGTCTTACTGCATGGTCAGTTGAATGGCTGGGCTCATTTCTTTTTGCCTCTCCAGCAGGTAATCTAACCTAGACATTGGTATTATGGCGTTGGATATGTGTCAGTATTTACTTTTTGTTGAGTGCTCTTTTCTCCACAAATCCACAAATCCCATCATATTTGCAAAATTCTGAGCCACCTATCCTCCTTGTACCTATCTTGTTCTGTGCTCATCATTAGGTTGAACTTCTCTACAACAACCAATATGGTGTCTGGTGTATTTGTGATCCACTTCCCTAAAGCCTCAAGCTTGGAGGCCTTTAACACAATGAGAGATACCTTGAGGCCAGGCCACCATTACTTCAAGTTTGTTTCATTCCCTTTTAATCATTGCAAAGCAGCCACCCGGATTGAAACATGTCTGAAGGACTGTGTGGAGGAGCAATTTATGGCTGATAATACCACCCTTAGGATTCAGAGGAAAAGCCAGAGATTGCCAGGGCTTTTCCTCCCTTCACATGAAACCAATTATTGCCTTTTAGGTGTTTCTCTTGTAGGAGAATAAGATCTATGTGATGCCCCGCTAAAAATGTTACAAGAACAAGGTTATAGATGGAATGCTTGAATTCATCTCAGCCACTGGCAATCTCTCTGGGCCTGTTGGACTTGGCCCTTCTGGCAGGTTCACCCCTAAACCTTTTGCTTTTTATTTGTGACCTGGTGTTAGTGATTTTCGGTTTCTGCGCACTTTACCACTGTGTACAGGGTAAAGTGCGTGCGTGTAGTAAAGTTTGGCCTGCCCTCTCATAGGAATGCATGGGGAATGTATGTGTCCCTGGTAGTTCCTGATGCGTGGGGAGAGCAAGCTTTAGTTTGGTATGTGCGGACTTGTGTGATTAAATGCTGTGCGATGATGTGTGCGGCGTGATTGTGCCTAGTGTGGAAGTGCCACTTCTAGAAGTTGGCATGTTTGTGTAATTTATGTGAATTGGCTGTCTGGCTTATGATTGGCTGGAGATAGCTGGCGAGCCTGGCTCCATGAGTCAGGATGCGTCTGCCCCGGTGGTGAATGGGAGATCTGCATGAGTGATGTGAGGGAGGGGTGCACCTGGGACTTGAATAGGGCTGGGCTTTACCCACACAATGCTGGCTGCGCCCCCTGTGGTGCATCTGATTACCCTAGCCCAGAGGTCTTCAAAATTTTTGATGCCGAGACCCCCTTGTAAAACCTTTTTAGGCGTAAGGACCCCCTTCCGACAAAAGTTTCTAGAAACTGGTCCTCATCATCAATTTTTGACAACCATAAATGCGCCTGTTAGACCTCATCACATCCCTCCATCATTCATCCACCCACACTTTCACACATTCATCTATCCACCCTTTCATCCTTCCATCCATACATCCATTCTTCATCCATCCACCCTTTCATCCTTGTATCCATACATCCATCCTTTATCCATCTACCCTTCCTTCCATCCACCCATCATTCATCCACCCACCTTTTCACACATCCATCCATCATTCATCCATGCAACCTTTTATCCATTCATACATCCAACCACCCTTTCATCTTCCCATCCTTCATCCATACATCTATCATTCACCTATCCACCCTTTCATCCATCCGTCCACCCACCCTTTCATCCATCCATCTACCCATCATTCATCCCCCCACCTTTCACACATCCATCCATCCATCATTCATCCATCCACCCTTTCATCCATCCATCCTTCATCTGTCCACCCTTTCATTCTTCCATCCATACATTTATCCTTCACCAATCTATCCTTCATCCATCCACACTTTCATCCTTCCATTCATGCATCCATCATTCATCCATCCACCCTTTCATTCATCCATCCACTCATCATTTCTCCACCCACCTTTTCACACATACATCCATCCTCCATCCATTCACCCATCCTTTACCCATCCACCCTTCCTTCCATCCACCCATCATTCATCCACCCACCTTTTCACACATCTATCCATCATTCATCCATGCAACCTTTTATCCATTCATACATCCATCCACCCTTTCATCCTCCCATCCATATATCCATCCTTCATCCATCCACCCTTTCATCCTCCCATCCATACATCCATCCTTCATCCATCCACCCTTTCATCCTCCCATCCATACATCCATCCACCCTTTCATCCATACATCCATCCACCCACCCTTTCATCCATCCACCCATCAATCATCCCCCCCACCTTTTCACACATCCATCCATGCATCATTCATCCATGCAGCCTTTTATCCATCCATACATCCATCCACCCTTTCATCCTCCCATCCATACATACATCCATCCTTCATCCATCCACCCTTTCATCCTCCCATCCATACATAGATCCATCCTTCATCCATCCACCCTTTCATCCTCTCATCCATACATCCATCCTTCATCCATCCACCCTGTCATCCTTCCATCCATACATCCATCATTCACCCATCCACCCTTTCATCCATCCATTCACCCATCATTTATCCACCCATCTTTTTACGTATCCATCCATCCATCATTCATCCATCCACCCTTTCATCCATCCATCCTTCACCCACCATGCTCTAGGAAACTGAGCTTTTGTTGCAATTGTTCCCCACTTGTTCTCCCCCTTTTAACTAATAGAGGCCAATTTTTGACTCTGACAGTGCACTGAGGCCTGCTAACCAGACCTCAGTGCCAGAGCTTCTTGCCCAAAGCGAGTTATCGCCTAATTGTGCTACAATTGTCGAAGGACTTTAACACCCCTGTAGGTCCTAGTAATTGGTACCCCAGGTACCAAGAGCATGAGTGCTAAACAGGGTCCAAAAGGTCTGCAGCATGTCCTATGTCACCCTAAGGGACCCACACTCAAATTCCACACAGACTGCCATTGCAGGTTGTATGACTTGGTGCAAAACATTAATGAAAACCATTAGTGAATAGATGACATGACACCTGTGTGCCATGCAAAGTTACTGAATCTAATATATGTAAGGCACCCCTACAGCAGCCCTTTAAGCCATCAGGCATGGTGCAATATATTTTATGCGAGTACTAGGGTTGGGAAAAAGTTTTATTCTGCCAGTGGAATGGGAGGAATTACTCCACTCCACCATCTGTATTAACAAATCAATAATGCCGATGACCCTAAGCTGCTGAGGCACCACATGGCTTAAACACTGAAATGGAAGGAGTATCAAGCATGAGCTGCTTGGGCATGGTGTTATTTTAAGCAGGTCCAGAAGTTGGCCCACACACAGACCATGACCTATCACAAGGGGAATGCAAGTGATTGCTGAATTTGCAGAAGTAGACATGTTGCTGTCAGCCTGTCCCTCGTCAAAGACTTCATTTCCTAGAAAGCACTATGAGCCCACGCTGGTTGCCTGTCAAAGATGCCCATCCCGGGAAGTGACTTCACGGCCACCGCAGAGACACAGAGTTTCAAGTCAGAGGTGCCAAGGGAGGCAGTAGCAGCTACCGCCTGCAAACCAGCTCATCTTTTCTGCCTTTTTAATCTTCCTAAATCTCGCACTCCAGCTCAACTGAACTGTTCACCCTCCTCTTCCCATAAGTAAACTACTGAACCAATCACATTCTACCTTAAACGCAGGATGTCCACTCATATTGTGACTACTATTGGTGCCCATTTTTAAAGGGTTTATCAAATATACTCTCTTTTGGCAGCTTGGAAGAGCTCCTTGCGTGGAACCAGAACAATGGTTGTGGTAAAACAAGAAACGGACACTGCACATTGCTTTGTCTCCTGTTCTTTCATTTGCTGTGACTTTGCATTATTTTCCCATGGGTATACCAGCTCTTTCCCTGCTTGTATTTGTGACATGCCCTGTACTTCATCAGAGTGTGTAATCTGTGGGAACTGTGCTAGGGCGACATGGAGGAGGCGGAACACTCCCTGATGGAGTTCAGTGACTTTGTGGTGCTGTATGCCCTGATGCTGTGAGAATCCCCTGTGTCTACTGGGATAGACTGCACCACAAGTTGGCTTATGAGGTGGGTCAGAGTCCCTTCTTTTTAAGGTGGTTTTACTATGGGAAGAGCCAGTGGTGCCAGTCCTTGGTATATCATCAGTAGCCTCTGTGAGCTACACGTCACCCCGGGGAAAGCCAGAAGGCTGACTTACTCTGGCTTATGTTTGTCAAGTAGGGAGCCCTGTTTGCTGGAGGTGGGAAGAACTCCATGGATTCTGACACATTTTTCATCAAACTCTACAGAATTCTGTGGAGTACAACTCTGTGAGTTCTGCTCACTCCTAGTAAGGACATATCTGCATAAGCAGATTTGCCCCTGTGTTGTCTTGTTCTTTTACTAGACATTTCAAGTGGTCAGGAAAGCCATATTAAGGTATGTACTTTGCACTGGTCAAAATGAGTTCCCCAGCTACATAATAGCTTCACTAAAACCTAGGGAGTTTGGTATCAAACATCTCTTATTGATAAACCCACACTGATTCCAGAGATGGGATTATTAATACATGCGCTCAGAGGGTACCTTAGAGGTACCCCTGAAATCTACCAACCCTATAGTGTGCTGACTGACTGGGCCAGTCCCGCTGCAGCCACAGACGAGTTTCTGACCCCCGCCCCCTTGGGTGAGAGTCTGCGCTCTCAGGCGGTTAGGAACAATGCCATTTCTGGAAGGAGGTGTTTTACACCTCCTCGAGGAAGGCTGGTAAATTAGTGTTCCAATGCAGTCAGCTTCAAAGAGCCCACCTCCTTTGGTTTGCAAATCTGGCATCCTTTCAGAGGCGAGAGGATGCCAACCCCCCTGGTCAGGGCCCATTTGGTGCCAGGACAGGCAGGAAAATTAGTAGTCAGAGAGGCATGCCAACCCTAGTGCTACCCCTAAAACTGCCCACCTGGTGTGAATATAAACCTTTAGAGTATCCCATTTTGGTGATTGCAGAATTATGAACTCTGGGACCGTGTTATGCCCACTTCATACAGGGAAGAGGTGTGGCGCCGTGGCCAGGGTGACTGAAGCTGGAATCTGGTGATCATGGTTCGATCTCTGGCGCCGGAGGCAGATTAGCCTAGCACCATGTGACAGTGGGCAATTGCTTGCTTAATCTTCCCGACAGCCCCCAGTGGCAGGAGACCCTTACGGGTGATTGTTCGCGCTTTACAAATGTGGATTATTATTATTATTATTACAGGAAGTTGTCATATAGGTTGCATAGAGATCCGTGGGGTAGGTAGCTCATTGGCTACTACCCTATAATCAAACTAATGCCCCTAAATCTAATATTTAGGGAAGTCCCTGGCATCAAGAAATCACATTTCTGCTGACCTAAGAAGAAGGACACCGAAGAGCCAAAAGAAGCAAGGACTGTGGAGAAACAACTGACTTGTTGACAAACCTGCCGTCCTGTCTGCTATTCCCACCAGTTTGCGCTAATGTTGTCTTGTACTGCAGCTGCTGTGCCTCCAAAAGCCTGGGATGACTTCTTGCTTTCAACTAAGACCCAGGAAGTCCTGTGGAGTAGCAAAACTGCCTCCCTGCAGGCTGCTGACACTCCAATAGTACTGTGGGGACTCTTGACCACCACAAACCTGAAATCACCCCTGCTTCTGTACCCGGTAGCCCGAGTTGAAGTGGGCCAATGGTGCCAGCGTGGTCCCCTGACCCTAAGAGCAAAGACAAAGCTCACTTTGGCTTTGCCCATAGAGGACTCACCGACGCCACCTGAAGCCTCGTTGTGCTGGCCCCCTCTACCGCAAGTGTCTCTGGTGATGAAAATCTGATGCCTCAAACATGTCGGCATTTGGTGACCCTGGCCCAAGGAGAAGAGGATCACAGTTGTCCCAATATCCCTGACCATCTTGAGACCTGAGCCCTCTTGTTGGTTCAGCATGACTGGTTTCCCAGCTTGCAGCCTCTTTGTAACCGAACCGCTCCTCATGAAAGTGAATGATGCACCCTATGCTGTAACATACCTCTACACCTGGATGCCCTAGAGTCTCCCAAGATGACCTGTTTGTGTGGTCTAAGACCTTGCTCCATACTCACTTAAGTCCAGGAGTTTGGTCCCATAAGTCGCTGTAAAGTCCCCGAATGCAGTACATCATTTCCCCCAAAGTATATTATTGGGCACCCGTTGCTGAAAAGCACCTCTGCATCCGGCAGGCTAAGTGTCGCCAGAGAACCTGTTGGTTCTGCCTTGAACCTTGCCCCATACCTACCTTAAGTCCAGGGGATTGGTCCCGTAATTTGCTGTGAAGAACCTGTATGCAGTCTAGTTCTTTCCTCCATAGGATAACATTATCGCTTCAGAAATTGCACTGTGTCCATTTTTAAAGAATGTAAAATTTCATAACTAGAAGAGTAATTACCTAAGTCCAACGATCTTGGTAT
Organism: Lissotriton vulgaris; assembly: GCF_964263255.1. NCBI lineage: Eukaryota > Metazoa > Chordata > Amphibia > Caudata > Salamandridae > Lissotriton > Lissotriton vulgaris. Next base: position 180,498,690 of record NC_141695.1, on the reverse strand, counting down.
CTAAAGTCATATAAACATCATGTAATTTTTATAAGTTGGTGTCAGAATTCCTTATTGAGTGTGGTCTCACTTACTGCCTTTGTGTGGGAGCATATTGTTGCATACTGTACATCAGCATCAAGTGGAGCATCACTTTCTAGTCCCAGAGAGCTTGCCAAGAAAATTGATGAATGGGTGAGCATTACAATCCCAAAAATCCTCAGGGGGAAGATTCGAAGGAAGGGGGTTCAGGCCCACAGAAGTAAGCACCTTCAGAAACTCACACCCCAAAAAAGATGGATAGTACATCCCAACCCACCTCTAGTGATAGAGTCCAGAGTACTGGGGACCCTAAGCAACAAAAATGTAATGCACTGTAGGCTCTACTTTCATTGTCAGCAGCTGGGGCACTATAGAGGGGACTCAGCTTGTCCCAATAAAAAGGTAGTGACTTTGTGCAAGTAGCCTTTGAGGATTACTTCTCAGATGAGGAAATCCTTGTAGCATTAACTAGGAAACTGGAAAAGAAGGTGAGTTGGTGATTCCAGACGTAAGTAGTAACTTCCATCCCATAAAGGTAATTGGAGTTCCAATCGCTGATCTGAGGGATACCTGTGCCAGTCACACCATTGGGCATGGCAGGCTGGTATCCTCAATCCAGTATTTACCAGGAGAGACTAGCATATTAAGGGCTGTCACAGACGAGGTGACTGTTAAGCACATGGCTTTAGTGCCACTAAAGATAGCTAAGCCCTTACTTGGCAGAAGGTGGTAGGGATTTCAGAGCTCGCCCTTGATTGTCTCTTGGGCAATGACTGCCCAGCTTCCTACATATGCCACCTCCGTTTCAACCCACCCAATTGCAAATCTGCGTTGACCCTGCTCCAGTGGGAACAGCCCAGCTCAAACTGTAAAAGCATTTCTTCCTTGAACCAGAATACAAGCAACTTCAGACTGACTTCACCAAGAAAAGGGGTCATCAGCAGGTATGGCTTTATTCCAGTGGTAAAGTGAGCATGGGACCATCGTCTGGGCATATCCATCCCACTTAGAGCATCAATTGCAACAACAACAAGGTGATGGATCGAATGCTTGAAATAATCTCAATTGCTATTGGCTACATCCCAATCCATCACTTTTTGCCCACCATGCAATCTCAGGACCTCTTTTATGGGGTATTGGTGCAGGGCAGCGGTGCAAGGGACCTTGCTGCACTGCCCTCCGTCAAAAGAAAATGACAGGAATGTGCCATATCTGTACGCACAATACAGGCACATGGCAATATGGTGCAAGGGTACCTGCTTTGTGGAGCTGATTGGTTTTGTGCCGATAGGGACACCTTCCTGTACAAAATCAGTCATTTCCTCTTTCTATGTCTGCTGCAGAATGTGGCACACATAGAAAAAGGAAAAAAGTAGGAGAAATGGAAACATTTCTCCTCGTTGTGCCTCCCATGAGATTATGAAACATTCCCAGGTTTACAATTTCTTGTAAATCTGGGAATGCTTCAGATTCCATGGGTGTTGCGTGGGAACACTCACAACACCCTTTGGAACACCTCTTTCATGCAGTGTTCTGTGTGAAAGAAACACATATTTATGAGGCCATAAAAATCCACATAAAGTGTCTTTACCTGGCCTTGTAAATATGCTGTGACACATTGCATCAACACAACGCCAAAAAAGTGAAGTTCCAATGGCGTAAAAGGGCTGCAAGGTGCCTCATAAATGAGGCCCTCAGATTGGTCCCAGTCAAATGCAAATCATTCAAGTTCAGGGCAGATTTCCATATAGCTGGTTCCAAACTAAGGTGACATGGTGTGCAAAATAACTATAGATTGGGTTGAAGCCCTTGTAATTATCAGTGGCTGAGATTAATTCAAGCATTCCATCAGTTACTCTTTTGTGTGCATTAGTGTGTCCGGCTAAAAATGTTGCCACCACTCACCTTTGTAATTGGCTGCCTAGCTTGTTTGCGTTCAGTAATAATAAGGAAAATCTCTGTTGATGTGCACTATCTTGGCCTACTTCAGACGCCTTATGGATGGGTTGTCAGGCATACACAGACTATCTTGGCTTTACTGGCAGCTGGGTGTCTGGCATTGCTTTCTTTTCCCCTCTCACCCAAACAACACCCCCCACCGAACTTCCTCTTGCTGCAAGCGTAAAACTATCCAATTCTCCAAAGCTTGAGATGCCTGTTACCCCTTAAAAACATCAAAGAAGTATAGCTAATCTAAGTAACTCAGCACTTTGCTGAAACTCACATGCTCTTGAGAACCACTAGGTCTGTCTGATCTGCTTCCATTGCTCTCGTGCCTCTGACCCTCACAGGCTGTATGTTCCTGCGATTCCTGAAATATTCCACAAACTGTCTGAATTATGATCTTCATATTGGTGGATGATTGTTCCAGCTTGCGACTCCTTCTGGCCTATCGGTTTTCTCTTGTGCCTCCATTTCTATCTGACTTTGATCCATGCTTTCTGCTGGGTTTCGTGTCTGCCTGCATCTCTTGCTTTCCAACAGTGTCTAATCCCTCCAACCACTCCCCAGCTTCCTCCGGAAAGGCAAGCACTCGTAGTTTTGGCTCGGGATATAATTGAGTATTGCATCCATCTCATTGAAAGAGCATTCTTTCAATTGGACGCTGTGTGTGTAATCCATGAACACCAATATTGTATAGTTTTCGACTGTCAGTGGGCATGTTGCAGGCTGCTCACAAGATGGCATTGTAGACTCTATAACTGAGTATTATTTAATGGCCGGAGTCTGGCTCCAGGCTTTGGGGAAATTCCCTGTGCCATATAGGCTCTCAGATCCTGCAAAGTGGTTACAAAGATCTTCTGGTTCTACAGTCCTCAGTAGGAAATTCTCCACCTAATGTTCCCTATTGTTTATGAGAGAAATAGGGTTGTTGGTTGAGGGGAGTGTGAGCCCTTCTCAAGTAACAGAAACAATCCTTGTCAGGGTCAACCACAAAATTCAATAAATTAACCTGTGCTTAACCCTCTGGTTGCTTTGCATATCAGCAATCAGGTTAAACTTAGAGACAATGAGTAAAATATTTGTGCAGCACACAAACAGTAATAGAGTGAAAACAAGAGACAAATTCCACACCAACTGAGCTAAATAGAAAAATCCAATCAGTAGCATTGGAGATATGCAATTAGAAAGTTTGAGGTAAGTATAACGCCCAAAAGCGCAAAGTGCCACTTATGGTTATCTGGTTTTGCAAAACTGGGTGAAAGTCACAAGTTCAGACCAACCACAATTGAGTGCCGGGCAAATACAGGGATTAGGTTAGTCCAGCTGGAAAAGTTAGAAATTAAAGTTATGTTATATTAATCACTTGCACTCCACGCATCACAGACCGGCTTTCGGCCTAACTATGGCACTGAAACTGCCTTGCTGATAGAGATGGAGGAAACAAAGAAAGTCTTGGATCAAGGAGGATCAGTGGAGATCATCCTGCTTGATATAAGCGCCGCGTTTGATACTGTCAGTTACAAAATCCTCCTTGAGAGACTCAGAGAAATGGGAGTAGCATGCAAAGCCCTCACTTGGATCAAATCTTTTCTAACAGAGCGCTTGTACCTTGTGTGTATTTGAAGGGAACTGTACCTCGAGGAAGGTCCCATTAGTGTGTGGAGTGCCGCAGGGGTCTTCATTGAGTCCTATGCTTTTCAACGTGTGGCAGTTACCCACCCATAGGAGGTGTCTGTCAACATAGAAACCTGCCTCAAAAAAGGGATATATGATGTTACAACGCGTACTTTTAGCACGCATACCATTACCACGGATTTTTTACAACGCAGGTCATTTTACAACGGAAACCATTACAACGCAATACACTACAACACAGATACTATTACAACGCATACCATTACAACGTAAGTATATGTAAGTATATAATATTTATATATTTTAAACAATTATTTTTGTAATATTTAATTTAATTATTCATTATTTAATTATTAAATAATTTTATTATTAAAATTAATTTTTTTTATTATTTGTAAATATATATTAAAAATACCCCTGAACCCCAAAACCGAAACCCAGCCCTAAAACCTAAAAATACCCCTGTACCTCAAAACCCAAACCCAACCCTAAAACCTAAAAATACCCCTGTACCCCAAAACCCAAACCCAGCCCTAAAACCTAAAAATACCCCTGTACCCCAAAACCCAAACCCAACCCTAAAACCTAAAAATACCGCTGTACCCCCAAACTCAAACCCAGCCCTAAAACCTAAAAATACCCCTGTACCCCAAAACCCAAACCCAGCCATAAAACCTAAAAATACCCCTGTACCCCAAAACCCAAACCCAGCCCTAAAACCTAAAAATACCTCTATACCCCAAAACCCAAACCCAGCCCTAAAACCTAAAAATACCCCTGTACCCCAAAACCCAAACCCAGCCCTAAAACCTAAAAATACCCCTGTACCCCAAAACCCAACCCTAAAACCTAAAAATACCCCTGTACCCCAAAACCCAAACCCAGCCCTAAAACCTAAAAATACCCCTGCACCCCAAAACCCAAACCCAGCCCTAAAACCTAAAAATACCCCTGTACCCCAAAACCCAAACCCAGCCCTAAAACCTAAAAATAACCCTGTACCCCAAAACCCAAACCCAGCCCTAAAACCTAAAAATACCCCTGTACCCCAAAACCCAAACCCAGCCCTAAAACCTAAAAATACCCCTTTACCCCAAAACCCAAACCCAGCCCTAAAACCTAAAAATACCCCTGTACCCCAAAACCCAAACCCAGCCCTAAAACCTAAAAATACCCCTGTAAAAAATCTGTGGTAACAGTTACATACCCTCCATCAGCTGGCCTTCTATCACTCTGCCCATAATTAAGGAGGTCTTAAACGCCTCTATTTCATCTGGCATGGTCCCGACTGCATGGAAGCAGGCCATGGTTAGAGCCCTAGTGAAAAAACCCAATCTGGACGCCAATGACCTGAGCAATTATCGCCCCATCTCCCTGCTCCCATGGGTCAGCAAGATTCTGGAGAAATACATAAACAAACAACTAATAACTTTTCTGGAAGATAACCATCTACTGGACCCTACCCAGACGGGCTTTAGACCTAAACATGGGACCGAGACCGCCCTCCTCATGGTCACTGAGGAAGCGAGAAAGATCCTGGATCAAAGAGGATCAGTGGCAGTGATCCTCCTTGATCTCAGTGCGGCCTTCGATACGGTCAGCCACGACACTCTGCTGTACCGTATGTCCCAGGTTGGGATTGGGGACAAAGCCTGGTCTTGGTTCCAGTCCTTCCTTGAAGACAGGTCCTTCTGCGTGTTTGAAGGCGAATCTGTCTCTGCCAGTAGACCTTTGAAATGTGGAGTCCCTCAGGGATCATCTCTAAGCCCTGCACTTTTTAAACTATACATGAGGCCACTGGCCGATGTCGTCCGCCCGTATGGAATTAAGATCATCTCATACGCGGACGACACGCAGCTGGTGGTCTCCCTGACTCAGGAAGCTAAACCATCTGCTCCAGGCGGGCTTAGAGAGTGCCTTGAGGAAGTAAAGACTTGGATGTCCCTTTCATCGTTAAAACTGAATGGGGACAAAACTGAGCTGATGCTCCTGGGCCCCCCGGACCTCAGTATCCCCCCCTCCTTGTGGCCGCCCAGTCTGGGTCCCCCACCTAATCCCAAAAACAACATCAAGAGTCTCGGAGTGTGGCTGGATAGATCCCTGTCCTTTAATGTACAGTCCACAAAACTCTCAGCCACTTGTTTTGGCATCATGAAGATGTTGAAAAGAATCCTCCCCCTACTTCCTTGGGAGGCCAAACAAACTGCCGTACTAGGTCTAATTCAGTCATGACTCGACTTCAACAATGTACTTTACCTTGGCGCCCCCGAATCTACTCTGAGAAGGCTTCAGATAGTCCAGAACTGCGCAGCACGCATTCTACTAGACCTTCCCCGCAGACAGTCAGTGAGAGCCGGCTTGATTACCCTCCATTGGCTACCGGTGCGACAGAGGGTCCTGTTCAAAGCTATGTGTATAGCACACCAGGCCTTCTGGAACACTGGCCCCAAAATCACTTGAGACTTAATTACTCATTATGCGCCCAACAGAAGCCTCCGCTCCAGTCAGACCTTTCTTGCAAAGACCCCCAGAATAAAAAGATCTAGATCCGAAGGCAGGACGTTTTCATATAATGGCGCCAAGGCCTGGAACGCCCTCCCACTGCACCTTAGAGCTAACCCCAACCTCTCAACCTTCCGCAAACAACTGAAGACCTTTCTATTTCATCCAGTCTAGTTAATTTCACTCTTTCTCTCTCCTTCTGGGCCGGGTGTGGGGACTCGGTTCTCTCAGCGCTTGGACGCCTCCGGGCAGTAATTCGCGCTCTACAAATGTACATCCTATCCTATCCTATCCTATCCTATCCTATCAACTGGCCAGAATGCTTAGGACCCCCTCCCAAACCAAAGGAGAGGATTAAAAGCCTGGGAATATGGCTAGATAGCTCGTTAAAACTAGATTCTCAGGCATCTCAAGTAGCTGTTACCTGCTGTTGTATCATAAGACAACTGAGGAACATGTTGCCACTGCTGCCATCAACATCACGCAGGACTATGGTTCAGGCACTGGTACTGCCCAGATTGGATTATTGTAACTCACTGTATCTGGGCACCCCAAAGGCCACCACTATGATGCTGGCGGTGGTGCAGAATTGTGCAGCCAGGCTATTACATGACACCCCCAAAAGACAGTTGGCCAAACCAGCATTAAAAGCCCTACATTGGCTTCCCATTAAAGAATGCATCATGTTTAAATCACTGTGCAAAGCACATAAAACCTTATGGGGCTCGGGCCCAAAAATTAACTGCATGCTGATGTCCTTTTACCAGCCTTCGTGTGGCCTATGTTCAGCCAAGCATTTTCAGGCAGTGGTACCTAAAGTCCGGAGGGTACGGGCGGGTGGGCGCATGTTCTCTTATAATCCTTCAACCTTATGGAACAAAATCCTGCTTCACTTACGCTCTCTGACAAAACCATCTCACTTTCAGAAAGCAATTAAAAACCTGGCTCTGCCAGAATATGGCATCAATTGTTCTCGGAGTGACCACAGCTAGCGCTGGAAAGCCTAAGGGTAGCCATTCACTAAATTAAGTTTATAATATTAATAATAATAATAATAATAATAATAATATGAAAAAAATTGTAGAGCGCAGCAAAAACCCAGGGGTTTCTTGGCGCTAGTCAGAGTACAGAGCACATGCAAAAATTAGAAGTCTACAAGTTAAAGAGCCAGGTTTTTAGCGACTTTCTGAAATGTAGAAGGTAAGGGGCTGATCTAATGTGAAAAGGGAGAAGATTCCACTGTTAGGTTGCTCCTACCAGAAAACTGCTTCCTTCACATTTGGATTTTTTGAATCTAAAGGTAATTATTTTACATGTTCCCATTGATCTAAATAACGGAAAGAGGTTGCCAGTACTGATAACAAAGGATAATTTACATGTGTTACAACACAGCACCTGAAAATACCATTCAAGACCGGGAGCTTGTTAGTAGCTTTTATTATTCTTTTTAACTTTTGTCAGCAAAGAAAAATTGTTTCATAAAATGCTTATTCAAAAAACACAAACAGCTAATACATGCTAGGTACAGACTGTAATTTGGAAATCATTCACCATATCAAACATGTCACAGGCATACAACAATCAACCATTCATGGGGGGTAAGGGGTATAATGACTGCAAAGACTAAAAAAGTGCAAAACGTACAGTATTTACAGTGTAATGACAAGCACAAAAACACGGGGAAATGAGAGAGAAAAGCTAAAGTCTGCGAAACAATTGGAAAATGATGTCACTTGGAAGTTATTCAAACAAAGAGTACATTCCTATATCAAGTTTAGAATGTTCATAATATTTTGTTAATTGTTAAATAAAAGGTAATGTACACAAAATAGTGATAAGCAACAGAGGAACTTTTTGATGAGCTTATCACTCTTGCAGACAGCGGTATGGCTGGGGCCTACGCGTTTCGAATCCCGCTGGTTTCTGGGGATTCTCTTCAGGGCCTTGGTCGTCTCTAAAAAAAGGGGGGAGGAGGGAAAGTTATGAAAATCAGGGGAGTAAGAAAAAGTTTATAAACCACATTCAATTGATCAACATCAGATTCCTCTCTCAGATTCCACCCTCTACTCTACAGGCTTACCAAAAAGCAGATGTTCAAAACGTGTAAGGGAAGCCTCAACACCTTAGCTGGAAGGATTTGGTCTGAATCTGGAACAGTCATAACAAACAACAGAGTCAGATAGAGAACTGATTAAAGTGGCAGAAGGGTGGAGGTTGGAAGGCTCGATGTTACCTACCTAGTTAGTCAGCAAGAAAGCTTTACTTGAGTTTGAGCCAGAGCGCGAAAAATGACAGACGTTTTACCTGTAGGGTAGAGAACATACGGATGATCAGAACGGGTTCCGGCATAGTTGGAAGCGGGTGGTTCTACAATGTCGAAGGAACTCTCACCTAATACAATTAGACCATGATTTCGGTGTACGCCGCCGTGGAGTTATGGATAATGGCACAAGGTCTATTTAAAATAAAGAGGAGACTTCAGTATGCGAGGACCGCAAAAAAATGCAAGAGTGGCTGAGTGAGACTATTAAAATTTCTTACCGGAAACGCTAAGAATCCAGTGGAATATTCAATAGGACGGTCGGCTGTCTCTGTTAATAGATACTATGTTGGTCTGAAAAAGAACCAGCAGGAGCCCATAAAAATAAACGAAATTACGGCCGCCAGTTCTTTCACAAGTCGATACTATTAAACAAGGCGGCTTACCGTGATAGTTCGTGAAGGGCGTAGTCCGCGGGGAGCGGCTCGCTAGTACAATGGAATTCAGGGGACCTGAAACGACATAGGATTCGGATTTTTAGTGGATAGTGTCCTCAAAAGGGAGACTAATCTAAAAGAGTTCCAGGCGTCTTACCGACATGTCGGCGATGCACGCTGTAAGCGTTTGAAGATAATTACTGAAACAAGGAAACGGGATGAATATTAGTTTAAAAATAAAGACGGGTGGCAATAGATAACAGGGAGGGAGTCGACCTCGTAATACTTACAGCGAATTCGCTGGACCAGACCTTGGAACGACGGCGTTTGAATGGGCGCTACACACTGGCTCATGCGCATTAGCTGGCCGGGGCCAAGCTAATCAGCCTATATATGCTGGTCAGATGATCGAATACGCCCACACTGGGGCCAGGCTAGCAGCCTGAAACACAAACATGGACTGGATTTTGGTACACACGGTCCGGGTGACAGGTAAAACGAATGTTTAAAAGACACAATCCAGTGTTCTAACAGGGAATCGGGTTATAGTTTAAATATTTCGCTCAATTCATTTAACCCAGATAATGCTGTGTCAAATTTGACTATAAGAAAAGCCTCTCTTTTAGATAATGCCAGATTTTGATCACCACCTCGAGGATTTTTTTCAACTCTGGAGATAACTGTCCATTTTAAGTCACTTACTGAATGTTGCATCCGCGTCCAATGGAGCACCAAAGGGGCGTTTTCAACCTTCCTTTTTAATCTGGATTTGTGTTGCGAGATCCGATGACGGATCTCCTGGTTTGTTTTGCCTATGTACAATAGATGGCACGGACATGTGATGCCATATACAACAAACTTGCTCTTACAGTTACTAAAAGTGTCATGCTTCCAGGAGATTCCATTATGTTGGAAAAGCAAGCCCTCCACAGCAGATTCACAACAAAGGCAGGTGCCACATTTGTGATGTCCGAGGATGAAGGGCATCCCCATCATTTGACGTAACGTTGCAGGTTTAGGGGCAGGCATCGCCGCTCGAACTATATGGTTGGCAATGTTGTTCTCCTTTTTAAAGGCAAATAAGGGCACCTTTACAAGGCTTTCATCTAGATCTTTTACTAGATGCCAGTTTTGTTTTATGACCTTTTTCAAGTGGTTGGCGTTGGGGCAATAGGTAGTGACACAAACCTGCTGTTTTAATTCAGGTTTTGTTTTGCGTTCCAAGAGTGTCTCACGCGGGGTCCATTGAGCTCTCTTCATACAATTCTTAACGAGTTTTTTGGGGTACCCCCTATCACACAATTTAGATGTTAAATTTTCTGAGTGATGTTGGAAATCTTCTTTGAAAGTGCAGTTCCTGCGGACTCGCAAGAACTGTCCATATGGGAGATTTTCTTTGAGATTTCTAGGATGATTACTGGTAAACATCAAAGACTTGTTTTGATCAGTGGGTTTGGTGTATAGGGTGGTAGCCAATTTCCCTTCAGATGGAAAGACCTCCACGTCAAGGAATGCAATCCTACTGGTTGAATTGGTAATGCTGAATTTTATATCGGCAGTTCTGGCATTAAGCCATTGATGGAAATGATTGAGAGTGTCACTGTCTCCCGTCCAGGTCATGAAGACATCATCAATAAATCGGAGCCAAGCTCCGATGTATTGAGTAAATGGATTATTGTTGTAAATATACGCATTCTCATACATTGCCATGAATAGTACTGCCAATTCTGGTGCAAAGGGGCAGCCCATGGCTACCCCTTTGACCTGGTAGTAATACTCACCGTTGAAACAGAAGTAATTCTTCTTTAGGGCAAATGCTGCTAGGTCCACAATAAATTTAGTAGGCACCCGCATTGGTCTTGGTCTGGAGTCAAGGTAATGTGTAAGTACTGCTACAGCCTCATCTTGAGGGATCTGTGTATATAGAGCAGTTACATCTAAAGTAACTAGTCTATCTCTGTTTTCACAGAACTCGATGTTTTCTAACTTTTTGATAAAGTCTGTAGTGTCCTGGAGGTAGGATTTGACATGGATCATAAATTCTTTAAGGAAACAATCTACGTATTTTGCTGCCGGCTCTAGCACCGAACCACAACCTGCCACGATGGGTCTGCCAGGCGGATGGTCAGGATCTTTATGAATTTTCGGCAGTACGTAAAACATGGGCACTTTGGGGTGTTTGATTTTTAGGTATTCAAGTTCTTTTGGACCGACAAAACCTGAATCAAAACCTTCTTGTATAATGGCAAAAATTTCATTTTGAAGGTCTGTAGTTGGGTCTTTGTTTATCTTGCGGTAACAGCTACTGTCATCTAGTTGTTTCATTACTTCAGTGGTGTAGTCATTAATATCCCACACTACAATGGCACCGCCTTTGTCGGCCTGCTTAATTATAACCGTGCTGTCAGTTTTTAGATTATTTAGATCTAAGGCTTTTTTATTGTGGAGTTATATAGAGCACGAACTAGACTTGGAAGTATCAGACCTCTTTACATGAGCACCAGTTTTGTTACAAATGGACACATTTATTTTTGTTAGGCACGTGGAGATTAAGGGATTTGCCCAGAATCACAGACTGTTTAGCGTCCCTGCTGAGACTAAAACCCGGTACCCCCTCTCCAAAGTCGACCGCCCTAGCCGTTAGGCCACATTCTCTACCTTTAAATATAGGCTTGCCTCAGAAAGACTGGTCCCAAGTCAGAGAGGGCCTTATAGGTAAGACAAAGAGTATTTCATTTGATCCTATTTTTTACATTTAGCCACTGAAGATTTTTTATAGCAAAAGAGACGGAATGATGCTTGGGCAGTCCCAACAATAATTTGGCTGCTGGGTTCTGTAGGACTTGAAGTTTGTTGATGTATTGAGCCTGTAGGACATTGTATAGGCTGTTGCAATAGTCTATCTTAGAAAGCATTAAGGTAGAAATAACTGCCTTCCTGGTACTGATGGGAAACAACACTTTGTATTTTCTTGAGGATTCTGAGGGAGTAATAGGAGGATGAAATAACTGCATTAATTTGCTTAGCAAGATTTAATTTGTTGTCCAGGATGACCCCAAGACTCTTGGCTTTATTTTTGGGGGAGGGAAGTAGTCCAATTTCTGCCAGCAGGATGCAGACCAGAAGTTAGGATTATTTCCAAACAATGGTGCTGAAATATCGACCCACAGAAATATCGAGTTGGAAATATCGAAGGTACAGAATATCGAGGTCAAGAATATCGTTGAACAGAATGTTGACCCTAAGGTAAGTAATATCGATTTTTTTTATATCGATGTAAGTAATATCGAAGTTAGTAATTTCGATATCAAATATATCAATGTTACTAATCTCGATGTTACTAATATCGATATTTGTATTATTGTTATGTATTTTATTATGTATTGAATATGTATGTGTTATATGTTTTTTGGTAAGTATTCTACTGGTTTTAAATTATATGTATACTATTTTTATATGTTAATAATGTTATTTTTAAGTCAATTTTGTGTTTTAGTACCGGAGCAGGTTGTGGGTTTATAGGGGACTAGGGTGGGAAGTAATTTAATTATACTAAATTCATGATTAATTTTTAGGAATTATAAATTAATTTTTATTAATTTTTGCATTTAAGTTCTGTAGCAGGTTGTGGGTTTATAGGGGAATTGGCTGAGAAGTAATTTATTTGTAATTAAGTAATCATTTATTTTTATTTATTGGTATGGATAAATATTTTATTTTTAATTAATTATTAATTGGTAATTACTTTTTAAATTGGTAATTAATAATGTTTATTAATTGCAAATCATTTTTTATTAATTGGTAATTAATGTTTTCTTTAATGTGTTTTACTTGTTAATCAATTTTTAATAATTAATATGTTTTGTTTTATGAAAAATATTTTATTGCTGAATATTTATTATTTGGGAATTAATATTTATTAATTACTTTTTATTGGTATTTATTGTTGATTTATTGTTAATTAATTATTCAATTGTAATTATGTTTTTAATATGTATTAATGGGTATTTGTAAATGATGTAGAGTTATTTAAAAATTAAATAATTATTTTAAATACGAAAATGATTTATAAGTATGTTATATTTAACTTCTACACTATCCAACACTTTCTCTACTGTTGCACTCTCTGGAGTTGGAATAGTAATTTTTACCCCTAGCTATCCAATGCTTTTCCTACTTTTTCACACTGTGGAGTTGGAATAGTAATTTTTACCCCTACGCTATCCAATCTTTCCCAACTGTTGCACTCTCCGGAGTGGGGAATAGTAATTTTTACCCCTACACTATCCAACACTTTTCCAAATGTTGCACTCTCTGGGGTGGGAATAGTAATTTTTACCCCTACGCTATCCACATTTTTCATTACTGTAGTTTTTTTGGGACTTTGAATAGTAGTTTTATTTCTTTAGCTATTTAATATTTTTTGTATTACTTTACATAATGTAGTATATAATCAATTTTAACAATATTGAAAGCATATTTTGTTTTAATTTATTAAACATAATGTTTTACTTTTTATTTATGTTATTGTTTTATGTGTGTAGATGTATTTATAATGTATAATATTTTTTAATAATGTATAAGTTATTAAAATAATTATTAAAACGTATTATTAAGTAAGTATATATTATATATTTTATGTAAATGTTTAATTAATGTTTTATTATTGTATATATATTATATATTAATTTTAAACATTATTAAATATTTTTAACTGTGTTTATTTTATTTATAAGTAATATTTACTTTATTTTACACTTTTTTAACAGAAAAAAACAATATTTTTAATTACAATAGTTTTAACATCGATATTTTTTTTCGATCTTTTTGTACTAACCATGTTGTAGATAGGATGTCGATATTCTTGCCTTCGATATTCCTGCGTCGATATTTCTGTAGGTTGATATTTTGTATGTTGATATTCTGTCAGTGATTCCCAAACAAGATCACCTCAGTATTTTCTGAGTTCAGCTTAAGGCAGTGCTTGCTTATCCAGATGCTGATTTGTCTCACGCAGTTCTGGAGTCAATAGCTAGTGTCGCTAGAGTTGTTTGAGGTGGATAGCACGATCTGCGTGTCATCCCATAGGATGTGAGCGAAAAACCAAATGTTTGAATAAAAGAAGCAAGTTCTGCTACATAAATATTAAAAAGAGTAGAGCTGAGCGATGATCCCTGTGGAACTCCATAGGGCAGCAAAAAGGAATTAGACGAGAAGTTATCTAATTTGACTGCATTTTCCCTATCAGTAAGGAAGGATGTAAGTAATTGTAAGGCTAGGGCACCCATTAGGATGGCGGGCGGACTTTGCCCGCCCGCCATCCTCGCGGATAACGGGACAGCCCGCGATCTGAACGGGGGTTCCGCCATGCCCATTATGGATTCATAATATTGCGGCGGGCGGTGTTCACACTAGCACTAGCACTAGCACTAGCACCAATGAATGAATTGAATGCATTTGCATACACAAAGCGGTAGGCACCACGCGGTGCCTGCCGCATTGTGTATGCAAATGCAGGTGCACCCCCCCACCTCGCCTTCACCATGGGGGCCCGCAGGGGGGCCCCAAAGTAAAGACTGCATGCCTTTCCCGCCATGGAAAGGCATCTAATTCAGCCCATCATACAATGGCTGGCGGTGTCTGATAGACACCGCCACCACATGAACCCTTTTCCGTGTTCATATAAGTGGCGGACCGTGTTTCCGTCCGCCGCGGTCCCCCCCGCCATAGTAATATGGCGGGGGGAAATGGGTGGTGGGCGGACAATGATGTCGGGCAGATCACCACCGCCCGCATGGGGGTGCAATCCGCCCGACATCCCAATGGGCCCCTAGATTTTTATGCCAATGGCATCCAACTGATGGACCAAGATGGAGTGGTTCACCATGTCAAAAGCCGCTGATACATCTAACAAGATCAGAACAGCCGTTCCACCATAGTACAGAATGAACTTCAGTTTATTTGTGGCCCTTATGAGGGCTTTCTCAGTGCTATGTTCCAATCTGAACCCAAATTCAGTAAGGTCGAGTCGGTTATTCTATTTAATAAACTGATTCAATTGGGTCTTCATGATCTTTTCGATCATTTTTGATTAAAAGGGGAGTCTGGAGATGGGCCAAGAGTTAGCCGAGTCTTCTGGGTCTAGTTTCTTTAAGAGCAGAAGAATAGACACCCTTTTCCAGATGGTAGGGAAAATACCGGTGGTAAACATGGAGTTAAAAATGGGACTTAGTTTAGAGACTATCGGACTTGATATGAACTTAAGTACTGAGAGAGGGCATGGATCATCAGCTGAACCAGATTAAGTAGTATAAATGAGATCATCAACCTGTGCTGTTGTGACTGGGAAAAAAATGTCTAAGAAGACCAATGGGATATCACTATCCCAAAGGGCATCCAGCCCGGTGTTTTTATCAATAGCTGGTTAATATCGCTGAGGTGAAAATCAGATACAAAATGTGGTCAATTTTTTTTCTGAAGTGCTGAGCGATAGTATTACAGAAGGACTGACTAACCCAGTCTCTTTTACTCTCAGGCTGTTTGGTTAATTTGTTTATTACCTGGTAGAGTTTTTAGAGGAATAAATTTGTGAAGTGTAGTATGCCGTCATTTCCTTAACCAGATGGGATTTATATTTAGATAGAGATTGTTTGTAGATTACTTTCTCATGAGAATCATACTGGGCCCTCCATTTCCTTTTTTGTTGTCTAACACTTTGTTTTTATAATCGGAGGGCTTCGGAAAACCAAGGAGCAAAAGTTTTATTTCTTCCTCGATTAAACTTCTTAGTAGGGACAGTATGAGAAAACGCTGTATTTAGCCAATTAGAATAGTCCTGGGCAGCTAGCTTTGGGTTTTCTGCCAGTGGAGGGGGAGATTCTGTCAGCACATGTTGCAGATGTTTGTGATCGTGGTTGGCCCATGCCCTGCACTGGGTCATGTTCTGCCGATTGTTTGGAGTTGGAATTACTTCTGCACAATTAAGCTTGAAAAAATAGCAGAGTGGTCTGACCAGGATAGTAGGAGCAGTTTGAGAATGTAGATAGCTTCATTATTGGAGAACAAGACGTCCACTGCATGGCCGGCACTATGGGTGGGTTCTCGTATTAGCTGCGGAAAGTCAAGAGTATTTATAATTCAAGTAGGGCAATAGTATCTTTGTCATCCTGAGATTCCAAATGGAAATTAAAATCTCCAAGGACTGTATGATATGTACTACAGATGTCGTCCTCGATGTGAGAACTAATAGAGTTTAAAAAGTGTCCCATTTGCTGTAGAGGAGACTGCAGGGCATTGCAGATGGTTGTTTCTGTAGCATGAAAACCAGGCTGGTGCCATGTTTGTTTGTGACTGTAGAGTTCAGTTTATGTGGGTGTATTGGATTTTTGATGCTGGAGATCCACATATTGCTCACCGGTGGCTGTCGATGCTGAAGTGCGAAGTGCAGATTCTGAATTGCCGACCAGTGTTCGCGGTTGCCTTAGCTCAAAGAATCGAGTTCAACTGAGCTTCGCTTTGGCAGTAGCTGCTGGCGACAAGCTCTTGGTGCGAATGGGACACTTCACAGTAGCAAAAAAAGAAAGAAAATTCAGGATTTCATCTCATGATAAAGGGTCAAGGGTGTGGGAGGCACATCCTGAAGATCTGAACTCACTCCAATAGAGGCCTGCCTAACCCATGTGCATTTTCAAAGTGCACATTCACCACAAAGGGTATCTTGGTGCTGAATAACAGATGTTTATCATTACCCAACTCAATGGTACTCATTTTATTGACCTCAGATAGATGAAAGGCTGAGTGGACCTACAGCAAATGTTGTGAAATTTCCTTGATTCTTAGAGATATTGCACCTTGCCACGGACCTGTTTACAAATGCCTCTTTGTTTAAGAAGATGTGTAAATTGAAGTGATACGCTCATGTCTTTGCTTCTCCGCTCTAACCTCCTATCAACTTCATTAAGTTGTGGGTATTGTATTGATGTTAGGATTTTCTTTACTGTTATTTACTGATTAGTGAGTTATGACAGCACTACATTGCTTTTTGGATATTTCCGCTTCTTTGGCTTGTTCTGAGAGCTGAAAGAGTACAGAAATATAAGGGGACAGTAGACCTTGCTTCCATCTCGAAGAGTGGAGCGGGTGTCCAATTCTACACTCCCAGCACCTGATCTGTTAGCAGTTGAATTAAGTAGCAAGCTTGAAAAGTGCAATTGTCAGGAGTTTCTTGAGTTGTAAGTGGTTTGGTTTGGATCTCAGGGATGTCTGTATGCCTCTGTGTCACAGGGCATCTGGCTCAATTTTACATCCTAGTGAACGATCAGGCAGATAGACGATGATCGGTGATTTCTGACTCTAGTGTAGTGTATGGCCGGTTTCAGCAGGTGTCTTGAGTCTTTGTCACTCTAGACTTTATGGCGAGTGCAGAGAATCTTAAATGTGACCTTTTCTTCTCTGGATGCCAGGAGGAAGCTTTCAGACTTGAGTCCATGTGGTGGAAATTGAATAGGTCCAAGCATAGTCTAGCTACCTGGTAATGTAGTCTTTATTTTTTGCTTATAAATTACGTGTGGAGAGTAGTGTAGATGATTTTGTACTAGCCCGTCATCATAGCAGGCATTCTGTTCAGCTCCACTTAGTTATTTGTCTGTGGAAGGAGTTTGCAGAGTAAGGACAGCTGGAGATTGATTCCTCCGGCCACTGTGTTCACCTGGGGGACATAAAACGCCAGAGCTAGAGAGTATCCCCTGATACTTGGCATTGTGGATGGCTGAAGGATGGATTCCTAGACGTTGGGCCATTCGCAGGCATCTGGGCTCAGATGATCCTGTTACACCGAAAAAAAGACCTACATAGCAATGAGTAGAAATGCAACAGGTCATACAAATAATTCTGAATTTTGGGTAGTACCATTATGCACATTCATATTTTCCAAGGCAATCAAGCCTTGAAGGGCATTATGCACTCCCATGAAACCTCCAAACACACATCTTAGAATGCACATCAGATGGTGGCATATAATGTAGTGCAGGACTAGCACATCCCTAAGGTTTGTAAGAAAATGAAGAACACAGAAAAGGCCACTACTAGCTCACAGCAAATTAAGCAGTTTGTAGAAACCCAACAGGTCTTAGTTCAAAATTAAAAAAAATTAAAAAAGCGATCAAAGCAGAGTTTAGGTAGGCAGCGGGGCATTAAAATGCAACAGAGTAGCCGTTGGAGTAGGTCATTCCAATTTGTAAAGCATTTATAAAGCGCAGGAATCACCCTGAAGAGGTATCTCTGCGCTGCAAAGGAGACAAAGTACAGGTTAAGCACAAATCAATCTCGGAATAATTCAGTCTTCAGGAGTTTCCTGAATTGGAGAAGACTGGGGCATTTGCTCAGATCCTCGGGCAGAGTGTTTCAATAATTTGGAGCAAGGTGTGCGAAAGTTCTGCCTCCTGCTCGTTATTTCCTGCAGTGGGGGACCACAAGCAACCCTTTCCCCTCGGATATAAGAAGCCTGCACAAACGGTAAGATTTAATTTTTGTCTGCCAAATAGCTGGGACACCTGCCATAAAGTGATTTATGTGCAAGGCAGCAGAGTTTAAATTTAATTCTCTGGTGAATAGAAAGCCACTGAAGCTGTCTCAGCAGAGGCCTGAAGGGGGTGCACAGGGGCACTTTGTGTGCCAGATGTGCGGAAACATATCTGCGATCTACTCAACAGAGATTTGTTTGCAGATGCTAGAAGAGCATTGCAATAATCAAGTTGGCCGAAAGCTTCGGGGAACTGAGAAGGGCAGCCACTGAAACACTCTGTGCAAGAGACTCAAAGTGTGGTAGCAGGTCCCAGTTGTGGTCATGACTTTATCTAATCATAGTCACAGAGTTATCCAAATGGACCCCTACATTTTTTGCAATGAGAGATGGAATAGGAGCGGGGCCTGACACTGTGGGCCACCAATTTGGGGACCAAATGGATTGAGCAGAGCCAAACAAAAGGATCTCAGTCTTAGATGCATTATGCGGAAGGAAGTTTTCTGTAATCCAGCCAGATATGACCAGCATGCCCTCCGCGACGGGTTGATCAACTGACTCTGTATCCTTATCAAAGGACAGAAGTAGTTGTGTGTCATCAGCATACGAATAGGAAGTGAAACAGTATTTCCTAATAATTTTGGCAAGGGGGACCACATATACATTAAACAATAGGGGGCTCAAATAAGAGCCCCGCGGCACCCCCTTTGTAAGCTTCAAAGTATGGGAATGAAAAGGACCTAATTAATAGTCTGAGTGTGCTGATCCAGAAAACTAGCAAGCCAATTGAGTGCCTGTCCCTGCCTGTCCCTGATAAAAGATCACAAGTAAGGGGCCCTAATGCCCAAGGTTTAAAACTAACAAGATTAAACCAAAAACACAAGCATATAAAACATCCCTCAGTTTAAGACAGTGTTAGCCTTAAAGTTACAGTGCTAATTAGCAAAAGTTTGCAATAAAGCAAAGTGAGGTCCCCCTCAGTGTGAATCTACCGTTTAAGGTACCACTAAGTGGGTGTGGCACAGACCAGGCCGGTGTCACTCCCAAAAGCAATGCACTGCCCTTAGTGCTGAAGCTAACTTGGCCCTGGGAGAAGTACATTGGTGAATGGCAGACTGGCAGAAGCTGCCAGTCCAACTATCACATGTCCATGATTTCTTTGCCTCTGGCCCACACCTTTAATAGGCACAGTGTCAAAGTTTTTGCTCAGTTTCATGGGCATGCTGTATTGGAGTATGGAATTAAAGCCCGCCCACTCTCCACCCATATTTGGCATTGGCTTGTGCCATTGCCCTTCGTAAATGCTGGCATCTGATTTGTTAATAGGCTTGTAAGTTCCTCCTTAGTACCGCCTTGTTTTAATTTGTAACCTCCCATGAGGACTCCCCTTTTACTTCGGTTGTTACATGATACATCTTTTTTTAGTCTGTAAGCACTATTTCTTTAATGGGTTTCTCCTTCTGCAGGCATGACAGTCTTTCCTGCAAAATTCAGCGCACTATGCGCGCTTTAACTTTCCGAGCAGCTCGGAACAATTGTGGCAGCTTCTTTGAAAAGATCTAGCATTTACAAGAGTAAAACAGATAAATAAAAGGCATTGTGATTTACAAAGCCAATAGGTAAAATTCTCACAAATGCATGACCTATTGCATTGCAAATTCTTGTTATACCTGGTGCCAACTTTAAATTAGGAGATGCTTCTGGAGTTTTCGCCTACAGAGGTGACTGGATTTTTTTGCCCCCTGCCCTGCTCTCAAAATGTCTGGAAGCACAACAAGCTTGGGTGAATTCCTTTGTGTATGAACTGAGCCAATGCCTTTGTAATCCAAGTGTGGTGGGTGACAGCTGTGAGCTCATTGTGGCGGAGATGGTCCATCCTGCCAACACCCAGAGCCTCTATTGTGTCACTGTCTGAGCGGAATACACGAAGGTCAACTACACCTAGTCATGTGAGCCAGGAAAATGTAAATGTAAATGTGGGATTCTTGTAAAGCGCACTGTTACTTACCCGAGTGTCCTGGCGCTGTAGACCGCTGGGGAACCCGTCCTGGTTTTCCCTGTGAGATGGTCCCTTTCTGGGTATCTCCAGGGTGAAACCAGGCATCCCCGGCGTCTGTGGGGGGCCGTTGTAGAGATGAGTCAAGCTTAATGCCCAGAGTGTGTTCCCTGGTTAGAGTAGGCACTGAGGCGAGAATTATCGAGTCCATTGACCCCTGGTCCACGACCCTGCCGTGCCGGGAATTGAACCCTGGTCCTGGGCCGTTCTCTGCTTACAGGTCTGCCGCCTCTAACCAGTGAGCCACACCTCTCCACAACAGGCTGCAGGCACCAAATGTTTAGGGAAAGAAACTGCAGATTCTCTAAAGCAGCATTTTTGGACTTGTGACTTGAATATTCGACTTTTCAGTTAAAAAGCGGTTTAAATTACAATTCATCAAACACCAAACATGACTTTCCTACATGCTGTAAATCAAAAGTTAAAATAACAGTTGATGGACAGAATCCAGAACAATGTCATACATTCACCCCAGTACAGAGATCCGGGTCTAAATCCATCATTTGTATGCACTCCACACCACCCCAGTTCAGACATTGCCTCATGCAAATCAGCCTTGACCCTGTGCCTCATGGGAGCAGTCCAGCCCGAACAGCCAAGCCATGTCTTTCCTGGACCGGAATCAAGGATCCCAGAACCGGTTTCTGGCTATCAGCAGTCTTCAGCCAGGATAGCTTGACTCCAGTGGTGTGGAGAGCATGGGACTCATGTCTGAGCATTCCCATCCCACTCAGGGTGACAAATGCAAACATAACAGTTGATGGACAGAATGCAGGGTCAAGGCTGATTTGCATATGGCTATGTCTGAACTGGGGTGGTGTGGAGTGCAAACAAACAATGGATTTAGGCCCAGATCTCTGTACTGGGGTGAATGTATGACATTGTTCTGCATTCTGCCAATCAACTGTTGTTTTTGCGTAAATCAAAAGTTATCAAATAATAAATGTAATAAGTGAAGCCAATGTTATCTTTTGTGAGAGAGGTTAGGCGTCACAGTTTTTCACTACTACGATATGTAAAACTTAAAAGTACAGGGCCACCTTTTTAATTACAATGCACCCTGCCCTATGGGCTGCCTAGGGCCTAATCTAGGGGTGACTTATATGTGATAAAAAGGGAGTGTAAGGATTGGCAAGGGGGGTTAACTTACCAACTCAAATTGACATTTTAAACTGCCAGCACACTGCAAAAGCAGGCCTAGGACATGTTTTAAGGGCTAGATATGAGGGTGCCATAATGAGTGCTGTAGGCCCACAAGTACCATTAGGTTACAGGTCCTGCCCATCTGTAGCACCACTTTACTAAGGATGTGTAATTAAACTAAATGTAGCAATTGCGTCTAAGCCAATTTTAACATGTTTTGAGGAGGGAGCACAAGTAGGTTAGAACTGTTTAGCAGTGGTAAAGTGTACAGAGTTCTAAAAGCCAACAGAAATGGTTTTAGAAAACAAGAGGGTGAATGCAAAAGGTTTGGGGAGGGCCATGCAGAGAGGGCCAAGTCCAACATTTTCCCTTCGCCTTCTCAGGGAAACTCATTAGTCTGGAGTTATTACATTTGGACCTGCCCTCAGAATTTTCCAGTCCAAGATGTCATTGTGTGGTATCTTTAATATCTTCCACATGTAACATTTTGATGTCATCGGCATGATCATTTATTGTTCCTTCTGCAGTGGTGACTCTAGTAAAAATGTTCCTTGTGTCAATGCAAATCACATAAATATCTACTATCACTGTGTTAATCATATGCTCAATGAGCGGTCTTGTGTCTCTGATTGCCAGCAACACTTCCCTCATCTCAAACCATGTGTCCAGATTCCATGATGTGCTCCTGTCTTTCCCTCATTGTGGTGTCCCAAATGCATACTTGTCCCACTTGTTCTCTTATTGTGGTTTCATCACTTTGTTTCCAACCATGTCGTCAATTTGATGTAGACTTACACTCTATATTATTATCCAGCTCTGTCAAATTTGCTATCTCACCATCCAGAGTGATCCTACCCACTATGGCAGTGGATGTGGAGGTGATCACCATGGACAGTGCAAACCTCGCCCACGTTTTGTACTTGTTTGCATCAATAACATGCATCTACATATGGTTTCCAGGTCTGTATCAGTGTATCCAAACTGTTGTGCCTAATGCCACTTCTTCCACCGCAGGAGGACCTGCCCTAAATAGCAACATCAATCCTTTTCCTTGTATCCTCACTCACTGTATGCCTGTGCCACTATTATCTCCAGCTTGTTGTCAAGTGACTAAGTATGTTCTGTTTGTCCAGGCATACACCAGTGAGTAAATGTCCTCCTTCTCCCTTGCGGTGGGCCGCCTCCATTCTAACCTTGGGACATATTTACAAGCCCCTTGTACCACTGGATCATCACATTTTTACGCTCCGGTGCAGGCCCATAGCTAAAAGACCACACAAAGCCACCCTGCATAGCTTTTCATTGCATTGTAGACATGGAGGGACGTGAAGCAGAGCAAGTTGCTGCCTTGCCTTACTCTGCATGAAAGACATGTTTCATGGGTGTTGCTGTGGGTTTTCCCTCTCAGCACCTATGGAATTTGCCTCTGCCCCAAAGTTACAACATCAGGTAAACCTGGGGTAGCACCACAACCGTGCACCTCCTAGAGCAGACTTAACAAGGAGAAAATGTTTATTTCTCCTAGTTTTTTTCCACTTTCCATGTGTGCTCATTCTGCAGCACACGTAGAAGAGGAAAACACCTGTTGTTTTTGTGCAGTAAGGTGTTGAAGGAAGGGGGCGATGCATTGCCTGTGCAGGGCCCACTGCTTCCTCTCAGGGGGATCCGCTGCTATTGTTCGCGCCATCTGCTGCTTGATCATGGTGGTGTATCAGGCTCAAAACTTGCACCCAAACACCATTTTTTGTTTTCAATTTCACTAGCCTTTTACTTGGCCATCAGTGCCCAACGGGATATGTACTGTCCTTCCTGATGCGTTCACAGCACCGAGGTACCTCTTGCTTTTGTGTGCCGTAATTACAAGACTGCTACACACGGCAAGGCCTCAGATTTCTTTGGTGCCAGAGCTCTCAACATCTGCACCGTCTTTTGTCGGCCTTCTCTCACACGAACACTTAACATGTATTTGTAACATTTCTGTATGACGCACATATGTATCTGTTTGAGGTGTTCTCTAATTCTCTTCTGCAATTTTTTTACCGATTGTCACTTTACCTCTTTCTCCATCTTCAATTTTTCCAACTGTAGTGTTCCAACCTCACTCTCTTTCTTTCGCTTTCTTTCTCCTCTCTCTCTTTTTTCGCTTTCTCTCTCGGTCTCCCTTTATCTATCTGTCTCCCTGTGTCAGGTGTTTCTAACTCACATAGTTCTTTCTATCTTGTTTGTCTCACTCTCCCTTTCTGTGTTTTTCTCTTTTGCCTATGTTGTTCCTCTCTCTTTTGTTTTCTCCAATGTCTCTAGTTCTCACGTGCATCTCTTGTTTACTTTCTCATTCAGCTGTCTCTTATTCACTATAGAGACTTTTTACTACCTGCATCGCTCTGTCTCATCCCCTCTTCTCTAATGGCTCTTTTTAGTGCCCTCTTTCTTTCCCTGGCTGTTCTTTCTCACCCTAACATGTTTATTGATAAAGAGAGATACAGTGGAACCTTTTTGCCGGGGCATCTGCACATTGCAAACAAAATAAAAAAAATATTGTAACTCTGTTGCTTCCTGCTCCTCGCCCAGCCCATCTCATCATAATTCCGGCTGCTCCCAGGCGGCGCTGCTAGATCATATTAACGCAGAATGGGTGGTTGAAGGGGCCAATTCGGTACCTCTCGGCCCTCCAAAAGTCTATTATTGTGCTGTGTATTAGTACATCTTCCACAGCATAAAATATGCCTCATGGCACAAGCCAGTCAGTTTGCCTACACTTCCCAGCGTCCCCTGCTTGGATGCGGCGACGCCGCCTGCAGCGTCACTTTCCCGCGCCCGGAGGCATATAAAGACGAGCCGCTCCTCCCGCGTCGCGGGACGCGCGCGGACGAAGCCGGGCGGAGCCCGGGCAGAGGGCGGGCTGTCTGTGGCTGTCCGGGGATGACCAGGGACGGGACAGGCCACCCCCCTTGGACCTGCCCTAAGGTACTTTTGTGAAATTTGCATCTTGATTGAAAAAGCTACCTGTTGGAGGACCGGGGCATTGAACAATATTGAAAGAAGCAAAATAAACTATAGGAGGCATTAACATTGAAACATCAGTGTAAATTGATCTAGTCGTCTAGGTCAATTATAAACACCATTGGATCTAGCTCACTGGGAGAAAGGGGGTAATAGTGCTAACCACGGTTAGTAAATTATGGCTACTAAACCTAAAACCCGCTCCACTAAGGGCAAATTAGGAACCCCCCACAAATCAAAAAAACCCAGGGATAGAGACAAGTGAGGTAGTAGCCCATAAAGCCACTCCAACAGTTATTGATCTAATGCCGGGGTTGCCGGGGACATAGAGCGCGCAGAGAGGCGCATATCGATGACCCTAACATCTTTGCCATTGACCCCCACACAAACTGGGGATTTGAACCCTAGTGATACATTAGATAAAGGCAGCCGGGATAACTCAATTGATGCTGTCCCCTGTGCCCAGCTAGTATTAGAAGATGATGAACTCACAAATAGAGGGGTAAACAGAACACCTAGGCATAGAAGTAAAAAGCGTAGAAATAAGAACACACAAATAAAGTCCTGGGAAAAGCTTATTAAGGGCAATAAGCCAAAAGATACAGAGGATGAGGTCTCAATAATAGAAACTAAATTTCCCTCAATCCCCCCGGGGTGGCTTGATCCTGTAATTTTAGACCTGCAAAAGCATTTGGAAGCTTTTATAGCCAGTCAAATCAAACCGCTAGTTAGTAAACTAGATAAAATATCCAATGAATTGCAGAGACAGAGTAAGGCTAGAAAAACGTTAATTCCCAACCAATTAGACAAGGCATTGCCAGTAGTCAATTTACCAGCTCAACAACCCCAGTACCTAACAACTGTGTAAGCAACGAGCAATGTATCATTGCGCAGGTGCATGCAGTGCCCAAAGGGGTAAAAGAGGGGGGGGATAGAAGAATGCAATCACATGGAAGTGTGGACAGAAATAAAACAGAAGGCCAGGGACATGCACCACAAATGTAGATAGAGACAAATGCTATCCCTAAACAAATAGATACCTCCCATTTTAGCAGGGAGCAAAACGATAGATCTCAAAAACCCCTACCATGTGTAAATCTACCCCCAGAAGCAAGCCCCTTTGTCGTCATTTTTGCTGGGGTACCTGAGCTTAGACGGGGGCAAAGAGAATCCCATATGGAACTCAAAAATAAGATCATCAATTGGCTAAATATTCACAGGCCTCTGCAGGGGGGGGAAGGAGGGGAAATTTTACACGAAAGGAGGGCAAATTGGGTCGGTAGTAGAAGGAAAGATATAGAAGGGAACTGTATCATTGCTAACTTCAGGAACCCGAACCTAGTGGATTACATTTTGGATAACTTCAATAGAAACACAACCAGTACGATAAAGACCATGCCACTAGGGTACTTCTATCCTAGGAAATCTGTTACATATCCGCCAAACTTCCAACAGATTAGAAGGGGCAGATTCACAGACGGACACTGGGGAAGGCCCATTGAGTATGGCATGCAGCCCTTACCATACCAGGGTGGATTACAGTGGACAAACAGATTTAGCCCCTTACAGTCACCGGATGAGAATGAATGACTAGGGATAGAATGTGAGGAGAAGGACGGAAGGGGGATAACGGCTGGGAGTGAGGCTGTAGTTCAAGGTAGTGAACAAATGATGAAACTCGTAGAACACCCACAGAGCCAACTTAAAGAAAAAGAGAGGGCCAGGCTAGAGAGGAGAGCTAAAATGAGGCTAAGTGAGCGGGGCACAAAAGATGGGGATGAGTGAGGAGGAAAGCTGAACATTATGTCGTGGAATATAGCGGGCCTAGCCGGAAAATTTGAGAACACAGATTGGCGGAATCAACTCCAGGGTTTTCATATACTAGCCTTTCAGGAGACATGGGCAGTTAACTCCTCCCCCTTCAAAATAGAGGGCTATAAGTGCTTCTTTGTGCCTGCACAAGAAAGCAGAGCAGGAAGGGCGAGAGGAGGGTTGGCACTCTATGTCGACCTAACCCTAGAAGGTAGTTGGTCAGTACCAACCTGGACGTCACATACCCTTCAAGCAGTAACGTTCCAAAGCAGAGGGTTGAGGTTACAGTTGTTCAACGTCTATATCCCAGGGCCAATAAATGGGAAGAATGCCGCCCTATGCGAGATAGATGAAAGACTCACACAAGAGGCGGAACAGAGGAAAGGGGGGAACCAATTACACTATTAATGGGTGACCTCAATTGCCACCTCTGTCCAAACTTGTCCCCCAAATCAATAGATTGGGACACCTGCCCATTTAAAGATGGCCCGCACTTTGAACATAGCCATGAGGGTACAGCACTAACTAAAATGATAGAAACCCACTCGTTAGCACATACCATTGACTTGATAGCCCTGGAGGTAGAGGGCACATATGTCCCTACGTTTAAAGGAAGAGGTTGCTCCACTATTATAGACTACATAATGATATCCACCTTTGCTAAAAAGTAGAATAACAAAGGTTAGAACGAAATGGAGCACCTTTAGTGATCATAACCCCTTAGTTATGGAAATTACACACACTGGTGGGGGGGGGTTAAGCACAATCATGGGGACACTAGCCTGCAGCCCATAGATCAGGGGAGGTGTCTAATGTGGGCAAAAATAAATCCTCAGGAGTTTTATAAAACTCTAATCCAAAAAGGAGGAAAACAGGTTGAAGACTGTCTGGACACCCTAATAGAAGGACCAGAGTTAGTTGCAACATTTGGATCCTTGACAAAACTAGTTGATAAATTATTGGAAGCAAGAGGCCTAAGTGAGGGTCTTAAGCAACCAAGGTGGTTCGATAAAAGTTGCTCCAACGCAATAAGGAACTTAAAAGCATGTCTCAAAGCTAACCCAAGGGATAAGGCAGAAGTGGCTAACTGTAGACAAGTCTATAAAACTAAAATAAAGGAGAGGAAGACCACCCTACAAGCAGAAGTATGGGCTGATTTGAGAGAGGCGGGAGAAAACAGGGATTTTGCAGAATTTTGGAGGATTGTAAATAGGCCCTGTTTCCAAGATAATTCCGCCCGGTGATTAGCACCAATATCCTGCCAGAGCAATGGGTTGCTCACTTTGAGGGGCTCTACAACAACTCGAAGGCAGCAATCCAAGAAGGGGAATGGGAGGGTACCCGGAGTGCTGAAATAGACTTCGCAGTAGAGGAGATAATTAAGGCAATCCAAGGTTTGACCCCGAATAAAGCTCCAGGGCCAGATGGCACCCCACCAGACCTATATAGAAGTAATATAGACCTCTGGGCCCCAATCCTAACCAGGGTCTTAAACGCGGCTATTACATCAGGTCTACCACGCTCCTGGTCCACTGCATTGATCGTACCCATTTTTAAGAAAGGGAGTAGGGATGATCCAAAATGTTATAGGCCGATTTCGCTCATTGATGTCTCGCCCAAAATACTAGGTCGAGTGATTTTGAATTGGCTTATGGAGTGGACAGAGGAGCACCGAACTATAGTTGACATACAGTACAGGTTTAGAGCCGGTAAATCAACCAGTGATCAGTGTCTGAATCTGTACCTGCTAACTGCCAAATACACAAAAGCCAGCAAGGGTACGATTTACATGGGATTCATGGACCTGGCTGCGGCCTTTGACCATGTGAATAGGAATAAACTGTGGGCCATGATGCAAAAGATAGGCATAGATGTGGGGCTGATAAACATCTCAAAAGAGTTGCACTGGAACACCACTGCCAGGGTCCGTTTTAGCCCAGAGCGGGGGCGCACAGACCCATTTTTATGCTCAGAAGGAGTAAGACAAGGGTGCATTCTCGCCCCTGTCCTTTCTTCACTCTATATCAACGCCTTAGAGAGTGCCCTCTGTGAGAAGTTGGCCTGGTATATAATGCTCACTAATTCTTAGTGATCACTTTGTACCATGCCAAGCAACCCTTATGATGATGGTTGTAATTCAACCTTGTAGACCAGTTATCCTAGTGGTAACGTGGACAAAGCAGTCTTAGGCTAAACTCTGAAAGGCATGTGAAGCCAGCTGTTATACCATACACAACCCCCTTGAATACCAAATGAAAGG
Organism: Lissotriton vulgaris; assembly: GCF_964263255.1. Classification (NCBI taxonomy): domain Eukaryota; kingdom Metazoa; phylum Chordata; class Amphibia; order Caudata; family Salamandridae; genus Lissotriton; species Lissotriton vulgaris. Next base: position 180,470,100 of record NC_141695.1, on the reverse strand, counting down.
GACACCACACAGATATATATTGAAAATATATATATTGATTTATTAACTATAAAATCCCCTGGACTCTTTATGAGCACAGAAGCACAAGCGTTAAATCACAAGACAGTTTAAAATACACAAAAGATGCACAATATGGATGAGCCCTAGGGGCCACCTAAACCATATACTAAGAAAGTGGTATAAGAGATACCAATAGGAAAGGGAACAGGCCTAGGGCCTTGGGAATCGCTGGAGCTATTCGAGACTAGCAGTGACTAAGTCGGGAAAGGCCCGCGGGACTCGGGTGCAGTGTTCAAAGTGCACGCACTTTCCAATGTAAAGTCTATGGTGCGTAAAAAGTACAAAGTTAAAGAGTTAGGAACCTTCCGAGTGACCTAGAACGCTGAAACTTAAGACACAGGCCCTTGAGATGTGTACCAGTGTAGGAACACCGGCGGAGCTGAGTTACCTCACCCACAGGAAGCGGGTGCACAGGGTCGAAGTAGTGTCGGGTTTTGTCACGCTGGTCGATGGTGCTTGGAGCTGAAGATGCTGCAGGCGGCTCGATGTGAAGAGTTCCGGTGGATCCAAGGGTGGATCTGTAGATGTGAAGACCTGAAAGCAGAGGGGACAATGTTCAAAGTCACTAGCCAGTGACTACCGTGGAACCAGGATGGAACCAGGCGATGTCGGGTGCAAACAGGCGTTGTCGTGTAGCTTCTCTCTGCAGCCACGTGGACACCGGGGGTTGAGGACGTCCACGAGCTGTCCCACGCAGGCTTATCGCTGTTGGCGGTGTCGGCAACTTGATCGGAGCAAACATGCCTTGGCTAATGCAAGCCACGCAGAAGATGAAAGATGTTTGTTACTCGGACCAGCAAGGTCAGAGCAGGGGCTCCTTTTTACAGGAGCGAGGGCAAGTCTGGAGCAACCAGACCCGCAGTGTAGTTTGTCGTTGAAGTCGCCAAGATGGCCGCTGACCACGTGGCTAGTGGCCGGGATGGCGCGTCAAGTGGCACAATGCAAAAGGGCCCCACGCAGATCGTGGAGATGCTGGGGGGCTGATCTTCGGTGCAAGGGCTGCTCGGTGGATGGGGGTCTCCGTCCCCAAAGCACAACGTCGAGGATGCCTCGGATGCTGCGCAGTTAGCTTTTCAAATGTCTTCCAAGAGGTCCGGTCCCACGTCACTCGGTGCCTCCACGGGTCCCTTCTTTGCAGGGACTGTGGATCAGGCTCTGAGAGGTCTGGGAGTCTGGTTCTTGTCGGGCTCTGGGCTCGGGCTCCGGCGGGAGGCGGCGGCAAAGCAGACGTCGAGTTGCTGGTTGGTACCTGCTTTCACAGGGTGGCCACTCCTAGGCCACAAGGGAGATTCTCTTCAGTCTTCTGAGCAGCAGAATGTCGAAGTCCAGTCTTCTTCTTCGTGTAAAGTTGATTCAGGATGATCTGCTGTGCAATGGCACTGCTCCCACTCTTATTCCCAATCTGAGGGGTGGATCACCTACTAGGTCCCTCCTCTGGGTGGGACCAGGAAGGGGAGTGGTTACACCCCCTCTCCTTTGTCCAGCTCCTCGCCAGGACTGGGGCTGGAAAGCCCCAGAACCGGTTTGGGCTGGCTTATGCACAGGGACACCTTGTGTGCCCCAGGCATGTCTCAATCTATTCAGCCCTGTCCTACCCAATACACAAAACCCTGTCTGGGGTGGTGCTCGCACCTCCCCAGGCAGGAAACCCTTTGTCCAGGCCCTCCTCGCTGGAAGGACTCCCAGCAGCAGGAGGTCAGACATGTGTCTGTGGCGGCAGCATCCATTTTGTGATGCTGAGGCTCTGGTTAACTTTAACCGGGTTTAAGGCTACTCACATGTCGTGTCCCTCTAGAAGGGTGGAATGCTATCCCCGTCGACAGAACTGTCGAGGGGATAGTATTCCAATTTGTATGACACCTTACTCGACATATTTTGATAAAGCCAAACCAAAGATAGCATATAACCGTGAGGATTATAATGCACTTAAGAGTATATGGTATGGCAATATCCCGGAACAGCTTAGGGAGTGGTTCCCGACAGCTGCAGACAGGCTCAGCTCATGCTAGAGCACCATCTCACATATTTCCAAGCACTCTGCCTCCAGGATTGATGAGGCCTTCCATAGGAGTGGCTGATAGGAACATATGTGTCCAGTTTAAGGTTAGATATAGGGATACTATATCTAAGTAAGAGGCGATTACACCAACTTACCCCAGCTGAGTGATCAGCCAGTTGTGTCAAATATGGAGGCCAGGCCAGGGGTGGCACAATACATGCTGCAGCCCCTGGTAGGCCTTGGATGCACCTATGCCCTGGGTACCTAGGGTACACTGTTACAGGGTCCAACAAGGTGAACCAATTTCGATTGTGTTATGCACCTAAGGTACATGGAGTCCATTTTAAGGAGAGAGCAATCAGCCTGGGGCCCTGAATAGCAGGATCCCAGGCCAACTAAGTCAAAAACCAGCTAAACACCAGGCAAAAAGTTTGGGGGCAACCATAGTCAGATATCCACCTTCCTACATAACCCCCCCCCAAACGAAAGGAGATAAGGCTATCCTTGACCAGGTAAGCCTATATTGCCTAAGTGGCCATATAAGGAAGTACCAGCTCTGGCTTGGTAACCCCCTGTCTCATGGTCCACTAAGCACTCCCTCACCCTAAGGGTATCTGAGGGTCTCCACCATAGGGAATCTCTACCTGTGATGTGTCTTTGCAAAGTCAAAGGCTGGTGTTGAGATGGAGTACTGAAGTGAGTTTCCTCTGTAGGGCTCAGCTTCCTCCAATCACTCTCCACCATGTTTGCCTTTCTTTCTCTGACTGAGTTGCACTGTGCTCTCAGGGTCAACCTCTGGCTACCTAAAGCTGGAGGCTGGGTCCCTCTGTTTGGCTTACTGGAGGGACAGGTCAGGTTTGGGGCCTTTTGGTCCCAGGTTTGGCTGTGCCCAACAATATCCATCTGGGGGAGGTCCCTAACTACTTTTAAGGGGGATCCCTCAGGAGTTTTTAAAGTTTTCACCTCACTAGGGCTACTAGTTTCGGTGCCCCTATTCTGTTGATGGGGGTGCTTTATTTGACAGGGGGCCCTTTGGGTCTCACTGTCCTTCTTGTCCTCTGCAGCCCTGGGCTGAGTAAGGCAAGGTAGAGAGGGGCAGGTTACCTGCTCCAGACTGGGTCCCACCTGAGAAGGGTCCACTGCCATCAGAGGCTCTGTCAGGCCAGGCCTAACAACCTCTGGGACAGTTCCTTCATCAGGGGTAAGATCAGTTCCCTGAGGAGGCTGATCCTTTCCTAAAGTCTGGTGGGAGGGAGATTTCTCTTCCTCCTCAATGCTCTCTGTTTGGGTGGAGTGATCCATCATTTCAGGCTTCACTACCCATGTATCAGTTTGAGTTTGGGCTGTGGCCATCACAGCCCCACCAACCTTTTCAGGAGGAGACTCAGTTTGGGTATGGGCTGTTACTAGTACAGCCCTGCTACTCTTTCCAGGAGGGAAGTTATCTAAAGATGGGGCTGAGGTTTGCTCAGCCCTCCCAACCTTTTCAGGAAGGACATCTTGAATTGGGGCTGTAGCCATTACAGCCCCACTAACCTTTCCATGGAGATTTACCTTTCTAGAATGGGTTTGCTGTTCAACCTCAGCCCAGGCTGAGATTTCCAAATCATTACCCAGTAGGTAATCTACAGGCAAGTTTGCTGACACTGCCACTCTCTTTGGGCCAGTGACACCTCCCCAGCTAAGATTGACTACTGCCATGGGATGATTGGTTTCTATGCCATCAATGTTTGTCACCTGATATTTGGCATCAGGTAAAAGTTGCCTTGAGGGGACTAGACATTCAGCCACCATGGTGATGCTAGCCCCTGTGTCTCTGAAGGCCTCAACTTTCAAGCCATTGATGAGGGGCTCCTGTCTATACTTGCTCAAAGTGTTTGGGCAAGCAGTGAAATTGGCAAACCCCATGCCAGTCTCATAGACAAGAGTATCTGAGTTAGGGGACCTGGATAGGCCAGAGTCCACCTGTCCTCCAAAAGTAAACCCACCCAAATTCTTGGGGGTGCTTCCAACACCTGGGGGAACACTGCTGACAGTGACAGGAGGTGTTGGAGCCTTACCTGGAAGTATATTCTCTTTATTGCCATTCTTGGGACAACAGTTATCTGTTTTGTAATGCCCCACCTGTTTACAGGTATGACAATAAGGCTTTTTCTGGGTTGTAGAAGTGTCTTGGGACCCACCCCCATTCTTGGAGTTTTGGGGCCCTGGGGAAGTCTTTTCGTTACTTTTATCCCCACCCTTCTCTTGAGGCTTGGTAGTCTCTTTCTTTTGGTCACCACCCTGGTTCTTAGGCCTGATCCTGGTTCTGACCCATTTGTCTGCCCTCCTACCCAATTCTTGTGGGGAGGTCAGATCAGAGTCAACCAGGTGCTGATGTAGAAGCTGATTTTGACAATTACTTAAGATTTGCTCTCTCATAATTAAATTATACAATCCTGTATAGTCAGTAACCTTACTTCCCAGCAACCAGCCCTCCAGAGCCTTAGTGGCACACTCAACAAATTCAGACCAGTCCTGAGTCTGTGTCTTCTGGGTATCTCTGAACATTAACCTGTACTGTTCAGTGGTTAAGCCTAACCCATCAATCAGAGCACTCTTCAGGACCATGTAGTTTCTAGAATCCTCATCACTAACTGTGAGGAGTCTGTCTCTGCCTCTACCTTCAAAGGAGAGCCACAAGATTGCTGCCCACTGCTCCTGAGGGATCTGCTGTACCATGCAGGCTCTCTCAAGTGCAGTCATCCATTTGTGGATATCATCCCCAGCTTTGTAGGGGGGCACAATCTTACTCAGGTTTCTTGTATCAAAGGACCTGACTTTATCCTTCTGGATAGTGCTGCCACCAGTGGGTTCTATTACCCCACTCTCTCTAGGCTGTCTTGCTCTAGCAAGTCTCTCTTGGGCCAGGGCAACTTCTAGTTCTCGCTTCTGGATCCTAAGCTCAGCCTCTCTCATTTTGGCCTCATGTTCCCTTCTCTGAGGGCTAGCCACCTCCCTTCTGGAGTGGCCATGAGAACCTCTAGAAGCATGGGAGTGGTTAGAGTCACCTGAGTGAGTCCTTCTCCTCCTAGGCTTCTGGTTAAGTCCACCTGGGGGTCTGAATGGGTTGTTACCAGATTCAGTCCCAAATAGGCTTAAGTTAGCCTGGTTCAGTCTACTGACCAGCACCTGACTATTTCTGTCATCATCTGACTCACTGCTCCCCCCCTCTGTCTCTTCTTCCTCTTCCTCTTCCTCCTCATCTACCTGAGGAGCTCCAGTGATGGGGGCTTCCTCATCTACCAGGATGATAGGGACAGGGGTATCTACAGTGTCATCCTCTGAAGGATGGCCTCCTTCAGCATTCCCAGTGGGGTCTGCCTTAGAGGACTTTAGAGTCTCAGACTGATCCAAGATCTCTATTAGGTGATCTGTAGTAGGGGAAGGCCCTGTCTTCAGACCCCTTAAGACACAAAGCTGTCTTAGTTCCTTAAAGGAAAAAATAGCAAATTTGGATGGTGCCCTTGGAGGGTCACTCTCAACAGAGACATTCCCAGTGGAACCCTCTGCGCCAGACATTGCTCTAGTGTGGGTGGATGTGTTGCAATCTACCTACACTGGTGTTTACCTACTAAACCTATCTAGTAGTTGTAGCTAGGGTGTGCTACTCCCTCTACTCTACAACAACTAAGTTCAGTAGAACTTAAGTATACTAGTCTTGTTTTATATAACCACCGCACCTTCAGCGGTTGTATTGCTTCCCTAAAGACGGAACTTTTGCAGTCATTTCAGGGCTGATTCAGCTGCCAGTCCCTGCCTGACCTCACCTCCAGCAGCCGATTGGACGCTGCCTGGGGGGTCGCCATCTTAGGTGAGGAGCTGGGACAGGGACACCAGGCTAGCGCTAGGACCCTCCCACCCTCCCGCCCTCGACCACTACAAAATGGAGCACTTACCCCTGAGGCGCAGCGGACGGGCGCAGCGGGCGCGCCGGCGGCGCGCCAAAGGCGCGCCAAAGGCGAGCTCGTCTGCGCCCGTCCGCGCCAGGATCGCGCCGGGCGCAGGGCATGCTGGACAATCTCCGCCCAACACCAGGTATGATAGCGGTGAATTGTTGGCACTACGTCCTAAGACAGGTGATGCATGTAAGGGCTGTTTCCCCACCGACCAACTGTGGGGCCCCTTCTCATGTTCACTTTGTAAATGGACATCCCTCTCTACATCCATAGAGATGCCCAAAAGCACCGCCCCCCCTAAGCATAGTGGCAACAACTTCAAGGGAGGTCTCATCAATGCTCGCTCACTGTGCTGTCACAGCCAAGATATACACGACTTAATTATGTGCCATGACCTTGACGCCCTTTTTATAACTGAAACATGGCTCAACGACTCCTCTAATCCCGACTTGGCTTCTGCCCTTCCCCCTGATTTTACCATCTTCAGACAGGACAGACCAATCGGGCGAGGAGATGGGGTCGCATTCATCGTAAAAAAGTCTTTCTCGTGCCACACATTCGATCTAGGCCATCTTAAAGGAAGCGAGAGTATCGGTTTCTCTATTGGGCTAAATCCTTCCACCTCTTTCACCGGAGGTTTAATTTATCGCCCTCCAGGCAATGCCACCTCCTTTTTTTATTCCCTAGGTGAAATACTGGGGTCACTTATGCTACGCTACCCTCATTTCACTTTAATGGGAGACATGAATTTGCAACTGGAGTCATGTGATGACCCACACGCCACCTGCTTTCAACATACCCTCAACATCTTTGGACTGGCCCAATTAGTGACGGCACCCACCCATCTAGCCGGTCACACGTTGGACGGTATCTGTTCCAACCTAGGTACTATGTCCATATCCCCTCCCATCCCGCAAATATGGACTGACCATAGTCTCATCCCCTTCGCAATTGAACAAAGAGTCCAAGCCCCATCAACTATAAAGCGTTCTCAACCCTCCTTCCCGATAAATTGGAAAAAGGTGACCGACCGTATCAAGTAGAACTCCCAACCACTGGCACAGGCACCTAAGTTGGTGGGTGATGTGTCGGTCGACTCATGTAACTTTCATCTCTGGATAAATCAAATTATCTCAGACAATTCCAATCCTAAAGGTGACCGTGTGAAGTGTTCCAGAAGGAAGCTGAACGCCCCTTGGTATACCCAGGCCTTAACTGAGAGCCACCTACTTTGCAGGATAAAAGAAAGGAAGTGGAGGAAAACATATGATGAGGCATCCAGAGCCCTCTATGTTCAACAGAGGAAACTATACCTCTCTAGTATAAAATCCACTAAAAAAGAGTATTATACTAAAGCCATCAACGATGCCCACCAGAAACAAAAAACGTTTTTCTCAATCGTAAAATCCTTCACCCACCCCAAAGCCCTACAGCCTGAAATCCCTCCCTCTGAAATCCTGTGCAACAATATTGCAAATTTCTTCCGAGAAAAAATTGCCAACGTTCAAAAGGATTTCCCGCCCCCCTGATCATTCCCATTCTACAACCCCAGAAGCAGGTAGCCGATAACCATCATTCTCTCTGCAAGTTTCAACCCGTCTCCCTACAGCAGACCCGTAAAGCGATCATGGCCTGCAAATCAGGAGCACCCACTGACTCCTGTCCCCCCCGTATACTGCATCACTTAATTGAGGCAGTCAATCCGAACATCAACGCTATCATAAATGCTTCTTTAGACTCAGGGGTAGTGCCCAACGAATGGAAGAAGGCCATCGTGAAACCCTTGATGAAAAAACAAAATAAATCCCCCACAGACCTGACCAACATGCGCCCTATTTCACTCCTGCCTGCCCTAGGAAAGATCACGGAGCAGATAGTGTACTGGGAGCTGAAAGCCTTTGTGGAGGACCATAACATTCTGCATCCACAGCAATCTGGCTTTCGCCCCAGCCACTCCACTGAAACAGCCCTAATAGAACTCTCCGACTCCATCAAGTTCCTGCAGGATGAGGGGAGGAAAGCCGTCCTCATCCTGCTTGATCTCACAGCAGCGTTCGATACAATTTCTCATGCCATCCTGATTGACAGGATGCGTGAGATTGGCGTGACAGACACAGCTTTGGCATGGGTAACATCTTTCCTGACCAATAGGTCCCAATCTGTGTCACTGGGCCCCCATCTATCCAGCATAAAAACCATTACATCGGGAGTACCGCAGGGGTCCATATTAAGTCCATTATTGTTTAACATCTACATGGCACCCCTCCTAGCTGTGATAGAGTCCCATGGGATCCTAGTCATGTCTTACGCTGACGACACACAACTTGTAAATGTATAGGCATTTATATAGCGTACTACTTACCCGTAGGGTCCCAAGGCGCTTCGACCGCTGCGAAACCCTTCCTGGCTTCCCTGAGAGATGGTCCCTTAATGGGTATCTCCAGGGTGAGACCAGGCATCCCCGGCGGTCTGGTGGGGCCGTTAGTGAAGATGAGGCAAGCTAATGCCCAGAGTTGCCAAGTGTGATCGCTGATCAGAGTGGGCACCGAGGCGAGAGAATTATCGAGTCCGCTGACCCTGGTCCAGAAACCTGCCGCACCGGGAATCGAACCCTGGTCCCGGGCCGTCCTCTGCTCTCGGGTCTGCCGCCTCTAACCAGTGAGCCACACTACTTCACTTGTCGTCTCTATCGACAAAAACTGCACGGACACAGAGCTGCGCTTCCAGAATTGTCTCACGGATGTATTTCAGTGGTTGAACAAAAACCACTTGAAGTGCAACAGTGGGAAAACTGAAATCATACCATTAGGTAAAGATCTGCCCTTCTGTCCTAAGGATTGGTGGCCCAAAGACTCAGAGGCCCCGCCTAGTGCAGTGACCTCTGCACGTAATCTTGGCGTGCAATTTGATACAGCCCTTTCCTTTGATGATCACGTCAGGATCACGGCAGGCTGCTGTTTCGGACTCATCAAATCTTTAAAAAAATTCTTTGACTTCCTCCCCATTGCATCCAGGAAATCGGTCGTGGTCGCATTAATACTCTCCTGACTCGACTACTGCAATGGGTTAATGGCTGGAGTGAAAAAATCCACACTGAAGAAGTTGCAAAGTGTACAACACGCAGCTGCAAGATTAGTGTTAAAACTTCCCAGGAAATCCTCAGCCTCAGCAGCATTAAATCGTCTTCACTGGTTGCCCCTGCACAAGAGGATCCTCTTCAAACTTCTACTAACAGTTTTCAAAGCACTAAAAAACATCGGTCCGAAATACCTTGTCAACCGCTTTGTTCACTATGACCCCGTACGAAGTTTGAGATCCTCCGGTGGTAACCTTACCAAGATTCCGAGGTATAAATATAAAACCAGGGGCGGAAAAACTTTCACAGTCCTAGCAGCAAGGGCCTGGAACAACTTGCCATTAAATCTCAGACTGGTTGAGACTGAGAGTCTTTTCAGGAAACAACTGAAGACCTGGGTCTATCAGCAATCTGATGCTTATGTTATGGCCGCTATCTAGAGCTTCTATCATCCAATCCCATCCACATACAATTTCTCAGCGCCAAGATGCTCCTTCCGGAGCGATAGGCTGCGCTTAATAAATACTCACAAATACTCACAAATATATGTACCTAAAAGGTACCGGTGTGATCTTTCGAATGATAATCTCAAAGATTGCAATGGTAAAACAACAGCAAGCTCAGATCCCAATCCGCTGCTCACCAATGTGAGAAGTTGGCCTGGTATATAATGCTCACTAATTCTTAGTGATCACTTTGTACCATGCCAAGCAACCCTTATGATGATGGTTGTAATTCAACCTTGTAGACCAGTTATCCTAGTGGTAACGTGGACAAAGCAGTCTTAGGCTAAACTCTGAAAGGCATGTGAAGCCAGCTGTTATACCATACACAACCCCCTTGAATACCAAATGAAAGGGACACCACACAGATATATATTGAAAATATATATATTGATTTATTAACTATAAAATCCCCTGGACCCTTTATGAGCACAGAAGCACAAGCGTTAAATCACAAGACAGTTTAAAATACACAAAAGTTGCACAATATGGATGAGCCCTAGGGGCCACCTAAACCATATACTAAGAAAGTGGTATAAGAGATACCAATAGGAAAGGGAACAGGCCTAGGGCCTTGGGAATCGCTGGAGCTATTCGAGACTAGCAGTGACTAAGTCGGGAAAGGCCCGCGGGACTCGGGTGCAGTGTTCAAAGTGCACGCACTTTCCAATGTAAAGTCTATGGTGCGTAAAAAGTACAAAGTTAAAGAGTTAGGAACCTTCCGAGTGACCTTGAATGCTGAAACTTAAGACACAGGCCCTTGAGATGTGTACCAGTGTAGGAACACCGGCGGAGCTGAGTTACCTCACCCACAGGAAGCGGGTGCACAGGGTCGAAGTAGTGTCAGGTTTTGTCACGCTGGTCGATGGTGCTTGGAGCTGAAGATGCTGCAGGCGGCTCGATGTGAAGAGTTCCGGTGGATCCAAGGGTGGATCTGTAGATGTGAAGACCTGAAAGCAGAGGGGAAAATGTTCAAAGTCACTAGCCAGTGACTACCGTGGAACCAGGATGGAACCAGGCGATGTCGGGTGCAAACAGGTGTTGTCGTGTAGCTTCTCTCTGCAGCCACGTGGACACCGGGGGTCGAGGACGTCCAGGAGTCGGTCACGAGCTGTCCCACGTAGGCTTCTCGCTGTTGGCGGTGTCGGCAACTTGATCGGAGCAAACAGGCCTTGGCTAATGCAAGCCACGCAGAAGATGAAAGATGCTTGTTACTCGGACCAGCAAGGTTAGAGCAGGGGCTCCTTTTTACAGGAGCGAGGCCAAGTCTGGAGCAACCAGACCCGCAGTGTAGTTCGTTGTTGAAATCGCCAAGATGGCTGCTGACCACGTGGCTAGTGGCCGGGATGGCGCGTCGAGTGGCACAATGCAAAACGGCCCCACACAGATCGTGGAGATGCTGGGGGGCTGATCTTTGGTGCAAGGGCTGCTCGGTGGATGGGGGTCTCAGTCCCCAAAGCACAACGTCGAGGATGCCTCGGATGCTGCGCAGTCAGCTTTTCGAGTGTCTTTCAAGAGGTCCGGTCCCACGTCACTCGATGCCTCCACGGGTCCCTTCTTTGCAGGGACTGTGGATCGGGCTCTGAGAGGTCTGGGAGTCTGGTTCTTGTCGGGCTCTGGGCTTGGGCTCCGGCGGGAGGCGGCGGCAAAGCAGACGTCGAGTTGCTGGTTGGTACCTGCTTTCACAGGGTGGCCACGGGAAACATCATTTACTACGAAGCAAATAACACGCATAACGTTTACCACGCGTCACTCACCACGCAAAGGTCTTTCCCACGCGTAAGCCTTCAACGACCGTCTTTACCACGCGAGTGGTATTCCTTCCTGTCGTCGTTCTGCAAGTACGATCTGCGTTGGCTTTGGGGGGCTGGGGGGGGGACTGGGGGGAGGCTAGAGGGGGGTTGGGGGGTCTCCCCCCCCAAAAAAAAACCAAGCGGATATTAATAAATAAAAAAGAAGAAAACGTAAAAAAAAAACGCTCTACAATGCCTCAAAACGCTGAAGGAAAAGAGCACGTCATAATAATAGTCCGTTATCAGTTTTGATAGACGTGTTTTGACGCTTGTTTCCGTGGTCGGTGGAAGAAAGGGCTGATGGTGAAAGACGTACAGGGGTAAGATATGAATCAAAACTTTGTAAATTAGGGTATTAATTAAGCGCATTATGAAAAAAATAAAAATATAATGTAAGGGAATCTGTTTATTATTGTTTAAAACATCGATCTTTTCCTTCGTACTGCATGTAGCCTATCAGTATCATTATGTTAATTTAAATGGGACGTCAGATGTTTCGTAACGTTATGATTGCGGAGTAAAAACATGCGTTGTCAAATGCTGCGTGCAAAAGACACATGCGAAGTAAAATTCGCGTGGTAAAGGCATGCGTGGAACTTGAAATCGTTGAATAATCATATATTCGGTGGCCACTCCTAGGCCACAAGGGAGATTCTCTTCAGTCTTCTGAGCAGCAGAATGTCGAAGTCCAGTCTTCTTCTTCGTGTAAAGTTGATTCAGGATGATCTGCTGTGCAATGGCACTGCTCCCACTCTTATTCCCAATCTGAGGGGTGGATCACCTACTAGGTCCCTCCTCTGGGTGGGACCAGGAAGGGGAGTGGTTACACCCCCTCTCCTTTGTCCAGCTCCTCGCCAGGACTGGAGCTGGAAAGCCCCAGAACCGGTTTGGGCTGGCTTATGCACAGGGACACCTTGTGTGCCCCAGGCATGTCTCAATCTATTCAGCCCTGTCCTACCCAATACACAAAACCCTGTCTGGGGTGGTGCTCGCACCTCCCCAGGCAGGAAACCCTTTGTCCAGGCCCTCCTCGCTGGAAGGACTCCCAGCAGCAGGAGGTCAGACATGTGTCTGCGGCGGCAGCATCCATTTTGTGATGCTGAGGCTCTGGTTAACTTTAACCGGGTTTAAGGCTACTCACATGTCGTGTCCCTCTAGAAGGGTGGAATGCTATCCCCGTCGACAGAACTGTCGAGGGGATAGTATTCCAATTCGTATGACACCTTACTCGACATGTTTTGATAAAGCCAAACCAAAGATAGCATATAACCGCGAGGATTATAATGCACTTAAGAGTATATGGGATGGCAATATCCCGGAACAGCTTAGGGAGTGGTTCCCGACAGCTGCAGACAGGCTCAGCTCATGCTAGAGCACCATCTCACATATTTCCAAGCACTCTGCCTCCAGGATTGATGAGGCCTTCCATAGGAGTGGCTGATAGGAACATATGTGTCCAGTTTAAGGTTAGATATAGGGATACTATATCTAAGTAAGAGGCGATTACACCAACTTACCCCAGCTGAGTGATCAGCCAGTTGTGTCAAATATGGAGGCCAGGCCAGGGGTGGCACAATACATGCTGCAGCCCCTGGTAGGCCTTGGATGCACCTATGCCCTGGGTACCTAGGGTACACTGTTACAGGGTCCAACAAGGTGAACCAATTTCGATTGTGTTATGCACCTAAGGTACATGGAGTCCATTTTAAGGAGAGAGCAATCAGCCTGGGGCCCTGAATAGCAGGATCCCAGGCCAACTAAGTCAAAAACCAGCTAAACACCAGGCAAAAAGTTTGGGGGTAACCATAGTCAGATATCCACCTTCCTACACCCTCATCTCCGTAGCTGTGGACTGCCCTAAAGTAGGACCGCGTCAAATCCCAGTACTACTGTACGCGGACGACCCGGTTCTGCTTGCTCGAACACCGAGGGGTCTACAACTACTCCTGGACGGATTTGTCAAGTTCATGGCCGACTTGGACCTATCTGTAAATCTGAAGAAATCCTTTTTTATGGTGGCCGGCAAAAAAACTGCAAATACGTTTGTGTTTAAAATAGGGAAACATACCCTGGATAAAGTAAACACTTTTCCCTATCTGGGCCTTCTGTTTGATGGTGAAATCCAATAAAGCCAACTGGTCGAGGAACATTGTACCAAGCTGATCTCTTCGAATGGTGCAATATTAAGCTTTGCTCGTAGGCTGGGACGATGGTGCCCCAAACAAGTAATGACTCTAAAGTCAAGTCAAGTCAGAAAATTTGTATAGCGCACTACATACCCAGAGGGTTTCAAGGCGCTTAGGAAGGGGGGAGGATTACTTGTCAAATATCCAAGTTTTAAGTTGCTTTCTGAATGCTAGGTGGTTCTGGGTAAGGCGAAGGTAAGCGGGGAGTGAGTTCCATGTTCTAGCATCCAGGTATGAAAAGGATCTGCCTCCCATGGTGGTCTTGTTGATGCGAGGTACAGTGGCGAGGGCTTGGCTGGAAGAACGTAGTTGGCGGGAGGGGGTGTAGAAGGACAGTCGTGAGTTGAGGCATTCTGGACCGATGTCGTAGAGTGATTTGTGTGCGTGGGTAAGCAGTCTGAAAGTGATCCTCTTATTGACGGGTAGCCAGTGGAGGTCTTTAAGGTGACCAGAGATGTGTTCGTTGCGTGGGATGTCTAATATGAGTCTGGCTGAGGCGTTTTGGATTCGTTGGAGTTTCTTCTGGAGTTTTGCGGTAGTACCTGCGTAGAGGGTGTTTCCGTAGTCCAGTCGGCTCGTGACCAGAGCGTGGGTGACTGTTTTCCTTGTGTCGGAGGGGATCCAGCTAAATGTTTTTTTGAGCATGCGAAGAATGTTGAAGCAGGAAGAGGATACGGCGCTGACTTGTCTGTTCATTGAAAGCGAAGAATCCAGGATGACGCCTAGGTTCCGTGCGTGGTCTGTCGGGATGGGTGCTTTTCCGAGGGCTTCCGGCCACCAGGAGTCGTCCCATGCAGGTGGGGATGTACCTAGGATGAGGACTTCTGTTTTGTCTGAGTTCAGTTTCAGACGGCTTAGTTTCATCCATTCGGCAACTTCTTTCATTCCTTCGTGTAGGTTAGTTTTGGCGGTGCTGGGGTCATTGGTGAGAGAAAGGATCAGTTGCGTGTCATCCGCGTAGGAGATGATGTTGAGGTTGTGTTGGCGTGCGATGGTCGCGAGGGGGCTCATGTATACGTTGAAGAGGGTGGGACTGAGTGAGGATCCTTGTGGTACGCCGCAGATGACTTCAGAGGCCTCTGATGTGAATGGTGGAAGACGGACTCTCTGGGTTCTTTCGGTGATCCAATCAAGTGCTTTTCCTTGGATTCCGATGTTATTGAGGCGTTGTAAAAGTGTTTTGTGGCAGACTGTGTCGAATGCTGCAGAGAGGTCAAGGAGGATGAGGGCGACAGTGTCTCCATTGTCCAGTAGAGTTCGAATGTCGTCTGTGGCTGCGATGAGGGCGGTCTCAGTGCTGTGTTTTGCTCGGAATCCGGATTGTGAGGGGTCGAGGGATTTGTTGGCTTCGAGGAAGGCGGCGAGCTGGTTGTTGACAGCTTTCTCGATGACTTTGGCCGGGAATGGAAGAAGCGAGATGGGGCGGTAATTTTTGAGTTCGGTGGGGTCCGCTGTGGGTTTTTTCAGAAGGGCGGTGAGTTCAGCGTGTTTCCAGTCTTCCGGGAAGGTGGCGGAGTTGAAGGAGCAGTTGATGACGTCTCGGAGGTGCGGTGCTATGACGGAGTCTGCTTTGTTGAAGATGTGGTGAGGACATGGGTCTGTGGGAGATCCTGAGTGGATGGAGTTCATCAGGCGGATGGTGTCCTCAGTGGAGATTGCGTTCTAGTCGTTAAGGGTGTTCGCGGGGGGAGGATGATCAGCAACTGGTAGGGTGGGTTGGTTTCCGGGTTGGTTGTCAAAGCTGTTGTGGATGTCTGCAATTTTGTTGTGGAAAAATGAGGCTAGGGAATCGCAGAGGGTTTGAGAGGGGGTGATGTCGTTGGAGTTGGCCGAGGGATTGGAAAATTCCTGGACGATGTTGAAAAGTTCCTTGCTGTTGTGAGCGTTGTTGTCAAGTCAATCCTTGAATGCTGTTTTCTTGGCTTTTCGGATTAGTTGGTGGTGAATGCGGGTGGCGTTTTTGAAGGCGTCCTTGGTGCTGGTGGTCGGGTCTTTTTTCCAGGTCTTTTCAAGGGAGCGGCAGAGTTTCTTGGACTTCTTGAGATCATCGTTGAACCATGAGGCCTTCTTGCTGCCAGGTTTGTTTTGACGTTTTTTCAATGGCGCTAGGGTGTCAGCGGTTTTGGATAGCCAAATGGTGAGGTTGGCGGCGGCTTCGTTAGCGTTGGAGGAGAGGGCTGGGGTGTTTTGAAGGAGCGAAGCGGAGATTTGGTCCGTGGTGATTTTGTTCCAGTTTCTTTGCAGGGTAGGTTGGAGGTGGGTGCTGGGTTTTGGTTTGTTGTAGGTGAAGTGAACGCAGCTGTGGTCAGTCCAGAGGAGGTCTGTGGTGTGGCTGAAGGAGACATGGTTGCTGGATGTGAAGATGGGGTCGAGTGTGTGACCTGCGATGTGGGTTGAGGTGGTGACAAGTTGTTTGAGTCCGAGGTTGGCGAGGTTGTCCAAAAGGGTGGCGGTGTTGCGGTCGTTGTTCTTTTCAAGGTGAAAGTTGAGGTCTCCCAGAAGGATGTAGTCTTTGGAGGGGAGCGCGTGTGGGGTGATGAAGTCCGTGATGTCTTCACTGAATTTTGCGCGAGGTCCTGGTGGCCTGTAGAGGAGAGTGCCTCGGAGTGTGGTTTTGGGGTCGATGTGGATCTGGAAGTGAAGGTGTTCGGAGTTGGCGAGGTTGGCGTCCGAGCTGGTTGATATGCGGATTGATTTCTTATGGACGATAGCGATTCCTCCTCCTGTGTGGCTGGTACGGTCTTTTCGAGTGATCTTATAGTCTTCAGGGATGGCAATGGTGATGTCTGGTGCGGAGGAGGCGTTCATCCATGTTTCCGTAAGGAAGGCGACGTCTGGAGAGATGGTGTCTAGTAGGTTCCATAGGTCAATGGCGTGTCTGTGGACCGATCGGGTGTTGAGAAGGATGCATTGTAGGTGGTTGGGGTCGGGAATCTGTGGTGTGGTCGTTGCGGAGATGTTGTTGGTGCCGCAGAATTTGCAGGAGTAGCAGGAGAAGGGTCCATGGGTGTGTCCAGGGGCGGCTTGGATGCAGTTGGGAGCGCGGCCGGGGTTAAGGGCTAGGAGGGATGCGGCATCGTAGGTAGTGCGGGAGGGCTGGGCAGTGCGAGGGGCAGGGGGTCTGGCGCTGGGCGCGGTCCAGGCGCGGACGGGCGTAGATGGGCTTACCTTTGGCGCACCTTCGGCACGGATTGGGCGCGGTCGCTGCGCGTGAACGCTGCGCGTGGGAACTCCTGTCATATATGGATGGTGGAGGGGGAGGGGCGAGGGCGTTTCAGCTGGGAGGCGGGGCGAGCTCAGGGAGTAGGAAAACAACAACAACACCGGAGGCAAAATGGAGGGGGGAGCAGAGCAGGGCGCCGGGGCAGATCGCGCTACTAACGCAAATCCAGGCACAGAATAAGCAAATACGATTTCTACAAATAGAGCACTATCACATCCAAATGCTATGCAGCGCTGATCACCAATCTCGCGTAGTAGCAGACAGGCAGACCAGGGAGCGACCACTCGGGCAGGAGCGACGAGGAGTCACAGCGCTTTGTGAACTGGGGGGCGCTGAAATAGGTAGTGGGAGGGCGTTTCAGCTGGGAGGCGGGGCGGGCTCAGGGAGTAGGAAAACAACAACAACACCGGAGGCAAAATGGAGGGGGGAGCAGAGCAGGGCGCCGGGGCAGATCGCGCTACTAACGCAAATCCAGGCACAGAATAAGCAAATACGATTTCTACAAATAGAGCACTATCACATTCAAATGCTATGCAGCGCTGATCACCAATCTCGCGTAGTAGCAGACAGGCAGACCAGGGAGCGACCACTCGGGCAGGAGCGACGAGGAGTCACAGCGCTTTGTGGACTGGGGGGCGCTGAAATAGGTAGTGGGAGGGCGTTTCAGCTGGGAGGCGGGGCGGGCTCAGGGAGTAGGAAAACAACAACAACACCGGAGGCAAAATGGAGGGGGGAGCAGAGCAGGGCGCCGGGGCAGATCGCGCTACTAACGCAAATCCAGGCACAGAATAAGCAAATACGATTTCTACAAATAGAGCACTATCACATTCAAATGCTATGCAGCGCTGATCACCAATCTCGCGTAGTAGCAGACAGGCAGACCAGGGAGCGACCACTCGGGCAGGAGCGACGAGGAGTCACAGCGCTTTGTGGACTGGGGGGCGCTGAAATAGGTAGTGGGAGGGCGTTTCAGCTGGGAGGCGGGGCGGGCTCAGGGAGTAGGAAAACAACAACAACACCGGAGGCAAAATGGAGGGGGGAGCAGAGCAGGGCGCCGGGGCAGATCGCGCTACTAACGCAAATCCAGGCACAGAATAAGCAAATACGATTTCTACAAATAGAGCACTATCACATTCAAATGCTATGCAGCACTGATCACCAATCTCGCGTAGTAGCAGACAGGCAGACCAGGGAGCGACCACTCGGGCAGGAGCGACGAGGAGTCACAGCGCTTTGTGGACTGGGGGGCGCTGAAATAGGTAGTGGGAGGGCGTTTCAGCTGGGAGGCGGGGCGGGCTCAGGGAGTAGGAAAACAACAACAACACCGGAGGCAAAATGGAGGGGGGAGCAGAGCAGGGCGCCGGGGCAGATCGCGCTACTAACGCAAATCCAGGCACAGAATAAGCAAATACGATTTCTACAAATAGAGCACTATCACATTCAAATGCTATGCAGCGCTGATCACCAATCTCGCGTAGTAGCAGACAGGCAGACCAGGGAGCGACCACTCGGGCAGGAGCGACGAGGAGTATTATGTGGATATATATGGATCAATTAGTATGGCAAAGGCCTTGTATGGTGCGGAGGTGTGGGGCTTCAGGGACTGCAAACAACTACAAGTAGAGTAAGACAAATTTCTCTGCATAATCCTGAAAATCCCACACTCCATCTCTGCCGAAATTGCTCATGCAGAACTAGGGATGCCATATATTTCAGTCTATGTCAAGCTGAGGCCAATTACAACATGGATCAAAATTTGGACCAATCCAGAGGCATCATTGAGCAGGGAAATTGTTACAGACTGTCTGCAAAGGGATAAGGGGTTACAAATTCCCTGGCTAAAATATGTTAAACGATCCTTAGAGTATATAGACCAGTATCACCTTTTTAGTGACCCTTCCTCGATCTCTATCAGCTGTAAATTAAGTGTCAAAAAGCTGCTTCTAGAGAAATTTGAAACTGTTAGATATGGTCTTGGACCCTTAAAGAGATCAATAGCAGCTCATGGTTTAGTGAGAAATGGGGTGGGAATGGAACCCTATCTGTTTCTGATGTATAGCCAGCATGATAGATTTTTAATGTGCAGTTTTAGGCTCAATCTGTTACCTAATATTTTAGCTTACCCCTCTGGTTTTACTGTAACGATTGAGCAGAAGGGTGCCTGCGGCTGCGACAATAGGTCTCCGCAGGACACCCTTCATTTTGTACTTTTATGTTCATTTTTTCGAAATCCTAGGCATTTATTTTTGGTTGACATCCTCAGGAAACAGAAATTTCGCCATGCAAGAGCTGCACTGCTTATCTTACAGAAAGCTAGTGACACGCACACTTTATGCTCTATTTCAAGCTTTTTAAAAGTAGCTGTAAGACTGAGAAACACAAGAAATTAACCAACCTTGTAGATAAAAATTATCTCTTTTTATGAATTGTATCTTCTCCTCCCTACAGTTTTTATTTTGCAAAGTTCAGAAATGTAATTTAATGAATTTTTATTGTGTAATGTATTTTTATGATGGTTTTTAATCGTCGAAATAAAGATTTACTGAACTGAACTGAACACTATGTATAAATAGAGGGCCCGATTCACAGAATGAACTTACTACTTTTGGCATTCACAGAATGCACTTACTACTTTTGGTATTCACAGAATGAACTTACTCATTTCGGTATTCACAGAAGTTAGGATTACTAACTTTAGGACTCCTAAATGCCTTCTGTGAATACCGAAAGTCTTAAAATTACGATTTTTCTCAATTTAGTAGTAGTAAAGTTAGGACTACTAACTTTAGGATGCCTAAATGCCTTCTGTGAATACCGAAAGTCTTAAAATTACGATTTTTCTCAATTTAGTAGTAGTAAAGTTAGGACTACTAACTTTAGGACGCCTAAATGCCTTCTGTGAATACCGAAAGTCCTAAAATTAGGATTTTTCTCAATTTAGTAGTAGTAAAGTTAGGACTCCTAACTTTACTACTACTAAATTGAGAAAAATCGTAATTTTAAGACTTTCGGTATTCACAGAAGGCATTTAGGCGTACTAAAGTTAGGAGTCCTAACTTTACTACTACTAAATTGAGAAAAATCCTAATTTTAGGACTTTCGGTATTCACAGAAGGCATTTAGGAGTCCTAAAGTTAGTAGTCCTAACTTTACTACTACTAAATTGAGAAAAATCGTAATTTTAAGACTTTCGGTATTCACAGAAGGCATTTAGGAGTCCTAAAGTTAGTAATCCTAACTTCTGTGAATACCGAAATGAGTAAGTTCATTCTGTGAATACCAAAAGTAGTAAGTGCATTCTGTGAATGCCAAAAGTAGTAAGTTCATTCTGTGAATCGGGCCCAGAGACTGTTATTCACATATTAAATACATGCCTGTTGTCCACATATTTTTCTTCTATTCTTAGAAGTATGATGTGACATTTGTTGCAACAGCTCCTGTGGTGTCATTGCTCATCTTGTGTCACCAGACACATCTGCCTCACTTCTTCTCTGGAAAACTTTACTACTTTTATAACGATTGTGACAGAAGACTGCATTATTTTCTTTGTTTATCTCTGTGTAGTGAGGGTGTAGACTGCACATATGCCCCCCTGTACCTGGCCTGGGTTTAGAGCGGAGTAGGGTGATTGACAGGGCACATCTGTATTCTCTTCCACAGCTCTGACAAACATCCTCTCAGGTTGTCCTTCATGTACTGCCATTACAGAGAGTGAACTTTGGGACAATGAAACGCTTTTTCTGCTATTTTTGAGTTTTTTTAAGCAAAGTATCCTGAACTTTAACATCTAGTGGTACAATGGAGAGATGGTCAGGGGATGGGGGTGGGGGTTGTCTCAAGGGGGGTTAGCTGACAATTCTCCTGCCCCTCTCCTCACTCATGCCCGTCCAGCCCACTGTGAATTTGCCACCACTGACTGGCACCCCTTTGCTGCCTTTTCATTCCTAAATTGATGGTGAACTGTAAGATCTACTGATGCAGGAGGGAGATGGCAAGAGTCATCAGCGAATCCGGGTGCAGCCGATGACCAGAGAGCGGCAGCTCCATCCCCCTAGCTCCTTGTGGCAGCTCAGCTCAGTACCATATGACTCTAGGCAATAGCTCACTTAATCTCCCTTATGGCCACCAGCGCTTTGAGACCCTTAGGAGAGAGTAGTTCGTGCTTTACAAATACCGGATTTAGATTTAGTCTCTCCCAATGGTGACAATTGACAGGTATGGTGACTTTTTTTTAATTAGTCAAACTTTTTGTGAAGATGGATGAGTAGATGTTCAGGTCAATTTAGGGAAAATTAAAAGTAAGTTAGTATTCGACTAGAAAATAAATTGGTGAAGAAATGACAGGTGGTGTTCCTAACATCAAAAGAAACACATAACTTGGGGGCATATTATCAAGCCCCAGCGAAAATTATCGCTGAGCGCGCTTAGCTCACTTTTAATTATCTCCGGCTATTGCTGGGGTTTTCCATGGAACATCGCTGGTTTTCCAGCGATGTACCATGGAAAACGTTGATAAGCTTGATGATAGGCCCTGTGGCCATAGCCCCACAATCTACCTCCCACGTTAGGTATGCCTTAGTCAGGAATTTAAGAGACGTTAAATTCCTGAGTTAAGGCACAGCTAGCGTGATTAAAATTATCGCTACGCCTTGTTAATATAGCAAAGCTGCCTTCGCAATATTTTCCCATGTTGTTTTCACAGCCACGCCTGCTTTGCATCTCATTATCAATGCGAGGCATGTGAAAAACGGGGCCATGTCAAGGAAACACGTGCTAGCGTATCCTTGTAAATAATGCAATATAATTATTGCCGCTTTGTGCCCGAAAAACCGACGCTAAAGTGGTGATATGCCCCAAAGTTCTTAATAAAGGTTCTGTAAACAAAAACACATGAAGATAATGAGAAAGATGTGTTTGCGAGAGTTGATGGAAACAGGCAGTCCCGGGCCGGCCACCGCCAACTGATAACATAGAACCACCAGACTCGGGCTGCAGGGGCCACAGAAGAGTGAGGGTGATGCTGATGGGCGGATATCTTCCCCTCTCCCCCCACTTGTTAAAAACAGTAATTTAATTTAGGTTTTATTGGAGATTGGAATCATCAAAGAGGGTGAGCTGAATGAAGCGATATAAAATCATTGCTTTAAATAAATTGAAACATCCTCCCTACTCCATCCGGTTCAACGACCCATAACTTGACCGGTCAGGCCTGTTTCTTCTTGGTTCTTCGTTAATGGCTATGCTTCTGCGGATGCAGGCATTATTACAATGCATTTAAGAAGCCCTCGTGGGAGTTAACCAACACAGCTATTAGCCAAGAATACGTGCAACCACAAAACAAGAATTAGTCACATTTAAAAAGAGAGGATATTGAGGAAAATAAAGAAGTCCAAGATGAAAGAGGAACTGACAACCACGCAAATAACCCAGATTTAGCAGCACGCCCTGAGCTTTCTCAACCACAGCAACCTTCAGGATTCAGAAACTCTGAGCCAGATGGCAACAGGACAGAAGTTTACTTTTAGCATATTAAACTATTTAAAAAAACAGTTTCACATTTTCCGCTAAACTAGCCCAATCAAAGGCGTTTAATGCTTGGTAAAAGATAGCACAGCTGGAGCAATAACTCAGAACGATTTCAGGAAAGGGAAACCAGAAATGGTGTTTTCACATTTAAAACATTAACACATATTGATTATGCTTTGTACCTGGATAGCTGCACGAATCAATCACCGCGTGACTGGTGAAAAAATGGCCTACAGAAGCAAGATTTGGACAGAGAGGTGGAAAAGTCCTATAATTATTTCAGATGTAGGAAGATCAGGGACGAATGTCTCAATCTCAGAATCTCTAAATAAAAGTGATCATGCTTTTTATCTGCGCAGTACTAGGCATTATTAAAAAATAAAAAAACTTTAGGAGGATAATTTTTTACGACCTTTGTTCAGATCTCTGCCTTAAAAACATATCCAAAAGAGATTTGAAATTGGTTAGGTTCATAACTAAAGTGATGAATAGTTAACAGGCTAGTTCTAAAAAAATATAACATTTGATTTTGTAGGTGAAAGAACTACCTGGCCATGAAGAATTAATGGATATGCCTGCTAGTATGGCATGGACACAATTATGGATGTACAGCATCTGCTGCATAATCTGAAGATTAAAAAAATGTAATCTAGCTCAAACGGATCAAAAGTTACAAAAACCGTGGCAACGTGGGTTCATGTGCAGTGGAAGGCCCTTTGAAAGGGTTAACCGTGCTCTTTCAGTTGCTTTTTTCTATATTTGGTTGCTGAACTGCTATGAACAAGGTGAAATCTTTGTGCCGCTTAATTTACTGTCTATTTCTACGCAATTTAGTCAGTGCTGCCACATAATTTGGTGCTCCTCTGCCGCGTAATTCCAGATGCCCTGCTGCTGAGGTTACTAAGAAAGTGGTGGGTGGAATGCTTGAATTAATTAATCTCAGTTAATTTATCTGCGCTTTGTGCCAGCCCGTCATTCCGTTACCTACCATGGCACCTGCGACAGGGACCAGCCATATGCAAACCTTGGTCCTGCTTAATTTGTATGCGGCCTGCACATGGAGAAGGCCAAACCTCTGTCAAACGTCAGCACCCAATGTTAAGAGTACACAGGATAAACAGTGGTTTAGTCCCTAATCCATGGTAGGATTGTGGTTGCCATACTGGCTTGGTTGGTTAGTGATTATGTCCTGTGCAGTTTAAGTCAATAAGGTGATGTGTAGTCAACTTTACATAAGGTAAATAAATAAACTTTAAGGCATCCTGACTAATATTACAGTTGTGGCCTCAAAACATGTATGGCCAAAAGTGTCAAGGACATCACAGGGAAGGTAATTAAAAAACATAATTCATGTTTGTGTGTATTGTTTTTAGATACATCAATACCAATAGATAATATGTCATTGCCGCTCACAGAGGTGTGTGCTTTACCAGGACTGGAGTCTTTAACGGAAGGACTGCGAGGACCAGCTGGCAATTTCCTTCGCAGCTGCAGCCTCTTCCCTTAGCGCCCACGCGGCCTGCCTGGACTCTTCATAACTTTCCGCGGCCCTGCGAGGACCAGCTGGCAATTTCCCTCGCAGCTGCTGCCTCTTCCATCAGCGCCCACGCCCCCTGCCTGGACTCTTCATAACTTTTCGCGGCCCACGCTCCGCGGGAGCCGCTCACAGTTGTGTGTGCTTTACCAGAGCTGGAGCCTTTAACGGCGGGACTGCGAGGACCAGCTGGCAATTTCCCTCGCAGCTGCAGCCTCTTCCCTCAACGCCCACGCCCCCCTGCCTGGAAGGATAACACTGACGTCATCTAACCGCGATGCGGGACGCGCGAGGGTGGGCGCCGGGCAAAGCCCGGGCCAAGGGCGGGCCCGTTTTAGCCCGTTCGAGACCGCAAGAGACCGGACCGGGCCACCCCTCTTATGCCTCAACTCTGGTAAGACTCACAATTCAAGAGGGCTTGTACAAGCATTTATTTGGGTGCTGGGCATTGTAAAATAATCAAGGAATGACTGCACGGGAATTGAGAAATAAAACCAATGCCGCCAGGGGCCAGCTTACAGGTACCCTGGATAACTTTATTATAAGGGCTAATTCGGTGATTAACCAGGGGATAACTATGATGGAGCGACGCGTATCGCAGGACCTTGCCATGGCGAAACGCTCCTCGATGGGCCAAATTGCTAATGCTTGCACACCGCAACGCGAGCGACTACCAGGCACAATGTTAGTTTCAGCCATTGTCCACACTCCGCCTGCTCTTCACGTGGAGGAGCATACTTCTTCATTCAGATGTCAGCAAGGGTATAGAGACAAAATATCGACTCCAAAATATCGACTGGACATAATATTGAGTTTTAAATATAGACTGGACAAAATATCGACTGGACATAATATCGACTACAAAAATATCGTTTTTCAGGTAAGTGAAGTAATATCGACTGTATAAAATATAGATAGCAAAAATATCGATTTTTTAATAATATATAATATTTTATAGTGTATTTTTATGTAATAATATGTGTGAATAGTGTGTATTAATGTTATAAAATATTTTATTACATGAATTTTGTTTTGATAATAATTGCGTAATGTAATTCTGTAGCGGGTTGTGGGTTTATAGGGGAATAGGGTGGGAAGTAATTTAATAATAATTAATTAATTAATATATGTTTGTTAATATTTTTAATTAATAATTAATTGATAATTAATTAATATTAATTAGTTAATTAATTAATATAATTTTGAATATATTTTGTATTAGTAAATAATTGTTAATTAATTAATTGTAATTAGTTAATTACATTAATTAGAGTACATTTTTTATATATATAATTTTGTGTTATTTTTAAGTAATTAATTTTGAAAAAATAATATTAATTATTAAAATAATTACACCTAATGTTCTAATATATTTACTTTATTGTTATTGTTAATTAATAATTAATTGGTAATTAAATAATATTGATACATTTTGGGTAAAGGAGCATTTTTAGGGTTCAGGGTCAGTTTTCAGTTCATGGGTAAAGGGGTATTTTTAGGGTTCAGGGTCAGTTTTCAGTTCATGGGTAAAGGGGTATTTTTAGGGTTCAGGGTCAGTTTTCAGTTCATGGGTAAAGGGGTATTTTTAGGGTTCAGGGTCAGTTTTCAGGTCATGGGTAAAGGGGTATTTTTAGGGTTCAGGGTCAGTTTTCAGTTCATGGGTAAAGGGGTATTTTTAGGGTTCAGGGTCAGTTTTCAGGTCATGGGTAAAGGGGTATTTTTAGGGTTCAGGGTCAGTTTTCAGGTCATGGGTAAAGGGGTATTTTTAGGGTTCAGGGTCAGTTTTCAGGTCATGGGTAAAGGGGTATTTTTAGGGTTCAGGGTCAGTTTTCAGTTCATGGGTAAAGGGGTATTTTTAGGGTTCAGGGTCAGTTTTCAGTTCATGGGTAAAGGGGTATTTTTAGGGTTCAGGGTCAGTTTTCAGTTCATGGGTAAAGGGGTATTTTTAGGGTTCAGGGTCAGTTTTCAGGTCATGGGTAAAGGGGTATTTTTAGGGTTCAGGGTCAGTTTTGGGTTTTTGGGTAAAGGGGTATTTTTAGGGTTCAGGGTCAGTTTTGGGTTTTTGGGTAAAGGGGTATTTTTAGGGTTCAGGGTCAACAAATAAGATTTTAAAAAATTATTTTTATGATTTTCATTTATTATTTTATTATTATAATTTAATTTAAGTCGTTTTAAGTATATTTTAGTAATTAAAATTTAATATTAATTTAATTTAACACTGTTTTTAATAAAGTCGATATTTTTTACATCTATATTTTTGTTAACGATATTTTGTACTCGATATTTTTGTACTTACCTGTTTGTAGATACAAACTCGATATTTTGACTGTCGATATTTTGTCCACGATATTTTGGCAAGTCGATATTTTGTCAGTCGATATTATTTCAGTGATCCGTCAGCAAGTTGTGGACCCCCCATTGACTGTGGATGCTTTAAACTGGGCCGACCTCTTCGAAGAATCATTAACTACACATGTTCAGGGCAGCAAGAAGGGGGGAAATCCAAAAAGAATGCGCGCATTAAATTATGCGGCCGGCAGAAGGAGATCGAAGCGTACTTAAGCTGTGACTGAAAGTGTTATATTACCTGTGGACGAGGGAGGTTGTGCTGGAAATGCTCTGGCTGCTCAGGGGACCGAGACATTGCACCAACAGGGTTCTGTTAAAAGTACTATGGATGCGGTTCAACAGGCTGTAGGTTCTAATGTGGTTAATGATCATATAATAACTATACTAGGAGATCTGCTTAAGACCTTGCTTGGACCATTGGAAGATAGATTAGGGCGCATTGAGCACAGGCTTATCCAACTTGACCAGGCCACTAGGGGCTCTATGTCAAAGGGAAACCCCAAGGCAGCAGAACAGGGGAATGTAGCTGTGAACACTGGGTGTGTGGGCGCTCCTGTGCACAAATCACCCACCCAAATTGCTGGTGTTAGTAATGGTGATAACGTGCCAATGGGTTATACCCTAGACCTCTGCACCCCTAATCACGAAAACCTGAGTAAAATCAGCTCCTTGGGTGTGACAAAACCAACAGAGAGTGGTCAGTCTCAGTGCCTGGAAGCATCTAAGGCGATTCCTAGTATTGATCTGCCACCGGAAACTAGTCCGTATCTGGTGATCCTGACTGGTATTCCTGAACTAAGGAACACGGAAAAGGAATCATACAGGTCTCTAAAAAATAAAGTGACCCATTGGCTAAATGTAAACAGACCTTTGCCCCCTCATGTCACAAGTGAACTAATGATGGTGGAAGGGCTTCATGGGTGGGAGGTATGCCCAAAACTATAGAGGGCGACTGCATTTTGGTCAATTTCAGGAATCCCCACACTGCTGAGCATATTTGCAACTGGAGTCACAAAAGTAACGGGTCAACAATTCGGCCTTACCCGCTATCCTTTTTTTACCAACCAGCCAATTCCCAAGATAGGGCAGGTGGATGGTCCTTAGTGCAAAACCATCATGGGCTTCGACTAGAAGGGGCTAGGTACGATCAGTTGCCCGCACAGAGCTACCCAGCCCTGCAGAACAGGTTCACTTGCCTGGATGCGGTAGACTGACTGGACCGCAGTGAGCGGGTCGAAGAAATTAGTACTTAAGTTGGCAACATAACGGGGGAAGGCAGAGCATTAAAGAGATTAAAGAGGTTAAAGAGTGATTCCCTAAGTTCTCAGATAGATATTTATGCAGCCATTACGGGATCTGACCAGGTAGCGGACTCGGAGGATCTGGTTGGGCCAGCCTCTCCAGATGGGGCGCTCTCCACTCACTTAGAACACGAGGAGGAATCCCAGGTGGGGAGTACAGCCACTCTGGACCCAAAGAGGATGACTATACTATCATGGAATCTTGCAGGCCCAGCAAATAAATTTGACTCCATAGACTGGGGTTCCCTAGTGGATAACAACGACGTTTGTCTTTTTCAGGAGACATGGGCTAGGGGGGTTTACCCCAGGGAGGACTTTGAAACTTTCTATGTTCCTGCCAGGTGGGGTGGACAAGGGAGGCCGTCAGGCGGCCTTGCAATCTGGGGTGCCAACCATTTGGGTTGTACTGCGGAGAATATGTTAACCCACTCGGAAGATGTCCAGTGCGTACTCCTCAAATGGCCAAATGCTTACAAACTAGCTGTTTTGAACGTGTATTCACGCCCAGTCAGTCTGGCGATGGAATCACCCACCATAGATTAATTATCTCATTTTCTAGGGTCACTGCCAGGTGACTGTAAGCTTCTGGGTGGAGGGGATGTCAACTGTCAGTTCGAGCCACTTCCTGGATTAAAGGAGGGTGCTCTCATGGGTGAGGACGACTACTGGGGGATTCCCCCATGTCAATCGCCAAGTCCAAAATCTTGGTCTCCCCTGGTGATTCAGATGATGTCTTTTACCCTGAGCAACGCCTTGAGGGCCTGTAACGGGCGTACTCCGTCCGACAGCCCTTCAATGTGTACCTTCAATTGGAAGGGTCATGAATCACACCTAGATTATATCTTAGTGGGAACAAGCATGTGTTCCAAGGTTCTAGATTTTAGTGTAAAGGCAAGGACTGATAGTGATCATAACGCCCTTTCTCTGGAAATGGTCTTTCTAGGGCCCAATGAAAGTTTCATTCCTGAAACAAATGACTTGGCCACAGGGGCGTTAATACTATCAAATAATAGGTGAAGGGTGAAATGGGGGAAACTAGCAGACTCCCAAGAGAATGTAGTGAAAATTTATGATTTGGTCCTTCCACGATTCATCGAGGTGGACATTTTGATCAATCAACCCATAGCTGCAGATTTTAACGAGAAACTAGGGCATGTTTATGCAGACCTAGTTGACGGGCTGGGAGATGTCTTTTACCCTGTGTCCACTCAAAGGAAGAAGAGGACACCAACTTCAGCCTTGTATAACGCTACATGCAGTAAGGCCAAGGCTGAGTTGATCTCAGCGGTTAAGTCTGGCACTAATAAACACAAAATGCATGAACTTAGACGGCAGTATAAAGAGGTAATGGCCCACGCAAAGAGTGAATGGGACTGGGACAGATGGCATAATCTAATAATGGCCCTGGAAACAAGGGATGGATGAAAATTCTGGTCACTAGTAAATATAGGATCAGGGGATCCGAGAGCGGCTGTAGAACCAAATATCGCTGCCTCAGTATGGGAATCCCATTTTAGTGCATTATACTGTGTTGGACCCACTGCGCTTATTGAGGTTAACTCCCCATTTCCATCTAAACAATATGATCCACTGGATTTCACACTGGGGGAAGTCCACAGTGCAATAGGGAGACTCGCATTGGGGAAGGCTCCAGGTCATGATAAACCTCCTGGAGATTTATTCAGGCACCAACCTGAGATCTGGGCCCCCTATCTGCTTATTATTTTTAATTCAATTTTAAGGGGCATGGAGATCCCCTGTACTTGGCTGGGCGCAGAGATAGTTCCGATCTATAAAAAATGCTCCCCTCTGCTCCCAGCCAATTACAGGCCGATCAGCCTCATAGATGTCTTCCAAAAACTGTTTGCTCGTCTTGTGTTGGATCACCTCCAGGGATGGATGGAGGATAATGAGATCCTAAGTCCCTTTCAGGCAGGATTTAGGAGGAACACATCCACCAAGGACCAGATCTTTCGTCTCGTTCTCCTTTATTGGAAAACGGCAAAGATTGAGGGTGGCACATGGTGTTTGTGGACCTCAGGTCCGCATTTGACTTGGTGCCGTGAGAGAAATTGTGGGCGGTTCTCAGGGAAATGGGCGTCCCGCCGCAGCTTTTGCACGTATTGATCAGGCTCCACGAAGGGAACTTTGCTCAGGTCAGATGTGGTAGGGACGGGGCATTGTCACCCAGGTTTCCAGTTGGCAGGGGGGTAAGACAGGGTTGCGTCTTAGCACCAACCCTGTTTTGCCTCTACGTCAACGGTGTAATATCATACCTTGACAGTGTCCCCAACAATGATGCCCCAAGGTTGGCAGGCAGGAGGGTTCCGGCAATCATGTTTGCCGATGACACCCTTCTGCTTTCTAAATCCCCAATGGGGATCCAACGGATACTGGACGGGTTTGGGGACTTCTGTAGAACCCATGGCCTTGAGATAAATGCAGAGAAAACAAGGTTTATGATATTTAATCCCTCTGCAGCTGCCAGAACAAATCCGACTCTAGGGTCGGACAGGTTGGAAAGGGTTGTGACGTTTCAATATCTTGGGGTAACTTTGCACGAAAATTTATCTTGGGGACCACAGCAAGTAAAATCCCGTCTAAAGCCATCGCAACTGGTGGGGGGCATTCTGAATGTTTCAAACTCCTCAACCTTCAAGCCAGTAAGTCCAGCACTGGAGATGTATAAAACCCAAGCCAGAGCTACAGCTCTCTATGGTGGACAGCTGTGGGGGTACAACGGTAGCACTGAATTTATCAATGTAAAAACAAATTTCATTAGACGGTTACTGTCTACCACAAGGTACCCCACTCTTACCCTTAAGATTAGATCTGGGCCTCCCATCTATAGGAGATGAGCTAGCACTGAAACCACTGAGGTTTTGGCATAGGCTATGGTCCACCACAGAACTGTCATACTATAGGCAAGAGCTGAAGCATGTGCTGAGCTTTAACTGCTCTGACAAAATACCTTGGCTGGCCTTTGTTAAGCGAGAACTCTTACGATTGGGCCTGGTTGTTCTGTGGGAGGACTGCGAACGGGGTTGTTCCGAGGTCTCTCGCAAAACCCTGACCAGGATTTTTAGGTAGAAAAGTCTAAGCATGCCTGTGTGTGCTCCAAAGGCCAGCAACCTAACTGAACAATTTTTGGTTTCCAAAAGTTCTTTTAAGTTTGAAGACTTTATGGACATTGTTTTTCCTATCACTGCAAGGAAACTTTTTATTCAATGGAGGTATGGTACCCTGCCTCTTAAAGTCTTCACAAGTAAATGGTCTGCTACGGATGATAAATCTTGTCCAGGATGCAGCGATAGTGCGGAGGATGAAATTCACGTGCTTTTCTTTTGCCCCGCTTATAGCAGATCAAGGAAGCACTGGCTGGTACCACTATGTAGGAATTTAGGCTTCAGAAATTGTTTACACTCTTTCAGAATCCTAAAGACCAGCACTTCAAGCTGTATTGTATTTGCAGTCTCTAATTTTTAACTGGAGGATGAATTACCAGTGCATAGTATATTGATTATACAAATCTTACATACATAATGCAACTTACTGTTTTTACGGGCTGCACATCTAATTAAATCTCCTTGTAATATTGTAATGATTGGATGATTTTAATGTTTTTATTGCATTTTTTATGATTGAATGATTTTAATTTTCTTTAATGTTTTTATTGCTTCTTTTACGGCCTTAATGGCCGAAATAAAGAACTTTTGGATTGGATTGGATTGGATATGTCATTGTCTAGTTAATGGTAAACTGATGTGTACATCACCATCTCTAGATTTAACTACTAAAAAGTTGGAACTGAACAAGGAAAATACGATGAAATGAAAACTGTGTGTGCTTTGGTGCCATATTTGTGTTTGCCATTAGAACTGGGTAGCAATGGTAAAGTTCATAGAGTCCTAAGGCCAGCAAAACAGGAGGTCTGAAGGCAAAAAAGTCAGGGGAAAACCATGCCAAGGATGCCAGGTCTGACATGCATCTATGAAGGCATAGGGCCACAGTTTTTCTCTAATGTACATTCTTCATTTTGACATGGGATGTGTGGTATTTTATTCTGTCAAGACAATTCATGAATTAAAACCAGACTCGAGTTTAAATTTTAAATTGATTTTATCTACCTCATTTAAGAAAAGTACCTTTAAAGATTTATTTAGACAAGCAAAATTAAAGCAATTTATTTAGTACAGGTTAAAGAAAATGAAAATTTAGAAAATATATTACCAGTCTGTTATATTAAAATAAAAGAGTTGCACCAGTTCCCAATCTGTCTCTCTATTCTCCTTAATGCCTCGCTTCCAAAAGAAAAACTCTGCATTTGATCATTCTTCTTTGCTCCATCAAAAGTTAAAGTCCAACAATTTTTCAAAGTCTCTAGCATCATAAATTGTTCAAACCGACAGCAAGTCATGGTGCAAAATGAAATCCGTGGAGCAAACTTTTTTCACACTTCCGAATAAGCTCTTTTATACCCTTTTTCTCTAACTATCTAACTTAAAATTGAAACGTTTAGGGTCCACAGTTCATTCTGATTGGTCCATTCGAGGGGTGGCGATGATTACCTCATTCAATCCTCGCCTAAACCAGTTTTCCATTTAGCAAAGTCATCTTAAAATATTCCCATGGCATTCATCTCCAATTTATGCATGTCATTCTCCTTTTGTTACATAACTTGTTATTTTTCCCCATTACTGTCCCGTTCACATGGTTTTAGATGTAGGCATCCTTTGGCACACTTCCCTGCTCTAGGCCAAGCTGACCTTGACATCACTCGCTTTGCGTACTGGCCATTCCATTTACTCTGCTTTCACCAGTGCGCATGCGTGGAGGCCTTTTCTTTCAAACTGATGTCAACACTTCAGTCACCAGCCATTTTTCAACAGGTAGGCCGCGTAGGCCTCAATGAGAACTAATGCGAAAACAAACAGAAAATTAGATGTTGAATTATAGCCCTTCTGTTTACCTCCTCATTCTAATATTCTCAGTTAGTTGTTACCTAGCATAAGCAACATAGATAGCATTTCTTTTTACTTACCAAGTGCATTTTCTTTCTCTTGCCACAACATATAGTTACACTTTTTAAAACACACATGCATATTTACTTAAAAGTATATTATGATTGCACTATATTAATATGACTGGTTCACAATTATTAGTATATTATCTTTGCAAACAGCCATTAGTTTCCCCGTGTAATGTAAAAATGTCTAAGTGCATTTTGTTGATTAATTTTCATGCATCACACAACATTTTTCGTTTCTACCCTGCTCTATCAACTGCCTTCCACAATTCTGGCTCTACCTCCTGTGGTTTATTGTGTTAAACAGGGACCCCCTGAGTAAAGTCAGTTTCCTGGATCAGGGCACAACAAGCGATAGAGAGTAACAGTATCCAGGCAATAATAATAGGAATAACTGGCAAAAAGAAATTTAGTGCAATAATATATAAACACAAATAAAAGAAAGTAAGATAACCATTAATCATAATCACATATAAAATTTAATATCATTGGTACAAATTGATATCATTTATCAATTTGTACCAATGATATTAAATTTTATATGTGATTATGATTAATGGTTATCTTACTTTCTTTTATTTGTGTTTATATATTATTGCACTAAATTTCTTTTTGCCAGTTATTCCTATTATTACTACCTCCTGTGGTGTCTGATGACCCTGCCAAAGGAAAGCAGGAGTCATGTTAACTATGTGCTCCAGGACTACACAGAACTGGTTTGGACTGGGTACAGGACCCTCTGCCTTCAGAGGACAAAGGATTTGCTAGTATAAATATTGGGACCCAGACCCCAAGACTTTAGATCACTTCTGGAACAAAAAGACAAACCTCTGCCAAGGAGTAGAACCAAGGAAGCTGTAGGAGTTGTACTGTCCCCCTGCCAGTGTGCTGTGTTGCTGGGTTGGCCTACAGTGGTGTCTTCAGTGCCAAGGAGAGGAGAAGGAACTTTAAAGGACTTTCATCATCTTGCAGAATATTACTCCAAGGGTTTGAACATGTGCTTGCCTCCAGCTGAAGTCCCAGGGACAAAACACTTCACCACCATCTCCCCTCTGAATATCCTTGCTGGGAATTCTGTCTGTAGAAGCCTGCATGTTGCTATGAGCTGGATGCACGACACATCGAGAAGAATTGTGTCGCAGCTATTGCCGTCTCATCTCCAGAGAAGTGTGTTGCCGCCACAGAGGTCGGTGCCACATCACCAGAGAAGAGTGCCTTCGTCAAAGCTGTTACCTAACGCCTCACCGGAGAAGCATGTCGCCGCCGCAGAGGTCACAGTCGCATAACCAGAGAAGCGTGTCGTAGGGCTTGTTTCTGCTCCAAAGTTACAGAGTTCGCCGCACGGCTGCCGGGCATGCACACATCATCTTCAGGTCATCGCATTAAGGGCACCATCTTATCGCATCACACCGGATTGTCTCATCGCATCAAGGCGCCATCTTGACGCATCGTAACCGAGCCACAGTACGAGAATCTACGCATCACCTCCTCTTCAGTAAGGACCACGATGCATCCCCTACTCTGCGCAAGCATTGAGGCACAGCGCATCATCTCCCCCGAAGCAAGGAACCGACGCACCTTCAACTCTGCGAGCCTTTTGTTTGTTTTGCTTTATGCATTCAGGTACTTTTGTGACAACTGAGTCACATTTCCCATCAACTTGAACTAAGTGACTTCTACCATATTTAAGTCTATTTTAAGTACAGTATTGTGGATTTTTCTCGGTTGTGGCCTTGTGTTAAGTCTATATAAAGAATACTTATTTTTATAAAACCTGTGTTGTGTCCATCTGTAATGTTTTCACTGTATTACTGTGTGTGTTCACAAATGCTTAACACACTGCCTCTGAGATAAGCCTGTCTGCTCGTGCAAAGCTACCAAGGGGGTGAGCAGCGGTTATCACGTAGTGTTATCCCCTTTCCCTGACTTAGAAGTTAGGGTTCCTATTTGGTCAAAGGTGTATACCATTGCCAACTAGAGACCCCCATTTCTAACAAGGAGACTTATCCAGATAGTTGCAGGCACAGGCACATACTGCAAGGGCTGGTGATTCTGCTTCAGTTGGAAAGGGGGCAGCTGTGTTAATGGAACAAGGCGATCATCCAACCGGGTGGGAGTTGCCACTTGTACTCATCAACCTACAAAACTACTACTGTGGCAACATGACAATTTCCCCTCAAAAATCTCCCTCCTCACCCAAGTCTCCTACCCTTAAATCACCTACATCAAAATAGAAAGAGGACTTGTTTCTGAGGAAACTCGGAGGAACTTTGCCAAGAAGGAAAAAAAGCCAAGGAAGGCAAGGCATTCAGGTTCTCTTTAAAGGGTACAACCCAATCTACTGAGATGGGGAGGTAAAGCGCCCATCATAGGGTTCATGTCTGGGTGCTGCACAAGTTCTGTCTGCTAAACGTTCACAGGTCTCACTGCTACACTCACACGATTTGTCCCCACAGGCAATGTAGAGCACTCTCTGGAGAACCAAAACAAATTGCCTCGTAAAAAGCGTGGCACGACGTAAACCCTTCATTATGTTAAATATCAAAGATGTGGTGTCTCGTGTTGGGGGAGGTTCTCAGTGATTTTCCATTCCCAGTGGAGTTTTTTCAGTCTCCACTCTTAAGGCGGTCACCTACTGTGAGGCTACTTAAGAGCATGGAAAAAGCAGCCTTTAAAGCTTAATAACCATTTTAGCACTTCCAACGGAAAATGAATTTGTGATATGTTTGTGATGTGCATATTTCTTTGTTGTTGGCTTTTTCTGGTCAGGGGAGGAGGAGTGGGGATGCTGATGAGTGTCAGATGCACTTCATCTCTCTAACCATCGCAGGCCTTGCAAAATGACTGATTCCATCACTATAAGGTTTTATTCCTGCACAGCAGCTTCCCACCTCCCTGGCTGTGTATGTGTCAGCAGGCTTCCCGGGTACAGCATCTGAACAGCACCTCCTGCCTTGCAGATTAAAGAGGTGTCAAACGCAGCCCTGTTCCACAGCCCCACAGTGACATGAATGCAATCCCTGAACAGGCCTCAGCAAGTACTAGTAGTGCGAGTTTGCAGTGCGTGTACGCACGCGACAAACAGCCATTGACAGGCCACATCCAATGGATACCAACAGAAAAGAATCAAGAGGGGCTCGAAGCCCCTGTAAACCACGTGACGCATGGTGCCTGTCACCTTGTGCATGACAATGCACACAGTGCATTCCCAGTATTGTGGTGGGTGGTGCTGTGAGCACTGCCCGCCACAATGCTGGGAATGGAGGATGCCACCTCCACGGTGGTGGTGGCATCCCAATCGCCTGTGCGGGACTGCCGCACCACTGGCAGCTGGTCACAGCACCGCATCCTAATGGGCCCCTAAGTATTTCAAATGGGAAACATCCTTTACCATGCATCTATTACAACGCGGTATGTTACATTGCTGGTTTGACTACATAAGTCATTACATCGACTTGCACTGTAGGGCGCTCTAGACTACGGAATAGTGTAATTTACTATTCCAACACCTGCCCTGCTGCACGTAGACTTGAGTTGGAATAGTAATTCACACTGTCCCTAAATCCAGCGCCCTCCAGGGCAAGTCGGTGTAATGATTTGCGTTGTCAAGACCGCGATGTAACATACCGCGTTGTAATAGAACACATTGTATCGTCATACATCCCTCAATCACTTAATTTAATTTACAGTTTATTTCATAAAATCTTTGACATATGATTGAAAAACCAGATAAATTGGATAAAATTATCAGCTGACAACCTTGTTACATTTCCTGTGACACCTGTCACCTACTTAACTGTGGATTGCATTAATGAAGTATGTTTAGATTCCTAGGTGTGTTTTAACATGCAGTGCCACTGTCAGTTTACAGGGGCAGAGCTCAGCAAAAAAATAAACTTGAGTCCCCACAAATTCAATTTTTTGAAAATGTTTAAAATTAACACAGATACTTCTAAACCAACTTATTATCATTTGGATAAGATTGCCTTGTGGGGACTTGGGTTCAGGTCCACACAGTGCAACCAACATTCAATTGCATGAGTGTGTTATCATAACATAGTCCACACTAGTATAGTAATACATACCCACACAGAGACACACACTCAGACACAAACAGTTCAAGTTCAAGTTCAAAAATTTGTATAGCGCACTACTCACCCAGAGGGTCTCAAGGCGCTTGAAGGAGGGAGGAGCTTTACATATCGAATATCCAAGTTTTTCGTTGTTTTCCGAAGGAGAGGTGGTAAGGCGGAGGTGAGTGGGGAGAGAGTTCCAGGTCTTGGCCACCAAGTAGGAGAAGGATCTTCCTCCCATGGTGGATCTGTGAATTTGCGGGATTGCAGCGAGGGCTTGATTGGACGATCGTAGCTGGTGGGAGGGGGTGTAGAAGGATAGTCGCGTGTTGAGGCATTCGGGGCCTAGGTCGTAGAGGGCTTTGTGTGCGTGGGTGAGGAGACGGAACGTTATTCTCTTGTTGACAGGGAGCCAATGGAGATCTTTCAGGTGGCCGGAAATGTGGGCTTGTCGAGGGATGTCCGGTATGAGTCTGGCTGAGGCGTTTTGGATGCGTTGGAGTTTTTTCTGTAGTTTGGCTGTGGTTCGGGCGTGAAGGGTATTCCCGTAATCCAGGCGGCTTGTGACCAGTGCATGGGTGACCGTCTTTCTTGTTTCGGTGGGGATCCATCGGAAGATTTTTTTGAGCATGCATAGTATGTTGAAGCATGATGATGAGACGGCGTTGACTTGTCTTGTCATCGAGAGGGAGGAGTCCAGGATGAAGCCCAGGTTACGTGCGTGGTCCGTTGGTATGGGTGCGGTTCCCAGGGCCGGTGGCCACCATGAGTCGTCCCAGGCAGAGGGGGATGATCCTAAGATCAGAACTTCCGTTTTGTCCGAGTTAAGTTATAAACGGCTCTTCTTCATCCATTCGGCTACTTCTTTCATTCCTTCGTGAAGGTTGGTTTTAGCGGTGTTTGGGTCATT
Organism: Lissotriton vulgaris; assembly: GCF_964263255.1. Classification (NCBI taxonomy): domain Eukaryota; kingdom Metazoa; phylum Chordata; class Amphibia; order Caudata; family Salamandridae; genus Lissotriton; species Lissotriton vulgaris. Next base: position 180,432,603 of record NC_141695.1, on the reverse strand, counting down.
GGTCAGGGAGAGGATCAGCTGGGTGTCGTCTGCGTAGGAGATGATGTTGAGGTTGTGTTGGCGTGCGATGGATGTGAGGGGACTCATGTATACGTTGAAGAGGGTGGGACTGAGTGATGAACCTTGTGGTACGCCGCAGATGACTTCGGTGGCCTTAGATTTGAAGGGGGGAAGGCGGACTCTCTGGGTTCTTCCGGCAAGGAACAATATGATCCATTCCAATGCTTTTCCTTGTATTCCGACGTTGCTGAGTCATTGTATAAGGGTGCTATGACAGACTGTGTCGAAGGCTGCGGAGAGGTCAAGTAAAATGAGGGCAACTGTTTCTCCGTTGTCCAGTAGTGTTCGGATGTCGTCTGTTGCTGCGATGAGGGCGGTTTCGGTGCTGTGTTTGGCTCGGAAACCGGATTGTGAAGGGTCGAGGGATTTGTTGGATTCGAGGAAGGCGGCGAGCTGACTGTTGACGGCTTTCTCAATGACTTTGGCGGGGAATGGGAGGAGCGAGATGGGGCAGTAGTTCTTAAGGTCGGTGGGGTCTGCTGTGGGTTTCTTCAGAAGGGCGCTGAGTTCGGCGTGTTTCCAGATTTCCGGGAAGGTAGCGGAGTTGAAGGAACAGTTGATAACATCGCGGAGATGGGGTGCGATGATGGAGCCTGATTTGTTGAAAATGTGGTGGGGGCATGGGTCGGTTGGTGATCCTGAGTGGATGGAGATCATCAGGCGGATGGTGTCTTCGGTGGTGATTGGGTTCCAGGCGCAAAGGTTGTTAGAGGGCTATGTTGGTTCGGAAATGGGTGGATTGGACATGTCTTCGAGCTGGTTTTCAAAGCTGTTGTGTATTTTGGCGATTTTGTTGTGGAAGAATGAGGATAGAGAGTCACAGAGGTTTTGGGAGGGGGAGATATCGTTGGTGCCGGAGGTGGGGTTGGTAAATTCTTTGACGATGTTGAATAGTTCCTTGCTGTTTTGGGCATTGTTGTCGAGTCGGTCCTTGAATGCTGATTTCTTGGTGGATCGGATTAGTTGGTGGTGTTTGGTGACGGCATGTTTGAAGGTGGCTAGGTTTTCAGTGGTTGGGTTTTTCTCCAGGTTTTCTCGAGATTACGACAGAACTTCTTGGATTTCTTTAGGTCATCGTTGAACCAGGGGGCTTTTTTGCTACCTTGCTTGATTAGATGGTTTTTCAAGGGTGCAAGTTCGTCGGCGCTATGGGTGATCTATTGTGTGAGGTTAGTGGCTGCTTGGTTTGGATCCGATGATTTGGTGGGGGGTTTTGGTGAAGCGATGTGAAGAGTTGTTCGGTGGTAATTTTGTTCCAATTTCTTCGGGGAATAGGTTGTGGCGGGTTGTGGGTCGTGAACTTTCTGTAGATGAAGTGAACGCAGCTGTGGTCCGTCCAATGGAGAGCTGTGGTGTGATCGAAGGAGATGTGCTTGCTGGAGGAGAAGATAGGGTCGAGCGTGTGTCCGGCGTAGTGGGTGGGGGTGTTTACAAGTTGTTTGAGTCCTAGATTGGCCAGGTTGTCCAGGAGGGTGGTGGTGTTGCTGTTGTTATTCTTTTCCAGGTGGGAATTGAGGTCTCCCAGTAGGATGTAGTTCTCGGATGAGAGGGCGTGTGGGCTGCTGAAGTCAGTGATATCTTCGCTGAATTGTGTGCGGGGTCCTGGAGGTCTGTAAATGAGGGTGCCTCTGAGAGTGGTTTTGTGGTCAGTGTGAATCTGGAAGTGAAGGTGTTCGGCGGAAGCGAGGTTATCATCGGAACTGGTCGTGATGCGGATGGTGTTCTTATGGATGATGGCTATGCCTCCTCCTATTTGGTTGGTGCAATCTTTTCGGATGATCTTGTAGGAATCTGGGATGGCTATGGCGATTTTGGGCGCTGATGAGGCGTTCATCCATGTTTCTGTGAGGAAGGCGACGTCCGGCGATGTAGTGTCGAGTAGGTTCCAAAGTTCAATGGCGTGTCTGTGGACCGAGCGGGTGTTGAGTAGGATGCACTCCAGGTGGTTAGTGTCGGAGCTCTGTTTGGAGTCTTTGGGTTTGGTGTGGGTCCTGATGCAGTCGAACTTGCAGGAGTGGCAGGTGAAGGGTCCATGGGTGTGTCCTGGGGCGGCTTGGTAGCAGTTTGGTGAACGGCCGGGGTTAAGGGCTGAGAGGGTTGCGGCGTCATAGGAAATGCGGGAGGGATGGGATTTGCGGGGAGCAGGGGGTCTGGCGCTTGGCGCGGTCCAGGCGCGGACGGGCGCAGACGGGCGTACCTTTGGCGCACATTCGGCGCACACACGCATAGACACACATCCATATCTATATTAACCAGTGGTAGTTATAGTTAGGTCAGCATTTCCCTAGGAAATGCATTTTTGTTGGAACATTGGAGACAAACAAGAAAAACAACTTAAACATACAATGACAAACATTTTTCTAAAACTGCTGCCACATCTAGAATGAGTAGACAATGAAGTGGCACCCCATGATAGTAATGATCTCATTGTAGTTACCTACATTCTTTAGCAGAGTAAAGAGGAAAAAAAGATGCAGACAAATCTGTGGAATAAATAGAAACAGTTGTAAGTGAATGGCAGTCTGGAAGAATAGAGCAGACTGAAAGCTTACCAGGCTGAGACACGACGGCAGTGGGATGTGAAATCAATGTTTACGAGTTAATGAGAAGGCATGATGCTGATCTTCCAGTCTTGGTTGCTCATAATGGCTGACCCAATTTTTTCCAAAAGAGCTAATGAATTTTGACAGTGACCCACGGGGGCAAGGATCCAAACGGGCCACAAAATAACACAAAAACAGTTAGGATACTAACCACCACATGACAGGCCAATCTACAGCTGAACCTAAATAACAGCCTGGAATGTAAATGGGTTGGGGAACAAAGTCAAATAGGGCATAGTACTCCACATTAATAAAATACACTGCCCTGCCATTGTTTTACTGCAGGAAACCCATCTCATGGGAAACAGGTTTAATGCTCTAAACCGATGGGGATATGAAATGAAAATACATGCAGGGTACACGTCGTGGTCAAGGGGCACAGGGATTCTCCTGAAGAAAGGACTTCCCCTTATATTTGAAAAGACTTGGTCGGACAGACTGGGTAGGTATGCAGCACTCTTGGGGACCTGGACATGAGAGGTGATAAAAATCCTGTCTATATATGTACCTCTGACTTTGAAGAACTTGACTTTGGCAGACTTGGGGGCCCTTATGCTTGATCCCCTAGTGGGTCGTCTCTACAGGAGGCAATTTTAACATGATGGGATCCGACTTTATGGATTGCTTACTACCTAGGGTCCCAAACTCCACCCAAAAACGACTGATGAGTTTCTCTTGGAATTGGGCATGATTGATATCTGCATGATTGATATCTGCAAGTTACTCCAACACACAAGGATACACATTTCACTCAGGGGCATATGGGAGCCGCTCGCGAATAGACTTTTTAATGTTCCTTGAGTGACATCTCATTTCACGGATGTGACGCACCTGGCGAGAGGGATTTCAGATCATTCTCGTTTTCAGGCACTTTATAAGGTAGAAGACACAAGTTGATCGGGTCCAGTTGCTATTATCCACTGGTATGTTAAATTACCTGCAATAAGGAAAGGACTTATTGAGGCTACTGAAAACTACTTTTAGAACAATACACATTCAGTTTCATCAGCACAGGTACTCTGGGAGGCACATAAGGCAGCCGTCAGGCCCTCTCCCTGATTTCAGGGCACAAACAAGAGAAGAGAGCAAAATAGATTGAGCTCCAGCAAGACATTCTGGACCTCGAACTTCAAATCGTGAGAAAGGATGATGACAACTTACAACATACACTAAAACTTAAACAACATCTATAGAGACTGAGTGACGGAAGATGCCAGGAACAAACTTAAAGCGATGCAACACCGACTATATGAAATTGGCGACAAAGCAAGAAAACTGCTGGCATGGCTCGACCAGTGTGAGAGAGCAACTTGATGGGTTGCATCCATCACCTCAACTACTGGAGAAATCCTCCGAGACCCCCTAGCGATTGCTGAGACCTTCGCTGACCATTGTGCTGAGATCTACTGCACAGGGACAATGTCTTTGGAACATGACTCGTTATAGTTCCTAACAGATTTCCCACTTCCGTCCTTAACGGCAGAGAAAAGGCAGCTGCTAGACAATGGTCTCACTGAGGATGAAATAATGGAGGCGACCAGAGCTTTAAATTCGGCCAAGGCATTGGGTTAGAATGGTATCCCACTATAACTATTTAAGCTCACAGCACCCGCAAATGTACCACATTTGCTGGCAATATTTGATGAAAGTGGGAAAATCGGCAAGCTCCTGATGAATCAAAGGCTAGACACTATAATAGTAATACATAAAGAGGGAAAGCCAAGAGACCAATGCAGTTCCTACTGACCTATCTCATTGCTCAACACAGAAGCAAATATTCTAGCAAAACTATTAGCCCCACGAGGTCTTCCAATGCTTCCCACCTTAGTTCATCTGGGCCGATCTGGCTTTATGCCAGGGCGCCGTACAGCCCTAAACCTTAGGCAACTCTATGGGGTGCTGGGATGTATCCACAGGATCCGAGAGGATGCAGTGGTTCTCCCCCTTGGTGCGCACATGGCTTTTGACCCCATTGAGTGGCCCTAACTGTTCATGATGCTTAGTCGAATAGGCTTCAGACCCCACTCCTGTCTTGGCTCAGCCTCTCATACACAGAACCCATATCACAGGTAGTAGTCAATGGGAAGACATCGCAAGTGTTTTCATCACAACGGGGCACGAGGCACGGTTTGCCCTCTTAATATTTGCGTTGATGTTGGAACCGGTGGCAACATGGAACCAAAGGAATCTAGTAAAATTAGGTGTTCACTGGACAGAGGACTGAGAAGACAAAATATCACTGTATGCAGATGATATCCTTTAATATGTTGCCTCTCCCTATTTCTCTATCACCAGAATACTAAACATCTTTACCACTTTTAGCAGATATTCTGGGTACAGAAGTAATTGGTCAAAATCAGTGGTGTTTGTCCTTTGGGTCTAGAGACCCACAATGCCCACAGAATATGAGGCGCACATAGCTATGGAGGGATTTTGATATCTTGACATTTATGTAACAATTGACCCTACTCGTTTTCAGGCCTGCAATCTGCAAGGCCCCCTGACACGACTCAAAATTATGTCCAATACTGGCGGGCTCTCTCCTTCTTACTCCTGGGTAGAGCGGCACTATTTAAAATTATGGCACTACCGCATTTCTTCTACATTCTTCAAAATGAACCATTTCCGATTCCAGATACATACTTTAACTCAATAGTTAGTACTGTCAAAACTCTCTTATGGGATGGGGCTCCAACGGATCGCACTCAGCAAACGAACCCATAGCTGGTACGAGAGAGGAATTGCATTGGCACACATTCAAACTTATTATAGGGAGGCTCAACTGGCAACCTTAAATCAATAGGTTCACCAACCACTATCTGAACCAGCATATCGGATGGATCAACTGGATCTCCAGCAGAGGGGATACCCTCCTAGTGCTCTACACTGACCCACAGCACTTATCGCTGGAGAGGCCCACGGCACAACCTGTTCACTTATGGCACTCAACCATTTCCAAACTAGGATGGAAGAACAAAATTACCAAGGCAACGTCCTTATGGGAATCCCAACAGCTGGGTATAATGAGAATTAGAAAAGGCTTTGACAAATTGGATTTGATCGTAATCTCACAAGTGGGAAACCTACATACAGGGGTGGATAGTATACCATACTAACAGTTACATAAAACCTAAGATCTGGCCCACTCTGAGTCTATCCGTTATCTACAGATCTGACATGCCATACAGGCTGCGGTGCCACGGGGGTTGAACCTACCTGAATCATCACCATTAGAATGCAGACTCCCAGAAGAACACTTAACCTGTAGGACGATCTCACTCAAATAGCAGAAACTCATTAACAACTTCCCCGACACTCGCATATCCTTGAGGGACCACTGAGGACATGACATCACAGAACTACAAGACGAAGACTGACTGGAAGCCCTGGCTTCCCCAAGAGAAATAGCCATTAGAACCTGCTTCAGGCTGGTCCAGCTTAAAATACTCCATAAAATTTACATCTCCTGTATCACATTGGTAAAAGTGGGCAGAAAGGTAGATGTCCTTTGTTACAGAAGTTGTGTTGAGGAGGGTCGTTCTACCAAAGCCTGTGGGAATGTCCGAGAATCCATGACTACTGGGATGCTATTGTGTCCTGCATGTCGGGGATAGTTGAAGAGACGCTAACACTCTCTGCAAATTGGTGTCTCCTTAATGTGTGGGAAGATATGGATCTGGGACGATCAGATCAAACCTGGATTACCTTAGGTCTAATGTTAGAAAAACATAACATAGTTCTCTATTGGGGGGCAGTTGCCCCAATAACCCTTCAAGACTGGAAGAGAGACATGGACTGCTATATGGTGGCAGAAAAATCAGTTTATGTGAACAGAGAGTGCCCAAGGAAATGGGGTAAAATATGGGATAATTGGAATGCGTATAGAGGGAACCCAAGCACTGCCCACATGGGAGGGATATTAATTCCTAGTCTAACCCGGTAACAAATTAAACTTTGTAACAGATGTGATGAAAGCCAATTGATTTCGGGATAGCACCAGGTGGGCGGATGTCAACCAACATTATACTGTAATGATCTAATGTTGTGTTTTTTCATACCTGTAATGCAATGCTTATCTCACTGCTCTGTCTTAATAAAATGATAATTAATAAAAAAAAGAGCTAATGAGTGTCTAGCAAAAAGGAGTGAACAGCCATAATGGTGCTACCAGTAAAGTAGATTTCCTGCAATGTGACCATAATGACATCTTGTACACAAGGTCATTTTAGTTAACATCTATTAGCAGGCTGCCCCGGTACAAGTAGTGACCACACTGGAGAATGCTATCCTCCAACTGCTGCCCCAATGCTCTAGAACCTCCACAGAGAACCAGATGTTACTTCGGCAAACCTTGAAGCAGTAGTGATGGGACCCCCTCAAATTTTAAGTACGGCCAGGGAACAGAGGGGAAGAAAGAAAGCGCAACAGAAAAAAGTTCCCTCAATGGCCACAATTTTATATTACAAGTATGCATCACATGGTTTATTGTTGGAGGTGACAGATACACAACAGACTTTTTATTTTGTTCAAAAAAATAAATAGTTTTCAAGTGTAAGTAACTGGGCATCTACCATGTATCCTTATGTATGCCAATTATTACAGCACTTGTTGGGTCTCCTGACCCTTGTCGTCTCTACTTTTCGGAATTGTACACTATTAGACCATAGAGTAACATCCATCAGTACTTACATCTAAGCATGAGCGAATTTTGCAGATCTCGCGTTCGCGAATTTTGCGGATTTGGGGATTCGCAATCCGCAAAATCCGCGAATTCCCGCGAATTTGCGGATTTTTTTTTTTTGTGTTCGCCCGTGTTTCTGCCAGTTTGCGAGGGTTTTTACAATTTCGCAATTTGCGAACTTACCTGTCGGGTCGCAAGTTTTGCGAACTTGTTGTTTCTACGTGTCCAGCCTGTTTGGGACACTCTTCTTCATCACTGCCACTCTCTGTCACCACTGCCACTCTCTGACTACTCATGCCACCCTCTGGCCCACCCATGCCACCCTCTATTTCATCACCACACCCTCTGGTTGTCCAGTGTACATTATTTTCGGCAAAGCAAAGCACACCTTCCCTGCCTCAAGTAACCTGAATTAATTTGGGGCTGATTAATGTGTCACAGAATATTTTTTTAGCTGGCACCTGCTTCCTTAGTGCGCCCTGATTAGTGATCTTTTGCACTTGCTAAGTGCTTTCATTGTTGCAAAATTAGTTACAACACCTGCCCTGCCCCAACTGACAATAATGAATTAGGGGCTGATTAATGGATTTTAACTTCCAGCCTGGCTCCTGCTTGTCTCCCTTAGCTGTAATTCAGGACCTTTGTGGCATATGTGTAACTATTCTGAGGTTCAGAGCAGGGTCACATAATAGTTTCAACTGGCAACTGAACTCTGGAGGGGCCCCTCAGGAAGCACTACAGGAAATGGCTACTAATGATGAGCCTGAACTTTTGAACCTGGTAAGTAGTTACTTTCAGTTTTGCTAAGATCGTATTTCTGCAATTTTGCACTTATTCGCGGGGCGCGAACTCACGCGAACAGTGCGAGCAGTGCGAGCAAAATCCGCTGCTCGCGGATTTGCGGATTTTGCGGGAGATTCGCAAATCTCGCGGATTGCGGATTTCCCGAAAATCCGCAAAATCCGCGAGCGGAACGGATTTTCCGCCCATGCCTACTTACATCAAGGACTACTTCTAATGTTTTCTTTTAAGTTTTGCACGAATTAGGGTTCATGTACTACCACTGAGGATTCAGGTTGTGTTGTGTCACATGTTGAGCTCAAGTGTCAAAAAATAGTTTTTCAATCATGTAAATACTTTTGTATATTAGCTTTGGTTCTTTTTTCTTGTTTTTTATAAAAACATATCTATGGTGACAGTGTATATAAAATATTATTTTTCACTACACTTTTTAGGTCCCCTGTTCATGTGGGTTTTGACTGCCTGGAAGAGGTCCTGAGGAAGGTGGCCGTAGGCCGCCGAAATGCGCGTCGACCATAGTGCGGGGTTTCACACTCAGCTTTGAGACTCATAGTTGGCAGGGGTTTCCCTGCTGATTAAATACCCAGATTCCTTTTTCAGACGTTGTGGATGTGTATGTAATGAGAGTTTGAATGTGTTAGTCTGTTGTGATTGGTTTTGTGCTATCAGGGGCATATGTATAAATTGTTTATTTCACATATAGGTATTGTCACTCTATTTTCCCTTTTTTGTATGAACCATGAAATTAATTCTTGAAATTTTTATATTGTAATTACATGTTTTTCATGAATTCTAAGTCAGATGAACATATTTAAACTTGAAAGCAATGCTAAAAACAAAAAAAAACAAAAATGTCATATATTTTTTTAACAAAATAAAAAGTCGGTTGTGTATCTGTCACCTCCAACAATAAACCATGTGATGCATACTTGTAATATCAAATTGTGGCCATTGAGGGAACTTTTTTCTGTTGCACTTCGGCAAACCTTGACAAGGACACCTGTGGTATTCTGCATTTGTTCTACTGCTGGTTATGTCTCTTTCTGTGACATCAGTGTGTGACATCACAGCTTGTGGGTTAGAATGTACCTTTTGAAACCTTGGACTGTTTATCCTATTCAGGCTGAGGTCTGGATATGCTTCTTTATGTCTTGGATTAAACCTTGGATTTAACTATCTATATCTGAGTCCTGCGTGTTCCTTCAACTCAAAACCAGGATCCTACATTGGCGTAGTCGGCAGGCAAGATTGAAGAGACTCTGATCCTGTTTTGAGTGAGCTTTCTGCTCTTGTGCGTGATGGTTGGCATTCTAAGAAACAGGCCTCTGTGGAATGTGCTAAGTTCTGGGGTGTCAAGGATGAATTAGCCATTTGTAATGACTTGCTGGTCCGGGGGACTAAACTCATACCTCCTTCTGAACTGCGTGGGAATATCATTGATCTTGCTCATGAATCCCACTCCGGTATGTCAAAAACCAAGGAACGTATTCGTTCCTCATACTGGTGGCCTGGGTTGGACTTGCATGTAGAGAGAATAATCAGGGATTGTGGCATTTGCAGTCTGAGTGATAAGTCTAAGATGGTAAGAGTTCAACCTATGTGCATTAGGGATCTTCCTTCTGGTCCTTGGACCGATATTTCTTTTGATATTTTAGGTCCGGTTTATTCTGATGGGCAGCAGATTTTCATTCTGGTTTTACTAGACTTGTTTTCGAGGTGGCCTGAAATACATTTCACTTCCTGTATAGAGAGTCTCGCTCTGTCATTAAATTTCTTGAAGTTGTGTTTGCAAGGGAGGGTCTTCCGCAATCTATACTTACTGACAATGGTGTGCAATTGGTCTCTAGAGAGATGGAGACATTCCTAAAGGAAAGAGGTATGCTACATAAAAAATGCTCGCTGTATCACCCAGAAACCAATGGAATGGTGGAAAGATTTAATAAGGTGTTAAAAGAGACCATTTCGTGGGCTAAGGGTGCGGGTTTAAATTGGAAGGAGCAAGTTCTGAAAAAAGTTGAGTGTTATAGACTTACTCCCCATTCCTCTACTGGGAAGTCCCCTTTTGTTCTTTTTAAAGGTAGGCTGCCTTGTACGTTTTTAGAGCCAACTTGGGTTAGAGACTTAGGCAAAAGCTTTGTTGGTTCTGACGTTGATGCTGATTCCCCTCATAAACTAGACTTGAGTTGGCGAGAGCAGGAGGAGAAAAAATGTTTGGAGAGGAAGGCACAGTTTGATTCCAGACATTCTGTTAAGAACACTCCTGTGAAGGTTGGGGATTTGGTGGTGGTGAGGCTTCCTGGTGCTAAGGTGAAATATTCTTCGCCCATCAAGGTCATTAAGGTTTTTGAGAATGCGGTCAAGACCTTGGATCACAGAATCTGGAACTTGAATAGGGTTTGTGTTTTTTCTGGTCTGTGTGATTTTCAGAAGTCTGTGACCAAGGATCCTGTTGGGAAGGGGAGCTCTTCTCTTGGTCTGGAGGGAGGTTCTTCTCTACGTTCTTCTACTAGAATTGTTAAGAAACTTTCGCATTTGAAGGATTACATTATGTGATTTTGTTTTTTTAACTTTTATATTTTAACATTGTTTTTGCTTTTATGGGGGGAAGGTGTGTGGTATTCTGCATTTGTTCTACTGCTGGTTATGTCTCTTTCTGTGACATCAGTGTGTGACATCACAGCTTGTGGGTTAGAATGTACCTTTTGAAACCTTGGACTGTTTATCCTATTCAGGCTGAGGTCTGGATGTGCTTCTTTATGTCTTGGATTAAACCTTGGATTTAACTATCTATATCTGAGTCCTTCGTGTTCCTTCAACTCAAAACCAGGATCCTACAACACCATTCATCATCAATGATAAATAACTAAAAATAATTTACCACAAATGTCACCAAGTATCTAAAGTACAAATTATACTTGTAACTAAATAAAGATAGGTATCAGAAAACTTTATACAAGTTTATTTTAAAATAAAATCTTCTTGGGAAGACTCTCAACTCTCCCTGAAGATGTTGTGGTAGGTTTGGCAGTTGTGGTAGGTTTGGGCATCATACTCCCAAGATCGCTAACGGGACTACAACTGGCATCCATTCCAACTCCTCTCTCACTTGAAACAGACTCAGTGATCTTCCGCTCTGGGACTAGAACCCTATACTGTTCCACACACACTTAAATCAAACTCACTCACCAGCTCAAAATCCTCCCCACAATGGAGAGATACAGTATCCGCTTACTACAGCAGATTCAGACTGTTGGCCAATTATATGCTTATCCTTCTCCCCACACATTATCTTATTGCACATAGACATCCTTCCAAAATGCCTCACCTTACCATCACTTAATTTTGCTGAAACCCCATACACTTCCTTTACTTACATTGGTCCTGAGAATTTGCTACTCCCCTTCTTTGTTTTACGGCCAAGCCTCATTCAAGCTCAATCACCCCTTTGCAAGTTTATTTCCTTTATTACCATACTTTCTCTCATAATACTCCTGATTCACACATTATGTTTGCACCAAATTCTTTTTCACAACTGCTAGTGAGCAAACACTCTGACGCTTTGCAGACATTCATGCAGCATTATCTTTGTTTAATGGTTCTCTACCTTTAAGAACCTTAAATGGACTATAGCCCATCACAGAAGGGTTAATCCTATTGGCCCTCAATACTTTACTAAGTGTCCTCTCCCATTTCTTCCCAGAGTATATGGCAGTCTGTACGCTACCCATAATCACTCTGTTGAAACACTCAACAGCACCATTTCCACTAAGATGTTACACTGCTGTGTTTTTAGGTTTAACACCATTCCTTCCCAGAAAATCCTACAACTATACAGTCATAAGCTAAGCGCTAATATCACACAACAAAGATTTGAGAATTCCTTCTCTCAACAAAATATTTTCCAAAAATGAAACAACCACATTGGTGTCCACTCTGGGTTGAACTTCAACCTTGGGCTACTTGCTATACACATCTAAAAGGACTATAAATTACTTAAGAGTTCCACAAGCATTTAACACAGGACCCACTATTTATGCTGCCAACTCTTCACATGGACCATCTGGTGTATCATTGATTTCTAGATGTGGCCTAAAATATGATTGTGCTTTATCTGAGTTACGACACTGCGCACAACATATAAAAAATGATTTCATGTCCGAATCAATACCAGGCCACCAATATGATACCCAACTGCCCCTCACGTGTACTTACAATTCTTAATATAAGAGCTTGAGGAGGAATAACACTAACATCTAAAAATGAATCCCTGATTACACAATGAAAGCTCATCCTTAAACTCCCAAAAGGCCACACACATATCCTTGATATCTTTCTATACAGGCCAACCACTCACCACATATTCATGTACAATTTTCAACACGCCATCATTGTCATAGCCAGCTGTTCGTTCACACTCTGTGATAGCACCATTTTCATCCACAACCGCCACACTGTAGTCATCCCATCCACTGGTTAAGGGTGGCAGTGTTCTGCTTAAATAATCTATAACTCTATTCCTATTCTGTGGTAAATACTCCACATCATAAGTATAATCCAATGACCCTCAAGGAAATTCTCGAGTTGCCTTCTAAATACCCTTCGTAGTTAGAACTTTGATGAAAGGCTTAAGGTCTGTACGCAAAGTGAACTTTGCACCCCACAAGTATTGTCCGAACCTTTGCACATCCCATACACACATCATCTTGCTTTCAATCACATAATACTTATCTTCGGTGGGAGACATGGAACCTGAAGCAATTGATACAGTAATTCACCCCATTCCCAGAAAACTGTGACAACATAGCACCCAGTCGTTTACCACTACCATCAGTGGTCAGAACACTGCGAGCAACAGGATCAAACCCATTCAAAGGTACTAGATTACAAATACCTTGCTTAATATTCTCAAACACAACTTGAACATCCTTATTCCACTCAAATTATTGTTGACCTCTCAACAGATGTCACAACTCATAAGTTTTTCTTGCAGAATTCTGCACAAACTAGGTTTAAAACTCTCTCAAACCTTGAAATGACCTCAGATCATCCTTACTCATGGATGGAGGAGCATTCTTATTTGACTCCACAACTTATATCTTGGGAGTAATTCCTCCACCGCCAACTTCATGTCCTAAATATTTTACAGCATCCATTGCAAATGTATAATTGCTGTTAATCCACTATGAGCGAGTCTTCTCAATACCACTCCCAACCTTTTATATTGTTCCATTTTATCGTTCCTCATGGTCAAAATGTCTGCCTGGAATTAGATTATATCCTTGAGGTCTTTGAACAATTTATGCACTAGTCAGTGAAAAACGCTGACTCTAACCCAAAATGCATCCTTACATGCCTATAGCATCCAAATGGCCTGATGAAGGCACTGAGTTTGCGACTTCCAGGATATAGGGGAATTTGGTGATACACTGAAGTTAGTTCAATTGTGGAAAATAACTTCACACCTCTAGTCTTGGCCAATATCTAGTTAATTTTGGACAAAGGGAATTTATCTACTGCAATATTCTTGCAAAGGTCCCTTAAATCTACACACAACCCTATCTATTGATTGGCATTCCTATCCACAACACGTGGCACCAATCACTCCTCACACTCAACAGACTCAATGATCCCATTTCTTCCTAATGTATCCAACTCTTTTGTTACTTCCTCCCTGACACTCAAAGGTATGGTCCTTACTTTGTGGCACACAGGTTCTCCCCCTCTTGAGCACAATTCTATTTGCTAATTCTTTTAATTTCCATACTTTCCTATGACAATTCTCCAAGGACGTTCTTGCAAAATGCATCTTCAAAGCTTCCTACAGGCTCCCCAGCACAAGCACTTGTTCCCCACTGTTAAGATTGAGGGTGATTTCCACAGCCCCTTTGGTCAATCCACCCCAGTACAGAAGGATCTTTCACCACTCCATACAGTCGATAATCTTTCTAGGTTTGAATTCAAAACTTAGGGCCCGATTCACAGAACTAACTTAAGACAAAATCCTAAACTTACTACTATTTTGGTATTCACAGAAGGCACTTACTCATTTTGGTATTCACAGAAGTTAGGAGTCCTAACTTTAGGACTCCTAAATGCCTTCTGTGAATACCGAAAGTCTTAAAGTTAGGATGTTTCTCAATTTAGTAGTAGTAAAGTTAGAACTCCTAACTTTCAGACTCCTAAATGCTTTCTGTGAATACCGAAAGTCTTCAAATTTTGATTTTTCTCAACTTTACTACTACAGCAGCGACATTCATTGGAGACACTCACCCCCCTCACTTGCCCTCACCCCCTCACACCTCCTGACCCCTCACACACCCCCTCACCCTCACACCCCCTCACTCTCACACCCCCTCACACACCCTCACCCTCTCACCCTCACACACCCTCTCACCCTCACACACCCTCTCACCCTCACACACCCTCACCCTCACACACCACACCCTCACCCTCACACACCCTCACCCTCACACACCCGCTCACCCTCACACTGCCTCACCCTCACACCCCCTCACCCGCCTCACCCTCACCCCGCCTCACCCTCACACCCCCTCACCCTCACACACTCTCACCCTCACACCCCTCACATACCCTCACACACCCTCACTCACCCTCACACCCCCTCACTCACCCTCAACAAAACATAGCATAGTAAAACAAAACATAGCATAGCATAACATAACACAACAAAACAGCAGAACAAAACAGCATAACATAACAAAACATAGCATACCATAACATAAAACAAAGCATAGCATAACAAAACATAGCATAACAAAACATAGCAAAACACAACAAAATATAGCATAGCATAACTAAATACAACAAAACATAGCTTAGCATAACAATACATGGTATAACAAAACATAGCATAACAAGACATAGCATAACAAAATATAGCATAGCATAACAAATCATAGCAAAACACAACAAAACATAGCATAGCATAGCATAACAAAGCATAGGATAGCAAAATTAAACATAGCATAACAAAACATAGTCTAACAAAACACAACACATAGCAGAACAAAACATAGCATAACATAACAAAGCATAGCATAACAAAACAAAGCATAGCATAACAAAACAACAAAACACAACAAAACATAGCATAGCATAACAACACACAACAAAACATAGCATACATAACAAAACATAGCATTGCAAAGCATAGCAAAACCGAGCATAGCATAACAAAACACAACAAAACATAGCATAGCATAACAAAATACAACATAGCATAGCATAACAAAATACAACATAGCATAGCATAACAAAACACAACATAGCATAGCCTAACAAAACAACGCTTGGCATAGCATAACAAAGCATAGCATAAAAAAGCATAGCATAACAAAGCATAGCATAACAAAGCATAGCATAACAAAACATAGCATAGCAAAACAAAGCATAGCATAATAAAACAAAACATAGCATAGCATAACAAAGCATAGCATATCAAAACACAACAAAGCATAGCATAGCAAAACAAAACACAACAAACCATAGCCTAACAAAACAAAGCATAGGATAGCAAAACAAACATAGCATAGCATAACAAAACATTGCATAACATGACAAAACATAGCATAACAAAACACAACACATAGCATAACAAAACAGCAAAACATAGCATAGCTTAACAAAACACAACAAAACATAGCACAGCAAAACAAAACACATAATAGCATAGCAAAACATAGCATATCAAACACAACAAAGCATAGCATAGCATAACAAAACATAGCATAGCAAAACAAAGCATAGCAAAACAAAGCATAGCATAATAAAACACAACATATAGCATAGCATAACAAAACAAAGCATAGCATAACAAAGCATAGCATAACAAAGCATAGCATAGCAAAACATAGCATAACAAAGCATAGCATAGCAAAACATAGCATAGCATAACAAAGCATAGCATAACAAAACAGCATAGCATACCAAAACATAGCATAACAAAACATAGCATAGCAAAACAAAGCACAGCATAGCAAAACACAACAAAACATAGCACAGCATAACAAAACAAAGCATAGGATAGCAAAACATAGCATAGCATAATAAAACAAAGCATAACAAAACATTGCATAGCATAACAAAACATAGCCTAGCAAAACAAAACACAACACATAGCATAACAAAACATAGCAAAACACAACAAAACATAGCATAGCATAACAAATCATAGCAAAACACAACAAAGCATTGCATAGCATAACAAAACAAAGCATAGGATAGAAAAAAAACATAGCATAGCATAACAAAACAAAGCATAGAATAGCAAAACAAAGCATAGAATAGCAAAACAAAACATTGCATAGCATAACAAAACATAGCATAACATAACAAAACAGCATAGCATAACAAAACACAACACATAGCATAACAAAACATAGCAAAACACAACAAAACATAGCATAGCTTAACAAAACACAACAAAACATAGCATAACAAAACAAAACATATCATAGCCTAGCAAAACATAGCATAGCATACCAAATACAACAAAACATAGCATAGCAAAACAAAGCATAACACACACAACCACACACACACAACCACAACCACACACACAACTGCACACACAACTATCTATCTATTTATCTATCTATCTATCTATCGA
Organism: Lissotriton vulgaris; assembly: GCF_964263255.1. Lineage (NCBI taxonomy): Eukaryota > Metazoa > Chordata > Amphibia > Caudata > Salamandridae > Lissotriton > Lissotriton vulgaris. The sequence continues at coordinate 180,415,829 of NC_141695.1, read as the reverse complement.
TCTATCTATCTATCTATCTATCGATCTATCTATCTATCTATCTATCTATCTATCTATCTATCTATCTATCTATCTATCTATCTATCTATCGCCCTCACTCTATTTATCTATCTCCCTCACTCTATCTGTCTATCGATCTATCGCCCTCACTCTATCTGTCTATCTATCCATCGCCCTCACTCTATCTATCTATCGCCCTCACTCTATCTATCTATCTATCTATCTATCTATCTATCTATCTATCTATCTATCTATCTATGTAAATGTAAATGTGGGATACTTGTATAGCGCACAGTTACTCTACCCGAGTGTCCCGGCGCTGTAGACTGCTGGGGAACCCGTCCTGGTTTTCCCTGTGAGATGGTCCCTTTTGGGTATCTCCAGGGTGAAACCAGGCATCCCTGGCGTCTGTGGGGGCCGTTGTAGAGATGAGGCAAGCTAATGCCCAGAGTTGCCGAGTGTGCTCCCTGGTCGGAGTGGGCACCGATGCGAGAATTATCAGTCCGCTGATCCTGGTCCAAGACCCTGCCGCGTCGGGAATCGAACCCTGGTCCCGGGCCGTTCTCTGCACTCGGGTCTGCCGCCTCTAACCAGTGAGCCACACCTATCTATCTATCTATCTATCTATCTATCTATCTATCTATCTATCTATCTATCTATCTATCTATCTATCTATCTATCTATCTATCTATCTATCTATCTATCTATCTATCTATCTATCTATCTATCTATCTATCTATCTATCACCCTCACTCTATTTATCTATCTCCCTCACTCTATCTGTCTATCGATCTATCGCCCTCACTCTATCTGTCTATCTATCCATCGCCCTCACTCTATCTATCTATCGCCCTCACTCTATCTATCTATCTATCTATCTATCTATCTATCTATCTATCTATCTATCTATCTATCTATCTATCTATCTATCTATCTATCTGCCTCACTCTATCTATCAATCTATCTATCTTTTGCCCTCACTCTATCTATCGCCCTCACTCTATCTTGCTATCGCCCTCACTCTATCTATCTATCTATTGCCCTCACTATCTATCACCCTCACTCTATCTATCTATCTATCTATTGCCCTCACTATCTATCGCCCTCACTCTATCTATCTATCTATCTATCTATCTATCTATCTATCTATCTATCTATCTATCTATCTATCTATCTATCTATCTATCTATCTATCTATCATTCTATCTATCTATTTATCTAGATACTGATCGCCATCACTCTATCTGTCTAGCTATCTATCGCCCTCACTCTATCTATCGCCCTCCCTCTATCTATCGCCCTCACTCTATCTATCTATCGCCCTCACTCTATCTATCTAATCGCCCTCACTCTTATCTATCTGTCTATCTATCTGTCTGTCTATCTATCTATCTATCTATCTATCTATCTATCTATCTATCTATCTATCTATCTATCGCCCTCACTCTATCTTGCTATTGCCCTCACTCTATCTATCTATCTATTGCCCTCACTATCTATCGCCCTCACTCTATCCATCTATCTATCTATCTATCTATCTATCTATCTATCTATCTATCTATCTATCTATCTATCTATCGGCCTCCCTCTATCTATCGCCCTCACTCTATCTATCGCTCTCACTCTATCTTGCTATTGCCCTCACTCTATCTATCTATCTATTGCCCTCACTATCTATCGCCCTCACTCTATCTATCTATCTATCTATCTATCTATCTATCTATCACCTTCACTCTATCTATCGCCCTCACTCTATCCATCGCCCTCACTCTATCCATCGCCCTCACTCTATCTATCGCCCTCACTCTATCTATCTATCGCCCTTACTCTATCTATCTATCTATCTATCTATCTATCTATCTATCTATCTATCTATCTATCTATCTATCTATCTATCTATCTATCTATCTATCTATCTATCTATCTATCTATCTATCTATCTATCTATCTATCTATCTATCTATCTATCTATCTATCTATCTATCTATCTATCTATCTGCCTCACTCTATGTATCAATCTATCTATCTTTTGCCCTCACTCTATCTATCGCCCTCACTCTATCTATCGCCCTCACTCTATCTTGCTATCGCCCTCACTCTATCTATCTATCTATTGCCCTCACTATCTATCACCCTCACTCACTCACTCTATCTATCTATCTATCTATCTATCTATCTATCTATCTATCTATCTATCTATCTATCTATCTATCTATTGCCCTCACTATCTATCGCCCTCACTCTATCTATCTATCATTCTATTTATCTATTTATCTAGATACTGATCGCCATCACTCTATCTATCTGTCTAGCTATCTATCACCCTCACTCTATCTATCGCCCTCCCTCTATCTATCACCCTCACTCTATCTATCTATCGCCCTCACTCTATCTATCTATCGCCCTCACTCTATCTATCTATCGCCCTCACTATCTATCTATCAATCGCCCTCACTCTATCTATCTATCGCCCTCACTCTATCTATCTATCGCCCTCACTCTATCTATCTATCCCACTCACTCTATCTATCGCATCACCACAGCATTACTCAGCACCACCACAGCATCACTAAGGGGCACAACAACATCACTATGCGCTACCACAGGATCATTGAATGCCACAGCATCACTAGTCGCCACCACAACATCACTCAGCGCCACCACAGCATCAATCTGTGCAACCATTCAACAACAAGTGGGACAAATATGTTCTCTCAATGTTTCAAGCTTTATTACAAATGTCACAAAAAGAGGTTAGTATTTCACTTCTGTTCTTGGATTTTCGTCACAATAAAATACACTGAACATATTCTTCACAAAAGTTATTTACAAAAGTTTAAGCTATTGCCATTATAAATTACAATAACTTTTATTTAAGTATTAATTATTAAAATTGTTATTTGTAATATCAATACATCTAAGTCACGTGAATACAACACATATTGCATTACAAATGCTATAGGTGTCAAGTTATAACTATTGGCACTGTGAATGACAAAGCTATTATTTTTGCTATTTTCAAAACCAACACATAAATAAAAAATGTGTCATTTACAATACCAATAGCTCAAACTTTCCTAATGCGAGACCTTATGTATTGCAAATGCTTGGTTATATTTATAGTTGCAATGTAATTATATTATTTTAAAAAACAATAATGCTAACAGATTTGTAATTTCCAATATCAATAGCTCTAAATAATGTCACTGCGAGACCTATTGCATTTTTAATGCTTGTTTTAAGGGCTGACACATATTCTTCAATGTTTTCTGTCTTACCCGGTTCGCTTAGGAAGTATTTATACCTATCAATGGCTGCACATGCAGCTGGCTGATAATAATTATCTAAGTATTCTAAGGCATGTTGAAAAACATTGGTATTCTCTTCTGTTCTCCCTTTCTTATCCATCTGAACAAAAACAAGCAGCCCTTCTAGATGCAAGCTGTGTAACCAAATCTTCCTTTTCCTTATCAGAGTGATTGCCTCCAAGCTTTCTTCCTCTATTTCTCAAATATAATTAAGTAAGCACTCCTTCCACTCTGGCCACTGCATTTGTGGTTCACCTGAAAGTGGAATAAAGGGTAATGGAGAAGGAAGAGAAACATTCTGGGCACACATAATGAATACATAAAATGCACATTAACCATGCTGGTGCCCCAGAACAGTGGTGTATGGTGTGTGTATCACTGTGGTTGTTGTGACCCAAAGATGCACGGGGACACACAAGTACAAATGATACAGTTCACCAAGTTTGTAGCAATACAAAAGTGAACAATATCAAAAGGTGTGTGTGTCACTGCAGTTACAGCTGTGAAATTACCCAAAGTTTCATGCAGCTAGTCTGGTGTGCAGTACACAATATAAGGTGCCCAACAACATTCATATTCAAAGTTTAATCGTATGTATCACCGTAGGTAAGATAGGCAGGATGCACAGCGGGTTTCAGTTGGAATCCCAGTGATATGCACTACTAGTCACGGCCTGATCCAAAATGGCTTTGATGTCTCGGAGTGTGTCGTTTTACATGAATGTCACTCTTCACACTCTTCCATTCATGACATTCCTTCCCACCCGCTATAATGCCAGTTGCACAAGCAGAAGTTCGAGCACTCTCCCTCATGAGCCAGTTGTGTGCAGAAAGATGCGTGCTCCATTTGCGAGCCTCTATAAGGTAATACTAGGATGACACCCCAACTCACCCTACTATTCCCTGTAGCCTCCACGCTGCCTTCTCTGACTCCTGAAGACAGGACCTGCTGGGCTGCGATGGGCCATCGATGATCACTGAGTTCGGGATAATCCCCGGAGAAAACCCTCCTCAGACTTTTGCATCACATCTGCAACATTCAGGATAATTCCAGTCTATGCCAAATTCTGCAATGACTTCTCATAGGCAAGGTAAGTTTAAGTAATGTTTATTAGCAGGCAGCACCAGGACAAGTCGGAACCACATCGGACAAAGCTATTCTCCAGCTGCTGCTCCCAGCATTCTAAACCCCTACAGAGATCCTTACATTACCATAGTAACCCATGCCAAAGACACCAAAATGGCCATAACAAAAGAGAAGAATCCAAAGGGACAATCTTCAGTGGTAAAAGCAGCAAATTAGGTAAATGTCAAAAGGTGCAATCGATCGCAATGGTGCTTCAATGGCACAGTGTGCTACTGTGCTAGAGAGATAAATTGGTTGACAAATGGGCAGCCATCTTAAATGCATGATCACAAAAATATTTTTGAAAGGGAAGAAACAGGTTATTAACAAATAGAGTATAAGCAGATACAAAGAGCGAAGGAGATGGCACCACTAGTAAGAGCATGGAGTGGGCTGCTCCTACATATTGAAACTTTTCGTGATATGCCCAGAGCGGTGCTTTAAAGGAACTAGTGGAAATCAGGAAATAAAAAACAAGAAATGAAAATAGTACTGAATGGGCAGTCATTTTGAAAGTTTGTTCTGAACCAACAAAGTAAACAGAGATTCAAATGCGCCTAGAGGGAGAGTGTGAGGGAGAAAGTCAAAATACAGAAGAGGAATCAATAGTTTATTTTGGCATTCAAAAAGACAAACTATGTAACAATAAAGTTGCTCAGTCTTCTATTCGATTGTGGCCAGGATTAATTGCATTCAGGTGCAGATTCTAAATGAGTTCTTCTTTGTAAATCAGTGCTGTTATGTTATCCCCTCTTCTGGGTGTGGCGATACTGAAAGTACTTGCCAACGGAGGTCATCTTCTGCTTGATGTTTTTGTAACAATTGCTCAACTAGTGGTTGTTGGACTTGGCCCTTTTTGGCAGGTTCACCCCTGAAGTTTTAGCCTTAAACTCTGACATGGTAGTAGTGATTTTAGGCCTCTGCGCACTTTAGCACTGTGGCCCAGTGTAAAGTGCGTGCGCTCTCTGAGTGTGTGTGGCGAGATTGGCCTGCCCTCCTATAAGAATGCATGGAGGATATGTGTGTCCATGGTAATTCCTGGTATGAGGGAAGTGCAGGGTCGAGTTTTGTATGTGCGAACTCATGAGAATAAATGCTGCGCAATGGTGTGCTCAGACTTATAGTGACTGGTGGAGAAGTGCCACTTTTAGAAGTTGGCATTTCTGTGTGCTGTGTGTCTGTCTGCCTGATGTGGATTGTATGTCTGGCTTGTGATTGACAGGAGCTGAGAGGGCTGGGGAATTCCAGGAGCCATGGTGAGTCTGCCCAGTGGTTTATAGAGAGATCTGCATACAGATGGGGGGGCGTAGTTACACCTGGAACTGAATAGGGCGGTGACTCCCCACCACAATGCTGGCTCCACCTCCTGTGGTGCGTCTGATGTCCCTGACCTGTCCTGTGAAAAGAAGGAAGGCGTCATGTACACAAAGTTCTCCTCAACCAGTTGTATCTGGTTCCCCCAAACCCTGCATCTTTGCACAAAGGAAATGTGTGTATAAAAGAAGGATCTGTGACCCCATGAAAATGTGCAGTCTTGGTGTGCTTTTTCTGCTGGGGTGTGCTGCTGCTGGGGCCCTGGGGGGCTGCCATGAGGGCTTGCCTCCCTGGACCCTGCATTGCCCCTGGATACCTCAAGGAGTTTTTTGGACATTTTGCTTTTCCTTAGCGCTTTACTTTATTTCTTAAAAGTGCTTTTCATAGCGCCGTGCTCTCTGCAGCTGAGCAGGAGCACTTCTATCCCTTTTAGAGGGAATCCCCAGCGTAGGGATTCCCCCGCATGGTGGCCTGTTGCAGGTGCCCACCCCATTTATATCTCTATTTAAACTGGCGGGTGCCCACCCCACAGTTTTGCACTTTTGCGGGTGCCCGCTTTGCCGACTTCTAGTGGTAGCCTACCCCTTGATGCCGCCAGAAGGAGAAGGCCTTTGCCGCCGCAATCCGCGGCCCGCCTGGTTGTGGGCAGGGCTGGAAGACCGAAGCAGAAGAGGCCAGGAGGGTGAGTGGCAGTCACAAACCCGGGAGAGAGACTACCCCGTACTGGGACGTGCTGGAGAGGACGGGAGCCTACCCTGCCTCCACACCCTACATTCAGAAGTCCCGGGTCCCCCGGAGGGGGCCCTGGTGAAGAGGGAAAGCAGCGCGGGGCTCCCATGAGGAAGGGAAGCTCCACGGAGTGCTGGTCTTGCGGATGCGAGTCCCGGGTCCCACGAGGGGGCCCAAGTGAAGAGAGGCTGGACCAAAGTCCTGCCCCCAGAGCCGGTGAGTGAGGGCTAGAGGGGGAGGGGTGGTGCCGGTCGAAGCACAGATCCCGAGCGGTCCCGCCAGAGAGCGGGCCTCTCCACCGTTGTTGAAATATGTACTTAAGGGGCCAAAGGAGCCCGTGTGCTGGAGACGGCCATTCCCATTAGCGGGCACGCCATCGCCAACAAAGCGGGCAGATTTTTCTTAAAAGAGCCCCAGAGGGGGTCAAAGTTCTTTGGGGGCAAGTTCTTTTTGGTGTCTGAGAGAGCCCCATCTGACCAGCCCACATTGGTTTTTCCCTACACAGCTGCCCCACCTGATAGTTGGAAGCTGCACCAATTGGGCATTTTTAGTATTCCAGAATCCCGGGGAGGGGCTCCTACAGCACGTATAGTACCCGTAGTTTGATGGCTGATCCCTGCTGTCCTACGAGAGCGCAGGCAGCTGCAACGGTTTGGGGCATATTTGTTTGCAGGGCACAGTCGGTGCCAGTGCCCCACATTTGATATTTTCAGCTGCCGAGGAAGTAGTGGGCAGCTGCACCGTTTAGGCTATTCTTTCTTTGGGGACATGTCTTTTAAGTGGGGAGTGAGATGCACTCCTTTCCACCTCTTTTCTTCACTGCTGCACCGTTTAGGTTGGCGCAATTGGATTCAGCTGCTTGGCAGCACACCCTGACTTTTGGACATAGGGCATGTGAGCCACTTAGGGATGGCCAGTTGGCCAGGGGGACTATTAGGTTTGTATGTCACCAGGCCCTAATGTGATTATGTAGGTGCGCAGGAGATGTAATTCATGTACTGTTTTATGCACCGTCATTTATACCTCTAGATGTGATTTCATGTTTATGAGGTTTTACCTACTATGTTTCATTTTATCCTCTGCTTTGGGTTAGGTATTCTCTACTGCGGTTTATGTTAGTAAGTTTCTTTCCTAATGTGAGTTATGTTTAGGAGATTATGGTCTACTATGTTTAGGCTTATGAGATTGGCGCAGAATATATTTCTCGCCTGATATGATACTGTGCATGATATGATTTATATTACATGATGATGCTGCGTATAGTGTTTGCCAGTAATTACTGGTTTTGGCCCACATTTATGAGATTCTTTTACTTTTACTAGTTTTACCAAGTGATGATTCTGACAGTGGCCCATGTGGGCCTGTCATTTGTGAATAATCCCCTGTAAATATTGCCCCATGCCAGTTGGCACCGTGTACATTGTGTGACTACCATCTGATGTCTTTTATGATAATACAAAAGCTATTTTTATATATAACGTTGTGTGGAGTTCCTTTTGTGGTGTGCCTAGTATGTTGTTGCTGTGTGTTTTGTGCAAATGCTTTACACATCGCCACCAGGATAATCCTGACTGTTCGTGCCAAGCTACCAAGGGGGTGAGCAGGGGTTATCTTTGGTGTGTAACTTCCTTGCCCTGACTAGAGTGGTGGTCTCTGCCTGGCTCTGGCGCAAGCCCTAGCCAACCAAAGATCCCATTTCTAACAGTGGTGTATTTATCTTTTCTTACACCTGAGTCTGTTCCTGTGTTGGCAGATTCAGATTTTATTTTCTGAGTCATTTGCCAATGTACAGCAGTTTACATGAGCAAAATATAGCCTAGACCACCTTATGTTTACAGTTTAAAATATGCTTCAAATAGAATTTGGTGTTGCCCTATGTAAATTATTTGGGTTCAATGGCAAGAGAGCAAAAGCTGCAATGCTCAAATTTAAAATATCTGACAAACAAAGGCAGTTCAAAAAGTCATGGAGAGTGCCTTATGAACTGTGTGATGGGAGTGTGGAGTGGATCACATAGTCTTTAATATATTTACCTTTTTGGAACACAAATACAGGAAATCAAGTGTAGGGTTACCAGAAGTAAGGACATTCCAATGCTTCTTAATACATTTTGTCTCCCATTTGGACTCAGGAGTATAAGTTGTAACGCATACACATTTGATGGCTTCATTTATACGAATGGCAAACAAGACAGTGTTTTTAAGGCACTACCATGCCATTTTAGTGAACATTTTGCAAGCTATTTTGGGTAGCCTGTTGCTGTCACTTTTAGAGACAGAATATCGGATCCATTGAAGAAGTCATTTTTCAATTTGCAAGTCTGTCTTGTCCTCAGAAAACTGTACGGTATTAAATCTCTCTTAGGTCTGGAGTTGTGACTGTAATAAGACTGGAGTATTCCTCTCAGTAGATTTGTGGTACACTGTAGTGTACAATTGTACATTTTCTGTAAGATCAAGGAATGATTTGTCAGAATTATTGCAATGCATGGTACATTGATGGCTTTTACTCTTTTTATCAAGCCATTCTTGGAAACAGACTGGAAGGAATTTGAGCCCCAGTGTTGGATTGGCCCTTTTTGCATATGCTCTCCCTATTGTAAATTGATGTATGAATTGGTGACTCCATGATTGGCTGGTTTGGTTTACTTGTCAGATCCTAGTACAGTGCACTGAGTATGCCCAGGCCTTGTACATCCAAATGCTGCTGGTGGGCTTGCAGCACTGGTTGTGCCACCCACAGAAGCAGCCTGTAAAAGTGTGTCGAAGGCCTGCCATTGCAGAGCCTGTGTGCAGTCTGATACTGTCTTGTCTGGCGTTCGAGTGGCAGGGCTAGGGGATTCCAGGAGACAGGGTGAGTCTGCCCGGTGGTGAATAGAGAGATCTGCATCTAGATGGGAGGGAGGAGTTGCACCTGGCACCTGAATAGGACTGTGCCTGCCCCCCAAAGTGCTGGCTCCACTGCCTGTGGTGCGTCTGATGTCTCTGCCCTGCACTGTGAAAGAAGAGTAGAAATCATGTCAACAACATGCTCCAGGGCTGTTCCTTCCCTTCAAAATGCTGGCTCCACCTCCTGTGGGACGTCTGATGTTTCGGCCCTGCACTGTGAAAGGAATGAAGGAGTCATGTCAACAGAGTGCTCCAGAACTGGTTTGGACTGGGCAAAGGCCCCTCTGCCATCAGAGGACAAAGGATTTTGGGGTATAAGTATTGGGATCCTGATACCAAGAATTTAGAACACTTTTGGACAAACAAGAAGAAACCTCTGCTGAGGAGAATAACCTGAAGAAACTGAGGAGAGACTATCCCTAAGCTGAAGTGCTGCTTGGGGGATTGGCCTGCAGTGGTTGCCTGACTGCCAAAGAGAGGAGAAAGGGACTTTGTGTACTTTCACCAACTTGTAAGGATCTCCAAGGGCTTGGAACGGAGCTTGCCTCCTGCTGAAGTCTCAGCGACCACAGACTTCAAACCCCAGCTCCCCAGAGTTCCTTGGGAAGTGCCTGCTGCTGTTTTGGGCCTTCTGAGGGACTGCATGTTGCAAGGAGCTAAAAGTGTGACTCAAGAGGAAGAAGCCTGTCGCCGTCGCTGCTGCTGCTGTCGCATCTTGGATGTCGCCGCTGTAGCTGTCGTATTGCACCGCATCGAGAGAAGCGTATCACAAAGAAGAGGAAGTGTGTTGCCGTCGCTGCTGCCGTTGCATCTTGAATGTCGCCACTGTAGCTGTTGTATTGCACCTCATCAAGAGAAGCGGCTCGCAACGAAGGAGAAGTGTGTCGCTGCTGCTGCCGTTACATCTTGGATGTCGCCGCTGTAGCTGTCGTATGGCACCGCATCAAAACAAACGCCTCGCATCCAACGAGAAGTGTGCCGCCGTCAGAGCTGCTTTCGTCGCATCTTGGATGTTGCCGCTGTAGTTGTCGCATTGTGCGGAAGCGTCTCACAAAGTCCGAAAAGAGTGTCGCAGCCGAAGCTGCTGTCGTTGCATCACAGAACAAGGGTGTCGCCGCTGCAGCTGATGCATCGAATCGAGACTTCTCGCATCATCGGAGAAGCGTGCCGCATCTGGAAGATCTTCACGTCTTTATTTCTTTGCACCGGAACTTTGCCGCATTTCCATCGCTGCAACACTTTTAGTGTGGAAGCGTAACACATCGTAAGGTACATTGACTTAAAGTGTCGCTTTTTTAAGAACTGAACAGAACTAAGTTAAAACTACCATTTTAAGTACAGTATTGTGGATTTTTGTCATTTGAAGTCTTGTGATAAGTCTATATAAAGAATACTTATTTTTGATATAAAACCTGTGTGGTAGCCATCTGTAGTGTTGTCACTTGATTACTGTATGTGGTCACAAATGCTTTACAAACTGCCTCTGAGATAAGCCTGTCTACTCGTGCCAAGCTACCAAGGGGGTGAGCAGGGGTTATTTTGGGAACGTACACCCTTACCCTGACTCGAGGCAAGGGTCCCTATTTATCACAAGTACCTACCTGTGCCAACTAGAGACCCCCAAATCTAACACCCAGCAAATAAAAAAATATAATCAAAATATTTCTCCCACATCAGCGCACACTCAGGACATTTCATATGAATATACAAAGCCCTATTGTGCATGCTATCTTCACCATAATAAAGGCACATTCAATTACACGTGGAACATTTAAATCCAGTGATGATATATAGGTTGAGGTGGAATAATTGACCAGCAATAGTCTGATATACATCATTGGCATACCCAGCACAACATTAGGACTCTTTGCTACGGCTTCCATGATACATGCAACATTCATTAAATAATATTATAGAATAAGAATTGCAGTGGAGGAACCCTGATTAAGTTACTGTGGGGCGACTGTGACCACAAGGACAAGATGCCTTTGAATTTCTCCAACACATGGATATTATCTTGGTACGTTTAGGAATATGAAAAGATTGGGTAAATTATTCCTCTTACACACATTTTAATGGAATAGTCGAGGCCAAAATTACAGAGCTTTCCTTTATGAATGATTCTAAACATTATTGCATTAAAACAAAACTAATGTTTGCAGGCCACTCAAATCCCCCAACACAGCACCCATATACATTAGACAACATGTAAAAGTAAAACACCCTTCCTACAAGTGACAATGTAATTGGTGTGATACTTATCACTCCTGATAAAATCTGACTACAATGAATCACAATTTATCAGGTGCAATACGTGCCACACAAATGCAACAAATTTTGCATGTCCCATTAAATATTGAATTTTTTGTCCCTCCCAAAATATATTAGAAGGTTTGAACTGCCGGGTTTTAACACTAAACCAAAACTCAAAAGTGTGATATGGGAAATGCTAGACCTGACATCTTTAGTGTGGTAGCCCCACAATTGTTTTGCCTACACCCCTCCCCTTTTGCTGAATTTTGTTTTGAATAATTATAGTACAGCTAAGCAGTGCTAAAATGCTTTAGCACTCTCCCTCAAACATGGTAAAGTTGTCCCACTCTTTATTGGCACATTTAATTTACTTGTAAGCTCCTGAGTAATGGCGCCACATGCACCCGAAGACCTGTAAATTAAATTCTACTATTGGCCCGCAGCACTCATTGTGCTGCCCACCCAAATGTACGAAATATGTCTCAGGCCTCCACTGCAGCCTGTAGTGCAGTTTTAAACTGTCATTTTGACCTGGCAAAATACACCTTTTGCAAGACTAAGCATTCCTTTTAATACTGATAAGTCATTCATATTGGAGGCCCTAGAGGAACAGAGTGCATTGTATTTAAACAACAGGAAATGTGTGTTTAAGTGCTGCATGTCCTGCAAGTGAAAATCTCCTTTTTACTGTTGTAAGACTTATCTCTCCCATTGACTAACAGTGGGTTACCTTATAATATTTAATAAGTGCTAACTGTGGATTGGAAACAGCGACTCAAGAGAACAGAGATATGCTGTTTATCCTAAAATGAATTGTCATTCCTATTGGAGGCTCTAGAGGCACAGAGTGCATTGTATTTAAACAGCAGGAAATGTGTGTTTAAGTGTGTAGTAACTCAGTCCAGACGTAAAGAGGATCTTTAGATGTTTATTTGTAGTTAGTTACAAGTCATCCAGTTAAATCCAATATAAGACCCCACCAGGAGCAGCCAGCATGCTGCTCAGCCCTTCTCAACTGACATCTCTGGCTCCCGACATTCTGTAACACATCATTGGATGAACATTCCACTGGCAGAGCAAGAGATTTCATGAATAACATCAAAGCCAGGATATAACAAAGTGTTCATGTCCTGCCAGTGAAAATCTCCTTTTCACTGTTGTAAGACTTATCTCTCCCATTGACTAACACTGGGTTACCTTATAATATTAAATAAGTGCTATCTGTGGATTGGAAACAGATAGAGATATGCTGTTTATACTAAAATGAATTGTAATTTACCATTGTCGTTAATGGTAAAATTTTTTAGTTAGTTGGCCTTTTTTTGTCCCAACCATTTCTGCCTCCTACCAGTGTTATGGGTCACATGACTATCAATATGTCTGCTATTGCAGTATGTGTAATCTAATCCCTGAGTTTTCAAGATTTGTAATAATGAATTCATATGAATCTAAAGACTATTGTATATTGCTTGCCGCTATGGTTTTATCATGGCTCTCTAATTTGCATATTTTAACTTGTTTGTTGTTGTGTTTTTGTGCTCTTATGGATACGATGTTATCTGGATAAAGTGTTTTTGAACCTTGAAGCTTTGGAAGTTTGTGTATTGATTCCAGACAGTGAAACACAGGGGGCCTATATGTGGACAAGGGAGCAGTTGCACCCAGCCTCACTTACACGTCAAAGTGCCTTGCCTCCTGTTCACATAAAGGATCTGACACCAGGTCTGCCTGCCTTTCAGCACCCCTAAACAGTTTGGAGCCTTTACAGGCAAATGGGAGAACTTTCCAGAACCAGATGTGCACCTCCTGGATCTGTGAAAATTATAGAAGAAGGAATCCATTGCTGCCAGAGAACTGCCCTGTTGTTTGAAGGACTGCCTTGCTGTCTGAGAAGGAAGGCTGGACCTGCTTGCCTTCATTCCAGTCTAAACCAGAGTGACACCAAGGGTCAGTTGGCTGACCTCCTGTGTAAGTTACAAGGACACAACAATCATCAGTGGCCTAACTGCAACTGCCCAGCTAACTTGATGCAACTGGACCTGCCAGAGCCCAGCTGGCCTCCGCTGGAGTGAGTCCCTGATCCCTAAGATGTGCCTCCTCAGGTCCTGGACCCATGGTTGGGAACATAGAGAACTCTTCTTTGCCTAACTGAAGGTTCCATCAAATCTGGTGCAAGGCGACGTGAAGCCCCTCAAATCTTTGCCAGACAGCTGACATCTTTATCAGAACCAACGGTGAGCAACTTAAAGCCTCAACAATCCTTGCCACACAGCTGAGAGGTTCATTTGAACAGACGCCGATCAATGCAAAGCCTCATCACACAGCTGCAAACTTCAACAAAACCGATGCAGACCTATGCAGGAACCTGCAAAGCCCTGCTGTACAGCTGAAAGCTTCACTGCACTGCTGACAGTCTTATCAGAACCGATATTGAGCAACATGAAGCCTTTAAAACCAATGTCATGCAGAACTCGCACAAAGGACATAAGGTACAGCTCCCCGTGGGCTACTTGTTCCTGTGCTCCGTCTGCTCTGCATCATGTTTGGCATGAACTTGGTACTTTGTCCCGGTTCAGTGCAACCAGATACCACAGTTGGTGCTTTCTGCTTTGTGGTGCTAATTTTGCTTACTTCTTTAAAATTCAATACCTCTGATTCTACTGATGGTTTTTCATTGCTACGGTATCATTTTATTTATTAAAAAGCGTTCTATTTTCAAATTGGTTTGAGATTTTTCTTCTGTTGTGGTTTTGCTTTATTACTGTTTGTTTGCTGCATAAATACTTTACACTTTGCCTCTAAGTGAAGCCTGAGTTCTTTTGTGCCAAGCTACCACAGGGTTAAGCACAGGTTTATTTAGTGACTCTTGACTTTCGCCCTGACAAGGATTATAGTTGTTGCATGAGTTGGGATTTCATCCCTCTCAAACAAAAACAAGGGGGCAGATTTACAAGCCCCTTGCGCCAACGGACGTCACCTTTTGTGCTGTACCGGTGGCGCATTGTACTGCTCCATATTTACAAGGGCAGGAAAAGACACCCTGCATGACTTTTCTTGTCCTTGTAAAAATGGCCCCTTTGCATGCAGGACTTTGCGTGAAGGAGGTGTTCCATGGGTGTTGCTGTGGGTGTTCCCACACAACACCCATGGAACCAGACACATTTCCAGATTTACGGTGAATCTTAAATCGGGAAATGCATGTGAATGCTACGCCTGGGAGGCGCAACAAGGAGAAATTTATTAATTTCGCCTCATTTTTGTTTCCTCTTTCTATGCGTGCTGCGCTCTGCAGCACACATAGAAAGAGGAAATCACCTCTAATGATTGATTAATTTTTTCTCTAGGAACTTCTTAAGGAAGAAGGTGTAAAAGTATTTCTATACAAGGTGTTCTGATGTACTTTCCGTGGGTTCTACATCATACAAAGTTCACGATCGATGCTTAGGTATTAATCACGATGCTTAATCACAATGCTGATGATGAACAGTCTAGCCTAAGGAAGGAATTTGATCATTAGGAAGAGCTAGAGTAGTACATCCATATTCAATCCTTGAAATAACTAAGGACTGGACTGCCATTTTCAGATCTGCCATAGAAATGAGTGGTTTCACTTTTCTAATATAGTTCAGGTGAAACCGGGCACTTTTGGCCAATGATTTGATGTGATCTTGGAGGCAGTGGTAATTTTCATATTGGCAAATCACCAGTGCTAATTAAGTTTGTTGGTATAACTCTCAAAAATATGAACCTTTGTTTTGTTGCTGTTGGCCACTAATTAGTTGGTGTTATTATAAATGCTTAACACATCCAATACTTTCTGAAGTCGAACCCTTGCATGGTCCATTACAAGCATTTCATCTGTGTACTGCATCAAAAACCATCTAGTCAGCCTGAGTTTTGGCACAAAGCGGTACAAAAGGTGGGGGACGGAGCATCTGAACCAATCAAACACTCACACCCAGTCAACAGATCCGGGTTTAATCCATCACGTTCTTTAGCCCACTCTGCCACCCCAGTTCAGACATGGCCATATGCAAATCAGTCTGACTCTGTGCCTCATGGGAACAGTCCAGCCCGAACTGCCAAGCCATGCCTTCCATGGACCGGAAACAAGCTACTAGGACCGGTTTCTGGCATTTCAGCCGTCTTTAGCCAGGCTTGCTTGAATCCAGTGGCAAAGTGAGCAAGGGACTCACGCCTGAGCATACCCTGCCAACTTATGTCGAACAAGGCGGTACAAAAGGAGGTGGTGATGGACGGAGCATCGGAACCAATCAAACACTCACATCCAGTCAACAGATCTGGGTTTAATCCATCACCGTTCTTTAGCCCACTCTGCCACCCCAGTTCAGACATGGCCATATGCAAATCAGTCTGACCCTGTGCCTCATGGGAACAGTCCAGCCCGAACTGCCAAGCAATGCCTTCCCTGGACTGAAAACAAGCTACCAAGGACCGATTTCAGGCATTTCAGCCGTATTCAGCCAGGCTGGCTTGAATCCAGTGGCAAAGTGAGCAAGGGACTCACGTCTGAGCATACCCTGCCAACTTATGGTGAACAAAGCGGTACAGAAGGGGGTGTTGATGGATGGAGCATCTCAACCAATTAAACACTCACACCCAGTCAAAATATCTGGGCTTAATCCATCACCGTTCTTTAGCCCACTCTGCCACCCCAGTTCAGACATGGCCATATGTAAATCAGTCTGACCCTTTGCCTCATGGGAACAGTCCAGCCCAAACTGCCAAGCCATGCCTTCCCTGGACCGGAAACAGGCAAGTTAGCAGATGATAATGAATTACCCAGGTCATCAGTGTACTAATTAAAAAGTAGGGGTTGCCAATATATAGACTTGTTTAAGCCCTTGGTCTGTGTACACTTTTTTGTCGCTGTATTCTGTGTGAGCTTGACACGTACCCAGGTTTGGAAAAAGAATACTATAATGGCATTCAGCAGTGTGCCTGAAATCCCGTAGTTTTGCGATTTCAACCAAAGTATGTTCCTGTTGACACAATCAAAAGCCACAGAATAGTCCACAAAACAAGCAAAGAGGGATCACTGCCTTACATTGGTGGCCTGCTCAACTAGGTAAGCCAGAGCTAAAATTCTGTCCAATGTTGAGATTCCAGCCCTGAAGCCTGATTGGTACACCGGAAGTATACATTCATCCCTAACCCAATTTTGTAATTCCTGTTTGAGGAGAATTGCATATGCCTTGGGCTCAACATCTAACAGAGCTATCATACTATAGTTGGTGGGTCCTGAAGTGTCGCCTTTTTTATTTGTTGGCTGTAATAAGGAACCTTTTCAATCCTTTTCAATCTTCAGTAATTATTGCATTGATGGCGCAGCACTGGTATAACAGGGTAAGTAAAGCCACTCAGAAATCATAGTCCTATTTGAATTGTTGACTTGGGAGTCCGTTCGGGCCTGGGGCGCCATTACTTCTGATGTTCTTTAACATTGTTAACACATGGCTGTCCATGTCTATAATTTTGTGTGCATCTTCACTAGTTAGTTGCCTTGCCTAGGTTTTAATTCCAGTAGAATTCTGTTGGTTGCTAATTCCTAAAGACAGTTGGCTATTTGCACAGGTTCTGGAGCTCAGAAACAGTACAATCTTTTTTCACATATGTAGTATTAAGGAACAGAAGCACGTTAATCTTTTAAGAGAATTTATTAGATAGCGGCACAGTACCTCCTCATCCCACCAACTGAACTATGTTATACCTCCCCACTATTCCTATTCCAGAATATCTTGAAAGATCCAAGAGATAGACATAAAGAAAAGCATGTAACCACAATGAATAAACGTAAACATAACAAAATACAACAAAATGATTTATCCATGTTTGGTCTGAGACCCTATTTTGTCTTCAAGTACGTTAATATATTGCCAAATTGAGTTTGTCTGCTTTGTTTCAAAACACCGTAGGCATGTAGCCAATGTGATTCTCCATATTGCCATATACTTCTCTTTTGTGTTTTCCTGGCTGAAGTCCACTTATGGTTGGGCCCTTCTCCCCCAAACCGTCTATAATAGTGGGTAGCCTGCCTCAGTATTCTTTTACTTTGCATTATCTTTGTACAATGCAGTTGGCGTTGGCAGCGCACCCTTTCTTTACACACAGACTGTAAGTTGAGTGGCCTGCCATGCAGCAAATAGTACAAGTCTACCACCACAGATGGCCATTTTGAAAATATTTTCCCCTATATAGTTCTCAGCCAACAGCCACATTTTTTTTCTAAACAGCCAAACATGATGTGTCACTTTTGTTCCACTTTAATCTCATAATAACTTGCGGATTTCTTCCCCGGTAGGCAAGCCAAGTGCATTTGCAAACTGAGGACAGCATGCCTGAAGGGAGATTGTAGTGATAAGAGTGAGATGGTCACCAGACTGCTGATGTGATAGTGTGGACTCAAGGACTTGTTCATAGAGACATTTTCTCACGAAGACTGTGGGACAGATTTACAAGCCCCGTATGCCACTTTTATGACCTTTTGAGTAGTAGGAGTGTGCCTGCCCTATTAAATGCTGGCTCCGCCCCCCTGTGGTGTGTCTGATGACGAGTCCCCACCTAACAATAGGGAAGAAGAGCCTGGTAAACAGAGTGCTCCAAAACCAGTTGCATCTGGTTTCCCAAGCCCCGTGCTGTGACACAAATTTAAATGTCCTATAAATGTTGGGGCTGTGACAACATGAACATGTTGTGCTTGTGCTGACTCTGAGGGGACACTCTGCCCAGAGGAACCGCCACGGGACCCAGCTGTTTCCCGGAGGTCCCTGCATGCTTGCCTGCCTGGCTGCTGGACCCCAAAGATGCTTTGGTTCAGCCTTTGCCCCACTTGACTTTGGATTCTAGCACCTGAAGAGCGCTTTACTTATTTTGCAGAGTGCTTGACTTTTGTCCTGGTGAGCCCTATATTTCTGCCTCAGGAGGACTGCTGGTTGCCTGCAGCGCAAGGCTGCATCGTATGGGATTCCCCTGCTTTGCTGGGAATCGACCGGAAGCCCACCCCGCGTTCATGCTCTCTAGCGGGTGCCTAACCCGCATTTTTGGTGACTGTCCAATTTAATGGGAGCGGGTGTCCACCCTGCTTGAAGTTTTATTGTTCGGATGGGAGCCTACCCCATGCTGTTGCCCAGAAAAGGAGATTTACCGCTGCGGACACCACGAGGAAGCCATATGCAATACCATAGATCTAACTATTCTTCTTCACCAGTTGGATTTTTTATTTATCCCCGGGTTATAGCTGAATACATAAAGTTATTTTTTAGGTTTGTTTTACACCAAGAGATGTTAACCCTATACAGGACATTGGGGCTGCCATTAGAGCCCAGAGAGTGCTTCAACCCCTTTTGGACTCAGCGGCACTGCAGTTACAGGCCCCTGCAACGTTTGAGTCAGTGGAAATTCCGAGTCCCGGAGTGGGGCTCGTGCGGCACAGTGGTGCCTGGGCTAAATTCTTCGCAGCTGCACCGCTGAAGCGGGCGGCTGCACGTTTTCTTGTTTGGACATCCCAGAGCAGAACCCACACGTGCACAGTGCTTTGTGCCCATTGCTTTCCCTGCTGAGGCAGCCCTAGAGACCGTAAGAGGTCCTCTGATTACGCCCTGACATTTGTGGACAAAAGAGCATTTGAGCCCCATAGGAAGGCCAGTTGGCCGGGGGGTCAGTTGAGAATTGGTAGGGCGAAAGGCTCGAATGTGCTGCCCGATGTATTTATGTGATGGTGCTCATGCTTACAGATATTGCATAATGTATTTATGCTTGTGATGCCTACTGTGATGTCTATTGCGCAATGCGTTATGCTAACATGGTTCTATGCCTAATGTGATTCATGTACAAGGTGATTTGTGCATCCTATGTTTTATGTTGCAGGATATGATGCTACGTTCCTCAGTTTAACCATAGTTACTGGTTGTGATTTACATTTACTACGTGCATTTCTAATGGTTCTGACAGTGGCCCAATTGGCCCTGTCATGTGTATATAATCCCCTGTAAATATTACCTAGTGCCAGTTGGCACAGTGTATATTGTGTGATTACTATTCTAATGTGTTTATGACAATACAAAGGCTATTTTTATATATACCCTTGCGTGGAGTTCATTTTGTGATGCGCCTAGTGTGTTTCTGCTGTGTGAGTGTGTTGCTCAAATGCTTTACACATTGCCTCCGGGATAAGCCTGACCGCGCCTGTCAAGCTACCAAGGGGGTGAGCTGGGGTTGTCATCGGCATGTAACTCCCTTGCTCTGACTAGAGTAGTGTCCTCCACCTGGCTTTGGCACAACCCATAGCCAACCAATGATCCCATTTCTAACGGTAGGAAAAAAGATACAAATTAGACCAAAATTAAGAAGAGAAACATAATCACAAACATGGTATTTAATGCAATAAGATACATTTGAAAATTACCAAAATTGAATATTAATTATTGTGTCCCAAAGGAAATGGAACTTAAAAGCAAGTGCAGTAAACATTCAGGAAACAACAAGCTGCTTGTCGAAGGAAAAGGTTGTGCTGGCCTTATATAGAACGCCAATCTCTGACTATCTAAGACACATCTTTTCTTTAGGAGAGTAATTAAATGTATGTTAGCAGTAGGTGTCTACTTGAACTTTCACACCAAGTCCACCACTCTATTGCAAGCCCCAAGTGAAGGATGGAATGCTTGAATTATTCTCAGCCACTGTCTATTGCTCAAGCCACAAACCAATCCATTGTTTTCTTTTTATCTCAGATTAGGCTGAACTATATGCAAATCAGCTTTGATCCTACTCAAATAGGAACAGTCCAGCCCAAACTGCCAAGCCAAGTCCTCTCTGAACTAAAACACCAAGTACCCATGGCTGGTTTTGCCTTAATTGGGGCTCATCAGTCGGATAGAACTTGGTTCCAGTGTCACAGTGAGCATGGAGCCATGCCTAGGCATAACGGTTGCACTGATGACTTTACAATCCAAATGTGATTGTCTTTACTGGTCTCCCCATAACTTCAGGTAGATGGTCATAGGCACATCCTGTCATGGAATAGGTAATGCGTCTAATTCCCAGTGGGGAGAAGGGTTTCTAATCCTGCTGCTTGCTTGAGATGAATTGGGGAGGTGGACATCCCTCTATTTAGAATCTTCAAACCTGAAACACCCTCCAGAAATTGTAAATGCTTACTTTGTCACAGATGTGGATTGCAGTTGTGCATTATAACTGGCTGTGCTTAGTGGGCATCTAGATGCCTGGGTACCAAGTCTAAAGACAATTCCACTCTTTTTCTTGAAATAAGACCATCTCTATTTCCTTCAGCTATTTTGACCGGTACATAGACAAAATATCGATTTTTAAATATCGATATACAAAAATATCGAATTTTATATATCGATATACAAAAATAATGAAGGTAAGTAATATCGACAGTCTAAATATCGATATTGGTATGATATCAGTAATATCGAAATTGTAAATATCGATGTCAATAATATCGAAATTAATAACTTTGATGTTACTAATATCAATATTTAAATAAATTTAGTGTATATTATATTGTATTTATTATGTTTTATTATTTATTTTTAATGTAATTTAATTAAATATTGTCTTTTACTACTGTAGCGGGTTGTGGGTTTCTAGGGGAATAGGGTGGGAAGTAATTTTATTATGTTAAATTAATTATTAATTAGTAGGAATTATTAATTAATTAATTGAGAATTAATTTTTAATTTTTTTAAATTAATTGATTAATTGATAAATATGTTCTGTAGCGGGTTATGGGTTTATAGGGGAATAGGGTGGGAAGTAATTCTATTATGTTAAATTAATTATTAATTAGTAGGAATTATTAATTAATTAATTGAGAATTAATTTTTATTTTTTTAAATTAATTGATTAATTGATAAATATGTTCTGTTGCGGGTTATGGGTTTATAGGGGAATAGGGTGGGAAGTAATTTAATAATAATTAATTAATTGATATATGTTTGTACATATTTTAATTAATAATTAATTGGTAATTAATTTCTATTAATTAGTTAATTAATTATTATAATTTTTTTACATATTTATAATTATTAATTAGTTGGTAATTAATTAATATTAATTATTTAATTACATTAATTATAGTAATTTTTTATATATAATTTATTGTTATTCTTAATAATTAATTGGGAAAAATAATATTAATTATTAAATTAAATTAATTACAGCAAATGTGCTAATATATTAACTTTATTGTTATTGTTAATTAATAATTAATTGGTAATTAAATAATATTAATTAATTTTGGGTACAGGGGTATTTTTAGGGTTCAGGGTCAGTTTTTAGTTCCTGGGTAAAGGGGTATTTTTAGGGTTCAGGGTCAGTTTTCAGTTTTTGGGTAAAGGGGTATTTTTAGGGTTCTGGGTCAGTTTTCAATTTTTGGGTAAAGGGGTATTTTTAGGGTTCAGGGTCAGTTTTCAGTTTTTGGGTAAAGGGGTATTTTTAGGGTTCAGGGTCAGTTTTCAGTTTTTGGGTAAAGGGGTATTTTTAGGGTTCTGGGTCAGTTTTCAGTTCATGGGTAAAGGGGTATTTTTAGGGTTCAGGGTCAGTTTTCAGTTTTTGGGTAAAGGGGTATTTTTAGGGTTCAGGGTCAGTTTTCAGTTTTTGGGTAAAGGGGTATTTTTAGGGTTCTTGGTCAGTTTTCAGTTCATGGGTAAAGGGGTATTTTTAGGGTTCAGGGTCAGTTTTCAGTTTTTGGGTAAAGGGGTATTTTTAGGGTTCAGGGTCAGTTTTCAGTTTTTGGGTAAAGGGGTATTTTTAGGGTTCTCGGTCAGTTTTCAGTTCATGGGTAAAGGGGTATTTTTAGGGTTCAGGGTCAGTTTTCAGTTTTTGGGTAAAGGGGTATTTTTAGGGTTTAGGGTCAGTTTTCAGTTTTTGGGTAAAGGGGTATTTTTAGGGTTCAGGGTCAGTTTTCAGTATTTGGGTAAAGGGGTATTTTTAGGGTTCTGGGTCAGTTTTGGGTTTTTGGGGTACAGGGATATTTTTAGGGTTCAGGGTCCGTTTTCAGTTTTTGGGTAAAGGGGTATTTTTAGGGTTCAGGGTCAGTTTTCAGTATTTGGGTAAAGGGGTATTTTTAGGGTTCTGGGTCAGTTTTGGGTTTTTGGAGTACAGGGGTATTTCTAGGGTTCAGGGTCAGTTTTCAGTTTTTGGGTAAAGGGGTATTTTTAGGGTTTAGGGTCAGTTTTCAGTTTTTGGGTAAAGGGGTATTTTTAGGGTTCAGGGTCAGTTTTCAGTATTTGGGTAAAGGGGTATTTTTAGGTTCCTGGGTCAGTTTTGGGTTTTTGGGGTACAGGGATATTTTTAGGGTTCAGGGTCAGTTTGGGTTTTTGGGGTACAGGCGTACAGGGTAAAAACAAAAAAATATTACATTAAATCAAATAAATTAGATGAAAAAAATTACATTTACTTTAAATTTTTAAGTGTTTTATTTATTTTAAATGTATATGTATTAGTTTTAATTTTGTTTTAATATTTTTATTTAATAGTTGTAAAATTATATGTATTTTAATATTATTTTTACATTATTATTAATACATTCAAAAAAACGATATTTTTGATTCCGATATTTTTGTACTACGATATTATTTTTTCGATATTTTTGTACTTACCTTAATGAAGATAGGATTCCGATATTTTTGCTGTCGATATTTTTGCTCCGATATTTTTGCAGGTCGATATTCTGTCTGTCGATATTATGTCAGACATTCATTTTGACCTTGGTTCTAAGTGCCTTTTCAAGGCAGACTCACAATTAAATGAACCAAACCTCCCTAGATCCATTTAAATAGTTTCCGCTCATTGAATTAATTCCAGGCAGAACACTGGCAAGAGACTTCCCTTCCAGACAGAATTACCACCAATTTATTTGGGATAGACCTTCTGATGTAGAATTTCCATACAGGAGTCTGCAATATCAGGGCCTGTTATGAAAAATTCAGCATTGGCCCTCAAATGTAGGGAAAAATGTACGAGCTTTCAGAATTTTTTCTGCATAACAAAAAAAACTCAGGCTCACCATTGCATGGTAGCACATCGGGAAAAAGTAATCTACAGTAATGTAAATCGGCCCCTTTGTTCCCTGATGTCTCCAGTTCATAATGAAGCTGTACTTCCAACTGGCATCAGATTCCATGGTTTATATCTGGTCTCTAAAAATGAACTGATCAAATGTACTGTTATATTTTTGCTATATTGCTATATGTATTGTTGCATATGAAGATCATACATTAATAATACATTAATATTTCCCTCCTCAGATCAGCTCAGAGGAATTCCTTGGATTTGCTGCACCACAAACAAGTGATGTCCATTCATCTTTCCTATGAGTTTTGAGCCTTGCACAGACACGACTACCCTCTTGGAACTCACAGATCTGGAAATATCTCCATCATCTAATCTAGAATAACTATGGGTTTTGTTAGACTCCTTGTGATATTTTTTCTTTGGAAAGGTAAGGGTCCTATCTAAACTAAACTTTTAAAACATTTACAAAGTAGACATATTTGGCATTTAAACTGATTTTCGAGGGAATGTTTCTATTGATGTTTTTACTTGGGATAGACTGCCATTGATTGATTCTATAAGTGAGAAATCAGATTATTGGTTGAGATGGTTGTGAGCCCTTCTTAAGCAACAACCACAATCTTTCAGGGTGAAACACAAATATCCACTAAATTAGCATGTGCCTAACCCTCTGGTAGCTTGGCACAAAGCAGCCCGACTTAACTTAGAGGCAATGTATAACGGATTTATGTTGCTCTTAAAAAGTAATAAAGTGAAAACAAAAACACAAGAAAAATCTCACACTAATGTAGAAAAATACAGTAAAATGTAATTAAGTATTTGACACCAAAACAACAAAACCCCTGTCAGTAAAACCGGAGATATGCAATATTTAAGATGTTGGTAAAAAATAGACTCAGAAGCAGAAAGTGCCAACTGAGGTTATCTGACCACACCAGAACAAGCACAGTCACAAGATGAGGCTAACCACAATGAGAACCAGAAAGAGGTAAGAGAGGTACAGAAAGAATCAAGAGAGGTGCAGAAAGAGGAAAGAGGTGCAGGAAGAAGCAACAGAGGTACAGAAAGAGGCAAGTGAAGTGCAGAAAGAACCAAGAGTGGTGCACAAAGAAGCAAACAATGTCTAGAAAGAAGCAAGAGAAGTAGAGAAAGAAGCTAGAAAAGTACAGGAAGATGTGATAGAAGAGGAGAAAGAGCCAAGAGAATTGCAGAAAGAGGTCAGTGAAGTGCAGAAAGAACTAAGAGAGGGGCAGAAACAAACAAAAGTGCAGAAAGAAGCAAGAAAGTTACAGAAAGATGAGAATAGGGTACAGAAAGAGCAAGTGAGGCACAAAAAAGGCAAGATGGGTGCAGAAAAAAGCAAGAGAGGAGCAGAAAGAGGCAAGAAAGATACCGAAAGAAGCAACAAAAGTACAGAAAGAGATAAGCGAAGTGCTCACAGATAGATGAAAGAGGTGCAGAAAGAAGCAACAGAGGTGCAGAAAGAGGCATGTGAAGTGCAGAAAGAAGAAAGAGAGCTGCACAAAGGAGCAAAAGAAGTCTAGAAAGAAGCAAGAGAAGTAGAGAAAGAAGCTAGAAAAGTACAGAAATATGTGATAGAAGTGGAGAAAGAGCCAAGAGAATTGCAGAAGGAGGTCAATGAAGTGCAGAAAGAACTAAGAGAGGTGCATAAAAAGGTGCAGAAAGAAGCAAGAAAGCTGCAGAGAATAGGGTACAGAAAGGCCAAGTGAGGTACAAAAAGAGGCAAGAGGGTGCAGAAAAAAGCAAGAGAGGAGCAGCGAGAGGCAAGAAAGGTACAGAAAGAAGCAAGAGAAGTGCAGAAAGAGACATGAGAAATGTTCACAGATAAAAGGTGCAGAAAGAAGCAAGAGAGGTGCAGAAATTGGCAAGTGGAATACAGAAAAGGGCAATAGAAGTACAGAAAGAAGAAAGACAGGTGCAGAGAGAAGCAAGAGAGGGGCATAAAGAAGCAGGTGAAGTGCAGAAAAAAGCAAAAGCATTGAAGAAAGAGGAAGAACAGTGCAGAAAGAGGAACAAAGGTGCAAAAACAAGCAAGAAAGATGCAGAAAGAGACAAGAGAAGTAGAGAAAGAAGACAGACAGGTGCAGAAAGAAGCAAGAGAGGTACAGTAAGAAGCAAACTAGGAGCAGAAAAAATCTTGAGAGGTACAAAAAGAGACAAGTGAGGGGCTGAAAGAAGAAAAAAGGCAGAGAAAGAGGCACACGAGGTAAAACAAGATGCAAGAGAATTGTAGAAAGAGGCAAGTGCAATAGGTAAAAGAGGTCAGAAAGAGGCAAGAGAAGTGCAGAAAGAAGCAAAAGAGGTACATAAAGAGGACAAAAGGTACAGAAAGAGAAAGAAAGGTGCAGAAACAACCAAGGGAAGTATAGAAAGAGGCAAGAGAAGTACAGAAAGAGGTAAGAAAAGAGCAGAAAGAAGCAAGAGAGCTGCAGAAAGAAGCAAAAGAGCTACGGAAAAACAGGAGAGAAAGAGAGAAAGAAGCAAGAGAAGTGCATAAAGAAGAAAAGTGCAGAAAGAAGCAACAGAAGTGCAGTAAGAAGCAAGAGAGTTACAGAAAAGTGCAGTGCAGAAAGAGGCGAGAGAGGTAGAGAAAGAAGCAAGAGTGGTGCAAAAGAGGTATAGAAAGACAGGAGAGAAGTGCAGAAAGAAGCAAGAGATGTGCAAAAAGAGGCAAGAGAAGTGCAGAAAGAGGAAGAAAGGTGAAGAAAGAATCAAGAGCAGTGTAAAAAGAAGCAAGGCAGTTGCAGAAAGAAGTAAAATAGGTTTAGAAAGAGGCACGAGAGGAACAGGAAGAAGCAAGAGACGTGCTGAAAGATGCAAGAGAGGTGCAGAAAGAAGCAAGAGAGATACAGAAAGTGGCAAGTGAAGTACAGAAAGAGACAAGAAAAGTGCAAAAAAGAAGAAAGACAGTTGCAGAAAGAAGCAAGACAAGTAGCAAGAGAGATGTACAAATAAGCAGAAAGAGGTGCTGAAAGAAGTGAGAGGTGCACAAAGAAGAAGAAATGCACAGAAAAAGGCAAAAGAGTGTCCGAAATAGGCAAAAGGGGTATAGAAAAAAGAAAGAGATGAGCAGAAAGAGAAAGAGTTGCAGAAAAAAGCGAAATATGTACAGAAAAAGGCAAGAGAATTGCAGAAAGAACTAAGAGAGGTGAAGAAACAAGCAATTTAGGTGTAGAAAGAAGCAAGAGAGGAGAATAAAGAAGAAGAAAGGTACAGAAAGAGGAAGAAAGATAGAGAAAGAGGCAAGATAGGTACACAAAGATGTAAGTGAATTGCAGCAGGAGGCAAGAGAAGTGCAATAGGTTACAGAGTTGCAGAAACAGACAATAGAAGTACAGAAAGAAGTAAAAGAGGTGCAGAAAGAGGAAGAAAGGTACAGAAAGAGGAAGAAAGGTGCAGAAAGCAGAAAGAGAAGTGAAGAAAGAGGCATGAAAAGTACAGAAAAAGGCAAGAAAAGTGCAGAAAGAGGACGAAAGGTAGAGAAAGAATCAAGCGTAATGCAGAAAGAAACGAAAGGTGCAAAAAGACGGATGGGAAGTGCAGAAAGAAACAAGAGATATGAAAAGAGACAAGAGAAGTGCAGAGAGAGGAAGAAAGGTAAAGAACGAAGCAAGAGAAGTACAGAAAGAAGCCAGAGAGGTGCAGAAAGAAGCAAAAGAGGTGCAGAAAGAGGCAGGAGAGGTGCAAAAAGAAGCAGGAGAGGTGTTGAAAGAACTATGAGAGGTGCACAAAGAAGCAAGAGTGGTGCACAAAGAAGCAAGCGAGCTTCTGAAAGAAGAGAGTGAGGTGCAGAAAGAGACAAGTGAGGTGCAGAAAGAGGCAAGAGGGGTATAGAAAGATGTAAGAGAGGCACAGAAAGAAGCAAGAGAGGTGCAGAAAGTGGCATGTGAAGTACAGAAAGAGTCAAGGGAAGTGCAGAAAGAAGAAAGCCATGTAAAGAAAGAAGCAAGAGAGCTGCAGAAGGAAGCAAGAGAGGTGCAGAAAAGGGCAAGAGAAGTACAGAAAGAACTAAGGGAACTGCAGAAATTAGCAACAACGGTGCACAAAGGGGCAAGAGAGGTGCAGAAAGAAGAGAATGAGGTCCATAAAGAGGCAAGTCAGGTACAGAAATAGGCAAGAGGAGTGCAGATAGAAACAAGAGGTGCAGAAAGAGGTAGGAAAGGTACAAGAAGAAGCAAGAGATATGGAGAAAGAGACAAGAGAAGTGCACACAGACAAAGAAAGGTACAGAAAGAAGCAATAGAGGTGGCAAATGAAGAACGGAAAAGAGGCAAGAGAAGTACAAAAAGGAAGACAGACAGGTGAATAATGAAGCAAGAGAGGTGCATAAAGAAACACAAGAGGTACAGAAAGAAGCAGGAGAAATGCAGAAACAATCAAAAGAGGTGAAGAAAGAGGACGAAAGGTGCAGCAAGAGGAAGAAAGGTGTAGGAAGAAGCAAGAGAGATACAGAAAGAGTAAAGAGAATTTTGGAAAGAAGCAAGAGAAATTATAAAAGAGGCAAGAGAGGTGCAGAAAGAAGCAAAAGAGGTGCAGAAAGAAGCATGAGAGGTAGAGAAAGAGACAAGTGAGGTGAGGAAAGAGGAAGAAAGGTAGAGATAGACGCAAAAGAGGTACACAAAGAAGCAAGAGAATTGAAGAAAGAGGATGAAAGGTACAGAAAGAAGCAAGTGTAGTGCAGAAAGAAACAAGAAAGGTGCAAAAGGGAGCAAGAGAGGTACACAAAGAAGCAAGAGGGATACACAAAGAAGCAAGAGAGCTGCATAAAGAAGAGAGTGAGGTGCAGAAAGAGGCAGGTGAGGTGTAGAAAGAGGCAAGAGAGGTACAGACAAAGGTAAAAGAGGTACATAAATAAGCAAGAGAGTTGCACAAAGAAGCAAGATAGGTGCACAAAGAAGCACAAGAGATCCAGAAAGAGGCAATAGAAGTGGAAAAAGACACGAGAGGTGCACAAAGAGGTCAAAGAAGTGCCGAAAGATGCAAAAGAGGTACACAAAGAAGAAGAAATACACACAAAGAGGCAAGAGACGTACCAAAAGAGGCAAGAGAGGTACAGAAAAAAGCAAGAGAGGTACAGAAAGAGAGGTACAAAAAGAAACAAGAGAGATACAGAAAATGGCAAAAGATGTACAGAAAGAACTAGGAGAGGTGCACAAACAAGTAATGAAGGTACTCAAAGAAGCCAGAGAGGTACAGAAAAAAGAGAATGAGGACCAAAAAGAGGCAAATGAGCTGCAGAAACAGGCAAGAGGGGTGCAAAAAGAAGCAAGAGAGGTGCAGAAAGAAAGGTACAGAAAGAAGCAAAAGAAGTGCAGAATTAGACAAGAGAAGTGCACACCGATAAAGAAAGGCATAAAAGGTCGTAACAGAGGTGCAGAAAGTGGCAAGTGACGTACAAAAAGAGGCAAGAGAAGTGCAGAATGAAGAAAGACAGGTGCAGAAAGAAACAAGAGGTGCATAAAGAAGCAAGAGAAGAGTAGTGCAGAAAGAAGCAAGAGAAGTGAGGAAAGAAGCAAGAGAAGTGATTAACGAGGCAAGAGAGGTACAGGAAGAAGCAAAGGAGGTACAGAAAGTAGCATGAGAGAGTGCAGAAAGAGACAGGAAAGGTGATGAAAGAGGTAAGAGAGGTGCAGAAAGAAGGAAGAGAAGTGCAAATAGAAGCAGCAAGAGGAAAATAAGTGCAGAAAGAAACAAGAAACTTACAGAAAGAAGCAAGAGATGTGTAGAAAGAAGAGAGTGAGCTGTATAAATAGGCACCTGAGGTGCAGAAAGATGCAAGAGAGGTGCAGAAACAAGCAAGAGAGGTGTAGAAAGAAGAGAGTGGGTGTACAGAAGGAGGCAACTGAGGTATGCAGAGGTAAGTGATGTGCAAAAAAAAGCAAAAGAGTTGCAGAAATAAGCAAGAGAGGTATAGAAAAAGAGAGGGATATTCAGAAAGAGGTAACTGAGGTACAGAAAGAGAGAAGAGAGGTGCAGAAACAAGTAATAGAGGTGCAGAGAGAGAAATATAGCTACAGAAAGAAATAGGAGAGGTGCAGAACATGCAAGAGGATTGCAGAAAGAACTATGAGAGGTGCAGAAAGAAGCAAGAAAGGGGCAGAACGAGGCAAGAGATGCATAGAAAGAAGCAAGAGATATGCAGAAAGAAGCAAGAGTTGTACAGAAAGAAGCAAGAGATATGCAGAAAAAAGCAAGAAACTTGCAGAAAGAAGCAAGAGAGGTACAGAAAGAACCAGGAGAGGTGAAGAAAGAAGCAGAACACATGCAGAAAAAAGCAAGAGAGGTGCAAAAAGAAGGGAGTAAGGTGCAAAAAGAGGCAACTGAGGTACAAAAAGAGGTAATAGAGGTGCAGAAAGAAGCAAGATAGGTGTAAAAAGTGGCATGAGAGGCACAGAAAGAAGAGAGTGAGGTACTGAAAGAAGCAACTGAGGTGTGGAAAGAGGCAATAGAGGTACTTAAAAAGCAAGAGAGGTACAGGAACATGCAAGAGAGTTGCAGAAAGAGGAAGAGAGCTACAGAAAGAAGAGAGTGAGGGGCAGAAATAGGCTAGAGAGGCACAGAAAGTGGCAAGAGAAGTGCAGAAAGAGATCAAAGAAGTACAGACAGAAGCAAGAGAGTTGCACAAAGAAAAAGAAAGGCATAGAAAGAGGCATGAAAGGTGCATAAACAGGCAAGAGGAGTGCAGAAATAATCAGAGAGGAGTAGAACGAGGCAAGAAATATATAGAAAGAAGCTAGAGAAGTGCAGAAAAAGACAAGAGAAGAATACACAGACGAAGAGAGGAGCAGAAAGAATCAACAGAGGTGCAGAAAGTGGCAAGTGAAATACAGAAAGAGGCAAAAGATGTGCAGAAAGAAGAAAGACAGATGTGGAAAGAAACAGGAGAGGTGCAGAAAGAAATAAGAGAGGTGTAGAAACAAGCAAGAAAAGTACAGAAACAAGCATGACGGGTACAGAAAGAAGAGAGTGAGTTGCAGAGAGAGGCAAGTGCGGTGCAAATAGAGGCAATATAGGTGCAGAAAGAAACAAGAGAGGTACAGAAAGAGGAACGGAGGTGCAGAAAGAAGCAAGAAAGGTACAGAGATAAGCAAGAGAGGTGCAGAAAGAAGAAATAAGGTGCAGAAAGAGGCAAGTGATGTGCAGATAGAGGCAAGAGGGGTATAGAAAGAAGCAAGAGGGATGCAGAAAGAGGCAAGACAGGTACATAAAGAGGCAAGAGTGGCACAGAAAGAAAGAAGATAGGTACA
This sequence comes from Lissotriton vulgaris, assembly GCF_964263255.1. Classification (NCBI taxonomy): domain Eukaryota; kingdom Metazoa; phylum Chordata; class Amphibia; order Caudata; family Salamandridae; genus Lissotriton; species Lissotriton vulgaris. The sequence continues at coordinate 180,384,884 of NC_141695.1, read as the reverse complement.
TAATGAAGCCAGAGAAGCGCAGAAAGAAGGAGAAATGTACAGAAAGAAGTAACAGAGGTACAGAAAGAGGGAAGAGAAGTGCAGAAAAAATCAAGAGAGGTGCACAACGAAGAGAGTGTGGTACAGAAAGAGGCAAGTTGGGAGCAGATAGAGGCAAGAGAGGTGCAATAAGAAGCAAGCGGGATGCAGAAAGAGGCAAGAGAAGTACAAAAATAGGCTAGAGAGGTGCAGAAAGAGGCAAAAGAGGTGCAGAAAGAGGCAGGAGAAATGCAGAAAGAGGAACAGAGGTGCAGAACAGACAAGAGAAGTACAGAAAGAAGAAAGGTGCATACAGAAGGAAGAGAGGTGTAGGAAGAAGCAAGAGAAGTTCAGAAAGAAGGAAGAGAAGTGAGAAAAGAAGCAAGAGAAGTAATGAAAGAGGCAAACGAGGTGCAGGAAGAAACAGAAGAGGTGCATAAAGAGAAATGAGAGTTGCTGAAAGAGGTAAGAGAGGTGTAGAAAGAGGCAAGAGAAGTGCAGAAAGAAGCAAGTGAGTTGTAAAAATAGGAAGAGAGGTGCAGAAAGAAGCAAGAGATATATAGAAAGAAGAGAGTGAGTTGGATAAAGGGGCAACTGAGGTGCAGAAATCCACAAGAGAGGTGCAGAAAGAAGCAAGAGAGGTGAAGGAAAAAGAGAGTGAGGTACAGAAGGAGGCAATTAAGATGCAGAACGAGGTAAGAGAGGTGTAGAAAAAAGCAAGAGAAATCTAGAAAGAAGAAATAGAGGTGCAGCAAGAAGAGAGTGAGATACAAAAAGAGGTGACTTAGGATCAGAAAGAAGCAAGAGAGGTGCAGAAATAAGTAAGAGAAGTGCAGAGAGAGGAACAGAGCTACAGAAAGAAAGAAAGGCACAGAAAACACAAGAGAAGTGCAAAAAGAATTAGGGGGCAGATATAGCAAGCATTTTTGCATTCGCAAAAGGGCGGATTTGTGCGAATCTGCCCATTTGCAAACGCAAAAATTGCTTTTCTGATGCAGCAACCCCAAATAAGCAATTCAGTAACCTGTTACCGAATCAGAAATTGGCCTGCGATTGGTATTAGGAAGGGGCTTCTTTAGGGCGCCCCTTCCTAATACCGGATCGCATCGGTATGTATGAATGTTTTGTGACCGCAATTGCGGTTGCAAAACATTCTCATATTACTGCCTACTTCAAGTAGGTGGTAACCCATTAGCAAATGGGAAGGGGTCCCTAAGGGACCCATTTCCCTTTGTGAATGTTTGTAAAACAATTTTTAAGAGCAGGCAGACCACTGCCTGGTCTTAAAAAATGAAAACTTTTCATTTTTCCTTTTGTAAAGCACCTCGAAGATTGCTTAAATGAAAAGCAATCATGGACATGGTGATCTGCTGATCTCAGCAGGTCATCATCACTGTGATTTTTGCGATTCCTAGGTGGCCGGAAACTGCGACCTACCTCATTAACATTAATGAGGTAGGTCATTGGTGACCACTTAGGAATCGCAAAAGGTCTACTATACACCTTCATGTATTGCATTTTACTATTTCTTAATTGAGAATCCTTGTGATTCACAAATAGGGAATAGCAAAATGTGGGCTACATACATCTGGCCCTAAGAGAGGTGCAGAAAGAAGCAAGAGAGGTTTGATTTGATTTGATTTGATTTAATATTTGTATAGCGATTGAATCACCCCTGTGGGTGTATCTCAGCGCTCAGGACGTGCAATGAAAGCGGTGGCATAGGCTAGACTGAGAACAGAATGGTTTTCAGAGTTTTCCTAAACTTCAAGTGGCCGGGCATTGTCTTAAGGCAAGAGGGAGTTGGTTCCATATTAAGGGGCTTGGAGAGAGAAGGACTTCAGTCCTTGAATTTTTCATTCTGGGTGTGTCAAGAAGGGCTTTGGAACTTGAGCGTAGAGTCCGTGGTGGGGTGTATGGGTGTAGTCTCTCCGCCAGATAGCTGGGGCCGTTCCCCCATATAGATTTATGGTTGAGGCAGCAAATCTTAAATTTCACGCGTTGTAGTATGGGTAGCCAGTGTAATTGGTGAAGGAGGGAAAGAGAAGCAGATCTATGAGGGGCATTTAGTATCAGGCAGGCAGCAGTGTTTTGTATCATTTGGAGTCGATTTAAGGAGGACTCGGTGGCTGCGATCAGAAGGGCATTGCAGTAATCCAACTTAATCAGTACTAGAGTTTGAGTCACGGTCTTTCTGGTGGAGTCTGGTAGATAGGGGATAGCTCTCCTAAGGAGGCCTAATATGTGGAAGCATGAGCCAACGGTGTGAGTAGTATGTTTATTCATAGTGAGGGTCTGTTCAAGGTACACTCCTAGGTTTTTAACGGCGGTTGCTGGGGAAGGGGCCTTCCCAAGTTCCGGGGGCCAGCAGTGAGGTGACCATAGGAGTGGGGAGTCGCCGAAAAGCAAAACATCTGCCTTCCCGGCATTTAGCTGGAGGTAGTTATTTTCCATCCATCGGGATATTGCTAGCATGCCGGCGGAGAAGGTGGATTGGGCGGTTTGAGAGGTTTTGTTGAATGAGAAGGTAAGTTGGGTGTCGTCCGTGAAGGATATTGGGGCAAACCAATGCTTTCATAAGAGAGCTGCCATGGGGGCTATGTAGATATTGAACATAGTGGGGCTTAGGCAAGATCCTTGCGGCACCCCCTTGGTATGTTCTTGTGCTTTGGAGTACAAAGGGCCAATGTTGGTGGTCTGGGACCTGTTAGAGAGGAAGCTGACCATCTATTTCAGGGCCACTCCCCTGATCCCTGCCTCCCTCATTCTCATGATCAAAGTTTGGTGGTCGACCATATGGAAGGCGGCAGAGAGGTCTAATAGCACGAGGATGGTGGGCTGGCTCTGGTCTAGGGCGAGCCTGATGTTGTCGGTAATGGCCACTAGAGCAGTCTCAGTGCTATATTTGGGTCGGAAGCCCGATTGGGCTGGGTCCAAGTAGCCTGCCGCTTTGATATGGTCAGAGAGGTGGTTGTTGACATGTTGTTCAAAGACTTTTCTCATGTAAGGTAAGAGGGAGATGAGGCGAGATTTGTTAGATTCTCTGTGGGTAGTTTGGGATTTTTCCATATGGGAATGACTTGGGCCACCTTCCATGAGGGGGGTAGATATCCGTCCTCCAGGTATTGGTTTAGAAGGCAGAAGATGGACTCAGATAGTTGTTTTGCAAGAGATGACCTGACCTTGTGATCAAGAGGGGATCTGGATTTTTGATTCCGGTCCAGGAAAGACATGGCTTTTTCGCAGTTCGGGCTGGACTGTTCCCATGAGGCACAGGGTCAAGACTGATTTGCATATGGCAATGTTTAAACAGGGGTGGCTTGGTGAGCAGAATAACAATGGATTACACCCAGATCTGTGACTGGGTGTGAATGTTTTGCCATTGTGCAACATTTCGTCCATCATCTTGTTTGTTTTGCTGTTCACCCTATGTGGGAAGGGTATGCCCAGACGTGGGTCCCGTGCTCACTGCGCCACTGGAGTCAATGCTATCCTGGCTGAAGACGGCTGATAGCCAGAAACCGGTCCTAGGATGCTTGATTCCGGTCCACGGAAGACATGGCTTGGCAGTTCAGGCTCGACTGTTCCAATGAGGCACAGGGTCAAGACTGATTTGCATATGGCCATGTCTGAACTGGGGTGGCTTGGTGAGCAAAATAACGATGGATTATACCCAGATCTGTGACTGGGGGTGAATGTTTTGCCATTCTGCAACATTCCAACCATCATCTTGTGTGCTTTGCTGTTCACCCTATGTGGAAAGGGTATCCCCAGGCATTTGTCCCTTGCTCACTATGCCACTGGAGTCAAGCTATCCTGGCTGAAAACAGCTGATAGCCAGAAACCGGTCCTAGGATGCTTGATTCCGGTCCAGGGAAGACATGGCTTGGCAGTTCGGGCTGGACTGTTCCCAAATTGTGGATGATGCTCTACATACCCTCAGCGGCAACGAAACCTGTCTCCTAATCCTGATCGAACTTTCATCAGCATTCGACATGGTAAACCATGCTAAAATACTAGATTGCTTGAAAAATAGGGTGGGTTTAGAGGGTACAGTCTTAAAGTGGTTTAGCTCATTCTTAGAGAACAGATCGCTAAAATTCACAGTCAACCAAACATTATCAGCCTCGTACAGAAATTATATTGGTGTTCCTCAGGGCTTAACACTATCCACTGCTCTATTCAATCTGTACGTAGAGCTACTCACAGACACCCTACATCATGCAAACATCTCCTTCCACATGTACGCAGATGACATGCAGCCCTACATCAAAATCTCATCAATAGAAGAGATAGGTATCATGAATCAAGCATTAAAGAGTACTGCCCATTCACTAACGAGCAATCTCCTCAAGCTTAACCCGCATAAAAATGAACTCCTGCTGATTTCCCCCCAGAAAAATGCGGCGATCATCCCAGAGTGGAACAACCTGATCACAGCATCAAACTGTACTCAGAGGATTGTTATTTTTCCAAATCGCTGGGTATTATACTAGACAAAAACTTGAACATGTTATCACAAATTAACACAGTGGCATTAAACGCCCACTTCCACTTAAGCTAACACAGAAAGCTGAAACCTTTCATAAACAATCCAGACCTTAAAACAGCAGTCCAGGCATTAGTCATTTCAAGGATCGAGTATGGTTGCACAACTCCAGCAGGTCTTCCCAAGATTTCAACAGTGCCTCTGAAAGCCTGTCTTAATATGGCCACAAGACTTATAACTGGCTCCAGAAAATTCAACCACATCACCCCTCATCTGAAAGCACTTAATTGGTTGCCGTACAAAGCAAAAATACAACTAAAAATGGCATGTATCACTCACAAAGCGTTACACCACAAAACAACAATTACCTAGCCCAGAAAATCATTCAATCAGGAGGATTCTGTGTTACCCGAAGTCACAGAGATCTATTACTGAAACTGCCCCATTTCCGTAAGAAATGAACTTATGAATGAGCTTTCTCTGGTGGAGCGCCAAGAATATGGAATGCTCTCCCCCGAACATTAGAAGAATTTCATCCATCGCTGCGTTCAAAGAAGAAGCCAAATCTTTTTATATGATCACATTTCTTCCCCTATTCTCAGCAGTATAGACATTATAATACATCCGTCTTGATCATACATATGCTACCTCTCATTGAACATTAATCTCATTTTTTTTCTTGTATACTTGATTGTTAAAACTCCAATGTTTCTCTCACAGAATAATGTACATCTACTAATGACTTGGTTGCATAACTATCTCTTGAAATTTGCTGTACTTTGTGTATAGTTACGAAATCTACACGACGTGCGTGTCTGTTCTAAGTTAGAGCCCGGGCCAGGGAGGCAAAGCCGGACCCGATGAGGGCTGGGGTAAAACGCCATCCGGAGGCCCCCCACTACTATTTGCATGCCGGCTAGGCCAGCCGGGGCCTGGATTGGCCCTATCAGAACAAGGCGAACCCCCCAATCAGGGGGCGAGCTTGAAAAGGTGAGGGGAGGATAAAAAGGGCCCAATGTCCCAAGCAAGCACATACACCCTCCTCTTGCATCCAAGGAAGGAGAAGGCATGCCTGATCCGCCCAGCAGAAGTAATCTTTTCAGAGATCATAGTGAAGAAGGCCTGGCGGGGGCAGTGGATCTGGGAGCAGTGGAAAAGTCCAGACAGAAGCTGAATATCACCATGACCAATGAGTGTAGGGCGAATGGATGGGGCTTCGTTAGACAAGGTTTCATAAACCTGAGGTCCCCGCGGTGTCATATGGAGGATGGGGTACACCTCCCGGGGGTGAGAAAGGACATGTTCTTACTGACTATTGTGGGGTTACTGGAGCATATGGGTTTCAAACAAGAGAAAAGGAAAGGCCGGGTAGGGGGAGCTCCCTCCGATCGGGGAACCATAGGTAGCGTGGTGGAACAAAAACACAACAAAGTTAGTAAAAGGAGAAAATGTACTCGAAGGTAGATGGAAGGCCCTCACAGTGTCCTTGGGATGCCTCACAGCAGGGGAACTGAGGAGGCCAAGGGGAGGTGTCCCGCCTTAGACAAAATAGATATGAGGCTCCCGCTGGACCCTTGGGATGCCTCATGCCAGGGGTACCAAGGGGGAAGATGGCAAGGACTCAGCCTCAGGAAAGGTAGAGTAGATGCTCAAGTATGGTCCTTGGGATGCCACATGGCAGGGATTCCTGAGAGAAGGGAGGGCCCACAAAAGGGTACAGGGCGAGCGGGACGGCACTTGCAGCCCGGGCAGGTATGGAAGGCCCCCTCCAAATCGGTAGCAAGATGAAGCCTAGATCCGTGAATCGGAAGCCCAACGAAAGGGGCCCCTCCCCTCCAAGGATATTGAGGAGGCTGGGTCCATCATGCAAGGAAAAGGCTTAAAGAGCAATGAAGTAAATATATAACATTGACAATGAATGTAGATATGACCATAAACGGTTTTGAAATGTATAAGCATTTGAAAGAATAAACTTCGACCTTTTCAGGCACCAAAGAATGTGGTCAGTGGTGATTTTCGGAAAAGTGCATAGTTGGTTAAGGGGGAGCGCGGAGGAGCGAATTGCCACCTGGAGGGGGTTAAAGATATGTAATGTAAAGCTCTCTGATACCCTACTCTGGGTCATGTTTGTGCTATATAAGACACCAAATAATTAAATATATATATATATATATATATATATATATATATATATATATATATATATATATATATATATATATATATATATATATATATATATATATATATATATATATATATATATATATATATATTACCTACTGGTGGTCGCCAGTAGGTAGTAATAGTTAGGATTGGCTACCATAGGAAATCCGCAACATTCTATTGGGAATAACTCTGGCGCCGGTTGAGGAATTTGCGTGTAATTTTTCAAAATTTTGGCCCGCTCCGCTCTGCTCCTTCCCTGTAAGTTTCGGGGGGGGGTTCGTGAAGTGGGGGCTGAGAAAAAAGGGGAGTCCCAAAACGTGTTTTCCCCATGTTAATTTCCGTAGGACGGTCTGACAAGTCTACAGCCCGAACCGCTGAATGGAATTCTGCCAAACTTGGCAAAATTGTAGGGACTGGTACGCAGATGTGCCTTTGCTATATTTGGTGGAAATTGCTCCAGTGTTTTTTTTTTAAATTAACTTCAAAAACAAATATATATCTATAGGCGCGCACCGAGCGCTCACTGGTACGCGTACCGGGGAGCGCTCCCGGCACGCTATGGGAGTGCGCGAGCGGAAAGGTGATTGGCTGTCGTTTGTCTTTCAACATTCTAAACAGTCTGGAGAGTCCGCCATCTTGTGTCTCGGTAGAATCGAGACACAAGAGGTGAAAAAGAAAGGGGGAAATAATTAAAAGGGGGCAGAGTAGACACCCCCTGACCCCCTAAGTTTTCTGAGGGGGGCCTAGAAGGACCCTGAAGGGCAACAAAAACTTTTTTTTGTGGGGAAATTTTTGCGGGGTAAGCGCTTGGTGCGTTCCCGGGTACGCGCACCCTGAGCGCACCACGGGGAAAAATTATTTTTCATTTTTTTAAAAATACAGCTCTTTGAAGAGAATTGGAGGTAGTTCTGAAAAGAACTTTTTTTTTCTTCTTTTTTCTTTTTTTTTAACAAAAACAAAAACAGGGAATGGGAAACTGCTCAACAGGAGCAAAATAAAAAAATCAAAATTAGGGCTGGGGATGGCAGCGGTGGTTCTCTATTGCTCGAACCATGAGCATAACACTTTCTTCCCCATAACAAAGTAGCTGATCACATTTTCTGCATTTAATTGTGGCTTCATTAAAAGCAGGCTGAATATTAGGGATCAGCTGGTCTGGTCGCCCCCTCACTAACGAAGCAGTTAGTCCTCCAGTTGAGGTAGAAGCACCATCCCCTGGAGCCTCTTGTGCCAGAGCCCGGACACTCTCTCGGGCATAGTTCTGAGGGTGCCTCCTCTCAACGTGCCGGATCATAGTGGAATTTCCTAAGGAATATTGTTTGGAAGGGTCACCCCGTGACAGGACAGTTTGACAAATTCGACACTCCACTTTTGGAGCATTTACTTTTTTTTGGTCTGCTGGTATGGAGAAAAAAAATCCTGATAAAATGCTCCTTTTTTCTAGGCTGAGGAACCTCTTCATCTAAAAATCTATCTGGGTCATCACTGCTGCTGGGTTCTCTGGCAGCCATGATAATCAAACAAAGATTAAATAGCAAAAAGACAGGTCTTGCAGTCACAAAAGTGAAAGAAGAAGTGAAGGAAATGGGTGGGGATTTCATTCTTGGTAAAAAAAACTGTTAGCAACCAATGAAAAGTGTTATTTTAAGGTCATATGACTTGACGCGCTTACGCTGCGCGCTCCGGAGAACTTCCGGGGGCGCGTACGCGTCGCGAACGTAGGCGCTTCCGGGACGCTTACGTGGCGCGAACGTAGGCTCTTCCGGGGGCGCTTACGCGGCGTGCCTGAGTGACGTTTTGCTAGCTGTACGGAAATGCAAAATCATTTTCTTTTCGTAAATTAAAAATACTGCTTTTTTAAGTATGGTACTGAATGTCTTGCATTATTATTTAGTTTTCATAATTTTTTTTTTTTTTACGAACGAAGAATTAGCGCTCTCGCTATGCTCTCGGAAGAGCTCACCGGTGCACGCACCGGGAGCGCTACGAGACAAAATTATACGGGTAAGCTCACCTGTGCGCGCACCCTGAGCGCCCCAGGAAAATATGATAAAAAAATATATATATACATTGAACAAATAATTTTTTTATAAAAAAAAAATATTATTTATAAAAAACAGCTAAAAAAAAAACCGTAGGTTACAAAGTCGATATACAAAGGAATTACCTTTTAAAATAACTATGAAATTCAAAGAAAAAACCATAGGTTTCACAAACTTTATAGTTAGGAATTAGCTTTTAAAAAACCTTTCAAATTCACTGAAAAAACCATAGGTTTCACACCAGTTATAGTTAGCACAACATTTTACTCACACAAAACCATTGAAATTCCCACGTTATAGTTAGTTGGACTCACTATAACTCGCGCGCCCGCAATCCACTGCTGATGATGACACAGATTACATCATTCATGACATGGTCAATGACATCACTGATGACATCTCAAATGACATCACTGATGACATCATCCAGTAAATGTGTGTTCCTGTAAATTAAAAATGTGTTTAACATATTGTAGAATGAGTGTATGTATGAGTGTTTGGATAAAGGATTTAGTAGGTGCGTGACTGACTGTATGAGTGGGAGATTAAATGTGTCTTACTAAATGCATGGGATAGTGACTATACTGTTAGAATGTGTGCATCAGTATGTCTGTTGTTGTGTAAGGTGCTACATGTGTTGATCAGTAGCTATATGAGTGGCTATATGGGTTATTGATTGGTTGCCCAAGTATGTGTATGTGAGGGTGAGTGTGTGTGGGAGTGGCTGGGAGGTGTGTGACTCTGTGCATAGATGTGTGAGCAGTTGATTCACTTGGTGTATGGGTTCAAGAGTGCATGTGGAAATAGCTGTATGGACGGTTGACTGTGTGCATGGATGTGTTGCTGAGTGAATGGATATCTCAGTGCTACATGTCCAAGTAAGTACATATGTAAAACACAGTGCATGTGAGAGTTGGCATATATCAATGACTATACATGAGAGTCTGTGATTGCGTAAGTGACTGTATGGTTCAATGTGTACTTGTATCAGTGATCGTAAAAGAAAGTAAGTATGTGTTAGTATTAAGCATGGGCGAATTTTGCGAATCTGGCGTTCGCGAATTTTGCGAATTTGCGAACTCGCAATCCGCAAAATCCGCGAATTCTCGCGAATTTGCGGATTTTTTTTTTGTGTTCGCAAGGATTTCTGCCAGTTCGCAAGGATTTCTGACAGTTCGCGAGGGTTTTGTAACAGTTTGCAATTGCGAACTTACATGTCGGCTCGCAACGGTCACGATTATGTTGTTTCTACGTCTGGTTCATCATCACAGGTTCCCAGCACCCTCTGTTTCACCCCTGCCACCCTCTGTTTTACCCAAGCCAACCTCTGGAACATCAATGCCACCCTCTGGTTCATCATCACTGTAGATTATGGGGGGAAAAAGCAAGCACACCTGCCTGCTTCAACTGACATGAATTAATTTGGGGTTGATTTATTAATGTGTCACTGTTTTAAAATTCCAGTCTGGCACCTGCTTCCTCATCTGTCATTTGCTTTCAGTTGCAGTGCAATTTTTTTTCCAGGACCTTTGTGGCCTACTTGTAGCTATTCTATGAGCCTGCTCTGAGGGTCAGAGCAGGGTCATACAATTGTTGCAACTAGCAACTGAACTCTGGAGGGGCCCTTGTCAGGAAGCACTACAGGGAACGGTTACTAATGATGAGTTTGAACTTTTGAACCTGCTTTCACTTTTGCAAAACTCTTTTTTCTGCAGAACAGCATTACAGCAACTGTAATGCCCCACCAAGCTTATATGAGAAAGTTGATTTCTAATCCAAAAGTTATACAAAGAAAATCAAAAGGCCTCAAATCCAAAAAAGTGCAGGCAAATGTCAACCTGAGGAGTTATTTTGATAAAAATCATCATTTTAAGAAGGTCTATGCTGCTTGCTAGTCGATTTCTTGTGCAGAATTGCAATTTTTGTAATTTCGCGAGTGCGAGATTGTTGCTGCCCGCCGCACCTACATGTTCGCAATTGCGAACTTACACCGCAAAGAAAAAAAATCCGCTGCGTGCGAATTTGTGGATTTTGCGAGAAATTCGCGAATCTCGCGGATTGCGAATTTACTGAAAATCCGCAAAATCCGCGAGCGTAACGGATTTTCCGCCCATACTTAGTTAGTATATGTTTGAATAAGTAAGGTTATGTGTTTATAACTGTATAAATGAGGAAATGGGAGTGTGATTGTTTCTTTGCATGACTAACTAGGTTTGTGAGTAACTCCATGGATGAGTGGCAGTGTGTCAGTGTCTTTATAGGTGTATGAGTGCATATGATAGTGTTGTATTGATGAGTGACTGTATGTATGAGTGATTGTATGGGTGAATGAGTGGATTTGTGTGTAAACTTAGGAATCAGTGAGTGTGTATGCAGTAACTAGTATTGGTGCGTCAATGGTTTCAGGAATGGTAGTCTGTATTCAATACTGGATGTATCAAAGATTAGAATATAGTGTGAGGAGGTGCATAATATTATCACATAGATGATGTAATCAGTGATGTCATCAGTGATGTCATTTGAGATGTCATCAGGGATGTCATCAGTGATGTCACTGACCATGTCATGAATGATGTAATATGTGAAAACATCAGCAGTGGATTGCGGGCGCGCGAGTTATAGTGAGTCCAACTAACTATAACGTGGGAATTTCAATGGTTTTGTGTGAGTAAAATGTTCTGCTAACTATAACTGGTGTGAAACATATGGTTTTTTCAGTGAATATATATATATATATATATATATATATATATATATATATATATATATATAGTTTACAGATAGAGTACGTATAGTATATTTTCACTGTAAACTGTCTGTAATCATCGCTGAAAATGCTCCTTCCTCGTGACTCACTTGTCCCTCTGCTTTCAGTGCGGCCGCTCTGTGGTTCCTGCTTCCCCTCTTCCCTTCAGTTCCCGCCATTAGTTCATATTGTTCTAACCGCTGACCCGCTGCTCTTTCTCCACAGGAGCTCTCAGTGCCCCTAAAGATTATACATTGACCGCCCCATCGTACGTCACAGCTCAGGAAGGCCTGTGCGTCCTCATTCCCTGCCAGTTCACCATCGAGGACACGGGGGAGGCAGTTGTGACATCCCGGGGATACTGGTTTGTTCAACAGTACAGAGAATACAAGGCAGTGGCTTCCAACGATGAAAGCAAAGACATCTTCGAGGAAGCCAGAGGCCGCTTTAAACTGGTGGGAGATGTGAGGAGAAGGGACTGTTCCCTCAGCATCAGTGACGTCCGGAGATGGGATGGAAGAAACTATTACTTCAAATATGAACACAATGACTACACAACAACGGAATATTCTTATATCCATTATATTGTGCGCGTTAGGGTTGTAGGTGAGTCACGTCTGAACTTCGCTCTGTTTGTATATTGATTTCTAAGTCCGTGCATTGTAGAGCACAATGTATGCCACATATAGGGGACGGGATTCGTATAAGTGTGCAGTGTTATTCCGCTCCCACAGGGCAGTCCACAACATTCTCGTAACGCTCTCTTGGCCTGCCATAGCGCTTTCTCCGTGCGCCTGACAGGTAATGGGAGGAAAAGGTATATTTGAATTCCTGCAGCAGCTCACTTGCTGGTCCCATACCTGACAACAGACCTGATTCAGGCTCAACAGACGTCAATAGGAGAAATAAAGTCTCCCGATTATTGTTTTGAAATCTCCCACTTTCCTCTTCTAAAACGATGGCATGTGTGCTAATTTCAAACACCCACAGGTAACATAAAAGAGGCCCTTAAATGTACCAAAGGAGTGTGAAAAGTATTTTTGAGGATCACTAGTTCGATTGTGCACTTATTCACATTTTTGCATATTTCAGAGAAAAACTCCAAATAAAATGCACAAAGATGACATTCTGCGCACACAGTGGTTTTTATTTGACCCAACCTGCTTTCATTACTTTGCAGCGATTCTGCTTTATCTTGAACGTAGTTCTCCTTTGATGTATCATTACCTAAAGCGATAAAAAGGCAGATCATGTTTAACAGGAATCAGTGTGACCTCATGCTTATTACAATTACTACTGCTGCTACTACTACCACCGCTGCACCTACCACCGCTATCACTTCTACTACTACTACTATGTCAACTGCCAATACACAGTTCCACTACTATTACTACTATTACTACCCCATAACTGCCACTACTACTTCTACTGTACTACTCCCACTACTACTTCTACGACCTTTACTACCCATACTACCTCTACTGTCACTAGTATCAGTACTACTGCTACTACTACCACTACTACTATTGCCACTACTACCAATACTACTACTTCCTCTTCAACTAGCACTACCCCTACTACTACCATCACTGATACCACTACCACTACTACTACTACAACTACTACCACTACTGCCACAACTGCCAGTACTATGACTACTGCTACTACTACCACTAATATAACTACTACTACTGCTACTACTACCACTACTACTACTACTAAATGTATTGGCACTACTACAAGTACTACTACCTCCACTTCAACTAATACTACCACTACTTCTACTACTACTATCACTACTAATACTACTACTAGTAGTACTACTACTACTACTGTTATTTTACCACTATTACTACCCCTACTACAATTACCACTAATACTGCTACTGCTACTACAAGTACCACCACAGCTACCAATACCACTCCTGGAAATACTACCAGTACTACTACTACTATGTTTGCTACTACTACCACTGCAACTACTACTATTACTACAGCTACTGCCCCTACTACCTCTACTACTGCTAGGCCACCATTATTTTTACTATCTCCACTAATATCAGTATTACTACTACTTCCACCATTAATATCCCTGCTACTACTACTGCCACTACTACAACTACTATTGCTATTAGTATCACCACTACTAGCACTACTACTACCTCTACTATTAGCACTACTTCTCTAAATACTACTGGTACTACTACGACCACTACAACTAATAATATCACTGACGCTACTACTATTGCTACTACATCTCCTACTACTGCTACTTCTTCCACTACTATTACTACCTCTACTACTGCCACTATTACTACTACCCCTACTATAACTACTGCTGCTACTACTACAATTACTAGTACTAATACTACTTTTGCCACTACTACCAGTACTACAACAGCCCCATGCGCGCCGAAGGTGCCCCAAAGGTAAGCCAGTCTACGCCCGTCCGCGCCTGGACCGCGCCCAGCACCAGACCCCCCCGCAAATCCCATTCCACCCGCATAATATACGACGCCTCAACACTCTCAGCTCTCAACCCCGGCCCACTCCCAAACTGCTACCAAGCCGCCCCAGGTCACACCCATGGATCCTTCACCTGCCACTCATGCAAGTTCGACTGCATCAATAGCCTCACCAAATTCACTAACCCCAAACAGAGCTTGGACCCTAACCACCTAAAGTGCTTACTGCTCAACACCCGCTCAATCCACAGACACTCCATCGAACTCTGGAACCTACTCGACACTACTTCACCGGACGTCGCCTTCCTCACAGAAACATGGATGAACGCCTCATCAGCCCCCGACATCGCCATAGCCATCCCGGAGACCTACAAAATCATCCGAAAGGACCGCATCAACCAAACAGGAGGAGGCATCGCCATCGTCCATAAGAACACCATTCGCATCACGACCAGTCACACCGACCCCAAAACCACACTCAGAGGCACCCTCATCTACAGACCCCCAGGACCCCGCTCACAATTCAGTGAGTACATCGCTGACTTCATCAGCCCATATGCCCTCCCATCCGAGAACTACATTCTACTGGGAGACCTCAACTTCCACCTGGACAAGAAAAACGACAACAACACTACCACCCTCCTGGACAACCTGGCCAATCTCGGACTCAAACAACTCGTTGGCACCCCCACCCACTCTGCCGGACACACGCTTGACCCTATCTTCACCTCCAGCAAGCATATCTCCTTCGATCACACCACAACTCTCCATTGGACGGACCACAGCTGCGTTCACTTCCACTACAAAAAATCCACGACCCTTATCCCCCCACAACCAATTCCCCGAAGAAACTGGAACAAAATCACCACCGACCAGCTTTTCTCGTCGCTCCAACAAAACCCCCCTACCAATTCATCGAACCCTAACCAAGCAGCCACCAACCTAACACAATGGATCACCCACAGCGCAGATGAACTAGCACCCTTGAAAAACCATCCCATCAAGCAAGGTAACAAAAAAGCCCCCTGGTTCAACGATGAACTTAAGAAATCCAAGAAGCTCTGTCGCACTCTCGAGAAAACCTGGAGAAAAAACCCTGACACTGACAACCTGGCCTCCTTCAAGAAAGCCACCCGCAAGCACCACCAACTCATCCGATCCACCAAGAAATCAGCATTCAAGGATCGACTTGACAACAATGCCCAAAACAGCAAGGAACTATTCAACATCGTCAAAGAATTCACCAACCCCTCCGCAGGCAATACCGACATCACCCCCTCCCAAGATCTCTGCGACTCCTTATCTTCATTTTTCCACAACAAAATCGCCGAAATACACAACAGCTTCCAAAACCAGTCCGAAGACCAGCCCACTCCACCCACCTCTGAACCAAAACCCCCCTCTAGCAACCTTTGCGCTTGGAACCCAATCACCACTGAAGACACCATCCGCCTGATGAACTCCATCCACTCAGGATCGCCAACCGACCCATGTCCCACCACATCTTCAACAAAGCAGACTCCATCATCGCACCTCATCTCCGAGACGTCATCAACTGCTCCCTCAACTCCGCCACCTTCCCGGAAAACTGGAAACACGCCGAACTCAGCGCCCTTTTGAAGAAACCCACGGCTGACCCAAACAAACTTAAGAACTACCGACCCATCTCGCTCCTCCCATTCCCCGCCAAAGTCATCGAGAAAGCCGTCAACAGTCAGCTCGCCACCTTCCTCGAATCCAACAAATCCCTCGACTCTTCTCAATCAGGTTTCCGAGCCAAACACAGCACCGAAACCGCCCTCATGGCAGCAACAGATGACATCCGAACACTATTGGACAACGGAGAAACAGTCGCTCTCATCTTACTTGACCTCTCCGCAGCCTTCGACACAGTCTGTCATAGCACCCTCATACAACGCCTCAGCAACATCGGAGTACAAGGAAAGGCATTGGACTGGATTATATCATTCCTCTCCGGAAGAACCCAGAGAGTCCGCCTCCCCCCTTTCAAATCAGAGGCCACCGAAGTCATCTGCGGTGTACCACAAGGATCATCTCTCAGCCCCACCCTCTTCAACGTATACATGAGCCCCCTCGCATCCATCGAGCGCCAACACAACCTCAACATCATCTCCTACGCAGACGACACCCAGCTGATCCTCTCCCTCACCAAAGACCCAAACACCGCCAAAACCAACTTACACGAAGGAATGAAAGAAGTAGCCGAGTGGATGAAGCACAGTCGCCTAAAACTTAATTTGGACAAAACAGAAGTCCTCATCTTAGGATCATCCCCCTCTGCCTGGGATGACTCTTGGTGGCCACCAGCCCTCGGAACCGCACCCACACCTACGGACCACGTAACCTTGGCTTCATCCTAGACTCCTCCCTCTCGATGACCAGACAAGTCAACGCCGTATCATCATCCTGCTTTAACATCCTTCGAATTCTCAAAAAAATCTTCTGTTGGATCCCCACCGAAACCAGAAAGACAGTCACCCATGCACTGGTCACAAGCCGACTGGATTACGGCAACACCCTTTATGCCGGAACCACAGCCAAACTACAGGAAAAACTCCAACGCATCCAAAACGCCTCAGCCAGACTTATTTTAGACATCCCTCGGCAAGCTCACATTTCCGACCACCTAAAAGACCTCCACTGGCTTCCGGTCAACAAGAGAATAACGTTCCGTCTTCTCACCCATGCACACAAAGCCCTCTACGACCTAGGACCCAAATGCCTCAACACACGTCTATCCTTCTACACCCCCTCCCGCCAACTACGATCGTCCAATCATGCCCTCGCCACAATTCCGCGCATCCACAGATCCTCCATGGGGGGAAGATCCTTCTCCTACTTAGCGGCAAAAACCTCGAATTCTCTCCCCACCCACCTCCGCCTCCCTCAGGACCACCTCTCTTTCAGAAAGCAACTAAAAACCTGGATATTCGATAAGTAATTCACCTCCCTCACCAAAGCGCCTTGAGACCCTCCGGGTGAGTAGTGTGCTATACAAATTCTGAACTTGAACTTGAACTTGACTCATTATTCTGCGTTTACAATCACTACTACTATGACTACTATGACTACTCCTGCCACTACTACTACTTCTTCTTCTACTATTACAACCACTACTACTACTACTATCACTTCTACTACTATTACTACTGCTATCAACACTACTACTATTAGAAGCACTACTATTACGGCTATAACTACGGCTACTACTACCAACACTGCTACTATTACTGCTTCTATTACTATCCCTGCAACTACTACCATTAATACTACTGCTACTGCTACCACTACTATTACAAACTTCACGTCTCCCACTACTACTACGATGTCTACTACTACTATCACTGCTCCTGTTAGAGCTATCTCTACTACTACTACTACTACTACTACTACCACTATGAGTACTACCACTATTATCACCACTACTACTATTAAAACTAGTAAAAACCTAAGTACATGTTTTATTGTTTATGATTAATTACAACATTACAAAAATACACTCTGATAAAACATTTTTTGATTGATTACCCTTTTCAGTCAATACTTTATTTATAATCTATTATAAAAAGTGCTGTTGTGGGGATTCTGCTCATGCACAGAACTATGCGCAAAAAACCAGGACCTCAGTGAATTGTGGCGAACCAAAAACTCACCTCAGTACCCAGAGCCCCTATACGACTAGCATCTTTGTCTCATTAGCTCTCCTTCCTACAGCGAAGCTACCAATGATTAGACAACCCAGAACATGCAACTTAGGGTACTCTCAGGAATGGTGGGAATCAAGAACACTCTTTCGTTTTCATTCTCATACCAGTCCACAACGTGAGCACTCAGAGACACAGAAAAGTTTAAAATGTTTATTTTAACTACTTGCTCTAAGATGCAGTATTTTGTCTAATATAAGCAGGCATATGATTAGAAATATAACAATCAGCATTGTTACAATTCCATAAAAAACAAAGGGAGAAATCATGTTACAATGATAGTCGAAATAGGTCCTATAGCACCTTTTAAACCACCTCCCCTTGCCAGTAACTAGGTTCTATAATAATAGAAGGTCTCTTAGGCTTAATTGAGGAACCCCATACCTCTAAGGTCAGCAGAGGTGAATCACATCTCAGGATCAGCAAAGCTCTCTGTCTCTAGAAAGGATATTCTTCCAAGTGCCTGAATCATGCATGCAATGCAATATTAAAGGCACTAGAATTTCAGTTGGATGCAGTTGTGTGCGTGTTGTGTCTAGAGCGTGGGCCGATCAACCTTAATCACAGCATACATTGTTATTATGACCTTGAAGACTTCTGCACGCAGTGTACAGACTAAGGTTGCAGTGTAAGTCTAGGATGTAAAAAAAAGACCGTTCTCATGTGAAGAAATTCAAGCAGTTTAACTTACAACAACAGTTACATGAAGTGTTGTGTGCAAAAGCTGCAAAGTGGCAAAATGGTGATTAAACTTCTAATAAGCCTATGCTAACATAGCAATGTGTGCAAGCAATTCTCTGTCTTCACTACAGTGCAGGAATGTTCGAGTAGGGCAGAGTTCCTGGTGTGACTATTTTTCCTCTCAACCATCAGAGTCTGTGCACAGATTACATTTCCGAAAGGTTTAAGTTTTTGTTGTTTTTAGTTTACACAGGATTACACTGTGCCTTGCTTAGATGCCACTAGTTTCAAGAACTTGACTAACTTCCCATTTACCTGCGGGTCATTTGGGTTTAAACAAGCAAGCACTGCTTGTCTCCAAGTTCATTTGCCTCGCTCGTTAAAGTGGCTTTTTAGGAGGTCTGCCTTTTCCTCTTTAATATTAATGCAGGAGCATATCAAATGTTCAAATGTTCGTTTCCATCTCTGCGTAACCTGCATATTTTCCTGTAGTTCTCTCTTAGCCACGGTGGAAGATGTGGAATAGCAGGAAGGATTCCTAACCTGTATTTTTAAAAGGATTATTTTGACTTCCTGGAGTATCCCAGGTCAAAGTATGCCTGTGGCCCAAATAGTTTGTAGCTGCTCAGAGTCATCCATGCATGGCTCCAATGTGATAGGGTGGGCTTGTACTCAAAAGTTTCTTGATAACCTTATTTACAATAACCTTAAAGTGCAAGTGCGCTGTTGGAACTTCCTATAGTTTGGCTAAACCTGTATTGGCCAGCGATTCCTCCAAGTAGGCTTTGCCCGGTGAGATGGATGTATTGCACAAATCCTGCCAAAGTCGATGGTTCAGTGTATTCCTGGGTGAGTTCTTGAGTTTATGCCAGCACTTAATGTACGAGCCTCGCCCTCCGAGGATTTGCTTTGTCAGTCCAAACTAGAGTCAGATCTGTGCAGGCAAGGTGTATGGCGAGAGGTTCCGCATAACTCTGTATGCCTTTGCCAAGGAGGTATCCAGCAATGAGGTGTCCCTGCCTCTCAGCACTAAGCTGCCATAGGTGATTGACGGTGAGAAGTTTGCTTGGGCTACACATAGCAGTGGTGAAAAAGTTGGTCCAGTCAATTTTGTTTTAAGTTGTCTTTGCGTTGTAGCGATCATCACCCCTTTCCTTTTTATCGTCTCAAGCTGTTTCACAAATTATCCGCCCTTGTCAATTTTGACACCTAGATATTTGGACTCTGAGGTATTCACAATCTGAGTTTTGCCTAAGAACCAATCATAAGAGCGTTTTTTCCATTGATTGTCAGGGTGCTAGTTTTATTGATGTTAACTTCCAGACAATTTGCAACTGCATAGTCAAGCAGGGCATTAAGTACCCGTTGCAGTCCAACTTTGAATGTGGCTTGCTAGAACAATGTTGTCCGCATATGACATACTGGAGGTGGCTTCTCCCCCTAGTTGAGAGGCATACGCATTGCAGTCATTTAGTGCTGATGTCATAACTGCTGTATAAAGGTCAAAAAGAGTTGGTGCAAGAACACATCCCTGTTTAAGGCACTTTGTTGTTAGTATGCGCTTTGAAAGGTGGGTACCGTTGCCTAGCTTAACCTGTAGCCATTTATTGGAGTGTAATTGTATCAGAATATTCCGAAGCGGCAAGGAATCCCCCAGAGAGCCAATTTACTCCACAGGTTAGCTCAGTCAATGTTGTCAAACGCTGCCTTGAAGTCCACAAAGCAGAAATGCAAAGTTTTTTTGGTTAATTTCACCAAGTCGATAAGTAGTGACATCGCTAAAAGATTCGTTGTGGTGCCAGTCTCCCTGGAAAAACCGGTTTGACAGGTGGGAATTATTTTGTGCTCTGCGGCCCTTTCTTGCAGCTCTGATAGTAAAGTTCCCTAAAAATATTTTGCCTCAACATCTAACAGTGCAATCAGGCGATATTTCTTTGGTTGGGTTTTATCTCCAGCTTTGTAAATTGGTGTAATAATGGAGCCCTTCCAAGATGCAGGTAGGTACCCAAACTGTCTAACAGAGTTAAAGAGAGGACCAAGGATTTCTGACCAGTGTTTTGGTGGAATCCCTTTTGGCCCAAGTGCTCCATCTCTCCTCCCTTTGTAGATTTGTTCCATGACCTTGGCAGCATCGATTTCTTTTGCTTCGACCACAGCAGTCATCACAGTTTGGGTTAAAGATACTGGCTGGCTGTCCTTGGAAGCCAGAAGTGCAAATGTCTGTTGGTGAAAGTGAGATTCTATGTATAGTGCCCAATTGTTTTCTGTTATATGTGAGGTTAAGCTGCCATGTGCTGATTTTAAGATTTTGTTTATCTTTAGCCAGAATAGGGGCACTATTGTTTCCTTTAGAATCCTGATAGAGTTTGGCCCAGAATCCATTTTCATTTTGTCTGTTCATATCCCATTTGAATTTCCTGAGCTCGGCCTTGCAGTATCAGAGCAGTTGTAGGAGGTCCTTGTCTCCTGTCCATAACCTCAGTAATCTCAATAGTTTATTCACAAATTTTTAAAGATATTTCAAGGTGGTCCTCTGTACACTTGTTGCCTTCCCTTCAACCGTGGGGTCATTAAACAGAAGATCTCTGACTACAGATGAGTGGATATTCGCAAATACGACGTGAAGGTTTCCCATGTACAGGTGGGGTTTCCGGTTGGATAGTCAAGCTTGATTAGCTGTTCTTTCACTGCCAGGAGCACCTCTCCAGAGTTTGCTGCAGATGACTTAATTCTTTTTAAATTGATGGTATGGCATGCGTGCATACCTGCAGGATTTGGAATAGACGTGTTTGGAAGTTCTTGGATTAGGACTTCTGCGGCCAATGATCACTGTCCCCTTTGTCTCCTAGGTGATAGCCTGTTATATGTTAAAAAAATAAAAGAGGCACTAGGGTGGAGTCAATTGTGGAGGTCAGGTGTCCCATGTCAAAAGATGCGACCGGAGGAGAGTCGTCGAGAAATCTTCCATTTAGCACCCGAAATCACACTTGGAGGATCTACCTTGGTCACTGTGGGTTTACGTTAGAATGTTCCGGAGAAAAGACTGGACCTGAGTATCTTCATTTTGAATGGTGTCAAGGAGATGTTGATTGAAGTCAACATACAGAACGAAGTTTAATGTAGTATGTGAGCTCATTTGTTGAAGCATATGTTCAAGTAAGCTTTTTGATTCCAGTTTTTTCTATTTCGAGTTTAAATAAATGTTGAACAGCAGCACCTCCTCCCTTTTCCCTCTCAGGTTGAGTTGAACCTTTGTGGAATACACGGCTAGAAGGGGAGAGGGCAGTTCCTGCGTGCTATGGATTTTTATATTCTAATGCCTATTGCTAGGCCGCCAGGTAGACATTTATATTTACATTAACAGGAGTGTGAAACAATAAATCCCTACAGTTGCAGAGGCTCCCCTAGCCATGTATCCTGTAGGAAGAGGATGTCGAAAGATTTTAGATAAACCAAAATCGAAGCGTCTCTAACCTTATTAGTCAGCTCATTATTGTTCCATGAGCATAACCTCAGAGGTGATTCATCAGGATTTTCTCCGTTCCTCATTGGGTAGCTCTGTCATTGCCGATGGCTTAGTGGGTTGACGGTTCTAGTTATCCAAAAGTAATCCGAGTCAACAGAATTATTAAGTGAAGTGCACCATTGTGGGTTCGGTGCCTGTGTGCTCTGAGGTGACCGTCCTAGTGCTCACCCTGAGCACCGATGCTGTTTTAGCTTTGTGATGAGGCAATCCTACCTGTGATCTATCAAGCAAGGGGAGTAGATAACCTATGTTGTGATACATAGAGGATTGTATTCCCCATACTTTGAAGGTTTCCTATTCTTCCTGAATTTTATTTGCAAGGTAAGTGGACCTCCAGGTTGCTTTGGTGGATTCCCTGCCTTGTGCTTTATCTGACTTTATAAATTCTATTGAGAGAAGGTCAGTTGAGCTGATGCCTTTTAGTGTTGATATAGTGTCTAGGAGTTGAAGAATATTCCCTCTATTCAGTATGTCGAACAGGCATTTCGAGTCATATTCAGGTGTAAAAAGTGTAATTGAGGAATCCCTGCCTTGATTGGTTGGAGAGGTTAGTACAGAGTTTGTCCCCAGTTGATTAACTCTGATGCTGTTTGTGGGCTGGTGAGTTTGCCCACTGAGGTTATCAGGAGTAGGCAGTTCTATACACCTGGGGCTTGTGGATGTTTCTGGGCCACGGTGTGGGTTTTTGTTTGGATTTCCCGCTATGGGCGAACCCGGGTGCCCAGCAAATATAGTTTGCTCATGGCGGATTCCCTGCACCTCGTTATTTACTTTGCATGCTATCTCCTTTTTATAGTTTCCTGCTCCTAGAGCCTTTGATGAAGCCAGGGCGGTCCTATCGAAGAGAGGATTCGATGGTGTAATTGATGTTTTAGGGTTGGAGTCCTGAAGGAGTGACTTAAACGAGTTTAAGGGTACTGAAAGTGCCTGGTTAGGACAGTGCAAGGAAGTTGGCTCCTTTTTCTCAGTTGTGTGTGGTGGTCGGCTAGTTGTGCTGTCGTATTGTTCCTGACCAACATTAATTTTACTGTTGCCTTGAGTATCCGTTTGGCTGCTGGACGGGACTGCCCCAGGAGATGATTTTCGCCGTTGGGCCGCGTCCTTATTTTCAATGTTTTCCTTACGGTGGATTTCCGTTTGCTGGTTGGTTCTTGCGTCTTTTACAGGGGTGTGTACTGAAGTGACATGTGCTGGTGCTAAGTGCTGTGGTGTTTTTGGTGAGAATAGAGGGTAGACTTTTGTGAGGCTCATGGAACAATTTGTGTTACAGACTTTTCTCCTATGTAGGCACCTTTGCTTTGCATTCTGGACTGAAACGTGTTCCTTGGGTGCGGAGGTAGTCCTAGGAGCAGTGCTGTCCAGTTGACTGTTAATGGAACTTCTGCAAGCCAAGTTTTGAGCAGCAGGGACCTTTTCTGCTAGCTCCTTGTGCCCTGTTTTGTGCAGATTAGCCTTTGGAGTCCCTTGGTTTGGGCCCTTAGGCAGGCCATTTATGAGGGTGGAAACAATTGCCGGAAGTGATGATGACTTGTCGACGATGGGACCACAACTACAGGTAAGTTTTGCTTCCTGCTGGGCTCTGCTGATTAGAAGATTTAAATTATCCAGTTTCTCATCTATCCCACCCACAAAAGGGGCCAAAGTGTCCAAGAAAGATAGCTGCAAGTCAATTTTGTTGGTCTTGTAGCATGTCAACAGTTTTTTGCATTGTGTTTAGTAAAAAGTCCCATGTATTCTGAACCGGTTTCCCCGTTTGACATGGTGAGCCTACATTAGAAGGGGGGATGGAGGGGCTTTGGCGTAGTTTTGAGTTATTAATTATTCCTTCCTTACCACTGCCGTGATTGCCTCCTTGGGTGTTACAAGTTCTACCTATAAGAGGAAGCTGTTTTTCCGGAGAGTCCAGTGCATAGGAGGCAACTAGGTCTGCCCACTCCTATTATCCCATATAGGAGAGGGCTTGGGAGGCAATCGGGTCCTGCCCACCTCCCCTGATGTCCGGTGAGAGTTTGGCAGGTTCTACAGGCTCTTTGGGTGTTGCAACCCTCCCCCTTGTTTCCACCTCTGTACTCAGTTGTGCGGTTACAGACGTGATGGCCTCGGGCTATCTTGATAAGATGTTAGTAGATTCATAGGGGTCTCTTTGGGTCCGGATCTTGTCCTGGAGTTCAAGAGAGTAGTTCAGATTAGGTCTACCTGATTCGTTATGCCCTAAATATGAGCATTTACCATCGTTTGTTGCTATAACTTGTGAGCGTTGTTCTTCATTCTACCTGTTGTGGTTATTTGCTGTAATTTCTGTGGTTTCTGTAGTACTGGTGGAAGTGCTGGTGAGCAAAAAGAGGCAGGTGGAATGCTCCTCTTTCAATAGTGCGACTTCCCCAGCTTTTGCTTCAGTGGAGTCAGTACGTTCCAGAGTTTTATCCGGTTCGTGCCAGGCGACCTCAAGATCAGCTGCCATGTGTGCTTCTGGATGGTCTGCTGAAGTTTCCTCCGTGGTGAATGAGGTAGCAGGTAGTTGAAGGGGGAGTAGGGGGTCGTGGAGGCCCGGAATTGTGCCGCTAGAGGAGAATACTGACGATGCAGGGTCCTTTAAGAAATGACATTTTGAAGAGACTTTTGGCTGGTAGAGATGTGTTGGGTGACCTCCTGGTCACTGCTGTGCCAGGCTGCTGGGGGCCTCTGTTACCTTGGAGGGTGAGACCAGTTTTACAGAGCCTGGTGTTTTATTCCCTGTTTATTTAGCTTGTTTGGGTTTGCGCACAGGGATCACAAGCTGGCCCTTTTTCCCACCGGACCTCTTAGTTGCGAAAGCACTTAGTGCTCCTCTTTCTTTCTTGATTTTCTTTATTCCTTTTACACCTCGTGTTGTGTTGTATTTTGTATTTTGCATTGTGGAGACTTTTTAAACCGGTCCTTTTGCTTTACAGTAACCGGTCGTTTGGCCACCAAGGTTTCACAGCACAGCGCGTTCAGAGCAGGCAGGCTCACAAGGCAGCACCGCTCCCACCCGACGTGGTTGGTCCAGTTGTTTCCTGATGGCTTCCTGAAGGATCCAGGCCTCCCAACAATTCCTGATGGATTTGGTCGGTTGGGTCTAATCAAGGGGTAACTGGGTAGCTAGACTGCGGAAACTTTTAGCTGGAGCTGCAGTAGAGTAAATGGGCTGAATGGGTTGGCTCTCACTGATGTCCTGCTGGTGTCCTGCGCATTGCTGAAGAGAGCTCCCCCAGTAAAGACATGCAGGGCAGGCAGTGCTTTAAATGGGCCGGTACTCACCGGTACTGAGTACCGGCACTTCTTAAAATTATCGCTCTGAGTACCAGCACTTCTCCACTGCACTGGAGAGTACCGGTACTCATGAAATGGTCGGCTCATTCGCTGTGCTGGTGAGCAGGAGATGAAGGTGTCTCTGGCAGCCAAGGCGCCGCTTCTGACTCGCCGATATGAGCCCCTGCAGAGCTATTCCGCAGGGCTCATTTGAATAATGTCCGGTGCTCACCCTCACGCTGTGATGTGTTTGATGGAGCAGGGTCCATTCAGGTCCTGTGCTGTCAATCACATTGCAAAAACAAAGGTTGGGATTGCGCTCCTTTAAGTATGAATAAGCGTAATGCATGAAGTTGTTCCGGTCCTTATGTTTAGGGTGCCAGTGAGTATTCCTTGCCTGAATTCGACCCACAGTTCGCATCTTACTTGCTTGGTTTCCATTCACAGTTATTGTACATTGGAGACAGTGGCTCACATTTTCATTTTCTATCCTTTATTTCCTTTCAATTCTTTGTCACATTACACGTTCTTTTATTCCATGTAATTGACACCCCGTCCCGGCATTGCGACGCCTTGTATTTTAGGTGAAGCGGAGTTCACTTGATTAACTTCTGGGTTGCACCGGGTTCTCATTCACTTGGATACTGATCTGTGCCACGAGCACATTAAATTCAGTATCACAATTAAGCAGGAACGCTTTCTTTCTTTCTTACGGGGCACATTCTTGTGCCAGACACATGTTATTTTTCTACAGTCCCCCTTGGGGCTGCTGAGCCACTCGGATTATGAACGTCATTCACGTGGTCAGGAACTTGAACGTATAATTGTGATATTAAGGCATCATTGTTTAACAGTAACTAGGTGTTACTGGAGCAGTACATTTTTGTACTTTGTTTTTTTTAATTAGTTTATACACACGTTGGTATCAAGCGCTTGGATTATTAGAAAGAGTGATCTTCTTGATTTTGGAATCGGGGTTTGTGCTAAAGCAATGTGAGATGTATGCGAAGCAGAATGTGAAGTCAACATTAGTGCTGCATAACCACAAGTTGGTTTAAATGAAATTTCTAATAGAATTAAATACCAATTGGCCAAAACTGTTATTGAAAGAATTATTGTTAAAAAAGCAACAGCGGAGTGCCGGGAGGGTGCGCTTTTCCTCCTGGGAGAATGTCCTCTTTACACTGTCAATCACATTCGATCCTGTGCATTTGTGCATACACAGGAATCATGGCAGTCCCCTGGCAGTGGCAATCAGGCTACGGCCAGTCCGGACCTGGTGGCAATTAACAAAGCCATGGTAGGTGAAGAGAATTACATGGTTTTATCATGCCCGAGTCTTTTGTGTGTCTGCTTAGGTTTGTGTGTTTGCCTGCATTTGTATGCCTGTTTTTGTTACAGAAAAGTGAAAGAGCGAGAGAATCAAGAAACTCTCAGGAGGTATTTTAAAGAAAATGTGTGGCACTTTGTTTGTACAAGTCTATTAGGTGACAAAAATGCCTAAATAACGTAAAAGGGAGGTTTGTGGGTAGATGGGTGAGTGGATGAGTGAGTGGATGGATGGATGAGTGAGCAAGCGTGGATGTATACATGGATGAGTAGATGAATAGATGGATACATGAGTGAAAGCATGCATGGGGGAAAGAGGGTGGATGATTGGATAACATGGTGGATAACTGAAAGATTGGATGGATGAATGAAGGGTAAGGAGGATGGATGAAAGGGTGGGTGATGGATGAGTGAAAGGAGGGATTGAGTGAAAGGGTGGATGGAATAAAGGACTGAAAGGGTTGATTGCTGGATGACGGAAAGGGTGGGTAAAGAGATGGATGAGTTAATGGATAGGTTTGGAGGTGGATGGATGGATAGGTTTAGATATGAAGGGTGAATAGATGGAATGGTGAAATACTGAATGATTGATGAAAGACAGATTAGACAATAGAATGTAAAGGTTAAATGGTGGACATCAGCAGGTAAATGGTAGGGTGAAAGGATGAATAGATAGAATGATGGAAGAGACAAGAGATATCTTCTGGGGAGGGTCATGATAAGTTGTTTCACTTGCTTGGCGCCATAAGCGCTTTGGTGCAACGTGGGGGTATTGCCAGTCTTCCTACTCGCGTGCTAAAAAAATATATAGTATTGTGCCAAACAGCAATTAACAGTATGACATTAAGAAGGTGCAACTATTGGAAAAAAAATTAAATGTTAACATATTATCGCATTTCTTTTTCATTTTGTGTAATGAGTTAAACTGCTTTGTTTATATAAACGAATTTCTCATGTGTTTTGGTATGTGCTGCAACTAATATAGAAGTTGTTGTTTCATCAAGCCTTGCCCATAGCCCCGCCCCTAGCCCGCCCCCTCATTACACCTCTAGCTCATTTTAATGAGTACCTGCACTTATTTTTTTCCATTTAAAGCACTGAGGGCAGGGAAGGCCAGACAGCTGTCTTCCAGGGAGTCGCTCGCGCCCCTGCATATCTACTGATCTACTGGTCTGGTCGTTGTCTAATTATCTGGTTGTCGGCCTTAGGAAAGCGGGCGGGAAAGCAGGGGAAGTGGTGTAGGGAGTAGGGGAGAGAATGGGCCACCACACCAACACACCCAGCACCTGCACAACCCACACAACCCCCACAGCAACCGAAGCTTACTGCGACTCCTCGTTCACCCACATCAAACTCCAGCCCCTGGCTCCTGACTCCTGCCTCACACCGCTCGCTCTGGATGCTAAGGCCATGGGCTACAGGCAGGCTCCTCCTCCTCCTCCTCCACCTCGGGTGAAAGCGGTCAATATTTTTTCAACCCAGATTTGGAATACCTCTCTCAGCTCAGCTCACTCTTTCAGCTCACTGGTCGCAATGGTGTACTCAACACCAGAGCTCTAAGGCTGTTGGTGCTGTTGGCTGGTGGCTGGTAGCTGCCTGCTGCTAGAGTGGCTGGTGCAGCCGGAACAGCGACCGGAACAGCTGATGCTGGATGCAGGGCCGGCCTTAGGCATGTGTAAGCTGTGCACCGGCACAGGGCCACCAAACCCCAGGGGCCACCACGCCAGTGCTTTAATTTAAATATATTTTAAATTGGATGCAGCTGCCTCAGACCGCCTTTTTATAAGTCACACATCACCGCCAGAAAATGAAACTGCCTGGATCCCTGCCTCGGGCGTAGGTCACCATCACACCACAATTTACAATTGTTCATGAGCTACCAATGAACGATTGTAAAATATAATAATAGCCCGCCCCGTCCCTCCCAGGCGAATCTTCAAGTGTGTGCCCAGATTCAGGCCAATAAGGATTGTTTTTGGCCGCGGCCCGCCCACCATACTGCGCAGCTGCAGGGAGCTAAGCATCAGCCGAAGAGAGAAGCAGGCAGCGTGTTGCGCAGCAGGCCTCCATCGCAGATCAATTAAGGCTGTCCCAGTAAGTAATTACTTTAACTTTTTGACATGATTCTAATATCATAGGGCGTCCAGTGTTTATGCAATGTGCCGCAAGGACATTAAAAGGAGTGTTGAAAAAGCTTAAATAATTATCAGGGAAAAAATGTCTGTGTTTGTGCGCCCTTGATGGGCCTAGCATGTGCGTGGTTAATGGAGCCACATGCTGTGGTGGCTGCAGTTTGAGACGCTCCTGTGCAGTGATGGTATAGGGATGGGCTTCCAGTCAGTGAGGCCATGTGGACCGGCCCTTGACGCCCCATGGCCTCCCCAGAGACGCGCGAGCGGCCTCAGCTGTCAGAGCAGAGGGCAGAGCCTGCCATGCACGCCGAGGACAGGCAGAGAATGTATACAATGAGAAGACGATAGGATAAGAGGGGGAAAGAAGGGGAAATGTGCAGGAGAGGCTGCAGAAAGAGACTTATACAATGAAAGGGAGTTCAGAAAGAGAGTATGTCGAAGAGAGACAATGCTGATAACGGAAAGAGAAGTGTGGAGCAGGGTCAATATGAAAAAGAGTGGGGTGTGCTGTTGTAGAGGGTGAGTAGAAGAGCAAACCATGAGTAGGAGTTGAACCTATATACGGGTCATGTGTAGGGGAGGTGGTGGCAAAGGCGGCATTCGTATGGAGATGGGTTGTAGATAAGGATCTGGGCAGGGGTTTGGGAAAGTGGAGTTGTGTAGGGTGTGGGGAAATATGTACGGTGTAGAAAAGTAAAAGAAAGGGTATATAAACTAAGATGTGCAGAGAGTTGTAGAGGGGTAGAGCCAAAGACGTGGGTTACTGAAGAAGAAATGTGCTGGGGACAGAAGGTGACATGAGAGCGAGATGGTGCATAGACAGACATGTTTAGAGGAGTAGATGTAGGGGTGTGCTGCATGGGAAATGTGCAAAGGACAGTGCACGGAATGTTGTATGTGCATTGTCTTGGGGTGTGGTATAGAGTGAGACATCTATATGCGAAAGGCAGGGGCTCTAGAACAAACAAAATAAAGGGGGAGGGGTTTGTGAAGTCATTGGGGTACGGGAATGATAAGGAGGGAGGCTGCAGTGCAGGGAAACTGAGGGCACATGGGTATGAAAGGATGAGGTGTAGCAGAGGGCCGCGCTGTGTAAAATGGAAGGTATAGAGGTGATATGGAGGTTGCAGTGTATGGAAAGGTACAGCACTGGGGCATAGGAAGGATAAGGAAAAAAGGAGTACAAGTTGTAGGAAGAATAAGGCAGAGACAGCTAATGTTTTAGGAAGGTACAGCGGTATAGGAAGGATAAGGTGCAGTGCAGGGGTGTACTATATACACTGGAAGGTATAGAGGTACAAGAACGGTATGGAGGCTGCAGTGTGTGTAAAGGTAGGGCATAGAAGGGTAGAAGCAGCCGCAGGTACTCATCTAACGCCTTTTCTGGACGTTTTATTAAAACACCTTCCTGAGCTCTGGGGGCTCCGCCCCGCCCGGACCCCCTCTTCCGGGGCCCCCTACCTACACTCCCTGCTCAGGGCCACCATAAGCCTAGAGCCGCCCCTGCTGGATGATTCACACCAGGCCGGTCACAACAGTGGAGGGCGTGCTGTGAGGGTGCTGGAGTGGGTGCCATTACGGATGCTGCTGCAGGGGGCCATAACAGGGGCCTGCTGGGCAGCTCAGGGGCTTTGATAAAGCCTGCTCTCTGACCCGGACCCGGTCCGGCCCGGACGCCCACACTCTCAGCACCTGCAGGACCCACAGGACTCCAGGAAACCTCGTTGTGAGACTGGCCACTGCCAAAACAGAAAAGCCGCTGAGAACCCCCCAAAGCCGCCAAGGCAGAAACGGGAGCCAGCCGCTCAGCAACAATTTGGGGATTCAAGCCGCTCAGCAGCAGTCTGGGGAAATCAAGCTGGGAAGCCGCTGCTGCCACTGCCTCTCCTCTCTGCCTCGCTCTCCGCTCAGTCCGCACCCACTCACGCTCACTCGAAACTGGAACTGCGGACAAATCTTGTTACTGAAAACCTTGTCAAAATCTACCACTACTAGTACCACCACAACCGTTATACCGCGTTTGTGTCCGTCAGGAACGTTCTATCATTCCGACGGACACGAAGGCGGTATGCAATAAGCAACATAAGTGCTTATTAAAAAGGGGTAATTGTGATGAACACAACCCCGTGTGGTATGGTGGAAACTGGTACGAATGCCCTTGGCTCTAATCTGCCAATCTGCATCTCAACAATTATTGTCCAGTAAGGCGAATAAAGAACCTCGCGCCCAGACGAATTTGCCACAACATAGCAATGGCAATGAAACATGTTGGCCTACTTTGACAAGGTTTAATACATGCAGTGCTTTTAATTTGAGTAAGTTCACAATTGTGAATAAAGAGAGAGGGCAAATCTAACTGTGATTCATATCTCAATTTTAATTTGATGGAACACATCGTCTTTGTAAATCACAGGGTTTTTGTTCTGGGGCAGATAATATTTCTGTTCTGCTCTTTCTGTCTTTCTACTGGACACACTTATATCTTTCCAGTGAGTGAGCAATCAATGATGATATACGTGGGCATGCTGGTAAGAACCTGCTGGTAGTCTCCCTGGTATTGCGTACGTGAGGTGCCCTCTTCCTCTTTAACTAATTTTTTGTTAGTGTTCTTTACTCTCATGTTTTGGGGGAGGATATTTATTAGTGGATTGATTGATTGCAGTTCATTTTTAGCATATTTCAAATGGCGGTTCTAGGATTGGTCTAAACTAGACATGGTGCTAGAGACTGGTTGGAGGTAGATATCCCCACGTCAGAAGCCTCTCTTGAGAAAAAAAAGTTACAGACTCTCTTTAACAGCCAGGCCCTTTTGTATAGTAAGTGTATTTAACAATTGACTGCATCTCAACAAGTAATAATTAAAGAAAGTTTTAAAAAAAATAAGCGCAACTGTTGCAAGAAGAAGCAAACAGGGAGACAGGAATCATTATTGAAATATACGCAAAGAGCAGTCTGTATTCAAAAACAGTATATTACATTGAATTAATTTATAACCTTTTGCATATGTGTGCTTGTGATAAAGGTGAACGGCGCAAAGTGACAAATGAAGGAGCGAAAAACGGCGCAAAAGAAAAAAAAAGAGTCACGATATGCAGAAAAAAGTTTTGTGATTCAAAATCATTAACAAAGAATAGGAGAAGGTCAATTATTGAATTCACCACAGAGCGTTTGGCAAGGACCAGCTCCAATAGGCTTCTTCCATGAGCCAAATACTCCAAAGCATTTCTTTTGCTTGTTTCCTTGGCCAGCCTTTTTCCTCTAAGGCTCTTACTTTCTCTAATTTCAATTTGGCCAGACCCAATATGAGCTTCTATCCTCCAGCCCCTCTGGGGATAGGCTCCTGGAAGACACACTGCTCCTTGCTCAGTCCTGGGAGTAGATAACCCCCTCATCAACATGTCGCAATCCAAAACCCACTCACCTCCTCATCATGTTGCAGTCCAAGACCCTTTTGGGGTCTTGCTCCAATTCCTCATCATTGACCTACTCTTCCTCCTCATCTTTTGGGGTCTGGTTGGACTCTTCCCATGCAACCTCTTCTCCAAACAAAACTCTGTGAGCTAGGCCACAGTGTATCTGTCCCGGTTGACCAGCTCAAACTCCATCTTTTTCAGGTGGGGCCACAGGCACAACAGCCAGGTAGAGTAAAAATGAATTAGGAAAAGCAAAAAGGCCAATCAGTGAGAAATGGTTTGAATTGGTCTCCGATGTGGGATGGTAGAGTACACCAAATTACTTTATGGCACTGCACAAACACAAGTCCTATCCTCACCACTGATCACCAATGTCAGAAAATGTGTCCCTGGTAGATGGTGGTGTGAGCCCTGGCAAAGCAGTAACAACAATCCTAGTCAGGGTAAGGCACCAGCAATTCCCAAATTACCTGTGCTCACCCACTGGTAGCTTGGCACAGAGCAGTCAGACTTAACTTATTGGAAATGTGTAAAGTATTTGTGCAACACTTCAAACAGTAACAATTGTGAAAAGACCACACAAAAGGATCCCACACCACTTTAGAAAAATAGACAATATTTTAATAACTAATAAGAAGTGTAAAGATGACCATGAGAGAGGTTTTTCAATTTCTGTACGTTTTTGCTGAGCTTCTGCTTTGTCACATGGGCTGGGGAGAGTGTATATTTCTCTAGTGGTTGGGCCTAGGGCTGCATTTGCAGCCCGTGGAAAATTAAATAAATTCTCACATATACATGTATTGAATTTCAAAGCTTTATTTTTAATTGTGAATATTGACACAGTGAATACGTATTATCATAATGTCATAATGAAGGTGTTAAATTACTGCTATTGTCCGCAGTGAGTTTAATGGTGTTGCAATATCTAATATAGCATGTGGCTGTTTTTTGGTGTGGTGACTACCTGAAAAAAGCTAGTAGGCCTGGTTATATACGCTGTTCTTGTTTGTGAAGAGGCTCACCTATTTTGTTGAGGAGAATCTGAGGGCAGTTTCGCCCACACGGCTTGCCGCTCCCGCTCCGCGGGAGCCGCTGCGCACAGGAGTGCGTGTGTTTCAACCAGCGCCTGGACACTGGAAGCAGAGGCAGGGGTAAGTGGAAAGGCGTGGGCTGCGAGTGTGCTGGGACTCCGTTATCCAGGAGTCCCAGCGAAGACCACGGAGTAACATCCGGTCCGCTCTCCCCGCCGGCCCTCCCCCCGCCCACCTGACAGCTTAAAGGGCGCATTCACCACCACCCCCGTGGGACGCTGTTCTTGTTTGTGAAGAGGCTCACCTATTTTGTTGAGGAGAATCTGAGGGCAGTTTCGCCCACACGGCTTGCCGCTCCCGCTCCGCGGGAGCCGCTGCGCACAGGAGTGCGTGTGTTTCAACCAGCGCCTGGACACTGGAAGCAGAGGCAGGGGTAAGTGGAAAGGCGTGGGCTGCGAGTGTGCTGGGACTCCGTTATCCAGGAGTCCCAGCGAAGACCACGGAGTAACATCCGGTCCGCTCTCCCCGCCGGCCCTCCCCCCCGCCCCTCCCGCCCCACACGCCCACTATAAATTGGCTCGTCACTCCCGCAGCGCGGGACGCAGCACGGGCGAAGACAGGGCTAAGACCGGGCCGTTTGAGGCCGTTAGAGGTCGGTAGAGGTCTGGTCTGGCCCACCCTCTATCGTTTTCATTAGACTTACTTCTACTTGCACAACACAAAATGAGTACTAGAGCAACTCGGAGCAAGACCTCCAAGGCTGTCCCTCAAACCAGCGGCCCCATGGATGACTTTATCACCCGCACTAACATCGCCATTGACAATGAAATATCTAAATTGCAAACGCGGGTGTCCTTAGAACTAGATGCTGCTAGACGTTTGTCGCAAGTGATAGCGCATTCAAAAAAATCCTCTCTAGGTCACATAGCCACTGCAGTCACGCCAGAACGCCCTATTGTCCCTAAAGGCATAGTTACACAGGTCGTTGTCCACCAGATCCCTTCTAACTGCACCCCCCCTCCACAGCTAGAGCAATCTACTAATGTTGAAGAAGCCAAACCCTTACCTGTGGCTACACTATGCGCCAAGACTACGATTCCTAACCCCCAGTTGCCCTCAATTCCCATTACTAGTAAACCACCTAAAAGAAAGCGTAGAGCGGGCACTGCTTACGCCCGTAAAAAGGCGAAAATTGTGCCTCCCCAAAACCTAACCATAGCAAGAGCCCCATCATCTAACGCGCCACTAAATGTCTCCCAAGGAGAAAGTATGGGGTCACAATCAACTAGGGAGGGAGATATAGTGGTTCCAGAAGTTATCTCAAACAGTATGGCCCAAGAGACTGAGGGCTTGCAGACCGAAGGGTTAGGTAACAATGATAGGGCATTTATTGAATTGGTTTGGACAAGCTTAAAGAAACTTCTTTCCCCTCTCGATCTTAGACTCTCGAGAATAGAGAATAACTTGCTCGAGATGGAAAAAAGTATTATCGCTCTGGCTACTCTTGGTCTGAAAACCCTTGAAAATCAGGGGCAGCTTCCCCCGGACAACATATGTCCAATTTCCTCAACCCAATCGCAGGATGTCCCCCCTCGTAACTTAGCCGCAACACGACAGGATGACCCGCCCCTAGCACCACCCCCTTCCCGACCGATACCCAAGCCAAGGTCGGTGGCAGTGAATCAAATCCCTCCTGCCACCAAACCTAAAGCTCCTCAACGACCTATAGAGCCCACTTCATGTAAGCCCAAATCTGATGCCCAGCCCAAACCAACGACTGGTACCGCACAGGACCCGCCTCCGAAGGAAAATTTCAAAGGGGGATACATTGATCTCCCCCCTGAGGCTAACGACTATGTGGTGGTCCTAACGGGCGTCCCTCAGATTGGTGCAGACCAATATGAGAACCACTGGTCACTAAAAAATAAAATCATGTATTGGCTAAATAATAATAGACCTATTCCCAACGGCCAGAAAAGCAGAGTACTGATGGTTCGCAGAACTCGCTGGGTGGGCCCCACAAAGAAATCTAGCCCAGGGGATTGCATTGTGGTGACCTTCGAGGACCCGCATACGGCGCAATTTATCTGCTCCTGGCCTGGCCTTGAGGGGTCCCCCGTAATACCTAGACCCCTGTCTTTCTTTTACCCACCTCGTTTCCAGCATACTCCAGTGGATAATTGGTCCATAGTTCAACACCAACCCTGGAAAAGCCATCCTAAAGCCCATAATCAATTCCAGCCACTTTGGAATGGCTTTCCCACTTCAAACAGATATGGTGGACTGGAGGATGTGGATTGACTTTCTAGCCAACGTCTCAAGCACAATCCTGATAACTCTCTTGATCTGTCTGCCGGAAGCCCACTAGAGCATGTACCTTCTTATCCCGTAGTGGGCTTAGTGGGATGCACCAATGGTCTGGGTATTAAGGAAGGGTTGATGCCCTCTGGCATTTCAGTCTTTCACACTTCGGAAGGAAACACAGTTTCATCTCTTACGTCCCCTCAACCATTGAGTCTAGGGAGTGCTGTAGAGGTGTATGGGGCTGATGCACCCAAGGGTCCTCCGCTGCAGTATTCTAAACCCAAACTAAATGTTCATAGAAACGTTGCATTTGAAGTTGCTCCGCCCACCCTTGCACCCGTCCAGCATGCATCTGATCCAGCGGTAATAAAGGTCCTGAGTTGGAATGTGGCTGGGCTCGATCGCAACCTTGATAATCCAGACTGGTCTGCATTCCTAGAGCCATACAACATCTGTCTCTTTCAGGAAACTTGGTGTCAAGAACCAAAGCACAGAGTGGGGTTTTCGACCTACTTTGTCCCAGCCGTACAGTCTCCTGGATCTAAAGGTCGCCCATCAGGTGGTCTATTGATCTGGATCAGTATCGCCCTAAGGCTAGGTGTCACCCAAAGGTCCACTAAATCCCTTGACCTACAATGGCTGTCATTACATTGCAAAGGAGGGAGGTCCCTTGAACTATTTAACATCTATTTGAGGGGCACTAATGGTGGGTCTTCACGATTATTATCCACAGGCCTAAGCAATGAATTAGCCTCTTGTAAAATTGATTCTTATGTCCTGCTGGCGGGTGATTTTAACTGTTGTTGCTTTGAGCCATTGTCTAGGGACGACATTCTGGATACCTTCGAAGAGGACTCCAAGAGAGGTATCCCCATTTTAAACATTGATCCGATTCCCAAATGGACTCAAAGTGCAATAGAAATCAATGCCCTTTGCCTAGAACACAACCTAAGACCAGTCAACGGTCGCTCCAAATCGGATCCCAATGGAGCCCACACTTACAACAGAATTGGTCGGACCTCAAGAATTGATTTTATTATGCTTAATTTTAATCTGTGGGCTTTCCATCAAGACATGGAGGTCATTACAACTAGCGACAGTGACCATAACCCACTGTCGATTTCAATCACTAGCCCATGGAAAGAGAGGACATTTGCTGGCTCAGAGCATAAGTGGAAAACCTCCCGCGAAATCGCTCCTTCTAATTGTAGTAGGCGCCTGAAGTGGGCAAGAGTCTCGGAGGACGAAGGGAGGTTATCGCAAGCGGCGTCCATCTTGTTGGAGGCTGATTCTAGGCTGGATGTATTGATCCCCACAGACGGAAGGACCTTGCCCCTGTTCGTAAAGACAATGGAGGCCTTGAGTGATCTTTTCCTTATTTCCCAGACAAGCTCTAAGGCTGCCCGTAACGGTGCTTGTTCGTCCAGGTCATCGTGGTACTCTTCGAATTGCCGAGAAGCAAAAGGGGCCCTTATCGCGGCAATAAAAAATGAGGATCCTGACAAAGTGAGGGCCACCAGGAAGACCTATAAAAAAATCATAACAGCAGCAAAAGAAGCATACGACCTAAAATTCTGGCGGGATTTGGCGGAAGCAAGTAAAAAGAAAAATGCCAAGGAGTTTTGGGACTTATTAAGAGCCAGGGAAAAGCCTATTGACCACCAAATAACCTGCAACATCTCCGGTGCCGCTTGGTTTGACCACTTCTTCAAGTTGTACTCGATTCCACTGGGGGCTGGTGATCACATTTCGGCTCCTTTGCCTCTTTCCACAATAGTTCCCACGAGCAGCGATGGCCTCTTTTCCAAGCAGGAGGTAGAACTTGCAATTAAGGGCATTGTCTCCAACAAAGCTGCAGGCCCCGACGGAATCCCGGGTGATCTGCTAAAAACCTACCCGGCGTGCTGGAGCAGGCTGATCACTTCCCTTCTAAACGAGGCCCTGCTAGGCGGCGCTTTTCCTGATTCCTGGAGGGGAGCGGAAGTGGTCCCCATCTTTAAGAAAGGTTCCAGGGATGAGCCAGCGAATTACCGCCCTATCAGCCTGCTGGACTCTACCCAAAAAGTGGCGGGCAAAGTTGTCCTAAATAGGATATTGCAGTGGGCAGAAGAAAACCAGATACTGTCCAACCTTCAAGCAGGTTTCCGGAAGGGAACTGGCACTATCGAACAGACATTTCGCCTCCTTATCCTCTACTGGAAAGTGGTGGTGTTGGGTGGGGGGAGTTTGTATTTGGTCTTTATCGATCTACGTACAGCTTTTGACTTGGTCCCACGAGCATCACTTTGGAATACTCTCAATAAGCTAGGCTTACCACCATACCTATTAGCCCTACTGAGAAAATTCCACGATAGCAATTTTGCCCAAATTAGATGGGGTTCTCAAGGCGAAAAAACATCTCGCATTCCGGTCAACAGGGGCGTCCGCCAGGGTTGTGTACTTGCCCCCACTCTGTTTTCTCTTTACGTTAACGGAGTGGTGGAGCACCTATCACGAGATCCATCTGATGCTCCGACCCTGGCGGGGAAAAAAATTCCAACGCTCCTGTTTGCGGATGACACCCTTCTAATTTCTAAGACCCCAGTGGGCATCCAAAAATTGCTATCCAGTTTTAAATCCTTTTGTGATGACAAAGGTCTGGCCATTAACATAGCAAAGACCAAATTCTTTGTGCTCAATCCCCCAAAAAAAGCAATCGCTACCCCTGTCCTTGACTCTGTGCACTTAGAGAGAGTCAAGGAATTTGACTATCTGGGTATTCGGTTATCCGATTCCATGAGTTGGAGGTCACATCTTCAGAAGGTGTTCCTTGCTCACAAGAGGGTAGCTGGAGCCCTGCTTAAACAACAGCGAGCTTCGCCACTGAAACCCATTGGGGCTGTTCTAGACATATATAGGGCAAGGGTCGTAAGCGCAGCACTATACGGCGCGGAACTGTGGGGCTCTCAGAAAATTGATACCCTTGCCTCCCTTGACAACAACTTTCATAAAGATCTCTTGAGGCTGCCCCACAGTACCCCAACAATCCCCATTATGCTTGACGCCGGGTCACGCCCGATTTGTGATCAAGCAAAACTACGCCCGCTCCTATTATGGTCTAGAATTCGCAATGTCCCAGAACTTAAAAGCTATGCAGAGGCTCTGGACGATCTTTTGTCCCATGCAGGATGCCACAAGATCGCTTGGCTCAGAGGTATTAAATCTCTCCTCTATAAATTGGGGTTAGGAGATCACTGGGTTAGTAAAACCTCACCCCCAAAACAAGTATTAAAAAAAGCCTTCTGGTTGTGGCTAGACAATGAATTGCTGCGAAATCCTAATCATTGCAAAACTGTTGCTCAGTTCCTCCTAACTAAAGATCTTCCTTTTAGGGAACCCTACCTGGACTCCATTAATAACTCTGGAGACAGAGCATTGTATATAAAATTCAGGTTAGGTGTTCTCCCTCTTTGCCAATTCACCTCATCCTGGAAACTGCCATTGCAGACGGTGCCTTATTGTCCCTTTTGCGAAGCTAGGGTCGAAACTGCTGCACACATGTTATTTGAATGCAACCTCTACGTTGCTCCCAGAAAGCTGTGGTTAAAACCACTATGTAGAACACTGGGAACAAGATCGCATGTAGAAGCCCTACGCATATTGACCACTGATCCAAGACCCTTCTTCGCCTGCTGTTTGGCAAAATTTTTAGGCTGGGCATGGCGATTACGAACTGCAAAAAAATTGTTGTTGCAGTAGTATTCTTTTATTTTTCCCTTCTCTTCTGCATAAAGAAACCCATATGACTACCCTGCTTTTATTGTATAATATGTAAAAATTTGCACTATTGTATGTGTCAAACACTGTTTTTAATTGTTATAAAATGCAGCTTTTATGATATGTTTTTATATCGAAATAAAGCTTATTCATTCATATATATATATATATATATATATATATATATATATATATATATATATATATATATATATATATATATACTCCCTTAGATTGTGATGATGCATCTGGCATAGGTGGAAGCTGTGTGGTTATAGGTTATAGGGTCCAGGACCCACCAGGGGTGTATTGTGATAAGAGGATGTCACCAAAGGTATTTTAATATACCTGAATATATGTATTTATAATTTTATATTTAGTAGTGTGTGAGTAATGTCGTGTAGTTCCAATATAACCTATACAGGATCTGCACGTTTGGATACAATAAACTGTGGGATTAGTGTCAGACTGGTTCCATACACCCCCACCGGGTATGTTATCCTGTCTGTATCAGCTAGATCACAGTGCCACTAGAATCTCCTCTTACCAAGGAAAGAATAGTTCTTGGTAACCTCAGTACATGACAATCCTGATCCCTCAGTATCGTGGAAACAATGTACTACCTTTCGCTCAGTCACTTGTGCTTACTTACTTTTTCTCAGAGAAATACACAGAATAAACAGTTGGGCATTTACAATAAGGATTTATTGCACAGTTGTTATTCTAGAGTAGAATAGATGTGCTTCAACAACTGGTAGACAGTAGCAGATATATATGATTAGGAGTACAATGAAAGTAAAAGGATGATGTAGGTCTTCCATCTTGCAGGAGTCATGAATACATACAGGTATATAAAATACATGACAATAAAAAGGTGGGTACTCCTACAATGCCTCCTAACTAGATGTACCTATGTGTACCAAGCATGGGTGTAGGTGTTAAGCCAAGAATCCCTCTAGGATTCAGTCGAACCCCAATACCTGAATTGAGAGACTGTAGGACCCCGTCCTGGTCTCGAGTTGGACACCCTGCGAGGAATGTTAGATCACTACGAGCTGGAGTATCTTCATGCAGGAACCTCAGCGTCTCTGGTCAGTGTGTCAGCTGAGAAGTCTCAGTCTCCACTGTCAAGTCAAGTCAATACAAAGTTTATTGTGTAGATTACTTAAAACCAGGAAAATAAAAACCTTTTAAAAAGAAGAAACATAATTATGCAAAGGCAGAAGAGAATAATGGTTCCTTACAAGACCATATAATGTTGATGGCAAGTTGTGCCCGAGCAAAAGAAAACTCTTGGTATACAGGCTTTCTCTCTGCCTTCTTCCCTTTCTCTTATCTTTTATTGAGATAGTGAATAAGAATAAGTAAAAAAAGTGTGGTAAAATGGATTAACTGTTTCAACTAAGAAAACACTCAATTGCAGCCTGGTC
Source organism: Lissotriton vulgaris (assembly GCF_964263255.1). Classification (NCBI taxonomy): domain Eukaryota; kingdom Metazoa; phylum Chordata; class Amphibia; order Caudata; family Salamandridae; genus Lissotriton; species Lissotriton vulgaris. The sequence goes on along the minus strand of NC_141695.1, from coordinate 180,344,359 downwards.
AAGCTCTACAGGGCATTAATGTCTGTGGTCCAAGAGCTAAGAGTTAACGGTTCACGATCAGCTCAGTGCTTTGTTGTGAGTTTTTAAGGATGTTCTGCACTGCTTTGAACAATTTGCCTATTCTTGCCAATTCAAGGGGAACCATTGTGCTAAAAATCCAGTTCACTGTGTTGTGTGGTTGCATGTTCTTATATCATGAATTACGAAAAGTGGCTTTAATAAGGTCCGGTTGGAGTCGAGCAACATCGGACAGCTGCAGAGTAGATGTAAAAGTGTTTCCGATTTGTAGCCATAGAGTCTGCACTTAACAACTTTAGAAAGCAGCTGCCAGTTAGGATTAAAGTCTTTGATTTCTATTGCCAGCATCCTTGCCCACAAGATTTTGGTTAACGCCAGCTTTCCCTATTGTGCAGTCAAGGTAAGGTTGTGCCCCAAGTCCGACTTGGCTGTCATTGTTGTATGATACTGCCAGGGCACTTAATGGTGGTGTAGAATTAATTTTTTGCAGGTCCGTGGTCTTGGAAAGTAGTTTAGTCTGTTTTCGCATTTTGCTTTTTATTGCAGTGGAAGTAAGTGAAGTAAAGTAAGTAGACCACGGGTTGATTTTATATTTGAAAATGTCTTGAAAAATAAATTTAAGGGTACCTGGCATTGCCGTAATGCATCTGTGGTAGTACTTTCTAAAAGACACCATACTAGACCATGCAATGTCCTCCAGGCTGAATTTAAGTCTGACCAAGGGTCCCTTGGTGTAGTAGAACAATCTAAACACTCTTTTATATATTTTTAGGTGTAGTTTTTCAATGGTTTTGGCGAGTTGACCTGGAAAAGCCTCACTGCCGTATGTGATTGCGGATGGTAGTATTGTCCTGAGCACCTTTCTGATTGGCGCTGAGGAGGGGCTTTCAAGGGCTGTATACAATTGACAAAGTGAAGTAGTTATTAATGCTGCCTTGTCCTTTAAGTCGTGCTTGCATGTCGATGCAACGTTTGCAGAAAACCTTGTGCCCAGATAGATATACGATTTGGCTCCAGAGATTTTTAGGGGACCCAGGGACCAGTTATTAATTATTTTTTGTAGCATCCTTCCAAAGGATAATACCTTTGTTTTGGCTTAATTTACTTTCATCTTCTTTACACTATTGTATAAGTGAAGGGAATTTAATGTTCTCTGGAGTCCTATTTTTGAGTTGTCAAGGAGGACGGTGTCATCTGTGTATGACAATATTGTAATCTTAGAATTGCCTACATTTGGGGAGATTAGATTAGCATTGATAAGTGCCCGGGACATATCTGCTGTATATAAATTAAACAACATTGGAGCAAGGACTCACCCTTGCTTTAACCCTTGCTTGGTGTTAATCTTCTTAGTTAACGCGTTATCTGACAACTTGACCCTCACCCAGGTAGATGTATATAATGATATGATGGCGTTGCGGAGGCCGCTGGGAATACCCCACACCTAGAATTTTTCCAACAGGATACCTCTGTCCACCAGATCAAAAGCAGATGAGTAGTCCAAGAAGCATGGGTAGAGAGCTGATGTCTTCTGGTGTTTTGCCTGTTGGACAAGATAGGATAAGGTGATTATGTTATCAAGTGTGGAGAAATTGGGTCTAAAGCCTGTTTGGCAGAAAGGAATTATTGCATTTGTTGTTGCCCAAGCCTCTAGATAATTTAAGAAGGCGGCTGCATAGATCGTAGCCTCAATATCCAACAAGGCAATCAGCCGATAGTTGCAAGGATTCTGTGTGTCACCCTTTTTGAAAATTGGGTGCAATATTGAACCTGTCCAGCTGTCAGGCACTAGATGGAGTTTAGTGCAGGTTGCAAACAGTGAGGAAAGTATTGTGGACCATAGTGAAAAGTCTTCTTTGAAAAGTTGGGCAGGGAGGCCATTTGGACCAGGTGCGCCTGAAGATCTTGTTTTGCTTTGAACTTTTTTAATGCTATTAGTCGTAAGTATCGAGGCACAATCCTCTGAATCATGGGAGAGATCTGACTGTTCCAGCAGATAAGCTCCTGGTTGATCAACTACATGAAGGGTATTTACATGCAAAGATCACATGGCTTTTGAGATGGAGTTGCTCGTTATGAGTTCTTGGCTTGTTTGTTTTTAATGTATCTCCATAGGTCTGCCTGATTATGTTTGCTCATGATTGAGTGAACGTATTGCCAATCATTTTCCCTCTGCTGATTTTTTCCTGCCATATCAGTTGCCTATGCTTTGTTCTTGAACCTTGGTATTTTCCAATGACAGGTCGGCTTTGACTTGTTTGTTCCAAGTTTTCTTTCGTGCCGTAGTCAGCTTGCGAATGAGCCGTGAGCTAGCCAAAATAGTTTTATTTTTATTGATGGGTTTTAATTTTTGTCACCCAGGGCCTGTTTGGGGATTAAGTGATTCACGGATGCCCCTAGTGATGGAAGCCCAGTGAGTTACTAGCTATTCACCACTTTGGGCTTGCAGGGACTGTCCTGTAGCAGCTTTCCAAGATGCTAGGTTCTGTAGATTGACGTGACCCCATTTTATTCTTCGAGTTAGATTTAATCTTTCGTCATTGCAGGAAGTGCCCAGGACCTTATGCCCTTTGCATTTCGGGAGATTAATGTTAAAGGTTTTGCAAAATGGAATGTGGTCACTGTCATTTGATGAATGAACTTTAAAGCTCACAAGGTGATTCGTAAGTTTTGCTGAGGCAAAAACGTAGTCGATGATACTTATTCCCCTGAAGGTCTTTAAAATTTGAGATGATGGTTCTGGATTGTTAGAATCTGTACGGATTGTAGCCTGTGTTTATTTAAAATATTATTTATTTGGGTGCTTGTGGAGTTTAGAGGTGAGTAGGTGGTATTAAATGATCCTAGTTGTCGCAGGTTAAAGTCACTGCTGAATATTATGTCATGATTAACGTGATCCCAAAGGATTTGATCCAAATTGTCACACAGCTGGCGGAGTCGTCTTGCTCATGCTGAGTCAAATCTGTTAAAATAGACATTAATCAGGAGGATTTTAAGGGGGGACGCTGAAGACTTGGTGCTCTCTAGTACGAGTGCTTGAAGTCTCATCTTGAATTGGAATTGAGTGTGTTTTTATTTTCATATTCAAGTGGAGGTACATTGACAGGCCTCTGGAGGGCCTCCCAAAGATGTTTTTCTTCTTAGCTGCATGATGGATCCCTTGGAAGTCACAATTATTAAAGGGGTTAATGACCATGTTTCTTGGAAACAGAGAACGTCAGATGCCAATAGTAGTGATTTTGCTGTATTTGAACTTAGAATTCTTAAGAGCACAGCTACATTCCACAACAGAATAGTTATCAGTTGTTGTAGCTCTAATGCACACTTCTCACTGCTAGGAATAGGCCAAGGCTTCACTCTGCAAAATGTTTGGAACTTGTTTCCGGTCGGGTTGGTGTGCAACCCCCGTTTGTCCTATTACTTTTTTCCTGGTCATGCCCCTTGATGAAGAGTGAGAGCAAGAAATATTTATATTATCTATCTATGAATTGTGGACCAGGGGCCCGGTCCCCCTCCGTATGATATAGAGGTGTACTTTTGGGTTGGATGGATCATGTAGCTTTCTTAGTGGGGCTGGGTACATCGGTGCTTGTATTTTTGAAATTCCTATGCCCCATTCCTCGAGGATGGCCTTACAGTCTAGTACATCTTCTGCCAGTGAAGTTTTTTAAATGTAAAAAATGTGGCTACCCTCCCAGTATGGCACTCCGGGGTAGTTTTGAATTCCACACTCAGTATGTCATCTGAGGTTAGCCTCGACTGAATAGGAGTAGCCTGAAGTAACCTTAGAACGTTGGATCGATTCAATACGTTGTGCCTCCCTTCCAACAGGTAGTTTGGAAAAAGGGCCAGCTTGGTCGGTTGATCCTCACCTAGGCACCTTTTAGTATGGCCTTCATTGTTAGGGTGAGGTAGGAGAAAGTGATTGTTGATCACTGGTCTAATCAAGTCACATACTAGCAATGATTGCTGCAGGTCTCCACTTTCTGTCGCAAAAGGGAAAGTTTCTAGTGGGGCTGAAGTCACCACCCATCTTGAGGGTTGCTGCGCCCTTTGCGAGTGAATGGAGGGCTCTAAGTGTCAAAATGGGGGGTTTGATTGATGATGGGGCCTAGGTCTTTCTTGGCTGAAGAATGAACTAGTGTCTCTGTGTGTTCGGATGAGGAAGCCTGCCGTTGACCTACTTCTGAATCTTTTGTTATGTTACCACTATTGCATGGCAAAGGTTCCTTCTGGTCTTGCGTAGTTGAGAGTGGGAGCCCCAGCAGGTATGTTCCAAATGTCATACATTGTGATGCTAGACTTTGTACTATGGTGGGGGCTGTATTTGGTTTAGGTAGTGTGCAAATTGTAATGAACTCTTCAAGTTGCCACAACCTTTAAACAGTGGATATACATTAGGCGAGTTGTTATCTAATTGTATTGGCTTGAGTAGAGGCTGGTTTGAAAGACGATGTCTCTCTGCTATGTTTCTGGCCTTCTTTTGTCTTTTTTTTGCTCTTTTAGCTAGGGCAATGGGCTATTTGCTGTCATTAGTTGGAGATTTTTTATGTTGGTGACATGGCAATTTGTTATCCCCCGCTTCCAAGCCCAATTTGTGTACTATGACTATTTCTTACAAGGCGCGTGATGGAAATTCCGTGAGGTCTTGCTTTGGTTGCATCACGCCCAGCTGTGAAGTTTCCCCGTCAGCTGTCTCCAGTGTAGTAATCTCTCTTTCCATATCGCGACCAGGTTCTTTGTCTGTTTGTTTTTGGTCAAACCTGCTATGGGTACTACTTAGATGTTGCTGTAGGCACAGCTTTATATCCATTAGCATTAAGTTCAAAGCATCTGGCAAGGTGCATAATTTTTCCGCAATCAAATGGCAGATTCCTTGCCTACAGCTTTTTTAGCTTAATATGTAGAGCACTGACTTTTTCCTCGATCTTTAGTATTGAGATAGCCAGGGTTTGAATTAGGTCTAGTTGCAACTCCAATATGTCGAACTGCCATGCCATTTATTTGCTAAAGTTTCATTTATAGAAGCCAATAGAGAGTCTTGTTCAATGTTGTTTGTAATATTTTTAGAAGCAGATAATATTAGGCTTTCCATGATGCTCGAACTTAGCGTGGAGCTATAAAAGTGCTGGGGGGTGCAGCTCATGCTGCTCGAGTGGGCTCTGTAGATTTTATTGTACATTTACCTGTGGTTTCAGAAGGGACCCTGTTGTGATCTTTTGAAACGTGCTGCATGCGCCTGTTTCATTCTATCACCATGGATGCATTCTGTTGCACAGTTTGCTCTGGAGTAACGGCGGGGTGGCAGCAGGAGTTGGTGGCTTATCCTCTTAAGCTGAATATAGCTTCAAACCCTTACCTGACAGTGTCTTCTCAACACTGGTGATGAAGGAAAACTTGCGGGGGACAAGTTGCTACCAGCTCTCCCCATTTTCAGCGAACCCATGATGTCTTCACCTCACATCAAAATACAGTGAGACCAGTGAAGCCGTGTTGTCTGCCTTCCTCCACGAAACTAGGGGCATATTATCAAGGGATTTATCTCCGTTTATTATTATTTGGCTTATCTCCCTATCAGCAACAGGGTGCTAACACGCAAATTCGCATGTTAGCATGTTAGCACCCTTTTTCTCTACGCTTCCCCTTGCTTCTCTAATGAGATGCAAAGGGGGCGTTCCAGAGAAAAATAATAGGAGAAATGTTGTTAAGCGATATTTCTCCTATTATCAAGGATTTCGCTAACCCTGTTAGTGATAAAAAAAGCAGCGCTAACCGTGGTTAGCACTGCTTTTTTTACACCTGGTATTTTCCTGACTTAGCCATGATATCCTATGGAAGGTGGATATCATGGCTAAGTTTGCGAGCCCCTATCATCAAGCTAACGCCAAACTTTGAGAGATTATCGTTGGTTTTCCAGCGATAATCTCTCAATTGGCAGTTAGCGTGAGGATTTATATCACTTTTGAGATAAACCTTGCTAATAGCAAGTTATCTCTGCGATAATTTCCGTCGATGCTTAGCGTTAAAAAATTCGTTGCTGAGCATCGTTAGCGATAAATATCGCTTCACGTTGGTAATATGCCCCCTAATTCTTTCACCTAATGCATTACTTTTCTTTTTGTATAATTATATTTGAATTTACAATGTTTTGTTATAATTGTACAACTTGTTTTATGAATTATCTACAAGGTTCTCATTGTTATTTTTTGTGGTGAGTAGCTCGAGACACAGCTCGAGACGTGCTGAACCTCATCATTGTCTTAACGCCATTGCGCACGTCATCACGCAAGTCACTCACATTGAAATTACGTGCGTGTGACCATTTTGTTTTTGCAGTTTTCTTTGTAACCTCACACTCAGAGACTCATTGGAACTTCTGCACGGAGACGCATTGGAACTTCTATACGCTGGACAATTTATCATGCTCTGACAAAACGAACAGTTTCGAAATTATTTCACAGACTTTTATAACATAGCTGCCTTTTGCCTGTGCTACGAGTACCAAATTGTTCTGGAATTATATATTTTTATTGTTTTACCTACGATTCGTTTATTACTGGATTTACCATTACCATAATTTTTTCTAAATCGACCTGCTTGGATTCACAAATAATGATCAGTGCTCGCATATTTTGTTTGACAAGTCTGCCATCTAGTGGGCATTTGGAAAAGTGTATTGCTTGTCTGTTTTTGTTTACTTAGATTTCAACTTTGGCATATCTACAAACTGCTTCCCTACACCCTATTCTGTTAGCTGTTTCTCTGTCCTTATCTACATATTTTATTTGATTTTGTGGTACTTTTCTTTTCAAGTTACAAGTCAAGTGAGCATACTTTCGCCATGGCTGCAACTCACATGCATCAACCACCTCCTTTTCTCTGTGAAAAAGGTGAACCGCTCTTACCCTGGCAACAATGGAAATTATTATTTGATTCTTATCTAGTTGCGATTGGTGGTGAGAAATTCTCAGCTAACAGGAAACAAGCAATTCTACTTCGCAACCTAGGGATTGAAGGACGTAATATTTATGTAAGCATTGACGTAATTCCCATTAGTGAAGTTAGTAGCGAACCTTCGGATGTGTTTGATATGTTCCTGAAAATGTTAGAAAAACATTTTGGACCGTGCATCAACGTTGTTTTAGAAAGACATGAATTTTTCATGAGAGTCCAAGAACAAAATGAAAAAGTGGGCAACTATGCAGCATCACTCAAAACTCTGGCTCATACTTGCAAATTTGGTGACTTAACTGACTCATTGATTTGTGACCAGCTTGTTAGATGCACTAACAACTCCAGAGTGCAAGAAAAACTTTCCCTCTAAAAATCCATCTCTCAAAGAAGCTGTAGCTATTGTCCAAGGAATAGAAAACACCTTTGGCTGGGTCAAAGAAATGAAAGCTCAAAAAACCATTTCGGATGACACTCCTACACCAAGTGGCATTCATGAAGTGACCCGAAAAGAACCATGTCCTGGTCATCCTCACAAGTTCATAGATAACGTTTCTAAAGTTGTCCATGGTCCTAGACCTAAGACATATTCAAACTTCTCAAAAATGAAATGTTACAGATGTGGTAGTAACAATCATCCATCCAATTATCCCCAATGTTATGCTAGGAATACCACTTGCCTTAAATGTGGAATCAAAGGCCAATACACAAGAGTATGTAAGTCTGGAGGAAGAGTACGCACTGTTGATGTCTTGAATGAGAATGTTGGTACAAGTGTTTCAACCAAAACGACAATACTAAGTGTACAAAATGATGGTGCTGTAGATGCTGAGCACATTCATATGCCAGAATGTGGTATTGTGATTGGGGATAAATTGTTTGTCATTTTGGCTGATTTGGGGTTCCCCATTTACTATGATTGGAAATGAAATTTGGGACAAAACTTCTCCTGATCTTGAACTTATTCCTCCTGATATTAACCCTGTAAGTTATGGAGGTTCACACATAGATGTAATTGGTTATGTCATTTTGAAAATCCATTTTAAAGGAAGAGAGACAATTGGGAAAATGTACGTGGCAAAACGGGGCGACAACCTCCTAGAATGGAGGCACCAAAGAGACTTGGGCATAATCCTGAACCCTAATGCACACTGTCCGTTGGAACAGGTCATGTTAGTGGATCACAATTTATCTTCTAACAAGTTCTTTGATGAATTTCCCCAAGTTTTTTTCTGATAATTTGGGTCTCCTTAAAAATTGTGAGCACCAAATTATACTTAAGGAGAGAGTACATAAGGTCAGGAAGGTTCTCAATATGATGTTGGAACCTCTCAAGTGTGAACTCAAAAGATTAGTTTCTCACAATATCATTGAGGAAATTGAGTCCTCGGAAGGGTTGGCCCCTGTGGTTTTGGCCCCTAAGGATGGAGGAACGAGTATTAGGATATGTGTTGACTTGAGAAGCCTGAATAAATGGATATGGGTAGATCGTCAACCACTTCCTAATATCTCTGAATCGATGACCATGTTTGAAGGTGCAAATATTTTTGGTGTCTTAGATTTATCTTCAGCGTACCATCAAGTTCCCCTCCATCCGGATTCCAGACACCTCACCTCTTTTTTCACACCACTAGGGGCTTTCCGATTGATCAGAGTGCCATTCGGATTAGCCTGAGTGGCTGCTTGCTTTCAGTGAATCATGAAACTAATTTTAAAGGAAATTCCCAATGTCATGTTTTTTCAGGATAACATTTTAATTTATGGTGAGGATAATATTGAACATGTTGCAACCTTGAGATGCACCCTTCATAAACTGGCTGACAATTAGCTTAACTGTCAATCGTATTAAATGTAAAATTGGTGTGTCGTCTGTAACATATTTGGGGCATGTGATATCAGGGGAGGGCATTCAACCAAAACTAGACTTAGCAAAATGTATTGTTGATGCTTCTACCCTAACAGATAAAGAACAAATCAGGTCCATTATGGGCCTTGCGGAATTCTATTCTAAATTTGTCGAAGGTTGTGCCTCCATTGTTGAACTTATCAGAGTCCTATTAAGAAAAGGAGTACATTTTGCTTTGTCCTCGAAATGTGCTTTTTCTTTCAATATTATCAAACAATCTATTGGAAAAATGCCAACTATTGGTCATTTTGACTCCAAGAAGAAAACAATTCTCACAACTGATGCCAGTTCGAGTCGTCTTGGGGCTGTGCTCTCTCAAGTGGAGTGTGGAGAAGAGAAAGTTGTATCATTTGTCTCAAGGGCTTTGAAAAAACCTGAACAACAGTACTCTTGCATTGAAAGAGAAGCTCTAGCCATAGTGTGGGGTATCAAACACTTTAAGTTTTATTTGTGGGGCATTCCTTTCTTAGTAAGATATGATCATCGGACCTTGGTTCAAGTGTTCTATTCTATGGAAAGTGAACGACTCACTCAGAGACTAAAGCGCTGGATTGAAGACCTTGAAGAGTATAACTTTTCTGTGGAGTATCTTCCTGGCACAGCTACCAAGGTGGCAGATTGTTTGTCAAGATTACGTGTTGAATACACTGGAAATTCTCTTGACAATGATGCTATCAGTGTTGCTTGGATAAAGAAATCTGCCATTCCAGAAAGTGAATGGGAGAATTCTAGGCTAGAAGATCCTTTGTTTCCTAATTTAACACGTTTTGTTATTGAAGGTTGCCCTGATAACTAAAGTATAGACACAATTCCAGTGCACACGTAATAGTCAGTTAATCATATAGGTTTTTTCTTTCTTTGTGCAACGAACAAGCAACGTGAATCCCGAGTAATAAGACAAGGTGGACAAGAATAGGTCTAACCTTTTAAGATGTATTTAGCCCTCCTGTTCTGGAAGGGTGACATCAAGACAAAAAAAAACACATAACCAGCAGACACGTATTTCGTCAAGCGAGCTACTTGGCTCGGGACTCTTCAGGGCTGTAGGCGGTAACAAATGTAAGTTTCGGTTAGCCGGTGATATTTCCAACCCGGCGTTGTTGGGTGAGTAAACTGGGTCGTTAGATAGGATCATAGGCAGGTGAAAATGAATATAAATACAACAACGGGCGGGTACATCCGTTGTTATTAAGGCACTCTGGAATGAAGAGTGCCACACAAGTATAATCCCTGTGTCACGGAGAAACGTTTTATTTATTTTCATTTTCAACTGCCTATCATCCTATATAACGACCCAGTTTACTCACCCGACATCGCCGTGTTGGAAATATCACCTGCATGGACAACTCATGCGTGGAGAAAGAGTAATTCCTACTGAAGGTCTTATATCTAAGCTAATTAATTTGGCCCATGAAGGACATTTAGGAAGAGGTCTTACTAAGTCTTGTTTGCGAGAAAAGGTATTGGTGGCCAAGAATGGATGGACAAGTTGAGAAAGTGGTTAAGGAGTGCTATGAGTGTGGCTCTTGTGATAAGTCCCGAGTCATCAACAATCCTCCACTTTCTCCTGTTGATGTTCCCAAGGAACCATGGGTTAAATTGGGATTAGATATAATGGGTCCTTTTGAACTATTATGGCCCGGAGACAGGTTTGTGATTCTTTTAGTGGATTATTTATCCAAATGGGTCTCTACCAGTTGTGTTCGTTCGGTGAGTACAAGAGCAGTGGTTGATTTTCTTAAAAACAAATTTGCCACTGAAGAAGTTCCCAAGTACATTGTCACAGAGAATGGTCTCCAGTTTGTTTCACAGGAAATGCATGAATTTTTGAATGAGTATGGCATAGTGCATCAGAGAACTGCTCTGTATTTGCCTCAAGCCAATGGATTGGCAGAAAGCATGAATAGAGTAGTCATGGCATGTGTGCAGAGAGCTGTTGTGTCGAGACTTCCCTTGAAAGGAATTTTGACGGACACGTGGTGGGCTCATTGCACCACTTTTAACTGTGTTTTGCATCTAAGCTGGGTTGCTTCATCTAAGCTCAATCCAAACTGGTTACCTTCTATTGAAGGTCCTGTTTTAAGTGAGGAGGAGGTGAATGGCAAGTTCAAATCGTGTCAGGACTCGTATCAACAAAGATTTGAATTTAAAAAATCTATTAAGGTTGTAAAATGGGAAGTTGGAGAATGCGTACTTGTCAAGAGACCACGCTGGCACAGGAAAGGAGCCACTGATTGCATGGGACAATTTGTTATTGTTGCAGTATACAAAAATGTCACTGTACATAATGGTGGTAAATGAAGTATCTCTCCTTTGGTGAAGTTTGAAGGTGACAAATCTATGTTTCCATCATGTCCAGATGTTTCACCTACTTTGATGCACTTCCCAATCGAGACTCTTCATCTTACCCTCCTAGAACACATTGTCTTCCGAAAAGGTGTGAGGATTATGAAATGTCCTTATTCTTTCACCTAACACATTAATTTCCTTTGTGTATAATTATATTTGAACTTACAATGTTTCGTAATAATTGTACAACTTGTTTTATGAATTATCTTCATGGTTCTCTTTGTTATTTTTTGTTTCTTCCTCCCTTCTTTTTGTTTCCTCTGTAAAGGGGATGTGTTGTGATCTTTTGAAATGTGCTGCATACGCTTGTTTCATTCTATCTCCATGGATGCATTCTGTTGCACAGTTTGCTCTGGAGTAACGGCAGGCCGGCAGCAGGAGTTGGTGGCTTATCCTCTTAAACTGAATACAGCTTCGAAACCTTACCTGACAATGTCTTTTTAACACACCCCAGGCGGTTCCTGACCAGCGTTAGTGCCCCTTTGGCCGCCTTTAAAAATTTCGTAAGCTGCTTGTTCAGTTGGTCGTAGGCTGCAGCCTGCAATAGCCTGTTGTCCTGTAACTCCTGCACCTATTTCCATGGAGCTGTGAACCTATACAGCCGTGGTTATACAGTTTAGTTTAAGATGAGGTGGTGCCTTCTCCAGGCTATCCTTCAGTATTGGGAGGCAAATCCCCTTTTCGACTCCTGGGTCTTTCTTTGTCGTGCTAGTTGTTAATTCAATGTCCGCCAACAGAATATCCGAGGGGCTTCCAGAAGATATATCAATAACTGTGCTATTTAATATGTGTGGTTGTGCCTGGTTGTGCGTACTATTTGTTGTGGGAGACGGAGTTATGACAGGGATTAAACCGACAGCGGGGGCGTGGTAACTGCTGGGCCTCCATTGGGTTCTTTTACCTTAATTGAGTCTGAGTTGTCCAGATGGGCTAGCTGGGTAAGCTGAGGGTTTTTGTTTGAAGAAGAAGTCAGTTATAGAAGTTTTTTTCATTTTTGAAGGGCTTTGCTACTAGTATAGCTGGCCCTTTTACTATCCATGCGAGCCTTGACAACAGATAAGTATGTGAGTGTGAATGGGGTTACATAGGCTCCATCATTGGTGGATTTAGTAGCTACCGGGGTTTCCAAGGTTGGTTGGTTTGTCTGATTGAGGCTAAGGTTGGGCACACCACTGAGGCAGAGGGATGTACATAATCCTTCTTGAGTTGTCATCAGCGCTTCCGCTAATTTAGATGTTTTTTGTGTTGAGCTGCGTATCTTAGATTTTTGGTCCTTCCATTTTTCAAGAGTGTTAGCTCGCTATTGGTGGAATGCTCTGTGAGAGGACGTCCATCCTTGGAGAAAAGGAAATGCCCTCCTTGATACCTCATAGATTGTGCCCTTGGCTGCTCTCTGGAGGTAGCGATTTCTCCGAGTAGACTGGGCCTCAGGCGAGGGCATTAGAGCTGCCTGATTTGGCCTGATTGCCCTTATTTTATTGTGCCTTGATTGTGTCTGAGCTCCCCTTCAGGTGTCCTTCAGTAATTTCCCAGGTGGTGATTTCCAAAGCAGGTTGAGGGGTCAAAGTGAAGGGCTAATCCTGGTTGTAACCTGTTTGTAGCAGTGTCTCTGCTGATACTCCTTTGCCCCTCTCTCCACGGGGCAGTCTATGGGGGCTAGTAGTTGGAGGAAGGGGCACTATCCATGTGACAATGTGACAATTTGACATGGTAGCAAGTCAACATATCAGGGGGAGTCAAGGCAATGCCCAAGGGAGTCGCCCAGGCAAGTGTCCAACCCAGTGTGGTCAAAGAAATGATCAAAGAAAAGGAGAGCTGGAGGCATGCCAGCTGACCCAGACCCAGCCCAGTCCAGACTGTTCCACTGAGAGGGGCAGACAGGCATAACCGAGGCTCCATCATATGGGCCTCCCAGCAACTGCGTTGTCACTTTACCTCGTCATGTAGGGCCGCCGTTGTCCTCTGTGGCTGCTGCTGCTGGAGGCGGCCGTCAACCAGCGTCTGCAGAGGATTGCGTGCAAGTGACAAGTGAGGTTGTGGGAGCGCAGGGAGCCTGTCTTCTGCACTACCCGCTCAGGCTGCCTCTAAGTCCCCACAATTGCGGCACAGTTGCAGCTCACCCAGTCGCGAAACAGAAAATGGGGAAACCGGGAAACTCCTGCAGCGGTCGCTGCTGCAACCTGCACGCTTGCACGCTCAGGCACAGGCACAAGCAAAACTCGGAATGGAACTCCAGCGAAAATTTGGAATCGCTCAGGAGTCAATGTTTAGATGGCAAGAGCCTGTGTAATCGCATACTGTCCGTGAAAAGCAAAAACAAACTCCTTTGTCTTTCTAAGCTACATGTGTTGTATATATACTCATAGGTCCCTCCAGGGGTCCTACCTTGCTGAGTTACTGTGTCCGCCTAAAGGCTGAAATCGTACCTGAATTATATACAGAGAAATTATACATGAGATGGTAGTTCTGCTGTGCTTCCAAGATACCTCATGCATAAGGTACGAGATTCGAACACAGGGAAAACCTGCGTTCTGAATGCAGTGTTGAATCTGGGTAAAAGGTCAGACCCTGTAAACCGTTATGTGTGTAATGTAGGAAATGATATAGGTGAAAGGTTGCAATGTTACCTGTGCCTATATTAAGGTACCTATATATAATTAACAGTAATAAAAATACATTGCCCTTTTTAAATAAAAAGCACTCACTGGACAATAATTTATTGAGGTTTGTGTGATCCAGGGAATTGGGATTACCAGCAGATACCACCTCCCCTGAGTAGGCATTTGACTGCTCTGCTTTGCTACCCTGAAGAGTTAAGTGCTACAGAAGGGTAATTGGTTTTCAGTAAAGAGATAATTGTCAATGTACTACTTGTGAAGGACTCACATTCATCACAACTAATAACCACATGTCTTACACATACAGTTTTAGGTGTAGCTAAAAGGTGCTTTCACTTTCTTTCCTCCAGTACTCTTTTCGGTCAGTCCACATTTACATATTCATCCATGCACTGACTATGATTTGTACTCTGAGTCATTTATCACTGCACTCACACAGCCGTCCTTCCATCCGCAATATTTATTTATTCACCCATCCACCCTGGTGACCCGGTGTGCTCTCTGTTATGTTATATATGAGTCTTATATAGCGCAACGGCTACTCCAAGGGAGTCTCTTTCATGTGTGTGTTGGCATCTCAGTGTATGACCTGGATTTACACGACTTTCTGGCCGTGTGTTGACTGTTTTCAGCATATACACCTACAATGCAACCATGACAACAAAAAACGACCCTTATACAATAAATCAGACATGTTGGCATCGTCGAGTTGCTTTATAACTGATGCTACCCAGACGATCCCTTTTATATCAAAAATAATGTTGTGCATTTTGATTTCTATCCCCTAGTTCTTCAGGACCCGCCAGAAATCTCTCTTCCTGATCAAGTGATTGAGGGTGAAATAGTGACTGTGAAGTGCACGGCGCCCGGAAGATGCTCCGGCACCGCCTCCAGGATTACCTGGAGCCCAGATCCAGAGTTTAAATACAATAAGTCATCTTATGATACTTATTATCTGGACGGCACCAGAACCTCCACATCTACTATCACTTTCAGAGCTGCGATGGAGCATAACAATAAACGTCTGTCCTGCACCGCATACTTTCCCGCGGTGAATAAATACACTACAAGCAGCGTCTCTCTGACTGTTAAACGTAAGTACAGCCTTTAACCATTGCACAGAATAACGATCTCATGGCTTATCAAAGTGATCAATATATGAAGAGGTTCATGATTTCCTTCTGTTATATCAAATCGTACATTAGTGTCAGGCTTTAGTGGCAAAAAACAAAATCGTGATTCTAGGGTTGTGCTAAGTGCCTGAACAAGACTTCTATCAGTGTCAGAGAAACACGTTTAAAACTCATCGGGGCATATTAACAAGGGCATTATCTCTGCTTTTGTGGCTTTAAAAGCCAAAAAAGCGGAGATAATCTGTTCGCCCTATTTACAAGTGGGTGCTAACATGCATTAGCTCATCTTAGCACCCTTTCACCCGACGCCTCGCTTTACATCTCTAATGAGATGCAAAGTGGGCGTCACTGGTCAGTACAACCTTTCAAATATCGCTGATGTGCTCATCGCGATTTTTACAAGGCTGCCCCAGCATTTAAGCAGACTTTAGTTTTTGGAGAAAAGCGCTGTTTTTGCCAAATACTAACGTCTGCTAAAATGCAGACTTACCTTTTTCTAACACTGGGGATGGATTATGCTGATACGACCCCAGGGTGGTATCAGCAAGGTTATTGCCTGTGATGTTCCTTGCAAAACTGCGATTTCCCCCATATTACTGGATTTTTTTTCGCCCTGGAGAAACGCGTTGTTAATAGCTTGCTACCAGGGCAATACATTCCAGAGATAGACAACGATAAATAAAAAAGCTCTAAGTACGCTTTGCGTTATTTATCGGCGTCCGTTGATGATATGCCTCATCATTCCTAAAGTTGTAAATGTAAATGTATAGGCATTTATATAGCGCACTACTTACCCGTAGGGTCCCAAGGCGCTTCGACCGCTGCGAAACCCTTCCTGGCTTCCCTGAGAGATGGTCCCTTAATGGGTATCTCCAGGGTGAGACCAGGCATCCCCGGCGGTCTGGTGGGGCCGTTAGTGAAGATGAGACAAGCTAATGCCCAGAGTTGCCGAGTGTGATCGCTGATCAGAGTGGGCACCGAGGTGAGAGAATTATCGAGTCCGCTGACCCTGGTCCAGAAACCTGCCGCGCCGGGAATCGAACCCTGGTCCCGGGCCGTCCTCTGCTCTCGGGTCTGCCGCCTCTAACCAGTGAGCCACACTACTTCACTACTACTGGAAAAGTAGAGTTTGCAGGAAAAAAACGAAACCTCCTTTTTTAGGAAAATTCTCCTTATGTACCTGCAGGTCAACTTTCAAGAAGTTGCAAAGATTGGACATGGGTGTTGTGTGGGAACACCCACAGCAACACCCACGTCCCTTCCCTAACACGCAAAGTGTTGCGTGAACAGGGGTGATATTTACAAGCACAGGTTAAGTCACGCAGGCTGACTTTACCTGTGCTTGTAAATATCCCTTAGCAGGCTGCCCCCCTGTTGCGTCACACAACGTTGTGCACCGGCGGCGCATGGGGCTTGTAAATATGCCCCGTGTTTTGCGAACGACGGAAGAAGAACAATGAACATGGAAAAAAAAGCATTTTTAATGCATTCGGTCTCGCCTTTGAGACCTTAAATGTATTTAGCTCTGCAGCACAGCCTGGGTGCTGAAAAAACTAATGTTCTTTAACATGGAGGGAAAGTAAGCACTAAACTGCATGACATGCCAGGTATGGGAACACATGGAGAGAAATATTGCCTTTCAGCTGGAAATAGTATAGTCCAAAGCTCTGTTTTTAATATAAAATCAGGGCCTTCGGTGGTCATATCACTGAAAATACAAGGGGGTAGATTTGCAATGAACCAACGCAGCACAGTGCATCAAGTCATTTTGCTGCACCGCGCTGTGTTAGTTTGGAAAGCACAGCGATGTAACATATTTACAACAATATGTTGCATCTCTGTGCTTCCCCCTGCGCTGGGGTACAAACTGCTGCATGACCCGGCGCAGGCACCCTTGCACCTTGGTGAAAGTATGCCTGCGTCGTGGGGAGATAGTATTTGTTCAGGAATGGGCACCTTCCTGAACAAAAACAATCTGAAATTACGTTTTTCAACTTATATGTGTGCTGCACAAACATTGTTCATATACAGGAAGGGAATCCTTCCTGAACAAAAACAATCATCAGAGGTAATTTTTTTAATGTGTACTGTAAAATGCAGGACACATCGAAACAGGAAACAAAAACTAGGAGAAATTATTCAATTTCTCCTCATTGCACCTCCCTACACCTCCCCTGGGTAGGAGTAGCATTCACACAAATTTCTAGATTGACGATTTGTTGTACAATCTGTAAATGTGTATCGTTCCATGGGTGTTGCGTGCAGTGCTTTAAATGGAAAAAATAAGTGCAGGTTCTCACCAAAAGGAGCAGTGGGCGGAGTTTAGGGAGGTGCTACGGTGCAAAAAGGGGCGGGGTTAGCTTTTTGACTGTGCCATGGTTGTATGCACTAAATCTGCATGCATATGTTAAAAAGTCGGATATATACGTCCATTATTTATCTCACTAATAACGATATACAAGGCACTTAGTAATAAGTATTTATTACTACCCAAAAAAGCCTTTTAAATATGGGGCAGTGTTTTGTGCTGCCAGTGCATCAAAAAAAGAAATGTACTGGCAGCACAAGGGGCTTGTAAATCTGCTCCTAGATTTGAAAAAAATAATATTGTCAACTGGTGTTCGTATAAGACAATTTCTATAGGCTGGAATCAAGAGATTGCTAAAGTGAATCTGGTATTTTACTAACCTCTGCTGGTCGTTTTCTATGAAGAAAGTTAAACAGAAAAAAAAAACAGTCCCTCAGCAGAAAGCAATTCTGGTATTTTACTGTCCTCTGCTGGTCATTTTCTATTAAGACAGTTATATAGATGCAGTTGAACAGAAAAGAAAGTGCCTAAGCGGAAGCAGACAATTTTTAGGGCTGATCTCCAGGGCCCACAAACTACATAAACATATAAGTATATACTCAGGTATATACTACAGTATATATATACTAAAGTATATATAAGAGGTCTTGAATGATCGAACTCAAAACACTGTAAGATCAACAAACGTGAAGCATTTACCGAATACAGCCAGTAAAGATGGGGTAAGAAGAAGTGCCTGCAAGCACTGAAAAGGGAAACAGTAATCCTTCTAAGAAAGAGCACCTTCTTTAAAAAACACTTCCAGCTCAGGTTGCTCGTTCTTGTGCTGCGTCTAAGAAGAGGAATCTGAGAACAAGGGACACAATAAAACAAAAGCAAAGCAAAGGAAAACAGAAGGAGTACAAGAAAAGAGAGGACATGAACTCTTTCATGTCCAAAGTATGAGTGGAATGGAACTAAATGCAGAATCCAGTCAGGGGAAGGCTGTGATGATGGTATCAGGGCTTTCACTGTGACCACTGCAGGACTGCAGAAAACTCAACTCAGTGAACATTCGTCACTTAGAACAAAGAATGATAAGGTATCCTATGTGAATGTCCTCACACAATGGCATTGAACCGACCCGAGGCCTGTATGCTGATGTTGGTTTCACACCTCTGTAGTTAATAGGCTTGCCCTTCGAACATACTTCGTACATTCTTTTCACTGAGGAGTTCTTGCCAGTATCTGGCCAGTACCTACCTAGCTAAGCACAGAAGCGAAAAAGTCAGTTCTGGTTGTAAAATAATGTGTTTGTCAGAAAGCCTCCACCCCTCTCCCCACCTACTGTTGATGTCAGGATAAACTTTCTGAAAAAAATGAACGTTTTTTTCCTATACATTTGTAGTCAATCACATGTACATATGGCATGAACTTGGACTCAGTAAATATAATGGCTGATTGAAAAAATAACTGATGGGTACTGGAATCAGTACTACAGGAGATCTCTTTTACGTATTCTTATATGACTTTGTGAATCGGGGTAAAGAAAGCACTGCCCTTTCTATCAGTTTGTACTTTTTTCTATGAATATTCATCTACTTTTATTCTCATTTGGGATATTTTATGGGCAAACTCACAAATAGCATAAACGAGTTTGCGAAAGAGTACTTCTGGACTACTGAAAAATGTTACAGTGAATGAGCCTCATTGTGTATAATCTTCATCTCCAGCAAGGACTAACTGGCCAATCAGGTAGGTGTTCCAAATGTACAGGTGAGAGAAAGTTCTAAAGTACCAGAGAGACAACATTTCTTCCTGTTATGATGTTGGGCCACAGACAGTATTAAAATCAAGTTATTTATTTTAATTTAAAGAAGACAAAAGGGCCCAATGTAAGTCTAAGGCGATGGAAACTTGTGCCTTATACTGTTCTTGCATCCTAGTAAAATGATGCATTAGACCATAACAACAAAAAAATAACAAGCATTGATACAGCTTGACGATCTCATATGCTAAAAGATGACCTTTTGATTTTGTCAATACGTTCTTCTTTGACACTAACGTAATCATCTCACATGCAGGTGTATGGCAGGGTATTGGAAAGGTTAATCTAAAATAAATGCAAATCAAAAATAGAGAGAGGAAGAGTCAAGAGGAGCTAGTTCATTTCCCATATATGAATAAATGCAATCAAAAAGAACTGGGTCATAGTTTGAAGTCTCAAGGTTGTGTTTGTGGAAACCAGTAGGTTTCTTAAGGATACCCTCACCCACCAACATTGTTGGTGGCATGCTTCATCATCAGGTCCCACCCAAGGTATCCGAGTGCACTCTGGGTGTGCTGCGACGCCTGAATTACAGCGGATGGTGTTTTTTTTTAGTAGTGTGGTGCAGTGAATGTGGTGGTAAAACTATCTATAGGGTCTATTTTATAAATTAATTTTAATAGTGGGGCCAATGACAGGGTTAAAAATAAGAGATGCGTAGAGCTTTAGGTTTGGACTCAAATATCCTAAGGGTAGGACTACATGTTTCAGCCAGTCTATGTATTGTGCTGACTTTTTCAGGACCAGTGTGAAAAAGTGTATACATCGGTCAAGGTTAAGTCTTCACACGCGCTAAGGTGCAGTTAAAAAAGTGGAGGGAGACCAGTTGTTTCCTCCTATTAATACTTAGATTATGATGTGATCTGCAAAGGAAGTGAGACAAAACACAAGCACAGATACATAAAACATATGGTTGTTTAAACTTGAGAAATTCATACACTCATGTGTGCCACAAGCAGTGTCAGATTTGATCCTTAGTCAATCTATTGGGTGGTGACAACATTTTACACCCATGCGTGCATCGTGGTTTATTATTGGGTTGAAGTGCTACAGTGAAAATGTCCACAGCAGCTATTTTGCGGCATGATGTATGGCTTCAGAAATTGTTGGATAATACTCCCTATGGCAGATTAGCCATAGAAAACATGAATCTCACAAGGGCAGAGTGCCTGTAGTCACACGATGATTTTAGAAAGTAAAGGGTTACTAGGTAAGTTCCCGGATGCGGTTTTCAGTGTATCGTGCTTCCCGGTATGTGAGCTCGGGCGCTCCACTTACTTCAACAAGGTCCACTGCCCTCTGCTAATACCTGTTGCCTGCCTTGGCCTGGGATTCATCCCGGTGTACATGTGATCGTGTCATCACGCGGGGCGTGTTAGCGTCATCACGTGGGGCGTGGTCACTAGGAGTCGAGGACAGCCTATGCCTCAAAATGCAAGGGCGTGCCCCAAGGGCTTTTTGACATTTAAAATGATTATGTGCAAATAATATAGTAAGTTTCTATCTGCATATGCCGATTGTTGTATGCAGCTAAGTGTATTGACAGGATTGTGTACAAATTGCGTCTAAATGGGAGACAGTGCAAGCATTCTGATTGTTGGGTAGTGAAAATATGAAAAATAAAACGGTCCAGTTTATTGGAGGAGAATGCTTGAAATAGAGAATAGACTATGTGTTAGGGTGCCTGAAGGGCTGCTTGACATTTGCAGTGATTATGTGCAAATTATGGTTAACTTATTGTACCAAGTTCGTATCAGCATTTGCTGATCGTCATATGCCACTGGGTGTTATTGACGTTATTGTGTACAACTTTGACACCGGTACCTTTTGGGATAATGGTGCTTTGCCAGCATTCTGCGTGTTAGGGTGGTGTAAAAATATAAGAAGGATTACATGGACAGGTTTAATGATGGTGAATGCTGCTTGCCACTTTGACTGATATTTCTTGGGATTGAGGTGCTATGCATCAAATGTGCACTACTCGGGTGATGCCTTACTATTTGTGGGGTGCATTTCAGGTATTGGATTATTGCCTCAGACATCTTCGTGTCCCGTGTCCGGGAATAGATTACTGAACCACTTTTAGGATATTACAGAGAACCAAATATATCCAATTTCAAGAGTTATTTAGTGCGTTCCATGGGAATGTTGTCGTTCAGCCAGTTTTTATGAGTTGAGAGGTGATAGATCTAGCGTTGTTATTTTTGCAGATGTGGCCTCGCTTTGTTTCTCCTACTCAGTTTCCCGGTGTTTGTTACTGATTTTAGTCATTTTATTTGAGATGGTGTTATAGGTTGTTATGCAGGTCAGGGGGATTGGCATGTCTGTTCATTAGTTCTCTTCTAACAGGGCCTCCCTTTTCTGGGTCTGTGCCCTTTTCTTGGATGTGCCTATTACTTTTTTTTAGGGTAACCTCTAGTTTCTCTTCTAGGTTTCTTGATTGTTCTTGGCTTCATCACACAAAATCAAAGTCCGCCTTTTTAGGGAGAGGAAGAAGAGGAAGAGGCAGGAGAAGAGACAGAGAACGGGTACACTGGAGAGAGGAAGAAGGACCAGTGGGGGCGAACACCAGATTTTAGAAAGGCATGGTTTTCTTCCTTTTCAGTGAGAGTGAATCCACCCCTGAAGCATATATTAATATGTTTATAAAAGGGAATAGACTAATTAGAGGAATTTGCCTGCTGACTTTTTCTCAGTCAGTCAGTCAAAATACTTTATTGCGATAACTTAATATCATACAAAGACAATGGCAAAATACATATTATATTAAAGAAAAATACAGAAAATACAAAAAATACGTACATTAAAAACAGTTAAAATGCAACAAGATAAAAAATCATGAGTCGTATTACAATTCATATTGATAAAAAGTATAAAGTGCAAAGTGCTAAAGTGCTAAAAAGGTACTAAGAAAATCCCCAGCAAGGTAAACATTACTAGCACCAGATGTCCCTCTTACAATGGTTTTTATAAGTACGGTCCCAATATAATTACAAAGAGCCTATTTGAGGTACACAATCTGTACTACAAGGGGAAGTAGACACATTTTTTAATCTAATATTCCTACTCCTAATAGCTCTTACCAAGAAACTAGCCACATGAAACATAATCTTGGGAGTCTGTAACAACTGTAAATAAATAAGAGCAGGTTTAACTTGGATAAATCCAGCTTCCCTAAAAATAGGCACAAGGAACTTTCTCCTAGCGTCAATGTAATGACTACAAAACATTACTAAGTGCATAGTATTTTGTTCGGAGAAATGATCACAGGAACAAGGTGACGCCTTTTCTGGGGTACTCCATACAGGATAAAAACCAAGATTAAAATGTATCAAATTAAAACGAAAGCGAGTTAAAATAAGCCTGTGGTAAGGATAAGTCACCGTGTTCAAATAATTTTATGGGCCATCAGGTATGGACAGTATTAGACCGGCCCTGACACTGGGTTTTTTCAGCTCACATTCTTCCCTCTCCAGGGATAAAAGCTCCTTCATTGCAAGTTTTATAGACACTACATCTTTAGATGTTATAGAATCTGTTACAGTATAAATCTCAGGCCTCCCCAACCTTAAAAAAGTTTCCTTAATATAGGTCAGCCACCTAATATTGTTAACTTTGTCCAGACACAAACAGTCTCTCATAATAATATGGTTTAAAGGCATTTCTTTATTAAGCCACAACCTCAGCCAAGCAACTAAAGGTGCTGTTTTTATCAGGTCTGTGATGTAGCCTTCCCCTAGTTCCATATGGACAGTGTAGGATGGGGTTGACTGTGGGACGCCAAGAACAGATCTAAAGAATTTATTTTCCATCGTCTGTAAAGGATCCACTCCCCTATATCCCCATATCGAGCTACCATATGATGCCACTGAGATACATTTGGCCTTATAGATTTTAATAACAGCTGCAATTGGCCTACCCCCAAGTTTCTTAGAGAACCCCTGAAGGGCTGCAGATGTCCTAGCTAACATAGTTACTCTATTCTTAACATGGGGGCCCCAGTTACCCTTCTCATCAAAGGTAATCCCTAAATAGGGAAAGGAGGTTACTCGAACAAGCTTTTCCTGTCCGCAGAGAAAAATTTTGTGATCGGTTCTCCTAGCTGCCTTGCCCATGAGCATAACCTGAGATTTTTTCCCATTTATTTTCAGATCAAGTGAGCTCATGAAAGATTCAAAGGCGTCCAGGAGGCGTTGAAGCCCCACCCCGGTACGCGCAAGAAGAACCGCGTCATCCACGTAAAGGAGAACAGGAATCCCCTGATCCCCTGCACGCGGAATGTCGTGGGTCACATCCCTGAGAGCAGGCTCCAAGGCATTCACATATAATGTGAACAACAGGGGTGCCAATATGCACCCCTGTCTAACTCCTTTTTCAGAAACGAAAGCGTCAGTGCACCTTCTGCTCGAAGAAACTCTAATTTTTGCAGTAAGGCCAGAGTGCAGGTCAGCCAATAAATTGACTATGGTCCTATCCAAGCCCATTTCCAGTAGTTTTGACCAAAGCTTTGATCTGTTGACCAAATCAAAGGCAGAGGAGAGGTCCATGAAACCAAGGTACAGCCCTGGTATATTTCTTAATCAGCAGGTGGAGATTAAGGCATTGATCCTGGGTACTTCTTTTAGGTCTAAAACCATATTGCACATTTGTCAAAATACTGTTCTCTGTGACCCACTCATTCAATTTTACTAATATAACTCTCCCTAAGATCTTAACTGAAGAGTCAATCAGTGAGATTGGTCTATAACATGCAGGATCCTGCCTATTTCCCTTTTTGAACACAGGGATAATTATAGATGTTTTCCATGACTCAGGAATGTTATCATGGTTTAATGCATTAAAGACCCTGCAAAGTAATCTTGACCAAAAATTGGGGAAACATTTGAAGGCGTCTGCAGGAACACCATCGGGTCCTGGCGCCTTTTTCTTCAGAGTACAGTCTATGGCATGTAATACTTCCGATACTTCAAAGTGCAATTGATTCCCTCTGGCGTTAGTATCAACCTCCTGCGCCCTGGGATCTCCACTGGTAAGACCAGAATAGATGTCACTAAAGTGTTTAATCCATCCTTCATCAGAAATGTTAGTTTCAAGGGGGGAATTTTCCTCCCCTGTAAATAAAGGTTGGTTGACAATCTTCCAGAATTTTCCACTGTTTTTTAATATTGCTGGATCTGAGAGCAGTGTCCAGGCTTCGTCTTTAATCTGTTTTTTCCTGTCTGCTATGGCCTTTTTATATTGGGCTCTACTGGTGGTGATAAGTTCACGATTTTTCGGGACAGCTTTTAAAGCATTAAGCAATGCAGAGTGTGTTTTTGAGCATCTGTGGTCAAACCATCTTTTAATGGGCATTAGCTTAGGTTTAGAAGCCACAGATAGCCTGCAATTAATCTTGCTACATATACTACCAAATGCAAATATCACTTCCCTATCGTTGGACACACTAGATAGACACACACCAACCTCATCCTCAGCCTCAGAAAGTACCTCTTGTACGAAGGATTCCGGGATTATACTATCCCATTTCAGTCTGCGTCCCTGGTCCTTAACTTTAAATGCTTGTTTGTTGTTACAGGGGCCATATTTATGCCCTATAAGATCAAGAGTTACTAGGTCCAGGAAGACAGGGTTGTGATCACTGAAAACAGAAACCACAGTTTTATACATTAAAACCTTAGCTTAAAAGCATGCTGAAATAAATATATAATCAATGATAGAGCCATTGTCTGTTCCCTTAAAGGTAGGGGCCCTTACCCCCCCTCCCCACAGCTAGATTCGTATAGGTTCCATCTTGCTAGAAAGTTCTCTAAACAATCCCTCTGTTTGTTATGTTCAAGATGGATGGGCAAACAATTAGGAGGGGATTCTAGATCATCGCAAACACACATTAGTGAACACGGGTGTATATTAAAATCACCCAAAAAAATGATTTCATAAGAATTAACATTTTCACTATAGACTGACAAAAAATGGTCCAATCTATCTAGACTATGTGATGTACAGTCTGATGCATTGGAGTTGTAAAAATGTATAAATAAAATGTTTGGAGATTCTACTGAAGAAAGTTCAACAATTAAACATTGCTCGGATCCCGAGTCACATTTCTTTAGGGTACCTTTAATATCTAGTTTAAAGAAACTTAACAATCCTCCCTTAGCTCTTCCTGCAGCGCTAGACACTGCAGGAATACAGAAGTGACTATAGCCATCTAGAGAAAAACTGTTATTTGTATCCCATGTTTCCTGCAATGCAATGATGTCGAACTTAAACATAAAATCTGTCCATGCCACATTGCCTACTTTAGCCCTAATTCCCGCAATATTCCAAGTAAGTAGGTTTCTTGATTGTTCTTGGCTTCATCACACAAAATCAAAGTCCGCCTTTTTAGGGAGAGGAAGAAGAGGAAGAGGCAGGAGAAGAGACAGAGAACGGGTACACTGGAGAGAGGAAGAAGGACCAGTGGGGGTGAACACCAGCTTTTAGAAAGGCATGGTTTTCTTCCTTTTCAGGGAGAGTGAATCCACCCCTGAAGCATATATTAATATGTTTATAAAAGGGAATAGACTAATTAGAGGAATTTGCCTGCTGACTTTTTCTCTCTTTTTAACTTTCTTCCTTGCTGTGAACAGGATTCACATGCTTACTGCTTCTATCATGTAACTCTTCAGCAGACTTGAAAGACTTTACAATGCTTTTAGATATACAAATGGTTTTTAAGAATGATGGGATTCCTAATGAAAGATGTTTTCTCTGTATACTTCTATCAGTACAATGACTGATAAATTGGTCATACATTAACTGATCAATGTAGTTCTGGAACTGACATTCAGTCATTAATTTACGTAAAGAGGAGATATAAGCATTTACATTCCGGTTGGGTTTTTGAGTTCTCTTGAAAAATGTATGCTTGGAAATCACCAAGCCAGGTGGTATATCAAACCCTTCCACCAGTTCCTTAACGATGTCTTGAAATTCATCAAGTGCTTGACCTTCCACATCCTCCAAATCTGGAAGATGCTTGACTGTAGACCTTCCTTCAAAACATATAAACATAAAGAATGAAGTAACAGAAACCTCTTATGTCTCAGAAGTTGGAAGGACCCCACTAAAAGTAGCCCCCTTGAGCCCACGATATGGCGTTAACAGTCACTACCCAGGGCAGGATGGCTACAGACTGTGGAGGTATCTATTATTACCCCTCTGGGTTTGAGCCTAAAGACCCATCTGGGTTTGAGCCTAAAGCCTGGACCTGCTCTTCATGAAGGACTTCCTGGGGCATAAAACAATATGGTTACTACAATTAAATAGGTCTGTGTACCAGGTCAATATGAACTTCAGACTTTAGGGACCTAGTACACACATATCATTGGAAAATGTTGCTACAGTTCCAGGCTAGCTCACAGTGCTCCATTTAAACCCCTAACCTTTTCAGGGTAAAAGATGGTATCATCATTCTCAAACATGGGCAGTCTTATTCCCAAAGTAATTGAGGAAACAGATCTACCCTTTCATTGTCACTCTGCATACGCACGGTAAACACAAGAAAGATATGAAAATGGTTTTTCAAATATTTATTGAAACATTGGTATTCATTTATAGAAAACATGTGTTGCTGTTATTAGGCAAATGAAATAAAGCATGATAACCAGCATTATGAGAATGGTAAAAACATAAACAAGAGCATATCGGGAGTACCACCTGCCAGATCCATTGACATAGCCTAATCCCCTCCTGGGTATGTTTGTGCCAAGAAGCCAGTCTGATGTAGAGCAGGCTATCGTCCTTTGCAGGATAGAGGTTAGAACCAGGAAGGCTGCTTCTCAGTCTTCCGAGTCACTGCGTTCCAGGATAATCTCAACAGAAGTGCTCCTCTGCTGATTGCGAGACAATAGGGCCAAGTCCGTGCAGGTGACTTGGACCAAATGTGCACAATTATAAAGAAATATTTGTTTCAAAATCAACATTTTAACATGCATCATTATTGTATGACTGACAAAGTTACATTTAATACAATTGACTTCCTAGTCAACATGTTCTATTCAAGCAACAGTCAATGTGATAAATTAATAAAAATGAAAGCTTTTATGCTATAAAATAAATCATAATTGATCAACAATAGTGATTAGTCCCCTTGAAATAACGTGTGCCCTGCATTTCAGGACCCCATGTCTCTTATTCAGGGGCCAATCTGAAAAATGTAAAACTCCAATGTATAGATATAGTCGAAAAACAATTTACAATACTTGAATTTGCATGTAAACCCTGCTATTACATGACAGTCTGATATATTCTGAAAAAGTCTGAGTATTTCACTATTCATCATATTTGTTGGGGGTGAATTGCTTGTGTCAATGCCTAATTGCCTAGAAACAACCATGCTTTCCACGGATCCAGTGGATGATATAACGTAAGGGAATCATGTGCTGTGTGTCTAGCCTTGGACATGAAGTACAGACAACAAAGCAGCAACGCTTACTAGAAATAAACTGCATAGACAGTATCTTCTCAGTATAAAATTGTGTTAATTTAAAAACACATAAAAAAGTCACCATTAAAAAAGCCGTCTAACTAAAACGTGAAACTAAAATGAAGACTCAGTGCTGGCCCTAATGTTCTTCACTACAAGTGGATGAGAATGTCGTACAGTGTAGTGCTGTGTCATATAGTGGAGTGGTGTGTCATAGAGAGGAGTGGAGTTGCATGTCCTATAGTGTCATACAATGTAGTACAGTGTCGTAAGGTGGATGGGCATAGAGTGGGATACATCGGCATTCAGTGTAGTAAAGTCTTGTAGAGAGGAGTTGCATTAGAGCAGAGTAGGTTGTCATGCAGTTGATCAGCGTAGACTGGATTGTCGTACAGTGGTGTAGAGTGAGATAAAGTGTTGTGCAGTGCAATCTACTGGAGTGGAGTCGAGAAGAGTGGCATAAAGTAGTGTGTATTGAAGTATAATAGAGTGATTATAATAGAGTAGAATGGCATGGAGTGAACTAAAGTGGAGTAGTGTAGTGTATATTAAACAAAAATGTAATAAAAAGAAGGCAGCCAATAATCTTCCACGCAATCAACCCTTATGCCAAATTCAGTATAGGTTTCCAGAATGCACTTTTTTTTTCCAGTCCGGGAAAAGGCCAGTTGCTTGCTGCTGCGCAGTGCAGAAACAGGGCTTTCAGTTAAGCTATTTCAGCTGAAGGTGGAAAACACAGTGGATATTCTTCCTCTCATTATTATTTAAATTGGACCTGCTGAGTCAATTTGCAAGCACTAGCCAGGGGGAAAGAGACTAGTAAACAGTGAGGGCCTGGATCCAAAATGTATCACCGCCACTCACTGTCAATGGTTTAGGGGGGCATCTAATAGCTCCTCAATCTATATCTATCTATACTACTATTATAAAGAGAGAACTCAACCCTTTGAGCCAGGTAAACTCAGGAACCACAGCGCCAATCCACACACCCAATACATCCTTGAAATTGTCAGGGTGTGTAGATGGACATAGGCTACATAAATTTAAAAAAAACGTAAATTTAAGAATTTAACTTTAAAAACAAAGTAGTTGCCTAAAAGTAGGGCCGGCCGCGACGTAGTTCCAGCGGAGTTTCTTCAAGTTCCCGCTTCCCGCTGGGCCGCCGCGCTGCCTGCGACGACCCGGAAGCGGTTGGGCAGCCGGCCAATCGCAGCGCGGCCCCAACCGGAAGTCCCGCCCCCATCGCGGCGCGAGAGAGAAGCCACTGTCCGAGGAGCCCCGAGGGCTCCTGATCGAGTCCTGGTCCCGAGATGGGGGACCGGGTGAAGAGCGGCCGGGCGCATGAAGAAGGCGGGGCTCTCATGTGGTGAGAGTGCCCCGCAAAGCGCAACCGCCGCCCGAGAGGCACGCCAAGCACCGCCAGAACAGGTGAGTGTGTTGCGGAGGAGGAGGGGTGAGTGGGGGTGGGGTGTGCGCGTGTGTCTGTTGTAGTGTGTCTGTGCGTGCGTGTGTCTGTCTGCGCGTGTGTCTGTTTAAGGGGGGTGCGTGTGTGTGTATGCAGTGTGTGTATGTGCGCATGCGTGCGTGAACCTTTCTTTAAGGGGGGTGCGTGTGTGTGTGTGTGTATGCAGTGTGTGTATGTGCGCATGCGTGCGGGAGCCTTTCTGTGCATGGGAATATCAGGGACGGCGACGTGCGCGCTCACGAGCTACAATCTCCGCCAGGAGAAGCTCGTGCCAGTCTGCTGTCTACATTCCCCTGAAAGTGATTGCATAAGTTGTCTCGCCATAGACGCAAAAGCTTCGCTTTTGCTTCGTCTAGGCGAGACCTAAAAAGAGAGAGCCCAAACGTTCGAGGCGGGTAATCTCAGGAACCAAAGCACCAATCACAACACCCAATACAGCGTTGGAAAGGGCAGTTGCAGCAGAAGGACATAGGCTATGCAGACGCCCACCATATACATTTAAAAGTTAAAAGAACCGTGCCAGCAAAGTAGTCCCTTGTGGGCGTGTCTGCGTTGTGCTGTGGGTGTGTGCTGGGGATGTGACAAACGCTGGGAGTGTGTGGTACGTTCAGCCCTTCATGCCATGTCTCATATCATGTGCTGTGGGTGTTTGTGGGCGTGTGCAGGGCGCGGGATTATGGAAAAAAAAGCGAGCGTTGGGCCCAATATTTCATTGTTTTTTCTTCCCAGGTTCTATACATTCCAGCTCCAGGTGTGCTTGCCATGCGCTCCCAGTGACTGTGCACCTGCTCTACTGTTTAGAGGTCAGGCCTGGCGCTATTCCCAAGGGCCGAAAGGAGTGCAAACAGGGGCCATTGTGCAGGAAATGTAATCTCGCCTTAACTTCCGGTGACGCCTGAAGCGCACACTGAAGATTTTCCACTTCTGTTGCGCACAGGCCTCGCGCCTCGCACATCCGGACACGGGAATAGCAAGAAAAGGACTATCCCTCCCCCGGGAATATGTGATGATATTCCGCAAACCAACATGCCGCATACCATCACTTTATAACGCGGGACTATTTCTCCGCAAACACATAATTTCTAAAACGTTTACAACGCATATGACTTTATCACGCATGCCATTATAACGCAAATGCATGTGTGGCAAAGTCATATACATTGTAAAAGTACAATATTAAAACATCAAATATATGTTTGTATATATGTGTATTTATATATATATATCTATACTACTATTATAAAGAGAGAACTCAACCTTTTGAGCCAGGCAAACTCGGGAACCACAGCGCCAATCCACACACCCTATACATCCTTGAAATTGTCAGGGTGTGTAGATAGACATAGGCTACATAAATTTAAAAAAAACGTAAATTTAAAAATTTAAATTTAAAAACAAAGTAGTTCTTTAAAAGTAGCGCCGGCCGCGACGTAGCGCTGGCCGCAACGTAGCGATGGCCGCAAAGTGCGTGATGATGACAAGCCGGGAGTAGCGCGTGAAGTCCGGAGCGCGGGGAGGAGCGGCGGCTCAGGTAAGGCAAAGGCAAAGACGAGGCGAGGCGAGGAGGGGCGGGGGTCGGGACGCGAGGGGGTCGGTCGGGACGGGAGGGGGTCGGGCGGTTGGCCCTGCTTCCATCTGCTCTAAAATTAATCTCTGTGTAATTTATGCTGCCACTGTTTAGCGAGGCAGGCTTTGCTTCCAGGGTTTTTCAGGGCTAATTGAAAGCATACAGCGCTTCCCCTGATTCCTGGCATAGAACCGCCTTCTCCTCTGTGTCAGTGCCAGCGTTTAAAAATGAGTATTTGGAGCAGCACAGCTTTAACAATCTCTGGCATGGGCCAAAAGGAAGTCAAAGTGAAAAATTTAAGTGTTCTGGGCGGGCGGGGGCCTGGGTGGGCAGTTTGCCCTGAAGCCTCTTTCCCCCCGGACAACGTTGGGGCGGGCTGCTAGTATATATATACATACATATTTTGTTAATTTAATTAAAACATTTATTCTTTTAAATTGCATTATTTATATTATTTTTATTTATTATTTTATTTTATTACCCTTTACACCCTAAAAACTAATACCACCCTGCTCCCTTTAAATACCCCTGCACCCCATAATCATAACCCACCCTTACTCCTTAAAGTACCCCAACACCATTAAACACTAACCCATCTTAGCCCTATAAATATACCATGTACCCCAAAACTCAAACCTATCCCTAAACCCTAAATATACCCCTGTACCACAGTAGGACCATTTCTTTTTATCCAGCATTCCTTCGTACTTGTAACTGTCGACCTGATGTAGAGGTCGTTGGAGGGTTTATCTTCCACCTTATCGTAAGTGCTTTGTCTTCTAAAACTCTTATAATGGGGCGTTTGGGAAATCCATTGCATTTCTGATGGAGTAACCACCCGCCAAGCTCTAAATCAGGACCTAAGTGCCAATGTCAGAACTGCTTTTAAAATCTTTTCAATTGTTATCAATATTTTTAGATGGCTAGAAATGCAGCACTTGGCACTCACTTCTTCAAAGGTGCCTTGAGAGAGAACTCACAACCACTTTCGCAACGATCTTATGTTCTATTCAGTTTTCATTATTTTTACTATCAACAGGTGCTTTCAAAATCACATTTGACACACATTTCCTGATAATCTCCAATATTCCTGACTAATATGCTTTAAAATACCCCATTTCCTACTAATAAACACATTTGCTTGTAAGAAGTGATTAATACTAACCTTTCGAAAAACTCAGTAAAGTATGTTGAGCTCCTCAAACTCACACCAGAATGTGCCATTTTTGCATTCTCACTACAGATGTTCGAGACTGCATTGTATACATTACTCGACAACGTTAATCCATGCTCGTGATTAGATTGATTCTTCTCAAGCTCTTTTCCCTGTGTTTTACTGGCCATCATGCCCTGTTCTGTGTTTGTCCCTTCACTGAAGTGTATTCCTATTACTCTTGTTTTGATTTTGTATTGTGTAGCCTTCCAATGCTGATGTCATGGAACTACTTTTTGTGTTTTTTATTGTCGTAACACACCATGAGATCACTCATCTGGGCTCCTGCTCTTTAGTTTCATCCTGCTAACTTCACCCTTACCCACCCACACGTTGCCTTCCCCCTGCTGCTCCTCTGTGGTGCATAAGGACCTATATGGCAGCCTTGGTGATGCCCTGGATGCCCCATTAAATCCTTGTAATATAAATCAGGTGGCAGATTTACAAGAAACAAACGCATCTCTGCATTATAGCAGAGATGCATCAGTTTACTTGCGTCACTCAAAAAAAAACCTTTGCGCCACCATGGATGCATCACATTTACAATGTAACGCTCTAGGGCGCATGGACTGACAGATGTGTCATGCATCTGTTGGTGCAAAGGTCAAGCATTGCTGGAGTCATGTTGCAAGCACGACGCAGCTCCAGCAATGATCAAGAAGACATATTCCTATTTTGCTGTGTCACTCCTTACACCTGCTTCAAGGAGGCGTAAGGTTTTGACGCAGTGGTGTCATAGAAGTGACGCAGGGAAATCTTACAGATTTTACTGCGTCACTTTTACGAGGCTTTCATCCATTGGAACGCCCACCCTGCATACATTATAACCAATGCAGGTTTAATGTGGGGCAAGGCTTTACAATGTGACGCATTTCCCTAGATGAGTCACAATGTAAATATGTCGCAACCTGGCGCATTGTTTACGTGCTGCTCACAGAAGTGACGCAACGGCGGTGCAATAATGTTGCAAGGGGCTTGTAAATCTGACCCCAGATTGTTACAAGAATCTGCTCTACTACGCTGTAGTGGGTTCATGATACCTTTTAAGTTGAGTTTTGAGTGTTCAGCAAGTAGAATAAATATATTATAAACTGCACAAAGAAATCATAATTCTTCTTCTTCTTTTATTGTTACAGATCCTCGCAGGACACCGCAAATGAATGATGGGAATGTCACAATACTAGGTATTGGTGAAAATGTTGTGTTCTGAACTAACTACTAACTATAAATTACCAGCCTACAAATTAGCTTAGTAAGACAAAATCTTCATGGTCGCCCTTTGTGAGGCCCTAAATCAACATCTCTACATCCACTGAGGTTCTGTCTTTTAACATTAGGATGCAAAACATTTTTAAATCTTGGTCCCAGATTTCAATGCTACAGCTTGACAAAATAAAGAGACAAAATAACATTGCATATTTCAGAAACAATTTTGAAAAACTTGACAAACACCAATAGTAGTATCTGATTCGACTTTTTTTTTTTAAGAATGTGCGTCATAAAAGTTCTTACCCATTTATCTAACTTATTCTCTTGGCCCTTCTACTGATTCCTAGGGCCAATTTTGAGCAGTAGGGTAGTCAACATTATCCTTGGTAATAATGGATGAAGGGCATTGACTTGAATTTCATTGACCCTTGCGTCACATATTTCAATCCAGCCGAAGACATCATAGCCCATTTGTATGTAAACTATTTTGCTTGTTCCTTCTTCTACACATTAGACGTTGTGGAATATTCAGAAATTTCATTCTGACTTTTCACACCTGAGTTTAGAATGACTTTGAAAATGTTGTGGCATTCTCAATGAATCTCAAGGAGCACTACTGAAATTCTCTTTGTACATCCAGATGCAGTGTACCATGTTTTTTTTGGCATGCATGTCTGATTCATCGCCGTATAAATATGTGTTGCAGACATAAGTCCTAATAGGATCAAGGCAAAGTCCTCAGTTTATATATGTTAACAGCAGTGTCTGTGTTTGTTTGTCTGTGTGTGGGTTTCAGGTTGCCTCAGAAAAGTGCAAGATCGAAGTAATATAAACTATCACTTTAAATTTCTATGAACATCGTAGTTCATCCACCATTCAAATAGATAATCAATTCAAGGCAAAATCATATTGGGACTTTATTCTCAAATACACAGCAAAATTACTTAAAAGAAACAAACCAAACATAACAGCCACCTAGTGGAAGGTCCAACATTAAGGGGCTCATTACGATGTCGGGCGGAATATCTCTTCTTGACACCGACTCGGAATGGAGGCCGATCAACTCGCGGTCAGCAGTTCAAACTGCCTGATTACGATGCAACTGAACACTGTTCGGTTGAAGTGACATTGTTCCCTATGGGAGCTTGTGTACCACCGACAACCGGCTGTAACACAGGCTCCTATGGGGAAATGGGGGGTTTGCGGAAAACCCTGCACCCTGTTGCAGGCACCCCATGGCGCCTGCCACACAGTGCATGGTTTTACCGGGGTGGTCCCTTAGGTACCTCTTCGGCCATCAACTATATGTCATGGGGCCAAGGGGACCCTAACTGGGGCTCCCAAATGTCACTTTCCAACAGCCTTTCTGTGTTTTAAGGGCTGGCCCAGAAAGGCTGTTTTAAATCGTCATCGTAATCCAAAGTGCGGAAACGCTGTCCATAGTGGTGTACGATGTGGTTCTGACGGTATACAACTGTTACAACGAAGTTTTTACCACGCACTACCATTACAACGCAGGCATTACCACGCATACCATTACAACGCATTGTGCTGGGGGGCGCTCTAGGATAGGGAATAAATATAATTTTATATCCAACACCTTCCCTAGTGTCCATGGGGACTGGAGTTGGAATATACAATTATACTTACCACTATCCAGCACCTCTAAGCGCTATGCAATGTAACGGTATGCGTTGTAAATACCGCGTTGTAATGGTATGCGTGGTAAAAGTATGAGTTGTAACGTCATATATCCGGTTCTGACTGACAAGAAAACTCCATGAGTCTCTCAGAAAAGATTCGGAATGACTTTGAAGTTTAAAATCTGACCTGGAACATCGTAATTGGGTGGTCTAATTGGACTTAGTCGGTTGGATGGGCTCCGTTGCGACCGAGGAGATTCCATCTGTTGGGAGGAGGCTTTTCCCCCAAAACGAAATCGCCCCCATATTCTCTTTGCAGTTAGGTGTAAATTAGTAAAGTAGTTTAATAAAATGTTAAGAGTAGTAGTATTAGAAACTGTTAGTTGACTGTGGTACAAGCTCTGATCATATAATACTACAGGGTGCGTCCTGTGTGTAGTGTGCACTGTTCCTGAACAATCTGTTCTCTGTCTTGACTTTTTCTTATTTTCTTACAAAAGTTTTAATCATCATAGATCATGAATTCAAATAATATGTTTTATATACATATATATATATATATATATATATATATATATATATATATATATATATATATATATATATATATATACATATATATCTATCAGAGAGTCATTAATCACAAATACATCTGTGTGTGTTCCATCATATACATCATATATACATTCACAAAACAACAAATTTACTTTTCCAGATTTTTTTATGGAGGGGAAATCCTTACGAGTCACTATGTTCTATAGGGACAAGCAAATTAATATAAAGAGAGTCTTTGTGCAGGTTACCAAATTTACAAAATACTACTTATGTAGAATACAACTATTAAACGAGGGCAAGGTCACACACAACCCCCCCAAAAAAATCTGGAAAAGGATTTTTTTTGTTTTGTGAATGCTTGTTACCCATTCCTTTTCCAAGTAAAAGGATATCTCCCTCTTCACTTAGCCATCATATATACAGACATTGTCCATCTAGGGACATAAATCATACAATCCAAAATTTAGACACAACTAAATACAACTCATATTCAAATACATGATTAGTAATGCATCTGATTTGAAAATCATAAGAAACATTATTATGAACAGTCCAGAACCCGATGCATTGGTTGCTCTGATCAAGCAGCAACCAATGAAAACACCACACAAAAAGATTACACACCAAATATAAAGAAAAATAGATCATAATTCAGTAAATACAATAAGACCAAAATGACAAAAATCCAATGAGTAAAACTTGAGTTATTAATTTTGAAAGAATACATTTGTATAAAAAAAATATGGTCGCACAGGATCGGCACAAAATCAAAAGTTCAGGACAACTTCGATAGAGTTGAGTCAAAGATGATCCATGCAGTAGAAGTGATGCCTTTTTTCTGCTGCACGTAGCCATGGAGATGCGTCGGTTCTGTTCCACGCAATTGTGGTGATGCGTTCATTCTGCTCCACGTAGCTGCGGTGATGCAGCCGTTCTTTTCCATGCAACAGTGGAGATGCATTGGTTCTTCTCCACACAGTAGCGGTGATGTGTCTGTCTCGCTTCACTGCCCAGAGAATACATAATTGCTGCTGGAGCAAACAACTTAGGCCCACTTCCAAGGTTCCAAGACTGGAATGGCATAACTTGGCAGGGTGGACTTACAGATGGCAGAGTGCAGGGGGGTTTGGAGGCTTTAGTGTCCTTGAGACTTGAGATCAGGAGGCCAGCACACTAGCCCTTTCTGTCACTCTGAGTTTTGGGTTAGAGTTTCAGGTCCAGTTCTTCTCACTTCCGAGCAATACAGCAGCATGGAGCAGATCAGCACAGTAAAACAGGAGTACGGTAGGGTAGCAGTCCAACAGAGTAGCAGTCCTTCAGCAGCACAGCAGCAAAGCAGCCCTTCTTCTTGGTAGAGAATCCACAGATCCAGAAGTGTACTCTAGTGATGGTGTCTGAGTTCCTGTACTTATACACAGTGGTGCCTTTCAAGTGGGGGAGACTTCAAAGACATGTCTTTGAAGTGCACAGATGTCCACCCCATCTGCCCTGGCTCCTGCTTCACTATAGTTTTTTTTTTATTTCTGTGTGGACAGGACACAGCTGATTACGAGTGTGGTGGTCTTCCGACTGCCGCACTCGTGGTGGTGCAGCAGTGGTTGTCCACCGTCTGCAGGATTATGACTTTCAAAGTTGTATACAGGTGGCCGCCACTGGTTGCGCCACGGAGTAGTTGTTTCCGGGTGGTAGCAGAGTTGCGCCACAATGTAAAATGCTCAGTGTGGCTGCGCCAGTCCTGCTGACCATATTACGAGTTCCTGCAGTGCCAGCCATTTCATGGCTGGATCCCCGCAATGAAAAGGCTTCTAGTGCAGGAACAAAGGGGGCCCTGCAGGGCCTCCATACCCCCAACCTTGGGGATAAATTCAGGACACAACATGTGCCCCGTCGGTATTTGCCCAAAGTTCCAGCACAGCATGGATGTCACCATCCATACTGGAACTTTTATTGCTATTCCCATTGCGGTGGCTTTTTTCAGGGCACTGCCATGGGAAGGGCAAAGGACAGTTCGCCTTACATGAGTTCAACTCGTAATCATGTCTGTGTGCGGCTTTGGCACAAATGTGCCGTTAGAGAGCCGATGCAACTGTGCCAATGTTGTAATCGGGCCCATAGCCTATTCAGGTGTTAGTGAGGCTGTGCCCAGCTCCCTACTTCCAATCTGCCAAACATGGCCCATTGAGACACACCTAAGCTCCCATTCTGTTTGGCTGTGTAGGGGGGAATACACCAAGCCCAAAAGTCACCCACCAAGACACGTGATCTGAAACAGGCAGCAGACAACAAATAAATATAATAAGAAAATGAAAACATTCTAAAAGTAAAAAGAACAATTGAGGGACAGAATGTCATACATTCACCCCAGTAATGATATATTAGCCTAAATCCATGTTTTGTTATCTTTCCATGCCATTCCAGTTTGAATCCAGCCATAGGCAAATCAGTCTTGACCCAGCTCCCTATGGTAACAGTCCAGCCCGAAATGCCAGGCCAGGTCCACCCTACTATATATGTAACTCATTCAATATGGTTTCAACTTGGAAAACAGTGTATTCAACATTGGGCGTAGGGGGTATACGATAAACAGTAGCAGTTGCATGAGTTACATATAGAGTAGGTGTAGAATGTGCAAAAGAGCATATAGGTACAAATACATAGACCCAATATACACAAGGAATAAACAGTAGCAGTTGCATGAGTTACATAAGGAGAATATGTTGTTACATGGGGTAAAACAGATACATGGCAACAGAGTAAGTAAGAGGTATAGAAAGGGCAGTTGGAGCTGTAGGCTGTACAGATTTGAGGTAGTTACAGTAGTGTGTGTCAACTCAGGAAACAGTGAATGCAACAGAGTACAGATACATGGTTACAGAGTATATAGGACTCATGCGGTGGACAGTAGGAAATTAATATCAGCATGGTTTGACAGCCTAGTGAATTGCATGTATGTGCAGGAGCTTGTAAATATTACACCACAGGCAGTACATTTTGGCTCATGAGCTGCGCTTATGTTCAGTGCGTGTACAGGGTGGTGGTAGTGAAATGCATTCATTAAATGGGCAAACAACTTGACCACACTCACCACAAAATATCCTTCCTTTGTCACACGTATGACAATAAGATGTCACACTTGAGCACTGAAAACACAGAAATGTCCCACTTCTGGAATCAGAAAATTTGGCAGCAATGCATGCTAATACTTAGGGCCTGATTCCAATCTCGCTCGGAGGTGCTCCGGACGGCATCCGTCATGGGTGACTCCGTCTCGTATGCGTGATTTCTGGACAACTCCTACCGCTTTACGAGCGAGCAAGTACGATGCGAGGATCACCTCGAGCTCCGACCAACTCCTACCGGTCAGCGATGCTGTCCGGACAACTCTGGCTACATCGAATCGCACCGCGCAATGGGTCTGATTGCCGATTGACCAAGTACGATGTGCGCATTGAGCAGCCAAATTGACTCGGATCCTCCGACTCGAAAAAGATCTGGGAAGTGGAATTTGGGGGTCTGTAGCTGACCCCCCTTCAACCTGGGACCTACAACTCGATCACTGGGGATTTCTTAAGGGTCCCCCCTACAAATGCATGCACGGTGCGGGTGGGAACAAGGCGTCCCCGTGACAGGGGGTCCCCTTGTCTGAGACGTGAGTGTTTTGTCTATTGGAGCCTATGTATGCAACGTACACCAGGCTCCCATAGACATTAATGGGGCTCTGAGCTACCAAAGTCCGTCAGCGCTGCAGCCCATAGTACTCTGTTGCTCAGAGCCCAGGAGCACGAGTCAGTGGGAAAGCTCCACAGACGCAAGTCGGTCGGAGGGCTTCCCCATTTAGATCGGAATTGGGCTCTAAGTGTGGGTCACGTTATTTAGTTTGCGAGAAAGTGCCACTCATTACCGTTAATGTCACTCATAATTGTACTGAAGTTATGAAAAATTCACCCATAAGCAATCTAAAACCTTGTCAGTTATGGTTGGGA
The DNA here is from genome assembly GCF_964263255.1 of Lissotriton vulgaris. NCBI lineage: Eukaryota > Metazoa > Chordata > Amphibia > Caudata > Salamandridae > Lissotriton > Lissotriton vulgaris. The sequence continues at coordinate 180,305,167 of NC_141695.1, read as the reverse complement.
CTGCGAGGATCAGGCAGTTTGCATGCCATCAGGGGATCAAGCGGTTCAAAAGGTGGTGGTGATGGACGGAGCATCTGAATCAATCAAACACTCACACCCAGTCAAAAGATCTGGGTTTAATCCATCACCGTTCTTTAGCCCACTCTGCCACCCAAGTTCAGACATGGCTATATGCAAATCAGTCTGATCCTGTGCCTGATGGGAACAGTCCAGCTGAACTGCCAAGCCATGTCTTCCATGGACCGGAAACAAGCTTCCGAGGACCAGTTCCTGGCATTCCAGCCGTCTTCAGCCCGGCTTGCTTGAATCCAGTGGCAAAGTGAGCAAGGGACTCACGTCTGAGCATACCCTGCCACACATATGGCGGCCAAAAGCGATACCAAAAGGGGTGGTGATGGACGGAGCATCTGAATCAATCAAACACTCACACCCAGTCAAAAGATCTGGGTTTAATCCATCACCGTTCTTTAGCCCACTCTGCCACCCCAGTTCAGACATGGCTATATGCAAATCAGTCTGATCCTGTGCCTCATGGGAACAGTCCAGCCTGAACTGCCAAGCCATGTCTTCCATGGACCGGAAACAAGCTTCCGAGGACCTGTTTCTGGCATTCTAGCCGTCGTCAGACCGGCTTGCTTGAATCCAGTGGCAAAGTTAGCAAGGGGCTCACGTCTGAGCATACCCTGCCACACTTATGGCGGTCAAAAGCGGTACAAAAGGGGGTGGTGATGGACGGAGCATCTGAATCAATCAAACACTCACACCCAGTCAAAAGATCTGGGTTTAATCCATCACCGTTCTTTAGCCCACTCTGCCACCCAGTTCAGACATGGCTATATGCAAATCAGTCTGATCCTGTGCCTCAAGGGAACAGTCTAGCCGGAACTACCAAGCCATGTCTTCCATGGACCGGAAACAAGCTTCCGAAGACCGGTTTCTGGCATTCCAGCCGTCTTCAGCCCGGCTTGCTTGAATCCGGTGGCAGAGTGAGCAAGGGACTCACGTCTGAGCAAACCCTGCCACACTTATGGCGGCCAAAAGCGGTACAGTTTGGGCTGGACTGTTCCCATGAGGCACAGGATCAGACTGATTTGCATATAGCCATGTCTGAACTGGGGTGGCAGAGTGGGCTAAAGAACGGTGATGGATTAAACCCAGATCTTTTGACTGGGTGTGAGTGTTTGATTGATTCAGATGCTCCGTCCATCACCACCTCCTTTTGTACCGCTTTTGGCCGCCATAAGTGTGGATCGGATTTTAGCATACAAAGTTGCTGACAAGAAGGCTAACACATTAATCAAGGAAATTAAAGGACCAAATAATACTGTATATAACCATTCGGCGCAGATATTGGAACAATTTGTTAGTTATTATAAGAACTTATATACTACAGAAAACCACCCTACAAAGAATAATATACAAACATATATCAACAATAATATGGTGGTTAACAGAGAAACAGAAGGAATAGGGCAACTGGCTGAAAATGTTACTTATTTAGAGAAAAGACTTGCATAGCCTCTCTTCCTTCTGGCAAGGCCGCTGGGGAGGATATGCTGCATATAGAATTCTATAAAAACTGTATTGATGATTTACTCCCTCTTTTCAGCTCAGTTATTAAATCAATCGGAGAAACTGGGAAAGCCCCCAATTTGTGGAATACAGCTAAGATTGTTTTCTCTCTGAAAAAACATAAACCCGCGGATGAATTTAGGTCATATTGACCCATTTCACTTATCAACGCGGACACGAAAGCATTTGCGAAAATTGTAGCTATGCGACTTGCTCCTTTTATGCCAAAACTAGTCAATATACAACAACATGGATTTGTATTGAGAAGGGATACCACAGCCCATTTAAACCTGACGATAACTGCTTTTGATGTGGCAACAACTAGCTCCACCCCACTTGGTATGGTATTACTAGATGTCAAAAAAGCATTTGACCGAGTGGGGTGGGACTATCTATGGGCTGTGATGAAGACATATGGCTTTAAGGGTCAATATTTAGGATGGATACAGGCGCTGTATGATCAACCCACAGCGGATATTAGCTATGCAGGTATGACATCCTCCAATTTTGAGATAGCTAGGAGGCACTCAGCAGGGGTGCCCTTTGTCACCCTTGCTGTTTGCACTTTCAATGGAGCCATTCATAAATGTATTACTGACCCAATCTAACATTATTCCTTTTGAATATGGTTTAAACACTCTTAAAATTACCGCATATGCGGCCGATATCGCTATTTATTCTACAGATGTGGAAAAGGCTCTTGTAGGGATAACAGAGGAGGCTAACAAATTTGGGAAAATCTCCGGCTATAAACTAAATATAAATAAAACACATGTCATAGTGAATTATAAACCTCAAGCCCCCGTACAAGGAATGTGTAGCACTGCTACATATATTGGAGTCAAAATATTATCTAAAATAAAGGAAATAATCACGCTTAATTATGATTCTTTTAAATTATATTATTTTGCAACAATTTTTGGTCGATTTCGTAGTTTGCTTAACCTTAATAATCAGTTTTACTTTCATCAGTTTATGTTGGGCACATATTGTAATCAATTCTTGGCAAGAGTCAACAACCCTAATTATTTTAAAAGGGTCAAGTTTAAGACTGCTAGGGAGACAATTCAAATATGGAATCTGATTCCGACCATTAGTAAAACTTCTTTTTATCATTCTAACAATACCTTTCTGGGGTAATCCGGGACTTCCTGAAATCTTCAACGACGGTGCGGGGACCATATGGGCCAGTTTTGGAATTAACACTCTAGGTGACTTATATGGTCCTGATGGGTTCATGGACTTTGCAACACTTAAGCTTCTTTACAATTTGAATGACTCTATGCGGTTTAAATACATACAAATATGGGATTTTTTAGTTAGAAGATGAAGGTGAGGGAAGTTAGTGACTCGGACATTTGGACCTGTCATTATTCTGAAAAGATTAAATCATTTATTAGTGAGGTCTACAAATACCTTAATCAATATAAGGCTGATGACTGTATGAAACTTGCCACAAAATGGACTACTAAATTAGGCATTAATATAACATCCAATCAGATTGCTAAAGACTTCAATTATATAAAACTATATGCTTTTTGTAGTACACCCTGCAAAGAATAGCAAAATGGTCTCTGAATGGCCCAGTAAGTGATCGTTTTAAATGCCGTAAATGCGATTTAGTGGCAGCAGATTTGGAACATATGTTTTTTACATGCCCGGCACTGTCCGAGTTTTGGATCGTACTGGAAAATGTTCTCAATCAGAAACAGATCATCTTTTCTCCCCTCTCAGTAACTACGGTCCTGCTAGACATCCAAACATTAAATTGTCCACAAAAAGATCTAATTACTATTTTATTCGCGTGTGCCAGATTGACCATCGCAAGGGGCTGGATCTCTTTGAAACCTCCAAATGTTATGGAATGGTGGATATTGGTGAATGAAATCTGTACCATGGAGTTAGCATTAGCTAAAAAGATGGGAGTATGATCAATGATGAAACGAGATAAAATTTGGGGAACTATAAGTTAAATAGTATTTTTACTATAATTCTTCCTTTGTGTCTAACTGACTATAAGGTTTAAATACTGTTAAGGCAGAAATGCAACTGATTTTATTTTTGTTTATTATAAATCTTTTGAACGGCCGAGTGCTTTTGAAATGTAGTAAATTGCACCTCTGTACGGATATGTAATCGATGTAGTGTTTAATTGTATGCTTCTGCTGAAATCAATTTCATTTTTTGTTTTTTTTTCTCGTGTTGTCAATAAAGAAATTTTTTTAAAAATGAGGGAAGCTCTAGTCACCCCCATTAGCCAAGGACCCATAAACCTCACCCACCAGCCTGTCCTCTACACCTACTGTAATATAAACACTGGTTGCTAGCAGCCCTCCACCCTTCACTCTGACATTTCCCAGACCTTGCCAATAGACCTGGCAGCAAAACGTCCATGGCCAAAGTCCCCAAACATCCCTCTTCTCTAAAAGCATAGAAAGAGGAGTATGAAAGTGTGTATTCATCCTTCTACTCCAAATTCAGCTTGGCAGATTGGGAAACAATTAAATCTCCAAGCCATTCTGAGTCTATCAGTCCTATTGGTAGTTTGGAAGTCTTCCAGTTATAATAGGAGTCTGGATTGATAGTTATCGAGCATGGTAAGGCATGCACGGGTACCTAATAAGTAGACAGGAATATTTATTGTGAATCCAATGGTCCAATGTGTATGCATCTGTCTCTTCCCTGTCCTCACTAGAGGGACTAGAGCAAAGAAACTTCCATCTCCTGTCCCACACACACACAGGTGGAACAAACATGGATACTTGTCCAAGACTTGGTTGGTTGGTTCTGATTACTGGCAGGTATGACAGTCTGTATTTAAATGTTTTTTTAATGCCACAACCCACACAATAAGACCCAATAAGACCCAGATTACTAATGCTTTGTTCGGGGTTTGCAGCATAAATGTGATACTAACCAGGCACAACGTTTTGGAATGGTATTCACTATCCAATACAGACTAGGCTTTGTGTTGGAATGTTCACCAAAGTAATGAAGATTGTGCAATGCGTTACTTTGACTCAAGGGGGCGTTGAGTCAAGCAATGGGTTTTAACACAAATCTCTATATACTAACATTCATAGACAAGGATTTCCACCAATGCCTTATACCTCCTCAAGTCATGCATAATGAAAAGAAATGTTTTCATTTCTCCTACTTTTTCCAACTTTGAATGTGCGCTGCATTGTACCGCAAACACAAAAAGTAGAAGGATTATTAAAAGATATTTATTTTTTATACTGGAAAAGTTCCTTTCTAGTACAAAACCTAGGGGACTAATTTACAAGCCACTTGCATCGCTGGTTTGTCAGTTTTCTATGACACTCCGGCGGTGCAGAGTGCATACCCATATGTATGAGGCCATGCAAGGACACTTTGAGTGGCTTTGCATGGCCTCGTAGATACGATGTATGGCAACACAGTGCAAGTCGCTGCGGTGACTTAGACTGCATCAGGGAGGCATTCCATTGGCATTGCCGATTGGTGTCCAACACAACACCCGTGGACTTTGACGCATTCCAGGATTTGCAGAGATCTGTAAACTTGGGCATGCGTCAAAACTGAATTCCTCCCCAGGGCAGGCATAACGGTTAGAAATATGTTTAATTCTCCTAATTTTTACTCTTTCTGTGTGTGATGCAAATGTAAAATGTAATTATAATAGCCAGTAGTGCACAGGCTAGTGTATTTAAAAATAATTTGTCATGTCTGTGAGACCTACTGGACTCCTAAAAATTCATGCTCCATGAGGTAGTGGAGGTGGAGCCATCCCTACAGTGACACTCTAAGAGAATAGAAAACTGAGTGCCTCATTTCTGAGACTCCTTGCGCCTCCAGAACGTCACTTGTGTTGACATTCCGTGGTGCAGAAGCCTGTGCGATATTTATCAGGCAGCACTAAGCCACTTTTTTGGGCTTATTGCTGCCGGATAAATATCAGTCCCTTTAACGCAGTATTCTGCGTGAAAGAGCGTGCAATAGGTGTTGCTGGGGGCGTTCCCAGTGACATCCACAGCCTTTTGACACTGCCCCAGATTTACGAGCAATTGGAAATGTGAGGCAGCACCAAAAGCTTACGCCGCCCTAGGGGAGGCATAAGGGAGGTACAATGAGGAGAAACATCTTTATTTCTCCTAGTTTTCCTTTTTCTATGTGTGCTGCATTCTGCAGCACACATAGAGAGAGGAAAAAGCCTCTTGTGATAGTTTTAGTACAGCAAGGTGTCCCTTCCTGTATGAAAATAATCATCCCCGCAACGCAGGCACAATTGCACCATGGTGCAATGGTGCCTGCGTTGGCGCACGACATCCCATTGTGCGCCGGCACAGGGGAAAAGGACAGGAATGCACCGTATCTTATAGATATGGCGCATTCCTGCCCTTTTCTTTTGCCGTATGGCACTGCAGCAAGAAGGCCTGCTGCGCTGCTCCACCGCAAAACCTCATAAATGAGGCTCTCAGTGTTCACCCTTTGTTTCTTAAAACAGTGGGGCTATGTATAAAGGACTCAATTACCCTGTTTTCCCCAGCACTCACTACACCAAGGGTTATTGTCCTCTCTTGCACCTATTAGGCTCCCTGCACTCCTCCGATGATGGCCGGCCCTGAATCGGGCTGTATTTTATGTTGTGGGAGGAAGTCATTTGATCAGAATCACATGGTCCTTAAAGAAAGAGTGGCGGAGTATTGAGAAATATAGTTCTGCTTCCAAAATTCAATTTGTTTCTTTGGTTCCTAACGGGAGAGCTCGGCAAAGGACTCCCAAGATCCCCTGTTGGTAGTGAAGGGGTCACATGTGGGTATGGGGAGAGATGAGAAATGTAGTCCCATCTCCTCATATATGCGGTCTTGTTGATCTATGGAGAGCAGTGCAAGGCAATGACAAAGAGGGGGAAGAGAAAACTTAAAAGCCCTGTACTAAGGGGAAAGATAAAAATGTTTTTAGGATGCAATGATGTGAATAATATGGTGAAAACATACACCTATGTACAGACCCAGTGTCAGACTGAAATCCATATTAATTAGTGTAGATGCTAATGGATGGTGAGCTGTAATAAATATTATTGTAGCACATTCCACCAGGGGATGTCATCATTCAGTCTTTTTTTTCCGTGTAGATAATTTATAAATCCAACGCTGTTCCTTCTCCAGGCGTCACATTCACTGCTGCTTGTAGTCAAGCAAGTCATGTTTGTTTATTTCTGAATGACACTGTTCTCAAAAACAATTCTCTAGCAGTATTGAAACGTTTCTTCAAGAGCCTTCTGCTTGCATGCAGTATTGCATTTATTCACAAACCTTCACTGTTGTTCCTGTAACAAGTTGTACTGAGACTTCCTAATGGCATTAGGACAGAGAGAGCTGTATCATACAAATGCAGTGGGTTAGTGCTTCGATTGTAGGGCTGAATAAGGATTTTAAAGGTTTATTCTGATTTGTAGAAAATGTACTTCTTCACTCAAACTACAATGATTCTGCACTTTCCGTAAGGCTCCATGAGATGATTTCCTATATAAACCCTTCAAATTGAGGTGGGCCATGAGAACTTTTCCATTGTACTAGGGTTGCTGTCCAATTTCTTGCTCATTTACTGAATATTTGGGACTTAGTCTATTTTTGATTTTTCCTGTTATTCTCCATTGTTCTATTGCTAAGATCCTTCATGTAGATGATTTTATGCAATTAGCTGAGATTTGATGCAAAAGTGGCTTTAATGATTCTGTATTGTTCTTAATATTCTTTTGTAGTAAATACATTTCTGATTCCACCATAAAACTCATGTCTTTCTATAGTTGTACCTTATATTGGGACACGTTGCCTCCTGAAATGAAGGTTAGCACCGTCCCTGATCCATCCAACCACTGTGGGCGCTTTGGGGACTGTCATTTTCTGAGTACAGCGCGCCCACAATGCACACTAGCACGCTTTAGTGCAGACATCGAGAAACCTGAATAAAGTATAAATACATCTGATATTCCAAGGATTGAGAAACAAAGAAACAAAGAAAGAAAAGAGTTCCCTCAAATCTCATTATCCATTTAATACTATCTCTTATGCCTTCTTTTTTCCTGAACTTAATCTCCCTAGTTCACATTGTATTAATTTTAAGCTGGATTTCTAGCTGTTTTCTTTCCTAATTAATCCTATTTATTTTTTCAGGAAGAAAAGCCCTTGTTAATGCCATTCTCAATACATGAAATGGGAGCTGGGAACGTGGCTACTCTTGAAGGTTCTGGAGGTAGCATGTAAACAGAATTATGCTCATAATAGATATCTCTTTTGCTTCTCATTTCAGATATGGAATCTCCAAACTGGCTACTTCTGGTCATTATAGGGGGAGCATTCACAGGTGCTGTTGTCCTGGCTGGGCTGTCCTTGTTGGCCTGGAGGATGATAAGCAAGAGAAGAAGGCAAGTTTCTCCTTTTTGAATTTAGGCAAAATATTTTCCCAAATCCATAAACTCATGTGAGCAAACCAGTAAAACTGAGGTCCATAACATAAGAAGTTTCCAGTTCCTGCCTGGGACAATTATCCAGCAATCTCCTCGTTAAAGTGGTATATATGTACACACACTGCATGCACATTCAATCCCTTTGTATTCATATGGGAAACCTCATGCTCTCCAATCCTATGCTTATAGGCGCAGCTGTAGATTTACTCCAAAACTCATTTATGAGTTTCCAACCCCCCTGAAGCAGTTTCTTATTTATCTCCTTTCAAACTCCTATTCACGAATTTAAAATTAATTATGCAATCCATTAGGCAGGTATACACAACTCCTTGCTCATAATCATGTAGTCATGCTGATAAGGGCGAGTGTAGTCAGATTTATGCTTGCAGATATCTAGCCATTTTAGGATTTAATTTTGACATAGTAGTTATAAATTGAGGTTCTGTACATGTTTAGACTCCTCTGGAAGATGTATTAAAAGAAAGGGTATAAAGGAGATGAGTAAACCAAAATTTAAGAGCTCAGAAATTCTGTTGGTCCTTAGTTTTGTCACAGAAAGATAAGCCCTAAGCTGAGAATGGCATGATGATGCAGGATGAGCAGTTATTTGCCCTTTAATGTTATTGTCCTGATTCACAAAGGTAAATTAACTCTTTTGTGTACTTGTCCTATTTTCTTTGCTATTCAAAGTTAACAGTAAGTTCCCAATGGTGGAGATTTCGCAGTTGGGGTGGAAAACTCTGCACATAAAAAGACAGAAATGTTTGGGGAATAGCACAAAATAGTAAGGCCCAGATTGAACATTTGTTCATGCAAAGCAGCAAGACAACTGTGCTGCGTGAAAGGGAGAGGGCAGGAATGCACCATGTATAGCACAATATGGTGCACTTCTGTTCTAAGCCTGAGATGGTCCAAAATCTGCAGCCTAGCGCCAAAGCAGACACCCATGGGCCCTGGTGGGCCATAGTACAAGGGTGCTTGTGTTACAGGCAGGATTGTATTTTGTGTAGGAAGGGACATTTTACAGCCATCCTTAGAGCCATAGTCCCCATTGTAAGTGTGTTGCTGGATGCAGGATGCAGCACACCTAGAAAGAGGAAACAACAAGGAGAACATAAATATATATGCCTTCGTAGGGCCTTCCCTGGGTAAGCATACAATTACATGTAACGCCCTCCTGGCGCAGTGTAACGCAAGTCAACAACTTGCGCTGCCTTCTGTTACACCAGATTCCAGGGTCCCTCTGCGTGACATGGTGAATCTCATTCTAGGTTTTGCATTGTCTTGTGGCTTGCAAGCGCAATACAACGTCTTCATAAATCTGCCCTAATCTTACTCCTAAATTTACACAAAGTGTCATTGTACCTTTGCAAATCAGGCCCTATAAGTTTAGTTTCCAGCTGCCAGTGTGGAGATTGAAATGCAGATGAAATGCATGACTTGTTGTCAGCTGAGTGCCGCTCCCTAGATTCTTCTGATTGCATGCCAACAGGTGTGTACTTTTGGTGCAACCTTTTCAGCTTTTAGTGAAATATTATGCAGATGCTTCGGTGGACTCCTGAGTAACGGAAGATTTCATATAGTCAGCCAGTCATATGGAAGGATTTTTGAACCTGATGCAGTTAGGAAATCAAGGACTAGGGGGCATATTACCAAGTATGAGCGAAAAATATCGCTCAGCTTGGTTAGCGGCCAAAATTATTTTGCCGAGCATCGCCGATTTTTATCGCTCAGGAGCCGTGATATTATCAAGATTTATCTCCTAAGGGATAAAAATCGGCCGAAATGCATGAATATCGCTGTAAAGTCAGCGATATTCGTGCATTATTGAGCAAATGCTCTTAGCCATGTAATCTACCTACCATTGGATTACATGACTAAGAACAACTCTGGGCAGGCGTTAGCTTTTGGAGATAATCGCGCTTAGCGCGATCATTTCCAAAAGTTGGCAATAGGAGTTAGAGATGTTAGCGACTGTTTCCAGTAGCTAACATCTTGGCACACCCACTTTGCATGTCATTAGCGATAATTATTGCTGACATGCAAAGTGGGCACCTAAATGCCCGCTATCTCCTACTAGCTGTCGCTAACTGGTGTTAGCGACAGCTAGGTAACAGGGTGATGAAATTATCGCTGCTTTAGCGGGAAAAATTCACGCTAAAGCGGCGATAAGGCCCTTGGTAATATGCCCCTAGATTTTGTCCATGATGACTTAAGATTCATGGGCCCGATTCACAGAATGAACTTACTACTTTTGGCATTCACAGAATGCACTTACTACTTTTGGTATTCACAGAATGAATTTACTCATTTCAGTATTCACAGAAGTTAGGACTACTAACTTTAGGACTCCTAAATGCCTTCTATGAATACCGAAAGTCTTAAAATTTGGATTTTTCTCAATTTAGTAGTAGTAAAGTTAGGACTCCTAACTTTAGGATTCCAAAATGCCTTCGGTGAATACCGAAAGTCTTAAAATTAGGATTTTTCTCTATTTAGTAGTAGTAAAGTTAGGACTACTAACTTTACTACTACTAAATTGAGAAAAATCGTAATTTTAAGACTTTCGGTATTCACAGAAGGCATTTAGGCATCCTAAAGTTAGTAGTCCTAACTTTACTACTACTAAATTGAGAAAAATCGTAATTTTAAGACTTTCGGTATTCACAGAAGGCATTTAGGCGTCCTAAAAATAGTAGTCCTAACTTTACTACTACTAAATTGAGAAAAATCGTAATTTTAGGACTTTCGGTATTCACAGAAGGCATTTAGGAGCCCTAAAGTTAGCAGTCCTAACTTTACTACTACTAAATTGAGAAAAATCCTAATTTTAAGACTTTCGGTATTCACAGAAGGCAGTTAGGAGTCCTAAAGTTAGTAGTCCTAACTTTTGTGAATACCGAAATGAGTAAGTTTATTCTGTGAATCGGGCCCCATAATTTGAAATCAGTGGGTTAGTATGTGGGGCCAAACATTTGGTTAAACATCCATAATCAGGACCAACTCTTTATACCCATAGCAGGAACTAGGGTGCAGTGTAAGAACTAGAACAACGGTTTTGTGGGTCTCATTCAATAACAGGTTCATAACATTTAAATAAATCCGAGTTGTACTTCCAGTTCAAATTGAATTGTATTCCCCTTAATGTATGCAGACACTAGTGAGAATGCTGGTGGAGCAGTGCTCAGGAGTAAGGATGCTAGTACAAAATAAATAGTGATCAACAAAATATATACATACTCAGGGGTGTTCATTATTTACATAGATTACAAATTAAACCGCAATGATCTAAATCCATTTAGAAAACAATCCCTGAGTTTTTGTTGATGTTTCAACCCAATGCCTCATTGTATAGGGTCTCATCAGGACGTGATAAACAACATCAAGGGGGTTTATCTCTGCTTTTTTGGCTTTAAAAGCCAAGAAAGCGGAGATAAAATTATCTCCCTATTACCTAGCTGTCGCTAACACCAGTTAGCGACAGCTAGTAGGAGATAGCGACCATCTTGGGCCCCACTTTGCATGTCAGTGATATTTATCACTAATGACATGCAAAGTGGGCGTGCCAAGATGTTAGCGACTGAAAACAGTCGCTAACATCGCTATCTCCTATTACCAACTTTTGGAGATATTCGCGCTAAGCGCGAATATCTCCAAAAGCTAACACCTGCCCTGAGCAGTTCTTAGCCATGTTATCCAATGGGAGGTGGATAACATGGCTAAGAGCATTAGCTCGCTAATGCATGAATATCGCTGACTTTTCAGCGATATTCATGCATTGCGGATGATTTTTATTGCATTTGCGATAAACCTTGGTAATACCAAGGTTTATCTGCGATAAAAATCGCCGCAGCTCAGCGTTAATTTTTTCACGCTAACTAAGCAATAGCGATAATTATCGCTATTGCTTGGTAATATGCCCCATCGATCTTATCCTCAGAGACAGTTGAATAAAGAAAGGTCATACATTCAAAGGACTAGTAGGCCAGAAATGCATACCCCCTTATTTTTGAGGCATATAAAGGACAATTTCAACGAGTGTGATGGTACATAGGATCATGTTTAGGTAAACAGCAAGGTGTATAATAAGGTTTAACCTTGTATCAATTTAAATTAGTAATAAATGGATATTTGTGAGGTTTCTATGCAGCAATATTTCCAAGAGTCATTTGAAAGTTCAGTTTTTAATTTGGACTAATATCTAAGTTTAAGAAGGACATGTGTGTCCATTCTGAGAGAGTTGGAGTTGGCAGAAGCATAATGTTTAGAAACCTATGCTCACTGGTATTTAGTAGGTATTTATTGTTCTATAGGGATGCAGTCTTTACATTTGATAAGATGTTCTAGATTTATAGTGTGCAAGGCGTGTTCTAAAGCATGTGAATAAGTTCAAAGAGGAAATACTCCATGTTAGAACCGGCTGTCTCTAGTTGGCAGAGGTATACACTTCTGACAAATAGGGACACACCTTTTCTAGTCAGAGCAAGGGGATCACACCCATTGATAACCCCTGCTCACCCCCTTGGTAGCTTGGCAGAGCAGACAGGCTTATCTCAGAGGCTGTGCGTTAAGCATTTATGACCACATACAGTAATAAAGTGAATACACTACAAATGGACATGACACAGTAGTATTATAAAAATAAGGATTTTTATATAAGGCTTAGCACAAGACCAAATAACGCCAAAAATATACACAATCTTAATAAATACTTTTGGAAGGGAAAATAATAGTTCAAATGTAGTTTCTTCTTTAGCACAAAGTCTTTAGTATCAAAAGCAACTCTTCTTCTTGGAAACACAGTTCTTAGCAACAATGTAACCCACACGGGAGTCACACGACGTCGAGGCAAAGTTAATCCAGAGGTTCGGCGTCGACCGCGAGGAGCGCTACGTCGAGCCCGGAGTCACACGGACCCCCAACAACACAGTACCTTAGGAAAATGAAGCACGCGATGATCAGCGACGTCGAGCAGTCCGGCGTCGCGTCTTCGGTGTCGATCAGGCCTCAGTAGTCGTCGATGTCGATGATTCTGTTGCAAAGAGTGAGCAGCGCTCACGGCGTCGAGAGGGCACGAGGTCGATGCGATCAGCAGCGGTGCAGACACGAGGTCCCTTGGAGCTGGAGCCGAACTCACTACTCACTGGTGTTGCTGCTGGCGTTGATCGGGCCCGGCGCCCGGCGTCGAGGAAGCGGGACACTGGAGCCGTTACTCACTATGTCGAGCTGGTTTCGGCGACGTCCGTCGGTGTCGAGATGCTGGTTCTTTCAGAGGTGCTGGATTCACAGGTTCCAGCAAATAGCACTTTAAGCAGATGAAGTCCTTTAGCCCTGTGACTTCCGCAGGAGACTGGCACTCTTCCAGTCCTTGGAGATTTTCTTAGCAAAGAGTGAGAGTACATACACAGTTCCTCTCTCCTGGTTCCTTGGCAAAAATAAAGAAGCAATGTAGGACTCCCCCCAGCAAACAGCACACTGGCAGAAGGGGTAGGCAAGTCCTTGGATCAGCAGGCTTCTTGTCCTTGGTTTCAGGGTTCCTTGTCAGAAGTGATCTAAATTCTTGGTTCAGGGGTCCTTCTCTTATACCCCTTTTTGGCTTTGATCCCTTTGTCCATGCAGGGGAATTTCCCAACATCCTGGGTTTGTTGTGGGTGGAGCCGGGCAGAGGCACCTGGCCTATTCACTGAGCAGGGCTGGGTCCTCAGACGCCCAGCAGGAGGTGGAGCCAGCATTGTCACTGGCAGGAGCAGAGCTATCGGCCTCCTGGTAGGAGGTGGGGCTAGGATCGTCCATGGCAGGCACAGAGCCATCAGTCACCTGGCAGGAGGTGGAGCCAGCATTGTATCAGGCAGGGCAGGCTATCAGCAACTACTCTCCCCTTACTCTCAACGCAAATGTCACACTCATCCCACACTGACTCATCCAGACCTCTGGAGCCACCCAGCTCCTGTCACACACATGCAAAACCAGCAGAAACCAGAAATGGTTAGACAAGAAAATAGCCACTTTCTAAAAGTGCTATTTTCAAACCCAGAGTCCAAAAACCATCCACAAAAACGGATGCGTAATTAAACCCCGAGTTCAATGATACCAAACTCGACATTGCACCATGCTCCCCGAGCCAGCTAGGATTATAGCATTAATAATCCTGGCAGCCCATTCTAACTAATGGAGAGCAGGTTACCTCGCAATAGTGAAAAACAAATATGGCTGTAATTCACTATTAGGACATGCCAACTTGGTCAGGCCTGTCCTACGTTATACTTACAATGCACCCTGCCCGTGGGCCTACCATAGGGGTGACTAACATGAAGTTAAGGGAAGGTTTAGGGACTGGCAAGTAGGTGTACTTGCGCAGTCAGCGTGACAGTACTAGACTGCACGTGGGTCTGGCAATGACCGACCCGTGGACATTCTTTTACGAGGCCGCTCTGGTGGGTGGCACAACTCGTGCTGCAAGCCCACGAGCGGCATTTGTATTTACAAGCCCCGGCACTCCTGGTGCACTAGACTAGAGACTGACAGTAAACCAAATAAGCCAAACATGGAATTCAATCGATACATCAATTTAACATAGGGAGCACTTGCACCGTGGCACTGATCAGCAGTGGCACAGTGCCCAACGCATTATCCAGCAAAACATCGTAAAACAGTGGAGGCAAACAGAAAAAATGGAGGAGAGACTCAAGCCAATGATGTCAGGTCTAACACTCCAACTCTCTTTCAATTATTTAAGGGGCATGAAAGTAAAACTTTTATAGGAAACAGTCGAACTCCACAGTCCGAACTGCACGTGTTCCGACTACAAAAGAAAGCTCTACCACGTATGCCTTCACCACGCATATGCCACTATGCGGTTTAGCTGCTGGAAAAAGGAAGCAGGAGGATTCTACAGTGAGGTAAGTGGGACTGTTTTTTTTAAAGCTGGGAGGGTGTCAGGGTATGTTTTAGGGCAGTGGAAGTGGTTGGGGTAGTTTAAATGAGAGCGCAAGGGGATCGGGGAGCGGGGTAGAGTAAGGTAGGGTGCAGTGTTTTAGTTCTTAGGGCACTGAGAGGGAATGGGTAGTTGGTTTAGTTTTTAGGGTGGGGGAAGGGGTAAGTTTTAAGGCAGTGGAAGGGGTGGGGTAGTTTAAGGGACAGTGTGGGCTGGGGGTGGGGTAGTGTAGGGTTTTAGGTGTTAGGGCAGTGAGAGGGAAATGTATAGTTAGGGTGGTTTTTCAAACGTAGACAGAGGTTATTTAAAGGTGACAGTACCAGTGAATTTAATTGTATTGACAGTTATCTGTTGTCATAATTTACTCCATGCCCAAATGTTGGCAGCAATTGTGTCAATATAGATTAGTGACAGAAGCTATTCACTTTTGAAGAATGGTCTCCTGTACAATGTGTGGTGGGTAAATGTGGTCATAAAAACAGTATAGTGTTAAAAAGAGCTTATTCAGATGTTTTTTGGACTGTTACTGCAGAAAAATGTAGTGCTTGTTAAAAGGTGTTTGGTAGTTTGTTCTGGGCTCAGCACTGATTACGAGCGTTGGAGTCTTGCTGCTGTTTTATTAGAATATTTTTGAAAGTTTTAAATTAAAATTGTATTGCATGGTAAAATTGTGAACTTTGAACGATAGTGCTTATCTGTCGATAGTCATTGTCCCGCTGACCGCGGTGTCCATCTGTCAGAGTGGACCTGTGTAGCGTTTAGCATTCTAGTCTTTTTCCGGGCACTGTTCTCCCGGCTACAAATCACTGATGTTGCTACCACATAGCGCACGCGCACCAAAGGCAAGCCCGTCGGTGCCGGGAGCGCAACCAGCGCCAGAATCCCTGCTCAATTTTCCAGGCTGGCCTATATCCGAAATGAGCTTATGAGCCTTAATCCTGGTGAGTGCCTGCATTGAAAGTAATGATGGATTCCAAAAATATCCCCCCGGATCACGGCAATCGGTGCGGAGTTAAGCTAGGCACGTTTAATACGAACAGGTCCAGGGAGGAAATACAGTTCAATAACACTAGGCTGTTCAATGTTATGCAGGACGGGTTGGCCCTGTACCCTAATGCTCAAACAAAAAATCTGATCACTATTAACCCCAAAACTATTAATTGTGTCCTGGTCAATGTCAGGTCAGTAATTAAACATAACAATGACTTGGAGTGCCTCATACAACTGGAAAAACCAGACCTGATTTTTTTGACAGAAACTTGGGCAAATGATACTAGCAATCCTGATTGGAATTATGTAGTTCCAGCTGACTACTTTGTTACCAATATGGATAGGATAGGGACAAAGGGGGGTGTGATCGCCTTAATTTGCTGAGCCTGTTATAAGGTGAGAATGACACCAGGGCCACTATTGGACGCAGAGGCAATGTTTCTGAGCATAAAACTAAATAATATTGAATGTTTCCAAGGAATCCTAATCTATAGACCTCCTGGCCCCAGGTTATCTTTCATTACCACTCTACAGACTTGCACGGAATCTTGCTTCATCGTGGATTATTTCACGCTGCTGGTGGATTTTAATTTTCACGTAGACGTAACAAATAATGCAAACACTCTAAGCCTAATAGACACCCTAGCTAGTTTTGGGATGAAGCAGATTGTACAGGAACCCACACATCAGGCTGGTCATACCTTAGACGGCATTTTCACTAATCGAGCCCACATTGAAGTGATCAGCTCGCTTTCTTTACTCTTGTCAGATCATTATACTGTTCACTTTACTCTTAACATCTCTAATACGAATTTGTGCCATAGAAACCGACCCCCTCTGAGCAAGATACGTGCTTGGAAGAAAATATCCCAACAAGAGCTTGAAGGAGAATCTAATCTGTAGGGCAGATCCCAATGAGGCAGCCACTGATTTCAGCAACTGGATCACCCATGTAATAAATCAGCTGGCACCTGAAGGTACCAAGACGGCTAGGAAAAGACTGGTATCCTCTCCTTGGTACTCAGCAGAGCTTAAAACAATGAAAATAAAATGCAGACTTAAGGAACGCATTTGGCGATCCTCATATACTTTGGCCCATAAGATAGAATATGGCTCAGTACTAAAAGAATATAAGGGAGCAATAGCATCGGCTAAAACAGCCTACTTTACTTCCAAAATTCTAGAATCCACAAACTCCCCTAAAGTACTGTTTAAAACAGTAACAGCACTGTCTCACCGCCCGAGAGACACTGTCTTAGTCCCTGACCAGGCCTTTGTGGATAAACTTGCAGTTTTCTACCACACCAAGGTCTAAATGGTTTATGAGGAACTTCTGAACTCAGTGGAGATTAACAGTACAAACCATCTAGAGACATGGGAAGAACACTCTCTCCAAGGTAGCCTAACACAATTCAACGCTCTGAATGAAGAGCAAGTGGTAGACGTACTCTCACTCACCAAGTCTGGGTCCCCACTAGACCCCTGTCCCGCATATATTCTACATCTAGCTATGGATGAGGTTAGCACGTCGCTGACTCTTCTGTTAAATCTAGTTATTGGAACAGGGATCTTCCCCTTAGGATGGAAAATGGCCTGTATCATACCTATCTTAAAAAAACCATCACTGGAACCCTTGGAGGCTAAAACTACTGCCCTATCTCCTGTTTACCTCTACCCTCTAAAATCTTGGAGAAAGCCATAAACCTGGAACTGACAGCTTATCTTGAGGCTAATAACGTTCTTGACTCCAACCAGCATGGGTTCAGTGATCGGCATTCTACAGAATCAGCTCTAATCATGGCTACAGAGGAGATTTGTAGGGTGTTGGATGAGGGAGGTAGGGCAGCCTTAATACTGCTAGACCTCACAGCAGCTTTTGACACTGTGAATCATACAGTGTTAATAAATAGGCTGCAGTCCGAGGGAGTCAGTGGCAAGGCCCTGACCCTTCTTACAGCTTTCCTTGACTCCAGGGAACAAATAATATACTGGGAGGGTTTGAGGTCGGAACGGTTCACCCTCCCAGGTGGAGTTCCCCAGGGCTTGACCCCCTCTCCCACCCTGTTCAATATTTATGTAACCCCGTTGGCAAGACTAATTAAAAGTCATGGTCTAGCACTCGTGTCTTACGCTAACGACATGCAGCTGGTGGTGTCTTTCACTCAAAGTGACAGTATGTCAGCTGAGCAGTTCTGTGACTGTCTCTCCTCTGTGATGTCATGGATGACTGTCAATTTTTTAAAATTCAATACTGAAAAAAAATAGATTCTGGAATTCTGCAAGAAACCTTCAATCTGGAGCCAATGTTGGTGTCCCCCTGAAGCCGGAACATGCCGTTGCCAGTGTCTGAGGCCAGAAATCTTGGTTTTCTCATTGACAAAGATCTCAATTGTGCCCCCCAAATAAACCAAGTGGTCTCAGCCTGCTTTTTCACACTAATGGTACTGTGTAAGATTCTTCCTTTTACTCCATTTTCCCTGAGGAAACTATGGTTGGTGCCCTTATTCTGTGATGAATAGATTTTTGCAATGCCCTTTATTTAGGTGCAGGAGTGAAACAACTCAACAAGCTTCAGTCACTTCAAAATGCTGCAGCGTGAATCTTGTATGGTCTACCCAAGCATCACTCCACATCAGCCAGCATTAAACAACTACACTGGCATCCGGTGAGACGTCGGTTGGAGTTTGAAGCTCTATGCATAGTGCATAAAGCCCTCTATGGAGGTGGGGCAGAAGACATACAATCATTATTCCCTGATACATCCCATTGCACTGTTTAAGGTCTATGAACACTCGGCTGGTTCTTCCTCCCAGGATGAAAAGTGTTAGTTGGGGAGGAAAACGCTTTTAATTCCTAGCAGCCAAATTATGGAACTCCCTCCCCATTCAGCTGCGACCTCAGCCCTCACGCACCATCTTCAGGAAAGGCAATAAAACCAGGCTCTTTATGCAATGCTAATCATAGTGCGACTCTCAGATCACTATACCTAGCACCAAGACACCTCGGCATAAGTGCGCTCTACAAATACCCTCAGTCAGTCAGTCAGGTGTGTCCTCAGCTCTTTCCTGTGTTTGAGCAGTTGGGGCAGTCCTTTTGTATATGGAGACAATTGTTCAGATTCTGACTGTACATGTGCCTATGGCCTGTCAACTTGTTGTTACTTTTGAACACTTCTTTGGGTCTAGTTTGATGGTGTCCTGGCGGTAGGTGTTCCAAGAGCTACACAAGGTAGTAGATGTGAGACCCGGTCGCGATGGCTTGGTAAAGGATTAAGTTGGATTTGAAGAAGGTACAAATGGTAAAAGATGACAGTGGCATTCCATCAGGATGATGGTGGTGCAATCCTATTTGTTTTCCCCCTTGATGAGATGTGCCGCGGTATTTAGGATTCCACTTTGTGGAGTGCTGGAGGCCACAGAACAGACATTTCGACCATCCATATCTGAAGTATAGATTAAGAGGTGTAAGTGTGATATCAGAGTCTCGTTCTTCTAGATATGTCAAACCCTGTTATGCCATCTTGGAAATATTGAGCCCTCGGAAATTCCATGAAAGTTGTTTCAGACACTTAGCCAGTACCTGAGTTATCTAGTAATTAGTTATAACATGTTGTCTTGGGCATAAGTTTCAGTATGCTGCTGTAATGTGGTGCCACCTTGCATAATCACAATGTCATTTTGGGGAGCATTCCTCTTGTGGGAGTAGAGTACAACGGGGTCGATGAGCATCAGCAACTCAAGCAACCCCAATGTAGGCAGCATATATTTAATGTCAGCACTGATAATATTACTGAAAAAGTCATTTTATGTTACCTTTTTTCACTGAGTGGGCCGTTTGATAAAATTGGAGCCTTGTCTTCATGTGTCTGTTGATGGCTAGGCCCAGGAAAAAAAGAGGAGTCCAGGACCATGTATTCAGAAATTTTCTTTTGTTCTTCGTCATGTGTTTTACTACCATTGTGTGTGTGTCTCTGTGTTTGTTTGTGTGATGTGGTTAAATAAATATTTTTCTATATCTGTTAAAAGTATTTTGCAGGGGTATTTCTCGCTTTGTGCTTGGGGCATGTTTAAAGTTTATTTAACATTTATCTTACTACTTTCCATTTTTCTCTGCTGTTCAGTTTACTGTTGTTGCATTGATGGTGGTGCACTAGGTCCATAAATAGGCCCAGTCACATTTTGGGTGTAGATTTCTGCCATTCTTTGCCAGCAATCCTGCAAGTTGTTGCTGATAGAGCGAGGGGGGTAAGGTGTCCCTGCCTAGGTAGGGCAGACATATTTTCTTTGTGTTCTATGCCACATGTGGTGACTGTAATTTTTCAACAGTGTGTGTGTTTTTGTCTGTGTGAGTGTGTTGTAAGTGGCCATTTTGTCTTTGCTCTCCATGCCTCTTGCTTTGCTGACCATGCAGCAACAGCCATGTTGCGTTTGTTCTTCATGCCTACCTTGTTTCTAACCAATACTATGTTGTGAGCGACCACCATTTTGAAGAGTCAATGGTTGTTTTTGACTATCCATAATTTTCTTCCATTTTCTGGACATATCGATATTTGAAGAAAACCATTACATTTTTGTTAATTTTTTTTTTTCCTAATAGAATTTTCCAGAAAAATGTATTTGTGGTTATTGATGATTGTAGTAGTCTACGGTACACAGTTGTTGTTTTTGATAAATATATTCGATTGTTGCCTGCTTTCCCACCTCCACCAGTGGCCTCTTGGGCCCTGGATAGATTTCAACTATTCAGGAAATTATTTATTATATTTGTACCAGCCACCTCTTCCTCCCATAAGTACCCCAATAACCTGGGAAGGACACCAACTATTTATTCATTATTTATTTGATTTCTTTTGGCCTTCTGCCAGTAATGGCCCCATTTTATGATGAATATGGTGGCTATTTATGACATATATTGCATTGATAAATATTTCCAATTGTTTTTCTCTACCTTCTTAATTTTGTATTGTCTATAGGTGTACAAGAGGACACTTACTGACTCAGAAGGAGAAAGGTCAGTGACTTAGCTGACACCAGGGTACAGAGAGTAAAGCCTATCTGCGCCTATTGCATGTGGTATCAGTGAACAAACAAAGCATGACCGGGCTAATGTCTGGTCGCCCACATCAGTCGTGTGCTCACACTATGTGCTGTGTGACAGTGCGCTGTATAGTGCATGTGAAATGCTAGGCTTCTGTTTAGTGTAATTATAGGTGCCATGGGAGAAGTCCCTATGGAAACACTGTGCAAATGTTGGGGTGGAATTCATTTGGATAGGTAGATCTTTGGTAACATGTTGATGAGGCCACACTCACAGTAAACAGACGGCATACAATTGTACAACTTTCCATAGATTTTGGAACATTGCAGATCTTGGGGATGGATTCAGGAAAGAACTCTTTGGTCCTCAGGTTATCAGGAGATTTCTTTACTTTGGAAAAGTTGAGAGAGTTTGATGTCCAACAACTGCATGCTTGGTTTTTGTTAGGATTATAGAAATGTTTGCTGGAGAGATGGTGGGCCACTATATGGGTGGTGCACTTTCGTGGCTCAATTTTAGACCTGGTGAATTAGAGCTGTTGTTTGTTGGTAGTTTTAGAGAACATATGCATCCTTATGTACCATTATCAGTACTTGTTTGCATTCCTTTTGCCTTTCAATTTACGGGGTGTGCTTTTACAATCATACGTTTGATTTTAGTGGGCACCAGAAGGTGACCCCAATCAGGATGTCTATTCATTTTAGACAACGGGTGTTCATTCATAGGTCACCTTAACACCATCGGTGCTCATGACGCGCTGAGCTCGTCATGACCACCGCAGAACGTCCACGCGGGGATAATTCCCCGGCTGTGCTGAACGTTCCATGAAAACGGGCGTGGTTATGACGAGCACAGCGCGTTATAAGCACAGCGCCACCATGCTGCATGACAAGTGGAGCTCATCATGAGCACCGCACTGCGCGCGCCCCCCCCAGCCACCCTCACGTCGGGGGGTAATTAGCCCCGCGGCAAAAGGGTTAACTCTTGTTAACAGGTAGTCGGTTCTGCCACCTCACTGTGATAGGAAAATGTATATTTTGTTAAGGGTGGTTTTTGTGAGCCTGTGGATGGTCTGGGTTCTTTATCTTAATGTTCTGTTGATGTGGCTGGACATTCAATATCCAGCCTTCCCTAGTGAGGAAGTGTAGGAATGCCTTTTGACCTACACATGTGCAAGGTGATGTGTATAGAGGGGGTGTGCTGTAATTAGATGTTGTGGGCAATTGCAGCATGCTCTGGGGTCACGTATATACCCCTCTAGTCCCATCACATGGAGACAGGTGTTTTGACTATGCCCTTTTTCTAGAAGGTTCTTCTGGGGCTCATTTTGGGCTTCTTTTTGCTGGAATTTTGGACTGTTCCCTAGATTCTCATGTGACTTGCTTATTTCAATTGTCTTTTATCGGAAGGGCTCAGAGGGCTGTCCTGTCGCCCCATATCTTTCTGATGTGGCAGTGTTCAGGATTGGGTTATTAGCTCCTCTAGACAGCGCATGTAAGGCCTTGTGTGTTTGCAGTTTGATTGCCTGGCTGGATACTGTAGTGAGCCTAATTTGGAGTACTTCACACAGAGTTGTGATGGATTTTTGCAGACTCTGCCCAGCAGCCCTTTTTTCTTTCTCTGACTACGTCCTACTTGAGAGTTTTGAGCCTGCTGTCCCCAGCTGTGGCCAAAGACCTCGGACCGGTGACACATTCTGTTTGATGTTTTAGAGGGGCATAACCCAACGAGCAAGCTCTGGGTGTTTCCAGATCCTTGAGGGAAAGGAGGTGGCAGAATGCTGCTCAATGGAGAGTCAGGTGTGAGGTCAAGACGTGTTATATTTGTTGAACTTCCTACTGTCTCGGCGCCATGCAGTGGCTTGTGAATGGTCAAAGTTGGGTCTCTGCTGCAGATATTATGGGATATTCATCCTCCCCTGTGTGCCGGAAACCTGGCTACTCACACTGGAACATTGCCTTGTTTTAGACCTGGAAAGGGGCCTCCATTGGCCTGGTGGCTGTTAACTTATGTTGGCATCTTACACCAAGAAGGAATTTGAGTCCCGGGCCCGAGGCCCGAGAATTTGATCTGTTTTATCTCATTATTGTATTCTGTCCCAATTGGACATGGGTGAGGGGCCCTGGGTGCATGCTTTTATGCAATGTTAGGGAGCCACCCTGCCCCCTCTTCAGACTGACCTTCTCCCCAGGGTGTGACCAGCCAACCCCACCCTGGGGGATTAGCAACAAAGTGGGGCCTAGGCTCCTGAGAGCACCAGAATGGTGGACTATGGCACGGATTCCCGGCCAACACAATGGAGAGCAGCCCTGAACTTCATGAACACTAGTAAAGGCTTGGAATTTAAAGTAAGGTAAATAGTCCAGGAGACCAGGTAAGGTGATTGTAGGTTCCAATCCATCCCCACACGAGACAGAAGCGACAATGAATATGACATAATTCCTAATGGTGTCATATTTGTCTTTATTTTTTAAATGTGTGTTGAGGTGTTTTTGAAGTGCATGTTCTTGAATCTACTACGTAGGTGTGTTTTGCAAAGGTATAAGGGCATTGCCTCCCCTTGCTGGGCTAGGGTCCCTGTCTGTTCCTGCTATTGGCATATCTTTGACCAACCACTTTTTCCCTGCTGTGGGAGTGTAGTGGCTGTCTGACCACACTCTAGCTGAGCTTGCATTGTATTTGGGTTACCTTGGGCTTGGTTTTGAGGATGGGCATTCTGCAGAGACTGATCCAGATTTATCAATCTTAGCCTGTAATAAGTTCTTAAGCAGCATCAGTCTGCCCCATTTGCTGGCAATAATAATATTATCTGAGGTCTGGCTACTGCAGACCTCCCTGACCTCTGCTGTTATGACTGTTTGGGAACCCTCTGGGGTATTGCAGTGGAGCCCCCTTTAAAACAGGTGCGATTTGTACACTAGCGGCCACAGCGGCCCCTTCGAGGGTGCTCTTTATCAATTTATGTTGGACCAATTTGGCTGTGTCTCTTTGATGAGGTTCCTGATTTCCCCTGTCCTTTTCCTGTCTCCTTCTATAATAGTGTAATATGTGTGCCTGTTTTTTCCAACAGGGTTTGGTGTCTAACCCTACTAACCTCTCCAGTGTATTTTGTAATTCAGTGGGCAGCCCCTTTTTAAGGATGTTGCAGAAAAATGTGACTTGGTGCGCTGTATCGGTCCAAGGCTGGCATGTCTGTTGTCTCCATTAATCCCTTATTCTATCTAGGAAGTCCAATATGGTCTCCCACGACTTCATACTTTCTTCCATCAATCCTCTTAAATCTGGGTGATCAGGAAATATTTCCCTCAGGGCCGTCCATGTTGGGTGTCTGTATCAATTGAATGTAGCCGTGCATGCTCTGTGTTTATCAGCGTGACTGCTGGGATGGGGGCTCGGGTGAAAATCGTGTTAGTCTGCTCTTCAAAGAGACTGCTTAGCACACTTTTCACATCACTATTGCTAGATACATCCCATGGTCTACTTCCCAGCCCCATCCATCAATGGTGGCAGTTTGTTTCACAGCCCTTCCTTATCAATCTGGGCCTAAGGCACAAATATGTTCTCTTACAAGCCTTCCTGCAGCAGAGGCCACATTTTGGCTTGGTGCAGTGCTGGAGGTTTCTTTCTAATATAGTGCTCCCATTACCTTAGACAATTTTGCATGTAGGGAAAGTTCCACTTGGGACCTCTCCATCCATGTCAGATACAGTCCACTGCAATAGCCATGTCCTCTAGTTCAAAGGATCCTTCCTTTGGCCAGGGTCTATCATACTGGCACTCCTTTTCGGTCCATTGGGCTAGCAGGTGGCACAAAAGTTGCACGAAGCTCTCACCTTCCTCCCAGGTCCCTATCTCTCTTGGTGTCAGCTTCATATACTGCACATTTGTGGGGAGCAGCTGAGAAATTCCTTGCTGCTTTCCTCCTGTTCACATAAATTCCTTGCTGCTTTCCTCCTGTTCACATTTCCTATGATTTAATTGAGTCTGTATCAGGCTCCTTGATCCCTTATCACCTGGTCGGTCACTCTCCTACACTTATGAGCTGGTAAGGCTGGGATCCCAAGCAGAAGCCTTCCTTTTGTCACTGGGTCCTCACTACCTCGCCCTACTCAGGTGGAGGGTGCACTTTTTTTGCTCACTCGTTGAGTCCCCAGGGTGAGACCTGGGTTGTCTCCTTCATTCTGAACTAAGCACTGTTTGGCGGGGTAAGAATTTGCCCCCAAACTCACTTTCTGTGTTCCCTATGGCGGCCTAAGCATACCTTGCAGCTCCCCTTTCATTGTCTCACCCAGGTGCGTTCACTCGGTGAGTGGGAGTGCATGTTCTCTGTGTTGTTAGGGTCTGATGGATCAAGCTCAAAGGACGGAGGGTATAACTTCGGGAAGCTCTTAAACTGGACTGGGGTGATGCTGGATTGACTGTGCCTGGTGACCTGTTGGCCTCCCTTGTTTAGATCGGGTAACTTGTTATTTGGCAAGGGCCCCCCTATTACCTCAACCTGTGGATTCATATAACCTAATGCGGGCATGGCAGGAATCGGAGAGAGCACCTCCATTCCTACATACAAGAGGGAGTCCTGGACACCTTGCTTGCTGTTCTAGGATTGTCAGTCTTGGCCTACTCAAAGATGGCCCATCATTTTAGCAGTGCCTCTCTCCAGGTCTTCTTTCGTCCTACATATTTGGTCTGAAAATGTGTTCTCGATTGTTCGATTATGTTGGTGTCAAAGGTTCCCCCTTCTGGTCATGGGAATGTGTGTGCCTTTGTGTGCGCGTGCCATTCGTGTCAATACTTGCTTAGTTTTCTTATATGTGCGGGGAAACTCGTTTGCATGAGTTTTAGCAGCGACTTCATGTGAACTGGGAACTTTTTTAAGGGACTGAGATGTTCTAGTTTCTCTTGGTCAATTAATATTATCCTCTGCTCTGGAATTGGGGAAATAAATACACAGGGATTACTAATTTCAACTAATTACAAGCTGCGAGCTCAATACTATTTACATGCCTGTATTAAGATAGAGATTAAACACAAACAAAAAATGCATATGAAGGATCACAACCTGAAAGAATATGCAATGGTTAGTTCAATACGCATGAATTCAGCAGAAACACAGTAGGTATGGAAAAATAATTGTAAAACTGAGTGGCACTTTAATAAGCACATTAAGTCATTACCAAAACACAACACTTAAGACAAGATGTGCAATTGCAACAATTTACCAGTGTTGTATTTCTATCTAGGACCCTAATTCGATATTCCCGATTCATGCCCTTGTGCGGTTATAATCAATAATATCCTTACAAAGACATAAGAATCATATCCATATTCAGTAATAGCCCATGCAGTCCAAAGCACAGCACGGCTACTCCCATCGACTCCTAGAAAGCACAACACGTTCTTTAAACAAACCAAGCCTCCAGCAGCCAGGGAAATTCCCTCAGCTTTTGTTTTGATTTGAACAAGAACTCCTGGAGTCCAGCAAGAACTGTTAGTTCTTAGTGACATCTTATGTCCAACCTTACGTCAAACCCGGCACCTTTCAGGTATAAAATACCAACAGTTGCCTTAAGCAAACACACGGTGGTTTGGAGCAGAGTGGCTATCTACTTGCCCGAGAGCCCAGCTGATGCGAGAACCCATGGAAGCCGCCCCTCCCCTTTGACGCGCTGGAGAAGCTACTTTTTCTCACGCCGAGAAAATCCGGCTCTGGTGTTCCCGAGTCACCCTTGCGGGTTGCTGGGAGATCGAGTCCTGAAGAAAGAGATACCAGTCCTCCCACATTCTATTACAGAGGTACGGAGCTGACTAAACCCTAAAAGAGAAATCTTGAATCAGATCCTTGGCAAAAACAATCCGAACCAACTTAACTTAAACTGCTACTTACTTACTCCTTCCCAAGTATTAGGCTTAGGTCAGGTACATCGGGGTAGGCGTAGTTAGAAGCACCAGTTGAGTATGTTAGTGAATGGTTTTATGTATGTATATATATTTTATCTATTTTAAGTATCATATGGCTAAGAAACCATATCTATGCTTTTACAGTATTATTTCGTAATACTACTTTTACTGTACGCACTTTACTTCATAATAAATATAGCAATTGTGGCAATTCATTTCTCTTGCATGTGAAAGAAGACTGCTCAATAAAATAACACCTTTTTATTGGAAACGCCTGTCTCTCTATTTCTCTGCACTCTGGTGAAACTAAGTATGCACGATTGACTGAGTGAAATAGCCGGCTATTGTTTTCACACGACTCTAGAGATACACTCTTTATTCTGAGGGAGCAAAGTTGTCATGTTTATGCGGTTGTCAGAAGCTGAATCCCCTCTTGTCTAAATCAGGGAAGTTAACCCCTCCCTATTCATTCGATAAAGTTTCTAGTGACCTCTGAGCTAGCTGGCAAACCTAAATTAAGTCTAACATAGTCAGTAGAGACCTAGATGACCTCAGTCCTACGTCTACACTGCTGTTTATGTTATTGCACTACACCAGCACCACAACATCAAGAATGTATCAATTAATATACCAGAGAAAAAATGATAACCTTGTCAAAAAATACCTTAGTCCGCTCCTTACTGCATGCTTCCTGATGACAAACGGAGGCTTTGTGTGGCACACATAACCAAGTGAACCCAATTGTCTGTCAATATTGGCTCCAAGACAAAGAAAACAACAATTTGCTCAGAAACAAGGAACAACTTGAGAAACACAGGCTCTCACAGGCGAAGCACAAACTACTCCTACGCTGAAAGGTCCAACTGTTCCTTAATGTCTGAATTATCCTATATGAAACCAAGGGATCAGTGTATCATCTGAATCACACCCAGTTATCCATATGAATAACGCCTCTAACTTCTTTCAGATGCCAACATTATAAGAAACTGGTAGCACTGAAAAAGCCCTTCTATGTTTAAAAATAAGATCAAGGTGTTGGCCCTATATTACACCCAGGGCCTGTGCGTAACACCTGTATCACGCCCAGCGCGCCAATCGGTGAGGCCTCACCCCTGTATCACACCCAGGGGACACGGATATCCACTGTGTCGCGCCCAGCAGTCCAAACGACAAATGACCTTCACTTTTTCGAGCATGTTGGCGATCAAAGAAAGGTAATCTCCTTGGGAGAACATCCGAGGCCACCTTGCCTTGGAGGACACAGTTTGGACACATGAAGTGGCCAATATTTTAGACTTCTGTCAGTGGTAGGGTGCTCAGATAACATTTTTGCGCTTCTTCCTAGATTGCCATACGCCACATCCTAGGGACTAAGGATCAGTCTCTTACCCAATTGAAAGAGGCTTCAGGATGGATCTCCACTACGCGCCTTCAGCAGAGCTTTCCATCAATTGCGGTGTCTGCTCACCTTCCTCGCTGTGATGATGTGAATCCTTTAGAGCGGGGACCTTTCCTTCAGCTGCAGTCAGGTTCGAAGCACCAAGCTCTCCTGGCTAGCTTGCCAAAATGTTGCTTGAATATGAATTTACCTTGAAAAAACAAAGACAAGAGGCATTTGGCAAAAGAGGAACATTTGGTTTATTCATCTAAAATGTCTGTGATTGCAACATATAGAAATGGGTCTAAGGGCTGAGTCAAAGTACAATTGTAATCAATTTCTTTTTAGTTTGCAAGGGCACCAAAGGATATCCACTCCAATACATACCTTCAGTGTGCTTAAATACTTATGTAAAGGCACCGAGGGGTATTTGCACTGCAGTGGTGCTTAAACATGGTTAAAGGAGGGAGCTGTCCCTCTATGTTTAAAAATCACTGCAAATTAAGGTTTAATCTGCCATGATTTTTAAAAATAGAAAGAGTACCCCTTCTCTGTTCTTTATAAGTACCAGTACAGTGCAGAATTAATGCCACTGGTGGAGCAGCAGAATGAATTAGTAACCTGCACCTGGATGTTTCTTTCTTGACTGATACCAGGGATGGAGTGGACACATTACCAAGTTTTTGTAACCTCTTTCTGTAACAGTTTAATAGTGTGTCCAGTTTAACAGTGTTAGGGTAGGGATGATTGGAAAGATTGGGGGACTAAGTTAAATCTTTAGAAAGACAAACACAACATTAAAAAATGCTTGAGCACTGCCTATCTGTCAAGGAAGGACGATGACAATTCTGTTAACCCACTGAGTGTTTAGCAGACGCCCACATTGGTTACAGTTGTCTAAGCTAAGGGCACACAGTTGAAAAATATTTATAACATTTAAGAAAAAATACAAAACTACATTCTTCTGGCATTGTCTGCCTAGGAATCAAGGGTAAACCGCAGATCAAGATTGCAATGGAGGTTGAACTTTCTTGCCAAAGTGAAGGTCTGTAGATTAGGTAGGTACACATGAAGGAACAATTAACTGTTGAGCCACAGCTAGCATACCATTGACAAAGAGCTAATATAATATCACATATCCCAGGCAACTAGTTGTTTAGATGTGCCCATAATCTTGATTCATCGTGATTCAAGACCATTATAACCTGGTAACCACATAAGATTGGATGACATTGCAACTAGTCTTCATTATTGTTAATAACAATTTACATTTTCAGTCCCCTGGGTTAGGTCTCTTTAAGTCCTTCTTTCCCATAGAAGTAGGTTTTGTTCCTTTGTGTGCATGTTGTTGTCAATATTTTCTTTAAAAAAAGACAGTCCTTTTGTACTAGAAAAGAAAAAGGATTCTAATTGTATTCTATGTACACAGAGAGGCTTGAGTGCACATTACCACAATGCTAATCAAGTAACATTCCAGCATTCACACTGAGTCACGTGATCAGCCAAGCATGAAGTACCAAGTTTACCTAAGCTAAGTCCAATATATCCATCACTTTGCATTCATTGATGGAAGTCACTTTTTCCAAGTGCGGAGTCCACCTTCCTGTGTAGGCTTCTTTTTTCCAATGGAACTAACCAACTTAAGCTGGGCAGTAGTTTGCATTTTCACGTACAACTGAGCATGGCAACGCAAGGCATGGGAAGCAGGCATCCTGTTCTTTCAGGAAATTGTCTGGGGTATCCAATGCTGACTAAGATATCATTAATTGCTCACTACAAATCCTACGGTTTATTCTGATGTTGAATTTGTTGACTAGTATTCCTGAAACAGTCATTGCCAAATACTGTATTTGGTGTGTGAAATGTGTATATTTTGCTTTGGTGTCATCAAATAAAATTTCTGTGAAATTACATGTAATACCACAAAATACAAAATAGACTTTTTGATCTATATTTTCATGAAAAACACGTCTTCATTTAAATATTTGACCTGAGAATGCATCTCATCCTAACAAAAAGTGCAAAACATGAAAAGCACCATGAACAGCAGCCACTCATGTTTTGTTAATTCTGGGCAGTAAATTGTCATGTGATTATGAGAAGAGGTACAAGAGCGTAATTTCAGGAATTTGGCATAATAAGCATAATGTGAAATTCCCAAAAATGCACATAACAAGCAAGTATAAGTTATATTTTCCCATGCTTCTTTCTGTATGAAGGCAAACACTACACATGCATTGATCATGTGCTCCCCTTGCAGGACATCTCAACACATTACCCACTGGCCCTCATTCTGTCTGCTCAAGGTCAGGATCAACCTCCGATTGTCATCAGGTGCGAGTTATTCATGACCCCATGACAAAACCCACTTTCCACTCCTGAACAAAGATCTATGGATTGTTTTCTGATGATTAATTAGTAATTCCTCCTTATAGGAGTAACCCATATTTACTAAATTACTACAATTCCCACAGCAGAATGTAAAATTCTGCCCACCCGCACAATCTACACCCCATGAAGAACTAATGTAACTGATGATTCTATCAAAGCTAACATGTAACTATCATTTGTGCCTTGAATACTCAGTCAGTCAAAATACTTTATTCGACTCGTAAGAGCCATAAAGGTCTACACACATCATGCACATTTTCATTAAAAGCCAATAAGCACTAAACAGTAAAATATAAATTCATAGAAGGCTTTTAACCTCATCCGTGCGGCCCCGATTTACCCCCGGTGCTGGGCCCTAATGCAAATGGGTGTGGTCTTGACGGAACGGTTCCGTCATGAGCACAGCTCGACCGATGCTCATGATGAAACCGTAAGAAACACTTACTAATATTTACTATGCATATTAAACAGAGTAGAAATGCAGTTTAAAATTCCATGTATACTATCTGTAGTTCCTAAAGAGAGAAAGTGAACCATCGCCAACTCATAAGCTCTAACCCCCGATGCTAATAATAACGGATACATAAACTGCCTCCTCTGGGGAGTGTACAATTTACAGAATAAAATGAAGTCCTAAGTGCTTTGAGATGTGTGACTGTTGCAAGGACAGACAGGGAGTGAGGAAAACCACGTACCATGGATAGGAAAAGCAGCCAGAAAGTGCTATGTTTTTAATCAGAACCTGGTCAACAGAAACGTTTGCCTTTCATTCACATTTATTTGCAAATCAAGGGCAGGTTGTGTTT
The DNA here is from genome assembly GCF_964263255.1 of Lissotriton vulgaris. Classification (NCBI taxonomy): domain Eukaryota; kingdom Metazoa; phylum Chordata; class Amphibia; order Caudata; family Salamandridae; genus Lissotriton; species Lissotriton vulgaris. The sequence continues at coordinate 180,273,710 of NC_141695.1, read as the reverse complement.
GGGGCTGACGAAGAAGCTCCGATTGTTCAGCGATATTGCCCACTGCACTTGGCCGCTCAAGGCATTGATAAAAAAGTGTTTTATTTGTAGCAGATGAGACATTTCTCAAGGTATCAGGATTTGTATTATATTCCGAAAAGCCCGTCTTGGGAAAACTCGTTTTGACTTGACTACTCATTACGCTTTCTTTAGTTAATGCCTCCACATTTAAACTCTGTTGTTTTATGCTGGTCTTTGTGGTTTTTTCTTTGTGTTTCATGCAGCAGAAGGAGAATCCTTCCTTGCTTGTTCACCTGCTTCATTTTCAATACGTACAACAATGTGTTTCCTCTGATGTCTACATTGTTTGCTTCACTAGAAGTTAGTCTGTTTAGAAAAACAGGAACCCACTGCACCAAAAGCAAGTCTGATGGGAGGTGACAGACAATAAATTTTTGCTGAGGCAGCAACTGGAAAGAGGGAATGGTAGGGCTCTTTGCAGAATGAATAGTATATATAAATACATCTTCTGTATTTGATGTTTACATCTTGCTGTAGGATTCCTCCTTAGTAATGAGCAGTGACTAGAAAAGAAGAGTTAGGCAGTACACACCTATGACTACTAAGGTCTGATGGGAGGATGGGCAGTGCTCCAGGGTGACATCAAGCCATGAAGGGGAGAAGGAGGATTGGAGGCATGCATTGGGGCTCCTAGAGGCAAAGGGGTTCAATTTAGGTAGAGACTATAGAGTAGGTCAGAGAAAAGATGATGAGAGTGGATACATTTCTTTGTGACAGGCTCAGTATCTGCTCAGGCAGTAGTGGAGAAGTGCATTTCAGACTGCATCCCTTACATGTTCTCATTGCACAATTTGCATTTATATTTTATTGCTATATTTACTGTGTGACATAACTTCATGAACGTGTATAACCAAATGTATTTTCTGGAGAAATTAGAGTTTTTTAACCCCTTATGTGCTCACGACGGCCCCCGGCCGTCATGTGTCATGGTGGGCGTGTGCGCACGACGGCTGGGGGCCGTCCGAATCCCGCCCATGCGTTAATTCTCCAGCGTAGCAGGAGAATTAACACCATGTGGAAGGGGATAAATGAGTGCCCTAATGTTCAGTTCAACATGAAGTCATGTATATTGTATTCATGTTTGCATTTATACTTTAAGTTACATTTACATATATATTGAAAGTCATATTTGAAAGTGCAATCACATATGCTATTACTCACATTTTTATTTGTTCATGAGTTAAATGTGCACAAGGAAAACCATAAATTCGAAATGCACATTAAATATTTAGTTAAAGTTAACCTGACTTAAGGCCTTAGATGAAATGTTTTTGCTCTGCCAGTTTGTTCTTTTCTTTGCCAGGTGTGTTCTCAAGATTTTATTAGCCAGAGACAAGGGGCCAGGTGTACAACCGTTATATGCAGTGGTAAGGGGCCTTAGTCCCATTTATGGCTGCAAAAAACGAATGCACAATGTAAAAACCCTATTTTGCAAGTCTCTAATTTATTACTCGCAAAATAGTATTAGCGATTCGCTATTAGGAAGGGGCGTGCCCTTCCTAATAGCAAGTGCAAATGCCATGTTTTGCAACTGCATTTGCGGTCGCAAAAGATCACTATTTACCACCTACTTCAAGTAAGTGATAAGCCATTCTCAAATGGGAAGGGATCCCCAGAGGACCCTTTCCCATTTGTTAAAGGGTGCGCAAATATTTATTAAGAGCAGGCAGTGGTCACAGGGACCACTTCCTGCCCTTAAAAAATAAAACCGACAAGTTTAATTTTTCTTTTTTAAATGCATCCAGCTTTCCTTTAAGAAATATGGGATACATTTTTTATAAAACGCTTTATTTAAAAGCAGTCACAGATATGGTGGTCTGCTGATCCAAGCAGGCCACCACAATCACTAGGATTGCTAGCTGGAAATTTGCAATCCCATTGGGGATCGCAAACAGTGTCTGAGACTCGCAATTTGTCGCATTTTGCGAGTTGCAAAATTCAATGGTCATACATCTAGCCCAAGGGTTATAGTTGTCTGTACTAGTTTCTTGATAGTAAGGCCTGAGAAGATAAATCTTGGCAAGAACATAAAGACCTAATAAGCAGATAAAGCCTCCTATTCATTATGTATCAGAAACCGAGGTATGGTCATGGTTGCAGTAACCTTACAAATTCTGTGGGTTGGAAAATTCTGGTAATGTTGCAGATGCACAACTCAAGGATGGAATTGGTTGTTTCCTTATGACAGTTGCTGAAGTTTCTGCTGTTTTGATTAATGTTCACACAGTTAGGAGTTAGAGCAGATTCCCTTAGACTTTGAAGAACACAGATCTCTCTCCTTCCTTTATTCTTACCAGTGTGAAGCTTCATGCTAAAAATATATTCTAAACTTCTACTGGAATCTTTACTATGCTGACACCTTCTCACATTTCTACATTTTCTTGACACGTTCTTCTGAGGCCCATCCTTATTCTAAACTTAGGATCCTGAATGGATGATTTTAGAGGAAAAAAGTTGAAACAACTCAGTCTAAACCGCTAGTGTTACAATTCTTCAAGCTTATCCACGCTTGCCTTAACCATGCATATGCCTTAACCATGCATGTGTGTGGTTAAGGCATTGCACGGTCTAGCTGCAGGCTGCATTGGATGGAAGCAGGGAGAGATCCACGGTGAGGTAAGTGGGGTTGTGGGGATCAGGGTTGTTTTGTTGCCTGGGGTGGGTCAGGGTTGTTTTGTGGGCTGGGGGTGGGTCCTAGATGTTTTGTGGGCTGTGGGTGGGTCGGGTTGCTTTGTAGGCTGGGGGTGGGTTTGGGTTGCTTTGTGGGCTGGGGGTGGATCGGGTTTGTTTTGTGGGCTAGGGGTAGGTTTGGGTTATTTTGTGGACTAGGTGGGTGGGTTGTGTTGTTTTATTTTGTAGGCTGGGAAGTCAGGCAGTTTTCTCGGCTGGGTGTGGGTTGGGGTAGTTTTGTGGGTTGGGGGTGGGTCAGGTAGTTTTGTCGGCTGGAGTTGGTTGGAGGTAGATTTTCCTGGGGTTTGTTCGGGGGTAGTATTCTGGGGTGGGTTGTCATATTTTTATGGCCTGCAGGGGGTCAGGGGTAGTTTTCAGGGCTGCGGGGGAGTCAGGGGTAGTTTTCAGGACGGGGGGGTTGGAGAGGTTTTTAGGGCTATTGGAGTTTTAGGATAGATTTTTTAATTAGAGGTTAGGGTATTAGGCCTCAGGGATAGGGTAATGGGTAGTTGGGTAGATTTTAGGGCTTGAGGGAAGGCAGGACATTGTTTAGGGTTGGGTCAGGGATGAGCTGGGTCAGGTTAAGGGACCTTGTTGCTGGTGTTTCTGCTGTTTTAATTAATGTTCACACTGTTAGAAGTTAAAGCATATTCCCTTAGACTTTGAGGAGGACAGATCTCTCTGCTTCCTTTATTCTCACCAGTGTGAAGTTTTATGCTAAAAACGTATACCAATCTTGGAAGACTTCTGCTGGAGTCTTCACTATGCTGACACCTTCTCACATTGCCAATTTTTTATGAGATTTTATCCTATGAACCATCCATATTCAAAACTTAGGATCCTGAGTAGATGATTTTAGAGGAAAACAGTCGAACACTGCGACCTAAACTGGGAGTGTTATGACTCCACAAGCTTATTCACGCTTGCCTTAACCACGCATATGCCTTAACCACGCATGTGCATGGTTAAGGCAATCCGCAGTCTAGCTGCGGGCTGAATTGGATGGAAGTAGGACGCAGGGAGAGATCCGCAGTGAGGTAAGTGGGGATGGGGAATTGGGGTTATTTTGTGGGCTGGTGGTGGGACTGCATTGTTTTGTAGGTTGGGCTGGGTCGGGGTTCCTTTGTAGGCTGGGGTGGGTTGGGTTGCTTTGTGGGATAGGGTTGGGTTCGGTTTTTTTTGTGGGCTAAGGGGTGGGTCTGGGTAGTTTTGTGGGCTGGGGGTAGGTTTGGGTAGTTTGTGGGCTAGGGGTCGTTGGAGGTAGTTTTGTAGTGGTTGGGTCGGGAGTCGTTTTCTAGGCTGGGGGTGAGTCTGGTAGTTTTCTGGGCTGACGGGGGTTAGGGCTAGTTTTCAGGGCTGCGGTGGGGTCAGGGGTAGTTTTCAGGGCTCGGGTGGTCAGAGTAGTTTTTAGGGCCGGTGGAGTGTTAGGGTAGTTTTATAAATTAGGGTTTAGGGTATTAGGCCTCAAGCAAGGAGAGGGAATGGGCAATCTGGTCGTTTTAAGGGCTTAGGTGAGGGCGGGCAGTTTTTTGGGCTGGGTCAGGGATGGGCTGGTTCAGGTTAAGGGACTGGGTTAAGGCACAGGGTTTTAGACATCTGGACCAAGGAAGGCACAGCCTGGGGGTTGGGAGGGGGTAGGGATGTTGCACCTCTGTGCGGGAGAGGGTGGGGGAGTTTGTTCTTTAGGGCGGTTGGAAGGGAAATGGTAGATTAGCCATGTGTACCCCTTTACCATTCAAGCCTTTACCACAAACATTTGTGGTAAAGGCGTGCATTGTAAAGAAATGTGTGGTTAAGATAGAGTTGCTATTAAGATCCCGTTGTCTAGGTATGCGGCATTAGGGAACTCATCGTTTTATCATACAACTGATTTTAAAACGTATTCATGTTTAGGAGAGAGAAGTAGAGTTTTTTTCATGGAACACCTATTTTTAATTCTAAGTTTCTGTTTTGCTGTGGCAGTTATTAATTTGTACCTTATCCTTCTTAGACTGAACTGATTGCGATATTTCAGCTTGCCAACAGTAATAGTGTATTTTTTTAATATACTCCTGACATGCATATATTTTGGCTTGACTATTAATTGGAAATAAAATTCCTTAACTTCAATCACTGCTTTCTGGTCATTATTGTGGACCCAAATAGGCCTCATGAATGTGTAATTGCTATATAATTGTTAACTCTCTAGGCACCTCAGTAAACTTAAAAAGATACATCAATGAGCAAACAATAATAACGCATCTGCGCGCTCTCAGAAAGTAGGTGGAGCATCTTGTTTTGCAGATGTTAATAAAAATAGTACAACAATATGTATAAATTACTATAATTGGAAAACGTGAAGATAATAATGAATAAAAACAAAAAACACAAAATTGGGAAGAAAATTGCTTTATTTTTAACCAAAATAATCACACTCACCTCCTAGAAAAGGTACAACGCCTCCCCAAACTCTCAGAAAAGATCCTAATAAAAACGAATCCTTCCTTCTCTGTCCAGCCTTCACCTCCTACATTAGGCAGGCCCACTCCCTAAACCATTTAAAAGATTGCAATAAGAATTACCCATTCCCCAGGAGCCTCACCCTCAACACCTACAACAGGTCAACCCAACTATTAAAGTTGCAACAATTTGTCCTCCAGTCTTCTATCTTTTACCACAGGACTGTGCAAGCTTTATTGGGTGAAGCATGCAAGGTCCTACTGTACCGGGGAAGGAATGTTTCAGCTGTAGTACCACAGGTGTATGGCAATACCAAAAGAGTTACTGCGTTGCGTTGCATGAGACGGAGAGTGGAGGAAAGCACCATATCTACAGAGATACAGCACTTTACACTCCTCACCCAAGCGGAGGTACAGAATTTTAGTGTGGATCGCAACATACACCTTGCATAACAGGGCAATGATATCTGAGTGAGTCTAGAATAGGTTATGTAGAGGATGACTACCCTTACAGTACAACATATTATACTTATACTAAATGTTAAAATTGTCCTGCTTTGTATGTGTGCTTTTAACTTCTGTTTTAAATGGAGTTGTTAGTAGATAGGATTTTGTGCTAAACGTCATGGGTGGAGGCATGGTCTTCTTATAAATCAACACAGACACCAATTTGCATTGTTTGTAAATCCCCAAAAAGATTTGATGGCAGTACTGCATTAAAAAAGTACTGCAAAGCCAACTCAAAACTTTGCTGAATCTGGGCCTTCCAGTGACCTGAAGAGAGACGAAAAGTGAATACTTGTATGATTCTCTGCCTCCAACAGCACCAGGAAAGATATATACAGAGGCAGGAGGTCCCAATCTTATTGTAGACTCCAAGAGGAATACTTCAATGGTTTGTCGTCCCAATTGAGATCATCCACCATTGATGAGATACCAAAATTCGAGTTGGAGTCGGTTGTCGCTGTAACTGATTCTTAAAGGGGAATATGTTCTCACGTGAGACTCTTTATTCTTTGGGAATTGTGTCAGCAGCTTCCGGGTCCTGCTTGATTTCTCTGATGTTTTTTCCAATGGGAAACTGTTTATTAAAATAGCATCCATTCTTTTATGGGGCATAAGTGGTTGTAAAAAAGTTTCCGATTAGGATGTAAAATGCAAGTATAGTCGTCTGCTGTTCCTTGCAGGCCACCATCCCTATTTCTCTAGCTAATTTCAGAAGACCATGTAGAGAGAAATGTCTATTTATTGTTATTTGTCAGATTGTTCTCTAACCCCCCTGGCACTGGAGATTTTGTGACAAGACCTATTAGTAAGTCACCTAATTGCATAGTAAAATCACATTCAGGTCGTAAAAGTCCAAAGTTTGAGACCATTATTTGCTGCCTGTCTATGTATACATTGGGCCCCTGGATATTTACAATGTCAATTTGATGATTTCGATCAGCAACACTTACAGCAAGTGTTCTTGTAAGTCCGTGAAAGTTTTAAATAAAGATAGTGTCAAAAAGAGCAAAGCTAGTGGCGGTCAACCCTAAGTTGCCAACCCCAAGTAGCTCTCAGTCGAACGCCGCGCATACCTGTTGGTTTGGGACCCACAGTCATCGCTGAAGGCTATGCACAAGGGGGAGTTTGAGTGCCAGGCTCTGCAGCCAAAGACCTGGTGCACGCTGCTCCAGTAAGATTAAACAGATGAAAACATGATTTACTAGCACCAGAGGTAATGTCTCCAGAATCGTTGGGGGCTCTGGCCTTGGGCTTGCGGGTTCTCTTCTTCGGCGGTGCTAAATGAAGAAATTAATAGCATGTTTAATAATTACCAGGCAAAAAACGTAAGAGCTTATTTATGACCCTTTGCGTCACTTTTGCACTGCGTCACTTTTTGTGACGCACCAGCAGCGTAAAAAATGCACTATGTTGCGTCATATTTACAAAGGGACGCATCTTGGTAGATGCGTCACTTTGTAAACCCCTGCGCCACATTATACCTGCACCATGTATATTGTATGCAGGGTGGGCGTTCTGACGCAAGTACGCCTCGTAGAAGTCAGGCAGTGAAATTTATGAGATTTCACTGCCTCGCTTCTAGGACGCAAATGTGTCATTATTTAATGCCTGCCTCACAGCAGGTGTAAGAGTGATGCTGGCACATTTTGAAATGGGACTTACCCATGAGAAATTACTCATTGATAGAGTTGCGTCACTTTTGCCTACAGATACGTCAGAAATACTGACGTATCTGTAACTCCGTGCAACACGATGCATCATACTGTAAATATGATGCATCCAGCATGTTGCAAGGAGGGTGCAATGAAAAGTGACGCATTGCTATTTTCAGGCAGCGTTGTATCACTTTTTATAAAATGAGGCCCTTACTGTTTACGGAACCAATCCTATTCCCTTGTTTAACATTTGCTCGAAAAATAGTTTTTGTAGCTACGTATATTTTCACTATTGGCACAATAAAGCTATGCGAAAAAAAGGGGAACGGCAAAACATGGCTTTCCCATGTTAATTTCCTTAACAAATTTTAAAAAGCTATAGGGATAAAATGGCTGAGCCACTCTCTAACCCCCTACCACTGGAGATTTTGCGACAAGACCTATTAGTAAGTCACCTAATTGCATAGTAAAATCACATTCAGGTTGTAAAAGTCCAAAGTTTGAGACCATTATTTGCAGCCTGTCTATGTATACACTACATAGGTGACTTACTAATAGGTCTTGTCACAAAATCTCCAGTGGCAGGGGTTTAGAGAACAACTTGACAAATAACAATAAATAGACATTTCTCTCTACATGTGTTGTGGATACATTGGGACTGTGCAAGCGTCATACACGTTCCCACCGTACCCTGGAGGGGAAGTCTGTGGAGTATTACTGTATTAGTACAGCGGTACAGGGGCTGGAAGCAATGAACTGCGAAAAGTTGGGCACCCAAGGGGGATGGGCACAAACCCAGCTAAACACAGCAGGGGGTTGTGCACCAGTTGAGGGTTGGGTTTTTTCATACTTAAGATTAATTGTGTTCATTTTCCTTAGTCTAGCATAATTTAGACATTGTGTAAGGTTTAGCACAGTAGATATATAAAGCTAACATGTTTAAATAATGTCATATACAAGCAAATGGATGTGTGTATATATTAAACATATAACTAAGTATATATTTTCAACACTTCTTCATTAAAATACAGACGCAAACGGTGCATTTATTTACGTGGCTGGCAGCCATATTTTACAGATCAGAAATTAAGTTTGTTTACCAGTCAATAGGGTTCATTTCAGGCATCCAAGCCATAATGCATTGATGCCTTTCACATAAATAAAATATTCACTTCACGCTAGATTGCCTGTGTCCACCTCCTTTGTTGCAAAGGAGTGGTGATATATCAATATACAATTAGTCCTGCTGCACCTCCAGCAAAGTAATAAAAGAAAAAATAAACAAACATCACTTTCTTGTTACCTCTACTACCTCCTGCTCCTGGTCAATTACATCTGCCCAGGGGTGCATGACCTCCCACTGGGTCCCTCCCATGCTGGTGAGGTGGCGCTTGCTGCTTCACACGTGCCCCCAGCGCTGCTTCCTCTCCACAAGAATTGACCCTGAGTGGGCGTACTGCCTGCCACTAACAGGAAGGGGAGGTGGCAGTGTAGCAAAAACATAAGAGTTGCCACCTTTTGAACATTTTCTGTATTGTTCCTTCAATGCCTTTGCCATGTATTTTGTCTCCTCTTCATCATGTTGTAAAGCGCTCCGATACCCTCGAGTCTGGCTAGCGCTATAGAAGACTTTCAAATAAATAAATAAATCAAAAAGCAAAAAACAGGGTTGCAGTTAGGAGAACATGAGACTTTAACATGGAAACAAGTGTGAAGGTTGAGTAAAACTGCTGTGGATGGGTTTGAATAGCATTGGGGATAAAGCGCGAGAAACTAGGGGCAGGGCACAGGTTTGTGGCTCATTCTTTTCAAAATGGATACGGGTGTGTCACTTGCAGGTCAGTTTCACGTATTTTTTAACAAGAAATGCGAGTTCACCGTGTTTATGCATTGTTTTGGGGATGCTGATCTACATTTCCCCCACAATCCTTATGGGGACTCTTTGAATTAGATTTTGGCCACCTATGATTTGGAAATTCTGGTAAATGCAAAAAACGCCTCTGGAGAAATCATTCCCACGTTCACGGGAAGGAATGCAAACGCTGTAATAGATTTTATTTGCATGTCCTCAAGCCTCAGCCCGTGGTGTAAGGCCCCTGTGGTCGTGGATAATCTGCTTAGTGATCACAATTGTATCACTATTGAGGCCATACTTTGGAAGGAGAAACATGTACCCAAAATTTGTACCATTGCTAACATAGAGCCGCACAGACCCAACGGAACCAGAATTAGATGGAAAGGGGACAAAGCGGAAGTAATGTCAAATTCTATTGTTAAAAGCTGCTTAACCGAAATCATTACCATCCTAGAGAGTGAGGAGGTTACTGTTGAAACTGTGTGTAATTTTATTAACATCAACCTCACAATTGACAGTAAATTAACCAAACTTGGTAAGGGCAAGCTACATCATCAAAAGGGGTGGTTTGATCGCGCGAGTACTACCGCGCTTAAGGGGCTTAAAGTGGCATTGGCAGCCAAACCAAGATTTAATAGTGTGGTTAGGGAGCTTAGATTCACCTACCATGCTGCAGTCAAACGTAGGAAGACCGAACTACGGCAAGAGGCCTGGGATAACTTAGACCAGGCAGCCGCAACTTCGGACTCCTCTTTATTTTGGGCCACAGCTAATTGTCCGTTTCTTAAGGACGACAAGGTGCCCGAATTGACGGCTAACCTTAGCATGGAAAATTGGGTTACCCACTTCTCTTTGATCTTTGATTCGAATAGACCGATTGGTGCACTTGAGGACTGCTGGCTTATCGTTCCGCTGGACATTTCCACCGTTAAAGTTCTGGGAAGCAAAACCTCCAGTAATGGTGGGAAGGCCCAGGGGCGATGCATTATGGAATGTGGAACAGGGCGAGGGAAACCCCATTCCTATTTTATCGATGGGCACAAGGTGCAAACGGTGGATACCTTTAGCTATCTTGGCACCACATTTTCGAAGAACTGTTGCTGGACTAGTGACATTACCAATGTTCGGGGCAAGATGGCGAAATGCGCCCATGGGGTGTTCAAGTTTGCTACCAAATTAGGGGACAAACGGATTAAAGACATGCTAAAAATCTATCAATTGAGATGCCTTTCCATTGCACTCTATGGTGCTGGGGTTTGGGTACACGTCCCGGCAGGGAGCCTACAAGTGGAGGAAAATCTCTTTTTAAAGAGACTCCTGTGTTTGTCCAAATCAGCCTCTAACGACCTGGTGCACAGAGAGCTTGGAATCCAAAATCTTTCAGATCTGATTGCCTTAAGACCATTAATGTTATGGCGGGCTATCTGGTTGAAGGAGGAGACTTCCCTAAATAGAGCCATCATAAAAGATTGTCTCTCTACCGATAACCATTTAAAGATTCCTTGGATAAAATTTGTCATCAATAGTTTTTCAGAGATTTATGGTCTCGATATAAGAGAGGATAGCTATGTTGCTTCTAGTCTGTCCAAATCCAAGATGAAGACTGCCTTCATGAGCTATAAGACAGAGAGGCGGGGGAGGGACTGTGACAATCTCCCCACCTGTGTGCTCTATGGAAGATATTGTGAGAATGTGGGCTACCAACCGTATTTGCGTCATGTCACCAGAGTTTCCCACCAGTTTGTCTTAATGAGACTAAGGTTCGGGATTGTGCACCACCTGGTGGCCTTCCCCTGCAACAAAAAACATCCGACTGGTCCGTGCCCATGTGACAATACTTCAGCACAAAGCACTATGCACTTTCTATTGCTGTGTAAACTTTACGGTAACTTTCGTTCAGCCTTTTTAAAACCCATTTTCATCAAGTTTCGAGTTAGAAATGTACATGATACCATGAAGTTACTTTTTAACATGCCCCACCCTGACGTTTGTTTTTTTACCGCTACTTTCCTTCTTCATGCTATTAAGGCAAGGACTAGTATGATTTTTTAACTGTTTTTAACTATGTATTCTGTACAGAATTTTCTACCATGGTTTTTATTGATCATTGATCATTGTTTATGTAATGTAAATGTATGTGCTTTTATGGACATTGTCTTCATGCTCCGAATAAAGCCTTATGAAATGAAATGCATGAGAGGCATTTTTCATGGCATTTTTCATATAATTACGCCACCGGTAAATACCGCAAATTTCACACAATCTTATACAAAATATATTGAAACTGCAAGTGCTATTGCGTAATGGTAACCAACTTTGTCGTCATCTCTGTTCAACAATAATGATGGCCTGTTGCCAAATTTCCCCCTCACTCTCACTCCCCACAATTACACCTCATCTCATCACTGCACCCAGCAAACCAAAGCAGATCCCAGCATTAACTGTGAGGGATACAAGCAGAGGTGTGCACCACTCCTTTCTTTACCATAACGAGGGCAGCATCCTTGGCAATCACATATCCTTATTGACAGCAGAAGTACTTTGTGTTACAGCAAACTATATTCACAGACCCTTTATTCTGCAACAGAATTCACGGGAGCCTGCAATCCTTGCATATAAGCCTGACTCAAATCTCTCTACTATGGTCATGTTGTGACTTCTCTAGTCACCCACAATTATAAATTGACATAACTGGAATACTGTAATAGTTTGTTACAGTTGAGCACTGACTTCATATTTGCTCCAGCCAGAGCTTGTGGTCAAGAGCTTAATTACAGCAGTATGTTAAACAACGAAAATAAAAACTGGCTTTGTACTCTTCTGATCTGTTTTTCACAAATGAAACAGCGACCTGCAAAAACTTATCTATTTTTGGTAAAAGTAATATTCTGCATGCTGTAGGTGATTATAGCAAAGAAAGAATAATTTCACTCATTTCAATACAATATTTTTCAACATGATTTACATTAAACTGTGGTATCTTTTTTTAAACAAATTACTTAATGAGTTTAAATTTGTGTAATATTGTTTTCATATTTGCATTGATACTAGTTCTTTTGTATGAAAGAGCAAGATACTTATCACTTAACAGGTTTGTGGGATGAGTGATGGTGCCACAATGTATGATAAATAGATTAAAGGATGTTACATGTCAGCTTACAGTTCAATTAAGTCCGCCTTCGGCCTCTTTCCTCTATATGGCCACAGAAATTCATGTTGACTTACAATTTACTTGTCATTTACAGCACAGGGTACTTTACCCCATATATAATTTAAAAATGAACCATCATGAATAAAAAGGTAATAAAAAACCCCAAATCACTATCATACATTATTCAACATCTCTAATGTTGTGAAGGTTCATAGCTTCTGCTTGAGCTTTACCTGTGTTCATATTTTTTTCAACTTTAGTTTTAATTAACTTGAAAGCTACTACAAGGGCTGTGCATTTTTGGGATTTGAGGTTGTTTGTGATATTCAGTTGGACTGCATATACCAAGACTTACACCACTTCTCTATAAAGTATTTGAATGTCTGCACTGCACAAGTGGTTTGGTTGCCCTTCCATTAACATTAAATGAGGCACTGTGCCTTTTGTATGATAATCAACCAATGAGGCATTAAACACATTTTTGTTTTTATCTCAATTAACAGGACCATGAAAAATACATCGATTGATACCACAGTAGATTCTACATATCAGGTGAGTGCTGCTGCTGTGGTGTGTCATGACAATCATGCCTTAAGTATGAAGAAAGAAGCTGTGATCAAGGATTATAAAATTAACGTTTCACTTATGTTCTACATACTTGTAGTTCATATGCTATAACCTGCACCAATGATGTTTCTTGTAGCAGCCTTACATTATTAAACATAAAGAAACGTTGTGTATTAACAAATCATTGTAATCTATTCTAAAATAACTGCATTTATTTGGAAGCACTAACTAGGATGGAAAATGAATCAGCATTCAAATTTATTAGTGCAAATATAAAAAAAAAACATTGGAGATGAAGAAGGAGGAACGAGCTACAGGTGGAAGTTATAGACCTCAAATCAGGGCTTATGGAAGGCTGATAAAGACAAAAACATTGAGAGGAAAGGGCTCAAAGCGTGCATGCTTAGAAACAGTAACAATAACGTGAAGCTAAGAGACAGTGAATTATTACTGGGTGTTGCTGCTAGTCCACTGTAGGAAAGTGGCTTTTTTGCATGGTAAGCCCATATTTTTTGCCTGATACCTGATGTGATTTCGAACTGTCCCTGCTAACTTGGCACCAGTGCCAGATCTCTTTTCCAAAGCACTATACCACGAATGGCACAACTTCAGCTGCCCCTGTAAGTCCCTAGTAAGTGGAAATTAGGGCATGGGTACTGAAGAGGTTCTCCTGGGTCTCCAGCACTGGTTGTGCCACCCCAAGACCCCTTCACTAAGGCTATGCACTCTGAACTTGCAGGCCGTATAACTTGTTGCAGGAAAATCTGAAGAGTTAACATGGCACACAGCCTGTGTGCCATACCAACCATAAAAGAAACAATAAAGTAGATAAGGGGTTCAAGGAAACGTTTTAAGACCAATGCCTGGATATATTCCCCAAATGTAACTAAGAATACAACAAGATATCCATGGGTCTGCGAGCCTCACCAAGCTCTATAGGCAAGTGGAACAAAGAGAGACCTTTGTGGGTAAAACAACCTAGGACATCAGAACTGTAAATGACCAATTTACAGTTCTGATGTCCTCGGTTGTTTTACCCACATAGGTGTTTACCCTGCCCTAGGAGTCTGTATTGATAACCAGGGGGTCATTGTTTTTCTCACACAAAGAGAGACCTTTACATGTGATCAGTGGCAATCCTTTGAAAAAGACAGAATCCCATCACTCACCGTAGTGACATGCTTCATCATCTGGGATCTCCTCTTGGTTTCAAACCTAGTGCAGCCAAGGGCTACAACCCCCTTACTGAGAGGGAGGAGCTCAGGGATGTTTTCAAACGGTTGAGTTGTTAGTAGGATGTACAGTGTGATGATGGCACATAAAAGAAGAAAAAGGTGACAACAAAGGAAAGGTACATTTTTATGTGCCAGGTACCATATGAATATGAGGATCTAAGCAAACACTTCTTACTGTTACCTAAATAGTGTGCTCTTAACAATGTATGCTATATTGTGCTTACCCCTAATGCACGAGAAGGAACAAAAAAAACAGAAATCTTGGTGATAATAGAGCATCAGGCATAATGTGATAATACCCATGCTGCCTGCTAGATTTCAAAGTCAATCTAGATGGTAAGGCAGTGCTAAACAGGACTGTACAATATACTAAGGCAAAAGAATATATTTGTGAGATATCAGGCTTAAAATCAAGATGTGAGAACAAAAGGACTAAGCCACTAGAGATGTGGCATGTATACAAACATGCAAAACATACAAGGGACCGCTGCACTCCAAGTGTACTGGATTAAGCTGAAGTAGTTCAGAGAACGAGAATTCGTTTAGGGTGCTCAGGATGTTGTCCCTGCTGTCCAAGAGGGACAACGTAAAATGAACAAGAAAGAACCTTGTGGGTACAAGGTGGATAACCTGATCACTCCTGTATGCTAAACAAAGCAATGAACTGGTACTTTGTAAGTATGATGAATAGTTTTATTCACTATGTATCATCTTTGAGTTCAATACAATTTCAAAATTCATTTCAAAAGTTCTCAATATGATTGGATATCATGTTTTCAGTGATAATATTCCAAAGTATCCAAACGTAAATCACAATCCGATTAGATAATTGTAATCCAAATGACATGAGTAATCAAAATCCCCGATGCATTTCGAGCATCCAGCTCTTCGTCAGGGGGTGAAAGTTATACTGTAGGAAAAAGGAAAAAGGTGGAGTGGCAGAGTGGTGGAGGAACGAATTTCCAGGGGAAGGGAATTCCACAGTTTAGGAGCAAGGGTGGCGAATCTCCTCCCACCATTGCGTTGAAACTTGAACCGTGGGACAGAAAGGAGAATTTGCGAAGCAGAACGTAGACTGCGGGAAGGGTTGTATCTGGGTAGAAGGTCTTGAATACATTTTGGACTACGGGCATGCAAAGTCTTAAAAGCCATACAGGCGATTTTATAAATGACACACTGAGTGATAGGAAGCCAATGAAGTTGCCTCATTAGAAGTCTGGCTGACTGCTAGCGTGGGAGGCGATATATAAGTCTTGCAGCCTGATTTCTGGCCATCTGCAGACGCCTACTAAGGGCCACAGGGAGGCCCAGGTAGATGGCATTTGCGTAATCTAAATGGGACAACACCAACGCCATCACCACCTGGGTCAAGGCTGACTGTGTAAGCATCCGACTGATCTTTTTTATTTTACGGAGCTGAAAGAAACATGTCGCCACCACCGAATTTACTTGAGGTTTCAATGATAAGTCTCTGTCAATAAGCAGCCCCAGACTTTTAACCGAGTTGGACGGAGTAGGGGGGGCCTAGTTCGGGTGGCCAATAGTGTGGGCCCCAGAGTAGCTGTAAGTTCTGGTATGTGGGCATGACTACACGTAAAGTGGAACTCAGAATCCTTAAGCACAAGACCATGATGAGATGCAAAAAACAGGCCACAAGGCCTACTAAGCACTTCTTGGATCTTTAAACATAATGCAGGTTATTTCAATTGGACGGTGCTGGAACAACCATTCATCCTTGCGCATATCAAAGATTTTTCCAAATGTCTATTTTTAAAAGAACAAAGGTGGGTGTTCAAACTCCGGAGCGATCAAATGGGTGTCAATTATGAGATTCCCTGGACCTTGTTGTAGCCTGGCAAGTAATACACCTATCCAATAGAAAGGACTGACACATTTCATGATATTCATGTCTCACAAAAAGAACACACACTAGATATCCTCTGGGGTTACCTATTGTTCACATACTCTAACTAATGAGCAGGGCATTGTATATCGCTAGAGTAAAGATATGCGTCTATATAGTAAATTACAGTGTTGTCACGCTACCTTGTTAGACGTGGCATTGATACATTTATCTGAACAGTTTAATAAATACTATTAGCCATAGATCTTGGCATTAGCTTTCACTTGATAAACATACACGTCTGGAGGTTAAATAGCAGTGTTGGCACGCTACTATGTTAGGTAGGGCACTGATATATGTGTCTTTACAGTCTACCAAATTTAAATAGCTATTGATCTTGGTATTAGGTTTCACTGTATAAACTGATCATTCAGATTTATTTACTTTCCCCTGAAAAGTTTTGTGGTGAGGCACTAGTTATTTGCAGACATCGAAGTATTCACTCGAGGTTCGAGATCTGATCTAATACAAGGTTTGCCGTCCTGATGTGTGTTCAGCATTATGAGTGCATGCTCCTCGGAGCAAATAAAACTACCACTCCCATGATGCCAGAGGTTTCTGTGTAGTCCTTACATGTTTACATCACTAGCAAGATCTAAAATGAGGCTTACTGTACTGACATCGACCAGCTCCATGCATGATTGTATAAGACTACAATTCCCTTGGTACTATCAGATTTCCTGTAGTCCTTTCATGCAGACGTCATCAGTATGAGCCCCACGCCAGATAACGAGCAACACAGGTGTAGCTTACAGACATAAATACAGCGGCGGTACCTGCCGCCAGTTACCTCTGTAAGCAGCTCAGTTGAAGCACGAGGTACCGATGGATAGGTAAGTACCCTTGCCGCCTGGACATTAGTTGGGCTGTATCTACATTAAGTTTTCCTCTAGTGCAATCGGGGGTTGAACCTTAGTACAACCGGGGACTCCATCCACATTTCCATTGCGATAAGCACTGCCCTGGTTTGTATTTTGTTGGCTCCTTTTGATAGGCATAGCTGTCTCTACTTAATGCATCTTCATTTGCAGTGCATAAATGGGGAGAACAATTGAATTTTCGGGGTTTGACTTCCTTCTTAATTTCCTTTATGCAAGCCATAAAAGTCTCACTTAGGCAATAAATACATATGGGATGTCGAACAGCAAATTGGTTTTCGGTGCTAACTTGTAAAAATGTGATGTTTGGATACATGCCACATCTCTAGGGGTTTCGTCCTTTTATTCACTCATCTTGATTTTAAGCCTAATATCTCCCAAATATATTTCTTCACCTTAGTATATTGTAGAGGCCTGTTTAGCACTGCACTAGCATCTAGATTGATTTTTAAACCTAGCAGGCAGCATAGGTATTATAGTTGTCACATTATGCCTCATGCTCTATTATCGCCTAGCTTTCTTTTTTTCTTGTTCCTTCAGAACGGGGCCTCATTTGATGAGCTTCAGCCAGGTAAGATGAGGCTTTTTTCCTGTGCATAATGGGTAAGCACGATATAGCATACATTATTAAGAGTACACTGTTTAGGTAACAGTAACCAGGGGTTGCTTAGGTCCTCATATTCATATGGCTCCTGGCACATACAAATTGACCTTTCCTTTGTTGTTACCTTTTTCTTCTTTTAGGTGTCATCATCACACTGTAATTCACAGAGAACCTAGATTACAGATTTGATGGTTTTATTTATTCCTACCTATAACAACCTTTTGTTTTTACATATACACACGCAGGAGCATCATTACATCTAGATCTTGAGGAAGGCCACGATTACACATAATCTTAATGGCCAAACCATGTAGACCTTGTTTCTGGACGCATGCAGTCATTATTTCATAACTACATCTGCACTGGTTTTAATTTGGGGAACAAGAGATAAGCACACACAGTTCACACTTATGCACTGCGCCCATCACTCTTACAAATTTAAGTCCTTCACTTCAGATGAATCTTAGTAAATCTGAGTAACATCTTATCCATTTAAAAACATCCCTGAGCTCCTCCCTCTCAGTGAGGGGGTTGTAGCCCTTGGCTGCACTAGATTTGCAACCAAGAGGAGATCCCAGATGAGGAAGCATGTCACTACGGTGAGTGATGAGATTCTGTCCTTTTTAAAGGATTGCAACTGATCAGATGTAAAAGTCTCTCTTTGTGCCACTTGCCTTTATAGCTCAGTGAGGCTCGCAGACGCATGGATATCTTGTTGTATTCCATACCAACCATACCCATGCATAAGATATAAGTAAGTCACCACCACTGCAGTCTGATAGCCCTAAGGCAGGGTGCACTATATCCCATGTATTGGTATGTCAGCATGAGCAGAAATGCCAGTCTATTCTGTGATGTTGTAAGTTAATAGGGAAGCTGTAAAGAGTACGTAGGTTGGATACTGATCAACATGAGTTTCCGAGCACCATGATGGCGTCAAAGATTTCACAGATGTTTGGCATCAAACATCTTGTCTTACTAAATCCTCACTAATGCCAGTGTTGAATGTATTAATAACTTCAGACAGGGGACCCTTTTAGAGGGTTCACTGATGCCTAAGTAAACAATAGTGGGTATGTTGATGGTTTTCACCAGCCTGCCACCAACAGACATGTTTCTGACCTCATGGGGTAGAGCCAGCACTCTCACAGGACAGAAACAATACCTGCTCCGTGCGGGCAAGGGGGTTTCACACCTCTGGTATATTCCATATAGGCACCCTAATATAATCACAGGTAACATCACAACCTTTCACCTATATCCTTCCCTACATTACACACATAACGGTTTTACAAGGACTGACCTATTACCTAGATACGACACTGCATTCTGAAACGCGGGTTTTCCCTAGTTCTAATCTCATATATTAAACATGAGGTTTCTTGGACGCACATCAGGACTACCATCTAATGTATAATATCTCTGTATAAAGTTCAGGCCCAACGTCATCCTTTGGGCCAACAAAGTAACAGAGCAAGGTAGGACCCCTGGGGAGACCTATGGGTATATATACATCACATCTTGCTTAGAAAGACAGAGGATACCAAGACTTCCTGACAAACAAACTGATCAGAGAGGCTGAAGTTCCTGCTTGCAGATACTCCAGCCCACAGTGGTCTAACATCCCTCAAGGGCTGTCCAACTTGAGACTAGGACGGGCTCCCACAGTCTGTCACTTCGGGTAATGGGGTGGACTAAATCCTATAGGGATTCTTAGCTTAACACCTACACACATGCTAGGTACACTTAGGTACATCTAGTTAGGTGGCATCGTAGGAGTACCCATCTCTTTACTGTCATGTATTTTATATACTTGTATGTATTTATGATTACTGCATGTTGGTTGAACTATACCATCCTTTTACTTTTATTGTACTGTTATCATATATATCTGCTACTGTCTAATGGTTTTTGCAGCTCATCTATTCTACACTAGCATACAAACTGTACAGTAAATCCTTATTGCAAACGCCTGACCGTTTATTCTGTGTATCTCTCTGAGAGAAACTAAGTAATTATGAGTGTCTGAGCGAAAGGTAGTACATTGTTTCCACAATCCAGGGGGATCAGGGTTCTGAGGTTGCCAGAAACTATTCTCTCCTTGGTAAGAGGAGTTTTTAACGGCACTGTGAGCTAGCTGATATGGAAAGGCTAACAAACTCAGGGGTGTGTACGGAATCAGTCTGCTTCCAATTCCACAGTTTATGATATCCAAATGCGCAGGTCCTGTATAGGATATATGGGAACTACACGATGCCTTCTTCAGGACAGGATGGCATCAAAGGCAATGCCACCTTTTAAATCGTAGCTATGAACCCTAGATAATGGGGGAGGTGATACCCCCTTTGAGTTCCACTTTTGGTAGGAGGGAAAGCGGGAAAATTAGTTAGATGAGGCGGAGGGACCACCATTTGCCTGCACCATCCCTAAATTGAGTATTTAGGGGCTCCCTGAGACCTGAACCTCAGAATCATCTGACCAAAGAAGACCAGCACAAAAGAAGACGTGCTACATGATAACAGAAGCCCTGCGGCAGAAGGCAACTGCAACAAACCCTACCAGCTGCATGAAGGACCGTACAATCAATGCTGCTGTTTGGTCCTGAAACCTGAAAGGACTCCAAGAACACTAGATCACCTCCAACTTTCAAGAAATTGCTGAGAAGCTCACTTGGAGCAGGCACTGATCCCTTGAATCCCAGTTTTTCAACTTGCTGCTCCCCGATGACCTTGAGACAGCACCAAAGCAAGAAGAGATACAACTGCTCAAGAGGGTCAGATCTGTCTCTCCACCAAGAATGGATGCACCAGAACTGACCTGAGCTGCAGCAAAAAAAAATACCTGGGGTACTGGACCCCCAAGGTAAAAACAAAGAAGACTAGTCTATTCCAGACTCCCAAAGCACCTATAGCAAGCGCCGATCAAGTGACCTTGAGACACCTGAGTCCCACTTCCTGTGTGGCCCAGCTTTCCTGATATCGCCTCTCCGAGTTGCCTGCTCCTGACTGCAAGGAGCCTAAAGACGCATGCCGGGCTGACCTGACTGCTCTGCATCCAGCCCCATCAGCACCAATAAACCACTCTGCTCAAATGGTCCCCAGGTCCTTGCGTCCGCCTCCCTCAAAGGAGACCCACGGACTTACCTGTAAGTCCACCTGTGCAGTGCATTTTCTAGTGGCCTCCTTTGTCTTTGCTCACCAGTTTCCAAGGCCCTCAGCACTCAGCTCTCACCCTTTCCGGGATGCTTCTGAACATTTACTGCTGTAACTTTGGACCTGGTCCTGACATTGACTTAAAACATGAACTTTGTGAAAGCATTGCCTGATTTTATATGCAATTTTCTAGTTCTTCCTATTTCTTCCTATGGTGCATGATTGCGCACAAATGTGATATATTTTCCAAACTCTGTAAAAATTGTAACTCAAAAAAGTACATAACTTAGAACTGCGCTCTTGGTCTCTAAACTTGCATAAAATCATCATTATTTTTTCTTTTTTTTTATTCTTGAGTGTGTGTCTCATTTATTGCCTCTGTGTGTGACAACAAATGCTTACCAATACCCTCAGATAAGCCTGACTGCTCGCACATACTACCACAAAAAGAGCATTCAAATTATCTACTTTTACCTCTGCATGCCTACTGGGGAATTACCGGACTTTCTGCTCTGTGTACTTCATTTTAGTGCACTATATAGAGAGCTGGCTTCCTACATCCATCACAAGTAATAAAGTCACTAACATGTTAGGTTCCTTCAAAGGTTTCAGTTATTTAAACCTGAACTCAACCCCTGGTAGCTGTGGCAGCGGGTAGACACTTAACTTGGAAAATACATGTAAAGTATATAGTTGTACCAAACAATTTAACATTGAAAAAAACAGCATGGTACAATCCCACTGCAATGGATAATAATAGATACAAATGACACAGGCAAAATGCCAGGCAGACCCCAACAGCCGCAATCAGTCTTAGTTCCAGTTGACACTCGTCCAGGGGAAGGCCTACTTCAGTTTATTTTGCCCCTTTTGCAACACAAGAGTAAAGCTGGCTGACCCTTGCAGTCTTTTTCTTTCTCCTAGGTACATGGGGAGTAGGCATAGTCCTTGAGGGCTCCTCTCACATGATGGGCAGTAGGTTGGGTTCTCTTCTGTACTTCCACAGGTCCAGAAAGTGCTCTGTGGTGGTCCTTTGGGTGGAACATTTATGCCTGGCATCAACTGATGGGTGGTTCCTGGGCACCTCCTAATCAATGGACTAAAAGTTTCTGTGAGCAACACTCAATGAGGCCTCTGAAGACTGGAGTTGTGATTGGGAGTGAACTATGGGAATTACTAGTGTTCACCATCAACTATCATCCAGTTTAAATTGCAAAAAACACAGTTGATGGACAAAGAATGTAGAACAATGTCATACATTCACCCCAGTACAAGGATCTGGGCCTAAATACATCGTTTTTTTGCACTCCACACCACCCTGGGTTAGACACTGGCTATATGCAAATCAGCTCTGACCATGTGCCTCATGGGAACAGCCCAGTCCGAACTACCAAGCCATGTCTTTCCCAGACCGGAATCAAGCATCCAAGGACCGGTTTCTGGCTATCAGCCTTCATTCAGCCTGGATAGCTTGACTCCAGTGGTGTGGAGAGCCTGGGGCTCACGTCTGAGCATACCCAGCCCATTCGAGGTGAAAATTGCAAAAAACGCAGTTGATGGACAGAATGTAGAACAATGTCATACATTCACCCCAGTACAAGGATCTGGGCCTAAATCCATCGTTTTTTTGCACTCCACACCACCCTGGGTTAGACACTGGCTATATGCAAACCAGCTCTGACCCTGTGCCTCATGGGAACAGTCCAGTCCGAACTACCAAGTCATGTCTTTCCCAGACCGGAATCAAGCATCCAAGGACCGGTTTCTGGCTATCAGCCTTCATTCAGCCTGGATAGCTTGACTCCAGTGGTGTGGAGAGCCTGGGGCTCACGTCTGAGCATACCCAGCCCACTGGGGGTGAAAATTGCAAAAAACACAGTTGATGGAAAGAATGTAAAACAATGTCATACATTCACCCCAGTACAAGGATCTGGGCCTAAATCCATCGTTTTTTTGCACTCCACACCACCCTGGGTTAGACACTGGCTATATGCAAATCAGCTCTGACCCTGTGCCTCATGGGAACAGTCCAGTCCGAACTACCAAGCCATGTCTTTCCCGGACCGGAATCAAGCATCCAAGGACCGGTTTCTGGCTATCAGCCTTCATTCAGCCTGGATAGCTTGACTCCAGTGGTGTGGAGAGCCTGGGGCTCACGTCTGAGCATACCCAGCCCACTCGGGGTGAAAATTGCAAAAAACACAGTTGATGGAAAGAATGTAGAACAATGTCATACATTCACCCCAGTACAAGGATCTGGGCCTAAATCCACCGTTTTTTTGCACTCCACACCACCCTGGGTTAGACACTGGCTATATGCAAATCAGCTCTGACCCTGTGCCTCATGGGAACAGTCCAGTCCAAACTACCAAGCCATGTCTTTCCCAGACCGGAATCAAGCATCCAAGGACCAGTTTCTGGCTATCAGCCTTCATTCAGCCTGGATAGCTTGACTCCAGTGGTGTGGAGAGCCTGGGGCTCACGTCTGAGCATACCCAGCCCACTTGGGGTGAAAATTGCAAAAAACACAGTTGATGGACGGAATGTAGAACAATGTCATACATTCACCCCAGTACAAGGATCTGGGCCTAAATCCATCGTTTTTTTGCACTCCACACCACCTTGGGATAGACACTGGCTATATGCAAATCAGCTCTGACCCTGTGCCTCATGGGAACAGTCCAGTCCGAACTACCAAGCCATGTCTTTCCCGGACCGGAATCAAGCATCCAAGGACCGGTTTCTGGCTATCAGCCTTCATTCAGCCTGGATAGCTTGACTCCAGTGGTGTGGAGAGCCTGGGGCTCACGTCTGAGCATACCCAGCCCATTCGGGGTGAAAATTGCAAAAAACGCAGTTGATGGACAGAATGTAGAACAATGTCATACATTCACCCCAGTACAAGGATCTGGGCCTAAATCCATCGTTTTTTTGCACTCCACACCACCCTGGGTTAGACACTGGCTATATGCAAATCAGCTCTGACCCTGTGCCTCATGGGAACAGTCCAGTCCGAACTACCAAGCCATGTCTTTCCCAGACCGGAATCAAGCATCCAAGGACCGGTTTCTGGCTATCAGCCTTCATTCAGCCTGGATAGCTTGACTCCAGTGGTGTGGAGAGCCTGGGGCTCACGTCTGAGCATACCCAGCCCACTGGGGGTGAAAATTGCAAAAAACACAGTTGATGGAAAGAATGTAAAACAATGTCATACATTCACCCCAGTACAAGGATCTGGGCCTAAATCCATCGTTTTTTTGCACTCCACACCACCCTGGGTTAGACACTGGCTATATGCAAATCAGCTCTGACCCTGTGCCTCATGGGAACAGTCCAGTCCGAACTACCAAGCCATGTCTTTCCCGGACCGGAATCAACCATCCAAGGACCGGTTTCTGGCTATCAGCCTTCATTCAGCCTGGATAGCTTGACTCCAGTGGTGTGGAGAGCCTGGGGCTCACGTCTGAGCATACCCAGCCCACTCGGGGTGAAAATTGCAAAAAACACAGTTGATGGAAAGAATGTAGAACAATGTCATACATTCACCCCAGTACAAGGATCTGGGCCTAAATCCACCGTTTTTTTGCACTCCACACCACCCTGGGTTAGACACTGGCTATATGCAAATCAGCTCTGACCCTGTGCCTCATGGGAACAGTCCAGTCCAAACTACCAAGCCATGTCTTTCCCAGACCGGAATCAAGCATCCAAGGACCAGTTTCTGGCTATCAGCCTTCATTCAGCCTGGATAGCTTGACTCCAGTGGTGTGGAGAGCCTGGGGCTCACGTCTGAGCATACCCAGCCCACTTGGGGTGAAAATTGCAAAAAACACAGTTGATGGACGGAATGTAGAACAATGTCATACATTCACCCCAGTACAAGGATCTGGGCCTAAATCCATCGTTTTTTTGCACTCCACACCACCTTGGGATAGACACTGGCTATATGCAAATCAGCTCTGACCCTGTGCCTCATGGGAACAGTCCAGTCCGAACTACCAAGCCATGTCTTTCCCGGACCGGAATCAAGCATCCAAGGACCGGTTTCTGGCTATCAGCCTTCATTCAGACTGGATAGCTTGACTCCAGTGGTGTGGAGAGCCTGAACTGGGGTGGCAGAGTGGGCTAAAGAACGGTGATGGATTAAACCCAGATCTTTTGACTGGGTGTGAGTGTTTAATTGATTCGGATGCTCCGTCCATCACCACTTCCTTTTGTACCGCTTTTGGCCGCCATAAGTGTGGCAGGGTATGCTCAGACGTGAGTTCCTTGCTCACTTTGCCATTGGATTCAAGCAAGCCGGGATGAAGACGGCTGGAATGACAGAAACCAGTCCTCGGAAGCTTGTTTCCGGTCCAGGGAAGACAATGGCTTGGCAGTTCGGGCTGGACTGTTGCCATGAGGCACAGGGTCAGACTGATTTGCATATGGCCATGTCTGAACTGGGGTGGCAGAGTGGGCTAAAGAACGGTGATGGATTAAACCCAGATCTTTTGACTGGGTGTGAGTGTTTGATTGATTCGGATGCTCCGTCCATCACCACTCCCTTTTTTACCGCTTTTGGCCACCATAAGTGTGGCAGGGTATGCTCAGACGTGAGTCCCTTGCTCACTTTGCCACTGGATTCAAGCAAGCCGGGCTGAATACGGCTGGAATGCCAGAAACCGGTCCTCGGAAGCTTGTTTCCGGTCCAGGGAAGACATGGCTTGGCAGTTCGGGCTGGACTGTTCCCATGAGGCACAGGGTGAGACTGATTTACATATGGCCATGTCTGAACTGGGGTGGCAGAGTGGGCTAAAGAACGGTGATGGATTGAACCCAGATCTTTTGACTGGGTGTGAGTGTTTGATTGATTCGGATGCTCCGTCCACCACCACTCCCTTTTGTACCATCATCCAGTTTAAAGCAGGCTTTGTATCCACAAAAAAGAAGGAGACAGAGGTCTACCAAGACAAAAGCAGGCCCAATCCACACTAGACAGCGGGTACACAAGAATTGTCTTGGATTCCTGTTTGCTCCCTTTAAGGTCTTTCATGTTGCTCAAACAGACCTGTCAGTTAGGATTTGTACTTGTGATGTCAACTGGATGGTAAGACCCCACCATTCTGCTGAGCTCAAAGGAGTTGCCCTGCACATTCAGGTCTATCTTTTATTCACATTGACCTATTGTATAGCTCCTGTGAGGAATTTCACACACACTTCATTCACACGTCATGGAGGCCACTTGCAGGCTGGGAGTTGCCAGAGTGTTATTATAAATTAGCCTCCAGGAACTTCAGGCAGGAACTAAGGTACATTATTAAAAGGTATCTTTCCTCGAAAATTATTAAATGATCCAACTTCACAATTCAATTGGACTTCACCATTGAACTGATTTTTTATCACCCTTAAAAATACTTGTTTAATTATATGTCTAGATGGCTCCTTGCCCGAGATACAGTATTAGTATTTTAATCTGTACTCTTTTCTACATAGGACAGTTATGCCTGAGACAATAGCTTTCATGACCTTGTCACTCTAGGAACATAGTAACATTTATACTCTACGGGCCCGATTCACAGAACTAACTTAAGACAAAATCCTAAACTTACTACTTTTGGTATTCACAGAAGTTAGGATTTTGTCTTAAATTTGTCTTAAAACAGACTTAAGACAGACTTAAGACATACTTAAGTTAGGATTTTGTCTTAAGTCTGTCTTAAGTCTGTCTTAAGACAAACTTAAGACAAAATCCTAACTTCTGTGAATACCAAAAGTAGTACGTTTAGGATTTTGTCTTAAGTTAGTTCTGTGAATTGGGCCCTACATGCCCCACCTTTAAATACCATGCAGCTTACTTACATTTACCTGTCAAATGGGTTATTTTCACTGGTTGCACTGCAGGTTTGAACTGCGGCTGTCAGGCTACAAGGTATCCATTAAGCCACGTTCTCCTTGTCACCCTAGTTGATGGGACAGTGATTGCCTAAGTCCACAAGTGACATTTAACTTTACAAGCAATTGGTTCAGTTTCTACATCATACACTGTGGCTATATAGGAGAATTGAAATCACCAACCAGAAATCCGCTCACTTTTTATATGTTTTAGGGAGTCACAACACAAACACTGGGCACATAATACCATTGCCCCAAAGAGCAGAGTCTAAACATCAGTAATACTATTCGGCAACAAAATGGGCGTGGCTACTCAAAAATTGTCATTTTCTAACAAAAACGAAAAACTTAAATCACATTTGCAGCAGAGTAATTAAGGAGTGGTGTCTTAAGGCAAAGGAAGTGCAATTTGAAGTTCTTTGTCTGGAGTTGTAGTGTAGTTCCTATTTTCCCAATAGGCCCTGCGCATTGGAATAACATAAACAGTAGTATCGACGTAGAAGTGCGGATCTTCCAGGCCTCTACTGACTATGCTAAACTTAATTGGGTTTGTTACCAACTAGCTCAGAGGTCACTGGAAACTTTCTTGACTGAATAGGAAGTGATCAGCTTCCCTGGCACAGCCAAGAAGGGAGTCAGTTTTCCAACAACCGTGCAACATGACAACTTTGCTCCTCAGATAAGAGTCAGTCTCTAGGGTCGTGTGAAACAATAGACAGTTAATTTACTCAGTCAGTGGTTGTGCAGTTTACTTTCACAATATGTAGAGAATAGAGAGACGGGCGTTTTCAATAAAGGGCAACATTTATTGAACAGTCTTTCTTCTCGTACAAGAGAAATGAATTGCCACAATTGCAAGGCTTGTTATTATAAATAGTACGTACAGTAAGATGAGTATTGCGAAATAATACTGTAAAAGCATTGATATGGTTTCTTAGCCATACAATGGTTTAAAATGAATAAAACATATATACATTCATATATACATTGGGCTAAAATACTCAACTGGTGCATCTAACTACGCCTACCCCAGTGTACCTGACCTAAGCCTAATACTTGGGAGGGGAGTAAGTAAGTAGCTTTAAGTTAAGTTGATTTTGCCAAGGTTTGCTTCAAGAATTCTCTCTAAGGGTTTAGTCAACACCATACCTCTGGAATAGAATGATGGAGGTCTGGTATCTCCTTCAGGGGGTCGATATCCCAATCACCCGCAAGGGTAGACTAGAAACGCCGGAACTGGATTTCTCTGCAGGAGAAAAGACAGCGTCTCTCTCAGCGCGTCGAGGAGGAGGAGGAGGGGCAGCGTCCGCGGGCAGCTTGCATCTGCTGGGCTCTTGCAGGGGACGGCTGTTCAGCTCCTAAGTTCACCACACCATCATTCGCTAGTTAGCAGCGATAGCAGTAGCGATAGCAGCTATGGTATCATCAGCAAAACAGCAGCTTCAGCAGCAGCGAGACAGCTGGCAGCATCAGCTTCAGCGTAAACAGCAGCAGCTTGCTTAAGGCAATGTTGGTAATATTTATACCTGAAAGATGCCTTGTTTGACGTAAGTTTTTGGACATAAGACGTCAATAAAGATGTCACTAGGAAGTGATCGTCTATCAGTGCTCATTAGAGTTCTATTACTAATCAAAACACAGCAAGCGGGGATTTCCAGGGTGCTGAGTTTTTATCTTGTTGAAGAACTCGGAGTGTTAATCTAGGAATCTTAGATAGTAACTTCTGCTATGTCATTGCACTAATTGGTTGCAAAGGAAGTGGCAGAGAAAGCAATTCTGAAATGTGGCTCTGTTTGTGTGAGGCCAGAGACGAGTTTCTGAATTTTGCACTTGAACGGTTATGCCAATATAGGGAATAAATGGATTTATAGCCGTATAGGGCCATAAGGTCGCAGTATCGATCAGGGTCCTAGATTAGAACGCTACACCCACTCCACAAATTTATGTCCATCAAATTACTAAAACTAGAGCAATAAGATGCATGTGTAACATTGCCCACCCCAAAATACATATATGCATTTGAAATAGGCGTATTTGTAATATGTGAAAATTTAGGTACTGTACGTTTTTGAAGCATAGAAATCATTCAAAAATTATAGCATATGAAATCAATGAACGATTATGCAAAAAGAATTACACATGAAATATCTCTGAATACAGAAGAAGGGCGAGATAATTTCATCACATATAAATGCATTTGCAGTAAAATGTGCTAGAGGCTGGTGTAAAATAATGTCTCTAGATGTATATAGAAATAGAAGTAGAAGCTTCTGTTCTCTATGAATAGTTTTACTTTAAGCAAAGAATTTTTCCGTGCCAGAAAAAAGGTGAATATTAAAAAGTGTTCAATTCAAAAGAATTCTTGCTGAACGGGGAAATAGAGTTCCAACGCTTTTAGCAGTTTTTGTTGTTCAAAACTGAAGGCCGAATTCAGAGTTCATGGGAACGCTGTGTGTCGGAATGCTTCTCTAAAGTTATTGTTTCTGTTCGGGTGAGAACATCATATCAGACAGGCTCTCAAAGAATTGGTCTACAAAATCCGCTGACAGTTCGACCAAATTCGATAGTGCTGTAACTTGGCAGGTGTGAGAATGATTGCTGTCATCAAAGGCTGGATCAGCAATGCTCACAGAAGGTCGTACCTGGGTGATGTTGCTTTTGTCACTCGCTCCACTGTTACCACCTAGTCGTAGCACAGGAGTCTCAACGAATGCCGTCATCAGGATTGGTAGCCACTGGGGACAACACAATGCGTAAGCCATTATCGGACTTAGCAAAGTATCGATATCCATTGGTACTGCTGATGGAAGTGAAAGACAGGTGTCCAACACGCACTCATCTCCGCATAGCATACATCGTAGTACAGGTAAGATGCAATTTTGCCATATCGGTCTGAATGAAAGGAACCAGGTAATGTTTAGATCTCTCAGCCTGGCCAATCCAAGGACTCTAGATATTCTGTCCCGGTAGCGTACTGCTAGGATTGTTTCTTCCATTCCCATAGGAGTCATGTCCGAGCTGCGGCTTGCCATAAGGAAGCAGGAGGGTCAAAAATAAAATCCCTGCTACAAGTCCCAAAAATAGGGGTATGCCGCCAAAAACAGAGTGGACGAAATTTGAAACGATTCCGAGAATTGCTTGAAATGGTGTAAGCAGTCCCGTAAAAATCGTCTTAAATATGCCTGGGATGCCTGTGGCACTAGACATGTTAAGGAGTTGGCTCAACATTTCTACGAAACGCACGGGGCAATTTGTTGATAAAAGGTCATGAACCTCCGTAGCTGTCCTTGCAACTAGGAGATCATACGTCTCTTTTGATGACGTGATGGGCACTGTTGTATGCAAAAGCACAGACTTCATTTTGCTTAAAGTATCAATTCGTATAGAAAAGAAATGCAGACGAGGCCAGATGGGAGTATCTATGTCTCCAGGCCCGCTCGGGAACAATGTTTGCATACAGCATTTGACCATGGAAGTTACGCTTACGAGATAACTTTTCCCTGGCAAAAGGCCACAACATCTGTGATCCGTTCTTAGAATGCAACTCCCATTCGCGAGTTGCATAAAGAAGGGCTCTATCTGCGTTGCAGGTGTGACAAGCTGGTGGCATGAAAGGTTGTTAGAATTACCTTCACAGGCTCCGTGTAACTTAATACCCTGGCACAAAAGTATACCGCTTAGTGAATGTTTACAGTTTTCACCACTAAGAAATACATTTTTGTCGCTGTCACTGTAGCATGAATGTGTGTATGGTAATTTCCATGCTGACTTAACATATCCTTTACCCAATCGTTCATACTGGCCAGTAGGTATGTACTCAAGGCACTTTTTAAATCGGAAAGTTGTTATCGGAATAGTGATAATTCCATGTATTATCCATTCAATGACAGGACTATCTGACATTGTCAATGCTAATCTCTCAAGTTTTTTGATGCTCAGGATTGTATAGTCTGCTCCTTTCTGTGCCAAGCTGATTTGTTTATCAGTAAGGTTAAAAATGGAAAACAATGACGTTGTGTTGATTAAACGCCAAGGCACATAGCCTGAATGAAGATTTTGCAGCGTCCAGCCTAATTGTACAATAGAACGTAATTGCGACTGGCCATGCTGTAACATTAGCAAGTCTCTGTCTATTATATCAAAGGCAGAGGATACAATATTGTCCAACGAATATATTCTGGAGGACAGAGTCATTAACCCATTGTCCACTACAGAAAGTGATTTTTCCAAATTAATACGATCAATTTCTTGTATTTTTTCAGCTGTTTCAATTTGTGTGACTTTCCAAGCCTCGTTGTATGCAGCATAGATGCTGGCCGCTATAATCGCGCAAATCAGCACCATCTTTAAGTAAAGATAAGTGTTGCTTAATTTCAGCCAGTGTGGATGATCCTAGCCATTCGAGGCAGAGTTTCCCTACACTGTATGTTGTTACTATCCCTGGATGTTGTCTCTGGGAGTATCTAGGGTCTTGTCTGGTCATTTTTAACCCCTGTGTTTTGTTCAGGAATCTATCTTGACAGTTGTTTGTGTCTGTTGGCCAGATTAACCACTTTTTCCTTTCCAATCAGGATGTGTTCTGTTAAAATTTAAAATTTTAGTTACGTCTATCTCAATATCTGTTGTTGCATTTCCAGGTATTGGCTTTGGAATAGACGGTTTGTTTAGGTCTTTGATCTTAGCTAGGCCAAGACAGGATGTTTGGTGAATTGTGTCATTTAAAAACATCATTTGTTCTGGTATCATGCAGGTTCTGAATAGTGCTTCTAGGCTTTGTACCTGCCAATCTTTCGTACCCCAAATGGTTTTTGTTTCAATGTTATTTTTCCAATAATCAAAACCAAATGTCATAATTATTTCATAAAATGCTTCTGAATATATTAATTTAGTGTTTGTCAGCATCGTTTTCACTCCTGTTTTATCTAACAGTTTGCAATAAAACGTTTCTGCATCACTGGTGTTAAACCCTGAGAAGTACTTGAATTTCTCAAAGAATGTTTTAGAACTGCTTTTAGGTGGTGTAGCACAATGTTCCCATTGATTATACTTAAAAACATTTCTAGGCTGTGCAGATTTATGCAAATAATGATCGCCATAATGTGTATAACAGAACAACTGTTCATAGCTAGACGAACCTTGTAAATAATCATGTTCTGTGAATCTAGCTGACATTACTAAATCAGACATCATGTCATTAATACTGTTAAAGTCCCAATCATCAGAGAATGTACTAGGTTTTACAAAGTCACTCAAGGAAACCTTCAGTTGATGAGGATACTTCAGGATCTCGACCGGACCATAGATCTCATAGTCAGTTTTCCCCCATACTACCCCACCGGGTATTGGAATGGCTGTGACATTTACTGTTGACAGTTCTCTTTTCTTCACGTGGGATGATCTGTGTGGTTTGAGGACTAGGTTGATGTTCTGACTTGCTGTGTCCATTGTACTATATTTTCCCTCAATGAATTTTCCCAAACAAAGTACCATGATGAGCCAAAGCAGGAGGAAAAATACACCTAGACCGAACCAGAACTCTAACCAAGGGGAAATAAGGTAGATTTCCTTCAGTTGATGAAAGAGTTCCGTTGCTTTTTCTTTAAAAGTCATTTTTGTTTCTGGCATCACTTCGGGGTTACTTTGATCCTTGGAAAAGTTGTCGAACTCGATGAAATAACCAGAGGCAGTTCTGCCAATTGTTGGGATTGTTCTTTCAATCTGTCTTTCGGTAGCACTTTCTGATGCCACATTATTGTAGACTGGTGTTTCTTGACGAACTGTTTCAATCTGTGTCTCAAGAGGCACAAGTTCCATGGCATTATTGCATAGTCCTTCTCTGTGCACTGCAGGCTGATCGAATGTGATTAGTCTTACATTTTGAACCTCTTGGATTGTTGCAAGTTTGGGTATTCTGTTGTTTCTCGGGAGTCCACTGGGCCTACTGTTGATTATAGGCCACATGCTTGTGGTTTTACCAGGTCGATTGATACAACTCTGTTCTTCTTTTTACCAGCAAGGGGCGGTAGTACAACTGATCTTGTTCCGGTGACTGCCAAGACAGGTACTTCTTTTCTGTAAGAAGGCCCAAATTCCTTCTTCACCGCTATTTTTTCTCTGACTAGATCCCCAATCTTTGGAATCCAGACAGGCCTTGCTGGGGCTGTTGCTTGTGGTGCCTCGTCAGTGGTATCTGGCTGTTGCTTTAACTTTATGTTGCTTAAGGATTTTCTTGTTTCATTCAAGCCCTGTAAAACAGCCAAACGATATTTTATATCAGTCTGTTTTTTTCTTATCTTGTACCACTGATATCTGACTATCGAGGTCCTGAATTCTCATTCTAATTCTGAACAATAGTTCGTATGGGCTGAAACCTTTTAGAGAATTTCTTGGCAAAAGACTGATTTGGACACTTATTAAATGTTTGACCCACCCAGCGCCGGAACCTAATACCCTCGCTGTTATAGATCGCTTTATGTCCCGGTTTTTTCTTTCTACCACACTATTCCCTTCGGGGTGTGACGGACAAGAATACCGCAACCCTATTCCCATGCTGGCCATGGCCTCCTTATAGGCTCGAGAGCTAAAAGCAGGACCCTGGTCAGAATGGAACATGGCAATTGCGTATGTGCCGATAAAGACTTGCAGATCTTTTATAACCGTTCTGGCGTCAGCCGAGCGCTGGAGGCCACATTTTTTAAGTGTGTTTAGCCTTAAGGATGTACAATGGGACGCGTTTCTCTTTTTTGATAGCGCGGATAGATTGCCTAATGCTTTCTATTAGGGCTTCAGACACTACACTGGCTGGTTCTTCACTGCGATCTCTGTTGCAGTCTTCACAGTTTTTTGCAAACTCATGAATGCCTTCACTCATTTCCGGCCACCAGTACTCTGATTCTAATTCTCTCAGAGAGTCCCTGATTGTTTGGTGTCTCAGACCCAACCCCATATGTGCTTCCTGTAATAGGAAGCCCCTCCGGTCTCTGTTTGGAATTACCCTATCCCCCACTCCAGGGATTCGAGCAAAAGGAACGGAGTTTGCATCGAATACGTATGCATAATTGAGTGGATAGTTCACGGGTAGTGCTGCACAGTCGCCTTTTACGGTCTTTTTTACTGCCAGCATGGTTTCCCCGTCTATGTATTTTTCTGTACGCTTTTTTGTGGCTACGGAAGCCGGCTTAGTTGCTTCCGCTGTGACTGTATTAGCCAATGAATTCCCTGCAACGTGAACGCCATCACATTGAAGACTCTGTGCGTGTATCAAGTGAGTCTTTTGTAGTTCTTTCTGTAAAAGAGCTACCTGGTTCCAGAGCAATTTATGCTTTATTGTGGCACCTGTGTCATCTTTGTAATCGTTTTCAATCCAGCTCTGCAATTTATTATTGTAAGAGTTGACGCAAAAATGAGAATCACACACGATTAGTGTCGGGAATTCACGTTCTGCATTTTCAAGCGCCATCTTTAAAGATCTGATTTCAGCTCTCCGAGCAGAACAGTTTCTCACTGATTAAGTTTTTGTTATTTTCGGTCTGAATTTACCGCTCAGCCAGCGACCTTTAACAATCGCATAGGCTGCATTGTAGGATTTGCTCTCTACGTTGAAATGCTGTACAAATCTATCTGTATAGATTATACAGGCGTACTGTGGGAGAGGCAGAAGTTCGATTGGCAGAGGATATTCTTCTTCATATTCTATATCATTCAGTTCTTCGAATTGCGGGGCGAAATAGTATTTCACATCATCCGCTCCTAGAGAATCTATACACTGTATCCATTTCGGATCCAGTGACACTGTAGGCAGGTTTACTGGGCTGAATAGCGCCTCGAAGGCGGATTCCGCTGTGAGGATATTAATCCTTTTACCATGTGCTAGTTCTCGTTCATTTACTAATGCAATTTGCACTGCTTTCACAGTTCTTTCTGTGTGACTGAATGTTTTTTCTACTTGTGTGTACAAGTGAGATTTAATTGAAATTGGTACATTTTCTCCCTCATTTGAGGTAAGGTACGTGAATCCGCATCCTCCTGGGATGACTCGGATTACAAGATCGCGTGTGTTGTCACGTGTATCTAATTTTGTTTTTGCTAACATGTCTGTTTGCAGTGATCTTAAAATTTCTGTGTGTTTTTGAGTCCAATTGATTTGTTTAAAATCAGGTTTAATTAGTTCGTAGAGAGGTTTAACCCTCTCTGCGTAATTTAGAATGTATGTTCTTCCGAAATTCAGAAAACCTAGTATGGATTGTAAATCCTTCAGCATTTTTGGAGCTTGGAGTACAGCGCACTTCTCCAAGAAGTTGTCCGCTAGGCTTTTTCCTTCACTTGATAATTCGTATCCTAAAAATATTACTGTCAGATGGGCAATTCGAGACTTTTTAAAGTTGAATTTGTAACCCTCTGCTGCGAACTCAAGTATAATGGTGTTCACTCTTTTCAAGTGAGTATCCAAGTTGTCGTCTGTGAGATAGATATCATCTACGTAAGATAATGCCTCATCATCATATATTTGTAGTAACTCTGTTACCCTAGCTGAGAATAGTCCTGGGCTGTTCTTGAACCCCTGTGGGAGCCTACAGAAATTTTTCTGAGACCCCATTACGGAGAAAGCGGTCAAATATCTGCTTTCTGGTGCAATGTTTTGACAAAAGAAACCATTAGATATGTCTAATGTCGTTTTATATTTTTTTCTAACTATGTTGTTCATTAGTGCAGCACTATGCGAGTTTTGTACTGCAAATGTTTTGCAACATGCATTAAGGTGTCTGTAGTCCAAAACTAGACGATATGAATTGTCTGGCTTGGAGACAGGAAACAAAGGATTGTTCATTTGAGAGGTGCATGTTTCAATCACCCCCTGGTATTCAAGTTGATCTAAGATCTCCCTGACTTGTTTTTTAGCTTCTTGCTTAATGGGATACTGCAGTTAGGCAGTTGGTTCACTTTTTAACTGGATTTTGTGAGGAGGTGAGTCCTCATCCCATCCTACATGATTTTTATATAATGCCGGTGCCTGGGCTACTGCCCATTTCCTTGCATAAGTATATTTTTTGTGAATCGGAATGTGATTCAAGAAGGCAGGCATAATCATTTCTTCGCCACGAGGGCACTCCCTGACAAACTCTGGGAGCCAATCTTTGTCAGATAACTTAATATCATAGCCTTTTGAGAGTTTATCCCAAAATAGACCCTTTATTTTCCTAGTCTTATCACCCTCTATACGCAATGTTATGGGGCTCGCTAAGTCTGGTGTCGGCAGTTTCAACCTGAATGTATTCATTCGTGTCCACTGTCTCCAGATGACTCATCAAGATCTTGCGGGCTATACTGATTTCTGCTGCACTGTCTAACATTGTCTGTGCCCACTCCCCGTTTTTCAACTGTGTCCTCAGTATTCTCGGCATGGTTGATTACTCTAATACTGGCTACCTTCTTTTTTGGAAATTGAGATTTTTTACTCTGAGCCGGTTCCTTGTCTTTGGACTTGGTGTGCTCTCCTGGGTCTGACCGTCCTCTTCTTTCCGATTTCTGCGAAAAAGATCGAGAGGGACGTGTATCAATACTTTGATATCTATCAGGTTTTTTCAAATGATCCCTATTTCTAAGGTTATATCTTTTCTCAGAGGGCTCCCTCTTGGGAGACTGGTGTTCTCGAGTCGGAGTTCTTTCCCTCCGTCGATTAGACCTTCCTCTGGAAGGAAAACTTTTTCCTTGGGAGTGGATTGTTTATTTCCATCCCAGCTCTTTTTAGGAGTGTTTGAATTATTTTTAATAAATAATTTTTCAGGATTTTTGAGCAGTTGGGGCTTTACTTGTTTCCCACCCAAGCTGTCTCTACCTAATTCTTCATAGCACTTTTCTATGATTCTGGCAAGCTCAACTGGCTGATCTGTTATATCTGTTTCCTTCAACTTCTGGCGGATCACCACAGATGCTGCTTCTCCCTTTATATTGGCTAATAATATAGCCGAGACCTGCTTGAAGTCTTTCAGTAATTTCATACCAAGAGTTAAAGCAGGTTCAGGACCGTATGCATTTTGAATCTGTCTTAGTACATCTGGTATTACCGCCATAGACGGAACACCATGTGTTTTTGTGTAAATGGAAGCAAAGACTGTACCCCAAGTGTCACAGTCCTCCACGTGTGGTGCGATTCCCATAGGAAGGCAGATGGCAAGATTCTGTGTTTCTCAATAGGGGTAGTATCCGGAAATACTGCCTCTATTTGAGTGATTTTTTGTGCTAACCAGAACGGAATTTGTTCCCGTTTTATGGGTGTTTTACCAAGACATGACTGTATGTTCTGTGGTGTAATTTTATTAGTGTTCCCCTGATGAGGGGTCAGCTGTGGTACATTAACAGCTGGTTGGACTGTTGCAGTCCGCATTACATATTGGACTAATTGCCTATGTATTTTAATTAATGTTTTTAGCTGTGCTAACAGCTCTTCTCTAGACTTTTTTGCAATGTCCGGAT
Source organism: Lissotriton vulgaris (assembly GCF_964263255.1). NCBI lineage: Eukaryota > Metazoa > Chordata > Amphibia > Caudata > Salamandridae > Lissotriton > Lissotriton vulgaris. Next base: position 180,236,688 of record NC_141695.1, on the reverse strand, counting down.
GTGGTGTGTAGCTGGCTAGAACCGACCACGTTGCTCCTGGTCTACCTAGTGGACCGAGCCTGGTAATATGATCATTATGTTTTAGGGGGTAGGCAGACAAAATATCGAAATTAAAATATCGATATACAATAATATCGATGTTTTAATTTCGACAGTACAGAATATCGATGTCCAAAATATCGACAGACAGAATATCGTTTTTTTAAGGTATGTATGTTACTAATATCGAATTTTACTAATATCGAATTTTTTTTAGTGTAATGTATTTTATTATGTTGTTTATATGTTTGTTAAACATGTTTTGTAATGTATGTTTGAAAATTTGTAATTTTGTTTACATTTTGCGTTTTAGTATCAGAGCGGGTTGTGGGTTTATAGGGGAATAGGGTGGGAAGTAATTTAATATTAATTAATTAATATATGTTTGTAAATAGTTTTAATTAATAATTAATTGGTAATTAATTAATATTAATTAGTTAGGTAATTAATATAATTTTGTACATATTTTTAATTAATTGGAAATTAATTAATATTAATTAGTTAACTATATTAATTAGAGTAATTTTTTTATATATATAATTTTTTGTTATTGTTAATTAATTGGGAAAAAATAATATAAATTTAATTAATTACAGCTAATGTGCTAATATATTTACTTTATTGTTATTGTTAATTAATAATTAATTGGTAATTAAATAATATTAATTAATTTTGGGTAAAGGTGTATTTTTAGGGTTCAGGGTCAGTTTTCAGTTTTTGGGTAAAGGGGTATTTTTAGGGTTCAGGGTCAGTTTTCAGTTTTTGGGTAAAGGGGTATTTTTAGGGTTCAGGGTCAGTTTTCAGTTTTTGGGTAAAGGGGTATTTTTTGGGTTCAGGGTCAGTTTTCAGTTTTTGGGTAAAGGGGTATTTTTAGGGTTCAGGGTCAGTTTTGGGTTTTTGGGGTACAGTCGTACAGGGTAAAAATAAAATAATTTTAAATTAAATCAATTAAATGAAAATAAAAAAATAAAATTACATTAAATTATTAAGTTTTTAATTTATTTTAAATGTATATGTATTAGTTTACATTTTTTAATTATGTTTTAGTATTTTATTTAATATTTGTAAAATTATATGTATTTTAAAAATATTTTTACATTATTATTAATACATTTAAAAAAACGATATTTTTAATTTCGATATTTTTGTACTACGATATTATTTTTTCGATATTTTTGTACTTACCTTTATGAAGATATGACTCCGATATTTTTGATTTCAATATTTTTGTGTCGATATTTTTGTATGTAGATATTCTGTCTGTCGATATTATGTCAGACATTCGTTTTAGGGCGCCATTAAACCAGAGCAGGTGCTCTTGGAATTTTAGTGGGATTTCAGTCTCCTCGAAAGGAGCGTACTCTTCCGGTGGTTTCTCTATTTTGTAATAGTGAAACTCTTTTGTTCTAGCGTTTGCCGCTGGAAAGTTTATCCATGAATAGAATACCTCTGTCTGCCGATATCCGTGTGCCTCTATCACGAAAATTACTGTACCACCTTGTGGTGTCAGTCCGTTTTCTATAAGTTTTAAAGTTATAGATTTTCTTAAATGTGCCGGGATGATTATCGCACCCGGTTCAGTAGTCCCGTCGGGACCCTGCTGAGTCGCATCTACTGCGGCATCAGTTCCGTTGTTTTCTACTGACATTTTATAAATGCAGGTTTTGCAGAGTAGGTCTCCAAGGAGACAAAGATTAGGTGCACAATATTTTGGAACACTGTATCCTTCAACGTTGAATAAACCAGAGCTTTACATAGGAATCTCTTCCTACTGAGTTCGGGCGGATTTTAACCTTTCACCCACTCCAGACGTCTATTGGAGTATTTACGGGAGAAAGGGGTCTGTGTGAAAAATGCACGACTGAGTTACTCTAACGTCTTGCGTTAGTTTATCGCCTTACCAAACGTTTGGGCGCCATGTAGTGTAGTTCTTATTTTCCCAATAGGCCCTGCGCATTGGAATAACATAAACAGTAGTATCGACGTAGAAGTGCGGATCTTCCAGGCCTCTACTGACTATGCTAAACTTAATTGGGTTTGTTACCAACTAGCTCAGAGGTCACTGGAAACTTTCGTGACTGAATAGGAAGTGATCAGCTTCCCTGGCACAGCCAAGAAGGGATTCAGTTTTCCAACAACCGTGCAACATGACAACTTTGCTCCTCAGATAAGAGTCAGTCTCTAGGGTCGTGTGAAACAATAGACAGGTATTTTACTCAGTCAGTGGTTGTGCAGTTTACTTTCACAATATGTAGAGAATAGAGAGACGGGCGTTTTCAATAAAGGGTAACATTTATTGAACAGTCTTTCTTCTCGTACAAGAGAAATGAATTGCCACAATTGCAAGACTTGGTATTATAAATAGTACGTACAGTAAGATGAGTATTGCGAAATAATACTGTAAAAGCATTGATATGGTTTCTTAGCCATACAATGGTTTAAAATGAATAAAACATATATACATTCATATATACATTGGGCTAAAATACTCAACTGGTGCTTCTAACTACGCCTACCCCAGTGTACCTAACCTAAGCCTAATACTTGGGAGGGGAGTAAGTAAGTAGCTTTAAGTTAAGTTGGTTTTGCCAAGGTTTGCTTCAAGAATTCTCTCTAAGGGTTTAGTCAACACCATACCTCTGGAATAGAATGATGGAGGTCTGGTATCTCCTTCAGGGGGTCGATATCCCAGTCACCCGCAAGGGTAGACTAGAAACGCCGGAGCTGGATTTCTCTGCAGGAGAAAAGACAGCGTCTCTCTCAGCGCGTCGAGGAGGAGGAGGAAGGGCAGCGTCCGCGGGCAGCTTGCATCTGCTTGGCTCTTGCAGGGGACGGCTGTTCAGCTCCTAAGTTCACCACACCATCGTTCGCTAGTTAGCAGCAATAGCAGTAGCGATAGCAGCTATGGTATCATCAGCATAACAGCAGCTTCAGCAGCAGCGAGACAGCTGGCAGCATCAGCTTCAGCGTAAACAGCAGCAGCTTGCTTAAGGCAACGTTGGTAATATTTATACCTGAAAGATGCCTTGTTTGACGTAAGTTTTTGGACATAAGACATCAATAAAGATGTCACTAGGAAGTGATCGTCTATCAGTGCTCATTAGAGTTCTATTACTAATCAAAACACAGCAAGCAGGGATTTCCAGGGTGCTGAGTTTTTATCTTGTTGAAGAACTCGGAGTGTTAATCTAGGAATCTTAGATAGTAACTTCTGCTATGTCATTGCACTAATTGGTTGCAAAGGAAGTGGCAGAGAAAGCGATTCTGAAATGTGGCTCTGTTCGTGTGAGGCCAGAGACGAGTTTCTGAATATTGCACTTGAACGGTTATGCCAATATAGGGAATAAATGGATTTATAGCTGAATAGAGGCATAAGGTCGCAGTCTCGATCAGGGTCCTAGATTAGAACGCTACAGAGAATCCCCCTCAAACATAGTTGTGTCATTTACATTATATGATCAGCACACAAAAGAGACCTAGGGCCCGATTCACAGAACTAACTTACTACAAAATCCTAAACTTACTACCATTTTGGTATTCACAGAAGTCACTTACTCATTTTGGTATTCAAATAAGGCATTTAGGAGTCCTAAAGTTAGGAGTCCTAACTTTACTACTCCTAAACTGAGAAAAATCCTAACTTTAAGACTTTCGGTATTCACAGAAGCCATTTAGGATTCTTAAAGTTAGGACTACTAACTTCTGTGAATACCGAAATGAGTAAGTGCCTTCTGTGAATACCGAAACGAGTAAGTGCCTTCTGTGAATACCAAATTGGTAGTAAGTTTAGGATTTTGTCTTAAGTTAGTTCTGTGAATCGGGCCCATTGAGAATTGTAACTGTTTGCCTGGACAAATTTGTTTCTATTTACATGCATTTAGCTTTCTCGCTGGTAAAGTTTGAAAGAACGAGAAGGGTAAACGTGTGCTTCTGGACATCAGCATGGTTCACATACACACTGGTCCACCAAGGAGCTGGTGTGTGTGATGTGTCTGGGACAGGCAGTGTGACCAGAGAAATAAGCATTGATGATGCTCGTAGCATGCTCCCTAAGAGCAGACATCCTTGTTCTGGCTAAAATTGTACAGTTCCCTCACAGTCCCAGTATAATGAAAAACAGTTATTTTAGATTAGCCATGAACTTTAATCTAAGCTTTAGAAGCGTATCATACTTCCTATGGTTTGGGTAGTGCTACACAGAGCTTTCTATGTAATTTAAGGCACCACATTTATTCCTGTAGAGGTTTTTCTTTACTATGATGTCAAACTTCATTACAAGTTACCTGCTATTTTGTGCAGAGATATCTGAGGATGGGAGGCAGAATATCAATTTCTGGTACGTATTGCTGCTTCAAATAAAGAGAATCAGAAGGTATTCCACAAGTAATAGGGAGTAACTTGTTGCCCTGAGAATACCAGATTATTTTCCGCATACTGGCCATACAATCTGTTATTGTCTACTGACATTTTCAGTGATGGCTTCCCCATTAGATTGGAGGAGCGTCGCAACCACAAAACAAAATGGTGCAGAGCCGAAAAGTACAATGGAAATAAAGTTGATTTAGTACCATTTCGTCTTTCACTATTCCCGAGTCAAGTGTCAAGGTAGGGCCATTGCTGCTGAGTGGCAGCCGTAGGGAGAAGTAGTGTGCCCTTAAGTTCCAAGTGCACATGTCACTTTGGCTGGCTGTTTTTTGACGGCCAGCTATACATGCTGGCGAATGGCTATACATTGGCCATATATGCTCAATTTAAACCTTCCCAAACTGAGCTGTCTTAGACAGCTGAGTGGAGCAGGCACAGGCCCCCAGTGCCTAAGATTGCATTGGCCCAGCACACTCCAACCAATCCTGGTGCTTCTCTCATGCTGCTTAAGGCATGAGAGAAGTATGGAGTGGTTAAGGGTGTTAGCGCTGAAACCACGGGCTCACTACATGACTGAGGAACACAGAGGAGTAGAGGACAGGAGAAGGTGAGAGTATGTACGTCATATTTAATTAATATGTTCATATTTAATATTATGACCACTGACAGATACTGTGAGTAACTTGCACTGACTTCAGTCTCAATTCCATTGCTGTCACCCATGGTCCATTATAAACACTGTTTATAAGGATCCATGATTGAGAACTTTGGTGTTGAACTTGATCCAGCGTCACTATAGAAATTCTGTCTCTCTATAAGCACCAATCTCTACCTAATACTCACCATACTAATCAAAACCAAGGCCCATACAACAGAGACAGAAAAGTGAGCAGCTGAATCATGTGGCCTAAATAATCACACTGTCTAAACAAACTATGTACATTATATACAACTGCAGTATAACATTTTATTCATAGATTTTAAGAAAACATTTAATTAGACCACTTTGGTCAATGGATTAACTGATGGTAACGACTAAAATAATCAAGACCAGCTTGACGTTTTAAGTCTTTTATTTTTAAAGTTTCAAAGTTGCAGTTATCAAATTCTTTATTAACTCTTTTATTAATTTCAAACATTTTTATTAAATCAGTATTATCCATTAGTTTATTGGCACAAAAGTCTGGCACTTCAAAATTGCAGAAAATTAATGAATCAAAATAAACATCAACCCTATTTCCCTATGTTAAGCTTTCTGACCTGTAAAGAAAATCATTTAAAAAAAATGCATTTGGTTTTCTTACGTGTCCAAGGGAAATCGGACAGCACTTCGCCCTCAGGAACAGTCAGCCCCGCTCCCCTCAATGGGCTAAGATTTTATACTTTTTCTAACTCACTAATCTAGCTAAACGATATATTTTTAATAATTTCCAGCATCCTGATTGGTTGCTGTCTGTCAGACCACCGAGAGGCCACCGCTTCCAAATACCAAAACGTCACTCGTCATTGTCCATTGACATGAAGCGACACCGGCTTCCGAAGGATTGATACAATAACCAAAGTCAGTTCACAGTTTCCTCCATAGCTCGGCCAAACCATCTCTTGTCACTTCCTTAACCTTGGAATAATATCTTTCAGAGCACATTACGCACAAATGTCTTTGTTTGAGCTTCAGTTTATTTCAGAGAAAAGTTTTTGTGCAAAAGCTTCAACATGGCTGTGCTTGGCTCTGCTCACAGTCAGGCTAACCATCATTTTCCAGAACCAGGCCTCAAGCCTTTCTCTCGGGCTAGTATTCAAACAAACACAAAAGAATAATTAATACAAGAAAAGAAAGTCATTCCATTACCCAACCTCTATTACTAATGTTATCCCATTAGTATAAGTCACCTAGCAGAAGCACATAGAAAAGCAGCACATTTATAATCTACCTTTCTTCATAAGGTCCAGCAGGATTCTTCATAAATCTGAAATGATAAAAAGATAAACAAACACAACATAGATAACAACTTACCATTGACAATAGCACAGATAAACTAAGCACATGCCATCAATTAATCAGCCGCATTAATGTTGACAAAGACAATAGTACTGACAAAACATCATTAGTCATGTATTATAAATCGTACTAGCAAATGCAACAAGAGCACATTTATCTTTAAACCCGCGTGTAATGCAATGATGAACTTTTAATCTAGATTGATTTAGTACAACAAACGTGCAATAACAGATTAATATATTAGTTCATGTTACAAGGGATTAACTTCACGAGCCAGAATAAAATTATTTCTGAAACTCGCTCCATCAAACTTAAAGGCATTCACATTGTCTCAGTGCCTGTCAGTGGGTCAATATGACTGATTGCTTGCCCAGCACTAAGGCCTGCCACCAGCCGCCGACAGTCAACATTAAGAACCAATGTGCTGATTGCTTGCCCACCACTTAGGCGTGACACCAGCCGCCGACACTCAACATTTAGGACCAACGTGCAAGAGATGTGACGCAGCAGCCAGAGTGCCTGAGTCTGGAGTGTGGGGTTCACAGTTCGATCGCTGGCTGCAGCTCAGTATCACTTGATTCTGGGCAATAGCTCACTTAATCTCCTTAACAGAGGCCTCCATAGAGGTACTCTTTGCTCCTCCCTCTGCAGTGCATCAGGGAGGCAGGTTGGGAAAACATGGGTCTGGCTGGTCCTCAGCTTACAGCATGGGTCTGGGGTTTCACTTAATGTGGGTCCGATGAGGAGGGAGAACTGTGGTTCTTCTAACTTGTAATGAAATAAGATAATATCCAATATAGAATGGAAGGAGAGGTTCGCATTTATGATGGACTAATACTATCATATCTGTGGAGGGTAGGGATTGTGCTTAAATTCACTGATGCACTAAGTTGGTAAGTAACCATATATGTTACTGACAGCAGCTGTGGAACATTGCCGGATAAGTGGATGAGTTATTGGGTTTTTAGATAGATTAATGATTCAGTTATTGCAACAGAGATTGAGCATCGGCTACATAAGTGGAAGCTAGACCACTGTACAACGTAGTGAGTGCTACTTTATCACACTTGCCTTGGCCATCTATGTACTCATTCATCTATCTTTCCGTTAATGCACTACATTGCAAATAGGAAAGTGCACTGTAACGCCCTCATAAAAATTGTAGTGTAGTAAAATAATGCGGCTCCCACCTACTACAGCACAAAGGGGAGCAATCAAAAGTGCACAGGCTTATTTCAAATGCTGTGATAAGGTTTTGGGAAGGAGGACCTTTGGCATGTTGAACATTTTAAGGAAAGAGTGGACTCTTCTTGACATGCAAAGTGTGATCATAGGCTGGACTCACGTTCTGAGGGCTGCTGGCACATATAAAAGAGAAGGAAAAACTAAATGAGTGATGGGAATGTACGAATATGTATTAGGTTCTATTGGGAAAATGACTATTGAACATTTACTGAGGATTCTCATAATAATAAATACTGTTAATTGTGAAAAAACAAAATATTGCACATAGATTGCTAATAATAACTAAATATTTTTCCTTACCTGTCTGTTTGTTTCCAGCATTGGCTTTGTGGACTAATGCATCCACTGTAAAGGCCTGTGTTGGACCTTAAAATCACAGGTTCATATCCTAGTGGGTCCACTAAACCGTTCATCCTTCTGAAGTCAATAAAATGTGTACCATTGAGTTGGGTGACAATAAACATCTGGGGCCTCATTTATGAAAAATGACGCATCGCTGCATGAAAGCAGCGATGCGTCACTTCTCAGTGCGCACTCCTTGCGACATTCCTGATGCGTCATATTTAATGTATGACGCATCATGTCGCAAGGAGTTACAGATACGTCAGTATTCCTGACGTATCTGTAAGCGCAAAAGTGACGCATTGCTGGAGTGTGACACAAAAGTGACGCAACTCCAGCAATGCGTCCTTTCACATGGGGCAAGCCCCCTGTGAAAGTGCTTCCGTCAGTCTTACGCCTGCTATGAGGCAGGCGCAAGATTTTGACGCAACGGCGTCCTAAAAGTGACGCAGTGAAATCTCATAGATTTCACTGCGTCACTTCTACGACCCTTTCTTGCGTCAATACGCCCCCCTTGCATACATTATACCTGGCCCAGGTATAATGTGGCACAAGGGTTTACAAAGTGACGTATCTACCTAGATGCGTCACTTTGTAAATATGGCGCAACAAGGTGCATTTTTCACGCCACTGGTGCGTCACAAAAAGTGACGCACCAGCGGCGTAAAAGTGACGCACAGCCTCATAAATGAGGCCCCTGCTTTTCAGTGCCAAGGTTCCCTTGGGGGAACATATGTTTTACAAATGCAAGTTATCAGGTGTATATATAGATTCACTAGAAGAGGAGCTCAACCAAGCGTAAATAATAGGCATTAATTCATAGAGCGCCCGAATTTTTAGGTTCAGACCCAATGACCCATTGATAGCCCACCCAGTTCCAATACATTCCTTGGAGGTTGCAGAGGATGAGGTGATGCGACCTGCTCAAGACCAAGCTGAGAAAGGTGGAAAACCAGCATTGAACCTGAAGACGATTAGTGCACAAGATAAAAACCACAGGGTCAAAATGAAAATAGAAATAGGTCAAAATGCTCTTCATGCAGTGAAGAAAAAACTATCATTCTTTCTCCAAATAATGTATACTTCTAAAGCAGAAGCTTGCCGTTGCTGATGAAATATTAAAATAGTATTCATTCTCTCTTCTTTCTTTCAGGAACTTCAAATGAGGCAGCTAGACATTTACTGTGAACTAAAGAGAGACAGAAACTGAATACTTGTACGATTACACACCTCCAACAGTATACCAGCAGAGAGACCTACAGACTGGAGTCTTCTTTCCCTTTAAAGTTCCAAGATAAATACATCAATCTTTTGTCACCACAATTGCGGAGGCTATCAACTTCGATGAGTGGAGGGGCATGCAAATGAGTTTCATAACATCAAAACAATTCAAGAAAATAAAATAAGAATGTACTTACCATGGTTGCTGCTACGTCCTCCGCACTCCAATATTCTTCCCTCATAACACCAGGGCCCCAGCTAACTCTTTTAACCAATCCTGGTGCTAATCTCAAAGCATCAGAGCAGCACAAGGATTGGTGGGAGCGGCCTCTATCGGCGCTCACATGACCACTGGAGACTTTTTCTTTCTTTAACCCAGAAAGTGTGAATGTGTGGCTGGCCATCATCGCACGGAGTTGTTTCGCAAACACACTCACCCCAAGTCACAGATATGGGTTGAATCCATCATTGTTCTTTAGCTCACTTCGCAACCCCAGTTCTAACTCAGCCATATGCAAACAAGCATTCCTGGGACCGGTTTTGGAGTAACACCCCTCATCAGCCAGGCTAAATTGAATCCAGTGGCAAAGTGTGCAAGGGACCTACTTCAGGGCATAACCTGCCAACTTGGGGCAAGCAAAGCAAAAATAAGGAGATGATGGATGGAGTAATGAAACCTTTCGGACACTAACCCCCAGTCACAGATCTTGGTTAAATCTATCATTGTTCTTTAGCTCATTTTGCCACCCCCGTTCAGACGCAGCCATAGGTAAATCAGCTTTGACCCTTTTCCTAATGGGAACAGTCCAGCCTGCCAGGGCAGGTCTTCCTGGACCGGAAATAAGCATCCTGGGACCGGTTTCGGGGTGACACCCATCATCAGCCAGGCTAGTTTGAATCCAGCGGAAAAGTGTTCAAGGGACATATGTCTGGTTATACCCTGCCAATTTAGGGAGAACAGAGCAAAAACTAAATTCTGCCATTGGATATTTTGCCATGTGACCTATTAGTAAGTGAATTGCCTGCATGGAAATTATAGAATCAGGTCACAAAAAATCAGTACAGAATTTGTTCCCCCTTTGCCAATTTATGCATTAGGCCCATCGAAGTTTGCGTTGACAATTTGATTATTTCAATCACCAATTTTTACTATCAGTGTTCTTCGAACAACTTTGAATAACTTTTTTATACTGCATTTATATTTCTTTCATTATCATATCACTGGTTTACAACAATAGACAAGGGTCTGCAATTTTGAACATTATGTTGTCAGAACTGACTGCTGCAAATTTAAACCTGATACTATCTACAGGTTTTGCACCTACAGTGCATCTGCTACAGCCTTCTTCCCATATGCATAGCAGCTTTTTCCACTGCACATAGAGAGTCTACTATCTGCTTATATTTTATTATTCAGTCATACCACACACACTTGGACTCTGAATACTCTTCGTTTGTGGTGGGAGGTTGAATGTGGGAGGAACAGCAAGGGTGGCTGACATCAGTAAATGTCCTGAAGAAGACACCCTACTTTAAAGGGAGAATTTGAGTCAAGATCCATTAGGAGCATTAGAAGAACGATGTTTTTAATGCACAATAATGTACAACTGTTGGTTTCACAATAAGTGTATACACATTGTACGTATTTGAATTTCTTTAAGATGTATATAGTAAAAATTATTATTTTGCTTCCCCTTCGGGGATTCAAATACATAATTTAGAGAGCATTTCTAAATTATTATGATGCCCTTTGTCCGATTATTAATGTCATAAAATGAAAAAGCACATTTTCTAAGCCACATGTCGCTCACCCAGTGCTCGTTCGTTAACCTGCCTATTGTTAATTTGGCAATAAGACACATTTCCTGCAGGCCTGGGCCTGTTTTATGTAAGTGTTAAGTATATTATTTGTCACAGATATTCTGACCAGACGCCACAGCCCATGGGTGAATATATCCTCTCTTCTGCTCATTGGCTACTTCTAAGAACATGAATGCAAACCCATGGCAATCCACATACCTCATTACCACTCACTGCCAAGACTCTTCTTGTCAATTCTCCAGCTGATCCCAGCAAAAGAATCAACATATGACCAGCCTGACTCTTTTCCACATAACAGTCCTTAAGAAATGAGGACAAGCAACGTCTGGTAGGCACCGGCACTGAACGCCATGTTTGTGTGACCTTTCCTTGCTATGATGTATACATCTACCCCATTTTGGACAACAAGACCCATTCTAACTATTCCCCTTATGCAGACTTTGCAGTGGACACAAAATGCTTCCAGATATCTCCCTAACTTTCCTTTTTTCTGTTTTATTGTGTTAATTCTGGGGAATGTTTTTATGATATTTCCTTGTTTGCAAAGGTTATTCGGCACCCATGACATCCTGTTTCTTTTTTTCTGATCCTTACGGCTAGTGAGTATAACAAGTTTGTTATTGCACAATCCCTGGCAGTAAAATACCACATAGACCTGCCTTTGGTTTAGGTGTCTCCCTTCCGACTCTGTGGACACAGTTGGGCACAATCACTCCTGGACGCTCATTGACTACATCTGCTGATGTATATTTGTGTCCCTGCAGGTGGACTACAGCCACTGCTTAGTCTATCCTCATCCTGTAAAGACAGTAGCAATGCTGTGACTCAGTGCTGTGAGCCTTGTCTTGATGGAGCCCTACTCATTCTAATCACAGTTTGAGATTCCCTCTATCCTGCCTGGTCTGTCTCCAACTTTTGAAGCAGTGCACATGTATTACTTACAAGATGTGTCCCGATGTGATGACATAGATAGGAACTCAAATGTATTTGTGAATTTTAAAGGGCTTGCATGGTTACCTACTTTCAGGCACGACTCCAACTCATACTTTAAGAACATTAGTGACAAATATAAGCAGGACTTGGCATAAAAGGAAAATAGGCGAGTAATCAGACGATTATTGAATGCCAGAAATGCAAACTATGGGGTCCATTAGGATGTCGGGCGGATTGCCTCCGCCAGGGTAGCGGTGGCCACCGCCAACCTGGCGGAGGCAATCCGCCCGACATCCTTCCCTGCATTCCCCCCCCCGCCATATTATGATGGCGGAGGGGACCGCAGCGGTGGGAAACACCGCCCGCCTGTTTTCTGCCCCAGTCGCCTTGCGGCCGGGGCGGAAAAGGGATAACATGTTGGCGGTGTCTATCAGACACCGCCAGCCATATTATAATGGGCATTTTTCAATGCCTTTCCGTGGTGGCAATGCCGTCACGGAAAGGCATGCGGTCTTCACTCTGTGGGCCCCCTGCGGGCCCCCAGAGTGAAGTACAGTTGGGGGGGGTGCACATGGGGGGTACCTGTGGTACCCCCTTCATTGTCATTTGCAAAGCGGCAGGCACCGCGCGGTGCCTGCCGCTTTGCAAATGAAAATGAAAATGTGAAAGTGCATTTTCAGCATTGTGGCGGGCTGTGAAGAGAGCACCGCCCACCACAATGCTGAAAGTACAGGATGTGCCCGCCACTGTGGCGGGCACATCCTAATGGCACCCCCGGGACCCCCGCCCTTATGGCGGGCGGTCCCGATTTACGATAGGATGACGGACGGGCAAAGTCCGCCCGTCATCCTAATGTACCCCTTTGTATTTATTTCTAGCTGTCTTTTTTCTGTCTTTCTGCAACTAAATGGTCTCTTACTGTTTATTGGTGAGAAAGCAATTTAATTAACATAAAAATAATGAATCTAGTAGTTTAATGTGGAATGATAAATACAAACACATAATGCTGGAAATGCATGTGTTTGAAATGTGCTGATTTGCAGCCATAGTTACCAGTGTAGGCTATTGAAAAGCTATGAAGCAAATTTATTTGACAAGAAGCAAACTTAATATTGCTGTAATGTATATAACATGATTTAGAAGCCTGACCTTATTTTGACGCGCTTAGAATGTATTACTTTTCAAGCAACATTTTGTTCTTGATTGTCATGAACTTTGCGTTTTTCCTATGTTTCAAATAACGTTTGGATAGAACGATGTCTATTTTAAACCATAATGCTGGAGTCCTATTAAAAGGAATATATTACCTAACAGTGATTTTGCCTTGTGGTTTGTAGTCCATTGTTTTTGACTTGCAGTGAAACTAATTGAGGTCTAGAAGGTCCATCACGTTTAACGACTTATGGGAACCAAGGCTTATGATAACCAAGTCTACTGTTTCCAGAATCTAACTACATAAGGCTGTCTGTATCTAACCTAGTGACAAATAGTACAATCTGCATGTATTTTCATGGAAACATAGAAGCGGATAATGCTTAATGGAGAATGCTGCCATCGTATTGGTCCATGAACGAAAAAGCCTGATTCATGTTTTCTTGACTTTTATATTAGTGCGTGCTCCCAAGAGAAGAGGATTGCCCCCAGAACCAGACCCTTGATGGTTCTGTCTACTGCCGCTCACTGTTTTTCCTCTCTGCCTTACCTTTCCTTTTTGATATATGACAAATTGCCAGTGGTGCTGTTTTCTGATGTACTTGGATTTATTGAGCTACTCTTTATGGGAGGTTCAGCAAGTCTAATTCTGCTTTGAGGCTTTATACTCCTCTGATCTCACTATTTTCTTTGAAATCAAACTCTTCATGGGTTATTGAAATCTAAATCCTGACCCTGATCCTACGATTAGGGAATGCGTTCCTTTATGGAATGCTCTTAATTCAAAATATATTTGCTGCTTGGTTGTAACCATGCTATTGCTGAGACTTCTGTAAACATATTTGATTTATAAACTAACTGAAATAAAGAAACTAATTTTACTAAACTAATAATAGGAATAAAGGTATAGGAAAAATTATCCTAACTCTCATCATTGACTGAACTTAAATGACATTTGAAGATGTCTGATTTGTTCCATAATTCCTAGTACAAAATTCCAAGATACATCACAAGAAAGAAACATTATTTAACGTGGAAAACAGGGTTTAACTATGACCATGTTAGTAAAATTGTGACAGTATTTTTATTAGTTTATTGAAAGAGTACATTTCAGGGCCCAGTCAGCATGATCCGTTTCCTGGTAGCAGAGTAATTGTTTAATGTTTTGAGCTGGAGCTGTAAATAATTACCTAAGTTAGAATACAATACCTAAATCCTGGACTACGATGCCCAGAGCTTGACGAGCTAAAAAAGGGTGTGAATTTTGAAGGCGGTTGCTGTTTGGAGATGTGAAAATTAATAGGGTGATGCAACATCTATTGTAATTGTGTGATCATTGTATTAACGATTTGAGAGTAATGGGTTTAATGAATGTATTTGTTTATTGTTTCTTTGTGAATAGTTTAAAGAGTTAGGACTGGAAGTAGTCTAAGATCCTAGGATAGTGAAAGATTGAGACAAATGTAGAAGACACTTGAATACGTCCAGTCGAATGGTATTTCTTGTGTGCAGAGATTTTGTGGTGTAGAGTGTGAGGTACAATCACCTACATATATTGACATACAAATAATCTGTTGTCTAATATTGATTGAGGTTACCAGAATCTTATTGTTCAAAGAGGGAAAGCTGCATTGATTAGTGTAATTTCACGCTGGTTGAGATTTCACTTGCGAATGACAATTTCTGTGTGCATATTAAAAGTCGGAAGGTGTAATATTTCGGTTGTTGAATTGATATTGTTTTGCTTTAGAAAAAGCAAATATAATAATATTGAATAATAATAATTACATTTGTTAAGCGCCTGGTTACACTGAGGCCAGTGTGTCCCCTCGCTGTGATCACAGAACAAAGCAACAGCTGAACCAAAAAACTATTTAAAAAACAGGAAATAAATGCGTCTTCAGACCTTTCCGGAAGACCGACTCAGAGCACTCCAGCCGGAGCGCCTGACGGAGCGAGTTCCATAGTCGGGCAGCAAGGTAGCAAAACGAACGCCCACCCATCCTGGCTCTCTTGATTTTGGGAACAGACACCTTACCCATCCCGCTTGATCTTAACAGTCTAGTCGGTACGTAAGGAGTTAGAATATCGTGCAGGAATGTGGGCCCCTTTCTTTGTAGAATCAGATGGCTCACACACAGAGCCTTGAATTTTACTCTCTCCCTAATAGGAAGCCAATGTAACGAGGCCAGCGCACCAATAGCTGAGGCCCGCTTTGGTAGCATGAGAACTAATCTTGCTGCTGCATTCTGGATTCACTGCAAATGCTGCAATCATCTGGCAGTCGCAACCATATTCTAGGCGAGAGGTTACCAATGCATGAAGAAGAATTTTTCTAGATACAGTAGGGAGGGTATTAAGAGTTTTCCGCAGGCTCCTTAAAATGCCAAAACAGGCACCTGCCACTCGCCTAGTATGGTAGTCAAAAGACAGCTTGTTGTCCACCCAAATCCCAAGGGGTTTAGCTTCTTCACAAGGTGGGGGAGTTGGACCCAATGGCGGTGGCCACCATGCCGAGGTCCATACTGATGGAAACTTCCGTATCACCAACACCTCGGTCTTGCTGCCATTCAACCTTAGGCAGTTATTTGCCATCCATTCAGCCAGTTCTTGAAGGGAGAATACAAAGTTGGAGGCAGCTCCAACCTGGGCTTGAGTTAGAGAGACCACCAGCTGGGTGTCATCAGCGTAGGACAGGGCAATCATCCCAAATTTATCCGAGTTTTTAGCCAGGGGGGCGACATAGAGATTCAATAGTGTTGGGCTCAATATAGAGCCCTGAAGCACCCCCTGGGTCAGCTTGATGTTTTTAGAGTAATAGCTGCCTTACCTGACTGAAAAACTAGGCTCAGATAAAAAGGGCTCCATCCACTTTAGTGCTCCGCCAGCTACACCCCTACTCTATAGATCATGGAGCAAAGTATGATGGGCAACAGTGTCGAACACGGCACTTAAATCTAAAAGAATTAAGGCTGCTGTTTGTCCTTCGTCCACATAACTCCGGATGGTCTCCGTAGAGTACAGCAAGGCAGATTCTGTGGAGTGAAAAGCCCGGAAACCAGACTGGGAAGGGTGTAGTAGGTTGTTGGAACAGATATGTGCAGTGAGCTGTGTATTCAGAATCCTTTCCGCAATCTTTGCAAAAAACGGGAGCAGGGAAATGGGGCGCAAGTTGTCAAATTGGTCAGCGCTAATATGGGGCTTCTTCTGTAAAGGAAGTACCACCGCGTCCTTCCACATTTCCGGAACCACTCCTGAGATAAATGACAGTTCTAAAAGGTGTCGCATAAAAGGCTCAAGTGCGTCAATACTCCCTCTAAGCACCCTAGGAGTAGCCGGGTCCCTGAGTGAGCCCGATTTGATGCTAATGGCGGTCTTTTTAAAAATGTCCTGAGGGGGCACAGTGAATTTATAAAGACACTGCCTTTCAGACACATCCACAGATTCCTATTCAGCTCTTTTACCCTTATGAGCCACATCAGGAAAAGAAGAATAAATCCTCTTCACCTTATCTGCAAAATGTTCAGCGACTCGATTACAGGACTCCTCAGAGCCTACAATGGGCGCTGCAGCGGATGTCAAGGAGGAAATTTCTTTATTAAAGATCTTAAACAGCTTTTTGTAGAGTTCTCCGCTGTTTGGATCCTTACATTAAAATAAGCTGACTTTGCCTTCTTAATAAGCGAATGGTAGTGCTTGAGGCTAATTTTAAACTTTACTTCCAAAAGGGCTGATAAATCTTTCCTCCAGCGCCTTTCTAATTGTTTGCAAATGGATCTAGCGGTTTGTAACTCTTCACTGAACCAAGGAGCTGATTTATGTCTATTCATGGACATTTTAGTTGACCAAGGTGCGGTGCAGTCAAGAGCAACAATTATACGTCTCTTGAGTGCTTTACACACCTCATACACATCCTGTCCAGAGGGAGGACCATCCCTTAAAAAGGTCAGGTTAAATGCCTCCTGTGAAAAGCCAGCCCACTTCCTTCTTATTATACCATGCTTAGCTCTCTTCTGTGTCTTAAACAGGGGCAGTTTTACCGTAAACGTGATCAGAAAGTGATCTGACCAGAGCACCGGGAGCAGAGGTTCCATTTCCAGCGCATCCCAGTTGGCAAAAATAGGGTAAAGTAAATGACCCAATTTATGAGTGGGAAGTTCAGATTTTAAAAATAATTGCAACATTTCCAATTATTGGTGCAACTCTTGTGCCCCTGAATTAGACGCATCATCAAAATGAAGATTTATATCGCCCTGCAACAATAACCTTTCATACCGGATGGCTGGTTGAACAAGGTATTCAATGAGGCTGGGTATAAATCGCAAGTGGGGGCCTGGAGGTCTATAGATCAGTAGCCCCTTCACAACATAGTTAGTGGCTAAACTGATAGTGAAGAAACCTGCCTCACCATCAGCTATGTCAGCGAGTATAAGAGAGCATTGAAAATCATGTTTATAGATGATTGCGATGACCCCTCCCTTCCCTGACAATCTATACAATTTCATAATCCCGTAGCCACTGGGGAGTGCCTCCAGTATTTCAGGCGCAGAGTCAGTGTCTAACCATGTCTCAGTGAGACATATACCATCTATTTGATCTTCCAATAATAATTTACGTATCTCAGATCTGTGCCTCCTCAAGGATCTACAGTTTATTAATGATAGCCTAAACACAGGGCCTTCCTCCCTGGTCTCCATTTGTACTTTCGCCCTGAACAAGCAGTAGCTGCATTGCCAGCCCTACTCCTCAGCATTAATGCTGTGCTTACATCTCGCATCCAGGGATGGACAGAGAGTGCAAAGTAGCCGGGAGCTGCAATGGCGTCTCACAGCAAAACCAGCAGGGGGTCTGGCCCCTAGCCCCGGTCGGCCATGTACGGGCGCAGACGGGCTTGCCTTTGGCGCACCTTCGGAGCGCCGGCGGTGTGCCCGCAGCGCGCATCCGCTGCGCGGCCGCAGAGGCATGATGAATTTAAAGGGGCAACCCTCCCAGCAAATAGAGCGCTGCCCTCAGTACCCGGAAGTACCTGTCTCTGTCTCCCCCGCCCTCCGCGCAACGGTAAACACCGCATCAGACCAAGGCATGGGGACCAGATGATCAAGCACGGGTAGGCGAGCGTTTTACACGAGCTCCTCACACATAAATATTAAAAAAACACCATAGCAAAGCCCAGAATTAAAAATTACGTTTTTTAAAGAAGAGAGTTACTGTTGCCAGGGCTGCACCGCAAGCGGACTGGGAACACTGCCAGTGTTCTTTGTCCCCCAACATGAATATATGTTTTGTTAAAAAGTTGTTTAAGAACAAGAGTAATTGTATAGTGGGTGAACTGCTTCAGGGAGCGAGATTGCAGGTTATAGTGTTTTGTGTTGAGATTGGTCAATTGATCTGTTTTTCATGCTGGAATTGGTTGGTGACTGCAAGGTGCCATGCCACACTAGATCAGCGATTCTGTGATTGCCGCATTGGGATTTGCTAAAAGGATTTTGATAGATAACAACTGAAAAAGTAATGGAAGGGAACATTTTACATTTACATAACAGAATCATAACATTGAACTGTGAATTGTTTAGTTTACAAATCTTGTGAAAATACTAAAGGATTTTAGGAGTTTTGTGAGATGAGATGCTACAGTTCGGACACAGAAAGGTGAAGAGGCATCTTCTGAGGGTATGCCTGCAAATGTTAGCTTACCTGAAGAGGGATTAAATACATGTTTATGGCTTCATCAATGGTGCAAGATCACTGAGAAAGAGGGTTCATTGAGGTTTTCAAAATATGAGAGTTTTGAAATAAGTGGTAATCAGACATAATATCAAAAATTTTACATCGATAAGACATAATATCGAAGATTTAATATTGTAGGTAGATCATATCGAAACAAAAAATATCGAATACAAAAATATCGTAATTAGTATGTCTAATAAAATATCGAAAGTAAGTATATCGTGAGATAAAATATCGACTATAAAAAATATCGTATAATCTAAAAAAACATTAGAAAATATGTATGCAAAATGTTTATAATAATTAGAAAAAGTGATATATAAAAAACAAATAAATATAATAAAAAATAATATAATTTATAAAAAAACATATATAGTTTTAGGAGCGGGTTATTGGGTTTATAGGGGATAAGGGTGGGGAGTGTTTTAAAATATATGTAAAAAAGCAATTAAAAATGTTAAATAATTAAGAAATTACTAAATTTATTTATGATAATAAATAAAAAAACATAAACAATTATTATAATTAATAGAATAACATATATAGTTTTAGGAGCAGGTTATTGGGTTTATAGGGGATTAGGGTGGGGAGTGTTTTAAAATATATGTAAAAAAAGATACAAATATTCAAAATAATGAAGACATTACTAAATTTTTTAATGATAATAAATAAAATAAAAAATAAAAACAATTTTAAAATTATTAAAATGACATATATTGTTTTAGGAGCGGGTTATTGGGTTTATAGGGGATAAGGGTGGGGAGTGTTTTAAAATATATGTAAAAAAGTATAAAAAAAATTAAATAATTAAGACATTACTAATTTTTTATATGATGAATCAAAACAAATATAATAAAAAAAATATATTATAATTAATAAAATAATATATATAGTTTTAGGAATGGGTTATTGGGTTTATAGGGGATAAGGGTGGGGAGTATTTTAAAATATATGTAAGAAAAAAAATGTCAATACATTTAAGAATTAATAATATTTGTAGTGAGTAAAATTAGAAATAATTAAATATTATATCAAAAAATTATATTATAAATACAACTATTCTTTTATTTTAATGTAGACTGTAGTGAGAATAGTAAATTACAATTAATTAGTGTCCAGCAACTATATCAATTTAATGTAGACTGGAGTGGGAATAGTAAATTATATATAATTAGTGTACAGCACCTACTTCAATTTAATGTAGACTGGAGTGGGAATAGTAAATTAGATTTAATTAGTATCCAGCACCTATTTCTATTTAATGTGGACTGGAGTTGGAATATTAAATTATATTTAATTAGTGTCCAGCACCTACTTTATTTTAATGTAGACTGGAGTGGGAATAGTAAATTAGATTTAATTAGTGTCCAGCACCTACTTCTATTTAATGTGAACTGGAGTTGGAATAGTAAATTATATTTAATTAGTGTCCAGCACCTACTTTAATTTAATGTAGTCTGGAGTGGGAATAGTAAATTATATTTAATTAGTGTCCAGCACCTACTTCTATTTAATGTAGACTGGAGTGGGAATAGTAAATTTTATTTCATTAGTGTCCACCACCTACTGTAATTTTATGTAGATTGGAGTGGTAATAGTGAATTACATTTAATTAGTGTCCATCACCTACTTTAATTTAATGTAGACTGGAGTGGGAATAGTAAATAATATTTAGTTAGTGTCCAGCACCTACTTCAATTTAATGTAGACTGGAGTGGGAATAGTAAATTAGATTTAATTACTGTCCAGCACCTACTTCTATTTAATGTAGACTGGAGTTGGAATAGTAAATTATATTTAATTAGTGTCCAGCACCTACTTTAATTTTATGTAGATTGGAGTGGGAATAGTAAATTATATTTCATTAGTGTCCAGCACCTACTTTAATTTAATGTAGACTGGAGTGGGAATAGTAAATTCGATGTATTCAGTGTCCAGCACCTACTTTAATTTTATGTAGATTGGAGTGGGAATAGTAAATTATATTTAATTATTGTCCAGCAACTACTTTAATTTTATGTGAACTGGAGTGGGAATAGTAAATTACATTTAATTAGTGTCCAGCACCTACTTCTATTTAATGTGGACTGGATTTGGAATAGTAAAGTATATTTAATTAGTGTCCAGCACCTACTTTAATTTAATGTAGACTGGAGTGGGAATAGTAAATTATATTTAATTAGTGTGCAGCACCTACTTCAATTTAATGTAGACTGGAGTGGGAATAGTACATTTTATTTAATTAGTGTCCAGCACCTACATTAATTTTATGTATATTGGAGTGGGAATAGTAAATTATATTTAATTAGTGTCCAGCGCCTACTTCAATTTAATGTGAACTGGAGTTGGAATAGTAAATTATATTTAATTAGTGTCCAGCACCTTTTTTAATTTAATGTAGACTGGAGTGTGAATAGTAAATTATATTTAATTAGTGTCCAGCACCTAAATACATTTTGACAATAATAGATTAGTGAGATTATAGTAGTAAAACCACAGAAAATTATTAACATATTTTTAACAACAAAAATGTATTAGGTATTGTATATTTATCAGAGATAATATTTAAAATAATATTTATTTAACATTTATGAAACATGTATATTTGTCTAAAGAATTTTTATACAAAATAACAATAAATTTTACAGGAGATAATATGCTTCTATGTAATATGTAATATCATTTCTGTATAATATTACATATGTTGTTAGTAAATAAAATATAAAAATTAATAATAATATATTAAATATTAATACTTTTTTAACAGTAATTTTTAAGACTAAAGTTGCTCAGATATAGGGATATTATTTTCTAACAGAAATAGTATGTTACAGCATTGTGTAACATTTTTTCAAAGTTCTAATACATTTTTAAATAAATATTATTAAATTCATAATATTTATTTATACAGTTTTCATACATATTTCTACATCATTTAATACTAGCAAGAAAAAAACATTCTATAAAAAATAAAAGCTATTTTGTAAATAATTTTGGTGATTTCACAAAGATTTTATATTATATTTCTTACATTGGACTATTTTGTTAGTTTTGGGTTCTTTATTTTGTAACCCGGTTAGGTCGTTTTGTGTCATTTGGATGAAGAGCAGCTCGCGGTTGGGAGAGACTTCACGTCGCTTAAAGTAAGGTGTGTTTTATATGTTTATGTGTATTTTAATGGCGTTTTGAGAGTAGTCTGCTGCTATTTACTGTTGTTAGATGTGAGTGAGTTGTATTTCAGATTTTGAGAACGAGTATTTACGTGTGTTGGCTACACGTACTTTTAGCTTGTTTTAGGCTTGTTTAGAGAGTTACTATATCTATGTTTCAAGTGTATGTAGTAGGAATATAATGTTCTTACTAATGTTAGTAGTTGCTTATGTGTTGTTTAATGTGGGTGGGAATGTTTGTTTTATATGTTTCTCTTATAGGTGTTCGCCATATCGGAAGTAGCGTTTTTTTTTTTAAGGAAGTGTTTGTTGGTTTTATTAACCAATGGATTTGAAACACTTCTTTAAAGTTTTCGGTTTTCTTGGAACGTTTATTCTATTTTTAACTATTTTTCGGGATTTTTATGGTTATTCAACGGATCTTCACTGTATGGATTGTCTCTTTTTGGTACAGTTGTATTTTTTGGGGGGTTAACTTTTAATTAACTGAATTATTTTGGTGGCAAAGGACGTTATTGGATTTCCCACCATGACTGGTAAGTTATTTATTTATTATATTTTGTGGGTGGGTAATGTAATTATTACTCTTGCATTGTTTGAAATTTCTTATTTTTCAGTAATGTGTGCATATATATGTGATTTATTATTATATATATTGCATACATTAATGAGTTTCAAAAATCATGAATCAAATTTGTTTCTGAATATTTAGGTGACATTTTTAGGGGCTGGTTTGGTGTTGAGATTTATTCAGAGTAGGGGTTTGGCAATTATGTTTAAGTATTCAATGCCTTTTGTACTAGGATATAATTTCACTTGCTCTTCTAGGTATTTGTGCATTTGCTTATTTTGTTTTGATGTTTTAGGGACTAGTTCTGTTATGGATTGCTCCATTCTGAATTCCTGGTAGCTTTGTTCTTTTTGTAGGCACTTAATAAAATGTTCTAAACTTGGTTTTGTTCTGCCAGTTGATTGTATAAAGGCATTGAGCCAACCTTCTACTGCGTTGTTAGTTTTAGATTCACCATTTAAGGTGCTTCTGTAAACGTTCCACCAGGGTATTAGTAATTTAGGGATTCTTCTGTGGCCAGATCTATGGAGTCTGCCTACCCAGGTGTCTTCAAAGTAGTCCAAAAATGGACTCAACTTGGCTTCATTTTGTTTATAGAAGGTGCTGTCTATGAGACTGTTGTAGTGTTCTGCTACGTCTATTTCCGAAACATAAGCCAGTGCTATGAGTTTTTTTATTTGGTATGCAAAAGATGAGTTAGTTGCTTATTCTACACTTAAGGTAGTTTTTTGTAGATGTCTCCATGAACACTGGTTTAAATGGTAGTAGCAGCCTTGAATGCAGGTATGGGGGTGGATTTTTAGGATGGTTGAAAGCATTGCTTGCTCAAAATCTAGGATTATTTTTTCAGGATGATAGTCATTTGTTTTGTGCTTAATTATATTTAATAATTCCATATATGTGGAACTATTTTTGTTTGGTAGTAGTGCATACAGTAGTGGTATGTTGCAGTTTTGGTAGAGGCCATGTACAGTGTATAATTGGAAAAATGGTTTGGGACAGATGGTAAAAGTCCCATCCATCATCCAATATTGGCTTTGCTGAAGTTTTAATAGATTCATATTTGTCCCAAAAATAATAAGTCTTTTCTCATTGTTTTCATTGTCGTAAATGATAAATGGTTGTTTGTTTAAAGTAATAATTTGGTTGGCATTTAAACTGATATCACTATATGTTCTTGGAGGTGGTGTGGTAGTAGTAGTAGCTTTTTTTGTCCTTGCTATAGTTCTTTTTAGGGAAAGAATATTTGGCATCTGTGTTGTGGCAGTTTTAGGGATTTTAGGAATTTCTTCTTTTAATATGACGTTGGTTTGTTTTTGGGAACCTGTGCTTGCCTCTTTTATATTTTCCAATGCTGTTCTAACTTCAATTTCTGTTAAGTTTGGTGGATGGTTGTGTTCCCTAGTATACAGTACAGTTGCTTCTCTCGTGGTTGCCCTTCCATAACACTTGTTTGAATAATATTTACAACATTTCCAATTTACTTTCATTCCGTATTGCTTTTCTTGTGTATAAGTGTAACCCATGTAGCAGAGTAATAGCTTTCCTTTCTGGCTGGTTCCAAATTCTGCTCCTTCAGTCATTTTGTTGTTGGTAAATCTAGAAGACATATGTATAATAGTTAATTAACAAGAAAAGTTTGTTTTTAATCCTAAGTAAGCGAACAATAGTAATGTATATACTTACGTGTTTTTGAAGTCAGTTAAATATTTTGATATGCTTGATTCTTTCGTTGTGGACTGTGTTTTCTGATGTTTTTTGATCTGTTCGGAAAAAAAATAATGACAATGTTATTACTAGAATTAGTGTATGTTTAGACTTTCAGTGCTAGTTTTTCCTATAAAAGTGGATACTAATAAGTGTAGGATTTTAATAAAAATATTGAAGATACCTACTTATTTATTTTTAGGTAGGGTTATCAAGTAGAGTTGTCTGGTCTTTCTTATTAGAGTATATTGTAGTGTTATCTGGAAAAAATAGGTACATATGTTTTAGAAAATTCACCATGTTTGTAGGTTTTTAACAATTTACCAGTTAATGTAATGCTTTAATATACTTACTTATTGAGTTGTATCTTTGGTATTCGGATTTAGGAGATCTGTATTTTGTCTGTATAGTTTCCTGTAGTGTTAGCTGTGAAAAAAAAGTAGATAATTGTTATTAATTAGAACAAGTGCTAATGTGTGTCGTTTTTACCAGTTTATTTTCAGTTTAGAAATACTTACTTTGTTATTTTTATAATAGAAATTGGAATAGTGTTCTCTGTTCTTTTGTTGTATTTGGATCTGGAGAAATAAAGTCGATATGTGTTATAAATGTTAATGTGTGTTTTTGTATAGAACAATTTTACAAGTTAATTTAATGTTACAATATACTTACATAGTTAGTAGTATCTTTTGTTTTCTGATATTGTTCGCTGTTGAGTGTTAGTATACTTTTCTGTAGTGGTAGTAGAGAAAAAAACATATGTATGTATCATTAATTACAACATGTGCTCATTTGTTGGGATTGTTCCAGTTAATTTCATGTTAAACTATACTTACTTTGATATTTCTATATTTCTTCAAGAGTAGTGTAGTCTTGTTTTAGTTATTAGAGTTTTCTGTAGCATTAGGAGAGAAATAAAAATGGTTAGGATATACTCATAAGTAGTATTTTATTTGAAAGGTTACAACATTAATGTAATATAGAGATAATATTTACATTTTTTGTACTTTCTGTGTTTTCTGAAATCAGTTGTCTGTTATTTATTAGTAGAGTGTTCTGTAGTAGTAAAAGAAAAGGAGAAGTGGATATTTAGCAAGAAATTAAAATAGTAGCAGTTATTTACATTTTGTTTATTAGAGTTACTTACTTGAAATCTTTTATTGTCTCTTGATAATATTGATGTCCTTGTTGGTGTGCTGCAATTCATCCAGAGATGCTTCTTTCGTTACTTTTAGCAAGTGGTTTGTGTTTAGTCTGTAATTGTTTATATAGAGGATAGTAATTAGTAATTAGTTTGCTATTGGTTATATAAAAAAATCTGTGTGTTGATTGGTTAGTTAGTATTTTTGAATTTCAGTTGTGAGTTTTATGTTGTGAAATAAGTGAAAAGTAAATAACATATATAATGAAAAAAAGGGAAGAAAATTATTTACAATGTGTAGGTTATCTAATAGGTAATACTGATTAGTTTTACAATTTTTAAAAAATGGAAAAAAATTATATTTCTATAAGAAGTGTGCATTTTGTTGCAAATGACATTATAATATAAAAAAATGGGTATATATATATATAAAATGTCGATATATGTAATTACACGATATTATTGTTCACGATATTAATGATCTCGATATTTTAGTTCATGTATATGTATTTTTCAGAGATCTAGTGTATCCGATATATTTGTATGTTTATAGTAAAGTATAGGAAGTTGATAATAGTGCTTTCGATATATTTGTTCCGATATTTGTGTAATACGATATTATGACTTTCGATAATATGTCAGACATTCGAAATAAGTATTATTAACAAACTAGGAGAACATTTATGTGAGAAGAAAACACCACCTAGACGCACACAATTTGAAGCTTTAAGCATATAGGAAAAGGCTGCAAGAGACACAGAGAGAAAAAATGCCAGAAATGGACAAAGAGAGCAATATGTAATTACCCAGAGGCTCGATGGGATGAGGAACAGTTAAAACAGGAGAAAGCCATAGTCGACGGTATTAGGTTATATCCAGCCATTTCTACTGGAATGCCAGAGAAAGGGAAGAAGAAAAATACTAAAGAGAAACACAAGGAGGGAAAAGAGGGCAAAAATGAGACAGATAGTGGTTCAGGAGATGATATAATAGAAGAGATGTTAGCTGCACTACTCCCACCTTCTGCAACTACACCTGATAGCCCTGGAAGGAGTGCCACGTCAAGCAATACAAAAGTGACTGCTCTTATGGAAACTAAAGTGGTACAAAATGAGGGAGCACTTCAAATACTGCACATTGCCCACCACAAATTGCTCAGAGAGAGGTTGTGCCTCTACCTGTGGTAAATCAACCTGGTATGCATGTACAAGTGCCAGCACTGCAAGTGCCAACTGTACAGACAGTGCCTAAATCAGTAACAATTGCCCCAGTAAATATTAATTTGACTTCACAGACACAAGGAGCTGTAAGAGGTTTACATACGACAGGATTGGTTACGACTTCTCAAAATTCACAGATTGTTGTGTGGAGACCACCTCAGACAGTTCCACCACTAAGAGATGCAGGAAAAATTGTCTTTATGACACCAATGACCCAGGAGGAAACTTGTTTGAAGATGGAATTTTCCAACCATAGTTTGAGGAAGCTGTAGGTATTAAAAAGACAGAAGGCTCAGGGCAGATGACAAGCCCAGAACCTGAGAAGGAGAGTTCATTATATATTCCAAAATTAAAAGTTGAACTAGAGGAAATTATTAAGGGATGCTTCGATTTATGGTTTTTGAGTATGTATCAAGAAAAATTGAAGAAATTCATCTACCAATAAAAAGAAATTACAAGAACGGCAGCAGTTACACATGAGAAATTGACTGAATTGGCTCAGAAATATGATGTTGATATTCCAAAAAAAGGACTCCCTACCAGACAAGTTAAAGGGTACAATTGGATGATGCAGCAATTAAAAACATGCGTCCTGAAGGAACGCGATTACAAATTAGTGAATTCATAACATGTATTAATTAATGGAGTGATTTGAAAAATTAGAAAACAAATGGGAAAAGAAACATGGAAAGAAAAAGAAACAGACAGAAATTGGAAATGTTCATGTGACTTGGAGCAGAGGTGATCTTTCAGCATTTATTAACAATTTCCCAAAACAAATATGTTCAGTGGTATACATAAGTTGATTGATTTGCAAACATTCCAAAGGTGTTGTGGACTTATTTGGATATATTATTTGATATTGTGGTGCCAAGTGATTTGTGAGCTGAGCGTAAGACTAATGTACAATGGCCATGTGATGAGCCACGAGAGATGCACGCTCTAATGCACCATCTCCTGTATTTATAGAGAAATATGAAGCAGTGATTACCTTCTGAAAGTCATAGTGCTGCAAAGAACTTGGATTTGTTGAACATTTACGGAAACAGACAAGAAGCAAAAGAATCAGTTCATGTGTATTATGAATGTTTGATGCAGGTGTTTCAGCAGCACAGTAGAAGATAATATCCCCAACAAAAGGACATGGGGATTTTTGTATCTTAGTTTGTGTTAGAATTAAGACCAGAGATCAGTTCCCATAAAATTCAAAGTGTAATATGTTTGCAGAATACGGGGCCGATTATGATGGCGGACGCCACCATAGAGTAGGAGGAAACCTCCGCATGGCCTGCGGAGTTCCCTCCTGTGCAATTAGGATGTGACCGCCACCCTGGCGGTCACATCCTCTATTTTTACCATTGCTGCGGGTGCGGCTTCAAGCTGCATCAGCCGCAATTGTAAAAATGCATACATTGCATTTGTATGCAGAAAGCGGCAGGCACCGTGTGGTGCCTGACGATTTCTGCATACAAATGCAGGGGGGTACCGTAGGTACCCCCCATGTGCACCCACCAGCCCCCCTTCACCCAGGGGGCCCGCAACGGGCCCCCGCAGTGAAGTTACACATGCTTTTCCACAGCAGAAAACCCGCCGCGGAAAAGCATTTTTCACAGCCCATCCTAATATGGCTGACGGTGTCTGAGAGACACCGTCACCATATTAGAGCTTTTCCGCCGCGATTGTAAGCCAACCGCGGCGGAAAAGCTGCGGATGGAAACCAGGACCCACCAGCCATCCTAATGTGTCGGTGGGTCTTTGGTGGGTCTGCAGAGGATTTTCCGCATCCTCCGGGCCGGCGGTGGCTTCCGCCGGCCCGGAGGATGCGGAAAATCCTCCATCGTAATAGGCCCCTAAGTCACTTGACTCCTGTGATATGCAAAATATTTGAGTGATGAATTCGAAATGAAGCAGACAAAGATTAAAGAGAAATGTACGTTGTCATAAACAAAGTTGGTTCAGGAGGGTTTCCAAAATTCTTCTTTTGCAGGAAATCAAGGAGATATTCAAGGTATTGTTGTTTCACAGACTGGTTTCAAGGAAAATTCTGGAGGTATTGGTATTTCACAGGGCAGAGGTAGAGATATAACTATTGATCCATGTTCAGGTATGTACATTTCAGCATTAAGTAAAAATGACTCCTTGTCACATCTGTCATAAGGGCAGGCATTGGAAGAGGAAGTATAGATTTAATCCTGATATTGCAAACAGAAATGTACCTATGAAGAGAGGAGCTTCGATGCAAAATATGCTGGTACAGCAGATGCAGGTGACAATGCAAAACAAGTCCCAATGATGCAGGTTCCACAGACTCAAATAATCCCACAAAATATGGGAAACCTGAAATGAAATGCAAACCAGATTCCAAAAGCAAATACACATTTCTTCCAGAATATAAATCAAAAACAGTTCTAATAGTTCCCTAATGCAGGTCAAAATACTTTTCAACAATTTCCTGTTTTCGAAAGTGATGGCTCAGTCTTGGACACTTCTGAATGATGAGGCCCGAGAGGGGATGAAGATTGCGTGCTTGGTGCAGTCTTAGAGGTAGACCACTTTGATCCATTTGAGTTGGTGACGTAATTGGCCACCTGTATAATTTCTGATGGATACTGGTGCCACAAGATCCACTCTTAGAACTGTGGAAGGCCTAGACCTACCCCTCTCAGGAAAGAAGATTCAAGTTGTAGGAGTTTCAAATAAACAAATTACCATTCCAGTTTCAGAGAAGGTCCCTTTAAAAGTTGGCTCCTTTGAGGAAAATCATCAATTTGACGTTTGTCACACAAATCCCGTAAACATATATTAGGGAGATCTACTGCACGCTGGATGGTGTGAAACTACAAATACATGATGAAGATGTAGGATTCAAACTGATTCAACAAAAGACAACTGTAGATTTGTTCCCATTAATGACAACTGAACAATTACCTGGCAACTTGAGAGGTACTATGAACACAGAAGTGTGGCATTTTACTGGTAATGACATTGGGTTGATGAAAGAAGTAGAACCAGTTCAGATTACCATAAAGGCAAATGTGGTGTTTTCAAGAACCCCATTGTACCATCTGTCCCAGGAACAATTCCAGGAATTATACCTGAAATTGAAGACATGACACAGAATTTGCAATTATGTCCCATGGTACCAGATCCAGCCAAAATATTGTTTCACATTCCATGTACTGCAGAATGGTTTAATGTCATCGATCCATGCCAAGCTTTTTTTGCAGTGTCATTGCATGAATATAGCTATTTCTATTTTTCATCCGTGTTTTAGCAGAGAGTTTTGGTATGTTACAGAGTTAAACAAGGGTATACAAAGAGTCCATTCATTTTGAACCAGATTTTTTAAAAGAATCTGGATTCATTATAAACGTCCTATAGTACCTCTGCAGAGTATTGATGACCTGCTTGTGGCATCAGAGAGACGAGAAGCTTGTAAACAAGATACCAATGCTTTGTTAATTTGCTTGGCTTAGACTGAAAATAAAGCGCCACCATGTAAACTGCAGTACTGTCAGAAACAAGTTCAATATCTGGGACTCATAATTGAAAAAGAAGCAAGAAAGCTACCACGAGAGAGAGTGGAAGCAATTCTTCAGATGAATCCAGAATGTTTCTGGGAATGGTTGGATACAGTAGGTAATGGATCCCAAACTTTTCCCTAGTGGGTAAGACTTTACTCATGCTATCACACAGGGATGTGTCTTATCTACTTCCATGGGGCAAAAAATGTTTGAAAGCCTTCCTAGAGTCTAAACAGAATCTTTGTCATGTGCCGGCACAAGGAATGCCAGATTACAGTAATTAATGTCCTCTATTTTGTAGTGAGAGGGAGGGCTGCCCTCTCTCTGTGCTAACACAGATGCATGGTGATGCTCAGAAATCTGTGGCTTATTTGACAACCACCCTGGACCCGGTCGCCACAGGTCTGCCCAGCTGTCTTAAAGACGTAGCGGCAGTGAGCACTAGTCTGGAAAGGAGTGAGAGTTAGTGATGAGATATTGAGTAACTCTAATGGTCCCTCACTCTGTGAAGCTATATTGACAAGAAAGACAACACAGCACAAGACCAATAATTATTTGACAAAATATGAGCAAAGAATGTTATCTCCAGAAAATGTTGTAATTGAAAGATGGAAGATTTTAAATCCTGCAACATTGCTCCCTGTAAATGATGATCTTAGTAATGCAATTGAACATGATTGCCTTGATATTACGAATTTATTGACAAAGCCTAGACCCAATATCAAACATGAAACCCTGATTGAGCCTGATCCTGTAATTTCTATAGACGGCTCATGATTGAGAAACAATGACTGTACCCAGAGAGCAGCTTATGCTGTATATTCTATAAAAG
The DNA here is from genome assembly GCF_964263255.1 of Lissotriton vulgaris. Classification (NCBI taxonomy): domain Eukaryota; kingdom Metazoa; phylum Chordata; class Amphibia; order Caudata; family Salamandridae; genus Lissotriton; species Lissotriton vulgaris. The sequence goes on along the minus strand of NC_141695.1, from coordinate 180,205,679 downwards.
CTGATGTAAAAGCCTAATTTCTTCAAAGGGTTACAAGTTGCAGAATGTATTCCCCTTACCAGAGCATGCAGTTTAACTGCTCGAATTAGAGTGACTATATTTACAGATAGTCAGTATGGCTTTGGCGTTGTCCATAGTTTTGGGCAATCATGGTCATAGAGATGTTTCTTGACCTCCCCAGGAACCTAAATTAGAAATGGGATGCAGATGAAATATTTGCTGGATGCTCTTCACTTGCCATTTGAAATTGTGGTTGTTAAATGTGCAGCTCATCAGAACATTGGAAATAAACATGTTGAATCAGTATCACTGTATTTTGCATTGTTGGCCTGCACATTTAATTGAGCTTTCACATGTGAACTTGAGAGACACTTCATTCTCTGTTCTAATTAAAGTGACAGACACTTGTGATGAGTTGAAAGGGTACAAGAAAATGTTTCAGACGAAGAGCAACAGAGTTGGATTAAAAGGGCTGTGGAAAAAAGCCAATGACATATGAATATCCGCTGATGGAAGGACAGTGTTGCCTGATAGTTTGTTGTTTGTTGTTCACAATGAATCAATATTTACAAGGATACACACACATAGGTAGGGATGCCATGACTAGACTTTTTTGTCAGAACTGGTTTATTCCCAGGTTTAGGATCAGGATGCTAATGGAAGAAGTGTGTCACAGATGTGTTGACATGTCAACAAATGAAGGTAAGGAAAAGAACACACATCACACTGAGTCACATCAGGAGATCAGGTGGTCCTTTCAACAGAATGCAGATGGACCTTATTGAAATGCCTGTTATTATGGGCTGAGATATGTCCTAGTCATAGTATGTGTCTTCTTGAGTTGGGTAGAAACCTACCCAGCCAAAAAAAATGACAGCCAAACTGTTATTATGATCATTGAAACCCAGGCCAGTTTCTTTGGAATCCGATAGGTGGACCCACTTGAGGTCCTGAAGATGATTTACACAGCATTAGAATTTGGGCAACTACTATATTTCAGCTACTGACTTGAACCTTCTGGCACCATTGAGCAAATTAATGAGACAGGTCTTTTACTCCATGAAATACTGATGGGATGGGCAATGAGGTTGCCCGCTGTACCTACAATTGCATTAATGAACATTACAGATGATATGATACACAACTACTGACAAAGGATAGACTGATGCGGTACGTTCTGTTTCTTATAAGGTTGCCGCTGCCACAAACAACCCAGTCCAAGAACAGTGGCACAACCTCAATCCTGGGAATTGGGTTGTGATCAAGAATCATGTTCATAAGAATTGTTTGGGGCCAAGTTTGAAAGGCCCTACAGAAACAATGTTAGCATTTTTCTCAAGTAGCTTGGCAACAGTCAGCAGCAACAACATTGTTCTAAAGTTGCTGAGAAATGTATGTAAAGTTGATGGGTTCTTGTGTAGAGTAAGGAGCAAAGCTTGTTTCCAGCTGGGCTGAACCAGGAACAGGTCTAGGGATTTATTTAGAAATCTGTTCAGAGTAGGGATTACAATTTAAGAATAGTCTTAGGGCAAGGAATCAGGGGGGATCCTGACTTACAAGTACATGTTGTATCACTCATGGAACAGACCCTGACATCCAAGTAGTGAATACAGTGCTGATACTGTTGTATTGTATGTAAACAGAATTATAATGACCTTCCAAACATGGCCATGAGGAACTGCAAAGATGACAGATGGGAAGATTGTCCTTTCTAGGTAGCATAGCATATAAAATGACACTACTAGTCAAGTGTTATACTTAATGCAGATATTACTATTGCACCTTGGGGATACTTGACAAACTTCAGGAACTTATTTAGAGGTTTATCTGGGAAGGAAAGAAAAAGCACACTTCGGGATGACAAGCTCACCTCTGTATTCTGAAAACATTTCTGCTTCAAAATATTGAGTTGCAGAAATATTGAATTTTTATTCTCCTGACACAGGAAAATCATGTGCAAAAGTCTAATTGACAAAAATGTCAATTTTTTAAGGTAAAAAATATAATTTTTTAAAGTTTCTTTATGTGTACAAATTAGATTTTAATTGTATATGTTTTATATTGTTTAGGTCATTGTTGTTAATGTTTTTGAATATAGTTTGTTATTTATAGTTTTAATGTACCTGTAAAACAGTGATGTATATTATCGTAGACGGTGGTGAGGTTTGTAGGGGTACAAGGTAGGAAGGTAATTAAGTATAAATGATTTGTAGAAATGTTTTAAATTAATGGTAATTATTTATTTGAATATTAAGTGTGTAAATTGTTTAAATAATATTTTATTATGTTATATTTTAGGTGCAGGTTGTAATTAGGGGTATAAAATGGGAAGTGAATTAAATAATAATATATTAATTATTGATAAATTAATAACTAATTGTTAATTATGTAAATTGTAAAAATGGGCGTGGCCTTGGACCACCTCTCTGCAACGCAACTCTGTGGCGCTTACTGGAAGTACCTGGTGGGCTAGTTGGCCCCCAGGGACCCTCAGGATTCAACGGGAATTAATCCGCCAACTTAAAACCTGCCAGGGGGCGCGTTTGCAAAGTGGTGGAGGGAGGGGACGGAACTGATGTGACATATGTGTACTTATCCAATCACTCCGCCAAAACCATGCACCTTCCTTGCAGTACTCTTATCATACAGTCAGTGCCCCTGCACCCATGCAATGACCCATGCACTAACTCATGCACTGCAACAATACCCTGAGCACTACCCATGCAGTCCAGCCATCACCCTGTCAGTACCCATGCACTCCTTCAATCACCCAGCCAGCACCATGTACTTATCCAATCACTCCACCAAAACCCAAGCACTTATAAATTCACCATGCACTCTCCTTGCAGTATTCTAACCTTCCAGTCAGTACCCATGTACTCATGGAGTGGCTCAGGCACTGACACATGTAGTGCTACAATCCATTAAGCGCTTCCCATACAGACCTCTAGCCACCCACACACTACTGATCCACTCCTCTAATTACCCACTTAGTACCCATGCACTCCAGAAATCCCTCTGTCACCATCCATGCACTCCTCCAATCACCCAGCCATTACTATGTACTTATCCAATCACTCGCCAAAACCCAAGCAGTTATAAAATCACAATGCACTGTCCTTGCAGCACTCTAATCATCCAGTCACTGCCCATATAGTCATACAATGATCCAGGCACTAACACATGCACTGCTACAATCCCTGTGTACTACCCAGGCAGTCCTCTGACTACCTACACACTTCTCATTCGCTCTTTCAACTCCCCTAGTAGTACCCATGCAGTCCAGCAATCACCCGCCACTCCCCGTGCAGTCCTCCAGTCACCCAGCCACTACCATGTACTAATCACAACACTCTGCCAATACCCAAGCACTTAAAAATTCAATCAGGCACACTCCTAGCAGTATTCTGATCTTTCAGTCAGTAGCTATGTACTCATGCAATGATCCAGGCACTAACTGATCACTGTTACAATCCCATATGCCCTACCCATACAGTCCTGTACCCACTTACAAACTTCTCATTTGCTCCTTCAATTCCCCAGGTAGTACCCATGCAGTCCCACAATCACTGTGCACTCCTCCACCATGTACCAATCCAAACACTCCTCCAATACTCAAGCACTTATAAATTCACAACACTCCCTCCTTGCAGTACTCTAATTATCCACTCAGTACCCATCTACTCATGCAATGACCCAGTCACTAACACATGCACTGCTGCAACCTTGAGGACTAACTATGCTGTTATGTTTATATCTAGGACCCTAATTCTATATTCCCGATTTATGCCCTTGTGAGGTTATAATCAATAATATCCTGATAAAGGCATAAGAATCAGATTCATATTCAGTAATAGCCTATGCAATCCAAAGCACAGCACGGCTACTCCCATCGACTCCTAGAAAGCACAACGCGTTCTTTAAACAAACCAAGCCTCCAGCAGCCCGGGAAAACCCCCTGCTTTTGTTTTGATTTGAACAAGAAATCCTGAAGTCCAGAAAGAACTGTTAGTTCTTAGTGACCAACCTTACGTCAAACTCTGCACCTTCCAGGTATAAAATACAAACAGTTGCCTTAAGCAAACACACGGTGGTTTGGAGCAGAGTGGCCATCTACTTGCCCGAGAGCCCAGCTGATGCGAGAGCCCACGGAAGCCGCCCCTCCTGTTTGACGCACTAAGAGAGACGCTGTCTTTTTCTCCAGCCGAGAAAATCCAGCTCCGGTGTTTCCAGCCTACCCTTGCGGGTTGCTGGGATATCGAGTCCTGAGAAAAGAGATACCAGACCTCCCACATTCTATTACCAAGGTGCGGAGCTGACTAAACCCTTAAGAGAATTCTTGATGCAGATTCTTGGCAAAATTATCTTAACCAACTTAACTTAAAACTGCTACTTACTCGTCCCATCCCAAGTATTAGGCTTAGGTCAGGTACACCGGGGTTGGCTTAGTTAGAAGCACCAGTTGAGTACGTTAGTCAGTATTTATGTATGCATATATTTTATCAATTTTAAAGTATCATATGGCTAAGAAACTATATCAATGCTTTTACAGTATTATTTCATAATACTACTTTTACTGTACGCACTTTACTTTACTTTAAGTATTACAATTGGGGCAATTCATTTCTCTTGCATGAGAAGGAAGACTGCTCAATAAATAACACCTTTTTATTGAAAACGCCCGTCTCTCTATTTCTCTGCATTCTGGTGAAACTAAGTATGCACTGCTGACTGAATGAAATAGCTGTCTATTGTTTTCACACGACTCTAGAGATACACTCTTATTCTGAGGGAGCAAAGTTGTCATGTTTATGCGGTTGTCGGAAACTGAATCCCTTCTTGTCTGAGCCATGGGAACTTATCCCTCCCTATTCATTCAAGAAAGTTTCAAGTGACCTCTGAGCTAGCTGGCACAAACCTAAATTAAGTTTAACATAGTCAGTAGAGACCTAGATGACCTCAGTCCTACGTCTACACTGCTGTTTATGTTATTCCAATGCGCAGAGCCTATTGGGAAAATAGGAACTACACTACATGGCGCCCAACGTTTGGTAAGGCGATAATCTAACGCAAGACACTGGAGTAACTCAGTCGTGCTTTTTCACACAGAACCCTTTCCCCGTAAAAACTCCAATAGACATCTGGAGTGGATGAAAGGTTAATATCCGCCGGTACTTAGTAGGATGAGAATCCTATGTATTAGTCTTTGGTTTGATCAACGTTGAAGGATACAGTGTTCCAAAATATTGTGCACCTAATCTTTGTTTCCTTGAAACTCGATCTGCAACAGAAAACTTTCAGTCAGTTAAATGGCAGAAAGTGATGAAGAAAGGGAGCGAGCAAGACTAGCAGCTCGAATCTTAGAGGAAGACACAAGTCTCCATGAAACCGACCCGGATGCTATACTCATTCAGGTCAATGTAAGAAGAACTATAACTCTAAAACTTATAGAAAATGGACTGACAGCACAAGGTGGTACAGTCATATTCGTGATAGAGGCACATGAATATCGGCAGACAGAGGTATTCTATTCATGGATACATTTTCCAGCAGCACACGCTATGACAAAAGACTTCCACTATTACAAAATAGAGGAACCTCCGGATGAATACTCTCCTTTTGAGGAGATTGAAATTCCACTAAAATACCAAGAGCACCTGCTCTGGTTTAAAGGCGCCCTAAAACATAATGATCACATCACCAGGCTCGGTCCACTAGGCAGACCAGAAGAAACGGGGCCGGTCCTATGCAACTATGCAACACACCCAGACTACGAAATAATGTCAAGCCAACAACTCCTAATTAAACTAAAAGAATTAACAAAGGCATATCGAGAATTAGTTCAATGGCAAGGGATGATATAAAGAACCTCCAGAAATTGAAGGAAACAGATATAGCAGCCCAACCATTGGAACTTGCCAGAACCATAGAAAAATCCTATGAAGAGCCAGGAAGAGATAGTTTGGGTGGGAAACCGGTAAAACCCCAACTAACTGAAAACCCTGAAAAAACATTTATTAAAAATAATTTAAAAACTCCAAAAAAGAGTTGGGAAGGTAATAAACAAACCATTTCCAGGGAAAAACGTTTCAAGTCCAGAGGAAGGTCTCCTCAGCGTAAAGAGAGATCTCCAGGCCGAGAAGACAAGTCTCCCCAAAGGGAACCCTCTGAAAAAAGATACAACCTTAGAGATAGGGATAAAATAAGAAAAAACAGACAGATATCAAGATGTTGATACACGTCCCTCTAGATCCTTCTCACTGAATCTTTCTCGATCTTCCTCACAGAAATCGGAAAGAAGAAGACGGTCAGAACACAGAGAAGAGCACGTCAAGTCCAAAGACAAGGAACTTGCTCATCAAAGTAAAAAATTACAATTTCCCAGAAAGAAGGTAGCAAGTATTAAGATTAAACATGTCGAGAATTCTGAGGACACATCTGAAAAATGGAGAGTGGGCACAGACAATGCTAGACAGCAGGGCAGAAGTGACCATAGCTCACAAGACCCTGATGAATCTTCTGGAGACAGTGGACACGAATGAGTACATTCAAGTGGAAACTGCAGACACATGAGTTAGTGTGCCCCATAAGCTATATGAAATAACATTACGTATAGAGGAAGATAAAACTAGAAAGATAAAAAGTCTCTTTTGGGAAAAACTCTCAAAGGGCTATGACATTCTGTTAGCTGAGAAAGACTGGCCACCAGAGTTTGTCAGGGAATGCCCTCATGGCGAAGAAATGATTATGCCTGCCTTCTCGAATCACATCCGGATTCATAAAAAATACACATTGGCAAGAAAATGGGCAGTAGCCCAAGCTCCCGCTTTGTACAAAAATCATTTAGGATGGGATGAGGACTCACCTCACCACAAGATTCAGTTAAAAATTCAGCCCACTGCACAAAGGCAGTATCCAGTTAAGCAAGAAGCTAAAAAACAAGTCAGGGAGATCTTAGATCAACTTGAATACCAAGGGGTGATCGAAACATGCACCTCTCAAATGAACAATCCTTTGTTTCCTGTCTCCAAGCCAGACGATTCATATAGTCTAGTTTTGGACTACAGAAACCTTAACTCCTGTTGTAAAACATTTGCAGCACAAAACTCACATAGTGCAGAACTAATGAATAACACTGTGCACAAAAAATATAAAACAACATTAGACATCTCTAATGGATTCTTCTGTCAAAACATTGCACCTGAAAGCAGATATTTGACCGCTTTCTCAATATTTGGATCGCAAAAACAATTTTGCCGACTCCCACAGGGAGTCAAGAATAGCCCAGGATTATTCTCAGCAAGGGTAACAGAGTTACTACAAATATATGATGATGAAGCATTATCATATGTCGATGACATCTATCTCACAGATGATGACCTGGAGACTCACTTAAAAAGGGTGAACACCATAATACTTGGACTCACTTCAGAGGGTTACAAATTCAACTTTAAAAAATCAAGAATTGCCCATCTAACTGTCCTATTTTTAGGATATGAATTATCAAATGAAGGCAACAGCCTGGCAGACAATTTCTTAGAGAAATGTGCTGTACTTTAAGCACCAAAAACGCTGAAGAGTTTACAATCACTACTAGGTTTCCTGAATTTCTGAAGAACATACATTCTAAATTATGCTGAACGGGTTAAACCTCTCTATGAATTAATAAGACCAGATTTCAAACAAACCAATTGGACTCAGAAACACACAGAAATTTTGAGATCACTACAAACAGACATGTTAACAAAAACAAAATCGCAAACACATGCAATCTTGTATTCCAAGCCATCCCAGGAAGATGCAGATTCACATACCTGACCTCCAATGAGGGAGAAACGGTACCTATAGCTTACAAATCACATTTGTACACTCAAGCTGAAATGAAATTTAGCTCCACAGAAAAAATTCTGACTGCGGTTAGAACTGCTGTAGCTAAAGAAAGAGCCCTAGCCCAAGGCAGAAGAATATCTGTTTTTTCAGCAGAATCAGCCCTTGAGGCATTAACAAGTCCTCGTAACCTGGTTAAAGGGGTATTAGATCCAAAATGGATAGAATGGGAAAATTATTTTGCTACAGAAGACGTGAAATACTATTTTGACCCAAAACTGAAAAAACTAGATGATCTAGTATATGAACTCGAATATCCTCTGCCAGCTGAAATTCTGCCTCTAGAAAAATATACCTGCGTAATCTATATGGACAGATTCGCACAACACTATGATGTAGAAAATAAATCCTATGATGCAGCGTGTGCGATTGTTAAAGGTCGCTGGCGCTCTGGTAAATTCAAACCAATGATTACCAAAACGGAATCACTCAGGAAATGTTCAGCTCAGCGAGCTGAAATAAGAACTTTAAAGATGGCGCTTGAAAATGCCGATCGTGAATTCCCCACACTAATAGTGTGCGATTCGTATTTCTGCGTCAAATCCTATAACAGTGACATGCAGACATGGATCCAGAACGGTTACAAAGATGATACAGGTGCTACAATAAACCATAAAAGTCTTTGGGAACAGGTAGTTCTTTTGCAGAAAGAACTACAAAAGACTCACGTGATACACGAATTGAGTCACGGACGTGATGGCGTTCACGTTGCAGGGAATTCATTTGCTAACACAGCCACAGTGGAAGCGGCTTGACCGGCTTCTGTAGCCACTGAAAAGCGTTCAGAAAACACATAGATGGGGAAACCATGCTAGCGGTAAAAGCCTCATTAAAAGGCGATTATTCAGCATTATCTCTCAACTATCCACTTACTAATACATACATAATTGATGCAAACTCCGTTCCGTTTGCTCGAACCCCTGGAGTGGGGGATAGGGTAATTCCAAACACGAACCGGAGAATCTTCTTACTATAAGAAGCACATATGGGGTTGGTTCTGAGGCACCAAGAGATCCTGAAATCTCTGATGGAACTACAATCGGAGTACTGGTGGCCGGGAATGAGCGTAGATATCTACTATTTTGCAAAAAATTGCAAGGACTGCAACAAAGATCCCAGTTGTGAACCGGTCCAGCCTGTAGCCCAGATACCACTATTAGATAGCATCAGGCTATCTATAACGCAGAAATCCAGTCGGAGAAATGCGTCCCCATAATAATTAAGACTGAATTCACTTAAAAATGTAGACCACTGCACTCGGCTGACGCCAGAACTGTTATAAAAGATTTGCGAGTCTTTATCGGCACATACGCAATTGGCATGCTACATTCTGATCAGGGTCCTGCATTTAGCTCTCGAGCTTACAAAGAGGCCATGAACAGTATGGGCATCGCATTGCGGTATTCTTCTCCCTTCCATCCTGAGGGAAATGCAGTTGTGGAAAGAAAAAAACGGGACATAAAGCAATCTATAACGGCGAGGGTATTAGGTTCGGGTTATGGGTGGGTCAAACATTTAACAAGTGTCCAACGTTGTCTTAATAATCTGCCAAGAAACTCTCTAAAAGGTCTCACTCCATACGAACTATTGTTCGGAACTAGAATGCATATTCAGGACCTTGATAGTCACACTTCAGTGGTAGAAGAAAAAACCTTTGATATCAAAGATCGTTCGGCTGTTTTACAGGATTAAAATGAAAAAAGAAAAAACCTGAGTAACATAAAGTTGAAACAACAGTCAACAGCCACTGAAGAAAAAACACCTGTCCCAGCAAGACCTGTCTGGATTCCAAAGATTGGGGATCTGGTCAGAGAAAAGATCGCGATAAAGAAGGAATTTGGGCCTTCGTACAGAAAAGCAGTACCTGTCTTAGCTATCAACGGAACAAGATCAGTAGTACTACCGCCCCTTGCTGGTAAAAAGGAGAACCGAGTTGTATCCATCGACCTGGTAAAACCACAATCATGTGGCCAATAATAAGTGGTAGGCCAAGTGGACTCCCAAGAAATAGCAGAATACCGAAGTTTGCTACAATCCAAGAGGCTCATGCTGAGAGACTAATCAAATTTTAGAAATCTGCAATGAATAAAAAAGGACTATGCAATAATGCCATGGAACTTGTGCCTCTTGAAACCCAAATAGTAACAGTTCGTCAAGAAACTCCAATCTACAATGATTTAGCCTCGGACTATTCTAATGAATCAAAGAAAAATGCAAAAGCAAATGAAAATCCGGAAGCAATTCCAGCACTTGACAGAACTGCATCAGGCTACTTCATCAATTTCGAAAATTTCTCTGAAGACCCAAGCAAGCATGAAGAAACTCCTGCTACAAAAACTTTTAAAAACAAAGTAATTGAACTTTTTCACCAACTGAAAGAGACATATCTAATTTCACCATGGATTGAATTTTGGATTGTGTTAGGTGTACTTTTCCTCCTGCTTTGGCTCATCTTGGTTCTATGTTTAGGAAAATTCATTGAGGGGAAATATAGTACAATGGACACAGCAAGTCAGAACTTCAACTTGGTCCTAAAGCCACACACATCCTCTAACATCGAGAAAAAAGAACTGTCATCAGTGAACATCACAGCCATTCAAATACCTGGTGGGGTAGCATGGGACAGAACTGATTATTACATTTTTGGCCCGGTCGAGCTCTTGAAATATCCTCAGCAGCTCAAGATTTCATTAAGTGATTTTATGACACCTAGTACCTTCTCTGATGACTGGAACTTTGAAAACATTAATAATATGATGTCAGATTTAGTAATATCAGCCAAATTTACAGAACATGATTACTTGCAGGGTTCCTCCAATTATGAAGAGCTATACTGCTACAACCATTATGGTGATCACTATTTGCATAAAACTGCTCAGCCTAGAAATGTTTTATCTTTTAACCAGTAGGAACACTGTCCAACTCCACCAAAAGGCAGTTTGAAAACATTTTTTGAGAAATTCCAATACTTCTCAGGGTTTAATAACAGTGATCCAAGAACGTTTTATTTTAAAATGTTAAATAGAACAGGAATAAAAACAATGTTGACAAATACTAAATTGATTTATTCAGAAAATTTTTATGACAAGATGTCTACATTAGGTTTCGAATTTTGGAAAAACACCATTGAAACAAAAACAATCTGGGGTTCCAAAGATTGGCAAGTACAAGGCCTAGAAGCACTGTTTAGGGCCTGCATGATCCCAGAACAAATGATATTCTTGAATGACACAATTCAACAAACTACTTGTCTTGGCCTAGCTAAGATAAAAGACTTGAATACACCGTCTATTCCGAAACCCATACCTGATAGTGACAGCACTACTGATGTGGAGATAGACGTTTCTAATATTTTACAGCAAAACAGAACACATACTGATTGGAAAAAGTGGTTGATCTGGCCAACAGACACGAATAACTGTCAAGATAGATTCCTGAACAAAACACAGGGGTTCAAAATGACCAGACCAGACCCTAGATACTCCCAGAGACAACATCCAGGGATAGTTACAACATACAGTGTAGGGAAACTATGCCTTGAGTGGCTAGAGAAATCCACACTGGCTGAAATTAAGCAACACTTGACTTTACTTAAAGACGGTGCTGACTTGCGTGATTTCATAATGGGACCACGCAAACAGCGTCAAAAACGTTTCATAGCGGCCGGTATATATGCTGCGTACAACGAAGCATGGAAAGTAATGCAAATTGAGACAGCAGAAAAAATACGAGAAATTGATCGTATAAATTTGGAAAAATCACTTTCTGTTGTGGATAATGGGTTAACGACTCTGTCTTCCAGAATATATTCACTGGACAGCATTGTATCGTCTGCCTTTGATATAATAGAGCAGGACTTACTAATGTTACAACATGGTCAGTCTCAATTGCATTCTATTGTACAGCTTGGATGGACGTTGCAAACTCTGCTTTCAGGCTACGTACCATGGCGTTTAATCAACACAACGTCATTATTCGTTATCTTTAACCTTACTGATAAACAAATCAGTTTGGCACAAAAAGGAGCAGACTATACGATTCTGAGCATTGAAAAACTCGCAAGATTACCATTGACAATGTCAGAGAGACCTGTCATCGAACGGATAATACATGGAACGATTACAATTCCGATAACAACTTTCCAGTTTAAACACTGTCAAGAGTATATACCTGCAGGCCAGTGTGAAATGTTGGGTAAAGAATACATCAAATCAACCTGGGATTTACCTTATACATCCAGATGTTATAGTGAAGGAAACAAGGAGGTATTTCTTAGTGGTAAAAATTGTAAAAAATCACTAAGCGGTACACTTCTGTGTCAAGGAATTAATTTGCATGGGGCCTGCGAAGGGTCTTCAAACAACCTTCCATGTCACCTGCATGGCACGCCTGCAAAACAGATAGTGTCATTTTTTAGACCACTTTAGAATGGTAGTTACATTTTAATAAGTGACCACAGCCTATCTGACAACTGTAAATTCCAGGGCCATTTGCTGTATGCAAGTATTGTATCCACACAGCAATCCAGATATGGGGGCTGCGTTATGGCCTCGGTTGAATATCTCTTCTATTCAAATTGATACTTCAGCAGAATGAAGTCTATTCTTTTACAAACAACTGTGCCTTTAACGTCATCAAAAGAAACATATGATCTGCAAGTTGCAAGGACAGCAGCAGAGATACATACCCTTTTATCAACAAATTGCCCCGTACATTTTGTAGAAGTGTTAAGCCAAATCTTAAACATGTCTGATACCAGTGGCATCGCACATGTATTTAAGACAATTTTTTCGGGACTGTTAGCACTCTTTGAAACAGTTTTGGGCATCTTCCCGAATTTTGTCCATTCTGTCTTTGGCGGCCTACCCTTGATCATGGGACTCGTGGCAGGAATTTTATTTTTGCTTCTTCTGCACCGATATGGCAAGCCAATCCACAGGCAAGACTCTAGCAACAATGGAAGAAACGATCCTAGCAATACGATACCGAGACTGTATCACTAAGGTCCTCGGATTGGCCCGGCTAAGAGATCTGAGTACAACCTGGTTTCTTTCATTCAGACCGATCTGGCAAGATTGCATCATACCTGTGCTTCGATGTCTGCTATGCGGAGAAGAATGCGTGTTGGACATCTGTCTTACACTACAATCAGCAGTACCAATGGATATCGATACTTTGCTAGGTCCTGTAACGACTCATGCTTCGTGTTGTCCCCAGCGGCTACCGATTCTGATGACGGCATTCGTTGAGACTTCACCACTACGAGTAGGTGGTGGTGAGGTATGAGAGGAAAGCAGCACCAAACAGGTACAGCCTTCTGTGAGCATTGCTGATCCAACCATCGATGATAGCAATCACGCAGAGTACTGCACAGTTGCAGTATTTTCGAACTTGGTCGAACTTTCACCTGAAATAATGTTCTCTCCAATCAATGAGAATAACTCTTAAATGAAAACAATGAGCACACAGCGTTCCCTGAACTCTGAATTCGGCCTTCAGTTTTTGATAAACAAAGCTACAGAAACTATTTGGAACTTTTCCCCTGAAAGCGAAATTATTTTTGCCCATATTTTCAAAATATTTACCTTTTATTTTGGCACATGGTACTCTGCTTAAAGTAGAACTATTCTTAGAGAACAGAGCTTCTATTTTAGGATACTAGAGACAATATTTTACCTCAGCCTCTAGCACATATACAGCAATTTGTATAAATATGTGATGAAAAAGTCTCGACATTCTTTTCTGTATTTAGAGCCATTTCATGTGTAATTTTCGCAATTCATTCAGCTGATATATATATGCATTTATCTGAATGATAACACTGCTTGAAAGCGTACAGTACAAATACTCATTTTTCGTGTATTTACCTTATACCATTTCAAATGCGAAATATGTATTTGGGGTGGGTCGGAAAACACACATGCATCGTTGAATGTTTACTATTGCTTAGTTTTTAGTAATGATGGACATCAATCCGTGGAGTGGGTGTTGTATTTATATCTAGGACCCTCATTCTATATTGCCGATTTATGCCCTTGTGAGGTTATAATCAATAATATCCTGATAAAGGCATAAGAATCAGATTCATATTCAGTAATAGCCCATGCAATCCAAAGCACAGCACGGCTACTCCCATCGACTCCTAGAAAGCACAATGCGTTCTTTAAACAAACCAAGCCTCCAGCAGCCCGGGAAAACCCCCCTGCTTTTGTTTTGATTTGAACAAGAACTCCTGAAGTCCAGAAAGAACTGTTAGTTCCTAGTGACGTCTTATGTCCAACCTTACGTCAAACTCGGCACCATCCAGGTATAAAATACCAACAGTTGCCTTAAGCAAACACACGGTGGTTTGGAGCAGAGCGGCCATCTACTTGCCCGAGAGCCCAGCTGATGCGAGAGCCCACGGAAGCTGCCCTTACAGTTTGACGCACTGAGAGAGACGCTGTCTTTTTCTCCAGCCGAGAAAATCCAGCTCCGGTGTTTCCAGCCTACCCTTGCGGGTTGCTGGGATATCGATTCCTGAGGAAAGAGATACCACTAAGCATGGGCAAATTTTGCGAATCTCGCGTTCGCGAATTTTGCGGATTTGCGAACTCGCAATCCGCAAAATCCACAAATTCCCGCAAATTTGCGGATTTTTTTTTGTGTGTGTTCGCAAGGATTTCTGCCAGTTCGCGAGGGTTTCGTACCAGTTCGCAATTGCGAACTTACATTTCGGCTCGCAACGGTCGCGATTATGTTGTTTCTACGTCTGGTTCATCATCACAGGTTCCCAGCACCCTCTGTTTCACCACTGCAACCCTCTGTTACATCAATGCCACCCTCTGGTTCATCATGACTGTAGATTATGGGGGGGAAAAGCAAGCACACCAGCCCTGCTTCAACTGACAAGAATTAATTTGGGGTTAGTTTATTAATGTGTCACTGTTTTAAAATTCCAGTCTGGCACCTGCTTCCTTATGTGTAATTTGCTTTCTGTTGCAGTGCATTTTTTTTCCAGGACCTTTGTGGCCTACTTGTAGCTATTCTATGAGCCTGCTGTGAGGGTCAGAGCAGGGTCATACAATTGTTGCAACTTGCAACTGAATTCTGGAGGGGCCCCAGTCAGGAAGCACTACAGGGAATTGTTACTAATGACGAGTTTGAACTCTTGCACCTGCCGAGTGCTTTCAGTTTTGCAAAACTCGTTTTACTGCAATTTCGCGGGATTTGCGGGGCGCGAACACTCGCGAGATCGGATTCGGAAGCCGCAAATTCGTGCGAGTATGCAATTTGTTTTTTTGCGGCGTGTTAGTTCGCAAGGTTTTGTGCGTTTTTGCAAGCCGCTCGTAGCGCAAGGCGCGAAGTTACCCTCGCGGTCGTTCAAGGGCATGGCCATCTTGTTTGCCTGATGTATTTCCGTTTCCGGGCGCGAAGTGTAATCTCGCAAAGTGTGCGGCTTGCCAGTACAGTTTCGCAAGTGTTCGCAAGGAAAATCTTGCGCGAACTTACCCGCGCGGTCGTGAACGGGCGCGGCCATCTTGTTTCTCATTCATTGCTATGGTTCTGGGCATGGTCTTTGTATCCTCTGACAATCTCTTCCATCCTTTGCTTGTTTGAAGTTTTTTTTGATCTATTTTACTTATTATCTATCCCTCTATTTTTCTAGCCCTATATTTTTGTGTTTACTGCTACTTTTGGTTAATTTTAAACTACTTTTTTAAACTCTTATCTTTTCTTCTCTTCCCTATTCTATTTTCTTTATTCCTTTCCGCCCAGACCATGGAGAAGGGAGCCGGGAAGCATCCCGAGAAGGGGAAGGGTCCCGTACCCCGTGTCCGGCTCCCGTGCGGGCATTTGAGGGGGGAGGAGGTCGTACCCAGGGAGATCTTTACCCCGGAGGAGGTAGGCCAACTCATTTTTTATGTTCAGCGCCGCCTCCCCAGTACCATCATGGGAGGCGGCAAGATCAGTGCCGGGTACGGGGTCCGGGAGCGCCGGAAGCGGTGGGAGAAGGTGTGCCAGGCCATTTACCACCACTCTCGGGTCTGGCGCACCTACAACCAGGCCACCCACCGCTGGACGGATGTCCTGACCCGTGAGCGAGATCTGCTCAACCTCCTTGGCCTTGAGATCCCCGGGCTTGGTGAGTAGTAGTAGCTATTTCTTTACTACTATGTTTTCTCCTGCTGTGTTATTATATTGCAAATTTTTGTTTTTTACCAAGAGCAATAATGCTGCTCATTACATTGTAGGTAAATTATATTTCAAAATCTTCTGTGCATTTCAGGTGCACTGCTCTCCTTCTTCTTAGTAGTGTTGCTACTATGCTTATTTGTTTTAGATTTTGTGTTCATTTCATTGGCCTGTGAAATTATGTATGAGTGTAGTTTAAAGAACTGCGTAATGCTACACACTAAGGTTCAGATTTTTAATTACCAGCGCATCCCTGCAAAGTAGCAGGGATGCGCCAGTAATTGTGCGTGACGCCACCATCACCCATGGTGCGCCGTATTTACAATGCAGCGCACCATGGGCCCAAAACGTCACCAAAGCGTTATGCATCTGTGCCGTAAAGGCGGCGCATTGCTGGAGTTGCGTCGCAACGATGGTGCAGCTCCATCAAGGCTCTGGGGTGCACTATCTCCCCAATGCTGCGTCAAGCCATACGTATGCTTCAAGCAGGCGCAGGGTTTGAGTCACGCATCATTGTCCTCAAAGTGACTGATTGAAATATTGTAGATTTCCCTCAGCCACTTTTAGGATGCGTTCCTGCGCAGGAACGCCCTCCCTTGCGCCGGAACGCCCCCTATTGGCGCAGGGCTTTACAACGTGATGCATCTCCCATATGCGTCACGTTGTTAATATACGCCGCACCATTGCGCCTCTTTTGTGCTGCCGCTGCGTCACAAAAGTCACGCAACAATGGAGCAAAAGAGCCGCAAGGGGCTTCTAAATCAGCCCCTACAGACTCAAGTCCAGTCCTTCCTTTGTACACATGGCGATAAGAAGAAATAGTGGTGGTGGTGGATTGATAGTTTGAGTATTTTAATGACTGGTTAATGTAGTAGGAAACTTTAGTGTTGTCGCTGATCTTCAATCACGATGGACTTTGGCTGTCACTTCGCGTGCTGCGGACTGCTGCCTGCCAATCCTAGGCAAACCTTTTTAGTACTTTGTTTAGTGAGTTACATAAGGTAATTTCCAATTCGACGGTCCGCAAATCAAGCAATACTAAAGTAATAATGTAGTCGACCACATGAGATTGGTCAATAATATATCCCGTGGAGTAGTTATCTATTTGCTATTTCGCAAAAATATTTTGTTACTTCTTTTGAAATGTTTGATTTGGTTGACAAATATCATCCATGTTTTCTGTTTTTCTTTCTTTCATGTTGTACATCAGCTTCCCCCAGGGGCAAGAGGAGGACACAGGAGGAGGAGGAGGGTGCTGTTGACGATGCAGGACAGGACCGGGCACGCGAGGGCTCCTTTGCTGGCCCCAGTAAGTTTTAATTTTAATATAGAGTACTTATTTTTTCCTAGCGTTCCTCCTTCGATTTTTTCTAAATCGTCTTTGATCTTCTTGTAGACAGGATCTAAATTCTTATCCTGCCTCGACTATGACTCTGTGTGGTATTACTAGATTATTCTTATTAGTCTGTCTGTGTAGCTAACTAAGATTGCACATTTGGCATTTCCATTGGACTCCCATTCTAGTCAGCAATAGCTCTATGCACTCAGTGCAGTCCTCTGGGATTGTCCATAATGTCTTTTCAAGTATTCTAAATGTTTATGCTTTGACAATTGCCAACAATAAAAAGGTGAATGACCACCAAGAAAGAATAAGATACTACTTTACTTTTTGTTTGGATAGGAGGACAATCCATTCTACTACTGTTGCAGGGACAAATCTGCAGAACTATGGACACTAAATATTGCATAGCTTAGCTTATCAATTATAATAGGTGCTGTTAGACTTTCCACATACCTCAGTGATAACAGACTTTGTAGTTGAACCCCCAATCTCCTTAATGACTAGATAGTGTGGCGGAGTCATTTAGCTCCCAAAGTCACCTATGGCAGAGGCACGGACTTATGCTTGCAAAAATTCCAAAACCTTTAGCTCATCCACTCTAGTCTGGAGGACCAAAAACCACAGAGTCTATTTGAGTTTAAAAGCTTTATTAAAAGTAAACACATTTATTGAAATCAAGTTTGTCATAAAAGTAAACGTTTAACTGGATATGGAAAAGTGCTTGGTGCTGACGATTAATTGGACACATGTCTTGTGGTCGAGCCGAGCTCTCACCTGGTTTGAACTTGATCCTGCTCGTGTTCTTAGAAGTCAAGCTTCTGTCTGTTAGGAGAAAAAGTGGTGCGTGTTAAAAAGTAAAAAGCAAGCATTCATCAGTTGTGCCAAAAAGTGCAGCAAGACAACAGCCTTCCCTGGAAAAAGGGACATTTTTACTTTACAGTAGACAGTCACAAATTATTAAATTGTATACTGGTTTTTTTCACATTTCTTTCTTCCTCCTAGACCAAATATTATATAGTAGTGAGTGGTGTATTCTAACATTATTAAATGTACTTTGTAGGTGGAACATCTGGAGGCGGGGCCAGCGCGGAGGTGGTGGTGGCATTGGACGAGGACAACTCTGGGGAGGAGGCGGTGGAAGTGCCGGACAAATCTGTGGGGGATGACACGGTGGTGGCGGGCAGAGGTAAGCTATACATTCCTTACTCATTTGAGATTGAAGACTGCAGAGTGTGCTTTCTGCACGGGTGTATTATAAATAAACCAGGTAGTAGCCTCCTCTAAATGTACTTCGACTTAGCTGTGAAGTTTTTGGCGAGAAGAATCTCAATCAGATCTGAGGTGAACTTGATGGAAGGGATGAACGAAAAGCGAAAGAAGGGTGTAAGTAAGTGTGGAAGGACGAGAAATGTAATGATGACTGGCAAAGAAGAATGATATGTGTTTGCTTGGTCCCCGAGGTGGCTGGGAAGGAAAGAATATGGTATGGTGCATGGCTGGGTGAATGATGAAGCAAGGATGGGTGTAAGGAGAACAGCCTGGGTGGGTGAAACAGAAACTGTATGTGTGCATATACTTTGAATGGATGGATGCCTGGATCATTCATGGTACTATCTGACTCTTAGATAGTATATGTGTATCTAGAGAGAGTAGACGGTCACTGGATGAACTAAGTGTTACTTTGAAGAGCATGTAACACCGCACCCGCGCGTCCGTTCCAGTGTAGGAAAGGCAAGGAAAGGAAGTTGTAATTTTGTCCAAATACTACCATGAATAGTAGCAGTAGTTTGTATTGCAACTGTAAGCACAGCATATATCCGGTTATTACGGTGGACACTCCCTACCTCTCTTAATAACTTTAGTTTAGTAGTAGTACGTCATTCATGTGTGGGGGTATCACTGTTCACTCAATAAAAAGGAAAGCACCTCAAGTCATCCCATATGTCATCAGATACATCCCATGTAAAGTGATAGATAATCAGATTATTTAGCTTCTTTATTTTCCTTTTCTAATACTCATTTGCACTGTAGGGTGAAAGCTAAATTAATTAAGCAGTAGCCCTTTTAACAGAGTATTCTCAGTGCCACCCGTAATAGAAAAGTAAGAGCTTCACCACCTGCATGTACTGGACCGGTACAGTAACGCAAGTCTGTCTCACTCACCATGGTGTGCGTCTGTTTTTCTCGGGTGCAAGTTCACTGCGCTGGCATTATGCCGGCTTGCATAAGATAACGTACCAATTTTCCTAAACAAGAGACAAGAAGAAGAATAAGACTGGCGTGGTGTACTGTCATAGTCGACTGTAATGGAAGTCCATAGTGCTTGTAGAATTTGTCCTTAAACTCCCACTAATGTTAGAGCAAGGATGAAGAAGTCGGAGGTTACATAGATACTGTCCTCAATAGTTATGTACTGTGCTTTCAATTTGCTACTTGTACTGTGACAACTTTCTGCTCAATCATTTTGTGTTAATCTTAAGGAGCATTGGTTACAGACTATGTCTTTCTTTCTTCATGTAGTTGCTCCTTCCAAATCCAAGACACCATCAAGGAGGAAGGAGCTGGCTCGAATGTCCCGGCAACGGAGGCTGGATGCCACTGTCGCTGAATATCGGCGGCTGGTGGCCCTGGAGGAGGAGGACACGCAGTCTACCGGGACCACATCCACTGGGACAGCTGCATCCTCCTCCGTGCCCCCACGGGCTGCCAGCCAGCGCAGTGCTCCAGCGGTACAGAGCCGGGCTACCAAAGCCAAACGCCAACGCCAAGCAGCAAAGACAGCAGCTGCCCCCCACAGGATTTGCAAGGCACACCGGCGCCGCTTATCCCTCAGACTTTTTTGGGGACTTTTGAAGGACAATCGTTGGGGTTAGGGAGGGTCTTGTGGGAGATTATTTTGTTAGGGCTATAAAAATATAATTTTTGAAACTTTATCTGACCATACCTGTTTTTTACTGCTTTTGAGTCTGGTGGGTGGGGGTTTAACAGTAAGTTTGTTTTCCTGAAAAGTCCTAGGACTTTAGTAGTACTACCGTCAATCTCTCGTCTCTCCTAATACTCCATTATACTACCTCCAACCAAACTCCTATCTTACCTGTAATTTCTGTTTGCAAGTAGGGCTAGGCCCAGGGCTGGCTCCACGGGAAACAGCGAATAAGGTTGGCAATCCTGGGCGGATAAAATTTCCTCATAGCGGTGGTACTAGTGGTGTGACACAGTGGCAGTTGCATGCCTATGAAAAAAAAGGAAATTGAAATCTGGTTTGTCCTCCTGAGCAATACAACGCTACAATAGAGATTATAGCAGGTGACAGTACACTAGAACAGTGCCACATTGTAGCCTAACAAATGGTAAAGTATAACTACTAATTCGGTTGAAGTTCTTTGACATTAGCCATGGGTCTTTGTCAAGCAGAGTAAGAATATATCCTCGGATTTCTTCACCAGCCTGTTGGTATCACCTTATCCTCCCCAGCAAGTGTGTGGATTTATTGCTGTAATTTAGTCACACATCAATCAAATCCACACAGCCCGGGGGAAGAGGGTTAGGGTTTGAAAAATGGTTGGGTACGGGGGTTTTTGGGAAAGGTTTTGTGAGACAAGAAAAAATAGCACAGCATGGACAAACAATTGTGAACATAAACAAATTTGGGTACAAACCTATCCATCAATCTTTGAAAGTGCATGCACTACTGCATGCATGTCAGTGAAAAGTAAGTAGTACTTTCGACAACTGTGGAAGAAAGAATGCGACAGTACAGGGCGTGTGTGGAAATATTGATAACTATATTTAAGATAAGGTCTCTGTTGCCAGATACCTGAGAGCCTTGCTGGTCACTATAAATCCATTCACAACACTCAATGGGGTTGGTCTGGAAGGTATAGTAGATAGAAAAGGAGAAATTGCTCTTTTTCTAGGTGTCCCCTCACTCACCAGGGTTGCCCCTTGGTGACATGCTTCATCATTTGGGCCATCCCAGTCCTCTATGGGCTGGGGCGTGCTGCGACTTGCGAATTACGTAGGAGCACTTACAAATAACTATGTGTGGTGCAGATGTGATAGTGGAGTGGACTAAGTGATGTGTTAAAGGATCAATTTAGAAGCAGAGAGAGATCCAAGAAATGCAGTCACAGTCCTAGAAAAACACAATGGATACTGTATCTGTATGTTGTTGTAGTTGTCCTGTTGAATTTGGTAAGTAAGTTGCATGTAGAAAAAAATTGCTCTTATTAGCGGCACTCCTCCATTGCAGCTGACGCTTCGTCCATCGATGTTGGTCACCACCAGAAGACACCCTGTAAGAAAAGCACAGCATGGACAAACAATTGAACATAAACAAATCTTTGGGTACAAACATATCCATCAATCTTTGAAAGTGCATGCACTACTGCATGCATGTCAGTGAAAAGTAAGTAGTACTTTCGACAACTGTGGAAGAAAGAATGCAACAGTACAGGGCGTGTGTGGAAATATTGATAACTATATTCAAGATAAGGTCTCTGTTTCCAGATACCTGAGAGCCTTGCTGGTCACTATAAATCCATTCACAACACTCAATGGGGTTGGTCTGGAAGGTATAGTAGATAGAAAAGGAGAAATTGCTCTTTTTCTAGGTGTCCCCTCACTCACCAGGGTTGCCCCTTGGTGACATGCTTCATCATTGGGGCCATCCCAGTCCTCTACGGGGTGGGGCGTGCTGCGACTTGCAAATTACGTAGGAGCACTTACAAATGACTATGTGTGGTGCAGATGTGATTGTGCAGTGGACTAAGTGATGTGTTAAGGGATCAATTTAGAAGCAGAGAGAGATCCAAGAAATGCAGTCACATTCTTAGAAAAACACAATGGATACTGTATCTGTATGTTGTTATAGTTGTCCTGTTGAAAGTGGTAAGTAAGTTGCATGCAGAAAAAAATCCTCTTATTAGCGGCACTCCTCCATTGCAGCTGACGCTTCGTCCATCGATGTTGGTCACCAGAAGACACCCTGTAAAAAAAGCACAGCATGGATAAACAATTGAACATAAACAAATCTTTGGGTACAAACCTATCCATCAATCTTTGAAAGTGCATGCACTACTGCATGCATGTCACTGAAAAATAAGTAGTACTTTCGACAACTGTGGAAGAAAGAATGCGACAGTACAGGGCGTGTGTGGAAATATTGATAACTATATTCAACATAAGGTCTCTGTTGCCAGATACCTGAGAGCCTTGCTGGTCACTATAAATCCATTCACAACACTCAATGGGGTTGGTCTGGAAGGTACAGTAGATAGAAAAGGAGAAATTGCTCTTTTTCTAGGTGTCCCCTCACTCACCAGGGTTGCCCCTTGGTGACATGCTTCATCATTGGGGCCATCCCAGTCCTCTACGGGCTGGGGCGTGCTGCGACTTGCGAATTACGTAGGAGCACTTACAAATGACTATGTGTGGTGCAGATGTGATTGTGCAGTGGACTAAGTGATGTGTTAAGGGATTAATTTAGAAGCAGAGAGAGATCCAAGAAATGCAGTCACAGTCTTAGAAAAACACAATGGATACTGTATCTGTATGTTGTTGTAGTTGTCCTGTTGAAAGTGGTAAGTAAGTTGCATGCAGAAAAAAAATCCTCTCATTAGCGGCACTCCTCCATTCCATCTGACGCTTCGTCCATCAATTTTGGTGACCAGAAAACACCCTGTCCACTGCCTGCCTGGTGGATGCTGAATTGCGGCTCGCTAATGTGAAGCCTGACTCCATCCTTTTTTCCCCATTGCACAGACTGAAACCTGGCCTGTAATTATTCAATGAAAAACAGGAAGTGATATAATATTACAACACCACTGATAAATAAATATAAGGTATGTAGGCTGTGGAGTGCAAAAAGTCACACTTTGATTTTCCTAGTAGACAGTACAATATTTTTGAAAGTGCGTACTCTGTCTGAGTCACCTTTTGAAGGTTAAATAAGTATGGGCAAATTAATGTTGCGGATCTTTCCCCTCAAGCTAGGTGTACTGTAAACTGTGTTTTAGAACAAAATTAGATCTTCCCAGCAGTGCTCCCACCCAGACCCTTACTAAAGCCAGTCGGAAAAATGTAGAAGACCCCCAATCAAATCTCAAAAAACGAGGCCTAGCAGAAAACTGGTGACAAAATGTACTTTGAAAGTAAAAGTATGCCCAAGTACCCCCTTACCCACCGTGGATTGCATTCAAACCACTTGCAAGCAACCAAGCAAAAGTATCCATAGCCAGCATCGCTCCAAGACTCGAAAACCCCCCCACCCAAACACATGCAATAGAAATACTGCTAACCCTAACGAACCCTAAGTTAAGAATAGTGGCAAAGGCTTTCTTTAACTATGCCAAATCCCACCTTTCCCACCATGGATTTTCTTCAAATGACTTGCAACCAAAATTACACATTCTCACGAGTGCTCTAAGACCCCAGAAGTTCCAGAACTCAGTTGCAAAAATGTAGAACACCCCGAAACACATGCAATCCTGCTGCTAGGGCTAACCCTAACGAACCCTAAGTTACAAAAAGTGCCAAAAGGCTTTTCCGCGTGGATTTTGTCCCAACCACTTCTACCCGGTATTAGACCTTCCCAGGAATGCCCCAAGACCCGCCAACCCACCCGCCAAAAAGCATAACACCCCCAAACAGGCCAAAAGCAAAATCTCATACTTACAATATTTCTTGGCCTTCGGTCCAAACGCGCTGTGTAGCTAGGCCATAAGTCCCGTTTGCCACCACGGATTTCCTGAAAAACAAATGCAATCAAGATTAGAGTGTCCCAGCAGTGCTCCCAGACCCCGAAACTCACCCACAAACACCAGGAAGCCCCCCAAACAGGCCCCCGAAAACGCTACATTGAGCAAAATGTCAGAAATAGCAACAAAAAAAAATCGCAGTGGATTTTGTCCAAACCCCTTTTATCCGGTATTAGAGCTTCCCAGCAATGGCCCCAGAGCCTTCAACCCAGGAAAAAACGAGTAGAAGACCCCCAAACAGCCAAAGAGCAAAAGTACAAAAATGGGGACTTAGTCATTTTTTTCCAAATTTCCCAAATCACTCCGCGCGCGCTCTGCAGCTAGGCCCTAACTCCCCTCTGCCACCATGGATTTGCTTCAAACCTCTTGCAAAGTAAAGTATCCATAGCCAGCAGTGCTCCCAGACCCCGAAACCCACCCACAAACACCAGGAAGCGCCCCAAACAGGCCCCCAAAAACGCTACATTACGCAAAATGTCAGAAATAGCAAGAAAAAAAATCGGCCTGGATTTTGTCCCAACCACTTCTACCCGGTATTAGACCTTCCCAGGAATGGCCCAAGACCTGCAAACCCACCCGCCAAAAAGCATAACACCCCCAAACAGGCCAAAAGCAACATCTCCTACTTACAATATTTCTCGGCCTTCGGTCCAAACGCGCTGCGTAGCTAGGCCATAAGTCGGGTTTGCCACCACGGATTTCCTGAAAAGCAAATGCAATCAATATTAGAGTGTCCTAGCAGTGCTGACAGACCCCGAAACTCACCCACAAACAGACGGAACCCCCCCTAAGAGCACCTCAAAGGCAAGCAAGTCAGCAAAAACACAAAAAAATTTGCACCTCGGATTTGGTCCAAACCACTTTTATCCGGTATTAGAGCTTCCCAACAATGGCCCCAGAGCCGTCAACCCAAGAGAAAACGAGTAGAAGACCCCCAAACAGCCAAAGAGCAAAAGTACAAAAATGGGGACTTAGTCATTTTTTCCCAAATTTCCCAAATCACTCCGCGCGCGCTCTGCAGCTAGGACCTAACTCCCCTCTGCCACCATGGATTTGCTTCAAACCTCTTGCAAAGTAAAGTATCCATAGCCAGCAGTGCTCCCAGACCCCGAAACCCACCCACAAACACCAGGAAGCCCCCCAAACCTGCCCCCGAAAACGCTACATTGAACAAAATGTCAGAAATAGCAAAAACAAAATCGGCCTGGATTTTGTCCCAACCACTTCCACCGGGTATTAGACCTTCCCAGGAATGGCCCAAGACCCGCCAACCCACCCGCCAAAAAGCATAACACCCCCAAACAGGCCAAAAGCGACATCTCCTACTTACAATATTTCTCAGCCTTCGGTCCAAACGCGCTGCGTAGCTAGGCCATAAGTCGGGTTTGCCACCACGGATTTCCTGAAAAGCAAATGCAATCAAGATTAGAGTGTCCCAGCAGTGCTGACAGACCCCAAAACTCACCCACAAACAGACAGAGCCCCCCTAAGAGCACCTCAAAGGCAAGCAAGTCAGCAAAAACACTAAAAATGTGCACCTCGGATTTGGTCCAAACCACTCTTAGAGCTTCCCAGCAATGGCCCCAGAGCTGTCAACTCACCTGCAAAGAGGTAGAACAACACCCCCACAAGGGCTGAGTCTTTCTTCATTGGGCGTAAACCAGCCCTCTGCTTTGATGGAAATAGGAGTCTGGAGGAGGAGGATAGAGGAGCATGTTCGTCTGAACTTGTGAACCTGAGGAATGCAGACTGCGGCACCTTCAAATCAATTAGCAAACAAGTGAAGACAGTTCTGCTGATGGGCTTGTTTTTGTGATTATCTGATTAAAGTTTGAATTATATTAACTGTGCACAACAAAGAAAGACAGACACACAGGAATAAAAGTGAATAAGGACGAAAAAGAAAGTTATTGATTCGTTGTCTCATTTTCAGGGCTCGGTATCACGGTCCAGGAATGAGAGTAAGGCTTCGTCATCATACTCTGCGAATTCAGGCAGGGTGAGCTCAGTGTCACCTGACAGAGTAGAAATTCCCTCATCTATGTTGCTGGCCACCTCGTCTTCATCCGGCGCGCTTTCTCGTACTCTGAAATCTGGTGGTATGAGGTGCTGATTCATCTTGATCATTGTTAACCTCTCCACATTTTTGGGCGAGAGGCGGCTCCGTTTGGAATTTACAATGCCACCAGCAGCACTGAAAACACGTTCAGAAGACACGCTTGCGAGTGGGCAAGACAAGTAGTTTAAAGCCAGGTTGGTGAGCTGTGGCCACAATTCTTTTTTCCCATGCCAATACGCCAATGGGTCAGCATTAACATAGACCTCTGTTGAGTCATTCAGATAGTCCTGGACCATCGAATCAAGGTTCTCCTCCAAGGTTCCTCCTCTTTGCTTAGCTGTTGCTGTGACCTTTTGAGAACCAAACCCAAGCCGAGCTAGCCAATCCTCTTCAGCCTCAAATGTTACTGTTGCGTCTGGTGGTGCAGATGATCCGGTTGCCGGTCTCTTTAACGGCTGAGAGGTCACTTGTGCTGCAGCCACAGGTGCAGAAGAGGATTGTTGTGACTGGGGATGGCCTGCTGATGCTGATGTACTGCCTTCTCCTTCAATTTGCTGCCATTCTCTTTCAAACCTCTTGGCTGAGGAGGCTATCCACCGTTTGTAACTTGTAACATCTTCATCAGCAAAAGGAAAGAATGCTTGGCCTGCCAGCCCCTTTTTGTAGCGTGGATCCAGAATAGTAGCACAAATGTAATGCTGGTCTGAGTGGATCATTTTAAGACGTTCATCACCTTGTAGGTGCTCTAATAATTTCTCAGCCAGAACAAAAGAGTCTTGGTTTTTTTCATCTTTTTCAAACACAGAACACACCTCCTTCAGTTGGTGCTCCAGCATGTACAACAATGGGATAGCTTTTCCCAAATTACAGTCCTCCTTGCTGACTGCGCGGGTGAAGAACTCAAAAGGACGAAGCATGCGTGTCAGGCTTTTAACTATGTTCCATTGCGCCGCACCCATCCTCAGGTCCTCCTTCTGAGCTGTACCCTGTGTTGATAAATAGTGATCGAGTACCGTACACTGCTCATACAGACGCTCAAGCATGTAGAAGGTTGAGTTCCAATGTGTTACCACCTCCTGGATGAGTGCTTTCACTGGCATTTGACGTTGATATAGCAGGCTCCTCAGCTGCTTCCGGGCCTTAAAAGAATGGCTGAAATGGTTGCACATTTTTCGGCAGGTGTCCAATACTCTGTACGCTGCACTGTCTTTATTACCCAAGAATTTTTGGACAACCAGGTTTATACAGTGCGCCAAACACGGCACTCTGAAATAGTCACCCAGCTTCATGGTCTTAACTATATTGGCGCCATTGTCCGTGGAAACATAACCAACCTGGCCTTTTTTTGGGGACAGCCAGTTAAGGACCTTTGTGTTAAAGACATCCAAAATGTTTTCTGCTGTGTGACGTTTCTCCAAACCAAACATGGCTAGTGTTGCATGTTTCCGAGCAGCTTTAAAAACAATGTCCGGGTCAACACCTGCGTTTAGCTTTGCTTTAGCCCCTGAAAAAGAGACCCAGTGTGCAGTGATGCACATGTAATCAGCGCCTGCGCCACTGGTCCACATGTCTGTTGTCAGATGTATAGTGTGAACAGCACTCTTCTGCAAAGCTGCCCCAATCACCTTCAGAACATCTTCATGTAGTGCTGGAACCGCAACTCGGGCAAAATAGAACCGGCTAGGAACCTTCCATTTAGGGCAGAGCGCTGCCACTAATTCTAGAAAACCAACCCCTTCTACAAAAGAAAAAGGGAGAAGGTCCAGAGCTAGCATTTTAGCCAGCTTAGTGTTATACAGACGCGTCAGTGGGTGGTTGCGTTCATATTGCGCTTCTGTAAACAACATCTTTTTAATGTTGCCCTGGACCAAGGATTTACGGGATGATGATGATATCTTCGACCCAGTTACACTCGCTGCTGAACTTTTTCGCATTGATGTCTCACTCTCTCCCACACTCTTAGTGTGGCTCACATGGGGTGTGCTGCTGACAGGGGTACTGGGTGTAAGTGAAGTGTTTGAATCGTCTTCTTTCTCCTCGTCATCATCAGATGAAAAATCAACGTTTTCATTACGTGCAATTCGGGCTTCCTTGACCGCCTCTAGGTGCGCAAACCATTGGACAGGGTGCGCTCTCCTAAGATGACCTCTCTGGCCTCCGGTACCATAGTTGGTACCAAACTTACCACGACTAACTCGATGCTTACAAATGCTACAAATGGCTACGTTTTCCTTTTTTGGGCAAACACTGAAGAAGTCCCAAACTGGAGACTTGAAATGTCTTTGGGGGCCGGAGGAGGCGGCGATACTGGTGGTGGTGGTCCTGCTGCTAATGCCAGATGAAGTGGAGGATGTGGATTGCCGAACTTCAGTACGTTTTGCACTTTCAACACCAAGAATTGAGGTCGAGGTGGATGGAGGTCCCTTCTTGCGAGAAAGAAATATGGAAGCGGTAGGTGTTGGTGTACTAGTTAACTCCAAATCTAATGATTGTTGTGTTTCCATTTCCATTGCCTCCTCGTCGACATCATCATCACGCTCAGCAGCTTCTCAGGATAGGGTCAAAATATCTCTTTGCTGCATGCCCGCTGGGGCTGCAGTGACCTTTATGATGACTGGCTCGTCGTCATCGTGAGAGGCTTCACCAGCAGCAGTATCCGTCACTTCTTGTTGAGCCTCATCACACTCCATAGCTATGAGTTTTTCGACGACCTTCCTTTTACGCTTAGGTATCTTTGTCAGATCATGGTGTGCCTCACTCTCAGACTGCCGTGATGGTTCCCAATCTTCATCCAGATCATCAGAAGGAGGTGGGCTTGAAGAAGATGTAGACACCCCCCTTGATCTTTTCCTTGCTAGGGATGTGGAAGACAATGAATGATCATCAGGAGGAGTGGCTTCCAATGATACCTCAGCTTGATTGTCGATTTCCTGATGTGCCCCTACTTCGGGAGGAACAACTATTGTGGGCACTTGTGACCCTCCATTCACCTCTGCTTGCGCATCTCCTTGCGCTGCCTCTCCTTCCACATGTACTTGGGCTTGTACTTGCACATGGTGTTGTTGTTGCGGCTGTGGTTGTTCAACACTTGTCAGATGAGTTACAACAACCTGTGTTGATTCAGGGACATTGCTGCTACTTTCTTGCGATGAGCCAAAATCACTGGTCGATGGTGATTGGAGAAGTACACTGAATGCCTCTGAAGCACTCAAGGGCTTTGACTTAACTTGGCGTGGTGGTGGAGGCACTGAACCCAATGGAGCGGGGGTGCTGCTCCCAGCTTGGTTCCCAGCAGATCCTGCTGCTGCTGCAGGCGTACTTTTTTTTTTGCTCCCAAAAAACGCGGCGGCCGGCACACCAGCCTCCTTGGTAACTTGCTTCTTCTGCTCCTTACTAGCAACTTTCTTGCTAGAGGAGCTACGGAGACCTTTTTTTGGGGCCATCTTCTTCAGAGCAGGTCAGACAGCAGGCCGCAGTTGCACGAATTGTAGAGTTGTCTGAGGCCAGACGTCGCGTGACATTATGCTGCACACACACACCGCTGCAGGACTTCTTCCTGGCACTGGTGGTTCTCTTGAGTCTTGTGCACCTAAAAGCAATGGAAGACAGAGGAACATCAGTTCAGTTATACACCCCAAAAAAATCGGAAAAAAAACAGAAAAATCAGCACAATCCCATTCCATCCATGCCATCCATGATGTTTAAGTTCGAGACACCCCACAGAAAGACTAGGCCCATGCAAGACTCAATACCCCTGGTGAAAAGGCCACAAGTACAGCCCCAAAAAACGAAAATCACTGAAAAATCAGCACATCCCATTCCATCCATGCCCTCCATGATGTTTAAGTTCAAGACACCCCACAGAAAGACTAGGCCCATGCTAGACTCAATACCCCTGGTGAAAAGGCCACAAGTACAGCCCCAAAAAACGAAAATCACTGAAAAATCAGCACAATCCCATTCCATCCATGCCCTCCATGATGTTTAAGTTCAAGACACCCCACAGAAAGACTAGGCCCATGCAAGACTCACTACCCCTGGGCATAAAGGTTGAAAAGTAGGCAACATGGTTGCAGGCCTAACAACAATGCCTGCATTCAAAATGGCCACTTGACTCCCAGCACATGGCCAGGGCCTGTAGCAGCACTCAAAATGGCCCCCAGCCACATGGCCTGTCCCTCCCCATGAACACCCCCAAAAATCGAAAAACACTGAAAAATCAGCACAATCCCATTCCATCCATGCCCTCCATGATGTTTAAGTTCAAGACACCCCACATAAAGACTAAGCCCATGCTAGACTCAATAGCCCTGGTGAAAAGGCCACAAGTACAGCCCCAAAAAACGAAAATCACTGAAAAAGCAGCACAATCCCATTCCATCCATGCCCTCCATGATGTTTAAATTCAAGACACCCCACAGAAAGACTAGGCCCATGCAAGACTCACTACCCCTGGGCATAAAGGTTGAAAAGTAGGCAAAATGGTTGCAGGCCTAACAGCAATGCCTGCATTCAAAATGGACACTTGCCTCCCAGCACATGGCCTTGGCCTGTAGCAGCACTCAAAATGGCCCCCAGCCACATGGCCTGTCCCTCCCCATAAACACACCCAAAAATCGAAAAACACTGAAAAATCAGCACAATCCCATTCCATCCATGCCCTCCATGATGTTTAAGTTCGAGACACCCCACAGAAAGACTAGGCCCATGCAAGACTCAATACCCCTGGTGAAAAGGCCACAAGTACAGCCCCAAAAAACGAAAATCACTGAAAAATCAGCACAATCCCATTCCATCCATGCCCTCCATGATGTTTAAATTCAAGACACCCCACAGAAAGACTAGGCCATGCAAGACTCACTACTCACTACCCCTGGGCATAAAGGTTGAAAAGTAGGCAAAATGGTTGCAGGCCTAACAACAATGCCTGCATTCAGAATGGCCACTTGCCTCCCAGCACATGGCAAGGGCCTGTAGCAGCACTCAAAATGGCCCCCAGCCACATGGCCTGTCCCTCCCCATGAACACCCCCAAAAATCGAAAAACACTGAAAAATCAGCACAATCCCATTCCATCCATGCCCTCCATGATGTTTAAGTTCGAGACAACCCACAGAAAGACTAGGCCCATGCAAGACTCAATACCCCTGGTGAAAAGGCCACAAGTACAGCCCCAAAAAACGAAAATCACTGAAAAATCAGCACAATCCCATTCCATCCATGCCCTCCATGATGTTTAAGTTCAAGACACCCCACAGAAAGACTAGGCCCATGCAAGACTCACTACCCCTGGGCATAAAGGTTGAAAAGTAGGCAAAATGGTTGCAGGCCTAACAACAATGCCTGCATTCAAAAGGGCAACTTGACTCCCAGCACATGGCCAGGGCCTGTAGCAGCACTCAAAATGGCCCCCAGCCACATGGCCTGTCCCTCCCCATGAACACCCCCAAAAATCGAAAAACACTGAAAAATCAGCACAATCCCATTCCATCCATGCCCTCCATGATGTTTAAGTTCAGGACACCCCACAGAAAGACTAGGCCCATGCTAGACTCAATACCCCTGGTGGAAAGGCCACAAGTACAGCCCCAAAAAACGAAAATCACTGAAAAAGCAGCACAATCCCATTCCATCCATGCCCTCCATGATGTTTAAATTCAAGACACCCCACAGAAAGACTAGGCCCATGCAAGACTCACTACCCCTGGGCATAAAGGTTGAAAAGTAGGCAAAATGGTTGCAGGCCTAACAACAATGCCTGCATTCAAAATGGCCACTTGCCTCCCAGCACATGGCCTTGGCCTGTAGCAGCACTCAAAATGGCCCCCAGCCACATGGCCTGTCCCTCCCCATAAACACACCCAAAAATCGAAAAACACTGAAAAATCAGCACAATCCCATTCCATCCATGCCCTCCATGATGTTTAAGTTCGAGACACCCCACAGAAAGACTAGGCCCATGCAAGACTCAATACCCCTGGTGAAAAGGCCACAAGTACAGCCCCAAAAAACGAAAATCACTGAAAAATCAGCACAATCCCATTCCATCCATGCCCTCCATGATGTTTAAGTTCAAGACACCCCACAGAAAGACTAGGCCCATGCTAGACTCAATACCCCTGGTGAAAAGGCCACAAGTACAGCTCCAAAAAACGAAAATCACTGAAAAATCAGCACAATCCCATTCCATCCATGCCCTCCATGATGTTTAAATTCAAGACACCCCACAGAAAGACTAGGCCCATGCAAGACTCACTACCCCTGGGCATAAAGGTTGAAAAGTAGGCAAAATGGTTGCAGGCCTAACAACAATGCCTGCATTCAAAATGGCCACTTGCCTCCCAGCACATGGCAAGGGCCTGTAGCAGCACTCAAAATGGCCCCCAGCCACATGGCCTGTCCCTCCCCATGAACACCCCCAAAAATCGAAAAACACTGAAAAATCAGCACAATCCCATTCCATCCATGCCCTCCATGATGTTTAAGTTCGAGACAACCCACAGAAAGACTAGGCCCATGCAAGACTCAATACCCCTGGTGAAAAGGCCACAAGTACAGCCCCAAAAAACGAAAATCACTGAAAAATCAGCACAATCCCATTCCATCCATGCCCTCCATGATGTTTAAGTTCAAGACACCCCACAGAAAGACTAGGCCCATGCTAAACTCAATACCCCTGGTGAAAAGGACACAAGTACAGCCCCAAAAAACGAAAATCACTGAAAAACAGCACAATCCCATTCCATCCATGCCCTCCATGATGTTTAAATTCAAGACACCCCACAGAAAGACTAGGCCCATGCAAGACTCACTACACCTGTGCATAAAGGTTGAAAAGTAGGCAAAATGGTTGCAGGCCTAACAACAATGCCTGCATTCAAAATGGCCACTTGCCTCCCAGCACATGGCCAGGGCCTGTAGCAGCACTCAAAATGGCCCCCAGCCACATGGCCTGTCCCTCCCCATGAACACCCCCAAAAATCGAAAAACACTGAAAAATCAGCACAATCCCATTCCACCCATGCCCTCCATGATGTTTAAGTTCAAGACACCCCACAGAAAGACTAGGCCCATGCAAGACTCAATACCCCTGGTGAAAAGGCCACAAGTACAGCCCCAAAAAACGAAAATCACTGAAAAATCAGCACAATCCCATTCCATCCATGCCCTCCATGATGTTTAAGTTCAAGACACCCCACAGAAAGACCAGGCCCATGCTAGACTCAATACCTCTGGTGAAAAGGCCACAAGTACAGCCCCAAAAAACGAAAATCACTGAAAAATTAGCACAATCCCATTCCATCCATGCCCTCCATGATGTTTAAGTTCAAGACACCCCACAGAAAGACTCAGTCCACCCACCACTGAGTACCCCTGGGCAAAAGGCCCCAAAACAGCCCAAAAATCGAAAATTCCAAAATTGTAGTTGCAGCAACTGTAATGCCCCAAACAAACTTACTTGTGACATTTCTAATCCAAAAGTGATCCAAAGAAAAGTGGACAGGGATGTGAACTTAACCGCTTCAACCTCAGTGGAGGAGGAAAATGAACAATGTAGCCTGCTTACTCAGGAAGATTTACCACAAATTGGGGGTTCTCTCCCAGGCTTTCCTTTACGGAGTGCACTTGGAGGACCAACTTCTTATCTATCCGGGACATTAAACCCGTTGGCCCCCCCCTTTGTGGTAACAATGGATTCTGAAAACTCTTGCCCCCTGGCCCGGCCTGTAAATATGTCAAAGGCCCCTGTGGATGTGCGTGTATTAGATTTTGTGCCATTATTCGATACTGACCTTTTGTTAAATAGAGCCTGGCTTCTCAAGCGTTTCAGCGAGGTTGAAAGTCTCTATCACATTCAGTCGAGAGACATAGAACTGGTGTCTCTGTTGGGTGGAAGTCGGGTTTTGAGTATTCGGGTGAAATTCTATTCCCCTATCATAACAAATCTGATACTAGAACAGGCTGAAAACTTTCAACGTTTAGGTATTGACATTCTCCCTATCTCTACCCCAGGCAAGCCAAACTCTCTTAGTAAGCAGGGGTTGGGGGGTGGTGAGCACAACGGGGTAACCTCTCCTCTGAGAGACCTGAAAATTTGGGTTTCCAGGGGAAAACGTTCAGTATCCCACGTGAAGCCTCTTCCACTAATTGAGAGTTCCACACTCAATGATGACAATAATCGGTGGAATTGGCTCCATAGTGTATTATCAACAAAAACTAAGGATAACCCCAAATTGTTCCACCATCTTTAACCCAGCATTAAACATAATCTCCTGGAACGCGGCCGGATTCCACAGCAGCCCGGAGAAAATGGCCTTTTTATCCACTCTGGAGGCTGATATATTGTGCATTCAGGAAACATGGTGCATAGATAGGTTAACGCCTTTAAAAGATTTCTATGTTTTGGAAGTTCCGGCTGCGCCCTCTAAGAAAGGGCATGCTAGGGGGGGGGCTCGCCTGTTTACTGTCAAATAAGTTTCAATGGAGATTTGCTCATTATATTGATCCCAGTAGACTTTTCCACACAATAACATTAGAAAATTTGTTTTATGATAATGTAAAATACCCCATGGTAATTTTTAATGTGTATATTCCGCCTGAGGAATGTTTTAATGATAAATTGCAGCGTGTTCTCCAGTATATGGAAAAGATAAAAAATTCCCCTCCTTTTCCTGTAATTTTGCTTATTGGCGATCTGAATTGTAAAATTTCAAACGCTAGTCTAAAACTCTTCAGGGATAAAGTTAAGGAGGAAGTACATTGCATCCCCCAGACACTTTTCCCGGAAAACTTAAGGACAAATAAAAGGGGGAAGATCTTGTTAAAAGAACTAGCGATCGGGGATGGTATTATCTTAAATGGAAGATTTCCATCTGACGTCCCCGCAAATTATACCCACAAATCCCCCTTTGGGTCATCAATTTTGGACTATGCTATCGCCAGCTATGGTCTGTTTCCCCAGATTCTTGACTTAAAGATCATACCCACTACTCTGAGTGACCATAGTATATTGTTACTATCAGTTTCTTTAAACTCTCTGAACACGGCGTCCTGGTCGCTAAATGGCAAGGAGGTTACCTTCCACTCCACATCTGGAAGATGCTTCTGGAATAATGCTGCCATCAATGGGGTGCAGGACCTATTGGCCGATACCCTCAGGGAAATAGAAGAGTGGAACGGAAATGAAATAGTTTGTTTTGAGGAATTTATGTTAAAGATTCTATTGAATGCTAAAAAAACTGTCCCCCCTAGGAAAAAAGGAGAGGTAGTTCCTCTGCCTCTGCGTAATTTGAATAGGGAATTAAATAAACTAATACGTGCACAGTACGTTGAAAGGGTACTAGAACGTGGGAAAGATATCGCTAGGTTAAGAAGAAAGAGAAGCAGACTTAAGCTAAAAATTAAAAGGGACAGGGAGGATGAAGTATGGATTAAATTAAGGGAATCTGCTGCACATGGCAACATTAAAGATATTTGGGCAATAATCGGGAAAGGATGTGGCACACGCCACTCCCCTACTCCCATATCTATACCAGAAGATCTTTGGTCCTCCCACATCCGAGAATTATATGCAGGGAACGGGACCACTGGTGTGGATAACTTAGTGTATGCTGCCCCGGATGACCTGGTTTTCTTTCCCTCTGAGAAGGAAATCGAGACGGCTATAAAAAATATGCGATCCTCTGGGGCCATGGGACCGGATGAGCTTCCGATGACGGTCCTAAAACAGGACCCCTTAAATTGGAGCAAAATCTTGTACCCCTTGTTTAGGGCATGTCATCTTTCTAAATGTGTTCCTGCTTCGTGGAGAGGAAGCATTCTGGTCCCTATCTTCAAAAAGGGGGCAAGGGATAGCCCCAGTAATTATCGCTTGATTGCGCTCCTCGACTCCATCGGAAAGGTCTTTGCGAAATGTCTCCTTAGTTCTCTTTCTGATTGGGTCGAGGAGCGCAACATTCTGCCGTTGGAACAGACAGGTTTCCGAAGGGAGCATGGCACTCTGGATAACCTGACTGCCCTCCAGGTGATTACCGATAAATATGTCCAGGTGAGGGGGGGTGTTGTATACGCCGCCTTTATTGATTTCTCCACAGCGTTCGATAAAGTAGATCGTGGAACGCTGTGGAGAAAATTGGCGGTGCTGGGTGTCCCTACTCCCCTGTTGGAATTGGTGCGGGCTCTGCACACTGAGACCTGGTGCAGGGTCTTAATGGGGGGCGAAAGGGGGCTTTCGGCCAAAATACCATCTCAGAATGGCCTTAAACAAGGCTGCTTATTGGCGCCCCTTCTGTTTTCCCTATATACAACTGACCTCCCTGCTGCTGTGTCTCACAGTGAGGGGATCGCGCCGTTGATAGGAGGGGCGCCAATATCCTGTCTGATGTATGCCGATGATGTGCTGTTGCTCGACTTAACTCCAGTGGGTTTGGCAAATCGGCTTCTGGCCCTTCAGGACTTTGCCGGGATGCATCATATGAAGATCAATATTAATAAAAGTAAAGTGATGTGTATTGCTGGTAGGAAGAAATGCCGTTCGACAAATTTTGGCTGGGCTATTGGTGGGCATAGGTTGGAGGTCGTAACTTGTTATACCTTTTTAGGGAAAATATTCTCGGCCAATATGAGCGAGAATCTCCATATAGAGCACTGCTCTCGCAAAGCTCTTGCCCATGGCAATGGGCTAAAGTCCCTATACCTGGCAACGGGGAAAAGACATTTTTCTAGCCTTTTAGAAGTATTTAGAGCTAAAATCCCCGCAACCATCTTGTACGGTATAGAAATAATAGAGATAAAATATTGGGACTTTTGCCACAAGACTGAGGGAAAACTCCTAAGATCCCTCTCGACTCTTAACAATGCCTGCCCACTGGCTGCCTGCAGGCTGGATTTTGGACTCAGGAGTGCCTGGGTTCAGGGGCTGTGCGCCCTAATAAGGTGGGTAGCCAGTCTGGCCAGAGCGAGAGAAGGAACCCTGCGAGTTTTACTCAAAAATGAACTTTTGGGCAATTTTAAGGAGTTCTCTAAACTCGTTAGTAATTTTAGAGGGGCTGTGAAAATCCTTAAACTGGATGAAAGCGCTCTTTTCTCCTACTCTCCCACGCAGTTAAAGCAGGTACTTAAGGAGGCTTCGTGGGAGTATTGTTTTTTATCCGACAAAAAAACAGTTGGAGATAAAAGGAATGTGGAGCTGCTCATCTCCTCCTATAGGTTGAAACAGCCTCAACCGTATGCCCTATGGAACTTACCACATGGGATACGTAGGTTTTGGTTTTTATTACGTTATGACTTAATCCCTCTTAACGTGTTGATGTCTAAATGGCATGGAACTTCACCTTTGTGCAATTTATGTAAAATGAATAACCAGGACTGTATGCATGTACTTTTGATTTGTCCTATGTTACGTAACTTGCGCAATCGATGGCTTAAAGTAATCTGTCTCCGCCTCAGCATTGTCACTTTACAAGATTTTCTTCATGCACTTTATTGCCCACCAAATGAAATGTTTTGTGCTTATGTTTTTAACTTTTTTAAAGGATTTTTAGCTATTTATTAATTTTGCTGGAAAACTATGTCTGCCCGGCCTGGTCGGACTGATGGACTGCAGTGTAGCTATTACGGTTCGAATATTATGTTTTTATAATTCTTGTACCTTTGATGAGTGTGTTGCTTTGTTTGTATATGTTTATGTGGCCCTCTTTGAGAGCCAAAACATAATAAATAAATTTGTAAATTTGTAAAATTTGATCCAAAGAAAGTCAAAAAGGCCTCAAATCAAAATATCCAGTAGCATCCACAAAAAGTAATCCTTCCAGCTCCAGATCCAAATGAAAAGTGACCAGGAGATGGACAAGGCACTGGGAGGAGCCTGCTGGACAGGAACAGGAAGCTGAAGACTGTGGGGCACTTCCTTCCTCCCACCCCCCCCCCTCCCCAAAATGGACTCCTCACAAAAAAAGTGCAGGCAAATGTCAACCTGAGGAGTTATTCAGATAAAAATCATCATTTCCAGAAGGTTTATGCTGCTTGCTGGTGGGTTTCTTGTGCAGAATTGCAAATTTTATATTTTCGCGTGTGCGAGATTGTTGCTGCTCGCCGCATCTCAAAGCTCGCAATTGCGAAGTACCGCGATATGTGATCACGGCGTACTCGCGTTGACAAACTCTTGCTGTGCAAGTTGGCAAGCCGCGATTATGTAACTGCGCTCGCCAAATTCTCGCGGGATCCTGCAGCAAGATCCAAAATGGCGCAGCACTCGCAAAATATCGAGAAAAACAACTCGGCAAACGCTGATGAACGCCGCAAAAATTGTATCACCCAGAAAAAAAATCTGCTGCGTGCAAATTTAGCGGATTTTGCGGGAAATCCGCGAATCTCGCGGATTGCGAATTTCCCGAAAATCCGCAAAATCCGCGAGCGGAGCGGATTTTACGCCCATACTTAGATACCACCTCCCATATTCTATTACCAAGGTACGGCGCTGACTAAACCCTTAAGAGAATTCTTGATGCAGATTCTTGGCAAAATTATCTTAACTAACTTAACTTAAAACTGCTACTCACTCGTCCCATCCCAAGTATTAGGCTTAGGTCAGGTACACCGGGGTAGGCTTAGTTAGAAGCACCAGTTGAGTACATTAGTCAATGTATTTATATATGTATATATTTTATCCATTTTAAAGTATAATATGGCTAAGAAACCATATCAATGCTTTTACAGTATTATTTCATAATACTACTTTTACTGTACGCACTTTACTTTACTTTAAGTATTACAATTGTGGCAATTCATTTCTCTTGCATGAGAAGGAAGACTGCTCAATAAAAAACACCTTTTTATTGAAAACGCCCGTCTCTCTATTTCTCTGCATTCTGGTGAAACTAAGTATGCACTGCTGACTGAGTGAAATAGCTGTCTATTGTTTTCACACGACTCTAGAGATACACTCTTATTCTGAGGGAGCGAAGTTGTCATGTTTATGCGGTTGTCGGAAACTGAATCCCTTCTTGTCTTAGCCAGGGGAGCTTATCCCTCCCTATTCATTCAAGAAAGTTTCCAGTGACCTCTGAGCTAGCTGGCGCAAACCTAAATT
This sequence comes from Lissotriton vulgaris, assembly GCF_964263255.1. NCBI lineage: Eukaryota > Metazoa > Chordata > Amphibia > Caudata > Salamandridae > Lissotriton > Lissotriton vulgaris. The sequence goes on along the minus strand of NC_141695.1, from coordinate 180,166,369 downwards.
AAGTTTAACCTAGTCAGTAGAGACCTAGATGACATCAGTCCTACGTCTACACTGCTGTTTATGTTATTCCAATGCGCCGAGCCTATTGGGAAAATAGGAACTACACTACAATGCAGTCCAGTAATCTGCCTGGTACTATCTATTCAGTCCTCCAATCACCCAGCCAATCCTGTGTGCTTAGCCAATCACTGCACCTAAACCCAAGCACGTATAAAATCACCATGCATTCTGCTTGTAGCACTCTAATCATCCAGTCACTACTCATGTACGCATGCAATAACCCAGGCATTAACTTATGGCAAATACAGAGGAGGTCAAGCTAATCACAGGGGTACCTCAACGCATAGTGTTCCCTAATGTATGCAGGTGTTTTCACTATATTCTAAGTGTCTTTTAGAATAGCACTGACTCTAGGCCGGGTTAGTCAGAGTTAGTTACCACCATTACCCATCAGCAAGAAGTTGGGGGCCCTGGAGTACTTTCTGCTCCTCTGTTGATTCTTTCTGCACATCTCTTCTTCTTTCTGCACTTTTCTTCCTCTTTCTTCACATGTTCTACCTTTGTAGTCATAGTTAGAAATTAGCATTTGAAAAAACCTTTGAAATTCTCTGAAAAAGCCATAGGTTTCATGGACATTACAGTTAGAAATTTTCATTTAAAAAACATTTGAAATTCACTGAAAAACCATAGGTTTCAGGTACGTTATAGTTAGAAATTAGCATTTAAAAAACCTTAGAAATGTACTCAAAAAAACATAGGTCTCAGGGACGTTATAGTTAGTTGGAGATTTCACTCGTATAAAACCATAGAAATTCGACTGTTATAATTAGTAGACCTAACTATAACTCATGCCCCCACAATGCACTGCTGATGACTTCACATATTACATCACTCATGACATGCTCACTGACATCACTGATGACATCTCAAATGACATCACTGATTACATCATCCATGTGATCATCTGATGCACCACCACATACCCTAATAAAACCTTTCATACACCCACTCTAAAATAAAGACCATCAATATCGAAACCATAGACAGACCAATAGCAGTTAGTACATACCTGCTCAGTGATTCATATTTCTACACACACATTCACCCACTAACCCATACAGTCACTCATACACACACTCATTCATCTACACAGCCACTGATATATTCACTCATACACCCATATAGACACTAACACAAAGAGTTACTCATACACCTGGTCAGTCATTCAAAGAAACTGTCACACACCCATTTCCTTGCTTATACAGTCATACACACAACACCGCACTTGTTTATCCAGATATTAACACATACTTACCATCTTAAACAATCACTCATAGAAACACATACTCATCCATACTCTTGCATTCACTCACTCTCACATATAGTCATTTATATACTCCAACACTCACATATACTGCTTTAAAACCTATGTAGTTACTCACACCACTGAGACATCCATTCACTCACCAACACACCCAGATACACACTTACCCACCCATACAGCTGGTTCCATATGCACTCTGGTTGTCCTTTGTTTGTGTTCACAGGATATTCACTGTTGCCTGTATCTTTATTAACAAGGTTTGCACACACTCTCACTTACGTGAACAAGGCTTGTCTCAAGCCGAAACATGTTGTAGGTGTGATTAAACACCCTCGGATTTACTTTCTGGCGTGGAGTGGCGTTTTTTCTGAGAGCGCGGATATTGGTATTTGTTTGCTGATATATATATATATATATATATATATATATATATATATATATATATATATATATATATATATATATATATATATATATATATATACATAATACCTACTGGCGGTCGCCAGTAGGTAGTTATAGTAAGGATTCTTTTTCAATGCAAAATCTCAAAATTCTATTTGGAATAACTTTGGCACCGGTTGACGAATCTGCCTGAAAATTTCCTCAAATTTGCCTCGTCAAGCTCCGGTCCTTCCCTGAAAGTTTGGGCGGGATTCGTCAAGCGGGGTCTGAGATAAAAGGGAGGTCCCAAAATGTGTTTTCCCCATGTTAATTTCCATAGGGCGGTCAAACTCAATTTTAGCCCGAACGGCTGAATGGATTTCCATCAAACATGGCAAAATAGTAGGGACTGATAGCCCGATGTGCCTTTGCTATGTCTCAAGATATGTGTTCCAGTGGATTTTGAGTAATTTAGGTTAAAAAAAAATATATATCTATAAGCGCTCCCCGGTACGCGCACCGGGCGCTAACCAGCGCGCTACGCAAGTTCGTGCGCGGAAAGCTGATTGGCACTCGTGTGTCTGTAAACATTCCAAACAGTCCGGAGCAGCCGCCATCTTGTGTCTCGGTAGGATCGAGACACAAGAGGTGGCCAAAACAAAGGGGGAAATGACCATAAGGGGGCAGGGTAGACCCCCCTGACCCCCTAAGTTTGATGTGGGGGCTATAATTTCGTTTTGCGCGGGGGGAGCGCCCGGTACGCGCACCGGGGAGCGGACTGGGGAGCGTACCGGGGAGCGTACCATGGTGAAAAAAGAATGACAGACTTTTCAAAAATTGTATGTTTATTAATTGTTCTTTTTGTTGTTTTTTTTTTTAAAGTACCAACATGTAGGTACCAATGCAGAGTCTAAAATTTAATACACACTGTCTCCTTTGTAGATATCTTGCATGTTGTTACAGAAGTTATTGTGGTATATGGAATTCATACCATAGTCTGTCAGGAAAGCAGAAACAACATGGAGGCAGAAGATGATAAAGAGATGTTAAAAACACAATGGAGATAATATAGTGGGAGAAAGGAAGTAACTATGAGCAAACTTGCTATGTAACACAAAAAAGTTGCACAGTATACTATAAGTCTCATGTTGTATCTTGAATCTTCCTGCTGCTCAGCTAGAGTGCTTGTGAAATAGAATGTTTGATGATTGGAATGTTGCTGTGCTGTGAACATTTGGTGATCAATCTGAAGAAGAATCTACGCGTGCAAATTAAAAAAAGGTACCAAAAGAAAAAGGAGTATTGGACTGGAATTAAGAAAAGAAGAAAAAGTGAAAATTCAAGGAATATTAAGGACGTTACAGGAAAAGAATCCTGAAAGGGAGCGTAAATTGGAAAACAACTCGAGGTAAATGACTTCCTATTATAAGTGTGTCTAGAGTGTTGTCTGGCAATTAACCCCATCAGTGACCCAGTCATCGGTCGCCCTGAAGCTCAGGTTTCCCAGACTCATGACTGTAATTGAGCCTCGAGGATATGGGTATGCTGACTTTGCGTGATTTTACAGTGTAAATCAAAGTATTTGATGCCAGCAGAACTGTTTAGGAGCCAGCTGAGAGTAATTCTAGAGATCAAATTCAGCTGAGGTCTTTAGTCATTTGTGAAGTTGGCTGGTTGTTCGGGGGCATTTAATCGAGCCTCGGTGAGGAAGTGAAAGGCATTTGTCAACAGTTTGACATAAAATCGAGCCTCTGTGAAGAGGGAAGGGCTGGTAGTGTTGAACTCGGGGGCAGGGAATCGAGCCTCGGTGTTTTGCTGCATTTGAACATTTTTTTGACAGAGCATGGAAACAGTGTGTGAAGGGACAATTATTTAAAATATACTCTCTGTGCGCAGTGTAGGCGAAGGGCAGCTCGACCCTGGAAGACACGTTGTGAGCAACGGAGCGCAAAGGCAGGGAAGAGCATTCAAACCCTACGTGAACACACTGTGTCTTGTGAAGCGTGTAGGCGAGTAGCAAGGAATAACTGTGTGAATTTTGGCAAGCGCGAGAGAAATCACGTTGTGAGTAATGGAGCGCAAAGGCAGGGAAGAGCATTTATCAAGGAAAAACTGTGTGAATTATAGAAAGCGCGACATACAGTTGGTTAAGGTGCGTCATTTGAAACTAAGCAATAACGCTCACCACGAGACTCCGTCCGTCATCATCCTTCGTGGACTCTTGGTGACTCATTCAGTTGCGTCATGACGTCTTCACGTATCTATTATTAAAGTGATAGCAGCAAATCGTTTTGTTGCCTAGCAACGGAGAGCATAGAGAAGAGAGGCGTGAACTGTTTACTCTTCGCGTGTAAACACCAGAGCTGTTGTTGGTTTTGTGCATCTACGGCTGATTCTATGGTAACGTTTGCCTTTAACCCTCAGACTTCAATGTACATTCGAATGTTGAGAGGGAAAGCAACAGCGCAACATTACTACAGTGCTCACTATAACAATGTTTAAACGATCTGCCTCACAGAGGGAATTCGTTTTGGAAGTATAAAATGGGCTCATATTTACAAGAACTGCAAAATAAAATGGGCTCAAAGTTACAAGAACTGCACATGGGTTTAAGAGACTGCAGCGAGTTTGTCGATTTAGAGGAAAATGTAAAGTAACCGGACTGCGAGCCCAGAAGTGGCTAGGAAAGAAAAAGTGTCCCAGAACTGGAAATGCAACTGGAAAACATGAATGTCGTCAGAAGTTTATATTTGCGTTTAAGGTCTAAGGTTCATGTGTTTGTGTTGTGTCTTACAAAGAGTGTTAAGGGGGCTTTGTGACATATGGTGACCCCTTGATTGTGTTGCTTGATTTACTAAGAGCTGTTCCACACTAGTGGTGTGTGTGAGTTGGCGTCAGGGTGGTTAGGCCACTCATTACCTCATGTAGGAGATGGTTATGCTGTATATGATCACTCCTTGCTTGTGTTGTTTGATTTACCTAAGAGCTGTTCCACACTGGTAGTGTGTGTGAGTTGGCGTCAGGGTTGTTAGGCCACTCATTAGCTCATGTAGGAGATGGTTATGCTGTATATGATCACTCCTTGGTTGTGTTGTTTGATTTACTAAGAGCTGTTCCACACTGGTAGTGTGTGTGAGTTGGCGTCAGGGTTGTTAGGCCACTCATTAGCTCATGTAGGAGATGGTTATGCTGTATATGAGCACCCCTTGGTTGTGTTGTTTTATTTACTAAGAGCTGTTCCACACTGATGGTGTGTGTGAGTTGGCATCAGGGTTGTTAGGCCACTCATTAGCTCATGTAGGAGATGGTTATGCTGTATATGATCACTCCTTGGTTGTGTTGTTCGATTTACTAAGGGCTGTCCCACACTGGTAGTGTGTGTGAGTTGGCGTCAGGGTTGTTAGGCCACTCATTAGCTCATGTAGGAGATGGGTGATTATTTCGCCAAGTGTTGTTTCACGACAGATGTTGTGTGTGAGTTGGTGTGCAGTGGCAAGTCCACGCATCAATTCCTTTATGAGGTCAAAAGAGCTGTTTCACGACAAATGTTGTGTGTGAGTTGGTGTGAAGTTCGCCGATCATTAGCTCGTGTAAGAGTTGGTTATGCTGTATATTGCCACTCATTATTTTGTTTAGGGCGAGAATGAGTTATGTGAGTGCTTGTTCTTAGTCTGTGGTGTGCGCGTTGTTTCCTGATATTGGTTGAGTTAAGTTTGTTCCTTTGTGTCTTGCTTGTTATACTTGTCTGGCCAACTTGTATAATTAGTGGCATAAGGATGTAGGATGAAGATGGTTGTTTATTTCGGGAATCCTGTTTAGACTGTGGCGTGCGGGATGTGTTAAAATATTTTGTTTTGTGTTGTCCATTTGTACTTTGGTGCATTGTTTTAATATCTTTGACAATGTGTACTTAAGTGCATTTTATTGACAACCATTTTATTGCTTGATGCAATTGTACCCATAATGAAGGGAGATATGTTGTATCTTGAATCTTCATGCTGCTCAGCTAGAGTGCTTGTGAAATAGAATGTTTGATGATTGGAATGTTGCTGTGCTGTGAATGTCAGTTGAGTGAGGGCTGAGCAGCAGGACAGCTGCTCCTGATGGGGTTAACTTTATAACTTAACATCTTAATTAATAAAGTAACCTAAGAACCTACAGTTCCAGCTTCCTTTGATTACTTCATCTCACTTAATATTATAAACATTTGGAACTACTTGATGAATTACATATAAAAATGAATAATGTCTCGTACAATTTTTGATTAATAAATATAAATTTATTTTTCTGATTCTTTTTCAAAATTTAATAAAACTTCTAACAATATATTGTCTGGAATGTCCTCATTTTCATTCTGTGATTCTATTGATTCCACACACTGAACTAATTGATGGTCCAGAGACTCATCCATAAAATCAAAGTTATCATTCTCAGCAATTTTTTCTTCAGGGTTGTTGTGCAAAACAATTTCGAAAGAAATATTCTGTTCTCCTTCCATTTTGTTGCTGTAAATTGCATAAAAAATAAATATATCAGTAGAGATAGGGCACTGTTGGGTTTAAGTTTAGACAGGTACTTTTGAGTTTTTAACAGTGAAGTTATCTTTGGGCAGTGTATGGTTTCAGGCAGGAAGTAGAACTATTAAAAAGTGCCTGTGATGAAGCCTAAGTAAGTTCATAATTATACCAGAGAAGCCTAACTCAATCCATAATTACAACAGAGAAGCCTATCTCAATCTCTAACTCTTACAGAGGGACAGTATATAACTATCTGAAAGCGTTTTCAAAAATTAAATTAAAGTGTATAACATAGTTCTCCTTTCAAATTAACAACTTACCTATTTGAAAGTAGTTGAAGTTTTCTGTCAAAATTCTTTCCAAATGTACCTTAGGTAGTGTTAGTCAAAATGGCTGTGTTTCCCTCTCATTTTTTATATATATTCATGTACTTAACCAATCAAATGTCAGCACATAAAAGTACAAAATATAAGTAACATTTTAATTGGTTCAAAATTTAAACAGTTTTATATGTGTTTTTGTCATGTAATTTACCTCAGGATATTTAGACAGGGCTGCAGCCCAAATGGCTAAATAGAATACCACCAAATTTGGGTAAATGGTAGGGACTGCTATGTAATTGGGCCTATTCTATATTTGGTGTAAGTGTCTGAAGTGGTTTTTATGTAAATTACTTTCCCACATTTTTTTTGAGAGCGCTTACCGGTGCGCGCCCCGGTACGCGCACCGGCAGCTTTACGGAGGTCCTCCATTTTCTGTTTCGGTAGAATTGAGACACAAGATGGAGGACACACAACGTTGGGAATGGGTAGAAGGGGGCACGGTAGACACTTCCTGACCCTCTAGGTTTTCTGAGGGGGGTTTAGAAGGCCCATTTATGCCCCCCCCCCCAAAAAAAAAACATTTTTTAATTTTTCACGGGGTGAGCGCCCGGTGCGATTAATTTCAAATTTGTATCCAAATGAAAACATTCTTCCAGAGAATATTTTTAAAAAAATGACTGAGAAGAAATCTGGGATATGTTTGATGCCAACTCTGCAAGAATGTTCCATCTTCAACAACAAAATGTTAAAGTTAGAAAATGAAGAAATTGTGAAACTGGAAGCATATGGGTGCAATTGTTTTGTCAACAAATTTGAAAACAAAATTGGATTAATTAGAGAAAAGTATTTCTAAAACAGCTGGTTTTCAAAAGACTCTGAATGTGTGTTTAAATTGTCGTATCATTTTGGGAAGGAATTTAAATGTTGAAAGAGGTCTGGTAAATGGAGCAATGGGTTATGTTGTGGATTTTGTGAATTATAGAAATAGAGATGGAATTGAATTTTTAAAAATAAAATTTGATGGCATTGAGAAAGTACAACAAATCAGTCGTTGTTCTGCTAGATTTTTGCTTGTAAAAGACTCATATGTTCGCCGAAAACAGTTTCCTGTTTGTTTGGCATATGCGGTGACAATTCATAAATCTCAAGGTTTAAGTGTAGATAGTGGTTTGGTGAACATTGGAAGATCTGTGTTTAAAGAGGGTATGGCATATGTGGCATTATCACAGTCAGAACTTTAACAGGATTGTACTTGATGGAGTGTGATGAGACAAAGATTTGTGCAGATCTAGATTGTGTTAAAGAATACAATAGGTTAAGAAGAGAGTATGCTCCACATTTGCCTCAATATCCTCTGTTTGAAAAACGTGTGGTAGGCCGAAAAAGAAGAAATGAGAATAATTGCAGTGAGGTAGTAGCAAAAAGACAAAAAGTAGATGAAACTGTAATTCAAAACAGAAAGAAAAAGGATTCTGATGAAAATGTTGTTGGATTTCAGTTTGAAAACAGTTCTGGTGTCAACTGCTATGCTAATGTAGTGGTTAATGTTGTTTTTTTTCTTCAAACTTTACAAGAACAGATTGTTGAAAATCGGGATCAAAGATTGTGTGGTTTATTGAATTCTGTGTTTGAGAAATGTAGCAGTGATAGAGCAAAAATAGAAAGTGTAACAGAAATTCGAAATATTTTAGATATGTGTTCTGGTCAAGATAAATTTTCACAGAACATTCAGCAGGATTGTCAGGAATTTTTAATGTATATGTTCGGTGTTTTGGAAGATGAAGGTGTAGATGTAGATAATCTTTTTAGCCTTTCCTATCAATGGCAGCATGACTGCCACAACTGTAGTTCATCAAGTACTACTAGATTAGACACTGAAAGATTTATTTATTTGACTTTACCAGACTGTAAATCAGTGTCATTTAATAATCTAGTTAAAGCAGCAGATCATAATATGGTGTGTACCCAATGTAAGTGTCCAATGCTATCCACATTATTTATACAAAGGTATGGTCAGCATATCATTTTAGTTTTCCAATGATGTAGACCTGATGGAACTAAATTGACAACTTGTATCAAAAATGTTGTGGCTTCTCAGTTATCAATTTCAGGAAGAACCTTTACAACTGTAGCTTTTATTTATCATGACGGTCCTTCAACAACATCAGGACATTATACATGCTACTTAAAATGTCAAAAAGGTTGGAGTTACTGCAATGATTCTCATTTGACTTATAAACAACGTTTGCCTTATGACTTTAAAAATTCTTACCTAGTGTTTTTAAAACCAAAGTTTTAGTAAAGGTAATTGGCCTTTGAAGACGGGAGTAGTTAATAAAAGTTAGTTAGTTAGTTAGTCTAATGTTTAAAATTATTTATCTCATATAGGTACTGTAAGTGGATCTCATAGTGATATCAGTTTTATAGGAAATGTTGAACATGACTGATCAAAAAAGGGAATATGAATATTTAAAGATTGTCAAAATGTTATATGAGCTTTTCTTTGAAAACTTCGGGTAAACGGTAATTTCAGAGTTTAATTAGAGAAATTTAAAAAAATACTCATATATCTGACACTATTTGGCCGTAAGGAAAGTGTAAGGTATGATGTTCTTAGATCTTTTTTCATAGGAAGTCGATGAAATGGAAGTTATAGAGAACAGCAGACTTTTTTTCCACCAAAAGGACCTTCGCTATCTACTATTTGGCCTCAAGGAAAAGTAAGTGAATCAAAGATTAGTGTACATATATGATATGTAGGTTTTTATGTTTTTTTTTAAACACAATCTTTTAGATTGTGGTTTTTTTTCCTGCTGTTATATCATGAAGAGTTTGAACTCACTAATGTAAGTGAAATTCAATATATTCTGAGAACAGCAAAAATAAACAATGTAACATATTGTATAATTCATTCTATAGTTTGCATTGTGTAATTTATATTGTATTCCCATTGTCTCACACTCATTTTCCTTTTTCCACCCTTATTTAGCTCTCTTTACTCACTTACACGGCCTTTCTTTCACTTTGTTTCATCGCTGTTCCTTTACTCCACTTCTTTCACAACTCCTCAATCCAATTTCAACTGTCTGCATTTCCTCTCTCCCTTGCACCACTTTTCAGCTTTCTCACATTCTCTCAGTACCACTGCTTTAGTTCTCTTCCCCTCTCTTTCCTTCTTTTGCTCCTTTACTCTTTTTCCTTTCTTCACTCATTGTACTGCAGTTCACTCAGTCCTTCCCTTTGTCTTTCTGTGTACTTACTTTCTCGCTCCTTTTTCCTCTATCGTTCTATATTAACCTCATTTCTTTCATCCTTTCACTCGGTGACTCCCCTTCACTCACTCTCAGTCATCTTCCATTCCTCTTTCTTATTAATGGATCCTCATTTAGACTCCTTTCCTTTTCACTCATTTTCCTTTTACTTTCTTCTCTTTCCTGATTTCGTTTTGGTATCTCACATTCTTTTAGTATCTTACTTATATTCAGTAATTTGTTCTCCTTCTATTTCTTTTTCCCTATTTTTTGTCTTTCTACATTACTTTATTTCTGTTTTTGTATCCTTCACTCTTGCTTTATTTCTTAGTACACTTTTTTTGATTTTTTACCTCTTGACCTGTTTCTTCTATTTTAAAATATATATTTTACTAATTATAACTTGTTTTTTCTTTTGTCTTTCACAGATACAAAGTGTAGTTTAAACATGCAAGTACGTTTTCATTAATTATATGGTAAGTGTGACTACAAAATGTAGTTTGTCATCACCCTTTGCTTTAACCTCACTACTTTTCTCTCACCCTACCTCACCCCTGTTTCCTTACTCTGCTTCCCTCACTTATTCTTATCCTCCATGTTTACTTCTCTTTTCCTTACTTTCCTACCAGATTCAACTTCATTCAGTGCCCCAGCTCATCCACACTCCCTCGCTTACCTTTTTTTCTGGTTCACTTAGTCCCTTTCTGACACTCCTTCCTTTTCTCTCTCTGTTCTTTCTCTCTGTCACTCCCCATGTCTTACCCTTATTCACTTTTATCCACCATCTTTCACTCCTCTTTACTTACACTCACTGCTATTTTCTTTCCCTCCGTCACCACTGTTCCTTTTCTCTGGTTCCGTCACTACCTGTCATTCCCCATCCTTTACTCTCCTTCCTTTTACTTTCATCACCCATTCACATTCTCCCAGAACCTCTGCTTTAGTCTTCTTCCTCTTTCTTCTCTTCTTTTGCTCCCTTATTCATTTTCCTTTTCTCCGTTACTTCCTCTCATACCTTTTCTCTGTTTTACTATCTATTACACAGTCCCTCTGTGTTTCTCCCACTAGCTCTCTTTCTCTTTACACCACTCTCTTTGTCCCCATTCCTCATGCTCACTCCTTCATTATTTTTGTTTTCTTTTTTATTTTTGGTGCGCTGACGGGACGCGCCCCGGTACGCGCACCGGGAGCGCTCCAGAGTGAAATATAAAAAAAAATGAATATGCTTTAAAGAAAAATATTATATTATTATACAATATAGGATTCAATTTTAGAAAAACATAACTTTCTAAGCTATAGACATTTGCGAAAAAAAAACCTTAGAAATTCACTAAAAAACACATAGGTATGAGGCCCTATAAAAAGTTAGGAATTAGCAGTTAAAAAACCAATGAAATCCACAGAAAAAACCATAGGTTTCACACCAGTTATAGTTAGGAATTAGCATTTAAAAATCCTATGAAATTCACTGAAAAAACCATAGGTTTCACACCAGTTATAGTTAGGAATTAGCATTTAAAAAACCTATTAAATTCACTGAAAAAACCATAGGTTTCACACCAGTTATAGTTACCTGGAAATTTTACTGACATAAAACCATTGAAATTCCGACGTTATAATTAGTTGAACTCACTATAACTTGCGCGTGTAATGCACTGCTGATGACATCACTTATTACATCACTCATGACATGGTCAGTGACATCACTCATGACATCACTGATGACACCATCCTTGTGACAGAGTGACTGACCTCCTTTCACTGTAAAGTAACCCTTGAAACACATATTCAAAAATAGAAACTAACATTTTCAAAAAAGTGGAGATACCTATACCAGTCACAACAACCAATTCAGTAATTCCACCATATATATACACATCCACTCATTCACCAACAGTTCTATATAGTCAGTCATACAGATACTCACTCATCATATATAGTGAGACACCTATACATCCGTTAACACACCGACAGTCTTCCAAAAGTTGCTCACACACTTACTCACACAAGCAAATAAACTATTGAACATCCATTTGTTTGCATATACAGCTATACACACACTACCACCTTACTTCTAAGGAAACTTACACATACTTACTCTCTTAAACAATCACTTATATAAACACATAGTTATCAAAACAAGAACTCTTTCAATCTCTCACTCTCACATATACTCACTTACATACATCAATACTCACATATACTAGATTAAAACATATGTAGTTACTGATAAAGACACTAGTAAGACAGTCATTCACTTACTAACACATACATATACATACTCATTCACCCATACAGTCCGGCACATATGCTGTCTTCAAAACACATACAAACAGTGAGTCAGTCATTGATGCATCTATGTGCTAAGTAACACCCCCACCAAATCATACAGACACTTATACTGATACTAAAAAAAACATCTAATAACCCATATACACACACATGTAGCTACTCACCAACCCATGCAGTCACTTATACACAAAGTGAAACACTGATACAAACATTTAAATATTTAAACAATACTCGCTAATATATGTATTCACTATGATACACTTAATAAGCCAGTTAACCAATCAATTTTTTTTTAAACCATTAGGACACTTATTGAAACATTTATTCTTCCATCGACCTTTACATATACATATATAAAACATGTTTATTTTTCAGAAAGACACATTCACTGGATGGTGTCATCAGTGATGTCATGAGTGATGTCACTGACCATGTCATGAGTGATGTAATATGTGATGTCATCTGCAGTGCATTACACGCGCAAGTTATAGTGAGTCTAACTAACTATAACGTGGGAATTTCAATGGTTTTATGTCAGTAAAATTTCCAGGTAACTATAACTGGTGTGAAACCTATGGTTTTTTCAGTGAATTTAATAGGTTTTTTAAATGCTAATTCCTAACTATAACTGGTGTGAAACCTATGTTTTTTTCAGTGAATATATATATATATATATATATATATATATATATATATATATATATATATATGTATAAACTATTTTTATACTTTACAGAAACACATATTCACTCGATGATGGCATCAGTGATGTCATCAGTGATGTCACTGAGCATGTCATGAGTGATGTAATATGAGACATCATCATTTATTGAAATATGATATAAATATACATTTTTTTGTGATGTCTTAGAAAAATGACAAGAACTAAGGATATATGATGTTCTCTTATTGAGCAAATGTTGATGGCATTTTCTCTATGTTCATTGACAGTGGCACGGGGGGGGTGTACAAAGCATTTAAAAAAGATTGTGGCGGACTGCAGTCCAAATGTAAACAAGGGCACTCTTTGCCCAAAACGTGTCATCAATGTGAGGAGTGAGATTAAATAACCATCTTGCCATAACTATCACCCTGGTGTCCGTTACTCCCTCTCTTCGCCGAGAGGAGGTTGCAAGAGTGTAGAGGATTTAGAGGATTTTTATATATATATATATCTATATATATATATATATATACATATATATATATACACAAGTCCACACTTCTTCCCACTCCGAAAGAACTCAAGCTTACACTGGTTCACCAGAAAAGCTCACTTTCAATTCATCCTGTATGACCGATTTCGGCGTGAATGCCTTTCTCAAATGCTGCTAAATGATGAACATATCCAGTTCCCACATTTAAAAACAGAATGTACCTCTACGATTAGTCGAGGCACTTTGACAGGCAAGGGGGGATGTCCCGAACTCAGCACTCTGAGTCCGTGAGAAGCAGTCACTCAGCGTTAGTACTCTTCCCAGTGGGCTGTGCCTGCTTCTTTCCCGTTGTCTGCCCGGATCTCACTGTGGGCAGAAAATGGCTTCTCTGGACCCTCATCCCATTTTGCACCTGGACATACACATAAGTAAGTAGCACTTCCCTGTGAAAGCACATTCCAATACCTATTGGCAGGATAGTCTTGCTGGATGCGGCGGTTCGGGGATATCCAAAAACTTTTTGGAGAACCACACTTTGCCACTGCTTCCGCAGAACTCTTAGGGATGGGTTCTCTAGTGTGCTCATGGCAACACACAAAATGTCTTCCCATTCCGAAAGAAATCGAACTCACACAGGTTCGCCAGGATAGCTCACTTTTAATTCATGCGGCGTGACGAGTTTTGGCATGATTATATTTTACCTACTGGTGGTCGCCAGTAAGTAGTTATAGTTAGGATCTATTTTACATAGGAAATCCACAACATTCTATTCCCTTGGTTCAAAATCGTGCCTTTTAGTTAAATGGTGTAAATCCGTTCAGTATTTCCTGAGAAAATCTAAAGAAAATTCATATATATATATCTATGGCCGTGCAGGATCCGCGCACCTTACCGATGACAAGCTGTATGCTAATTGCTGTCAAAACACTCCAAAGCAGGAAGTGTTGGCAGCCATATTGTCCCTCGGGAGAATCGAGGCACAAGAAAACAGTAAAACAAATGTGCAAAATGCAAAAAGGGGGCAGGGTAGAAACACCCTGACCCCCTAGGCCTGCTCAGAGGGACCCACAAGGATCCCCAGGGCAAAAATAAGCTCTTTAAAAAAAAAAAAAAAATCAGCGAGATCCACGCACCCAGAGTTAATTTCGGCTGGAAAAAAAAGCGCGGGCTCCCACGCTTTGTTGTTAATTAGACCACAGGGGGGGGGGCAAGTCCCGCGGGCAATGTATGCAATGCAAAGTTTTCTCATCTAGCTGCGTTCACAAGTTACACAATCTAACTACACGATGAGCGCAAATGAAAACAGTGGAAAAATACAATTGTAAATGCTGCAATGCACTTTTTTTCTGTTCTTCTAGCCGGATAATGACGTTCCTCTGTCTAACTTTCAAACAAATGCAAAGGCACAGATAAAAGTAAAGAATAAACAAATGGACACATTACACTCGCCGCCTTTCTCACTTCTACAGACACACATGGCCTGGCGCAATAAACCTCGCTCGCCAATCAGCTGCTCTACGCGCCGGCTGCTTCCATGTACACACTGTTCTATATAAATTACAAACAATTGAATCCTAGATTTGCGTGAAGGGCTACTGCACTTAGTGCTGTGTTTTTTTGCTAAATTGTAAACGTTTTCAGTGTGACTCAAGGACAAGGCTCATGCCTAAGTCCTACACTCTTCAATGTGTATGTGGCACCCCTAGCCAACTTAGCTAGATCTTTCGGTTTCACCCCGGTGTCGTATGCGGACGACACCCAACTCCTTTTCCCTTTCAAAACTCTCACATCTGCAATAAAAAGATCTTTTGCAGATGGGATGAGAGCCATTGCAGACTGGATGTCAACTAACTGTCTGCAGTGCAATGTAGGGAAAACGGAGGTCATGTGTTTTGGACAAGCGGCAACATATTGGTCATCTGACTGGTGGCCCGTGGAGATAGGCCCTGTCCCCACCCCCAAGAGTTCTGTCAGGAACCTGAGAGTGCTCTTTGATCAGCAACTTACTTTCAAGGGACATGTTAATCAGGTTGCTGGTACCTGCTTCCGGGCTATCGGGATGTTGAGACGAGTCTTCCCCTACATACCAGACCATCATAGAAAAACGCTTGTGCAGGCTCTGGTCATCAGCAGGGTGGACTGCTGCAATGGACTGCTCCTCGGAGCTAACGAGGAGCAGCTCAGTAAATTGCAAGTAATTCAAAACACAGCAGCAAGGATTGTCCTGAATGTTCCAGCTAGGACTCCTTCTAGTCCCCTGCTGAAGAGACTCCACTGGCTTCCAGTGAGGAAGCGAGTCCAATTTAAGACTCTATGCACGATTCACAAGAGCATGATAGGGGAGGGCCCGAAGTACTTGACTAAGATCTTTCAGCCCTACATCCCGGGGCGTTTTCTGTGCTCCAGTCATCAGCAGCTCCTGCAGATACCAAGAGTAAAAAAAACCAGACAAGGTGGCCGTGCATTAGCCTATGCCGGCCCAACACTCTGGAATTCCTTGCCCCCAGAACTCAGATCAATTTCCAGTCATCTGTGTTTTCGGAAGAACTTAAAGACGTACCTGTATCCAGATAAATAATTTACTTTTCAGTTTCTGCACCCTATATTAGTCATGCTTTCGTAACTAGCACAATCTCGTGGTACAGCAATAGCGCAGAGATACCCCTTCGGGAGTTTAGTCTGGCGCTTTATAAGAATATAAAATAAATAAATAATAAATAAACGTGTTTATAAGTTTTTGCCGGCCATTTAGCTCCCATTTCAATGTTAAGTCTTAAGATTCTTACATACAGGCAAAAGTGTGTAATGACGCTAATTGCACTGCAGGAAACACTTGTGAGGCAGTAGGAGGGAGTACATATGTTTTATTTAAGCTTATCCACTTAGCAGGAGAGTGCAGGGCGTCCGGTGCTCTCCGACGAGCTCCTATCAGTCGCGCATGCGCACTGAGCCCCAAAATGGCTGCCACGCACGCTACATCGTGACGTGGCGCCAGTAGGCTAGAACACGACTCTCATATCTCCCCCCTTTTCATACCAACAGAAAACATATTGCATGAATTATGAAGTTGGCTAATTTTCTTCTCCCAGTTCAAAGTCTCGAAAACGGGTGGGCCTCACCACCACTCTACCTGCTCGGGTACTCCTTACCGGAGTAGAGAGAACTTCCCTGGGACAGTTTTCTGCTGGGCTCACCACCTTATCCCCTTGTGTACAGGGCCTTTCTCTCCTCAGGGTCTCTCTCTCTTCTCCTGGATGTTCTCCCTCCACGGGGATGTCACTGTTTCCCAACTCCTCGTTGTTGCCACCTGCTCCAGAATTCTCTTCTTTTTCAGGGGTAGTTTCCTCATTCTCCTGTGGCCTCCGATCTTGTGATGTCCCTTCCTTATCTTCACGGGACCATTGTAGAATCTTATTACATTTTGACATGCAGTCGTGGGACCATACATTTCCATCGGTGAGCAACGCTGCTCTGTCGTATACTTCCTTTACTTGAAGGGGTTGGCTGTATTTGCAGTTCTCTTTTTTCTGCAACACAGCTAGTTTGACTCTAACCCATTCCCCTCTCTCGCTGTTTCTTTCACATTCCTTCTCCGGTTATAATGTTCTGCATATATCCTTTGGGCTTTCTCTAGATTGTGCTGCACCACCGCTGGATACCACTTGCTTGTTACGGTCTTCTCCTTCCACGCTAGGTTGTCTTTGGTGAAGGGGTCTCGCCCCCTCAGGATCTGGAATGGGCTGTACCCGGTGCTAGTGGGGGTGATGCGGTAGGCCCACATCAGGCTTTGGACCTCCTTTTCCCAATCCTTGCCCATCGTGATGGCGGCTTGTATGGATTCCATTATGAGCCTATTGAATCGCTCAACTTGACCATTACCAGCTGGGTGGTATATGGAGGTGTGTTTGACTTTGATGCCGTTCCTCTCTGCGTACTTATACCACTTCTCTGAGGTAAACTGTGGACCATTTTCGCTCAGAATGGATCTTGGAATGCCTTCTCTGAGGAAGACGAATGTGAGGAATCGGAGCACTGTTTCCGTGTCCATCTCTTCCTGTATGTGTACTTCCGGCCACTTCGAGTACCTGTCGACGAGGACACACAGATATTTCAGCGTGCCCTGGGTATCTAGTACGGGTCCCAGGATGTCTACGGACACCTCCTCCCATGGATTACTCGGGTTGGCGAACTTCCCTAAGGCAGGCCTTAGGGGAGTCAGAGGCTTGTCTGCTCTTTGACACTGGTCGCAATCCCTTACATGCCTTTCCACTTGGATGTCCACTCCTGGCCACCAGTACATTTGCTTCGTTCTCATTTTTGTCTTCACAATTCCCAGATGGCCCTCATGCAGTATCGCCAACAGGTGGGGTATTAGCGTTGTCGGGGGGACTACTTTGTCACCTCTGTACAAGAATATTCCATTGTCCCCCACCGACAGTTCCTCACGGGCCTCATAGAATTTCCTGAGTGCTGCCCATAAATGTTTCTTTTCTGGCCATCCATGTATTATACATTCTTTGACCTCTCCGATGTCCAGGTCTTCTGTCCACTACTGGTTGCTTATCACGCGTTCCTGGTCTTCCATCACGGCTACCATCTCTTCACTCTCTTCCGCCTTGCTGGGAGCTCCTTCCATTGCTGAAGCTCTACTGAGGTAGTCCGCCACCTTGTTTCTTGTTCTGGGTATGTATTCCACATCATACCTGTACTCTAGTAGTTTCAAGGTCATCTTGGCGATGCGCGGCGTGGCGCTCGCATGTCCACTCGAGGTGAGTACTTTGACCAACGGCTTGTGATCGGTCTTGAGTTGGAACCTCGTGCCCCATAGGAATTGGCAGAACTTCCCAATGGCCCACACTACCCCTAGCATCTCCTTTTCTATTACGCTAAATTTTTGTTCCGTGGAAGATAGAGACCTGGATGCGAAGCTGAGGGTCTCCATTGTTCCGTCTTTCCTCTCCTGCATGAGGACTGCTCCCAGCCCCTTTTCACTGGCGTCTGTCGTCAATACTGACCGCCCTTGTGGGTCGTATCCTTGTAGTGGTATGGCTTGGCTGATGTCATTTTTCAGGGTGTCAAATTCTTTTTGTGTCTCTTCCGTCCATGGGAATACTGTTTTGTCCCTTATGAGTTGCCTTAGGTGGTGCGTCTTGGTGGCGAAGTGTTGTACAAATTTGATGTAGTATTCCGCCATTCCTAGGAAGGATCTTACTTCTTTGCTGGTTGGGGCTAGGGCGGCGCAAATTGCTTTCACGTTTGCTCGGTTGGGCGTGATGCTGTGTTCTTCTATCTCGTGCCCCAAGTATGTGACCGACGTCATTCCGAGTCGGCACTTCTCCCATTCCACTGTTAGGCCATTGCTCTCTAGGATTCGCAGCACCATGTCCAGCTTCCTGTCGATATCCTTCAGGGACTTTCCCATTACCGAGATATCATCCTGGAAGTACTGCACTCCCTCGATGTTTTTAAATAGGCGGTGCATCAGTTTCTGAAAAACTGCCGCTGCAGAAGCTAGACCAAAGGGCATGCAGCAGAATTGGTCGCTCCAAAGGCTGTTATAAATGATGTCAGTTTCCGGCTAGCTGGGTGTAGGGCTTTCTGATGATAGGCGGAAGTGAGGTCAATGGTGGAGAACCACTTTACCCCTTTCGTCTTGGCCAACATTTCTTCGATGCACAGCAGCGGGAATTTCTCCACGATTATGCATTTGTTCAGTTCTCCAAGGTCTACACTGACACAAACCTTGCCATTAGGTTTCATTGCCACCACCAGGGGCGCCAGCCACTCGGAGCTATTTATGGCTTGATGATTCCGTTCTGCTCCATTCTGTGCAGTTCCTGCTGTACTGCTTCTCTCACGGCTATGGGTACGTTCCTTACTTTGTGGGATATAGGCATGGAGTTCTCCTTGAGGTCTATCCGATGTGTGAATTTTTCCAACTTGCCCACCTTCCCACCGAATACTTTCGGAAACTTGCTCTTCATCTTCTCGAAGTCCGGCCATCGCTCTGGGGCTTTCATTAGCACTTGCGTGTCTCCTCCAGGATGCAATTTTATTCCTAGGTCACCTTGGTCCATCTATCCTAGGACCGGTGGTCCTTTCTATGCTACGTACAATTTGCACTCTGCTCTCCGCCCTTTAAACTCGAAGGTTAGGACTCTGTACCCGACCATCGGGATGGGTTCACCAGTGTACGAGACCGGTCTTATGTTGGATGGTTCTAGTCGTGGGCCTAGGCTGGGTCTGAATTTCTCATTCCACACTGTCCTTTGGACAATGGTATACGGGGATCCTGAGTCCACTACGATTTTGATATTCACTCCTCCTATCACCATGTCACACTGCGGCTTGCGGGAGCGCCTGCAGTCAATGCCCAGTACTTGTCCTTCTACGCATAGCACGTTGTCTTCTTCGTCCGGTTCTTCTTCTTCCTCCTGCTGATCCTGCGCCACATACTTCACCGTGGGTCTTCTCATTTTGCGGCGGCATACCCTTTCGTAGTGACCCACTATGCCACAGAACATGCATTTTGCCCTGAATGCCGGACATCGTTTGTCATGGGCCGCATAGGACTGGCTTCCACACCGTTAGCACGTGGACGTGCTTTCTTTGTTCTGCTTCCTCTGCTGTCCGTTAGTCAGTCAGATACACTTTATTCGATTTGTTAAAAATCATAAAAGGCATAAAACAATTATAAACAGAAATAAAAACACATATTTCATAGATTTACAAACTCCATGCGAGGGCATTTAAGCAAAACGCGATACAAAGAGCCAGTTTATATACAATCTGGATAAAACAATTAATTGGGAGATATAAATCCACTAGAAGACACTTGTTTGGTCCTTTACCTTCTGCCTTCATGGCTTTGCACCTTCCTGGTGGTTCCTCATCATCTACTTTGTTCACCATGGGCCTCAGGGCAGGTTCTCCCTTTGCTCCGTCAGCGCACCATTTTGACAGTTCTTCTTCTTTTCACCATGGCTATCACCTCCTTGAGGGTGGCGTCTCCATTCACCCACAATTTGTCTTGTATGGTCTTATTGGTGGTGTGCATGACTATCTGGTCTTTTATGAATTCATCATGCAAAACGCCAAATTTACATGTTATCGCCAACTTCCTCAGCCGGGCAACATAGTCGTCAATGGATTCACCAGCTTCTTGTTTCCTCTGCTGGAAATTTTATCGGTCAATAGAAGTGCACACCGCTGGACGATAGTGGTTGTTCAAATCTTCTATCGCATGTCTGAATACGTCGTCATCTGCATTCGGTCTGGGCGTGGGCACAAGATTCTGAAATACCCTTATCCCTTCCAGGCCTAGGTTGTGCAGGAGTATCCTCCTCTTCCTTATACTGGGGAAGGCCTCTCCGTTCTCGTCTTCCAGGGCTTCTATGTAGTTCATGAAGTACTCTCCCCAGTCCTCCCACTTCATCAGAAGCTCTCCCGGTTTGGGCAAGAACGGGATCGGCGTTGTAAGTGAAGAGGCCTGCGCACTCATTTCGGCGCGTCTTTCTGGTTCCACCCCTGGACCCTTCGGGCTGCCGGGCACGCTTGCGCCCTCACTGTGCGCTTGGTTAGCATGGGGTCCCTCTGCGCCCCCTTCTCTGCTCCTCGCTGACTCTGCCAGGGCCTCAATAGGTTGTGGGTGCTTCACCTTGGTTGGCCGCAGCTCGGTGTCGCTTCTTCAGTCTCTTTGTCCCTTGTGTCCTGGATCACTGTGGGGTCAATACAAGACTGCCCTCACTTGTTGCCTGCTTCCCCTTGTACCTGGTGCAATTCTGTTCCTTCTGCTGTTCTCTCTATTTGGCCCCTTGCTTCTACCACGCTCTCCTGCTATACAGTGTGTGGTTTCTCCTTGCCTCTCCTGTAGCTCTTCTTGGTGGCCCACTGGTCTATGTGTGTTCCCCTCTTTTCCTGTGCTGGGTACTTCTTTCGTGTCCTTAGCTCGTTTTTTTTTTTTTTACTTTGGGCTCCCAGCCTCTTCACCACTGTAATGAAGCTAATTGCACTGCAGGAATCACTTGTGAGACAGTAGGAGGGAGTACATATGTTTTATTTAAGCTTATCCACTTAGCAGGAGAGCGCTGGGCGTCCGGTGCTTTCCGACAATCTCCTATCAGTCGCGCATGAGACTGAGCCCCAAAATGGCCGCCACGCAGGCTACGTCATGACATAGCGTCAGTAGGCTAGAACGCGACTCTATAAAGTGTTGTAATATTCACTTGAAACATGAGCAAACATCAGGGGTTACCGGATCAGCATAAACCCTCGGGTGTTGCCAAACCAACTTGCTACTATCTCCTCTTTCGCTGGGGCATTAAACCTACAACCAGGGGCTGACTGAGTAACCAACCCCGATGACTTCCACAGAGCTACAGCAGTGAGCTTGACTGTTACACGCAATTTTCTTCAGTGCTTCTCCTGGGCAGCAAATCATACAATTATTCTTACAATGATTCTGTTAATAGAATAAAAGGAATGACGCTGAGCATGCCATGTGTATGAGAAATCTTTAGTGCTGGCGCAAACATACATATACCAGGGCTGAAATGAAAGTCTTGGCACTTTGAGGATAGCTAAGCTATGCAGCCTGTTTAGCGAGCTTTCAGGCTGACCATGTGTTTCCCCTCGCTGGAGCAACAGCTGTGAGCCCAATGGAGACGCTCCATCACTTTCGATCTCAGTTCCACAACACATCACCAGCTTTGCTGTTTTGCAATATAAGTAAATGTACCCCTCTTCCTAGTACTGGGTGGCTGCTTATGCCCCTGAATGAGGATATGAGGAGACTGACTGGTACTTTAGTGAGGGGCAGAAGCTTCTTTACATGTACCCCACACAGAAGAGTTGAAGGATTTTGTCCAGGTGTGACATGCTCAGCCTTTGCTAACTGGAGGCCCTTCTCTTTCCCATGAGTTAGTGTTCTGAGGAGGTCGAGTGCAGTGTCAAATGTGTATTCAACACAAGACAGTGGTGACCTGCACAGGGAAAGGCCTATCCAGCATTGCTTTAAACCTTGGGCTTTCTCCTTGGTGGCTCATAACAGTTTTACCCTTGCATGGTTTCTGTTTGCAGCATATATGAAGCCTAAACACCAGTAACTGTGTTAAAATACTGATCTTGGCCGACCCACTGGCTGCATTCAATGCCACCGCCCTCCCCTCCACCTTGGTGGTAAAGTTCAGTCAAGGATCTGGATACTATATCTTAAAAGGGTGTATTGTTAGGTCTTGCCTAAATGTAACTATCGCTGTCTTACTAGACTTTTAAAAAATAAATAAAAGTGAATGCTTATACACATACATGAGTTTTGGGTCAGCCCTCTTCATCCATTGGTATCAGCAACTATCATTCACATTTGCTTCTACCCATCACTGCATACAGAATGGCTCTTGCGCTGCTGCACTGTGAAGTGCTCTTCAATGCCATGACTGGTTGGACAATATTTATTACCAATGTTTGTCCTGATTTTTTGTAATCCTTGGTATTTACTTTATGTCTTCAGATTACAGAAATTCAAAGGCAACAGTACATTTTTTTGCAAATAACAATATTAATAATTTTTGCAAATAATATTTTTGATGTGCATTAAAACTGAACATAGGTATAGCAGTTCTAACTACACATGCCTATTAGGAATCAGCTGTAATGTTTCAATTAAAATTACAAGCGAGAGTACTGGGCTCAAAAATGCAGCACTGAGGTCTCTCCTGATAACAGGTGAGTAAATCAGAATTCATAGTTAGCCTGATTTTAGAGGAATATTTGTAAGTTTAAAAAATCGACACTTAGAAACGTATCCAGCAAAAAGCAGGCAATGATATCCTATGGAAGGAAATTCAAATTACTGGTAAGTACGGTTAGAATTACTTTTCAGGATCAGTACTGGGCTCAAAGATGCAGCACTGAGGTCTCTCCTGATAACAGGTGAGTAAATCGGAATTCATAGTTCGGCTGATTTTAGAGGAGTATTTTAAAGTTCCGAAACTCGACACTTGGAAGAGTTTCCAAATTAAACCAGTCAATGTTAGCCTATGGAAGGAAATTCGAGTTACTGATAAGTACGGTTAGAATTACTTTTCAGGATCAGTACTGGGCTCAAAGATGCAGCACTGAGGTCTCTCATGATAACAGGTGAGTAAATGGGAATTCGTAGTTCGCTTGATTTTAGAGGGATATTTTATAGTTCCAAAAATCGACAGAAACTTTTTCAGCAAAAAGCAGGCAATGAAGTTGAAGTTGAAGTTGAAATGATTTGTAAAGCGCTCGGCCACCAAGCGGTTTCTTGGCGCTATGGGCTGACAAAACGGGGGGGAGCACCGGGAAGTTACAGCAATGGGTAGGCTTGAGTGAAGAGATGAGTTTTTAGGGCTTTACAAAAGTCTAGATAGACCGTCATGGACCTGATAAAATGAGGAAGGATGTTCCAAAAGCGAGGGGCAGGGATGGAGAACCTCATGCCACCCAGCTTAGACCTCCGAAAGCGAGGGACATTCAGAAGAGCCTGAGTAGAGGAACGAAGGGTGCGGCTTGGAAGGTAGGGGGAAATCATGGAGTTAATGAAAACTGGGGCCGAGCCAGCAAGAGCCATGATAATTAGGCAACCCATCTTAAATAGGGATCTCTGCAGGATGGGAAGCCAATGAAGAGACTTAAGCAGGGGAGTGGTGCAATGAAACTTGGGAAGCCGGTAAATGAGGCGTGCGGCTTGGTTCTCTATTGATTGTAGGCGCCGAAGTTCATAGGCCGGGATGCCTACGTACAGACCATTTCCATAATCCAAGCGAGAAGTGATCATGGCCAGGATGATGAGGTTAAGGGCATCACGTGAAAAGAAGTGGGAGATCTTTCGTATGACTCTGAGGGACAGGAAACAGGTTGAAACGACAGAGCTGATCTGGGGACGCATGGAAAGGTCTTGACTGATTTTAATGCCCGGGGCTTTAACAGAAGCACACGGCGCCGGTGGGGGACCAAGGGCAAGTGGCTAGAAGGCGGGGGTCCAAGGCCTAGAGGAGCCGCAAGTTAGGACCAGCTCCGTCTTGTCAGGATTAAGTTTTAGATGGTTATAGTTCATCCAGTCATAGATAAAGACAAGAGTGGTCTGAAATTTGGGAATAGAGTCAGGAGAAGAGGAAAGATTAAAGACAAGCTGGAGGTCATCGGCGTAGTTGAAGACGGAGACCTCCATGTTTTGCAAAGAGACTATGAGGGGATAGATATAAAGATTAAAAAGAAGGGGAGAGAGAGAAGAGCCCTGGGGAAACCCACAGGAAACCGGACAAGTGGGGGCAATAAAGCCTTCCAATTGGACCGCCTGCGTCCGGCCCTGAAGGAAAGAGGCGAGCCAGGCCAGTGCACTCCCCCGGATGCCCGCTGCTCCAACACGGTCGAGAAGAATGGAATGGTCGACCGTGTCGAAAGCAGCGGACAAATCGAGGAGGACCAAGGCCTGGGGAGCATTGGTGTCGGCACTTCTCCTGAGCTCATCTAGGATGGAAAGGACCACAGATTCCGTCGAGTGGGCAGGACGAAAGCCGGCTTGGTGGGAGGCCAGAAGGTGGTTGTCCTCGATGAAAGCATGACTCTCAAGGGCCTTACCCAAGAAAGGGAGCAAGGAGATAGGCCTGAAGTTAGCCAGAAGAGTGGGTTCAGCCCCTGGTTTTTTAAAATGGGGATGACTGTGGCTGATTTAAGGGAAGCTGGAACCATTTCCTGGATGATAGAAGTATTGAGAAGGGTTATGGGAGGGTCGGGACAGCTGGAGAACACTTCCCTCAGAATGTGAGCAGTCGGAGGGGGAGCCTGACATAACCTTCTTTAGCAGAGTAAGAAAGGCCTCTTTGGAGATCAGGGGGAGTTGATCAAGAAAGATAGACGTAGGAGGCAGAGAGGGAAAATAGAAGGAGAGGGATGGCAGGGGGATATTGCGCTTGATGGTGGCAATCTTCTCAATGAAATAGCCATTGAGGGAATTGCAGAGAGATTGAGAGGGAGCAGGTTTAGAATTGACTCTATCGGACGCAGCTAGGTTGTGTTCAATGGAGAAGATCTCCTTGGGCTTGTTTGCCGCAAGTAGAATCTTCAGGGAGAAATATTCAGTTTTGGCTGACAAAATGGCTTTTTTGTAGTCACGAAGAAGGGCCGAGTATTGAGCCTTCAGAATAGGGCAGTAACTGCGCCTCCAGCGCCGTTCAGCCTGTCTAAGTGCCAATTCGAGGACTTTTAGGTCATTGGTGAACCATATATTGGCCTCATGAGCCGGCACATCCTAACCAGTTTAAGGGGAGCAACAGAATCACAGGAGGCGGAGAGCCAGCTTTTGATGGTGGCCACCTGGAGGTCAAGAGGAACATTGACCATGCAGGGGGGCGAGGCTGCCAGGGAAGAACTGAGTGCTTCGAGGTCTACATGATTCCAATTCCGAGCCCAAACGTTCTTGGACGGGGGGGCTTGTTGGTAGCCCCAAGGTCAAGGGAGAAAGAAAGCAAGGAATGATCGGACCATGAACAAGGGAGAACTGAGGGGGAAAGAATAAGTAAATTTGGCTGACCAGATCTGGTCCAGAATGTGACCATGCGTATGAGTGGGGAGATGGATGTGAGAGGTAAAGTTAAGGCATTGAAGAGTTTCAGAGAAGTCTTTAGAAGTCTGATCCTTCCTAGGATCACCGGGCCAATAATTCAATTCGCCCAAAAGCAGGACGGAGGAGTTGTTGACCACCAGAGTGGCCAATAGTTCCTGTAGAGCTGGGATAAAGTGAGACATGGCTTGGGGTGGACAATAAAAGAGCGCGCAGGTGAAGGGAGCCGCAAGGTTAACAGAGCTGACAACTAGGAAATCAACTGCCGTAATGGAAGGGTAAGAGAGGAGCTGAAACTGAAGATTGGAGCAGGCAATCGCGGCCACTCCCCCTCCGGCCTTCCCGTCGGGGCGGACGACTCGGAGAGCATAATAAGAGTCGGGGAGTGCCACTAAGACATCAGGCAGTGAGTCTGAGGAAAACATGTCTCAGTGATTAACAAGAGGTCGGGTTTGACAGTTTCAGAAAATTAAACAGTTCCAATTGGTGCTTAACCGCTGAGCTGGTGTTAAGGAGGTCAGCTGTGGCCACGGCAGGAGGACAGAAGGGAGACTGAAAGGGCAGCCCGGGGAGAGCAGTGGGCAACAGGGAAGGCTGGGGTTTAGGGAGGGGGGAAGAAAAGGAAGTGTAGGCGGGCGCTGATATACCAAGCTTCCCAATGTGTTCCAGAGTAGGAACACTGAGGGGCCAATCGCCCTGATAAGCAAGGAGCTGAGAAGAGGAGTAAATCAGAAAAAGGGCATGGTGCTGATTCCGGGTCCCGGTCAGCCACGGACGGGCGCAGACGGGCTTGCCTTTGGCACGCCCGCTGCGCGCGTCCGCTGCGCGGCCGGGAAGAAGAGGTCATGATATGCTGGCAGGAGGTAGGAGTGGGCGTGCAACTGCACCGGCAACTCCAGTCTACCCTCAATATGGCCGATGTTCTCGCCGTTCCCCGCTACAGCGCCTGATCGGCTGAGCGGAAGGAGCGGACTGTGCTGAGGAAGGGAGGGTAGTGAGGAGGAAACTGTCCAAGTGATAGGTTTTAAAAAAGAACCACAAGTGAATATTGAATTTTAAAAAGGAGGCAATCAGTGCTCCCGGCTTCCGCCTCAGGAGTTTAGAGAGATGATGTAAATATGCGCGCGACGCAATGATATCCTATAGAAGGAATTTCAAGCTACGGGTAAGTACGTTTAGGATTACTTTCCAGGATCAGTACTGGGCTCAAAAATGCAGCACTGAGGTCTCTCTGGATAACAGGTGAGTAAATCGGTATTCGTAGTTCGGCTGATTTTAGAGGAATATTTTAAAGTTCCAAACCTCCACACTTAGAAGAATTTTCAAATGAAACCAGTCAATGTTAGCCTATGGAAGTAAATTCAAGTTACTGGTAAGTACGGTTAGAATTACTTTTCAGGATCAGTACTGGGCTCAAAGATGCAGCACTGAGGTCTCGCCTGATAACAGGTGAGTAAATCGGAATTCGGAGTTCGCCTGATTTTAGAGGGATATTTGTAAGTTTCAAAAACCGACAGAAACTTTTTCAGCAATAAGCAGGCAATGATATCCTATGGAAGGAAGTTCAAGTTACTGGTAAATACGGTTAGAATTACTTTTCAGGATCTGTACTGGGCTCAAAGATGCAGCACTGAGGTCTCTCCTGATAACAGGTGAGTAAATTGGAATTCGTAGTTCGGCTGATTTTAGAGGAATATTTTAAAGTTCCAAAACTCCACACTTGGAAGAATTTCCAAGTGAAACCAGTCAATGTTAGCCTATGGAAGGAAATTCAGTTACTGGTAAGTACAATTAGAATTACTTTTCAGGATCAGTACTGGGCTCAAAGATGCAGCACTGAGGTGTCTCCGGATAACAGGTGAGTAAATCGGAATTCGTAGTTCACCTGATTTTAGAATGATATTTGTAAGTTTCAAAAATCGACTTCAACTTTTTCAGCAAAAAGCAGGCAATGATATCCAATGGAACAAAATTCAGGATACTGGTAAGTACGGTTAGAATTACTTTTCAGGATCAGTACTGGGCTCAAAGATGCAGCACTGAGGTCTCTCCTGATAACAGGTAAGTAAATCAGAATTCGTAGTTCGGCTGATTTTAGATGAATATTTTAAAGTTCCAAAACTCCACACTTAGAAGAATTTCCAAATGAAACCAGTCCATGTTAGCCTATGGAAGAAAAGCTAGTTATCCGCTTTTAGGTAACTACTCGACTAGCAGGGTTAAGGTTCCGGGCATAGACTCAGGGGTCTCTCAGGGTCAGGTTGGTACAGTTGGTACACCCTAAGCGGCACAGGGGCAGCCGGGTGCAGAGGTACTTAGGCCCAATGTTATCCAAAGAGAGGCATGGGGCCTTTGGTTGGTGGCTGCTGGCTAGAAGGCAACGCAGCTGTGAGAGCTGGGCTCCTGGTCACTTGCTCAAGGCAAATGGGAAAGTAGGATAGGACAAAGGTTGCACTGCCAGGGGCACTCGGGCAGCTGGGTGCAGGGTGCTTTTGAGTCATTGGGTGCTCAATGTTATTCATTGGGGATCTTTAAAATGGAACAAAGGCTGCAGGCTCGGGGATGGTGGATCTTCTGGAGCGACGAACACTTCGAGGGGTAAGTTGGGATCTTGGAGGATAGGTAGGCACCCTGGAGTTGGGTACAGGAGGCGCCAGGTGCAGGGTTATCTTTGGACTTCTGGAAATCTAACCATCTGCTGGTAGTGGTTGGAAGGGTCCCTGGTTCTGAGTCTTCAGGCGTCGTCTGCGTTGTCGAGGAGGGTCCTTGGGCACTGGATTCCAGGTCAGAATCGCTGGGGGGACGTCCTCAGGGTCGGGTGCAGAGTGGGCTGGATTTGTGGTTCTTGGCTGGCACCAGGGGTGTTGCTGTTTGAGCAGAGCCACTGCTAGTGGGAGTCCCAGTCTCTAAGACTGTCGAGGCAGGCAGGTCCTCTGGGGTTCTTGAGGTTTCTGTTCACAGGAGTCGCCGGGATTTAGCAGGAGCAGGTTCAAGGATCCACATGCCTGTAGGGCTGGGGCCAAGTTAGTTGGTGTTGTCCTCTTGTTAGCAGCTGCACGGCAGGCCTTCTTTTTCTTGGGCTTCTTTCTTGTTTTGAAATCATGATCCGAGGAAGGATGCTTCAGCACGCCCCTAAATAGTAAACTTAGGTGCGTTGCAGGTAGGGGAAGGGCAGGGACCAATAGGTCCCTGTCCTAGGGTGGGTACTATCCTGCTCCTCTCCTGTGGTAGGGGGCAGGAGCCTATCTCTGATTGGGCAGGGCTCCACATCATCAAGATGGCCGGAGCCCAGAGTTGAACTTCACCTCGCCTCTCCCACCTGAGGGATGGAGATGGGACAGGCTGGCACACCTCCTTTCTTCATGTAGGATTTCCCACCAGTCTTCCCGCCAGAGTGGGGTCAGAACCAGTGGGAGCCAGTTGCTGAGTACAGCAAGTGCCCTGGTGAAGCTCACAAAGGCGGCATGCCTTTGAAGCTTCCCCCTGCCCATCCTGGGGGAGGAGACCTAGCACCTCGCCCAGGATGTGCACTGTTGCAGGCCCAGGAGAGCGGGGGGCTCTCCACCCAGGAATCCAGCAACATGTCTGCTGTGTGGAAGCCTAGGCAGCCTCTCAGACAAGACGTGGATTGTAGGTTAGGTTTCAGGGGGCATCTCTAAGATGTCGTCTGTAGTGCATTTCACATTAAATCCCCCACTGGCATCAGTGTGGGTTTAATGTGCTGAGAAGTTTGATATCAAACTTGTCAGTCTTCAGTGAATCCATTATGGTGCTGTGGAGTTCGTAATGACATCCTGCCAGCACCATGTACTCCTAATGGCATCACTACACTTACAGTGCCCAGGGTGGCCCTGGGTACTGTAGGGGCACATGACTAATGCACCTATGCCCACACCACTGGCATAGGGCATCCAGTTAGAGGGGTGACTGATGCATGCCACAGCAGTGGGTTTGTGGGCATGGCACACAGGGATGTGTGCCATGTCGAATCTTTCTTTAGTTCTGTACCAGGACACTCAGTCTGCAAAGGCAGTGTGTGGGTGTCAGGGTGCAGGGCTCCCAAGGGTGGAACAATAAGTGCTGCAGTTGTTAGGGGTCTTCGCTGGTCACAATGCCCTGGGTACCTAGGGTACTATTTACCAGGGGCTGACATGCGGCCAGAGATGCCAATTGAGTTTCAGCTTCAATACAGTTTTAGGGAAGGAACACAGGCCCTGTGCACCTGATTGGCAGGAGCCAAGGGCACACTTAGTCAAAGCACATCAGCAATTCAGCAAAAAGTGGGGGCATACCATGCAAGAAAGTTGGCACTTTCTCACAGATGGGGCCTGAGGTGATGTGTGCAAACACTCCCTGTGGCGGGTTTTAAGCTGGGAAAATAATTCCCCTTCAATCCTGAGGGACCCTGGGGGCCAACTAGTCCACCAGGTGCTTCCAGTAAGCGCCACTGCGCTGTGTTTTAGAGAGGTGGCCCAGGCCGTGCCCCTTTTTACACCTCTCTGCAACGCAGCTCTGTGGCGCTTACTGGAGGTACCTAGTGGTCTACTTGGACCCTGGGGACACTCAGAATTCAAGGGGACTTAATCTCCCAAACTAAAACGGACACAGTGCGCTTTTACACAGTGGTGAAGAAAGGGGATGTGCCTGAGGTGACGTGTGCAAACATGCCCTGTGGCACATTTTAAGATGAAGAAATAATTCCCCTTCAATCCTGAGGGCCCCGGATATCCAACTTGTCCACCAGGTGCTTCCAGTAAGCACCACTGTGCTGCGTTGCAGAGAAGTGATCCAGGCCGTGCCACTTTTTACACCTCTCTGTGGCGCTAACTGGAGATACCTGGTGGGCTAGTTGGACCCAAGGGACACTCAGGATTCAAGGGGCCTTTATCCCCCAAATTAAAACGGCCATGGGGTGGGTTTGCACACGTCAGCTCTGCCCCCTCCCTTCACCAGTGTGCAAACGCGCCCTGTGACGCGTTTTAAGAGGTAGTTTTAATCCCCTTCGCTATTATGTACTAAGGGCTTACAGAGGAGGTCATTCTAATCACAGGGGTATCCCTAGTGTATGTAGGTGTTTTAACTGTATTCTAAGTGTCTTTTAGCATAGCACTGGCTCTAGGACTGATTGGTCACAGTCAGTTACCACCAGTACCCATCTGAATTTTTTTCTTAAATTGCACCAAAACCCAAACACTTATAAATTCACCCAGGCACTCTCCTTGCAGTACTCTAATCATTCAGTCACTACCTAAGTACTCATGCACTGAGCCAGGCCTTAGCACATGGACTGCTTCAAACTCATATCCACTATGCATGCAGTCCTCTAACCACCTACACACTTGTCTTTCACACCTTCAATTCCCCAGTCAGTATCCATACACTCGAGCAAACACCCTGTCACTTCCCTTGCACTCCTCCAGTGACCCATTCAGCACCATGTACTAATCCATTCACTGCGCCAAAACCCAAACTCTTATAAAATTCACCCAGGCACTCTCCTTGCAGTACTCTAATTATTCAGTCAGTACCCAAGTACTCATCCAGTGACCCAGGCCTTAGCATATGGACTGCTTCAACCCCCTATCCACTATGCATGCAGTCTTTTAACCACCTTCACACTGGTCTTTCACACTTTCAATTCTCCAGTCAGTATACATACACTTCCAGCTAACACCCTGTCACTCCCCTTGCACTCCTGTAGTGACCCATTCAGCACCATTGACTAATCAATTCACTGCGCTAAAACCCAACCACTTATAAATTCACCCATGAACTCTCCTTGCAGTACTCTATTCATTCAGTCAGTACCCAAGTACTCATGAACTGAGCCAGGTCTTAGCACATGGACTGCTTCAAACACATATTCACTATGCATGTAGTCCTCTAACCACCTACACACTTGTCTTTCACACCTTCAATTCCCCAATCAATATCCATACATTTCCAGGAAACACACTGTCAGTCAGTCAGTCAAATTCACTTTATTCGGTTTATTTAAACCATAAAAGTATTCTATAAAAATACAAAAAAAATTACAAAAAATATTAAATAAACCTAATCATCACGATTTATCCAAAATGACATAATTAAATTATTAATATACAGAATAAAAAGGGGAAAATTTGATACAAGTCCTGACACTAGATGCACATTATTAGCAGCACTTCCTTTCTTCTTAATCCTGACAGCCGCGGTTAAAAAACTAGCTATATAAAAAATTTCCCATATATTATTCAACATTTGTAAATAAATAAAAGCCGGTTTTGCATGAGTAAAACCTTTGCCTTTTAAAATTATAAAACGATTACGGATTTGCAAAAAATATTCACAAAATAAAACAAAATGCACAGAATCCTGAGCAGAGAAATTGTCACAGGTACATACATCTACGTCCTCCAGCTTTTTCCATCTCTTTGGCTCAGCAAAAAGCAAATGCAGTTGTTTTAACCTAAATCGAACCAATAGGAAGCGATGGTGCTGTTTAGGCACAATGGTTAGGTATGGCTCAATCGTTAATGATGTACATATCAGCTGATGAGCCCAAACAGACGGTTTGCTTAACTCATTCTGCTCTCTATCACTTTGAGAAACCTGAACATACATATTTTTAACCCACAATTTGTCTGCTTTTAACAATTTCTCCGGGGAACGAAAGAGAAACACACTGTCACTCCTCTTGCACTCCTCTAGTGACCCATTCAGCTGCATGTACGAATCTATTCACTGCGCCACAAGCCAAAAATGTATAAATTCACCCAGGCACTTTCCTTGCAGTACTCTAATCATTCAGACAATACCCAAGTACTCATGCACTGAGCCAGGCCTTAGCACTTGGACTGCTTCAAACCCCTATCCACTATGCATGCAGTCTCCTAACTAACCAACACACACATAGTTCTGCACTTATACATTCAACAAAAAAAACAATATTTCAGTTTCAATATTTTAAAAAACATTTTTATTTCCATTTATATTAAAAATATATAATGTAATTTAAAAAATAAAATATGTGACAATAAACAGTTAAAAAACTGTAGAAAATCAGTATAAAAAATAGATATAACTATTTTTTCATTTAAAAATTATCATTTAAAAAAACTTCGAAATTCACTGAAAAAGCCATAGCTTTCAGACATGTTATAGTTAGGAATTAGCATTTAAAAAACCTTAGAAATTCACTGAAAAAAACATAGGTTTCAGGGCTGTTATAGTTAGCTGGACATTTCACTCGTACAAAACCATTAAAATTCCTCCCTTATGGTTAGTTCTGCTAACTATAACTCGCGCGCCCACAATCCACTGCTGATGATGTCACATATTACATCATTCATGACATGGTCAGTGACATCACTGATGACATCTCAAATGACAACACTGATGACATTACTGATTGCTGCTTTAATTTAAGCAGACGCGTTTCAACGGAGACGCCTTTGTCAATGTTCCTCAAATAAATGCAACTTGTAGCTCACAAAATAAGTCTAATTTTAAAATACCAATCTCATTTTGATTAGCTGCCTAAGACAGTGAACAGTGACAAAGGACTGCGAGTTCTCATTGTGAATGTTCTTTTTGATATCCGCCATGTTGGCATAATGTTCATTCCTCATATTTTGAATGGCAACCTAAGTATTTCTCCTCCATGAATTAAATTGCAGGCTTCATGCCACTTTACTCCATCAACTCCTCCTAATGCAGAGAAATACTTCAGGCATCTTGATGTAAGTGGCTTTCACAATGTTACATTGGCATTGTTCTGTCACTTTCTATTGCGTGCATTCACACAACCCCTCACTTGACCCAACTTAAAATTCATACCTGCAGGGGCTCGTTTAAATAACAAAGTATCCTTGAGTTCAATAACTCAGCCACAGGCGCAGACTTCATTTCAATGTAGTGGTTCCTCATAACACACACTGCTCAAATCCCACCAAAGGTGTCGAACTCTCAGCGGGTGCCTGAGTATGAACCTTATTCGAATTTATGGTTCAAATTAATTACCAGCTTGCTGGCGTGCCACCTCCCACTGGTTTCGACAGGAGTGTCTTGGGTATATATATATATATATATACAAAGACCGTCAGGTTGAAAAACCTTATTGTTTCCTTCATCCTGAGTGCAGCTTTTCCTTCATGTTCTCATGACCTGAGGATCTTTTGAATATATATATGTAGTTTTGTTTTGACTTACACTGGGTGCTCCCTTGTGTCTGGACAAAGCTATACCTCTCTGAAGAGCTCTAATTAGAGTGGAACACTGTGTCAGGGGTTGCTTTTACTCATTTCAGGTTGGTTGAGTTGGCATTTTACCAATTCAAAGCTGTAATACTGTGCCTGGAGTGATGAATGGCTTTTGTCATTTTACAGCTCGGCAAGGACAGCACTGTGCTAGTCCTATGCTTAAAGACTTTGCTGTAGAAATGGCAAAAGACTTTGTCCTTTACTATATCGGCGTGAATGGCACTGTGCTAATCCTATGTTTAAAGACTTTGATAGAAAAACAGACATTTGAGATGAGCAGATCTAGAGTGTCGCTGGTGTTGAGAGTGATCTAACAGGAGCCGCTTTCCACCTAAACTTGAGAACTACCCAGAGTTCTCTCCTTCTTATTTGCTTAATTTATGCATCACTCTATGCATGGAAGGTTTTTTTTTTAACTTATACTGGATGCTCCCTTGTGTCTGGACAAAGCTATACCTCTCTGAAGAGCTCTGATTAGAGTGAAACACTGTGTCAGGGGTTGCTTTTACTCATTTCAGGTTTGCTTGATTTGGTATTTTACCAATTCAAAGCTGTAATACTGTGCCTGGAGTGATAAATGGCTTTTGTCATTTTACAGCTCGACAGGGACAGCACTGTGCTAGTCCTATGCTTAAAGACATTGCTGTAGAAATGGCAAAAGACTTTGCCCTTTTCTATCTCTGCGTTGATGGCACTGTGCTAATCCTATGCTTAAAGACTTTGATAGAAAAACAGACATTTGAGGTGAGCAGTTCTAGAGTGTCGCTGGTGTTGAGAGTGCTCT
The DNA here is from genome assembly GCF_964263255.1 of Lissotriton vulgaris. Taxonomy (NCBI): domain Eukaryota; kingdom Metazoa; phylum Chordata; class Amphibia; order Caudata; family Salamandridae; genus Lissotriton; species Lissotriton vulgaris. The sequence continues at coordinate 180,131,511 of NC_141695.1, read as the reverse complement.
AACAGGAGCTGCTTTCCACCTAAACTTGAGAACTACCTAGAGTTCTCTGCTTCTTTTTTGCTTCATTTTTGCTTCACTCCATGCCTGAAAGGGTTTTGTTTTGACTTATACTGGGTGCTCCCTTGTGTCTGGACAAAGCTATACTTCTCTGAAGAGCTCTAATTAGAGCGAAACACTGTGTCAGGGGTTGCTTTTACTCATTTCAGGTTGGCTTGAGTTGATATTTTACCAATTCAAAGCTGTAATACTGTGCCTGGAGTGATAAATGGCTTTTGTCATTTTACAGCTCGGCTAGGATAGCACTGTGCTATTCCAATGCTTAAAGACTTTGCTGTAGAGTTGGCAAAAGACTTTGTCCTTTTCTATCTCGGCGTGGATGGCACTGTGCTAATCCTATGCTTAAAGACTTTGATAGAAAAACAGACATTTGAGGTGAGCAGATCTAGAGTGACGCAGGTGTTGAGAGTGTTCTAACAGGAGCTGCTTTCCACCTAAACTTGAGAACTAGCCAGAGTTCTCGCCTTCTTTTTTTGCATAATTTATGCGTCACTCTATGCCTGAAAGGGTTTTATTTTGACATCTTCTATACTAATATAATAAAGAGAGAGCCCAAACCTTTGAGGCGGGTAATCTCAGGAACCACAACACCAATCACAACACCCAATACAGCGTTGGAAAGGGCAGTTGCAGCAGAAGGACATAGGCTATGCAGACGCCAACCATATACATTTAAAAGGTTAAAGAACCGTGCCTGCAAAGTAGTCCCGTGTGGGCATGTCTGCGTTGTGCTGTGGGCGTGTGCTGGTGGCGTGATAAACTCTGGGGGCATGTGGTACATTCCGCCCTTCATGCCATGTCTCATATCGTGTGCTGTGGGTGTGTGCTGGGGGCGTGGGCGTGTGCGGGGCGCGAGATTACGGAAAAAAAAGTGAGCGTTGTGCCCAATATTTCATTCTTTTTTCTTACCAGGTTCTGTACATTCCAGCTCCGGGTGTCCTTGCCCCGCGCTCCCAGTGACGTGCAACTGCTTTACTGTACGTAGGTCAGTCATGACGCTATTCCCAAGGCCCGGAAGGAGTGCAAACAGGGGCCATTGTGCAGGAAATGTAATCTCGCTTCCGGTGACGCCTGAAGCGCACACTGGAGATTTTCCACTTCTGTTGCGCACAGTCTTCGCGCCACGCACATCCAGACACAAGGCCCGCCTCCACGGAAATAGCAAGAAAGGGACTATCCCTCCCCCGGGAATATGTGATGATATTCCGCAAACCAACATCCCGCATACCATTACTCCGCAATTTTTGTAACGCAGGACTATTACTCCGCAAAGACATCATTTCTAAAACTTTTACAACGCATATGACTTTATCACGCATGCCATTATAACACAAATGCATGTGTGGTAAAGTCATATACTTTGTAAAAGTACATTATTAAAACATAAAATGTATGTTTGTATATATGTGTATTTATATATATATATTTATATATCCAAAATTTACCGTCTTTAATCGTTCAATGACAGAGAGTCGAGGCCCAGGTCAGCTTTGTTCAAGTGCTTTTATTCGGCAACAACAACACCCAACGCGTTTCGCAGCCTTCGCCGCTTTCTCACGAGTGAATGGTTGTGTTAGTTCAATAAAGTTATATACAATAACAAAAACTTAGTCATGTGACTCATTTTGTGAAACATTCGAAAGTGAAAACATACTCTCTCAATTATAACTCTCTTTTTGCATTTGTGTACTTGGTCACGAAATACCCATATTTACTTGACATAATAGTAAAACATTTCCAGGTATTTATCTTAAATTTCGGGAAAGGTCGTGTTCATTCCTGCACAACGAACTACTACTCCCATAATACAGTGTCAGTTAGGTCAAAATGCGTGTTCAGCGGTACATACATTTTCTGAATTGCCTCATTCAGTATGTTCTATTATTTGCCTAGACATTTAGCGCGGTACATTGTGAATAGCATCATTAAATATTTCCCATAGACATTTAGCGCGGTCATTCACGCATTACTGAATTAAATCATTCAGCGTATTCTGCACCCCGACTGCTTGCAGGCATTTGTACCTCACTGATATGTCGCCTCAGTGGGCTACTGTAATCAGTTCATGATCTTGCATGCCCTTCATGCGGGTGTATCTCATGCTAGTTTCCTCATACATAGTGCCCCAGTGGGCTTAAACGTGTAAATTAAATCCAATGCATTCCGGCTATACCGCTTGATTCATAATGTACTTGAATCACTCTAGGTCTTGCTTGTGACTTTCATTCAATTCACGCATTCCGCAGTGAACAACCGTGACCTGCAAAATGAGAGAGCATATCAATTAAAATCATAGCCTCTGTTATCATTCATCAGTTTGATAAAACAATCATATTTCATAGAGTTCTAAGAAGACATCAAGTTTCGATTACACATCAGTTTAAACTAGACGCTTTTATTGTCCAAGGTGAGATGCCAGTCCCTCATCGATATTATGCCCTGATGGAGACAGTGTTTGGAATCCAATTATAAACCTAGATTCAAGTCTACGTAATTCCTTGACTCTGTCTCCCCCTCTCTCTCTTTTAGGTACACTGTCCAACACCACAAATGATAATAAATTCGTGTTTTGGTTGTGTTCACTAAAAAAGTGACGGGCAATTGGGTATTGTTGGTCATGGTGGTTTATGGCCCTCAGATGTTCCAGTACTCTTTTTTTTGCTTTATGTACCGTGCTCCCTATGTAAAATAATTCACAGGGGCATTTGAGGGCATACACTGCGTATTCGGTCTCGCACGATAGATGTTTCTGTATTTTGAATGGTTTGGTCTTAGTTGATAACTTAACCGTTTTGCAGTTTTTACTATTTTTACAGGCCTTGCATTTGCCACAGATATAAAATCCCTGTACTGGGTTCATTTTTTTTGGCACTGATTTTGGCAAGTTCGCTGGGCTTACTAGATCACTGATAGATTTTCCTTTTCTGAAGGTAATTTGCGGGTAATCATTTACTGACTTCCCAATATCAAGGTCAGTCTGTAAAATACTCCAATGTTTCTCAAGACATTTCCTGACCTCATGGGCCTTGTTACTGTACGTAGTCACAAATCTGACCGTCTCATTGCTGGGTGTACTTCCTACTTGTGACTCGCCTGTCAATAAGTCATTTCTAGTTCTTAATTTTACTTTAGAGCAGGCTGTGGATATATTTTGATCACTGTATCCTCTTTCTTTAAATCTTTTGGTCATTATTTTGCACTCATTTTCATATCCCTCATCCGTACTGCAGTTGCGTTTAGCACGCAGTAACTCTCCATAAGGGATGCTTTCTACGAGGCTTTTGGGGTGACAGCTCCAAGCATGCAACATGCTGTTGCCAGCCGTAGCTTTGCGGTGTAACGTGGTCTCAATTTTGCATTTTGTACTTTTGCCAAGATAAATACCTGGAAATGTTTTACTATTATGTCAAGTAAATATGGGTATTTCGTGACCAAGTACACAAATGCAAAAAGAGAGTTATAATTGAGAGAGTATGTTTTCACTTTCGAATGTTTCACAAAATGAGTCACATGACTAAGTTTTTGTTATTGTATATAACTTTATTGAACTAACACAACCATTCACTCGTGAGAAAGCGGCGAAGGCTGCGAAACGCGTTGGGTGTTGTTGTTGCCGAATAAAAGCACTTGAACAAAGCTGACCTGGGCCTCGACTCTCTGTCATTGAACGATTAAAGACGGTAAATTTTGGATTTAACGGGGCGAGGCGAAACCCCGTCGAGGCCCGCCATGAACTAAGAGGCGCAGGCACGAACTTCGCCAAGCTTTTGGAATATATTTATATATATATATATTTTTTTTTTTTTCCAAATGCGCTGCCTCCTGTCTTGTAAAACAGCAAGTCGTGGACAACAAAGTTTGAATCAGCGGTGATTTATTTGAAATTGCTTCGTCAAGACCCGAGGCATTTCAGGGATGACCCCTTGATCACGAGTGGTGATCTTGTTGTGCATACTATTTTTAACACATCAGTCATGTGATAGGAGATCAACATAAACAACAGACTCCAAAGTTTAAGACACTTTGAGTCTTTCTTTACATAAAAAAATAACATAATAAATGCAATAGTGAAAATATTACATTTGTGTGTGAGGAAACGTTTGTCAATTAATAAAGAAGAGGAAGAAATTAATAGAACCATGTGTTTGAAATTGCCACATTCTCTTGTCAATAAAACTTTATCAATGTGGACAGTGCTGTTGGAAAGATGTGGTAAAATGCTCCACACAGTCTCCTAAATTATTGTAATGCGAGGTGTAAACAAACACTTGCAAAACTGAAAATGTAGCCCATGTGGGCCGAAAAATAAATTCTCACATATATATATGTATATTGGTGGCGGTGTTGGTGTCAGGCATCAATAAATAAGCTCCGCACTAAAGTTGGTTTTGCCTCGTCTTGTTTCCAGCAACCAAGAAGACGTTTTGGAATCATATATATATATATATACACACATTTTTTAACTTAATTAAAACATTTATTCTTTTAAATTGCATTATTTATATTATTTTTATTTATAATTTTTTTTATTACCTTTTGCACCCTAAAAACTAATCCCACCCTGCTCCCTTTAAATACCCCTGCACCCCATAATCATAACCCACTCTTACTCCCTAAAATACCCCAACACCCTTAAACACTAACCCATCTTAACGCTATAAATATAGCATGTACCCCAAAACCCAAACCTATCCCTAAACCCTAAAAATACTCCTGTACCCCAGAGCCCAACCCTATCCCTAAAACCTAAAACTACCCCTGTACACCATAACCCAAAACTATATCTGAACTCTTAAAATACCCAAACACCCTAAAACATATACCTCAGCACCCCAAAACATATACCGCTATACCCATACTTACCTTATCCAAACATTAAAAAAAAACATGCTTTTACCATTCATGCATTTACAACGAATTTTGTTGTAAATGTATGCGTGGTAAAATCATATAAAATGTAATGCCATGCATTATAATGGCATTGCGGAGTCATGTTACTTTCCTAATGAAAGTATGCGGACTGATGGTATGAGGAAAGAAAGTTGCGGAATAATGGGTGTTTACCCTCCTCCGGTAAGTACATTGGTGGCACGGCGGCCCACATCTCCAGCAACATACTCATATTTTTTCACCACCCATTTGAAAATGCACAGGTCTCTCTTATTGATGGCCAGCACCGACATACACTTTTAGACACACCTCCTGCCACAAGTTCTAGAATTGCGAACTTTGGAGCTGGGGAGCTACGTTCGAATCTCGGCATCAGCTCAACATCCTGTGATTCCAGGCAAATCGCCTTGTCTCCCCGTGCCTACCACAAATGAATGTGTTCTTCTGTAATGTAAATTGTGCTCATGCCATGTTGTCGAGTTCGCGCTATATAATATTACAAGGAAAAATAAAGTAGGGAAACTCGAGTTCACACACTACTGAACGCGCACTCTTAAGTGCATCAGCAGTGCACTGTGAATCGGAGCGTTTCATAGGCCTGTCATAGATAAGAAATGCTATCAAAACGAAATCCAACAAAACAATATACTACTGGCCGGCAGCAATTCAACGTCGGGACTGGCTGATAGTATACATATATATGTATATAATTTATATTTTTATATTTAATTTATATTTTAAATTATTGAATGTATAATATGTTTAACTATATATATCTTACAAAACTAAATTTTTTCTACATTTTTCATATTATTGTAAAAAAATATTTTTTTCGATATATTTGTCATTTAGATTGTAAGTATAGGAAAATGATATTTTTGTGATCGATATTTTTGACACAATATTTTTAACCACGATATTTTGGGTTTCTATATTTTGTCATTGATGGAGGGTGCCTTGGAATCCCTCACTGGATGCATTTTTAGATAGCTGCACAACTCTACTGTCTGGTGGAGCAGATACCGATCAACCTCAGGAAAACATGGGTTTCTTCATAGACCAATGCATCACAGGTATCCACCTATGGACACTCCCTTGGTTAGCCATGAAGCCAAGACCCTAGCGGTGTAGTCTTTCCCAGTCACCAGAGTCACACTAGAAGCTTGGGATTGGGTAGCGGTAAAGGTGGGTCGCACAATAATGGTCTGCCCCATTGGACTCATAATCAATAACCCTGAATTATAGCCTGTATTCATTGGCAATGAATATGCAGAGTGGCAAACACCAAGCTGCAAGAGGGTGGGAGATTTTTAGGATACGTTGGTCCTAAAATCCTTTGAGAATTTTATAGCCGGGTATAGCCTTCCAGGGAAGCAGCTTATGCAGTACATACAAATCAGACACTGGGTTACCCATCCATCAATCAGGACCCAAGCTTATAGACCACGCACACCATTAAGAAAATGGGTCTTTACCAAACACAAAAAAAATATACAATATCAGACATGTACAAATTCCTCTAGAAAGTAGCTCCCACAATGAAATCCCTAGCACAGAAAAGGTGGGAGGTAGAAATCGAACACTCATGTATGGATGAAGAATGGGGTGATATTTTTTTATAGAAAATGTACCTGTGCCTCGAGTATGATAGGCAAAGAGGCCCTTACAATAACTACACTGTATTGGTACTGCACCACAGTCTGCATACAGAGCAGGTGCCTAACAAAGTATCTGGACTGCTGGAATGGGTGTTGGAGTATGGAACTGTTGACACACCTGCTATGGCGGTGCCTGAAGCTTCATCGGTACTGGCAAGAAGTAACAACTGGTACAAAAACAATCTTGTTTACCGATTTTTCACAAATTCCAGCAAATCAGTATACTTCACTTCTAAGGCCCGTACTTAATCAAACCAAAGTTTGTTGCAGACACTGATCAGCTCGAATGTAGAAAAAACTGCATCTCAGTTCTTACTGGATTTAAAGAAATCCACATTATCATTATCATTCACGAGTCATGCTCCTAATATATGGTACGTCTCCTCTGCATTGTGTGGTAATGCTGTGGCACATTGCACATATTTGGAGGTGTGCGACATCAAATCCAGGTTTTGATGCTGAGAGTAATCTAAGGTGCCTCCCTCTAGACAACAGTAACTACCCTCCCTTCTACCATGGTGTGAGGAATTGACTAAGATGGCAGCATTGCCAGTAATCAGACATACAGATCTTTATAGCTGCATTGCTATGCAAGAAAGGTCTACCAGCCCTCTCCATCTAAATTCTGTGCAGTCTCCCCCCACTGAGTTCTTGGACAGAGATTCTCTCATTGAGGTATTGTGGTCTGGTGTTGTGAAGACATTTTAGGCATGGGTAAGGATCTTGAATGTGACTCTCTTCTCGACGGGAAGCCAGTAGATGTTGCATAGGTGTTGGCTGATGTGCTCCTGTTGGGGGATGCTGAGGACAAGTATGGCTGCGGTGTTCTGTATCATCTAGAGCTTGCGGAGTAGAGAATTTTTGATGCCGGCGTAGAGGGCATTTCAGTAGTCTAATCTGCTTGATATGAGTGCGTCGGTGACTGTCTTCCTTGACTCGGGGGGATCTATTTGAAGTCTTTCAGAGGATGCGGAGGGTGTTGAAATAGCTGGATGCAATGGTGTAGACCTGCTTGCCAATGGAGGTACGCGAATGATGCCGAGGTTTCTGGCGTGATCTGTGGGGGTCGGGAGGATGCCGATTGTGGTGGGCCACCAGGTGTTGTTCTATGCTGATGGGGTGGTTCTGAGTACGAGGACTTCTGTCTTCGCAGAGTTGAGCTTCAGGAAGCTGTTGCTCATCCAGGATGCAACGTCTTGTATTCCTTACTGGAAGTTGACTCAGGTGGTGGTGGGGTCCTTGGTGAGGGAGAGGATGAGCTGGGTATCGTCGGCGTAGGATACTATGCTGAGGCCATGCTGTCTGACGATCGCGGCAAGTAGGACCATGTAGATGTTGAAGAGGGTTGGGCTGAGTGATGATCCCTGGGGTACTCCACAGTTGATTTCTGTAGATTCTCAGAGGCAGGGTGGTAGTCTTATTCTTTGGCTTCTGCCGGTGAGGCATGAGCAGATCCAGTCGAGGGCGGTTCCTTGTATGCCAGTGTTGTGTAGTCTGGGGGACAGTGTCAAAACCTGCTGACAGGTCAAGTAGCATCAAGGCTGCAATGTGACCTTGGTCGAGGAAGGTGCGGATCCCATCTGCAGCAGCAAGTTGGCAGGTCTTTGTGATGTGGTTGCTGCAGAATCCGGATTGGGAGGGGTCAAGGATGGAGTTGTCTTTGATAAACTTTGTTAGCTGTGCGTTGACGTCTTCTCTGCAACTTTTTCTGTGAAGTGGGGGAGAGAGATGGGCCAGTAGTTTTTTAGATCCATGGGATCTGCTGACGGTTTCTTAAGCCGGTTTTGGACTTTTGCCATTTCCAGTTGTCGGGGAAGGTGCCGGTCTGGTGTGACCGTCTTGAAGCTGCAATGTGCATGACAGTGCCGCTGTGGCACTGCCAAGCATATTACAGGTTTCCTCACTGTGACCCTAACCACGGTGGTGAGACTGCATTGGAAAGGGAGGGGGTGAGGAAACAAAGGGGGTACCTCAGGCCCATGGGATTCATGCTGGAGGGCACATGTCCCAACTTTCCCCCTGCTATTTCTGCTCCGGGAGATATTAGCCCTATCAAGGTCTGCCTGATTAACTGTAGATCACTCCCCAAACATGCAGATGGCATCTGGTTCTCCTTGGAGGTGAACGCATGGGATGTAATGTTTCTTACCGAAACATGGCTCACAGAGAGCTCAAATCCAGACCTGATGTTGACCTTTCCAGTTGGCCACAGGTTGGCAGGTGCATATAGAGGTGTCAATAAGACTGGGGGTGGGGTGGCTATCATTCTTAGGGAGAACTGGGAAATATCTCGCAGAAGGATTGAACAAATAGGAATCCTGAAGACCATGTCGTTCTGCGTAAAAATCACATCCACTCTATCAGTGGCTGGGATCCTAGTTTATAGACCTCCTAACACTCCGACCTGTTATCTAGCAGATTTCTGCAATATAGCAGCAGACCTCTCTTTAAAATACACTAGCTTTACTATTCTTGGGGAATTTAACGTCCACATGGACAGTGCCAACTGCGCCAAAGCCAACCAACTTGCAGATACGTTGAGGGGACTCAACTTTACACAACACGTCACTTCCCCCACACATGCTGCCGGCCACATACTCAATCTCATTTTTACTAATGACCCCAACCTGGTGGTTGAGGCTCCCCTACCACTAACATGGTCTGAATATTTATTGATACCATTCAACTTCAAACCTACTTACTACAGTATCAGACCTCAGCACTGCCCTGAGATACGGAGAAACTGGAGCAAAGTAACAAGAGATAGCAGAACACCAGAACTCCTCACAGTCCCCCTCATGTTGTCAGGTAATCTTGATAAGGATACAGAAGTTTTAATAGTTTCATGCAGTTCCCCCCTTCAGACTAGTAGTCTCCTCTAGGAAGAGACCATCTGCCCCTTGGTTTTCCTCCGAACTTCGATTCGATATAAGTTTATGTTAAAAATTGGAGCGTGCTTGGAGACAATCTTATGATCCTGCAGTCTAACTCACCTCCAGAAAGACTCTTAAAAACATCCATAAACTCAAGCGAATTACCATGCAAGACTACTTCACCCACAAGATTAAATCAGCTGAAAATTCAGCGAAAGCTCTCTTTAAGATCACTCAATGGTTCACTAGACCAGCAGCTCTTGTTAGTACTGTGATTCCCTCCTCTTCCCTCTGCACAGGGTTGTCCAATTTTTTCCAGGAAAAAATTCAAACTATCTACGGTACTTTTCCATCCAATTTGACTCTGCCCGTGCATAACGCCACTCCGGTCAGCCTGAAGACTTTGACCAAATTCCACCCTTTTTGTCAGCAGGATTCTTTCAAAAAACTATCAGAATGTACATCTGTTTCACCTGGGGATCCCTGCCCGGCACAGTTTTTTAATCTTCTGGCCCCCTGTTTTAATGGCTCCATTAACCAAATTTGGAACTCCTCTCTGAGCTCAGGCATCTTCCAACAGCATGGAAACAGGCTGTTCTACTGCTCATACTTAAAAAAAAACAGACGCCGACCCTACAGAGTATAAAAACTTCAGGCCAATCTCACTTCTACCTGCTCTGGCAAAAATCCTTGAACAAATAGTCCAGAGCCAACTATCAGAATTCTTGGAATCTAGCAATCAATTCCACGATTCCCAATCCGGCTTTAAAGCAGGTTACAGGACGGAGACCGCTCTCTTAGAAGTGGCTGAGAGTGTCCGTGAGACTATTGATTAGAGTTCAGGGCACACTCAGTCAAAGTACATCAGCAGTGTAGCAAAAAGTGGGGGCAACAATGCAAAAAGAGGGCACTTTCTTACAGTGGGTAGGGGGCTGATGAGAAGAAGGGATGGATGCAGATGGTTGAATTAAGAATGAAGGTGTTAAAGGCACCATTCAGCCACGTTGATTGAAGAATACCACCCTGGAAACAGTTGACGAGCGCACTCTCTTGCTGCACTTCTCCAGTGCCATTTAGGACCTGGTTTAAAGTGAGGGCTTTTTTATTTTTCTAGCTCCTCCCTTCTTGTAGACTGTGCTTCGCAGGATAACTGTTACAGCTCATGCTCCTCATGACTCTTCCCTTGCTTCCAGTTTGTGGGTTCCCAAACTGATTTCCTTCATTGCTGAATAGTAGCTGTCCCACCCACTGAAGGCTTGCAGTGTGCCTGAATGGTGTCAGCAATGGACTGAAACACATTAGTTGAATAAACCTTGATATCTGGCACAGGTTGTTCCTTTTCTCAGCCTGTTTGGAAACATCGACTGTTCCTGTCTGTGCAGTAATGGGTCTGTGACTGTCAGGGCAGCTTGTGCTGCTGATGCACCTGCTGCTTCTGTTGTGTGTGTGGGGGGATGTATAATCCACGTTGTGAGGACTGTATCAGTCCTCATATCGTGGGTAAATTCTTGACAGAACCAGACAAACACTATCTATCTTTATGCTGACCGGTGCGTTAGGAGGACCAGTGCCACAAGTGTCTTTAGGAACTTTCGAGTGAGTGCATCAAATATGTGCCCCAACCTGTTTCGGTTTTGCTTTTGCTGCCATCCATTTTGTTGTTGTGCCTCGGAGCCCGTCCTCTCCACCCCGCTCCCGCCTCCCAGCTGCTCCTCCCTCCCACTGACTGCTAAGGCTCGCCCCGTCTCCAGTAGCACTGTGACCGTCCTGACTCTATCGGAAGCGGTCGCTCCCCACGCTCCCTGGTCTTCCTTGGGTATCGTTGGGCTTCGCTGGCATTGCTTGTTGCTTTAAAGAATTGCTGCCTGCTTAGATTTCATAGCGCTCTATTGCTCATTGGTGCATTATCATAGCGCTCGCATTGCATTACAGAAAATAATTATTAGTGCCTGATTGTGCCGGTGCCACTGCCCACAGCGTAATCCCACTTTGTGCCCCAACCTGTTTCGGTTTTGCTTTTGCTGCCATCCATTTTGTTGTTGTGCCTCGGAGCCCGTCCTCTCCACCCCGCTCCCGCCTCCCAGCTGCTCCTCCCTCCCACTGACTGCTAAGGCTCGCCCCGTCTCCAGTAGCGCTGTGACCGTCCTGACTCTATCGGAAGCGGTCGCTCCCCACGCTCCCTGGTCTTCCTTGGGTATCGTTGGGCTTCGCTGGCATTGCTTGTTGCTTTAAAGAATTGCTGCCTGCTTAGATTTCATAGCGCTCTATTGCTCATTGGTGCATTATCATAGCGCTCGCATTGCATTACAGAAAATAATTATTAGTGCCTGATTGTGCCGGTGCCACTGCCCACAGCGTAATCCCACTTTGTGCCCCAACCTGTTTCGGTTTTGCTTTTGCTGCCATCCATTTTGTTGTTGTGCCTTGGAGCCCGTCCTCTCCACCCCACTCCCGCCTCCCAGCTGCTCCTCCCTCGCTCCACCCCCCTCCACTTTCCACTTATGTCAGAACAGCTGACACGCAGCGTCCACACGCAGCGGACGCGCCCCATGCGCGCCGAAGGTGCGCCAAAGGTAAGCCCGTGTACGCCCGCCCAGCGCCAGACCCCCTGGCCCCCCGCAAAATCCACTCCACCCGCATAACGTATGATGCCGCAACCCTCTTAGCACTCAACCCCAGCCGACTTCCTGATTGCCACCAAGCCGCCCCCAGACACACCCATGGAACCTTCACCTGCCACTCCTGCAAGTTCGACTGCATCAAGACCCACACCAAATCCACAAACTCCAAACAGAGCTCCGACACTAACCACATGAAGTGCATCCTGCTCAACACCCCCGCTCGGTCCTCAGACACGCCATTGAACTTTGGAACCTACTCGACACCACATCGCCGGACGTCGCCTTTCTTACAGAAACCTGGATGAACGCCTCATCAGCGCCCGACATCGCCATAGCTATCCCAGACAGCTACAAGATCATCCGAAAGTACCGCATCAACCAAACAGGAGGAGGCATCGCCATTGTTCATAAGAACACCATCCGCATCACGACCAGTTCCGACGATCACCTCGCAGCCGCTGAACACCTTCACTTCCAGATCCACACCGACCCCAATACCACACTCAGAGGCACCCTCATCTACAGGCCACCAGGACCCCGCACGCAATTCAGCAAAGACATCACCGACTTCATCAGCCCACACGCCCTCCCCTCCGAGGACTACATTCTACTGGGAGACCTCAACTGCCACCTGGAAAAGAACAACGACAGCAACACCACCACCCTTCTGGACAACCTCGCCAATCTCGGACTCAAACAACTTGTTGACACCCCCACCCACTATGCCGTGCACACGCTCGACCCAATCTTCACCTCCAGCAAGCACATCTCCTTCAATCACACCACAGCTCTCCATTGGACAGACCACAGCTGCGTTCACTTCAACTACAAAAAGACTACGACCCACAACCACCCACAACCAATTCCCCGCAGAAACTGGAACAAAATTACCACCGACCAACTCTTCACATTGCTTCACCAAAACCCTCCTGCAAAATCATTGGACCCAAACCTTGCAGCCACCAACCTCACACAATGGATCACCCATAGCGCTGACAAATTAGTACCCTTGAAAAAACATCAAATCAATCAAGGTAGCAAAAAAGCCCCCTGGTTCAACAATGACCTTAAGAAATCCAAGAAGTTCTGTCGCACCCTTGAGAAAGCTTGGAGAAAAAACCCAACCACTGATAACCTGGCCACCTTCAAGAACGCCACCCGCAAACACCACCAACTGATCCGATCCACCAAGAAATCAGCATTCAAGGATCGACTCGACAACAACGCCCACAACAGCAAGGAACTATTCAACATCGTCAAAGAATTTACCAACCCCACCGCCGGCACCAACGACATCACTCCCTCCCAAGACCTCTGCAACTCCCTAGCCTCATTCTTCCACAACAAAATCACTGACATACATAACAGCTTTGATAACCAGTCCGGAGACCAGTCCACCCCACCCACCTCCGAACTAAAAGCCCCCTCCAACAACCTTTGCGCCTGGAACCCAATCACCACTGAGGACACCATCCACCTGATGAACTCCTTCCACTCAGGATCGCCAACCGACCCATGTCCCCACCACATTTTCAACAAAGCAGACTCTATTATCGCACCCCATCTCCGAGACGTCATCAACTGCTCCCTCAACTCCGCTACCTTCCCGGAAAGCTGGAAACATGCCAACTCAGCGCCCTTCTGAAGAAACCCACAGCAGACCCCTCTGAACTTAAGAACTACCGCCCCATCTCGCTCCTCCCATTCCCTGCCAAAGTCATTGAGAAAGCCGTCAACAGTCAGCTTGCCGCCTTCCTCGAATCCAACAAATCCCTCGACCCTTCTCAGTCCGGCTTCCGAGCCAAACACAGCACCGAGACCGCCCTCATCGCAGCTTTTAGATCAGAGGCCACCGAAGTCATCTGTGGCGTACCACAAGGATCATCACTCAGTCCCACCCTCTTCAACGTATACATGAGTCCCCTCGCATCCATCACGCGCCAACACAACCTCAACATCATCTCCTACGCAGACGACACCCAGCTGATCCTCTCCCTCACCAAAGACCCAAACACCGCCAAAACCAACCTACACGAAGGGATGAAAGAAGTAGCCGAGTGGATGAAGAACAGCCGTTTAAAACTGAACTCGGACAAAACGGAAGTCCTCATCTTAGGTTCATCCCCCTCCACCTGGGACGACTCATGGTGGCCACCGGCCCTGGGAAACGCACCCATACCTACGGACCACGCACGTAACCTGGGATTCATCCTGGACTCCTCCCTCTCGATGACCAGACAAGTCAACGCCGTCTCATCATCATGCTTCAACATCCTACGTATGCTCAAAAAAATCTTCCGTTGGATCCCCACCGAAACAAGAAAGACAGTCACCCACGCACTGGTCACAAGCCGACTGGACTACGGAAACACCCTTTACGCCGGAACCACAGCCAAACTACAGAAAAAACTCCAACGCATCCAAAACGCCTCAGCCAGACTCATACTAGACATCCCCCGCCAAGCTCACATTTCCGGTCACCTGAAAGACCTCCACTGGCTCCCCGTCAACAAGAGAATAACGTTCCGTCTCCTCACCCACGCACACAAAGCCCTCTACGACCTAGGACCCGAATGCCTCAACACGCCCCTGTCCTTTTACACCCCCACCCGCCAACTACGATCATCCAATCAAGCCCTCGCCGCAATTCCACGCATCCATAGATCCACCATGGGAGGAAGATCCTTCTCCTACTTAGCAGCCAAAACCTGGAATTCTCTCCCCACCAACCTCCGCCTTACACAGAACCACCTCTCCTTCAGAAAGCAACTAAAAACTTGGATATTCGATAAGTAAAGTACCCCCTCCCTCAAGCGCCTTGAGACCCTCTGGGTGAGTAGTGTGCTATACAAATGCTAAACTTGAACTTGAACTTATTATGGCCTATGCTGCTTCTATGTTGTGGGTTAGTGAAGCTTGGTAAAATATTTAATATATAAAATACTTACTAAGAGCCATTCAATAATGGCGAAAGAAAATTGGAATTTATTTTGCATTGGTTCTTTTACAACGCTCAGTGGTTTCTGATTTCATCTACCAATCACAGTTCAGTCAGTCAATGTCCATTTTTTCACTGAGCGAGTTTTGGCATTCATTCCTAGGCGTTGTAAAGAGACTAATTTCAAACATTGTATTGAAGTCTGAAGTACATTTGTCAATACCATTCATTTCAAGGTTAATAACGTAGCCATTCTTAACAAAAGTTCAAAGTAGGGAGCACGAAAAGCAAACACATGAAAGTCAATGAAAATTGATTTGTAACGCCATCCTCTTTTCTGCTCGCCTTTGGTGTTCTTGGTACGCATTATGTACAAGACACATCATTGATATGTATTGTCCAAAGCAGGGTCATCCGATGCTTAACTCCTGCCCCATTTTGTTTAATGAGAAAAATATTGTTTAGGTCATTATTAAAATTAAGTTATTCCTCCCAGGAATAACATATAACTCCGATTTAAAATAAAATCCTTTGATTTGTTTTACATTTAATGCAGAAACAGAACGCAAATAATGTGCTATCTTCGCAGTTTGTCAGCAGTAAGACCCTGTTAAAATGACTTATCTCAGCTCTCTAAGGCCTAGATGTATCAAGCCTTTTGCGATTCCTTAAGGCCGAAATTCTGCGAATTTCGGCCTTAAGGAATCGCAAACGGACATTTAGTATCTTTTGGGATGTATCACACATTAGCAAAATAAGGAATCGCAAAAAATTGCGATTCCTTATTTTGCTTATGCATTTAAGGAATCGCAATTTTGCGATTCCTTAAATGGCATGTATGATACTTTTTTAAATTGCGAATTTGGGTTAAGGAATCGCAAATTAACACCAATTTGAGGTTCGTGTTAATTTGCGAAATCCTTTAAAAAAACAAAATATGACTATTTTGAAGGTGGCATGTGACACACATACATGCCCATAGGGCATGTATGTGTGCCATATGCCCACACATGTAAGTTTCAGGGGTGCAGCAGGGTGTCCATGAGACACCCCTGCACCCTTGAAATAATTCTCAAATTGCGATTAGCAAATTGCGAATTCGCAATTTTAGAATTACTGCACAATCATTCCTATGGGCCTCCTGGCCCATAGAAATGAATGGGAAAATTATTCCTTAATTGCGATTAGCAATTTGCTAATCGCAATTAAGGAATTTTAAGGAATCGCTAAAATATAGCGAAATTCTACATACATACCATTTTGCACTTCTCAAATAGCGATTCCTTAACAATCGCTATTAGAGAAGTGCAAAATAGTTTCTTGATACATCTGCCCCCATGTTACCTCAATCTTGGTGAGATTTAATCGATTAAATGAAACACAAACCCTGGGGTCTCCTGCTCTGCATGCAGTGTGTGGCTCATCTTTTAGAGCCACAAAACGCTTTTCAACACTGCTGTAGGATTCTCACACCCCTTGAATCTTCAGAATGAGTTCCACGCACCACCTTCTGCTAGTTCTAATAAGGTTTCAGAAAGTATCCAGGAACCCTTCACTTTGGGCTGCCTGCCAGCATGAAGATGTTGGACCAGTACCTGGCTGATAATAGTGACAAACGGTGTTCATCTCCATGCGACTGATGGCCCAAGGTACATATCTGCCGAAGCCAGAACACTTACTGACATAACCAAAGCCTGTTAAAGATGATACGGATACCAAGAATAACGTGACAGGGATTATGGATTTAATTGGCAAGAGCCATATTACTTTTTCCTACAATGCAGCATCACTGTCTATGTCAGACACGCTTCCAGTGTGGAAACAGTTTTAACGTTTGTCATAGCATGCAATAATACAATTATCAAATGCATCGATTTCTTGGTTTGTTCTAGTTTAAAGTGCCCATAAGAAATGTGAGACCGATAGCACCACGATAAGCAACACGTTTTATCTTTTAATACCTTGGGTGTATTATATTATATAGTTTATATAGTATAGCTTTGGGGGTCTTACCATTGAGTACTCTTGTGGAAACTATTTGGGGTCCAGTCAGGCATGGTTGTGTAACCTTAAGCTCAACCCTGGGTAGCTGTGGTTTCGAGCTGGAAGGCTTAACAAAGAAACTTAGAACAAATGTAATAATAATAATAATCCACATTTGTAAAGCGCACAATCACCCGTAAGGGCCTCTAGGCGCTGGGGGCCGTCGGGAAGATTAAGCAAGCTATTTCCCATAGTCACATGGTGCTGAGCTAATCTGCCGCCAGTGCCGGGGATCGAACCGTGATCCCCAGATTCCGGAGTCAGTCGCCCTAGTGGCTCATGTGCACTGCCATAGCAAGGCGAACCTTGAAATCACATCTATGAGGCCATGCAAAGCCACTTTGCATGGCTTTGAATGGCCTCTGAAGTGTGGCGTAAGGCACGACAGCTCCAATTACTGGATTGCCTTAATGTGCGCTGTTCCTTGGGCATTGCAGTGGGTATTCCTATGCGACATCCATGGGTTTTGATGCTTCCCCAGATTTACCAAACAATGTAAACCAGGGAAATTGCCAAAACCTTACGGATGCATAACAAGGAGAGATAACTTAAGTTCTCCTCTTTTTTTTCCTCTTTTATGTGTGTTGCCTTTTGCAGCAGACATAGAAAAAGGAAAAGACTCCCAGGATTTTTTTTGTCCAGAAATGTGCTCCTTCCTGCACAAAAACAATTCTTCAGGCACCACAGGCACACTTGCACTGCGGTGCATGGGGTGCCAGCATTGGTGCTAGGCTGCCAAAACGGCGCCAGCGGATATGATGCATTCCTGCCTTTTCACTTTGACGTAGGGCAATGCAGCAAAGTGACTTGCTGCACTGCCCTATGCCAAAACCCCAAAACAGACTCCCTTAGTGTAAAACATGTAACAGTATCCACACAATGAAATAAGAAATTCACCCAACACGAAAGAAATCAAACACCAATTTCTAAAAATAGAGTATATGTTTTTGATATTTTAGAGATCTTGATGTGCACAATCCACTGGAGGGTTCCAGAGATACAGATTTTAGAGGATTTCAGCACTTTAAAATTGAACCACAAACAAACATTGGTTGACAAAAAGTTAGTAAACTTTTTAAAAGTTTGAAAGAGTTACTTCAACTATTCTGGCCCGGCTTGGGCCGCCAAATCCTACAAGATGGAGTTCTAGGGGGGCAGGAAGGATAATTTGAAAATTTAACTGGCCACCAGACCCTTTTTCAGTCCAGTTCCAGCCTTTAGAGAATAACTTCCTTTGACTATAACGTAGTGGTCCTCATACTGGGGATGTAGGATGAAAAGATGTTCGAGGATACTCTGGTTGAGGTGTGGTTGTCAGGGGTGCCTTTGTGGTAATTCCTCAGTTCACAGGTGATGTGGGTCAAATTTTGCCACAGAGGTGAGGGTCCTTTGAAGTCCTCTTTTAGGTAGTAGCTGGCCAGCCAATGCATGACTACTGGTCTCCTTGCACCAAAGTTGGGTTAAACTCTTTGTTGAGGGCTAGTGTCACTCTTGGGTAACCAATATTGGCTCCAATGGCACTCCCAGGTGCAGCAGACTTGGGTGCAACTTGTGGCCATTGAAAATCAGTCACTTTCAGCACCTGGCGGCAGGTAGCGGCAAAGCGTCTGTGGTGGCTACCAACTTCCAGGTTTGTGCTTCTTTTTTCCCTGGAGCTGGTTCCATGGGATCAGCCAACTGATCCTTGGAGTCACTGCTTTAGTATGTGGCCGGGAATCAACTCTTCTCTAAGCCAGGAGCCACAGAATAAGTCCAAACTTTGCTAGCCCAAAGTGCAACAGGTGCAGCCCGGCAGATGGTGCAGCCTCTCTTTGTGGAATTACAGGGGCTGTAGGACACCAAGGGGTATTTGTGCGCTCAATACATTTCCTAAATAAATAAATAGGACAGACCAACCTCTTTATTTCCAATGTGATCTGACTAGCAGGGGGTCAGGGGTGTCATATGTATCCAAGGAAAGTGCCCTGAAGGGACCATTTAGTCACCAGCCAAAGGGCTATTTCACCCGTCTGGTGACATGTTTTCTGTAGTGTGAGGCATCTGGCAAACCAGGGGTCACTATTCTAACAACTCTCAAGATGTCTGAACCCCTATTTGGTCATCATGAGCTTGGTAGCACATCCTGGAGGAGTGACTACCTGGGGGCTAAGAGCCCAGGGAACATTAGTTCTGGGATGGGTTTTTTGTCATTTACATATTCTCCAACTTGTCTACATGAACAAAAAGGGAACCTGCTTGGAAGTGTGATTACTATTTGCCCTTCAAAGGCGGCTTCCCCTTTGAAACTTGCTTTTTAGGCCAACATCCGAGTGGCCTTCGTGAGAGGGGAGGTAAAACCTCCTGCTGCAGCAGCTGCCTTTGTTCCTAAGCCTGGGTGTCATTCACATGTCACCCCAGGTGGGCAGAAAGCTCTCTGTTGACCAGCGCCCATGTGAGGTTACTGGGCCAGCTGGGGCTTAGAGTGGCAACTATCTAAAAGTTGCAGAACTTTAATACTGGCATTAAATTCAACCTGGCACTCAGTTAGTTTAATGTCACAATTAATTTGATACCTCACAGTTCCCAGTTATAAAGTCTCATTCAGAAGTTAGCCAGGCTGTGATGCAAGCTGGTAGGCTTGTGTTAGCCAACAGGGGCTACTAACTTTCCCCAACAAAAATGATAACATTTTGGGGTATTTCTGTTAGGACATATGACAAATATATGTCCATCTTGATAATGTACAGTTCCATACTATAGGACTCTCTAGGTCTTCCTTACCTGAGACTTACATATATTGTTAAAGGAAGTGGTGGTCAATAATTTAATTTGGCAAAGTCAAACCAGTAATGTGAACACTGCTCTTCAAGTCTGCAGTGGCAGACATGTTTTTCTTTGTCTCACTCAGGGTGGCACAAACAGTGCTGCATCCCTTGGTGGACACTCTGTCTTACATGTCCTTGGTACCCTGGCTACCATATACATGGGACTTAAAAGTAAATCAGTGCTTGCCAATTGGATACAGCCAATCTGACATACTTTGTAATGGGTTAGAACACTGGCACTGAGGTCTGGTTCACAGGCTTCAGTGCTGAGTCAAAAGTGGGAAACAAGCAGCTTATAGTCCAAATGGGGGCAAAAAGAAATCTGCAAACATTCCTTTTACGACAAAATGTTTCACATCAATATTCATAAACACAAATCCTTAAGTAGAAATATAATCAAAATTGTTTTGGCCTACATGGGGGTGACTTATATGCATAAAGGTGTAGGCCTGACAAAAGGTTTACATTGCCAGGTCTACGTGGCAGTGTAAAACGTCTGACAGAGGCTCTGCAATGGTCGGCTGGAGCCATGGTTGAAGGCATACTTAAGTGGGTGGCACAATCAGTTCGACAGGTGCTCAGTAGCATTTAAATTACAGGCCGAGGGTACCTGTAGTTTCACTTTACTAGGCACCTATAAGTAAATTAAATATGTGATATTAGGGGATGAAACAATGTTAACATGTTTAGAGGAGAGAGCACAAGCACTTTAGCACTGGTTAGCAGTGGTAAAGTGCACAGAGTCCTAATACCAGCAAACATGAGGTCAGAAAAGAGGTGGAGGCAGGCAACAATTTGTCGGAGAGACCACTCTAAGTCTGTCAGGTCTAACATGTGTCCCCCCCAGCTGAATGTGGGGAGAGCTACCCAACTTCATTGGAGTTATCTTCAAGATGAAGGAATCTGGAGAAACCATACGCATTGTTGTAATTCTGACTCTGGATTTTGCTTCCCGTGATGTCCATTAGGGAGATGGACCACCTCAACAGTTTGGGATTTTTACCCCTCATCTGCATGAGCCATCTGAGGGTTCCGTGGTCTTTCTGAAACCGGAAGTGAGTCTCAAACAGGTATGATCTCAACTTTGGCAGTGCCCAGACCAAAACAAAAGCTTCTCTTTCAATCGCACCTCATCTCTATTCCAGTGGAAGTAACCTCCTGCTAATGAAGGCTACTGATTGGTCTAGGCCCTCCTCATTCAGTTGTGCTAAGGCATCCCCTACGCCATTCTCTGAAGCATCTGTCTGCACTATGAATTCCTTGGAGAACTCCAAAGCCTTGAGTGAGTATGGATGATGTATACATTGAGGCAATACAAGACCTTCTGGCAAGCCGCTGTCCAGATCACCAATCTGGGCTTCTTCTTTGAAGTCAGCTCTATTAAGGGGGCCAAAATGGTGCCATTTAACTTAACAAACCTCCAATAGTAGCCTGTGAGTCCCAGGAAGGCTTTCACCAAAGTTTGGGTTTTAGATGATTGCCAAGCTATGATAGTCTCAATCTTGGCCTGGAGGGGCTGCACCTTGCTCCCACCTACCAGGTGGGCCAAATAAACCACTGAAGCCTACCCTATCTTGGACTTAATGGCATTGATAGTCAGGTCTACCTGCTGCAGGGCCCAAAGCACCTCTTGGATGCGCTGCCATTGTTACCCCCAGTTAGATCTGTAGACAGCTATGTGATCCAGGTACGCAGGACAGAAGGCCTCCTTTCCCGCTGGGACTCTAATGACCAAACTGTGAAAGGTAGCAAAGGAATTTTTCAAGCCAAAGGGCATCACCCGAAATTGGAAATGACCCTCTCGGGTTGAAAATGCGGACCTCTCTTTGACCTGCCAGTAACCTGATGTCAAATCAAAACAACTGAGGAATTTGATAGCGCCCAGCCTGTCAATGATCTCATCCACTCGGGGGATGGGGGTGTGACTTAGTGCTGGTGATGGAATTGAGTCCACAGTAGTCCATACATAGTTATTGAGTGGAACCCATTGGGGCAGCCTTCGGTAACAGCTCCACAAGGCTGGATCAGCAACTATTGGAGGACTCAATCACCCCTAACACCAGCGTTTGGGAGACTTCCACCTTGATTGTGGCCCTCACTTTATCTGACAATCTGTAAATGTTGATCTTTACAGGTAAGCTGTCTCTAGTGTCAACATCCTGGCTGCATAGGTGTTTGAGTGCAGGGGTGAGGGAGAAGTAATTGGTAACATCCATTCTGTGACTCTAGAGTCAGGGTAGAAGAAAGGTTGACACCTTCCACTGACTCATCATGTTCCTGGAAAGGGAGAGGGTAGTTCTTCTCTTCCACGCGGTCAACAAGAGCATGCTCATCTCGGATCTCTTGAAGCGATTAACATGGAGCACCCTTAAGTGTCTCATTGCGGCATGAAAATCTACCAAGTAGTCATACTCCCCCTTTTCACCCCTTCACCTTGTATGGGGCCGAACAGCAATCCTGGAGCCACAGGCTCATTGATCCATAGTTTCTGGGCAGACTGAAACCCCACCTGAGTGGCCTTCTAGTCAGACCAGAAGTTCATGACCTCTTGGCTGGCCTCAAGTTTGCTTTTTGCCTTATTGCCTCCAGAAATGGTGGATCTGGTTGTGGAGGCCCTGAATGTAGCTGACAACATCCTGGGGAGTTTCCTAGGAGCTTGCTTCCGCCCCTCCCTGACATGGCTCAGAGGTCCTCTAACAGGGTGGCCATAGAGAAGTTCAAAAGGGCTAAACCCTTGTCAGGGCTTTGATCTCCTTAGATTCAACTGCACAGCAGCAGAATGAAGCCTAGTTCCCAATGCCTCTTTAGGAATGTTCCTGTTAGGTTTTAGGTATCCCTTCACAGGTGAGTACCAAGTGGGGAAAGGGAATGGGGACAAGAAGAGACTGCTAATCTTGTTTTTCCGCTTTTTCTTGTTTCGCTTCTTCTTTCTTCTAGATAGCTGCAACAAATTGTAATTCACTCAATACTTTCTATTGTTAGACCTTTTAATTTTTCCTTTCGTATATGTACCTTAACCTGGTCTTACCAGAATGGTCCTTGGCTTGGGCCTCTCTTCTGTGGACTTCTTGATGAATCAATTATTATATAATGTAGAAACGCCTTGCCAAGTTGAGAAGTGGCACCAATGAAATGTTTTCTTATGTCTTTCAGGGCGAGCTTGGATTAGAATCCCTTCGGCAAGAACTGATCACCAGGAGAACTCTGGTAAGTGCTATGTATAACTCTTTAATTTTTTAAAAGGCAAGGACAGGGTTAATATTAGTTGAACCTTTCATGAAGACTGCTATCTATCTGTTTCCTTTACTTCTAGTAAGGTTAGTAGATTTTAGTGATAAGATAATTTACCTTTACTATTTTCACGCTATAAGTTTATTTTCCTAACTAGTCTTGAGTAGGATATCTGGGAATATCGGGAAGTTTATTTATTTTATTTATAAAGCGCGACATTCATCCCATGGGGATATCACGGTGCTAGGAGTGGCAGAGAAATGGTGGAGCATGTTGTGATTAATGGGGCAGCGGCAGACGACGGGGTTAGGGAAATAGATATGTTTTGAGTTTCTTCCTGAACGTCATAAATTTGTTGGTTAGTCGTAACTCCACTGGAAGCTCATTCCAATGCAATGCTGTTAGGTGCGATAAAGAACGTCCACCTGTCCTGCTCCTACTGATTCTTTTGGTCCTAGCTAGTGCTAAAGAGTGTGACCGTAGGCATCTAGGTGGGGGATAGAATTTAATTCTATTCTGGAGAATCTTAGGGCCTGTGTGGTGGAGTGCCCGATGGGCGTGTCCTAGGAGTTTAAAACGCGCTCTTTGGCGCATAGGCAGCCAGTGGAGCTGTTTTAGACATTTTGTCGGGGAACTGTATCTGCTCTCTTTGCAAACCAGTCTAGCTGCTGCATTCTGTAATACCTGCAGGCGTTCAGAAGATAGTCTAGCATGCCCACAAACAATGTATTTCCGTAATCCAACCTACTGACCAGCAGTGCCTGCTTGATGGTTCTCTTGCTGTCCAGAGGGATCCATGGGAATAGTCTTTTTAGGAGCTTCAAGGTGGCGAAACTTCTACCACACAGGATTCACATGTGGTCTTTCATTGACAAACTGTTGTCAATGATGATGCCCAGGTTTTTGACGCACTGTTTTGGTACTGGCGCCATGCCCAAAGAATGGGGCTACCAGGTGGAATCCCAGATGTGATTGGCTCCGCCAAGAAGCAGTATTTCGAATTTCTCTGCATTGAGCTTAAGGCAATGCTCTGACATCCAGTTTGCCATCTCAGTAAGACAATTATTGAGTTTGGTTCTGGTGTCATCATGCTGATATCTAGTGGCAATTGTCAGTTGGGTATCGTCCGCATAGGAGCACATTCCAAAGCCCAATTTCGTGCCAATCTTTGCCAAGGATGAAACATAGGCGTTAAATAATGTGGGGCTTAGGGATGCTCCCTGCGGAACTCCACACTTAAGATTTTTTGGGGTGGAAGAAAAGGTTCCAAGCTCTACAGTTTGAGTTCTGTTACATAGGAATGAGGTCAACCATTTCAACATTAAAAAGCTTCACGTCCACGAGTTCACGGTTCTGTGAACACTGTTCCAAGACGAGCATGATCTGACTGAAGGCGGCAAGATTATTAGAGCATGCGCCCGGGAATACTGTGAATAATTGGGCAAAGCTCGAGTTAACTGACTTGATAACGAGAAAGGAAACTGCAACTTTGACCGGTGAAGCTAAACTACGCCCGCTGCCTCTACCCTTCTCTTCTCTAACACGACGAAGGAATTCAGGTGAGCTTCTACCCTTGGAAATTCTCCAGTGAAGTGCGCAGTAGAATGATGCCAAGCGCTTACCCAAATGGGAGAATTCCAAGGAAAACTGGACCGCTAATCGGAGCGTGAGCTGGCGGCCCTCTTGGAGTTCCAGCGCCGCCAACTCCTATTCCAAAGAGGTGCCTGTCAAGACTTAGGACCTTGGACACTACATTTCAGAGTTTAAATGCAGGCTATTGTCCAGGCTCCAGACATCCTTCAGTCCCTTCTCGGGCAGCCATGGACCATGTGGTCATACAGACCCACTCAGACAATCCCAAAGGTAAACAGACATAATATTGATTCCAAAATATCGTTTGGACAAAATATCGAGTACAAAACATAGACTGGCAAAAATATCGACCAGACATAATATAGACTACAAAAATATTGAGTAATATTGATATTAATAGCCACAATATAGAATCAAAAATATAGACTAGACATAATATCGACTAGATAGAATATAGATACAAAAAATATCGAAAATAAGGTAGTTATTAATAATTGTTATTAATTGTGTAATATAAATCTGTAGCGGGTTGTGGGTTTATAGGGGAATAGGGTGGGAAGTAATTTAATTATAAATAATTAAATATGTAAATTATTAATAATTGGTAATTAATTAATAATTGGTAAATAATTAAAATATAATTGGTAAAAAATAATAAATAAATAATAAATAATTTTTAGTAAATTATTTTCTGTAGCGGGTTGTGGGTTTATAGGGGAATAGGGTGGGAAGTAATTTTATTATAATTAATTATGTAAATTAATAATAATTGTTAATTCATTATTATTAGGTAATTAATTAAAATATAATTGGTAATTAATTATAAATATTTAATTGATAAATAATTAATATTTAGTAAATTATTTTCTGTAGTGGGTTGTGGGTTTATAGGGGGATAGGGTGGGAAGTAATTTAATAATAAATAATTAAATATGTTAATTAATAATAATTGTTAACTAATTATTAATTGGTAATTAAATAAAATATAATTGGTAAATAATTATGAATATTTAATTGATAAATAATTAATATTTAGTAAATTAATTTCTGTAGTGGGTTGTGAGTTTATAGGGGGATAGGGTGGGAAGTTAATTAATAATACATAATTAATTATGTAAATTAATAAAAAATTGTTAATTGTTAATTATTTCATAGTCATTTTAACCCCTACGCTATCCAGCGCTTTCCCTACTGTTGCACCCACTGGAGAGGGAATAGTAATTTTAACCCCTACGCTATCCAACGCTTTCCCTACTGTTGCACCCACTGGAGTGGGAATAGTAATTTTTACCCCTACGCTATCCAACGCTTTCCCTACTGTTGCACCCACTGGAGTGGGAATAGTAATTTTAACCCTTACGCTATCCAATGTTTTCCCTACTGTTGCACCCACTGGAGTGGGAATAGTAATTTTAACCCCTACGCTATCCAACTCTTTCCCTACTGTTGCACCCACTGGAGTGGGAATAGTAATTTTTACCCCTACGCTATCCAACGCTTTCCCTACTGTTGCACCCACTGGAGTGGGAATAGTAATTTTTACCCCTACGCTATCCAACACTTTCCCTACTGTTGCACCCACTGGAGTGTGAATAGTAATTTTTACCCCTACGCTATCCAACGCTTTCCCTACTGTTGCACCCACTGGAGTGGGAATAGTAATTTTAACCCTTACGCTATCCAATGTTTTCCCTACTGTTGCACCCACTGGAGTGGGAATAGTAATTTTAACCCCTACGCTATCCAACTCTTTCCCTACTCTTGCACCCACTGGAGTGGGAATAGTAATTTTTACCCCTACGCTATCCAACGTTTTCCCTACTGTTGCACCCACTGGAGTGGGAATAGTAATTTTTACCCCTACGCTATCCAACGCTTTCCCTACTGTTGCACCCACTGGAGTGGGAATAGTAATTTTTACCCCTACGCTATCCAATGCTTTCCCTACTGTTGCACCCACTGGAGTGGGAATAGTAATTTTAAAACCTACGCTATCCACCGTATTTCTACTGTTGAATTCACTATAGTTGTTACACTAAATTTTAAACAATTTGATATGCTACGGTAAAAATATTATATATGTTTCGTTAATAATATGTATTTATATATATATATATATCTATTATTAATATATATATTTTTTAATTTACATTAATTATTTATTTATATTACATTTATTTAATCATTTTAACTAAGTTTATATGAAATATATTTATTTCTATATTACTTTTAACTTAATTTAAAGACATAAAAAAACGATATTTTGACAGTCTATATTATTTACAGTTGATATTTTAGAGTCGATATTTTTGTACTTACCTGTATAAAGATAGAAACTCGATATTTTGTCCCTCGATATTTTTCATCGATATTTTTGCAAGTCGATATTAATGGGCTCGATATTATTTCAGTGATCCAATCCCAACATCTCTAAGTGTGACTTGAGCTTTACCTCCATCTAGGTAGCGTTCTCCAGGACATTTCCTAACAGACAATCTACAGGCATGGCAAGGCTCACAGCTAATGCTGTCTTGTTCTACTAAATGAATGTGTGTCCTTTTAGTCTTGGTTTATTTATTTAGCTAATTATTATTTTTTTAATATGGTGTGGAATATTTTTTGTGGTGTTTTCACTGTTTTACAGTTTGCAGTATTGTACAAATGCCTTAAAAATTGCCTCTCAGTTAAACCTGACTGCTCTGTGCAAAGCTTCCAGGGAATGAGTAGAGGGTAATTTGGGGTTTGCTTGTGCCTTACTCTGACTAGAAATGTAGTGGCTGTTTGGCCCTGGCTCACACCCCAGTCAATCAATAATCAAATTTCTAACATCAGGCATCTCATTAGAACCACACTCACATGGGCCAAAAAAACGTGCATTCATGTAATCACAGTATCTTTCGGAGCTAATGTTCTCACTGTTTCAACCAACAGTGTTTTCACAATCGTAACTTCTTTGCATTACATTTGCATCAACTTTAAATAAAGATCTTGTGAAGAGAGTGGCAAACAGTGGCAAGACTACAGATGCGTTTTGAGCTGTCTCCGTGCATGGGCCCACAATCTGGTACCATTGCGTCACTCACGGACACTAGAATACCAAGGTAACTTAACCGGTGAGGTGGGTGACCTGGGGGGACTGGATGATCGCTTTTGTAGCCCGGAGGGGCGGCCGGTGTAATATGCTGGGCATGGGGCCCGTCAGAGAGTCCTGTGGAGCTAGGGAGAGCTCTTGATCGACTAAGGGGGAGGGCTGCAAGGACTAAGCCCTGAAGGAGGCCCCTCCCTCCATCATTCTGGCAATCAATCATTTGTAGGCATATTACTCTACCGCCCGCCCGGGTACAGATCCAATTTTATTAATAACATCAATAACATAATTGAGGTCACAGCTGGAGCTCCTCATTTCACTATACTGGGTGACTTCAATTTCCATCTTGAATCCATCTGTGACCCTGATACCATCGCACTAACTAACGATCTATCAGCAGCCGGGCTTCAGCAAACTGTTAATCAGCCTACACACAAAGCCGGCCATACCCTAGTAACTATCTCAACATTTAGATAGGGCGTGTCACAAACTAGCACCTTTAAAAACCTCCCAACGTAACAGAAAGTTCCCTTCTTCCCCTTGGTTTGCAGAATCCCTACGTCTTCAGAGACAACACTGCAGAAATCTGGAGAGACATTGGCGCCGCTATTACAATCCCACTGATAAAATCATATACAGAAGCGCCCTCTCCAAATACAAAGATCTTATCACCTCTGAAAAATCCATTTACTACACTTCAGAAATCAATCAGGCAAAAAATTCTGCAAGAGAATTGTTTCAAGTGGTAACTCAACTTTCTAATCCCCCTGCCCACCGCCCTGAGGTATCTCAATCCCTCTGCAACTCCCTTGCTAATTTTTTTAAAGATAAAGTCACCTCTATTTTCTCAGCCTTCACCCTTAAATCTTCCCCCACCAACATTACCAACCAATCTCGACCTACCAATGCTCCTATTTTCTCAGTTTTCGAAGCAGCCACGGAGGAGCAAGTCCGACGCTTAATCTCCGGCATAAAATCCGGATCGCCCTCAGATCCTTGCCCTCCTGCCATTCTCAATCTCATTCCAGAAGCCATTTCCCCCGCTCTGACGAATATCTGCAATGCTATGTTCACCACCGGTTCATACCCTTCAGTTTGGAAGGAGGCCATTATTAAGCCACTTTAAAAAAAAACTACTCTTGATCCTCTCCTCCCAGCAAGCTACTGTCCCATCGCATGCCTTCCTTTTCCAGCAAAAGTTTTTGAAAAAACTATGAATATTCAACTGTCCAAATTCATAGACAACAACAACTTACTGGACGATACCCAATTTGGGTTTAGACAGGGACATGGTACCGAAACTGCCCAAATAAAAGCGGCAGATGAAATAAGGATGACATTGGACAAAGGAGGAGCGGCAGTATTAATACTGCTGGATCTCTCCGCAGCCTTTGACATGGTCGATCATGCTACCTTGATTGACCGTGTCTCAGCAATAGGCATTCAGAGCAAGGCCAAAAAACTCCTCGCCTCCTTCCTAGCTAACCGCTCACAGACGGTAAAAATGGGCCCTTTCACCTCCCATACTTTCACCCTTCCTTGCGGAGTACCACAGGGCTCCTCGCTAAGTCCGACACTGTTTAACATTTATGTTTCGGACTTAGCGAGGGTGAAAAAATCCAACGGCATAGCCCTTACGACCTATGCCGATGACACCCAATTGGTGCTATCCGTATATAACAACGGAGCGACAGTTGCTGCAAACTTTCAGAAAGGAATGTTGGCAATCAGTTCCTGGATGTCATCAAACTGTCTCAAATTAAACTCTGATAAGACAGAGGTGATGACATTCGGGAAACTAGAACCTACCTGGTCCCCTCAATGGTGGCCAAGTGAGATGGGATCTCCACCAGAACCTGTCACTAAGGTTCGCAACCTTGGAGTCACGTTCGACAATAAACTGACCTTCCATCATCACGTCAACTCCGTGGTCTCCTCATCTTTTTTCACTCTGAAAAAAAATCAAAAAACTTTTGCCCTACCTTCCCACTTCAGCCGGCAAAACCTTAATAAGCACTTTGGTTTTTTCCAAAACAGATTATTGCAACACCCTTCTTTTGAACGCCCGGGAAAAAGTCCTCAACAAGCTACAGCTAGTTCAGAATGCCTCAGCTAGAATCCTACTGGGCATTCCTAAGTTCACTTCCATCTCCCCGTATATCCAACAACTGCACTAGCTCCCAGTCAGGAGCCGTACAAAGTTTAAGGCACTGTGCATTGCCTACAAAGCCACCAACAACTTAGGCCCACAGTTCCTCAAAGATGCCCTCTGCCCACTTGAAAATTCAAGAGCGCTCCATTCCTCCTCAGCCCATTTGCTTAAAGTTCAACGAACAAAAAAGGCCACGATCTCCACAGCCAAACTTTGGAACGCACTGCCCCTTTACATCTAATTGGCCCCAACCCTCATCAGCTTTAGGAAGAAATTGAAAACCTGGTTTTTCTCACATTAAAATTTTCCTCAGCTAACGTTCTGTATACTAAGCGCCAAGACACGTCCGAGTAGTTGTGCGCTATAAAAATTGCAAAAAACATAAACATAAACATAAACAAAAAACATTCTGACTGGCAGTGATGGGCCTCTGCCAAGGATTCTGCCCTAGGGACAGCAGCCGGACGTGCTGTGGATGAGATTGCCGGCAACAGGGCACAGCGCAATCCGAGCCGGATGTTTGGCTGATGGCTACTTGTGCTTGCCTTTGGGGGCTGGCAGGTGTTGCTGCTGTGGCTCATATTTGTGAAGGTGCAAGCCTGATCACTGGGTTGCTGATGGAGAGGCGCTAACTGATGAGAGCTTCAAGGCAGTGCGGAGCCTCTAAACCTGATTGGATGGCCCTGACGCAGACAACATTGGTGAGCGACCTCTGACCTGCTCGCAGGCAGGTTGCTCCCCACGCTGCTGCATGGCTCTGCCTGCATTGTTTTTGCCTAATCTTGTATTGTTCCGCTGTGCCTAACTTGCTTTCTTGCCCAGACTTGTTTTTATTCCCCTGTGCCTGTACTTGCTTTCTTGCCCAGACTTGTTTTTATTTCTCTGTGCCTGTGCCTGTGCTATCTACCCGGAGGCCTCGTAGCGCTAGTGACAGAAATTCAATTAGCAAGGGCTCAGGGCAGGTCAACAGAATGTGGTATACAAGTGTGTTTTTAAAGTTTTTTTAGGAAAACTTTAAAAACACACTTGTATACCACATTCTGTTGACCTGCCCTGAGCCCTTGCTAATTGAATTTCTGTCACTAGCGCTACGAGGCCTCCGGGTAGATAGCGCTATACAAGTACTGCTTCATTCATTCATTCATTCATTCACTTGCTTTCTTGCCCAGACTTGTTTTTATTCCCCTGTGCCTAACTTGCTTTCTTGCCTAGACTTGTTTTTATTCCCCTCTGCCTGTACTTGCTTTCTTGCCCAGACTTATTTTTATTGCCCTGTGTCTGTACTTGCTTTCTTGCACAGACTTGTTTTTATTCCCCTGTGCCAAACTTGCTTTCTTGCCCAGACTTATTTTTATTCCTCTGTGCCTGTACTTGTTTTCTTGCCTAAACTTGTTTTTCCTTTCTGTGCCCAGCTCTCCTGCTGCCCCGCCTCCCTGCAATCCCATTCCCCGCTACCGCCTCCCAGCTGCTCCTCCCTCCCACATCCCCTCATATGGAGGCCATGCAGGAGGCGGCCTAAGGCAAGCCCGTCTGTGACTGTCCGCGCCAGGACCGCGCCCAGCGCCAAAACCCTTGGACCCCACAAACGCCACAACGCCCGACAACCATACGATGCCAGAACCCTCCACGCACTCAGCACCGGACGATCATACATCTGCTTCCTGGCCACCCCGAAGGGCACCCACGGACCTTTCACCTGTTGGAACTGCAGCTTCACAAGCATCCGGCCCACCATGCTGCTGACCAGGAAAGAACCCAACCACCTCAGATGCATCCTTCTCAACACCCGCTCTGCCCGCAAACACACCGTTGGACTCTGGGATCTACTCGACTCAACCTCTCCAGACATCGCTTTCCTGACGGAGACCTGACTGAACCCCGCCTCGGCACCTGACAAAGCCATAGCTGTCCGGAAGGCTACAAGATCCCCAGCAGGGACCGCACCAACGGAGCAGGAGGAGGAATCACCATTGTCTACAGGAACACTCTCAGAGTCTTGACCAACACTGATGACACCCTCAGCACCAACAAACAACTGCACTTCCAGATCCACACCGACCCCAACACCACCCTGAGAGGAACCCTCATCTACAGACCCCCCGGACCCTGACCACAGTTCAGCGACTCCATCGCCGACTTCGTCAGCACACACAACCTCGCCTCCACAGACTACATCCTCCTCGGGGACCTGAACTTTCACCTCGAGAACAACAACTACACCAACTCTACCACCCTGATCGACAACCTAGCCAACCTCGGACTCAGACAACTTATCACAACACCCACCGACTCCGCCGGTCACGCGCTTGACCCCATCTTCTCTGCAAGCCCCCACGTCTCCTTCAACCACACCACAGAACTCCACTGCACCAACAAACAACTGCACTTCCAGATCCACACCGACCCCAACACCACCCTGAGAGGAACCCTCATCTACAGACCCCCCGGACCCCGACCACAGTTCAGCGACTCCATCGCCGACTTCGTCAGCACACACAACCTCGCCTCCACAGACTACATCCTCCTCGGGGACCTGAACTTTCACCTCGAGAACAACAACTACACCAACTCTACCACCCTGATCGACAACCTAGCCAACCTCGGACTCAGACAACTTATCACAACACCCACCGACTCCGCCGGTCACGCGCTTGACCCCATCTTCTCTGCAAGCCCCCACGTCTCCTTCAACCACACCACAGAACTCCACTGGACCGACTATCGCTGCATCCACTCCACCTTCAAGAAACCCACCATGTACCACTACACCCAACAGATGCCTCGCCGCTGCTGGAGAAAAGTCACCAAAGACCAGCTAACCACCACCCTCGCCCAAAGCCCACCCGCCGACCCCACCTGCCCCGACACTGCCGCCCACAACCTCAGACAGTGGATCAAAGACTGCGCCAATACCCTCGCCCCAATCAAGAAACCCTCCAACAGTCACAACAACAAGAAAGACAGCTGGTTCACTGAAGACCTCCGGGCCTCCAAGCAAACCTGCCGAAAGCTGGAGAAGATCTGGCTCCATTAATGAACACTGGACAGCCACGCAGCCCACAAGAACGCCACCCGCAGACACCATCACCTCATCAGATCCACCAAAAGGGCCTCCTTCAAAGACCGCCTAGACACAATGCGCACAACAGCAAAGTGCTCTTCAACATTGTGAAGGAACTCTCCAACTCTAGCTCCAACACCAACGACGTTCCACCCTCGCAAGACATGTGCGACTCGCTGGCCACCTTCTTCCACTGCAAGATCGCAGACATCCACAACAGCTTCAACGCCACGACCACCCCGACAACCACTGAGACCTCACCCCCACCACCATCCGCACCAATCGCCTGCTCTCCTGGACCAACATAGACAACGACGACACCATCAAGATCATGAACACCATCCACTCCGGATCTCCGTCAGACCCATGCCCACACCACATCTTAAACAAAGCCAGCATATCCATCGCACCCCAACAGTCATCAACACCTCCTTTGAGACAGCAACCTTCCCAGAGAGCTGGAAGCACGCCGAGATCAACGCCTTACTCAAGAAAACCAAGGCAGGCCTCAAGGACCTCAAGAACTTCTGGCCCATCTCCCGTTCCCGGCAAAGGTCATCGAGAAGACCGTCAATGAACAATTGACCAGCTACCTCGAGGAGAACAACATCCTGGACCCTTCCCAGTCCGGGTTCCCCAGCAACCACAGCACCTAGACTGCCCTCATAGCAGCTACCGATGTCATCAAGTCCCAGCTGGACTACGGAGAAACGTCGGCCCTCATCCTTCTGGACCTGTCATCCGCCTTCGACACGGTCTGCCACCACACACTACGAACATGCCTCCACATCGCCGGGATCCAAGAGAATGCCCTGGACTGGACCACCTCCTTCCTCCTGCCTTCCCCCCTTCCGCTCCAAAGCCACCAAGATCATCTGCGGTGTACCCCAGGGCTCATCCCTCAGCCCAACTCTGTTTAACATCTACATGGCACCGCTCGCCCATGTCGCACGTCGGCATGACTTCAACATCATCTCCTATGTCGATGACACCCAGCTGATCCTCTCCCTCACCAAGGACCCCCACACACCAAAACCAACCTTCACAAAGGAATGAAGGCTGTCGCTGAATGGATGAGGAACAGCCGACTGAAGCTGAACTCGGACAAGACGGAGGTCCTCATCCTTGGATCCACCCCTTCGGCCTGGGACAACTCCTGCTGGCCGACCACACTGGGAACCGCTCCAACACCCACCAACCACGCACCCAACCTAGGGGTCATCCTTGACTCCACCCTCGACTCCACCCTCTCCATGACTAAACAGGTCAACAACATCTCCTCCTCCTGCTTCAACACCCTCCGCATGCTCCACAGGATCCACAAGTGGATCCCCACTGAAACGAGAAGAATGGTCACCCAGGCCCTCGTCAGCAGCAGGTTGGACTATGGAAATGCCCTCTACACAGGAGCCTCGCCAAACTCCTGAGACAGCTCGAACGCATCCAGAACGCCACTTTACGCCTGATCCTTGACATCCCTCACCGCAGCCACATCACACTCCACCTGAGAGACCTGCACTGGCCCCCGGTCAACAAGAGGATAACCTTCAAGCTCCTCACCCACGCACACAAGGCACTCCAAAACACCGGACTGACATACCTTAACAAACGACTCATCTTCCACACCCCCACCCGCCAGCTCCACTCCGCCAACCTTGCCCTCGCCACAGTCCCTCGCTTCCAAAAAGTGACCTCCGGCGGCAGATCAGTCTCCCACCTCGCCGCCAAGAACTGGAACACCCTCCCCAACCACCTACGGCAGACCCAAGACCTCCTGACCTTTAGAAAACTCTTCAAGACCTGGCTTTTCGAGCCGTAGCAGCATTCCCCACCCCAGCACCTTGAGACTCTCACGGGTGAGTAGTGCGCTTTACAAATGATATGATTGATTGATTGAGTGAGCTTTGGGGGCACTAGACATTGCCATGAGAGTAGCCAACATCTGTCCCTATACTTGCTCTGAATCTGGGCACTAGATAGACCTGGCTTTGGTTGGGCCTGGCTGGAGAAGCAGGCAGGGCCCGGGAGAGAGCCTGATTGGCAGCGGGGACCGTGGTGACCGTGCTCCGAGGAGGTCCCCCCAACACCACCTCGCTTTGCAGTGACAGGCCCTACCTGAGATTTCATTTGCGAGAAGGTGACGATAGAGCAGAGCAGCTGCGAGCTATGCTGATGAGGTAGCTGGTCCCCAGCAACACTGCAGCTCGACCTTGGGATTTGGCCGCTGGCCCCTTGCACCTGCCTGCGTAAGTAGGCAGGCAGACGTTACGCGTCACTCCCCCTGCCTGAGAAAGTGCGAATCCCAGTTAGTACTAGGTCACTGTCTGCGAGGAGCTGGCTAAGGGGAGCCTGGAGATCATGCTGAGCCTCCATTGGAGGCTCCTGACCCAACGGATGTGGTCAGTGCACATAATGGAGCGCTGAAGAAGGTACTAGGCATCACTGCAGGAGAAGACCGCATCAGGCCCTCTTCCTCACCCTGATTCTGGGCAACTGTTGGACCTTCTCAACCTGTGGGACAGCCAGTGACAGGAGTGAGTGTTGTTCCTGCTTGTCTCCACTGTGCTGTTCCTGCTTGTCTCCGCTGTGCTGTTCCTGCTTGTCTCCGCTGTGAGGCACTGCTGGAAGGGTATAATGTGGTGCGTTGAGACCTGGGATGGCCTGAGTGAAGTGAACTTAGTGAGCCTTACTCTGTAGGGGGCCCGGACTGCGCATGCCCTTTTCTCTGTCGCTGACCACCTGCTTTCGAGAAGAGGAGAGGGGGGTTAGCTGTAGCCCATGTTTCCCCCATGCTCTCACTGGAAGCAGGACTATTGCGACACCATATAGCCAGTGGGTCTCTGCTGGCGATGCCTCTCCCCGTTACCCCATGCAAGACTCGTGGCATGCCCCCCTGTGTGGCAGATGTGACACAGGACTGCCAGTGCTCCCCATGTATGACCCAACCGGAGGTGAGGCGGGCCCATGAGACAGAGAGAGCCATTGGGTGGCATGGGGGGCCGGCCTCACTCACTGGGCCACGCTAGAGTTCAAACCTCCGGAAGTAGGCGGATGCAGGGAAGATGAGCCGCCCTCCTCCATGGACCAGTTTGAAGCAATTGTGGCAGCCATATCAGATAGCAGACAGAATCTGCGCACCAGAATTGATGTTGTGGCAATTGAGGTGGGCCTGCTCCAGGGTGATCATAAAAAGCTCACAGGGAGGGTCACCCATATGGAGAGTGCGTGAGAGGATATGCGGACCATGGTTGCATCACTAAATAATAATACACACATTTACCTGTTCCCGGATTATACACTACTGGTGCTGTGCCAAGGAGTGTCTTACTTATGGGCCAAGAAGCGTCGGTGACAGGTGAGTCTCACCTAGTCTCTAAGTTCCCTGCAGCGCTTAAAGTGATAGCCAACCACAAAAGTTATTTCTTTAGAGAACCTGCGGGCACCTGGGACTGGGTGGAGCAGCACCATTATGAATCCCCCGCCCCATCCACATGAGCCTGACACAAAGAAGGGGAGCTGAAGAGGGCTACAACAATGCAGGGATGGCACTGAGCCACGTTTGGGTGCCCCCTCCCCGGCTCAGGAGTGTGAGCAGAAGCAACAGATACTGATGGATATGACATAGCTGACCCCGGAGCATCACTCGTGCTTTCTGATGCAGCTCACTGATGGCTCATAGACGGACGTGGGTTCAGCTGCCTCACTGCGTAACACCCCTTCGACGGCCATGCCGGATGTCACCCCACAGACTATGGACCGTCTTGGCCAACCCCATGATATTGTAGAACTGGGATTATGTGATTATATCTGTTATTCCCCACGCCTCTCTGGCCTCTCCGGGTCACCTTCATTACATATACTCTTGGTACATATTGAGTCCTTTGCTATATGTAGTTGACATGGACTGGCCATCCTTGAAGGTGGGTTTGCTCGGAGTTCTCTTTTTCTCTTCTATTTCACACCTTGTGTGTAGAGAGTTGGCTCTCCTCACTGGTCATCCCCTCCCCACTAGGCAGAGTCCCTTTTAGGGGAGAGACTCTGCTATTAGTGTTCGCACATCATGGGTTTATTGGTTTGCAATTTGGGTAATCGCCGTTCTAGCGCCTGCCCTGGGAGGGAGTGTGTTGTGTATGCATGCGCTCTTTCTCGTGTTAATTCTCGCGCATGTATTTCCTTTCAATTGTACCTCGTGCATTGTGATCTTTTGACTGCATATGTCTCGCTACACGGCACGATATGTTATCGTGCCGTTCCACACTGTACTGTTACTGTTAGGGCAGTTGCTGCTGACTGTCCGGAGCCTTCAGATGTGTTGCTGGGAGTGCTTCTTTATCCACGATTAAACTTATTTATTCATCATCAATTTCCGTGGTCTTTGACTCTACAATTTGGCGACGAGGATTGGATTTTGAAGAATGTTGCAAGTTACATCACTGGTGTTTGGCCTGATAAGAAGTACATTAGTTCAGAGTTGAAGAGTTTCTGGGAGGTGAGATCAGAACTTTCATATTGTGACAATGTCATTAAGAGAGGCGAACGTATTGTTCCACCGGTGGGTGTGAGAAAGGTTATAGTTCTACAGGGTCATGAAGGTCATAGTGGCATGGTCAGGACTAAACAACAAATTAAGCATTTATTTTGGTGGCCAGGCATGGATGTGTTTATTGAATGTTTAGTTAGGAATTGTGTTAATTGCACGAATTCTGATAAGTCTTTGGTTACTCGTAAACCCAATATGGGTGTGCATACCATTCCTGACAATCCATGGGAAACTATTGCTATGGACATTATGGGTCCCATTGGTTGTGATTCTAAGTACATCATTGCAGCTATTGACATTTTTTCTAAATGGCCTATTATCAAGATTGTTCATAAAATAGATACTGACTCTGTTTTGTGTTTTTTGGATAAGGTTTTCATTGAAGAAGGGCTACCAGTAAGACTTATAACTGATAATGGAGTCCAATTCAATTCCAACAAAGCGAAGGAATATTTTTCAAGGCTTGGAATAGTTCATTCCACTACTTCTCTCTATAACCCAAGTGAGAATGGAGTGATAGAGAGGTTCAATAGAGTTCTGAAGGGTGCTATACAGTCTGTTGGTAGTGAAGACAAAAAATGGGAAGTGGAAATTTTTAAGAAAGTATGGATGTACAGAACAACTATGAATTCCATGACTGGATATTCTCCTTTTGAGATCATGAGGGGAAGACTTCCCAGGACCAAAGTGAATCTGTCATGGTTAGTTAAGTCAACTTCTTCTAATGTGGATTTGAGAAAGGTTAAAGAGAATCTTGCTCGTACCCATAGTACCAATAAGAAGTACTTTGATGAGAAGTTTGGTTCAAGAACAGATCCGAAAGTAGAAATTGGTATGATGGTTAAAGTCAAAAAACCTTGGAAGGTCAAGAAAGGTGAAAGTTTGTTCATGGGTCCTTTTGCAGTTATTGAGATTTTAAAAAACTCAGTGAGATTATCAGACAACAAAGTTTGGAAACTCAGTAGGATTGCTATTCTTAAGGCTGATAAGGATGTTTACTGTAAGGGATCTACTTTGAAACATTCTGATTTTTCATATTTGGATGAGGATTTGAGTGGAGATGTAGTTTGTAGTGATATGGATGCAACACCCTGTTGTTCCAGCAGTAATATCACTCAGAATGTGGGTGTCCAATCTCAATCTATCTACAGCAATAATGTTTCTTTGCAAAAAAGAACTACAAGAAAACCAAAATGGTTGTCAGACTTTGTTGCTTATGTAATAGGAAAATTTTAAGTTTAGTTTGTTTTTTTATTGTTTTTTTTTGTTTCGTTTTATAAGGGAGGAAGGTATGTTGTGTATGCATGTGCTCTTTCTCGTGTTAATTCTCGCGCATGCATTTCCTTTCAATTGTACCTTGTGCATTGTGATCTTTTGAATGCATATGTCTCGCTACACAGCACAATATGTTATTGTGCTGTTCCACACTGTACTGTTACTGTTAGGGCAGTTGCTGCTGACTGTCCGGAGCCTTCAGATGTGTTGCTGGGAGTGCTTCTTTATCCACGATTAAACGTATTTATTCATCATCAATTTCCGTGGTCTTTGACTCTACAGAGTTGGAGATTAACTTTGTGTGTTTTGCAGGTCATACACCACACATCATGCCGTCACTGAGTTGTGTATACTTCAACAGCATTAAATACTCATGGCTAAGCTACATGTAATCACATGGAATGTTCTAGGGATGGGGATAGTGCATACGTGGCATCTAGTGCAGCAGTATTTTAGTCGGCGCAACACACACATAGCACTCATTCAAGAAACCCATATAGCGGACAGAGATGATGTTAATATACAAAAGAACTGGCGTGGCCAATGATAATACACCATTTATTCGGGATTTGCCCGAGGGGCCCTGATTTGGATACACCCCACAGCTCACTCTAGGTGCCTTACCCAGGAGATGGATCCTGAGGGCAGGTATGTTTTTGATGAGGCACTGCTGGATGGCCACCTGCTCCTACTAGGAAGCATATATGTGCCGAATGTTGCACAGAAGGCATATCTGTCCCGCCTCACAGTACTCCTCACAAGGTGGGAACATATCCTTTGGATCATCAGTGGGGGCTTTAAATGCATCCTTGATCCAGCCCTCCATCGCTCCCCTCCCCCACTACCCAATTCTCCAGGTGTGTCCACTGCAACGGGCCTTGCCCGATGGCTCACACATTAGTCTCATTTCGACAGTTGATGCACATTGCACCCAAACATGCAGAGCTACCCCTGCTACTCTACGCCACATGCCCTTCATATTCAATTGGACTGCATTCTCTGTCACCGAGGCAACACACTCATAAGTCACATATGGGAAGTACCTTGTTCCAACCTCCTCTGACCATAACCCTCTGCAAGTGCACTTTACCTTGAGAACCCCCCGTCCATCCATCCCTACAAGGTACCTACAGCCAGCGGCATTGGAGGAAGTTGCGTTCCGGGACATGCCCTGGGAGTTTTTGGCTCGATACATATAGGAGAACTGGGGCACAGCTACATCTAGGCTTACAGAATGGGAGGCACTCAAGGTGGTACTTCATGGGCACTTCATTAATGCTGTGATGGGAGTGAGGGCTCACCTACATAGGGAGTTGACTGTACATGAATTGTCCTTGGGTGCTCTGGAAACTGACTCCCACAGAACCCCTGAGACCTGGCAGTTGCTAGTGGATGCCAGGGAGCACAACTAACAGCTCATAGACCAACTGTGTTGCTTATATTTGAAGGACTACCAGGCTAAGATGTACACAGAGAGAGATAAGTCTGGCTTGTTATTAGCTTAGCTTGTCCGCAGCACAAACCCTCTTGCGCCAATCACCATGCATTACTGGTCCCTGACCTGCACTGCAACCAGTCAGATGACATACACTCGGGTTTTACCACCTATTATGGGTTGCTGTATGACCTCCCTCGTCTTTGTTCATGCTGATAGTATAAGAGACTTTTGAAGGTCTCCTGTTGCCTACTGTTAGCCTGTGAGGACCTGTAGACGCCCCTGGTGGAACAGGAGCTCAGAGTGGCTATTTGGGAATTAGCTACTCACAAGACTGCCAGGTTCGACTGCCTCCCGGTTGAATTTTATAAGGCCTATGAAGACCTTCGGGTCCAGTAATTGCTAGCGGCATACCAGGCAGCACTGGAAGAGGGGACTCTCACTCTAACCTTACATGAGTCTGTCATAGTATCATTGACGAAACGTGACAAAGATCCATTGGAAGTCACTCTTACTGCGCTCTGCCCATGTTAGGGACTGATTACAAAGTGCTCCGTAAGAAAAACGCGAGTAAGCTACTGGAGCATATGCCCCTGCTAGTACATTCAGTCCAGAATGGTTTCATCCCTGACTGCTCAACCGCCCTCAACATCTTCATAGAATGATGGAGCTAGCCCAGGCCCACTGGCCACACCTAGCCTGTTTAGTAATTGATCTAGAGCGGGTGTTTGATATGGTGAATTGAGACTATGTTCTTGACATTGTAGGCATTCCCGCATACCTAATGCGCCTCATTTGCATCTTCTACAGAACCCTACGGCTTGTTTCCAAACTGAACAACTCATCTCGGCCTGATAGCAATCAGTCGGGGCACGTGCCACGGATGCACACTGTCACCGCTCCTCTTCATACTGGTGGTGGAACTGCTTGCTCAGCAATTGCAACATGATGGGGAGGAGTGAAGCATCCACCTGGGAAACAAATTGCATATTGTTTCCATCTATTCTGACAATGTTCTCATTTACATTCAGGATATCTGGCAAGGACTCATAAGCATAGAGGACGGTGGCCCTAAACAAATTCCGTGACGCTTCGGCTGGGTTGGAAATGTACTAAGAACTGTCTGTTCCCCCTAAGCCTAGACTGCCCATGGCATCACCTGCTGGTGGGGCCCCATGTTGTGCCCTGGGAGCCACATACATTTTGCTATCTTGGCATCTGCATGCACCCTGCCACACACCGGGCCTGATAGATGGTAATCTATCATGAGTCATTGCCTCACTGTGACCGTAACTGATATCTGGAGCACACTTCTGCTCAAGGTACAGGGCCGGGTTTCGCTTTCTAAGATGGTGATGCTTTTCCAGCTCCTGTACTTCTTCCATAATCTACCAGTACATGTTCCAAGCTCCACATTCTGTACCCTTCATAGCATACTAGGGTCCTTCATTTGGGAAGAGAGTGGCCCTACAAAAGATCCAGTTGCAGGTGGAAAAAGGAGCATTTTGAGCAGTACTATGTAGCGGGCCAGCTACAGTGGCAGGATAGCTGGCTGGCGGGACACAATTTAGTTGAGCTGGGCCTCCCCACATTGGACTGTACCAGTTGAGCGATTGGCAAACTTTGATTGCTGATGGGGAAACTACCTGTACGATCCAATAAGCTGTTGACTACAGCACATGGCAGTTATCTTAGAAGCTTGCAACTCTCCCGTACGCTAAGATAATATACAATGGAGATCCGTATCGGCTCCATATGCCCATTCTGGCAACTGCTTGAGAGAAAGGATGGAACTCTGGGAGACAGAAGGAGTGGATGCCTTGACTGCCCTGTTCCTGGATACTACCCTGATCCAATTTGACCAACTCTGCTCAGAACACTATCGCGCATTTCTGGAAGATTTGCGCATAACTGAGCCTGACACTCATTCCCTATTGCATGTGCAATACATAATGGGTAGTGGACATCGGCCCTTCGCATGGTTTACGTGAGCACTAATGCATGTAGGAGAGTAGGGTCTGCTATCCTATGGTCACCCCAAATTTTTGATTTTTGCTTCACTGGTTTATGACTTAATGTGGTTGTGGGCCTGCTAATCAGACCCACAGCCTGCTGTTCTCTCTCTAAATTACTGCCAATGCACTCTAGGTGCATTACGAATTGGATACTGGTTCACCTTATAGGCCCCTGTAACAGTGTACAGGGCATAGGTGCACCCAAGGCCTACCAGGGGCTGCAGCATGTATTGTGCCACCCCTGGCCTGGCCTCCATATTTGACACAACTGGCTGATCACTCAGCTGGGGTAAGTTGGTGTAATCACCTCTTGCTTAGATATAGTATCCCTATATCTAACCTTAACTGGACACATGTTAACCTGTAAGCCATTCCTATGGAAGGCCCCTGCAATCCTGGGGGCAGAGTGCGTGGTTACATGTGAGATGGTGCTCTAGCAAGAGCTGAGCCT
The DNA here is from genome assembly GCF_964263255.1 of Lissotriton vulgaris. Classification (NCBI taxonomy): domain Eukaryota; kingdom Metazoa; phylum Chordata; class Amphibia; order Caudata; family Salamandridae; genus Lissotriton; species Lissotriton vulgaris. The sequence continues at coordinate 180,088,786 of NC_141695.1, read as the reverse complement.
GTCTGCAGCTGTCGGGAACCACTCCCTAAGCTGTTCTGGGATATTGCCATACCATATACTCTTAAGTGCATTATAATCCTTGCGGTTATTTGCTAACTTTGGTTTGGCTTTATCAAAACATGTCGAGTAAGGTGTCATACGATTTGGCATACTATCCCCTCGACAGTTCTGTCGACGGGGATAGCATTCCACCTTCCTAGAGGGACACGACATGTGTGTAGCCTTAACCCCGGTTAAAGTTAACCAGAGCCTCAGCATCACAAAATGGATGCTGCCACCACAGACACAAGTCTGACCTCCTGCTGCTGGGAGTCCTTCCAGCGAGGGAGGCTTGTACAAAGGGTTTCTTGCCTTGGGAGGTGCGAGCACCACCCCAGACAGGGTTTTGTGTATTGGGTAGGACAGGGCTGAATAGATTGAGACATGCCCGGGGCACACAAGGTGTCCCCGTGCATAAGCCAGTCCAAACCGGTCCTGGGACTTTCCAGACCCAGGCCTGGCGAGGAGCTGGACAAAAGAAAGGGGGTGTAACCGCCCCCATTCCTGGTTCCACCCAGAGGAGGGACCTAGTAGGTGATCCTCCCCTCAGATTGGGAATAAGAGTGGGAGCAGTGCCATTGCACAGCAGATCATCCTGAATCAACTTTACACGAAGAAGAAGACTGGACTTCGACATTCTGCTGCACAGAAGACTAAAGAGCATCTCCCTTGTGGCCTAGGAGTGGCCACCCTGTGAACACAGGCACTAACCACCAACTCGATGTCTGCTTTGCCGCCGCCTCCCGCCGGAGCCCGAGCCCAGAGCCTAACAAGACCCAGACTCCCAGGCTTCCCACCGCCCGATCCACAGTCCCTGCAAAGAAGGGACCCGTGGAGGCACCGAGAGACGTGGGACCGGACCTCTTGGAAGACACCCGAAAAGCTGACAGTGCAGCATCCGAGGCACCCTCGACGTTGAGCTTTGGGGACTGAGAGCCCCCACCACCGAGCAGCCCTTGCACCGAAGATCAGCCCCCCAGCATCTCCACGATCTACGTGGGGCCCATTTGCATTGTGCCACTCGACGCGCCATCCTGGCCACTAGCCATGTGGTCAGTGGCCATCTTGGCGACTACAACTACAAACTACACTGCGGGTCTGGTTGCTCCAGACTTGCCCTCGCTCCTGTGAAAGGGAGAACCCGCTCTGACCTTGCTGGTCCGAGTGGTCAGCCTTTTTCAACTCCTGCACGGCTTGCATTAGCCAAGGCCTGTTTGCTCTGATCAAGTTGACGATACCGCCAACAGCGAGAAGCCTGCGTGGGACAGCTCGTGACCAACTCCTGGACGTCCTCAACCCCCGGTGTCCACGTGGCTGCAGAGAGAAGCTACACCTCAACGCCTGTTTGCACCCGACATCGCCTGGTTCCAATCTGGTTCCACGGTAGTCACTGGCTAGTGACTTTGAACATTGTCCCCTCTGCTTTCAGGTCTTCACATCTTCAGATCCACCCTTGGATCCACTGGAACTTTTCACGCCGAGCCGCCTGCAGCATCTTCAGCTCCAAGCACCATCGACCAGCGTGACGAAACCCGACACTACTTCGACCCTGTGCACCAGCATCCTGTGGGTGAGGTAACACAACAACGCCAGTGTTCCCACACTGGTACACACTCCTAGGGCCTGTGTCTTAAGTTTCAGCTTTCTAGGTCACCCGGAAGGTTCCTAACTAACTAACTTTGTACTTTTTACGCACCATAGACTTTGCATTGGTGAGTGCGTGCACTTTAAACACTGCACCCGAGTCCCGCGGGCCTTTCCCGACTTAGTCACTGCTAGTCCCGATCAGCTCCAGTGATTCCCAAGGCCCCAGGCCTGTTTCCTTTCCGAGTGGTATCTCTTATACCACTTTCTTAGTATATGGTTTAGGTGGCCCCTAGGGCTCATCCATATTGTGCAACTTTTGTGTATTTTAAACTGTCTTGTGTTTAACACTTGTGCTTCTGTGCTCATAAAGAGTCCAGGGGATATTTGCAGTTAATAAATCTATATATATTTTCAATATATATCTGTGTGGTGTCCTTTCATTTGGTATTCAAGGGGGTTGTGTATGGTAATACAGCTGGCTTCACATGTCTTTCAGAGTTTAGCCTAAGACTGCTTTGTCCACGCTACCACTAGGATAGCTGGTCTATAAGGTTGACTTACAACCAATCATCATAAGGGTTGCTTGGCATGGTACAAGGTGATCACTAGAACTAGTGAGCATCATATACCAGGCCAACTTCTCACAATGCATACCTCACGAGACATACTACACCATATCTAACAGGACTGGGAGGAAGATCTTGGTTGTGCTCCTTAGTTGCAGAAGGATTGGGATAAGATCCTCCTCTCCCTGCAAAAACACTCCCACAATGCACAATGTCAATACAACAAACACAACATCCTCCATAGAGCGTACCTTATGCTTGTGCATTTACATAGAATATATGGTTCCTCGCCAACTTGTCCTCATTGTGGTTCTCAAAACGCCAATCGGCCTATATGTTCTGGAATTGCCCAGACGATCTATCACTGTGAAGGGCAGTCACGGATGTGATGCCCAATGTCACGAGGAGGGAGAACATATTAAGGATGGAAGTAGCATCATTGGGGCTATATAGGCATAATAGTGAGGAACGCCACTAGCCGGTTCATAGACCTGGCATTACTAATCACTAAGAGGGTGATCGATGAAGTGGAAGTATGCCCATCTCCCTGGGTTAGCATACTGGTATGCGGCTACGCTCAAATGGGATAAGGCTGAATCAACTGCACTTCGCAGGGGGGCAGTCAGGGGCCTGCACCAGGTCCCCATTACAGTAGATTGGGATGCACCTCTACATGAACTACAGGTACCCTCAGAGGACGGTCTGATGTCCTGTAGTTACTACAGGGTTGTGTTCATCAACACATTAACATCACACTGTGAGGTGGACCCTTGCCATATTTCCCATAGCTTCCACCCCCCGTCCTTTCTCTTTGCCCCTTGGTTTGAGCATAATGTATGTAACTGGTATGCATGCCTGTGTAATCCACACTCCAACACAGTAGGTTTGCCTGCCCTGGGGCCCTATGGGGAGTTAATTAATCAAGCAATGTTGCCATGCCTTTGTACTATTTGTGTAGAGATTTAGCTTATGTGTGACTGTTATGACCTGCCAGTTTTTTTTTTTTTTTTATAAAGATTTATATAGCGTGAACTTGACCCTTGAAGGGTATCAGACCGCTTTACAGATAGTTCAATTAGTAGACAATAGAAAACCAAGAAACATGAACGCTGACAATGTCCGTTACAAACCAGGAGTGGGACAGTGAGTTATAAACTAGTCCTCAAAAGGCCTGCAAGCCCTGGCTGGATGCACAGCATCAGATAAGTGAGTAGAGAATGAGTTTGTGGGTTCAGGGTAGAGATTTGTTCATCTAAAGCAGTTTGACTTCTGTTTTGAATTAAGTGATTGAGGGGAATCAGTCTGATTTCAGGGGGCAGGTAGTTCCAGATTCTAGGGGCCATTCCAGAGAAGGCTCAGTTGTAGGTTTTTTTTGTTCCTAATTTTTGAGTTTTCAACAATAAGGTACTGGTGCCTCTTGATGATCTGCTACCACTGGAAAGTTCCAGTTTGTCAGCTAGGTACTTCGGTGTATTGAAGTGTAGGGCTTTGTGGATCATGCAAGCAGTTTTCATCTGAATCCTTGCCTCATACTTGTACTTGTATTCGGCTTAGAAGTTGTTGATCTATGTTTAGACATGTCTCTTGTAGACATTGATGCTTGTATTTAGGGTTCTGTAGTGTGTAACTTGTTACTGTCATTGATGTGTATACTGCCTACATTGCTTGACAATCAAAGGAGTTGGTTAAAAAGAAAAACAAAACATTTTGTTGTTTTTAGCCATTCTCTGCACGGAGGGTGAGCTGGTAAAATTGACTTCTTACAGATTTTGAATCTCACGAGGAGTATAAAGTATCTCGTGCTGAAATCTATTATCTTCATTTTGTGTTATCCCATTAACAATTAGAACATTGATTATCTCAAGTGGAAATTGGATCTGATGATTTTAGTCAAATTGGTCCAAAAAGTAGTTAGTTATTGATAAATGTTCGCATCTGCACACACTTTTTACAACATATTTCTGACGTTTCTGATATCATGGCTGTTTTTTTTGTTGAGAACAGTAGATATTTTTATTCTGTGTTTGAAATGTAATCTCAGGATGGTTGTGATGGTCATATCATTTTATTGACTATTTTAACACAGCCACTTTTTTTTTCTCTTTCTGTTGCAGTAGCTATGTTGCAATTTGAATTCCTGGTCGCCTGAGCTCTACTGAAAAATGCTAGGTATTTGTATTTCTAGCCTGGTAAGAAAACTGACTGTGGGGAGGGTAGTGGCACAGTCATAGACAGCTCAGATGTGGAATATTGGGAAAGGAGGTGCTAGTTAAGGATATATCTGTTTCTCTTAGTCCTAAAATAAACTGTGTGATGATCGATAGCACGTTTTCTCCTAGCAGTGTCTACTGCATGGCCACTCCCCAATTTACTCTGTTATAAAAAAGCCTCTCTTGGCTCAAGTATGTACTAAACCACTATCAGACACCATTTCAGATATAGGCAGAGGGTACTGAAGTACCGAAAAATATAAATTACAACCCACCTAGAGCCATACTTACAAATAGCCCAATACCAATTACCAATAATCAGTCAGTTGGCAGTGTAGAAGGTCCAATCGTTTATTATAACAAAACAAACTCTGCCAGAGGAGCTCCTTGCGACCTAACCCCACGAGGTCCGCCAAGAAGACTGCTGGCACATTGTCAGAGCATCACATATATACTGTTACATTTCGAAAACCGTTACCCAAGATGGAAAAATACAAGTTGGTACAGGTTGGTGCAGAGGGAAAGACCATATATGGGAGACAAAGCGCTCTTGGTTTAGCTCATCTTACTATAGCAAGGTCATGAGGGTAACTCCCTTCTGCAAACTCCGAGAGAGTCCGCGCAGCACCCCTCGGAATGTGCTTATCCAGCCTCCTCCTTCTACCTATAACCTTGACAAGCCTAACGCACAGAAACAGCAGTTTGCAACAGTTGGGCTATTTCTCAGGGGAACAACTTTGACAGAATGCAAGAATAGGACTTGCTAACGCAGAGATTGAGCGAGGCCACAAAATGGCGTCGGTCGAGTCAAGCAGGGCTGTTTGTGATGTAGATACAAAACATGCAATATGGTATATGTTAATCTTTATTTTACTTCTTCTCGTGTGTATATTAGGGTTTGCGTTTATGTGTTAGTCTTCTAGGTGCATCACGCTAACTATCAAAAGCAATTATACGTTTCGCTGAATAGAAAGCCAATTCCGGTTCCTCAGTACCCAGATCCATATCTGTTTAGAGAGGAGAAACATACTAATATTATGGAGTGCTTAAACCATATCAACCTCTGGATGAAAGACATACACCCCAGTTCGCATACATCAATGATGTAAATCCTTATCACAGCTTCCACTTTCCAACTAGAATCTGGTCTTCGTGCCTACCCCATGCCAGCAGGTCAGAAACCTGGCAAGCGTCTTTAGGTCAAACCTCAACTTTACTTCACAAAGAAATACAGTGGTGAGTGAAACTAGTAACACTTCCATCTCCAGAAGATCCCCCTCTTGCTTGACTATCATGTAGAAGTTACTCCTGCGCTGGTCACGGATTACTGAAATTGAGCATACACTGGTCTTATTGACATCCTGTAAAGAGTATAAAATAAGGCAGTAAAAATTTGTCTGCTTTTAATTGAAAACAAAACTCTATTAAAACAGCATTGGCAGCTTACTATTAACTCCTAGAGCAGTACGGGATAAAATAAAATACAATACTCTGGGCAAAGGTCCCTGATAACTAAAATAACGTACAAAGGTTTTGTGTTGTACTTGATTTAACAATGTCTGACTATAGGTTTCACGATGACCAATTATGTGATGAATGCTGTAAGCAAATCATTATGCTGCAGCAGTTCAGTTGGTGTGATGCTTAGTGGCTTGTTTATTTTGCTGTCAATCCAATTGACCTTTAAGAGGAGGTTAGTGGCTTGTGAGCTAAAAATGAATTCAAAATTGTCCTCAGCCTTCCCTGATGAACTCATATCACACCCCACCTCAGGCAACTCCACTGGCTCCCTGTACAGAAGAGATGCCAATTCAAGCTGTTGTACCATGCACACAAGGCTTTACAGAAACAAGAACTTACCTACATTAACACCATCGCCGCTGCACCCATTCCCCCCAGTGCTGAACTTTTCAGATTTACATAGTTTCATGACGAGCTGGGTTCGTCATCAGTGTGCGAGGAGGCTACACCATGACGAGCCCAGCTCGTCATGAGTGTGGAAGGGGTTAACCACTGCCTGAACTTCCTCCAACAGTTGAGAAGACTACACTCTGCCTCCCTATCACTTGCCCATACTCACAGCAATCTACCAAAGCATGAGTGGAGGACAGTGCTTCTCCCACATCACAGCAAAGACCTGAAACATCATCCATATGCACCTCTGGACCATCACCTCACATCTGGAATTCGAAATGGCTCTCAAGACCTGGCTGTTCGAAAAAGCCTCCACGGCCTGCAAATGCCTGATTACCCTATCAGGTGATTAGCTGTGTTTTATAAATCCTGATTGGTTGATTGATTATGTACTACACTTGACCTTGATTAGCCTCACACTCGAGACCTTACCTATCACCACTGTCAGAACCCATTTGGAGGTCACAGGGATAACAGGAGCTACTGGGCTTTAGATATGGGTAGTGACATAATTTGCCTCTGATGTCCCTGGGTTCATCCTACCATGGCTCTGCAAATTGAGACATGGCAAGGACAGTTGTGGTGAGATGCACACCTTACTTTCAATGATCTATATGTTCATCTCCAACTTTTTCGTGTTTATTCATTTCCATTCGTATTTAACCTTTGTTCGGCGTGCAAGCCTTCTCCGCGCCCTGCCCAAATTGCGCTGCAATTGTGAAACCAAACTGAAGTGAAGCCTGTTTAGACCCCGTTAAGCTGCACAGCCATGTCGTCAAATAAGTCCAATAAATCAAACTTATGTTTTGCTTCATTTTAATCCTTATTTTCTCCATACTTTTGTGAATCTTTTTCTCCTTTAATTTCTTCAATTTATTTTACTCATTTCACTTCCTTCTCAACTCCTTCTTAAACAACACAGGAGAAACGTGTTTCCACAAGTCACCATTTATTTCAAAATACCCAATGCATTTCGGGATTTCCCTTCGTCAGGGGTTTACCTAAGAGAAAAAATGTATACTATCAATACAATCCAACTTCTTAACATCAGTGCACAAGCATTAAACTGAATATCATTCATCAACGCTATCTGTTAAAAATTACTAACTATTAAACATTGTTTTATTTACTTAAAATTATTTTAACAGTGTTCGACATTTGCTCATTTCTATTCAGAGTTCAACGGAAATACCCTCCTGATTTTAATGGATCACATAGCTCCCTTTTAAATATGGAAACTGCAACTTACCTATACGTTTCTTATTAATCCCCTCCATTGGGGTAACTTTAAAGTACATTCGAACCCCCAGCTTCCACTGTCTACTCTCTATTCCAGTTTAAGCCAAAAGTTAAACCCGTCCCTGCTTACCGTGGCTCGTGTTCGAGAGCTGTTTGCCATCATTATTCTAATCTGCTTTACTCATTTTCTTGAACCTTAACAGTCTATCTGCGGTTACCCCCGCACTCTTGTTACTAGCACGGCTTTGCTCTTTTTCTGCAATTTTTATCCTGACCTCGCTTCCCCAGGTGTTCCCACTCAGTGCTCCACCTAAGCTACGGACCGGAATTACACCCTCCCGCTCTACGACTTATTCATTAAGACTTCAGTTGGATTCCATCTATATCGTACTCTCGTCGTAAAACTACATCACCCAGAATGCTTTCCTCAAACAATTACCCACCCTGGGCTTACACTCCTCACCACCACGGGCTCTCTTGTTTTATACACTATGGGCCAGATGTAGGTGGCAAATACCGGTCGGAAACGGATGAATTCGGCCGTTTCCGACCGGTATTTGGCATCTTGAGATGTAGGGGGTCAGATTTTACAGATTCTGTAAATTTACCGAATCGGTAAATTTACAGAATCTGTAAAATACCGAATCGGTATTTTTACCAATTCGGTAATTCCCAGATGTAGGTGGGACTCTTCTGAGTCCCAAAGGCCCTACAAATTCGGTATTTTACCACCCAATCCAATTGGGTGTTAAAATACCGAATTCAGGTGTGCATGCACATGTGGGCATGCACACCTAGCCATGTGACAGACAGACATGCCCTTAGGGCATGTCTGTGTGCCACATGGCGCACATGCCTATTTTTTGGGTGCCAGAGGGTGTCAAAGTGACACCCCCTGCACCCTTGCAAAATTCGGTATTTGCCGATTCTGTAATTAAAGAATCGGTATTGCCCATTGATTCCTATGGGCTTTAAGGCCCATAGGGATCAATGGGCAATATCGAGTCGGTATTTACAGATTCGGTAAATACCGAATCTTAACGATTCGGTATTTACAGAATCTGTAATACCTACATCTCCCCCCATCATATTTACCGACTCTTAAATACCGAATCGGTAAAATTCGGTATTTAAGAGTCGGTAAATATGAATTACCTACATCTGGCCCTATGGGCCAGATGTAGGTAGCCTAATACCGGTCGGTAACAGCCGAAAATCGGTGTTTTCGGCCGTTACCTACCGGTATTAGGAACAAGAGATGTAGGTCGCCGAAAACCGGTAAAAATTCCGAATCGGTAGATTACCGGCTCGGTAAAGATACCGAATCGTTAACATTTCCGAATCGGTAAAATTACCGAATCGGAACAAATACTGAGTCGGTAAAATTTCCGAATCGGTAAAACTACAGAATCGGAATAAATACCGAGTCGGTAAAAGTTCCGATTCGGTAAAAATACCGAATCGAAAAGTCCAAAATGAAAAATACCACGCCATTGAGATGTAGGTGAGCCTTAAATTACCGAATTTCTCAGAAATTCGGTAATTTCAAGTCGGTATTTAACATGGATTGCAAGCAGGTGGTAATCAGGTACAGCCTATAAAAAAGGGCCCCAAAATGCAACACAGGAACTAGAATGGCTGCTTTTTACGTCATAGCAAGACGGCTAAGGCTACAGGCAGCAGGTGAGAGGGAATGGAGAAGGGAGGAACAGGTATATAGGCAAAGGATTACACTCTTACAATTGACAGAGGCAGAGATACTGCAGAGATACAGACTGCACCCTGAAACCATCATGGACCTGATCAGGGACATGCATTCACTCCTGGACCACCCAAGACCAAGGGCCCATGCCATCCCACCCCATGTCCAGGTGCTCTGTAGCATACACCTCCTAGCATCTGGGAGCTACCAGAGTATAGTGGCAGCGGTAGGTGGGGTGTCCCAGAGCTGCCTGTCATGTTTGTTCAGAAGGTTCCTGGACGCCATGATACAAAGAATGGATCACTACATCCACTTCCCAGACACTGATGTGGACTTGCTCAGGACCAAGACAGACTTTTACCTCATGGCTAACTTCCCACACGTGATTGGGTGCATTGATGGGACCACATCCCCATTTGCCCCCCAGCTGCCACAGAGCACATATACAGGAACAGAAAATCAACACACACAATCAATGTACAAGCAATCTGTGATGTTAAGTTCATCATCACCGATATAGTGGCAAGATACCCAGGAAGCACCCACGACTCATATATCTTCCAAAACAGTGGGATCTATACCCGCCTGACAGCGGGCGAATTCGGGGAAGGATACCTGCTAGGTAAAGAAATGGGTGACACTCCCTTGATAGATGAAGCAGATGTATGTCAATGTGTGCATCTGAGTAATGTATAATTTTGACTTCCACTGCAGGGGATAGTGCATATGCACTCCGTTCCTTCGTCCTGACACCCTACCTCAACCCCACAACCCCCAGCCAGAGACGTTACAATGTGGTACATAAATCCACCCGGAACATCATTGAGCGCACCTTTGGCCTCCTGAAGAGCCGGTTCCGTCTGACCCCTGTCCCATAAGACCCCTGCATCTCATGGTAGATGAAGTAAATCCTATGATTAACGAAATCGTAAATCATTCACTTTCCACAGCCAATGTGCCACTGGAATGGAAACTAGCCGCAGTGAAACCCTTACAGAAAAAACCCCTCCCTGACCCTGCGACCCTTTCCAATCTGCGACCTATCTCACTTCTCCCAGCACTATGTAAGATCGCTGAATCACTGGTTAACAAACAGCTGACCAGGTTCTTAGAGGTCAACGAGATATGGCATCCCAATCAGGCGGGGTTTAGAGCCCAGCATTCAACAGAATCGGCTCTACTGTACACAACAGACACCATTCGTACTGCCCTAGACCAAGGAAAGAAGGCCGTCCTGATTTTATTAGATCTGTCTGCGGCCTTCGACACGGTCTCACATGCCATCCTATTAGATCGGCTAAAAACATCTGGCGTGAAGGGGACGGTACTAGAGTGGTTGGAAAACTACCTAAGGGACAGGAGACAGGTGATACTTTCACCTTGAAAAGAACAACGACCGCAACACCACCACCCTTTTGGACAACCTCGCTAACCTCGGACTTAAACAACTTGTCACTACCCCCACCCACATCGCAGGTCACACACTAGACCCTATCTTCACCTCCAGCAAACATGTCTCCTTCAGCCACACCACAGCTCTCCTTTGGACTGACCACAGCTGCGTTCACTTTACCTACAACAAGTCCACATCCAACAACCACCCCCAACCCACTCTGCGAAGAAACTGGAACAAAATCACCACCGACCAGATCTCCTCATCGCTTCTTCAAAACCCCCCCGCCCTCTCCTCAAACCCCGACCAAGCAGCCACTAACCTCACCCAATGGTTATCGTACAGCGCCGACATCCTAGCACCACTGAAAAAACGACATATCAAACTAGGCAGCAAGAAGGCCTCCTGGTTCAACGATGATCTTAAGAAATCCAAGAAACTCTGCCGCTCTCTTGAGAAGGCCTGGAAAAAAGATCCAAACACCAGCATCAAGGACGCCTTCAAAAACGCCACCCGCATACACCACCAACTGATCCGGAATGCCAAGAAAGCCGCTTTCAAGGACCGACTAGATAGCAACGCTCACAACAGCAAGGAACTATTCAACATCGTCAAGGAATTTACCAACCCCTCAGCCAACTCCAACGACATCACCCCCTCTCAAGCCCTCTGCGACTCCCTAGCCTCATTCTTCCACAACAAAATTGCAGACATCCACAACAGCTTCGACAACCGACCCGAAGACCAACCCACCCAACACTCTGCAGGACCCCCACCCCCCTTGAACATCCTCAATGACTGGAACCCAATCTCCACTGAGGACACCATCCGTCTGATGAACTCTATCCACTCAGGATCCCCCACAGACCCATGCCCTCACCACATCTTTAACAAAGCAGACTCCATTATAGCACCGCACCTCCGAGACGTCATCAACTGCTCCCTCAACTCCGCAACCTTCCCGGAAAGTTGGAAACATGCCGAACTCAGCGCCCTCCTGAAGAAACCCACAGCTGACCCCACCGAACTCAAAAATTACCGCCCTATCTCGCTCCTTCCATTCCAGGCCAAAGTCATTGAGAAAGCGGTCAACAACCAGCTCGCCGCCTTCCTCGAAACCAACAAATCCCTCGACTCCTCACAGTCGGGCTTCCGAGCCAAACACAGCACTGAAACCGCCCTCATCGCAGCAACAGACGACATTCGAACTCTACTGGACAATGGAGACACAGTCGCCCTCATCCTCCTCGACCTCTCCGCAGCCTTCGACACAGTCTGTCATAGCACGCTTCTACAGCGCCTCAGAAACGTCGGAATCCAAGGAAAAGCACTGGAATGGATCACCTCGTTCTTCACCGGAAGAACCCAGAGAGTCCGCCTCCCACCATTCAAGTCAGAGGCCACTGAAGTCATCTGCGGCGTACCACAAGGATCCTCACTCAGCCCCACCCTCTTCAACGTATATATGAGCCCCCTCGCGACCATCGCACGCCAACACAACCTCAACATCATCTCCTACGCTGATGACACTCACTGATCCTCTCACTCACCAAAGACCCAAACACCGCCAAAACCAACCTGCATGAAGGAATGAAAGAAGTAGCCAAACGGATGAAGCACAGCCGTCTGAAACTGAACTCAGACAAAACAGAAGTCCTCATCCTAGGCACCTCCCCCTCCGCCTGGGATGACTCTTGGTGGCCAAAGGCCCTTGGAAAAGCACCCATCCCGACGGACCACGCACAGAACCTGGGCGTCATCCTGGATTCCTCACTCTCGATGAACAGACAAGTCAACGCCGTTTCTTCATCTTGCTTCAACATTCTTCGCATGCTCAAAAAAACATTTCGCTGGATCCCCACCGAAACTAGGAAAACGGTCACCCACGCACTGGTCACGAGCCGCCTGGACTACGGAAACACCCTATACGCCGGTACCACCGCAAAACTCCAGAAAAAACTCCAACGCATCCAGAACGCTTCAGCCAGGCTCATATTAGACATCCCGCGTAAAGAACACATCTCTGGTCACTTGAAAAACCTCCACTGGCTCCCCGTCAATAAGAGGATTACTTTCCGCCTCCTAACCCACGCACACAAAGCACTTTACGAAATTGGACCCGAATGCCTCAACACACGACTGTCCTTCTACACCCCCTGCTGCCAGCTACGATCCTCCAACCAAGCCCTGGCCACTGTACCTCGCATCAACAAAACCACCATGGGAGGTAGATCCTTCTCCTACCTGGCAGCTACAACCTGGAACTCACTTCCCACTCACCTTCGCCTTACTCAGAACCACCTAGCATTCAGAAAGCAACTTAAAACGTGGATATTCGACAAGTAATTCCCCACCCTTCTACAAGCGCCTTGAGACCCTCTGGGTATGTAGCGCGCTATATAAATCTCTTGACTTGACTTGACTGACTTGATAACCCTGGGGGAATTTACCTCCACGGAAAAACATCAGACGATGGGAGTACCCCAGGGGTCCAGCCTTAGCCCGACATTATTCAATGTCTACACTGCGCCCCTGATTAAACTAATATCATCCTTTGGCATAGATGTAGTAGCATATGCCGATGATACTCAGTTAATACTGGTTACGGATAGGGACAACCAGTTATGGGAAGAAACATTCAAGGACTGTTTAACTGCCACCTTCGAGTGGATGCGGAAGAATCACCTAAAATGCAATACAGGAAAAACAGAGATCATTCCGCTAGGCCCTAATAATGACTTTATTCCCAGGCAATGGTGGCCAGAAAGGGCAGAAATACCGCCCCATACAACCATAGTTGCTCGGAACCTGGGGGTCACGTTTGATTCCAATCTTGCCTTCAAGCAGCAGGCAATAAAAGTGGCAGGAATGTGCTTTGGCTTAATTAAAAGCCTGAGGAAATTCTTTGATATACTCCCATTGGAGGCGAGGAAAACTGTTGCAGTAGCGCTGGTAACGTCGCGCTTAGATTATTGCAACAGTTTGTATGCTGGCACAAATAAAGAAGTAACTTACAGGCTTCAGCTAGTGCCGCTGCCAGATTGGTGCTAAAACGCCCAAAAAGATCGTCAGCCTCAGGGGCATTAAAAGCTCTTCATTGGCTTCCCATTGTAAAAAGGATCCTGTTCAAAGTTCTGATTATAACATTTCGAGCAATGCACAAAATAGGACCACTATATCTACAGAAAAAATTCAACAGACACTGCCCAACTAGAAGCCTACGATCATCAAATTCCAATACTTTGGTGGTTCCTAGGTTTCGTTTAAAAACCTGTGGAGGAAAGTCCCTGGCAGTACTGGGTGCAAAGGCCTGGAATAATCTGCCTCCTGCCCTGAGAACTCTGGATAAAGACACAGAGTTCCGCAAAGAATTAAAAACTTGGATATTTAAACTGCAAGATAGCATGGCCAGAACTCTAGTTTGATGCATGCCTTTGTTTTTTTGGTCCAACTCTGAGTCACTTTATCATCTGGTAATTTGCCGGAGGTAGCGCCTAGATGCTCCATTGGAGCGATTGCTGCGCGATATAAATAACATTTTACATTTACATTTACATTTACATTTACATTTCCGCTGCCTCCACAAAAGTGGGGGGGCACGGCAGTACGCACCTGTAATGTGCTGTAAGATAATTGCAACCTGTGCAATGTTGCACAACCTCGCAACTAAGAGGGGCACAGAGGTGAAATTGGAGGAGTATGAAGACCATGGTGATGACCAGGCACTACCAGCAGCTAACACAGTCGGAGTACCAACACCCACAGATGGAAGACAGAGACGGACAGAAATCACACACAACTACTTCTGAGTAAGTATGGAGACAAAGCACATGTTGTACGTCAATGCACGTAGTTTATTTAGCACTACGTAGAAAAGAAATGAGCCAAAAATGTCACATACTAGTGTGCCTGGCACTACTGTGTGTACAGGGGTTACCTCACCCTCACATGTCCAACTGAACTTGCTGGACTCACTGCTTGCGCCCATGTACAGCCCCGCGTGCTGCAGGAGCTGGGCTGGGTTCAAAGTCTGCTGTGGCAGCGCCGGCACTCTGGCGTCTGCTACTCCTCCTTACTTCAGGGACAGGGGTGCTGGCCCTTCTACTTGGTATCTGTGTCCCGACACCTTCTGCTCCTGTGGGGGCTGACTGGTTTGTCAGCAACACTTCCATCACTGAAGTGACTCTCCCCATCCCCCGTGTGAGGTCAGTACAGCAGTGCACCAGCCCCTCCTGCATTGCAACTGACCGGCGACACATGAGTGAGGTTGCATTTGCTAGTTGCCGCATGCCGCTTGTCTGCTGCTGCGTACGATGGCTCTCCCTGTGCCTTTGTGCACGGTCCTCACGAAGTTCTTCACACAGTGTCATGACACACTGAGACATGTCCCTGACTCCCTCTGCCATGCCCCTCATGCTGTCTGCCATTGATGCTATTCCTGTAAGGTTTTGCACTCCGCAGGATCCACATGCAGCAACAATGCTCCACCTCCGGACCGACCGAACACCCTGAAGTAGTAACACAGGGTGTTCAGACGATACGGCGAGGGAAAAACCCCAAAAGGGGAAAAAACCCAGAAAGAATAAAGAGAAGAAGGAAGGGGCAGCAGGAATAAAGAAACTGTAAGACAAAAGTACATAGGTTAATACATTTATTTACCCTATTCTCATCAATGCTCACTAATTCCATACCCCCATGACTTCACCTGTAAATGAATGACTCTACACCACCCTATCGCTGTATCTCCCGTCTTCCTTCCTTCCTGGTCAACACAAGAGAAAAGGCATTACCAACAAGCCAAGACTGCAAATGACTAAAAGCCTTCAACTTAGATGCACACATACCCCATTGTGATAACAAAGGAATTGAATTGATTCCAACGTAAACGTGAATAAAGAGCACCCCTGTGCTTAAGTGAAATGTCAATAGTTCACTCAGTCACGTTCTTAAAGGATAATGTTTTTCCTTCCTTTACTGTACACTCAAGAATAACCAAACACGGCAGTGTGTAGTTCCTTCACTACCACAGTCCGCTTTGGTATTTGTAAATCCACAAGTTTTTATGTATAAAGAATCCCAGACAAAGGATTCGTGACGGCAGTGCGGAGGTCCTATAATCCCCCCCTGCACACCGCCACTTGAATAACCGTGACGCTGAACATGCACTCACGCCCAGGAATTCTCCAGGAGCGAGTGCTAAGCGCCCTCCAAACCACAGCAATGTTACCTCGCCGCCGCGAGGCCAAACCCCACACCAAACGTAGCTCGTAATATTTTGCTAAACGCAAACTTCAAGTCAGCACAATTAAACGCGCTAGCCAGCGCGCTACAGTTCACCAGCAAATACGGCTTCCGTTACCGGTACCAGGAACCCTTGAAGTCTCTCCGTTCCACAGGTCAAAAAACGAGCAGCCGTCACCTCCGAAAACTTCAGGAATCACTAGCGCCGGTCTTCCGGCTTAGCCCTGAGATATCCAGTGATTCCCGCCGAGAATTCTGGGTAATGTAGTTCTAAGCCCTTGAGTGTTGGGAAACGTAGTTCATTGGGCAGGCGCGCTGGGCTAGATCCCGACAGTACGCCCTCCCCCCAAGCGCCTCCTAGGTCTAGGCTTTGCAGGAAACCTGACATGAAAAGATCGCACAGCCCTAGGAGCATGGATGTTATGCACCGGTTCCCATGAATCCTCCTCCGCACCATAGCCCTTCCATGAGACCAAGTACCACAGCACTCCTCTACGGATTTTGGAGTCCCGGATAGACCTCACCTCATACTCCAGGTTCCCGTCTTTAGCAAGCACAGGAGGTGCAGTTCTGCGCGTTGTAAGGGCTCTTTTTAGCAACTGTACATGAAACACAGGGTGGATTCTCAACGTGTTAGGCAACTTCAGTTTGTATGCAACAGGATTGATACGTCGCACCACAGGATAGGGCCCTATGAAACGCGGATGGAATATGCTTCGTAGTTTGAAACGGATATATTTGGTTGAAAGCCACACCTTATCCCCCACCTCGAACTGAGGACCAGGTACCCGATGTCTGTCCTCCCATCGTTTGTACGTTTCCTTGGCCTTCAACAGTGTCCTTGCACTGCTCTGTGTACCCTTCTTATTGTCAGTACCCGCTCTTTCACCGCGGGTTGGTCACCTAGTTCTTCAGGAATGTGTATTGGCAGAGTCTGTACATCATAACCATAGTTGGCTTTGAACGGGGACATACCTATGGAACTGTGCCAAGCATTGTTGTATGCCATCTCCGCCATCCACAACAATTCCACCCAAGACTCATGAGCCTCCTTCGCGTAACAACGCAAATATTTTTTTAGAGTCTGATTCAGACGTTCCGTCTGACCATCCGTTTGTGGATGGAAGCTAGTAGACAATGCTGACTCTATGCCCAATGCACGGCACCACACTCTCCAAAAACGGGCGATAAATGGTGGCCCCCTATCGGACACAATAACTCTCGGAATGCCATGCAAACGAAAGACTTGCGATGCCAGTATCTGCGCTGTTTGACTAGCTGTGGGAAGGTTCACACACGGTAGAAAATGACCCATTTTCGTCAGGTTGTCCACTACCACCAATACTGCGGTGTTTCCCTGATCATGCGGGAGACCCGTAATGAAGTCCAGACTTATGTTTGACCATGGGCGATCAGGCGTGGGCATAGGCATCAACAAGCCTTTCTGTTTTGTTGTTTCCCCCTTTGCTCTAGCGCAGACTTCACATCTACCCACCCATTGAGTAGTGTCTTTTACCAAAGACTCCCACCAGAAGTGTCTCCTAAGTAAATCCACAGTCTTTGTAATCCCTGGATGTCCAGCCGCAGGAGCTTCATGACACCAACTGAATGCCGTCTTTCTAATTTCCTCATTAGGCAGAAACAAGCACTCCCCATAAAAAGGTAAACCTTGTCTAACCTTCCTGCCTGGTTTGGCCAAAAGCCCAACGGACCCAAGACTCCGTAGACCTGGAGCCCTTGACGTCCTCCAGAAACTTCTCAGCCCTGATCACACACACCACTTTCGTGGAAGGGATGATGGAATGTTCCTCCTCGCTCTGTTTTATGGGGATTCCCTGTCTAGAAAGAGCATCCGCTTTCCTGTTCTCCGAGCCAGGACGAAAGGTTACCACAAAGTTGTACTCGGAAAAGTACAGCATCCACCGCATTTGCCTTTGTGTAAGGTGTCTAGCAGAGGACATGTACTGGAGATTCCGGTGATCGGTATAAACTGTCACTGCCTGACATGCCCCCCACAAATAAGGCCTCCACTCTTGGAAAGCCTTTTTTATCGCCAAGAGTTCTTTTTCCGCGATTGAATAGTTGACCTCAGCCGAGCTCAGCTTTTTTGAGAGGTAGGCAACAGGATGGAGTTGACCAGTGTGTATATCTCTCTGAGACAGTACTGCCCCTATGGCTTCATCCGAGGCGTCTGCCTCGACTATGAAAGGGTGTTCCAAAACAGGATGCGCCAACACTGGTGCTGTAGTGAAGGCTCTTTTCAGAGCTTGGAACGCCTCTTCAGCCTCCGCTGTCCACTCAAATGACTTCCCTTTCCTTAATAGCCTAGTGATAGGGACAGCGGTTTGGGAAAAATGCAAGATAAACCGGCGATAGTAATTGGCGAAACCCAAGAAGCTCTGTACCTCCTTCACATTTTTAGGGGCTGGCCAATCCCTCACCTCCTGTACCTTCCTCTCGGACATCTGTAATCCATTAGGACTAAGATTCGCACCCAAAAATTCCACCTCTCGCACCCCAAACTCACATTTACTCAGCTTCACATATAACCGATGTTCCCTTAATTTATCCAAAACCTTGCAGACATGATTTGTATGGCATGAAACATCCTGTGAGTAGATCAAGATGTCATCTATGTACATCACCACAAATTGATCCACGTATTCCTTCAGTACATCGTTTATAAAAAACTGAAATGCTGCAGGGGCATTACAAAGCCCAAAGGGCATCACTAAGTATTCATATAGACCAAAACGCCTCTTGAACGCCGTCTTCCACTCATCCCCTTCTCTTACTCTGACCAGGTGATATGCCCCACGTAGGTCCAAAAGGGTGTAAATCCGGGCCTCTCTCACCTGGTCGAGCAAAACCGAGATGAGTGGAAGAGGGTATCGATTTCGGATGGTATTTTTATTCAATACTCGATAATCCACACAGGCTCTTAAGTCCCCATTGGCCTTCGCTATAAAAAAAAGAGGGGAAGCTGCTGGAGAGCGAGAGGGTCGGATGAACCCCAAACGAGAATAGTGTTCTATGTACTCCTTCAAATGGGAGGTCTCTGGCACAGACAAAGCGTATATTCTACAAGTTGGTAATGTAGCCCCCTCCACTAAGTCGATACGCCAGTCGTATTCCCTGTGAGGGGGTAGAGCTTCCGCCTTTGCCTCACTGAACACGTCACTATAAGCCGAGTATACCACCGGTAGCTTGACATCCTTTTCCGCAGCCGTAGCTGCCAGAAACGGGGTGGCTAATACCGTGACATTAGCAGACACACATGGAGTTAAATGGTCCTTACATGTCTCTGGTACGAACTGAAAAGTCTTTGACTGCCAATCCACAACAGGGTTATGTTTATGTAACCAAGGCATGCCCAAAATGATTTCGTACTGAGGAGCATCAATGATGTTTAATGACAACACCTCAGAATGCACATAACCTTGTGTCACCACTGACAACCCCAAATCACCAGTTCTCTCCGTGATCTGACCTGAGGTTAATGGTTGCCCATCAACTGCCAACACGTCCTCCAGTGTCTTCCTAGAGACACGAGGCAAGGCTAGACGTTTCACCAAACCTTCGTCTACAAAATTACCAGTCGCTCCAGAATCCAACATCACCATTACCGGACATCTTTCTAAATCGTATTCTAGTGTCATCACAACCACCAAATGTGGTTCTGTTCCCTCCTCACCCAAAGAGGACAAGGAAGTGAGTTTCCATGCCTGTTCCCCTTCTACTCCAGATGTACTGTCTTCTTTCTGCTCACTTTCCTGTACTGTATTAGATACAGCAACTTTTTTAAATCTATTGAAAGTCCCTGATGACTTGGGTTTAGAAGGACATTCCCGTACGTAATGCCCCTTCTCTCCGCAGTACATGCACAAGCCCTGAACCCTTCTGGCGTCCCTCTCTTCTCTAGACAACGGTGCTCTAAGTGCCCCTATCTCCATAGGTTCAGGCGTATTGTCCGTACCCACTGATACTTTCTGCGGGTTTCTTTCTCCAAAATACGCTCCTTTTTCCCACCTTCTTCTGTTACTACCCCTATCCGTAAGGCGACTATCCAATCTTAGCACCAGGTTTACCATGTCCACAAAGGAAGTAGGCTGTGGATCCACTTGTGCTACCACATCCTTCAAATCATCGTGTAACCCCTGATAAAACAAGGACAATCTTTTCTCCTCCGGCCATGCCGCTTCGGCCACAAGCCTATTGAAAGCTGTAAGATATGTAATCAGTTCGCGCCTGCCTTGTCTTAGTGTCAGCAGCTCTCGATCAGCACTAAAAGTAGTTGCTCGTCTGTCAAAAACCCTCTCAAATTCCTTCTTAAACTCTGCCCAATTGGACAGGATGGCATCGTCTCGCTTTACCAAAGGTACCACCCAATCCGCTGCATCCCCTATCAAATAAGAAATCAAAAAAGCCACCCTTAAATGGTTTGTGGGGAACGATGACGGTTTACAAGAGAAATGCATGAGAACCTGTGTCATAAACACATGTACCTTACGGGGATCCCCTAAAAACCTTTCAGGAGTAGCCAGAGGAATGGGTGGGGGTACCGTAACCTGAACATTAGAAGACGAAGTGGAAGCGTTGAACGGATTACCACTCAACCGCTCCACTTTCTCACGCAACGCTGCCGTCTCTGCTTTAGAGGAGGCCAGCTCCTGCTGCACCAAGACCAAAGCTTGTAACACATCCTCCAGAGACGCCATTGTTGCTACACATGAATCAGGCAGAGTGTATTTCTTAGGCTAGTGATTCTGTAAGGTTTTGCACTCCGCAGGATCCACATGCAGCAACAATGCTCCACCTCCGGACCGACCGAACACCCTGAAGTAGTAACACAGGGTGTTCAGACGATACGGCGAGGGAAAAACCCCAAAAGGGGAAAAAACCCAGAAAGAATAAAGAGAAGAAGGAAGGGGCAGCAGGGATAAAGAAACTGTAAGACAAAAGTACATAGGTTAATACATTTCTTTACCCTATTCTCATCAATGCTCACTAACTCCATACCCCCATGACTTCACCTGTAAATGAATGACTCTACACCACCCTATCGCTGTATCTCCCGTCTTCCTTCCTTCCTGGTCAACACAAGAGAAAAGGCATTACCAACAAGCCAAGACTGCAAATGACTAAAAGCCTTAAACTTAGATGCACACATACCCCATTGTGATAACAAAGGAATTGAATTGATTCCAACGTAAACGTGAATAAAGAGCACCCCTGTGCTTAAGTGAAATGTCAATAGTTCACTCAGTCACGTTCTTAAAGGATAATGTTTTTCCTTCCTTTACTGTACACTCAAGAATAACCAAACACGGCGGTGTGTAGTTCCTTCACTACCACACTCCGCTTTGGTATTTGTAAATCCACAAGTTTTTATGTATAAAGAATCCCAGACCAAGGATTCGTGACGGCAGTGCGGAGGTCCTATAATCCCCCCCTGCACTCCGCCACTTGAATAACCGTGACGCTGAACATGCACTCACGCCCAGGAATTCTCCAGGAGCGAGTGCTAAGCGCCCTCCAAACCACACCAAACGTAG
Organism: Lissotriton vulgaris; assembly: GCF_964263255.1. Classification (NCBI taxonomy): domain Eukaryota; kingdom Metazoa; phylum Chordata; class Amphibia; order Caudata; family Salamandridae; genus Lissotriton; species Lissotriton vulgaris. The sequence goes on along the minus strand of NC_141695.1, from coordinate 180,067,340 downwards.
TTCGTAATATTTTGCTAAACGCAAACTTAAAGTCAGCACAATTAAACGCGCTAGCCAACGCGCTACAGTTCATCAGCAAATACGGCTTCCGTTACCGGTACCAGGAACCCTTGAAGTCTCTCGGTTCCACAGGTCAAAAAACGAGCAGCCGTCACCTCCGAAAACTTCAGGAATCACTAGCGCCGGTCTTCCGGCTTAGCCCTGAGATATCCGTGATTCCCACCAAGAATTCTGGGTAATGTAGTTCTAAGCCCTTGAGTGTTGGGAAACGTAGTTCATTGGGCAGGCGCGCTGGGCTAGATCCCGACAATTCCCTTGTTCATGTCTGTGAAGTTGGTGTTAAGAATTAGCTTCTGCCTGTGTACTGCACTGATCCCTTTTGCTTGCAGGCGCTGAACCTTCACCATTGTGGTCTCAAGGCCTTGGAAGACACTCTCATCACAGCCAATGCCGCCTGACTCCCGGGCCCTACAACGTCTTCTTCCATCAGATGGCCTGTCAGGAGTGGATGTGTGAGCTGGTGCATTCCCTGCCATTGACTGCCTTGACTCCTCACATTCCCCTTCCTCATCCGAGGATGTTTGCAGGATCCTATGCGGGGGACCCTCAATGCCCACTGGCCTGAGGATTTCTGACACCTCAGAGTCTGCTGGTGTGTGTGTTTATTCTGACGCAGGTAGTGGTGAGCCTAAGAGCACAGGAGATGCTTCCAGTTGCGTGGTGTCGTCTGCCTCTGGTGTGTCTGTAGGTCTTGCACTGCTGGGCCCAGCATCCCTGCCTCCAGGCTGACTTGTGATATGTTTGTGTGTTTGAGTTCTGCGTGACTTTTGGACCAACGCTAGTGATGATGCTGATAAAATGTGTGCTTGAGTGAGGAGTGACTGTGCTTTCCAGACAGCTGGCTTTGGTTCGTGGGTGACTTTGTAATTTTATTTTCCTTGTGTTATAATTGTGGGTGTTGTTTGTCCGTTAGGGACAGTGTATGTGTAAGTGTAAGTTAGGATGTTTCGGATGTCAATGCTGTTCTACTGATGCTAGTTTGGAAGCCAGCCAGCCCGCACCTGCAGAGTGTACTCCGAATTTTTACATATATCAAGCATGTTATTGTCCCTATTATGTTTAGCACATTGTGGAATAAATATACGAGAGACAATGCTGAGCTGCAATTGCCTCTTACTAGCTTGTTCGATGAACAGAATATTAATTTCCTGAAAGATCAATTGTTCACTAAAAGGAGTAGGCACTCCATGCTTCATTCTTTGAGAGTGTGGCAGAAAGAAGTGAAGCAGCAGTGTATGAGAGCAGAGAAAGAGGCTCGAATGAAACAGACGCAAACTATTACACAGAAAGCAGTGACCTATGACAGAGAAAAAAAGCATAGAGTGTGCAGATAGGAAGTTTCCCCTACAGACTGACAAACGTTATGTTGCCAGGGAGGAAGGAGATGTGCTAGTTGAAGAACTCTTGGATTCTCATCCCCAGCACCCTACGCCCCACAGCAGTTATGCCATATGGTCCCTACATCCTAATCCTCAACCTCTGGAGCTGCTCCCTCCGATGCTTCTGGCACTGCTGCCTCAGCTCCAGTTTCACTTGACTCCCTGGCATTCCCACCGGCCACAGGAGCGGTCACTGTTGCTTCCCCTGTCCTGTCTCGTCCCTCACCAGCCCCGTCTCTTGGGTCTGCCTCGACCTCTACACTCCCTTTTACACCTACAACCCTGTCCTCCTACATGATGGTGCCTGTATCCAGCTCTGCCCTTTCCCCTGTGAGTGTGACACCCCAAAAACTGGGGAACACTGAAACACCTGCACATGGAATTCCTTGAGGCAATTGGGCAGCATCAAAAGTGTTGGTGTACTCTGCTATGGGTACTGAGGAGAAACAGATGGTGGCAAATTAGGCAGCTCAATGGGACTGGTACCTGATCTATAGATCAGATAGATCTATACGATACCCAACTTGTGGTCTCTCTGGACCACAATGAGGGTTCGTCTAACACCTTGGGCCCTTGTCTGGAGGCTGTTGCTAGGTGGATGCAACTCTCCCACCTCAAACTCAACGGGGAGAAGACTGAGATCATGATGCTAGGTAATCCCTCCCCTACTTCCTTAGCTTCTAGCTGGCCTTTATGCCTCGGTGTCCCCCCTCCTCCTAAGGACCAGATAAAGAGCCTGGGAATCTGGCTTGATAGAGCGCTGGATTTTTCAGTTCAAGCCACCAAAACTGCCTCTACTTGTATGGGGCTAATGAAAATGCTCCGTAAAGTGCTCCCCCTACTTCCACTCCAGGCAAGAAGGGTCATGGTCCAGGCCCTGATACTCTCTCGCCTGGATTATGGAAACGTTTTATATCTAGGAGCCCCGGTAGCAGTGACGAAAAAACTTCAAGTCACCCAATACTGTGCCGCCCGACTATTGTTCAACATCCCCCGCTGGCAATCAGCGAGGAATGCTTTAAAGGAACTCCACTGGCTTCCAGTGGCTGCCAGGACACAGTTTAAGGCCATGTGCATTTTGCACAAATCTCTCCATCAAACTGGCCCGGCAGTCCTGCGCCCTCTAGTGCGGCCTTACTCACCATCCAGAACCCTGCGCTCGGCCTCATTGCATTTGGCAGCTATGGCAAAAGTCAAGAAAGCCCGTTGGGGTGGACGCTCCTTCACTCATGCAGCGGCGAAATTATGGAACTCCCTGCCCCTAACTCTCAGACAAAACAGCAACCGAATGTCATTTAGGAGAGATTTAAAAACCTACTTGTTTTCAAAGGCGTACTAATTTTCACTCCGTAGCCCGACACACCAATTCAGTCTAAAGCGCTGCGAGGCCTCCGGGTGGTTATGCGCTATACAAGTGGAATTTTTCATTTCATTTCATAGTGTGGAGGATGTGTGGTGTGTGATGAAATATTATGAGCCCTTCAACAGCATGCCCTTAAGCACGTCGGCCACTCCAATAGAATTGTGGGAACAGTGTTTTCAGGGTGCAGCACCGCAGATTATCTATGACATACGAGGCAGAGTATATGTTACAGACATGGCCCCAAATGAGGTTTTCAGTAATGTGACTACATTGGTGGGTTATCGAGGCAGGTTACTCCAGAAGGTTCTCTTGCTAGGGATGCAACACCCCATGAGGGAAGTCCATCCTATTTATCATCCTGAAATACTAGAATGGTGTGACTCCATGGATACTGTAATCAGACCGCAAGTTGATGCTCGGTTTACAAGAGCAATGGATCTACACTCCTTGGAATAGGAGTGAGGTCCTTTCCCTAAAGAGCTAGTTAGCGGACCCAAGGAAAAACCCAATGCATACTAGAATTAATTGAAAGAGGCGGCCTCCTCCACAGTGATGACGTTAGCTGACATAGAGTTATTTTTCGGATTGCAGGTTATGGTTGATATATGGAGACAGATCCATATGCAGGTCCATGCACTGGAGCTGGGTGGCACATAGGATGAGATTAAAGGATGAGATAAGGAGCGAAAGCTCGTGAGAAGCGGAAGGCGGAGTTATTGGCTTTACCGGGACGTATTATTGCCTACCTGCACTCCCTTATCCCACCGAAGAGAGTGGACTGGGATAAGTTGACTGCGTGTCGACAAAAGAAGGATGAGAGTGTGTCGGATTTCTTCACCAGATTTGAAGGGGTGTTTCTAGAATTTAGTTGTCAGGATCTGTCACAGGAGGGTGGTGTTCATTTGTTCGTGAATTGGTTTGTCAGCAACTTGCTCCCTGAGGTTGCATCTAGGTTGCAGGCCTCGCAGAGTACCTGGACAACCTCTTCTCCATCGGACATATTGAGTATGGCACAGTACTATGAGCATAAAGAGAACAAGGACAAAGAAAGGGTGGAAAAAAAGTTGAGAGATTTGAAGACAAGGGTGTTGATGCAGCAAGTTGCGAGGGGAGGTGAAAGAGATGAAAGAGAGGAGGTGAAAGAGGACGAGGTTCGAGTCCGAGTCCTCATCCACCTCGACCAAACAGTGGTGGTGCATCAAGTGCACCCGTGGGGCCCAATCATTGTGTGTACTGCAAAAAAGAGGGACATTGGCCGAACGAGTGCCCGGAACTGTTACCAAAAGGTGAGGCTCCTAGAGGTTGGGGTTTTGGAGGCCGTGGATGTAGAGGTGGAGGCCGAGGGGGGATGCAGTCAGAGGACATGGGCACATCGTATAATAGGCAGAGTGGGAACTATTTTGATGACCCTGGAGGAAGACAGTACTATCATGATGACTATGACATGGACAAGGTGAAGGGGTTGTCCCACAGCTAGGACAGCCAGGGGAAAGGCAAGGGACCAGTTCCGGTGCCTGTTGATCAGCGTTGACCGTATGCTACTGAAGATCTACAAGGTACCACCAAGACATTTCTAGTTGATACAGGGGCTATGATAGGTCTGTTTCCCATTCACTGCCCTGTCTGGCCAAAACAATGTCTTGGTGGGTTTCTCAGGTATGCCTGTTGTTAGCCCCATTTTGATCGCTGGCCCTTTTACAGTTGACTCATCATTTCTACTGACATCAAACTGTGGGGAGAACTTACTAGGACTGGATCTGTTGAAAAGATTGCATGCAACAATTTGTTGTTCCCGAGATGTTGTTTACATGGCGCCGTTTACATGACTGTTGGACCGCGAGTTGCCAAACAATGCTTCGCAAAGGATGACCCCCTCCCTCCCGAGTTCCGTGACATGCCACACCCATTATGGTCTACAGGTGACACAGATGTAGGGTTGCTTCAGATCCTACCAGTCTCTATACAGATAAAGGACAATTCTAGATTGACCCACATTCCCCACTACAAGATATCCCAGGCAGGAGAAAAGGCCTTGTTGCAAATGATACAGGAGTTGATTAAGTCTGGAGTAGTTAAAGAGACAGCAGCGAATGTGTGCAATAGCCCTATTCTCCTTATTCTTAAAAAGGCACCTTTGGACTGTCCTGACACCCACCCTGATGTTTACTGTTTTCTTATTGATCCTAGATTGTGGTTCCCCAATATCCTGTGGTCCCTGACATTACAACGATCCTGACAATGATTCCCCCGACAGCTACATTTTTCTCAGTGATTGATTTGAAAAACACTTTTCTTTAGCATCCCAATCGACTCAGACAGCCGTCATCCGTTTGGATTTGCAGTAGCCGGTCGGAGCTTTAGATTCTGTCATGATCCACAAGGCTATATAGAAAGCCCCAGTATTTATAGCCAGGCTTTGAAAGCACAATTGGATCCTTTGGAACTCCCCTCTGATAATGTGTTGCTGCAATATATTGATGATCTCTGAAGTGAAGAGGTCGAGATCCAGAAGTTGGTAAAGGTGAGTTTATTCAACAGGTAAAGCAGTACAAGTATTCACCATCCTGCCTCAGCAACCGCCAGGATCAGAATGGAGAATGAGGTAAGAGAGAACATGGAATACATGCTGGCATAACACTCCAAACAGAGATAACATTGAGATGATAGGCACAACATATCTCCTCCCCCTAAAGGAAACAAAAAAAACAAAAAAAACAAAAAAAAACAGTAAAATAAAAGGAGAAAAATTAATATCTGACAAATCCATCAAATTTCTTAGGAACTCGAAGAGTCCTTCCATGGGAGGTGCGACTCAAACTAGAGGACATTCCTTGTGCAGACTGAGGAGCAGAAAGAAACTCCTTGGAACAGGTGGGAGTAACAGGGAAAGAGTCTGGGACGTGACATGTGCCCTGAGAAGGAGCTGAAACAACTTGGGAATCCTTGAGGAGAGGATCACCCTTCAAGGACACATCTCTGGAAGATTGCTCAACCACTTTCTCATCAGGAACCTGCTTCTTGGCATACAAGGCAATCCTGCGAAAATTCCAATTTTGCCCATTCTCTAGCACAACATGCCATTTGTGTACTTCCTTGACCCTCACGGGATCGGAAAACTTATTCATGCCAAACTCCCTACGCCCTAACTTGATTTTAACCAAGTCGCCCACTTCAACTCTACCCACCTTTCCAGGAACCACCTTAGAAGCGACATTACCTTCCCACAGCCACTGCGGAACCAGCTTAGTTCTGGGAGTCCTCCCACGCATGCACTCAAACGGAACCAAATCAGTCACTCCATGGGCTGTGGTATTGTAAGACCACACCATATCTTCTACCGCCCTGCGTACATCCTTCTGTCCTTGTACAGACAACTGTATGGTACCCTTAATCAAACGGTTCATTCGTTCCACCAATCCATTGCCCTGGGGGTTGTAAAGGGAAGTGCAAACGTGTTGAATGCCATGATTGATTAAGAAAGAATGCATAGAGGACGATGTGAGTTGGGTGCCATTATCAGTAACGAGGATTTTCAGAAAGCTCTCCTTAAGGAAAAGGGATCTCAACTGTTTTATGACAGCATCTGTGGTGATATTCCTCATAAACTCTACACACAACCACCTAGAGGATACATCAACAAGAACTAAAGCAAACCTACAATCAGCAGGTAAGGAGTCCATGGGACCAATGAAATCCAAACATAACTTATCCCAAGGCAAAACACAAGAGCTGACAATGGAACCCTGCGGAGGAGAGGAGATCTTCAATCTCTTTTCACTCTCCTTACACAGAAGACAAGATTCAACCCACCTACGCACATCATCGTCAACTCCAGGCCACCAAAAGTCTTTTTTAACCCTTTTTAGAGTCATGTTTTGCCCGAGATGTCCTTCATGCGCTAAACAAAAGATTTTCCTCCTAAGAGAGGATGGCGGGACAAACCTCTCACCACGTAACACCAGATCATCAGAAGCACCCAAACTCAGCTCTTCTTGTAGTTTGACAAATGAACGCAGAGAAGATTTAACATTCCCTTCCCTTCTCCATCCAAAACGTATAGCATCAACCAACTCAGCAAAATCAGCATCTTCTAGGACAGCCTGATGCCACTCTTCTCTAGAGATAGAATGGAATTCAGAAGAACAAGCATCCTCAAAGGCAGCAATTAAACAGACACTCTCATCCTCCAAATCCACACCAACATCCTCTGAAACAACAGGGAGACGTGACAAGCAATCCGCTTGTGTATTCCTCCAACCGGAAATATGCTCTAATCTGTAAGTGTAGTCTTGTAACTTGGCAGCAAACTTCATTAGGCGGGGAGAACCATTATTGGCTCCGCCCGGTGACAGGATTTTGAGAAGGGGTTTGTGGTCAGTTCTTAGACAAAATACCATACCCCATAGGTAGGTACGAAAGTGCGAAACGCCCCAAACAGCAGCTAGGGCCTCACGCTCGATGACAGCGTAGTTGCGCTCAGAGGAATTGAGGCAGCGAGAAGCAAACGCCACAGTTTTCTCACTTCCTCCAGACCTCTGAGACAACACTGCGCCAATACCGTATGCACTTGCATCAACTGTAACGTAAGTATCCCTACCAGGTTCAAAGGTTGTCAAAATGCCAGCATTAATGATATCACTTTTAACCAGTTCAAAAGCTTGCAACTGTAAAGTTCCCCACTCGAAGTGCACACCTTTCCTAAGTAACATTCGTAACGGTTCAGTCTTATGTGAGAAACTAGGGACAAATTTGGAGTAGTACTCCACTAAACCAAGAAACGATTTGAGTTGGTCTTTGTCAGTGGGAATAGGAGCACATCTGATAGCTTTTAGGAGATCTTCCTTTGGCTTAATACCATTCTGAGAAATAGTGTACCCCAGATAGTCGATTTCAGTTAACAAAAACTGACATTTGTCTTTTCTCAAAGTAAGACCAGCAGTAGAAAGAATTTGTAAAACTTTTGACAAATTAGCATTGTGCTCAAGCTCATCTATACCAGTAATTAAGATGTCATCTTGGAAGAAGTGGATATGCTTTAAGTCTTTGAAAAGAGAATGCATCATGCGTTGAAAAACGCTTGCCGCAGAGGCAAGGCCAAAAGGCAACCTTTTAAATTGAAACACCCCTTCAATGGTAACAAAGGCAGTAAACTTTTTGGAGTCAGGGTGTAATACAACTTGATGGTAGGCGGACCGTAGGTCCAGTTTACTAAAGAATTTAACCTTGTCCATTAGTAAGACCATTTCAGAAATGTTGGGCAAAGGAAATTTGTCGACAATAATGTTCTGGTTAAGAGAACGAAGGTCAACACAAAAGCGGAGCTTACCGTCCTTTTTCTGTGTGACTACAACTGGCGAAAGCCACTCAGAAGCTTCCACCGGTTCAATTATGTCCTGCTTTTGCATGTCGTCAAGCATTTCCTTTACCTCCTTCCTAACAGCAATGGGAATTCTTCTTAAAGCATGTCTAACAGGGGAAGCATTTTCCTTAACCTTGATTTCATGTAAGTAACCTTTCAATTTGCCCAATGTAGGACGGAAAACATCAGAGAATTTAGAAATGACATTTTCAACATTGTAAAAATCATCAACAGCAAGTACCACATCATCAGACCTTGGGTCAAGAATAATATGTAAGTCGTACTGTTGTAACCACCCAAGAATTGCTGGGCCTTCTTCGGAAATGAAAACCTTGCCTGAAGCAGATCTGCCTTTAAATTGAAAAGAAGTATCCATGACTCCCTTCAATTTAATTACCTTCCCTGTATAACCTTTCGGCATGAAATCACTGTGTAGAAGTGGTACAGATGGCCAATGTTCCTTATACATACTAAAAGGTATAATGGAAAACATCGAGCCTGGATCAACCATAAGGGTAACAGAAACATCGTTGAGAATAAAAGAAGCTCTTGGCTTCTGCAAGACAAAATGAGCATTGTCAACATCAGTATCACCATCCACACATAAGAACAATTCTTGAGAAGAAGCATCATCTTCAACAAAACTAACTCTATTAAATGCAGGAGATTTGCACACTTTGCTGATGTGACCCCGCTTACCACATTTACGGCAATTTTTGTCTCGGGCAAAACAACCTTGAAAATCAGCAGCATGAGACATATCCCCACAACGAAAACATCCCACAAATTTCACCTTCCCACCAGGATTATTATAAACAGACCTAGATTTGGGAAGAAAAGTTTTAGGTTTAGTGTTAAATTTATCAACATTAGAAGGTGGTTCTTTATCAGCTTTGGAGACAACGTTGACAGTCTCTTCCTTCTTTAACTCAAGAAGACGCATCTCGTCCATGCATTTGTCAGATTCCTCGACGACTTTTGCGATTGTGATGGCTTCCAGTAATGTAGGGTTTTTAGCTGCCCATAGTTTTTGCTGCATGCGCTTGTTTTTGCATTGTACTATCAGTTGATCACGAATCATCTGATCCGCCATAGCTCCAAAGTCACATTTCAGGGATAATTCTCGTAAGCGAGCAACCATTTGATCAACCGTTTCTTTGCCCTTTTGCGGAACAGTATAGAATTTGTGCCTTTGCATGACGATATTAATTTGTTTTCCAAAGTATTTTTCTAATCTTAATTTTGCCTCATTGTAGGGGTTATCAATAGGCTCACCATCATCATTTAAGAGTTCTGGTAGAAATTTGAAGACATGTTGTCCTGCCTTGCCTAAGGAATTTAATAATATAGCTTTCTTCCTGGTCGCAGGAAATCTAAGGCCATCTATGGCCTCCAGATAATTTTCGAAGAATCCTAGCCATTCTTCCCATTCCGTGGTGGGAATCTCCCCTTCAATAAGAAAAGCCGGTGGTGGAGAAATTGTATGGTTGGCAGTGGTAGCCATGTAATTTGTATTTTTGCAAGTTTATAATTATGAAATTTCGCGGATTAAAGCTGAGGCAGGTGAAGAGAAACGTAATGTAAAGTATCTTGCTTGTATTGGATTAGGCAAACTGTATTAAAGCAGTATTTGATAGAAAAAAATTGTTTTGCCGGTTGAAATTGAACGTGGTTGGCAAAACGGCAATGTAAATGAAGGAGTTTTATGCGTGGTTGGCAAAAGCTCTCAAAATGGCCGCCAGACGCAGTGCGCAATGACGTCAGCGCGCATGGAGCGTCAGACACAAGTAGCGTCTCCTAGCAACTGAGAGAAACAAAGGAGAGTTCTCGCGCTAGCACGGAGAAATGGCGCTTGGAACGTTGGAATCACTCGCGCTGTCTTGCGCTGTGTGCTCGAGCGCACAGGGACGCGGAGAACGGCCCAAACAACCCAAAAAGAAAGAGACAGTACCTCGGGTTGCCGCTTTTCAGGAGCACAGGAGCGGAAAGCGCCGTGAGGGAACAGCGCCAAGCGAGAGTCCACAGGAAGCGCCAACCTGAAGAAAGGAACGAAGTGTAGGAAAACAGCTCTCCAGGAACACCAGAAACTCCTCAAAGACGTGGTAGACCGGAGCGTCGCCAAAATGAAGTGAAGAGGTCGAGATCCAGAAGTTGGTAAAGGTGAGTTTATTCAACAGGTAAAGCAGTACAAGTATTCACCATCCTGCCTCAGCAACCGCCAGGATCAGAATGGAGAATGAGGTAAGAGAGAACATGGAATACATGCTGGCATAACACTCCAAACAGAGATAACATTGAGATGATAGGCACAACAATCTCCTTGTGGCATTAGATAGTAAAAAAGGTTGTAAAGAGGCCACATTTGAATTGCTGACAATGTCAATATTGTCGACAGGAGGTCACCTACTTAGGTCACCTACTGTCTAAGGAGGGTCACAGACTAACACCTGTACGCATAGCTGCTATTACTAACATGCCTGTTCCTAAGACACAAGGTGAAGAACGGCAATTTCTGGAGATAACTTTGTATTGTCGGCACTTGATACCAAACTTTTCCTTATTAAAAAAAACCTTTCTTTACCTCACCACCTAAGACGTGCATGGGCCTTTGCCTTGGACACCTGCATGCCTGCAAGCTTTTGAACAATTAAAGACTGCGCTTCGCTCTGCTCCTGTGCTTGGTACTCCTGACTACCAGAAACCTTTTTTACTTTATGTACATGAGGCGGATGGTTTCATGCTTTCTGACTTAACACAGGGTTGTGGTGTTAAACAGAGACCCTGCACTTACCTCTCTGCTATTTTGGATAATGTTGTCAGAGCACTCCCGAGCTGTCTGAGGGCTGCCACTGTAGGTTTTAGTTAGCTCGTGTGACACCAGTTTGTATTTTGTAATCACTAGAAGACTGCTTAGGCTGTGCTCATATTCGGCCTTACTTCCCGAACACACTTGCCTCAGCAGAAAACTGTACTTCTTTAGTTTTTTCTCTTGTCCAAGACTGTAACCCGACTTGTTAATGAAATGTTGTTCTGTTGGCACATTCCAATCTCTACATGTAGCTCTGCTCCCACATTAGGAGATGCTGAGACTCTGCAGTGTGGCCTTAAAATAATGATAGTGCACCCCTCTGGCAGGTGCTAGCTTATCTCTGTGTACCTCCTTTTTCAAGCCCGATTCAAGCAAGTAACTTTCCATCAGAGGCGTGGCCGAAAGTCTCCAGAAGAGTTTATTATGTACTAGCGTACCCTGGTGAGTCAGTCGCCTTGACATCTTAGGGTGAAGGCCTGACTGGGCTCCTCTGCAGTATATACCTGAAAAAAGGTAAGTTTTCATTCTCCACTGTCTAATTGACCATTCATTTTGGGAAGGCATAGCAGGTCCTAAGAATCCGCAAGGCCCTAGAGGGCCCTGTCCTTCAAGCCTATTGAATGAGGTGATATATATCAGATGTGTTGTCACTAGCTTGAACAAATAAATGTCTGTCAAGGAGTTTATGCATTGCATCCTTAAATTAGTGAAATTGTAAAGCAGAGGGTCTTCTTGTTCTACAAGTGGTATGTGGTACAAGTGGTACCTATAAGGCAATTCACAACCTGGGCCCAGCCTTTCTGAATCACAGTTTTAAGCAGTATGTTCCAGCTAGGAAACTTTGTTCGGCAAATTTATTGATACAGCCCAGTTTTAAGAAAACTAGATGGAGTGGAAAGAGCATCGTAATGGAAGCGACTAAAATATGTCATCAAAAATTAACCCGACCTTTTATCTTTTAGGAAAGCTGTAAAGACCTGGCTGTTTAAGTTATGGTAACTTGGCCAGCAGTCATGAGAACACTTGCAATCTGAAACAATTAACGCTTAGATGCCCCTGGGCATTAACACGCGATATAAATAAAATTAACATAACATAACATAACCTTATGCAGCATCATCAGGAAATGCTGTGGGGCGACACAGAAATTGCAAATGACACTGAGTCAGTGCCAGGATGCCTGCAATGGTGACATTCGCGCTTTACAAATTCCTAAAATAAATAAATAAATAAATGAATGCTCTGAACTTGGTTGTATCGCCATAGAATCATTCTGGAGGGGCCAGGGAGACTGGAGTAGGAGTCATAATGCTTAGATGCAAGGGCTGGGTGGCCATGTTAGTAGTGTCGTTGGCTGTGGATGTTGTGAAGGGAAAGTCAAACCGAGGGGGCTACATGAATGGTGACTTGTCCCTACTAGGGACACCTCAGCCTCTTCTGGTTTTGCCTGAGCTAAGGCATCTAATGAACCCCCATGTTCATCCATTGCTCAGGCAGCCCTGTTTTTTGTGGTGTGGCTTGATGTAAGGACGTGGCATGACCACTCACCTGAAATCTGAGGATGTCTGCATGGGCAATCAATATGGATGCTCCCAATACCTCTTGGAACACCTCTCAGTGCTGTGATAAAACACAATCCACTGGCAGAATGAGGTGAGGTTGTGGAAATTAAAAGCCAGTCAGCAAGGTAGTGATCCAAGAAGTTTATTTTAGCATCAAAGTAAAAGAGACCTCATCCTTCAGAGTGCAGGAGAAACTGACTCTGAGTTTGAGGCTAAACATTCTAATAAAAACGTATTCTACATTAGAACCATGGGAGAGTGCATGAGTCAAAGAATACCATCACGAGGGAAAGCAAATGCTCAGTCAAGTACACTACATCACCTCCCAAAAGAAATAGTCACAGAATATAAAACAGTGAGCACATTAAACAAAGTCTTGAAGACGAGAAGGGGTAGACCTTTTCCTGTCAGATCCTCTCAGTCCAGACTCTGGTGTGGTACTAGAGGGTAGAGAGGTGCACAGATCATCATGATATGGAAGACATTTAGCTACCCTATTGAGGTTCCAAACCTTATGATCTTGTGTGCTAACAGCGTTCCCCAAAAGTTTGATGACTCTTGTTGGCTGACTAAATTTCGACACGCAAAATTTTCTTTCTGGTAATTTTATTCGGACTAAATCTCCAACACACACCATGGTTTTTTTAACAGCTTTCCTCGTATCCTGCAACTTTTCCTCCTAACCATTTTATCTAATTCTCTATCCTCCCAACCAAGAGTATCAACTCCACCAGTGGCAGGCAGGGCTGTCGACACCCAAGAAGGTTTGAGATGGGTAGACGCTGCTCTTCCCTTAAACAAGGCGAAAGGGGTTACCCCTGTAGAAGAATGCGGAGTAAACCTGTACTCGTACACCTTTTTTATAGCTTCTTCCCAGTTACAGCTGGAAACTAGAGCCAATTGCATAGCTTCCTTGAGAACTCTAATAAACCTCTCCACTACACCATTGCTTTCTGGGGGATACAGAGATGCACGTTTATGTGTGATACCTCTCTCAGTCAGAAATTTTTCAACCACACCAGAAGTGAATTGAACACCGTTATCAGTTAGAATAGACTTAGGTAAGCTTTCATTTGCAAACAGATCATCAAGAAAGGAAATCACCGAAGATGAGTCCACACAATTAACAATCTTTACCATTGGCCACCTGTAGAACATGTCATTGCACACCAATACATACCTATCTTGTGTTCTAACCTTGACAGGACCCAGAATGTCCAACAAAATATGCACCCAAGGACCGGTAGATTGCTTCCTGATGATCATGGGTTGAGTCCTACACTTCAGGATTTTGTCACTAATGGAGCATTCAGCACAACTTCGCACAGACCTTTCAATTTGGGTGTCCATAGCAGGCCACCAATACACATCTCTAATTCTTTCTTTTGTTTTCGCAATGCCCATGTGACTTGTGTGTCCCGTCTGAATTATTTTAGGTCTCAAGTTCGTAGGTGGAACTAATCTGCTCCCTCTGACCAATAAGCCGTTAAGCAAAGATATCTGCTCTTTAACACACCAGTATCCTCTCATATCTTCATCACATTCTTTTTTTCACACCATCCATCACACATAAAACCAATCACAAGTTGTAGACTGGGATCATTCCTCAGATCAGTAACCCACTCTTCTTCTGTTATGACACCTTCTGTTACTACACAAACTCTAATATCTTCTGAAGAATCTTCACCCATAAAGAAATCCTCATCATCAGAATCATCAAGTGAGTCACCATAAAGTCTCGAAAAACAATCTGCCAATATGTTGCTGGAACCAGGTAAATAGGAAACAGAAAATTCTAAATCTTGTAATGTCACTACCCATTTCCTAATCCTGTGTGAAACACAATCAATACCTTTTTTCCCAAAAACTTCTTTTAGAGGTTTGTGGTCAGATACAACATTAAGGGGCAGATGTATCAAGATTCCATTTTGCGATTCCTAAATAGCAATTTTTTAGGAATCGCTATTTAGAATTCGCAAAATTGAATGTATGACAAAAATCGCTATTTTTTGGGGATTCCTTAATCTTCCTTATTTGCGAATTCGCATTTTGCGAATTCGCAAATAAGGAATAATTTCCCATGCATTCATATGGGCCAGGAGGCCTATAGGAATGATTGTGAAGTAATTCTCAAATTGCGAATTCGCAATTTTCTAATCGCAATTTGAGAATTATTTCAAGGGTGCAGGGGTGTCTCAAAGACACCCTGCTGCACCCCTGAAATGTACATGTGTGTGTGCATATGGCACACATACATGCCCTATGGGCATGCGTGTACGTCACATGCCACCATCAAAAATGCTAAATTGTGCATTTTTTAAAGACTTCGCAAATTACCATCAACTACAACTTGGTGGTAATTTGCGAATTCTTAAACATAAATTGCAATTCAAAAATGCTTCATACATAGCATTTAAGGAATCGCAAAATTGCGATTCCTTAAATGCTATGGCAAAATAAGGAATCGCAAATTTTTGCTATTTCTTATTTTTCGAATTTTTGATGCATGCCAAAACATGCAAAAAGACCTTTTGCGATTCGCAAAGGCTTGATACATCTGCCCCCAAATCTCTTACCCCACAAGAATTTTTTCAGTTTCCGGGCAGCCCAATAGACCGCTAACGCCTCTTTTTCGACTATTAAGTAATTACACTCAGCTCCTCTTAGAGGTCTTGAAATAAAAAGAATGGTGTTATCAATTTCTTCACCTTTCTGCTCAAAGACTGCACTTAAACCCTTGTTACTCGCGTCAGTCATTACATACGAATCTTTGCTAGGGTCAAAACTTGAAAGACTCTGAGCGCGATTAAGACAGTCTTTGATCAAGTCATATTCCTCGCTGCAAAGTTTATCCCAAATACATTCTTGTCCTTTTTTCAGTAAAGGTCTCATCTATCCAGTCTTCTGGGCAAAACCAGGGACAAACTTATTATAGAATTCAGCCATCCCAAGAAACTTAACAAACTCATCTCTATTTACAGGGTATTTGAGACTGTTGATTGCCTCAACTAGGGACGGCTTGGGTTTAATTCCAGACCCAGACACCAAGTGCCCAAGATATTCTATAACTTTCACATCACATTTACACTTGTCCAGTCTGAGTGTGAGACCTGCCTCCTGTAACCTAGACAAAACCTCATGTACCCTTGTATCATGCTCTTCCTGAGTCCCTCCATGCACCAATACACCGTCCTGATAATTTTTCACACCCTGCAGGCCAACCAAGATATTTTCCTTCACCCTTTGAAACACAGAGGCAGCCGAAATCAACCCGAACGGCATTCTAAGAAACTTATATGTGCCGAACGGGGTGATGAATGCAGTAAAGTCTTGGCAAGAGGGATGAAGCCTGACCTGATGATAGGCCGATGACAGATC
Organism: Lissotriton vulgaris; assembly: GCF_964263255.1. Lineage (NCBI taxonomy): Eukaryota > Metazoa > Chordata > Amphibia > Caudata > Salamandridae > Lissotriton > Lissotriton vulgaris. Next base: position 180,051,430 of record NC_141695.1, on the reverse strand, counting down.
TAATGTGATGAAATGCGTAGCTCCATCCAACGAAGACAGCATCTCAGCAATGTTGGGGACCTGATAATGATCAACAACCACTGCTTTTTTTTTTTTGTCCTCATTTGTCACCTAGGTTTTAAATGTGCAATCGATAGGTTAACGAGCAACATGCTGCCTCAGTTTTCTTTGAACTGGTAGAGACAGAAATGGAACGTAGACCTCATCCCTCGGCAATAATACTTCAACCAGCAATGATCGCCAGAATAAAACCTTGCGGAGGTTGCCAGAATACAGCCAGGATACTGATAAAAGCATCAGAGCACAGCTATGCCCAAGGGAGGGATTGATGGCTTAATCATTGGACCTGGGGGAAAAAAAAACAGTTTCTCAATGATCCTACTTCAGGAGATGCCAGAAAGCTCTTTTATCTGACCAGGAGACCTGCAGGGCCACGGCGCACCAGTCCTCTAGCAAGCAGAATGGAATAAAATACTAACTTCCTCACTGACGTGGGAAGCCCTTCTAAAAGACCAAAAATTACCAAGGAGAGGTCCAGAACAATGTTGGAGCCTACTGATGACGAAAGAATCTTACTTATGGCTTCCAAAAATAAGGACAAGCGAGGGCACTCGAAGAACATGTGGATGTCCGAAGCGGCCACCAGACCACATTTCAGGCAAGCCACCATGTTCCCCTAGGTAAATTTGGAAAGTCGAAGGGGAGAATAGTAAGCCCTGTGAATGGTGAAAAAGTGGTTCCTACGTAACCAGGCCGGTTTAACAATGTCTCACATCATTCTACATGATGCACTCCGAAGGACTTGAAGATTCGAATTGTTCACATGTGGCGACCAAAGCTCATCTGGTAACAAGAAAGCACCATCCATTTCCTCCAAGATCAAATTATACCAAGATGAAATCTCCTTCTTAGCAGGAAGTTTGTCGACTAGGAGGGTTATAAGGTAGCTGTAACCACCTAAGGGAAATTTGCTTCCTCGAGAGGGCAGTGCAGTATAAGAACGAGACCAGCTGGATATTTGCAGGAATTTAAGCCTGGAAAAGTTTGGGCCGATCTTATTGCTCAAACACTCCCAAGAGAGCAGGACCCCATCGACAAATAAGTCTCCCGAAACCTCCAACCCTGCTTCTCTGATAGGCACTGCAAGTGTATCCCTCAACCAAGCCGGACTGTCGGGAAGATCCCATAAAGGTGTCATGCTACCATAGTACCCTACTTTAATAGACTTAGATAGCTGAGCCCAAATTCTTGCCATTCCCAGTAAGATCTTTAGTTTAATTTTTTTTTCAACTTGGGGTCCCCAAATTTGAAAAGAAATTCTGACTGGCTAACTCCCTCTCCCTTAAGAAAAGTAGAGTACAGAGTCCCCACCTCATACTCAGATGGTTTCTTTAATAACATCCTGGCATGGGATAGCTGGAACGCCCAGGCATACGCCTGGAGGTCCGGGGCAGCAAGCCCTCCCTTTCCCTGCGCCTCCTAAGCTTTTTCTAAGAAATTCTTGGGAGATGTTTATTCCAAATAAAGGTGTTAATTTCGGCCTGTAATTTTTTAATAAAAGAAGGATCAAAATATAAGGGAATAGTATTAAATATAAAAGAAATCTTGGGCATAATGGACATTTTGACCAAGTTAACCCTTCCCAATAGTGACAAAGGGAGATGTGCCCAAGACTGTAGTAACTTACGACAGTCCTTTGCAACCTTAGGGAAATTAGTTGTGGCGATCTGGTCAATGTCCTCTACAATGTCAAGGCCCAAATACCTCATCCTATTTCCCGGCCGGATATCAGAGCTAAATAAGCTCTGGTCAACGCTCCAGGTCATCATCTCAGTCTTTAAGGCACTGATCTCATAGCCGGACACTTCCCCAAATTCCGAGGCCAGCTTGAATATTACCGGAAGGGCCGTATGTGCCTCAGACGTGAAAATGAGGATATCACCAGCGTAGAGGGCCACCTTTCTCAGAGGGGAGGTTAGGGGGCAGCAAAAAATCCACAAAAAATTCCTCATTTGCCAATTTTGTGTCTTAGTTTACTACGTTGCTCATAAATTCTTGCATGATGTGTTGCCAAATTGTATAGGGGTAGGACAAGCTAAACAACCACTGCTTTGTTAAGCTCTCGAATGTCTATGCATAATCTTGCCTCTCCGTTGGCATTTCGGGCGATAACGACCGGAAAAACCCACTCTGTGCCCTCAACCACTTGTATGACACCATTAGCTAATAGTTTGTCCAATTCTTCCTTCATTCATTCTTAATTCTTCCTTCATTTTGTCTTTAACACCTTGGCTGCTAGGTGTTTTCCCCCCCTGTGCTGGAAATTGCACTTAGGCTGGAGTCATGACGAGCTCAGCTCGTCATCAGCACAGCTCAACTGTGCATCATGACGAGCTGAGCTCGTCATCAGCATCGAAAGGGTTAACTAAAAGTGGCACATTCCTGACTTTCGCAACTTTTGGCACTGAACCATGCTCCAATTTGGTATAGAGACAAAATATCGACTCCAAAATATCGACTGGACATAATATCGAGTTTTAAATATAGACTGGACAAAATATCGACTGGACATAATATCGACTACAAAAATATCGTTTTTCAGGTAAGTGAAGTAATATCGACTGTATAAAATATAGATAGCAAAAATATCGATTTTTTAATAATATATAATATTTTATAGTGTATTTTTATGTATTAATATGTGTGAATAGTGTGTATTAATGTTATAAAATATTTTATTACATGAATTTTGTTTTGATAATAATTGCGTAATGTAATTCTGTAGCGGGTTGTGGGTTTATAGGGGAATAGGGTGGGAAGTAATTTAATAATAATTAATTAATTAATATATGTTTGTTAATATTTTTAATTAATAATTAATTGATAATTAATTAATATTAATTAGTTAATTAATTAATATAATTTTGAATATATTTTGTATTAGTAAATAATTGTTAATTAATTAATTTGTTTGAATAATCTTTATTCGGCGAAATTTCACCATAAAAGAACACAATTATAAAAACAGTTCAATCAAATATGAAGTTAAAATACAATAGGCACAGTGTCACAACATTCACAATGCAGCAAGTAGAAATCGTCCTTAACTAGAGGAATTTCCCATTTGGAGTCTCGGCAACCGGCAACGTGTCCTCCACGCACTCCCTAGAAATTTAGCCACCCCACAAATCATGCTAGCAGATGAAGAGTCTGTAGTAAGGACACGTAGTGCCTGACTATGGCACCTCAAACCTAGTTCCCTACAGACGGGTTTCAGCCAGAATTTCCGTGCCCCTTTGTAGGCTGGACAAGCGAAGAACAGGTGGGCCACCGATTCCTTGGGGGCCGCACAACCTGGGCAGTCCTGTAAGCTAGCATCTGTATTCTTCCATTTTCTCGTGAACTCATGCACCGGGAGTGTCCCATACCGTAATTTTAGGTACAGTACTCGATCCTGCGGTTTAGTTATTAGGTCTAAAAAAGGTTCCATGCTACGTGTGCACTTAATGGACAGAAATTGGTCAGTAAGAGAACCCAATTTCCTAGACCGCATAACATTGTTCTGTACCCAGTCCCAGTATAGTTTTTTTATAACCTCTTTCGATGGAGGTGATTGCAACTCCCATGCGTCACTGAGACCCAGAGTAAAAACCAGTTCCTTCAGGTTGTTTAACCATGCTATTTTTTTTCCGGTGTCTAGTAAAAGTAGTTCGTCTAGGCCTGCTGCATACTTTGCCAGCTCTTCAGTTCTTCGTAATCGGGACCAAAATAACAGCGGGCGGAGCCTCACCAAATCCTTTACTGATTTCCTCCCCAAATCTAATCTTAATGGGATCATGGGGGTGGATGTGGGAAGGGCTACCACTTTCCTAAAAAAGTTATTTTCCGCTGTCATCAAGTCAGAAATCCCTTCAAACCCCCACAACTCCGATCCATAAAGTGCTGCAGGTAGGATCTGACCCTCGTAGATGGTCATAGCTGGGGAGACCGGTTTGCTGGTTGACTCACGTATCTCCTTCAGTGTCACTCCGGATACTCTTTGGTGGTTTAGTAGCATTTTGGACAGATGGTCCTTCCAGGACATGTGGCTGTTAATTCGGACACCAAGGTAATCAAAGGACTCGACCAGTTCAAGGGGGGCATTGTTAAGCACAAAGTTGTTTTTGAATCTTTTCGAGGGTGCAAAGGCCATCAACTTGGTTTTCGAAGTGTTGATAGTTAAGCCCCTGGAGGTGCAGAAGGAACTAAACCGATCCAGGAGTTTTTGTAAACCCGCCGGGGATTTAGAAATTAATAGGGTGTCGTCGGCGAAGAGAAGTGTGGGTATTTTCTCCCCCGCCAGGGATGGGGCATCCGACTCCACCCCCATTAGATGGTCCACCACTCCATTTACGAATAGGGAGAAAAGAGTCGGAGCCATAACACACCCCTGTCGCACTCCTCTCCGTACAGGGATCCTATCTGTAAGTTGGCCCTGGGATCCCCATCTCACCCTTGCATAGTTCCCCTCGTGCAGTTTAACAATTAGGCTCAGAAGCCCACTGGGAATACCCAACTCTCTTAGAATTCCCCAGAGTTTTGTGCGAGGGACCAGGTCAAATGCGGTTTTAAGATCAATGAACGCCATATACAAACTACCCTTCATGATAACAACCGCCTTCCAATATATGGCGAACAGACGAAAGACCTGGTCCATCGTACCTACCCTCCTTCTGAACCCCGCTTGTAAGTGGGAGAGGATACTAGCCTCCTCTATCCAGTCACCTACTCTAGAGATGATGACCCTGCCGACTACTTTCTGGATTATATCAATCAGACTAATGGGTCTGTAGTTTGCAGGGTCATCTCTGGCCCCCTTCTTGTACACCGTGACTACCTCGGCCCCTTTCCAGGAGTCTGGGACCTGGTGTCCCCTCATGATCAGATTCATAATAATCGCAATTAAATTTGCCCAGGTCTCCGGATCAGCCAACAGTAAATCCCCCGGGATCCCATCCTGCCCCGCGGCTTTTTTTGGTGTTAGGTGTCTAATCGCCAAAACTACTTCACCCGTTGAGAAGGAAAGATCACTATTATCCGTATGAACCCCTTCACCCTGACTATCCACCCCAAGGCTAATTAGATCTTCCGAATCGCCATAAAGTGATGAAAAATGTGCAAACCATTGCTGACAGGTTATATGATTAGCCAATGGTTGCAATCTTCTCTGCCTTGATCTGTTGACCAATTCCCAGAATAGGTTAGGGTACCTGCCACTCGCTGCATCGGCAAGATCCAACCAATGTTGTTCCTCCCACTCCCTCTTGGCCAGTGACAATGCTTTCTGGTAATCCCTCCTGGCCGCTCTAACCAATGTCGGGTTCCCTAAAAGCAAGGCATCTGTCAATTTTTTCCTATAATTTTTACACTGGTCATTATACCATACTTTGCTAAGAGTAGAGGGTTTAGCAGGAGCCCTATTACCTTTCCTCTTGGAGGTAAAAAATTGACCAACTTGGTCTATTGTCCTTTTATAGGCAGAGTCAAGGGTGGGGTATTGGGGGGTGGCGGTCCTATTTTCACCAACCCATATATCTAGGGTAGAAGACAGGCCTTCAACCAGTGCTTTGATACTCCCTATATCACCCTCATTGAGCCTGGCCTTGTCCCATTTCAACCTACAATTATTATTAAAAGGGATAACTTCATTAGTTACTTTTGGGATGACCACCCCTCGTCTGTCTTCCCGTGCTCCCCACTGAAACTTACAGCACAGGGGATTGTGGTCACTATCCTGGCTTGGGACAACCTCCATATCAATCAGGTCCGGCCAGGATCCAACATCTATCAGGATGTAGTCGATTCTGGACGGGCCCGTACTTCTGTTGAAGGTCCATGCCCCTGAGCGGTCAGATATTGTCCTGCCGTTCAGTGCTCTTAACTTATGGTCCCTAGTCAGTGCATTAATTTGTATAGCTCTGGGCGACCATTTCCTAACAGGGGGCAGGGAAAGGGATGGAATAGACCATTTTGAATCCTCCTCTTCGATTCCTAAGGGATCGTCTCCGAGGAGGGGTTCAAAAGTGCAGTTAAAATCACCCCCCACCAGAATTTTAGCTGAGCAAGGGCATTCAGCCAAGGACAGGTCCAGGGTTGTTAGGGTCAAGGAGGTGGAGTCACCCTGTGTCCCTCTTGCATAAACATTAAAAAGATCGAGCCTGCCAACGTCCTCCCCTCTTTTCACCGAAAGGTGGAGTATATCATTGCACTCCAAGGTGTGTCTTGTAACCACCCAATTCAAATCTAATTTTATCCATACTATCAAGCCGCCCGAAGGCCTACCCCTTCCCTTGCTTACAGCGGGCACACAGTAGGTAGTATACCCCGATTTATGTAGCGGAACAAAACTCCATGTCTCCTGAAACAGGCAGACATCGAACTGCTCAATTTGTGTGTGCCACTCCGGGATATCTAAATTCCGCTTTAGCCCAGCAATATTCCAAGAAAGGAGTTTTATTACCTTCCTTCCTCCAGGCATAGAGGTGTAACCCAACTTGGGCAACCTCTCTTCAATCACCCTGGATGGAGAGCGCCTCCCCTCCTGTGTTAGTAAAGTAAGGGTTGCGGAGCAGCCAGCCGTGCTCATCACGGGCTCAGCTGGCCTGGAATCCTCTGGTGTTACAAGGGTGGTCACCATACGGTCTACAGCTAGACTAACTTCTTTTTTACCAATGCTATCCCGACAAGAACAAGAGTCTTCAACCCCAGGAGATTCATTATCATTCCCCCCACCCCCTAACCCCCACCTTCAATCGCATTCTTCCAGTCCAGATAGCTGGGAGAACCGGTTGTAGGTTTCCAGCGGGGTAAATGGCATCAAGTGGTTCATGTTGGGCCCCTGGTTTAGCATGTGTCTATGTGGGACCATGGACCAGGGGGAGTGTAGATCTGGAGATCTAATTAGTTAATTACATTAATTAGAGTACATTTTTTATATATATAATTTTGTGTTATTTTTAAGTAATTAATTTTGAAAAAATAATATTAATTATTAAAATAATTACACCTAATGTTCTAATATATTTACTTTATTGTTATTGTTAATTAATAATTAATTGGTAATTAAATAATATTGATAAATTTTGGGTAAAGGAGCATTTTTAGGGTTCAGGGTCAGTTTTCAGTTCATGGGTAAAGGGGTATTTTTAGGGTTCAGGGTCAATTTTCAGTTCATGGGTAAAGGGGTATTTTTAGGGTTCAGGGTCAGTTTTCAGTTCATGGGTAAAGGGGTATTTTTAGGGTTCAGGGTCAGTTTTCAGGTCATGGGTAAAGGGGTATTTTTAGGGTTCAGGGTCAGTTTTCAGTTCATGGGTAAAGGGGTATTTTTAGGGTTCAGGGTCAGTTTTCAGGTCATGGGTAAAGGGGTATTTTTAGGGTTCAGGGTCAGTTTTCAGTTCATGGGTAAAGGGGTATTTTTAGGGTTCAGGGTCAGTTTTCAGTTCATGGGTAAAGGGGTATTTTTAGGGTTCATGGTCAGTTTTCAGGTCATGGGTAAAGGGGTATTTTTAGGGTTCAGGGTCAGTTTTGGGTTTTTGGGTAAAGGGGTATTTTTAGGGTTCAGGGTCAACAAATAAGATTTTAAAAAATTATTTTTATTATTTTCATTTATTATTTTATTATTATAATTTAATTTAAGTCGTTTTAAGTATATTTTAGTAATTAAAATTTAATATTAATTTAATTTAACACTGTTTTTAATAAAGTCAATATTTTTTACATCTATATTTTTGTTAACGATATTTTGTACTCAATATTTTTGTACTTACCTGTTTGTAGATACAAACTCGATATTTTGACTGTCGATATTTTGTCCACGATATTTTGGCAAGTCGATATTTTGTCAGTCGATATTATTTCAGTGATCCCTTTAATTTAATAAGATGTAAATATTTCTTGAGACAACCAAGCTTCTTATCAAAAACAATTGGAAATTTTGTAACCCACTCACTACGTTCTGCAACTACATCAATGTTGGGAATATCTCTCAGGCGCCCAAAAGGGACCTCATTGGGATCCAGGTAGACTCCAAGATCCCGTTGATGTGCCCAGCTGATAAGGGAGTCTCCCTTCATGGACACATAAATCTTCCCTGCTGTGATCCTTCCTTTAAAATGTATAGTACCCATAAAGTACCCCAAAGATTTATTATTTGACCACCATAACCTCTGGGAATTATGTCAGGTTTGAATAATTTGACCTTGTTTAAAAGATTCTTAGAGAAGAAAGTTTTGGGTATCAGTGTGATTTTGGCTCCTGAGTCAAAAAGCATGTCAACATCACAGTCATTAATTGAAACTTTTTCTATAGGACCTTCTGTTTTGAGGTTAGTAACTTGACAGACCACAGATTCTACTTCACCTTGATTGTATATATCAACTTCCCTTATCTTTTTCTGATTCCTGCTGGACCTCCAACACTGTTAGAAATGGGATTTCTGGTTAGCTAAGGCTTGCGCCAAAGCTAGGCAGAAACCACCATTCCTAAGGTAGGGTAAGGAAGTCACCCGCCAAGACAACCCCTGCTCACCCTCTTGGTAGCTTGGCACGAGCAGTCAGGCTTATATCGGAGGCGATGTGTAAAGCATTTGCGCACGCACCCACCAGCAACAACATCCCAGGCACCCCACAAAAGGAACTCCACACAAGGTATATGTAAAAATAGCCTTTGTATTGAAAAACACATTAGAATCATAATCACAGGTTGTACAATGTGCCAACTGGCACAGGCAATATTTACAAGGGATTATATGTACACAGGACAGGGCCACATGGACCCCTGTCAGGAATAAGCACTTGGTAACAAAATAGCACTTTTTAGAACTTAGAGTACAATACTTGTAGGCCTAGAACTTAGAACATAGGGCCTATCGGACAGTACCTTCCGTCCTGGTTGCGTGGGATAATGTGAGTGATCTCCTCAGTAGGCTTGAGCGGGCGGCCGGCTAGCTACAAGCGTTTGTCTGGGGCGACCAATGTGTGCGGCTCAGAGGAGGAAGGGGGGCAGGATGCGGGCGGCCCAGCGAAGCGGCGCGGCTCAGGGGAGAGCGGCGCGGCTCGAGGCTTGAGCGGGCGACTGGGCACAAGCTGCCGAGGGGAGTGAGCGAGGCACACTTCAGGCGAGGCCCCAGTGGCCCAAGGAGATCAGACAAATCCCAGCAATTTGTCAGGGAAGGCACAATAGAGTCCACTGGTCCTTGGACTCCGGTCAGGGGGCGAGCTCAGTATCAAGCCCTTGGAGATAGTTAAACACCAAATAATCATGTAGCACACAACCAGTAACTACTGGTACCAGGTAAGCACCACCTATGCAACCCTAACCACCTTAGGAGAATATTACACAGAGAACCTGGGCTTCGCTAGCAACACCTGTACTAGCAAGAAAATAACCACCTAAGTATCACAATTCCTGTAGGGGTATAGGCATATCACACATGATGTATCACAACACATTCAGAGGTGTAGGGAAGGAAAACACATGATGCAGAACCTACATTCAGCGGTGTGAGAACAAGGCACATGACGCATAAGAATACATTCAGAGGTGCAGCACAGGAGAACACATGATGCATAACCACGCATTCAGAGGTGTAAGGAACAAGGCACATGATGCATCTACAACACATTCAGAGGTGCAGCAAAGAACACTTCGCAGAAATCACATTAGCACAGAACTTACATCAAAGTCCAGGGTCCAGGTTGCGCCACTGCGCCAAAACCTAAACGTAGCAACTGCCCACTACTTGCTGGGCAGCTGAGGGACAGAACAGGGGGCCTAAACGCTGCAGCTGGCACCAAGTGCTGCGCAGCTGGGGGAGGCCAAGAAGGGTTGAAGGAGTGCGCCTCACTCCTGAGTCCACAGAACAAGTCCCTAGAAAAGAAAGACCTAAACGATGCAGCTGCCCACTACTTGCTGGGCAGCTGGGAAGCAAATTGCGATAGGGGCTCTCACTAGCCCCTCAGGAAGCAAAACTGCGCAAACGGGGAGCCATCTAGGCTCTAGGACAAATACTGCACACCTTGGAGCCCTCTAGGCTCTGAAACTGAACATGCCTCTTTTCTTCTGGGGGCTCGAGGAGGCGGGGTGGGCTCCCGACCTCCTCTCTCTTATTCTCGGGGCGCCAGCCAATCCCAGCGCGGCGGCGGGCGGGACTTCCTTTCCAGACCGGAAGTCCCGCCCAGCGTCAGGCACTATGGTGCCTGACTTCCTTTTTACCCGCGGTTTGCGGCGGTGACTCTCGGGGGCATTAACTAGGGGTGGGCCCCCTCAAAGTAGAAAATAAAAGCAGAAACGGGGTGGGCACCCGTTAAAGAGCACTTAAAAAGGGTACCCTGATATAACATATATAGAACTGCAGGCATAATGCAGGGTGGCACCTGCGAGATACACAAAAGGGCAGGAGCACTTCCCTCGGGAAAAAATGCCAGTGTTCTGCCCAGGGATAGGAATAAAGCGCTCTCCATCAGCTGGCATGGCTAAAGTAAAGTAAAGCGCTAAGCCAAAAAGTTCCTGGGGCAAAGAGGTGGAGCAAAACAGCTCCCAGCAAAGGAAAAGTCCTCCAGGTCCCCCAGGCAAGGTAGAGGGGTCCAGCAACATAGTCCATCAGGCATCCAGGGGCTGGGCAGGGCCCAGGGAGGCAAGCCTTCCCCCGGGCCCCAGCAGCAGCACGCCCCTGGTAAGATTCAAGTTGGGAACAAGAACATTTTAGAAGGAGACACAGCCCCTTTTTATACATTGAATTCCTTTGTCTAAAGGTGCAGGGTGGGGGAAAAACTAAGCGCAACTGGTTTGGGAGCACTCTTGATGTGCTCAGCCCCTCACTCTATTCACTGGCAGGGCTAGGGACATTAGATGCACCACAGGGGGCGGAGCCAGCATTGTGTGGGGAAAGCCCAGCCCTATTCAGGACCCAGGTGCACCACTCCCTCACATCACACATGCTAATCTCAACACTCACCACCGGGCAGACCCATCATGACTCATGGAGCCTGGCACCACAGCCAGCTCCAGCCAATCACACGACAGCACCTTTACAGCACATGCACAGCCATGTCTAGAAGTGGCACTTCCACACTAGACACATACACGCCGCATACATCATTTCGCAGCATTCAATCACATGAGTCCTTACATACCAGACTAAAGCCTGCTCACCCCACGCATCAGGAACTACCAGGGACACATACATTCCCCATGCATTCCTATGGGAGGGCAGGCCTATCTCACCACACTCACTCAGAGTGCGCACGCACTTTCCACTGGGACACAGTGAAAGTGCGCAGAAACCACAACATCACTATAATTATTTAATAACACCAGGCAAAAAGTTCAGGGGTGAACCTGCCAGAAGGGCCAAGTCCAACACACACTTAGAGAAGTGATCCTTTCTCTTACATATAGAACAAGTTGCTTTCCAGCCAGGACATTCTTTAGAATTGGCCAAATGTCCCAGATTGTCACACCTGAAACACATGAAGATGGAAGGTTTTGTATTGGGTCCAGAGGCTTTGATGCTACCAGAACTCTCTGGATTGGACACTTTATGTGGGATGACAGAAGTGGTGGTCTTAATCTCTTTAACCTCAGTAGTGTCCTTTTTTTCATCAGAAACATTCTTGTGAATAGTTTCTGCACATGTATTAGAATGTTCATACATCATCAAGGCAGTAATGGCCACAAACTATCTTTTGCTTTCTCTAGAGAAGATTCTAACATGAGCTGATCTCTGAGGGGCTCTTCCAAGTTGTTTCCAAAAGAGCAAGTAGAAGCAAGTTTACAAAGCGATGTGACATATTGCTCTACAGATTCATCCTGCCTTTGTACTCTCTTTCCAAAGTGAAATCGCTCTAACACCATGCTCATTTTTGGAAGATAGCGTATGTCCATTTTTTTATACATATTTTATATTCATTACGCGAATCACTTTCACCATTAGGCAGTTCAGGAAGATTTTCAAACACATCTTGCCCCTCTGAACCTAAACAGTGCATGAATAGAGAGGCCTTTCTCTCCGTGCTCAAAGAGGTGCCCCACACCCCCGCATAATGAGCGAAGACTTTTTTCCATTTGAGCCAGGGTATCGTTGGATCCCCAGGCTCAGAGAGAAAAAACGGCAGAGCTGTAACGTTTTGCATGATACAAGTATCTATATGTGGAAATAAAGTGTGACAAGATCCTCATCACCAAATGAGGTGAGGTTGTGGAAATTAACAGCCAGTCATCAAGGTAGTGATCCAAGAAGTTTATTGTAGCATCAAAGTAAAAGAGACCTCATCCTTCAGAGTGCGGGAGAAACTGACTCTGAGTTTGAGGCTAAACATTCAAATACAAACTTATTCTACATTAGAACCACGGGAGAGTGCATGAGCCAAAGAATACCATCACGAGGGAAAGCAAGTGCTCAGACAAGGACACTACACAGAGCTTCCCAGAGGGAAGGAGAGGTGGACAAAAAATAAGAGAAGAGAAAAACACCGCTTCTTCACTCAACCTGGTCTAGCCGGGTACCATTTCTCGGGTCTCCGTGAAATCTACTGTGTTTATTGATTAATGCTCTGGCAAAGAAAGAATGGGGATGAGTACTGAGGAACTTCTCCGCACTCAAACATATGCACAAAGTGACATAGAACATAGACTATATAAAGATAAATAAAATGTAATCACCTATTGAAGGGATAACTACAAGCCCTTAATATCTCTGTCCACGGGATTTGTGTTGAGGAGTTCACTATGCGCACTTAAGAAAGAATCATTCGTGCTAACTCAAATTATACTGATTTATTGAAGAAACATAATGGATGTTTTCTGTTTCCACAATCTAATGTTCAGGAACAATACAGTTTTGAAGAGAAATGTAAATTAAGGCTAAACAAAATAAAAAGGAACTCAAAACACTATGGCACCATTCATCCGTTCACTCAGAAAACAAGAGACAATAATATTAATAACACTTTGTATCAGACTTGCCAAAATCCTCAAACATTATATAAATACAAAAGAGTTAAGTTTAATATGTCAATAGTAAAACATCAATGAAATATGACAGCTGGTGGAACAGGAACCTCTTGAAATGCTGAGACTAAGCCAAGCACCAGCATGCGCAAGGCTTGTCTATTTATTGGCAAAGGGACAGGTGTTTGCAAACAAAAGAGAACCCCCACACATCCAAATGCTGGAATATGAGGCTTGCCACAGGAAAAGAGCAATGTGGAAACAACACGCATGGCTACCTACAATAAACAAGCACTGCTAAAACCAAGGACAATTAGGCTAGGCTGCGCAGAAACACTACTCCTGCAGGCGAATGAAGAAGTAGCATTATGGGGTGGGGAAATACACATCGGAAGCCAAGGATCCTAACCGGTGAGGACAAAAAAAACATAGCGGAATCTGGGACCAGCGCATGTACCTGACATACAGGTTAACAGAGCTCACTTGAACCATCACCACCAAGAATCCTCAGCCAAGCCAGTGGATTTGTAAGGGCTTTGTCCAAGTGGATTGTGGGAATTGAAGGTCCTAATTTTCAAGGACCATCTTGGGGCTTCCAGACCCTTCGAGTACGTTTTGGACACTTTGGGACCCTCAAAAGATCTTCAGGAAGAAGTTTGACAAAGTTTGTAGCAACTTTAGAAAAAACTCCATTAGTGGACCGCCCCATTTGGCCAGCCAAGCCGGCAACCCTTAATCGAGAACCGGACGGCCTTCAGGTTCTTCACAGTGAAAAGTTCAGGAAGTCCACCATTCCAGATTTTGACCAGGAGTTGGCCGAAACCCAAGCCACTGAACCCTCACAGAATCCAGCCTGGTGTTGAGCATTGAGGGACCCCGGGAGAAGAAGCTCCATAAAAGTTTCTCAGTCCAAAGGTAGAAAATGTGACCGGAACTAACCGTAAGAGTCAAGCCAGCTACCTTCAACCATGAGCCGGACTGGATCCCTAGTTCCTTCCCCTGGAAAGCTCCATATGTCTGACTTCTATAAGTTTAACCAGAAGCTCGTTGCAAGGCAAGCCGGTGAACCCTCACCAAATCCAATCGGGCGGAAAGCTTCGAGGGATGCCGGGCACAAAAGCTCCAGAAAAGTTTCTAAATCAGAAGGTAAAAACTTTGACCAAGATCTACCGTGAAGGGTAGCCGTGCATGGCTCTATCGCAGCCGGCCTGAAACATTACCTTTCTCCTGGTCTAGCGCGAGCAGATGGCCTAATAGGCATCATAGGCTTCTATCTGCTATATAGTGCTAAACTTTTAAAAATCATGTTCGTTTCCCTACTTTGTATTTTTTTCGATTTTAATGTAATTTTATAGATACAAATAGTTGCTATTTTTATAAATTGTTTTGGACTTTTATTGGACTTTTATTTTGAGAATTGGTGTTTTGAATGCTTTACATACCTGTCTTTGAAGTTAAGCCGGCCTGCTCGCAGCCAAGCTACCAAGGGTTGAGTATGAGAATAATTTTCTAAGACCTATTCTGAGCCTAATATTGTGTTAGTGGTAATGTTGCCAGTGGTAGATGCATATTTACCACTACTGATAATCCAATTTTCAACAACCATCTAGGGCATTGTAAACTCTTCTAACAGAAGCATCTGAAGTATTTTCAATGGTGGTTTTTCCTAGTGTAATGCCTATTTTCATGGGGCCTAATTCATGAAAAGTGACGCATCGCTGCGTGAAAACAGCGATGCGTCACTTTTCACTGCGCCCTCCTTGCGACACCAATGATGCGTCATATTTACAGTATGACGCATCATGGCGCAAGGAGTTACAGATACACCAGTATTTCTGAAGTATCTGTATGGCGCAAAAGTGACGCATTTCTGGAGTGTGTCACAAAAGTGACGCAACTTCAGCAATGTGTCCTTTCACATGGGGCACGCCCCATGTGAAAGGGCCTGCGTCAAATGAAATGAAATGAAATGAAAAATTCCACTTGTATAGCGCATAACCACCCGGAGGCCTCGCAGCGCTCAAAGTGATGCACAGCCTCATAAATGAGGCCCATGATTCTGCAGAAGGAAGCCAAGAGCAGGAAGGAGAGTGGCCAGGCAGGGCAGGCAGCAGGCACACAGGGAAGTTGCTTCTTTTTTAATTTTTAATTTTTAAAGCATTTGGGAGGGGGGAGGGGGGAGGGAGCCTAGCGTATTTCCATGTGAAAATAGGCATAGAGGCACTATGCTTGCTATGCTCAGGATTAGTCTTGCCAGGTTCTGTGGCCATTGGGATGAGGAAGATGTCTTTATAACTTTTAGTATAATATAACAAAAACTAAATCGTAACTCCAGGTTGTTATTGACATTGAAAAAGATGAAGATTGTTGGGGAGTGGATAGTTTGGTGGCCAAGCTTAACCCGCTAACTTGGCGCATCCCTAAACTGCCTGCTCTTTTGACAGGATTACGGGAGGCTCGAGATTGGCCCAAATTGTCAATTGATGAATGGGCTCGTGAACTTCAAGCCCCAATCTCCCTTATCACTGCAGATCCCATAGTAGCTAATGATACTTTCAATAGCTGGATAACTCAGTCACTGGACACTATTCTCCCAGTAGTAAAATCCCGGACTAAAAGATCCAGGATGTCAGCCCCTTGGTATACTATAGAGCTTAGGGAGATTAAACGTAAGTGTAAAAGACTGGAGAGAAAATGGCGACTGGGTTATACAGATCTCGACAAAATTGCATATAGAAATTCCATCAGGGACTATAAGCTAGAGATCAAGAAAGCTCAATCCCAGCACTATACGCAAAATATTAATGATGCTAGGTCCAATTCGAAAGAAATATATAGGATAGTAAAAAGTCTCACTGTCCTTCCCCAGCCCCCCATAAACAGTGATGATTTACAAGTTCGCTGTAATGAGTTGGCAGACTATTTTTTCAATAAAATAGACTGTATATACTCTGCTTTTCCAACTGTTCAACCAAAGAATTTAGTAGCCATTTCTGGCCACTCCAAACATGGTGTGATAGATAATATATCACCAGTGCTGGTGAATTTCCCTTTGCTGCAGTTGGACCTATTAGCCATTCTAATGACCCAGGTAAAATCGGGCTCCCCTAGCTATTCGGCCCCTCCTAGTTCTTTAAGGACCGTTAGTCAGACCATCCTTCCGGTTATGCTGAAAGTACTAATGCTTCAATCTCCACCAACATAGTTCCTTCTAAGTGGAAAGAAGCCAGGGTCAAGGCTCTTGTGAAGAAGCCTAATATGAGCATTAACAATTTCAGCAATTATCGTCCAATCTCCCTGCTCCCCTGGGCCAGTAAGCTACTGGAAAAATATATCAACAGCCTCCTGACCAATTTTCTGGAGGAAAACAGTCTCCTTGATCCCTCGCAGACCAGCTTCCACCCCAAGCATGGGACGGAGTCAGCTCTGTTGGCGGTCCTGGAGGAAACAAGGGGCATCTTGGATCAGGGAGGATCGGTGGCAGTCATCCTCCTCGATCTGAGTGCCGCTTTTGATACTGTAAATCATACAATCTTGTTGCAGCGCCTCCGGGAAATTGGGATTCAAGGAGGAGCACTGGAATGGATCTGTTCATTCCTATCCAGTAGAAAATTTCAGGTCTTTGAGGGAGCGACCATCTCCACCAGCAGGCCCCTGGACTGCGGAGTCCCACAGGGTTCTTCATTAAGCCCGACGTTGTTTAACGTCTACATGAGACCGCTGGCTGGGGTCGTCCGTCCGTATGGTATTAAGATCGTGACCTACGCGGACGATACCCAGCTGGTGGTCTCTCTTACGCGGGCTGGAGACCCTGTGGGTACAGTGGACTTGGTGGGATGCCTGAGCGAGGTCAGTAGATGGATGACCCTGTCTTGTCTCAAACTTAATGGGGACAAGACAGAGGTCATGATGCTGGGACATCTAGCCCCATCTACGATCAACCAGATCTGGCCAGCGTGCCTGGGCACTCCCCCAGTCCCCAGGGATGCCATCATGAGCCTGGGTGTATGGTTGGACAAGTCCCTGACGTTTGACCAACAGGCCGTTGTACTATCTGCCACCTGTTTTGGCATCATTAGAATGTTGAAGAAGATTCTTCCGTTGTTACCTTTTGAGGCAAGACAAACTGTGGTCCAGGGACTGATTCTCCCGAGGTTGGACTTTGGAAATGCGCTTTATCTTGGGTCCCCAGATTTTACATTAAAAAAGCTACAAGTAATTCAAAACTGTGCGGCTCGGACTCTGCTCCAAATCCCCCATAGGACCTCCGTGAAGGCTGGACTGACAAGATTACACTGGCTTCCTGTGAAGGATAGGATTACTTTTAAATCTCTTTGTGTTGCCCACCAATCCTTTTGGGAAACCGGTCCACTGATTAGTCGCCCTTTAATCACTCCTTATCTCCCCAGCAGACAGCTTTGGTCTACCAACGCTTTATTAGCTGTGGTTCCAAAGGTCAAACGGTCTAGATCAGGAGGTCGTTCCTTCTCTCTGAATGCGGACAAATTGTGGAACAGTTTACCTTTTCATCTTAGATCCAATCGGACCTTACCTCTTTTAGGAAACATCTAAAAACTTTCCTGTTCAATAAATAGTTTGTTCTTTTTGCATTCAGTTCTACTGAGAACACTTGTTAGCTTTCAGCGCTGGGACGCCCCTGGGCAGCTATCTGCGCTTTAGAAAACCCATTTTCATTTCATTCATTTCATTTCAGGTGAGCTAAGGTCTTCACTATAGGTATCAGCATGCACAGTGTTGTCTGCAATGATGTCATTTCAGATATCATCAGTGGTTTTCTCAGTAAAGAGAAAGAGCATTTTATGAGTAATATAATATGTAACTTCAGCAGCAGTGCATGTGAGTTATAGTTACTTCATTTAACTAAAACTGGGGAATTTCAGTGTTTTTTAGAATTTGAAAAGATATGTTTTAACTGACATACTAATCTTACTATAACGTGACTACAACCTTTGTTTTTTTCAGTGAACTTTTGTGTTTTTTTAAGTAAAGTAAAGTAAAAGAGGCCATCTAACCTAATTGCCTTCAGATGGGCGATACATAAGTGATGCACAGGCGAGTATTTTGACACAAAGGTAAACTTACCTTTGTGAATCAGGATTTACATAGACCTTTAAACATGTGTTTGCATTGAAATGGTGCGCCTATTCGACAGAACTGCAACAAGGAGATATAGCTTCATTTCGCCTCGTTGCTTCCTTTTTCCACTTATGCTGCATTCTGCAGCATGCATAGAAAGCGGAATATGCCTCTAAGTAATGTTTTCCATTCCAGCTAAAAAGAGTCATGCCTGTAATGTTGGCACACTTGCAGTGTGGTACAAAGGATGCCTGCAGTGGTGCTAGGTAGTACACAGAGCGCAGCGCTACACGAGAGCAGAAGTGCACCATATCATTTATGGTGGATTTCTGCTCTCCTCCATTAACCCAGCACAACACAGCAAATTCCTTGACTGCACTGAATGAAATAGTAGTAAAACTGCCCAAGCATTTTTAAGGCCTGATTCTCAAATGACAGACTGAAATTCCATCATGTGTATTGTGTCCAATATATGGGCAACTTTTAAGAGAAGGTATTGCGTGCACTCATGCTGATATGCTTGCTGCACGACCGAAGAGCACTGTTCCCCAAGCATACGTTTAGGGAATAAGTACAAATAAAAATATATTTCTACTTTTACTTCTACTCTTCATGAAAAAATATGTTTCCTTTAATTCTATTCCTGCTATAAACACAATGAGAACATCAGTAATTATGCTGCCATTCTCAAGCTTTTAATATCCTTTTCAAATGGATAATTCAGAGTTGGATAAATTGAGTCATGGATGTGGTCATTTACAGAATTGTGGTATAATAGACATCTGCATCCTCTCATGTGTTTTCAATGTGTCTAGGGCAGTTAACGCTCAAGTACTCGACTGCAGGGTAGAAATGCTGAGCCCCTTGCAGGATTCCAGATGTGAAGAACTCAACAAATCCCTGAGTCATATGTCTGTCTGGTTTCTGCTCATATTGCTTAGCTCGATGTGACATTAAAGGAGTACTGAAATACTTAAGGCTGTAACACTCTTGAAATGGAGGCAGTTGAAGAAATAGAGGTTAGGGGGAAGATTTACACGCCCCTTGTGCCACCAGTGTATCACGTTACGTGACGCACCGGCGGCGCAGCCTGCTGAGTGATATATACAAGCACAGGTAAAGTCACTCTGGGTGACTTAACATGTGCTTGTAAATATTGCCCCTGTTCACGCAACACTTTGCGTGTTAGGGGCCTGACATGGGTGTTCCCACGCAACACCCGTGTCCACTGATGCATTTCCAGATTTACGAGAAATCGTAAATCTGGAAATGCGTCAGATTGCTACGCCACCCTAGGGGTGGCGTAAGAGGTGCAACGAGGAGAAATGTTTTAATTTCTCCTCCTTTTTTTCCTCTTTCAAAGCGTGCTGATTTCTACAGCACACATTGGAGGAAATCACCTCAATTGATTGTTTCTGTGCAGGAAGTTCCCCTTCCTGCACAAAATCAATCTCTCCACGGCGCAGGCATCCTTGAATCATGGTGCAAGGGTGCCTGCACCAGCGCCTGGCAGCTGTTTGTTTCTTCAATCAATCAATCAAAACCAACTTTATCGGTTTTTCATAATTGTAGAAATACCATAAAAGTTCATAAAATACAGTTTACACACTTTTCACAATTTAAAAATTAGTTAAAGTTTAAAATATAGTTATTACTATACAGTAGAAAAAAAACGTTTATATAAAAATCGCAATTCATAAAATTATGACCATAGCATGCAGTTTTAACAGTGTCTTCATCAGTCCTTAATTAGCAAACTGAATAATTCATCTTTTTTCAAAGATTTGAACGATGACGGATACAGAATTTTAAAAAACGCACCATCGCTTTTGCTATTTTTTCATCTTCGAGGTACTGAAGCGCCAGATATGCTGGACGGCATTGGGGCAAGCCCCAGATTTTCAGTATGGGCAATACCCAGCGCTTTCGTGGTACTGTACAGAATAGAGTTGTGTGTATGGTCGATTGTATAGAAACAGAATCACAAGGGCATGGGATTGATTTTGATGACCAATCGTTTTGAGTGGGAAAAGAGACCATTAAGTGAAACATATTAAGTCTAAAACGTGTCAGCAACAATTTTTCAAATTTAGTTAATCTGTACATCAAATAAGGTTCAATTGAAAAAACAGTCTGAGCTAATAAGCCCTGTTGAACAGATGGTTTCTCTATCTCTCTTAGCAGGCGTACCTGGCCCAAATGTGCCAGGCATGCTTTTTTTAAATCCGCCTTAAAGATCTCAGTTAGCGTTAGCGGTTGTGGGAAATCTTTTTCATACCCTAAGTCTGTTAATAAAGCTTTCACGTATGTTAACCATTTTATCTTTCCACAATGATCAAGTGTCAGAATGTCTTGTATAATTGATCTTGTTAGGTGACATTGTTCAGTTACCCAGATTCGGCGCCACAGCATTACTGGTTGGGTTTTTATGGTGTCTGATATATAGTCTATGCCCAGCTCTAAGTGACAGGCATATGTGGAAGAACTCTTCGGTGCACCAAGTAAGTATCTTACAAAAGAGTTTTCTATTTTTTGCAATTCATCCACATTCACAAGACCCCATATCCCCGCCCCATACGTGGCAGTGCTAACACATTTGGCATTGTATATTTTTAGTAGTTCCAATGGTGGTCTCTGGCCCAGTCTTTGTGCAAACGATTTTAGTGCTGTAATTGCTCTTAGGAAAGCCAGTTTCCTTGCATTGATCGCTGCCTTCCACTTAAATTTTTCATCAATTACAATTCCCAGAGATGGGTATGTTGCAGTTCTGTCCAGTACCTCTCCTTTTACAAACAAACTTCTAGTCTTTGCAGTTTTGTTACCCGCATGCATAGTGTATGTTTTTTTTACATTCAGGGTCAGGTTTAGACTCGACATGAAGGCGCAGTATCTATCTAGTGCTCGCTGCAGCTCAACAGGAGTTCTTGCTAGGATAACAGCGTTGTCGGCATATAACAGGGCTGGTATCTGCCGACGACCAATTGAGGGGAGATCTTTACTTCCTTCTAGCATTGCGGCCTCTAGCCCATTTGTATACAGGCTGAATAAAAAGGGGCCCAGCACACATCCCTGTTTGACCCCCTTTTCCACCCTAAAACTATCCGTGAGTTGTCCTTTAGTCCCAAATCTCACTCTTCCTGTTGTTCCAGTGTATAGTTCCCGGAGGAAATCTACAATCGGGGGGGTCGACACCCATTGTTAAAATGATTTTCCACAGCCTCGAATGTACTACACAGTCGAACGCTGCAGATAAATCAACATACACCATATGCAGCGCAGCCCCCTTAGCCTCCACGTATTTTCCTGCCAGTAAAGACAGGTTTAATGCTTGGTCTACTGTACCTAACCCCTCTCAGAACCCGTATTGTATTACCGAGATGATGTTCTGACTAGTTGTCCACTCCTCGAGTCGATCGAGAAGAATCCGACCTGCCATCTTCCCGAGCGAGTCCAGGAGCAAGATAGTTCTATAACAAGATGGGCTATTTCAGTCCCCTTTTTTGAATATAGGGACCAGTATCTACGTTTTCCAAGATTCTATTAAGCCCTCTTCTATAGTGGCGTTTAGGATGTTTGTCAGTAACGGGGACCAAAGATCTGCTTCGTGTTTAAAAATGTCAACTGGGAACCTGTCTGGGCCTGGGGCTTTGCCTAATTTCGAGGATTTTAGTGCTTTTTGTACCTCGTCATGTGAAAACTGCAATGTTATTGGGTAAGTGACTTGGGTCAGGGGATCTATGTAGTCCATACCCCGTATATTTCCATCACTAAAAACTTCAGAGAAATAATTCACCCATTCACGATCACTAATCGCAACATCAATGGATGGTAAATCATCTCTGTCTGTTAAAAAAGGAGATCTAATTACTTGCCAGAAAGTTGCGCTGTCTTTTAATTCTGAACTTCTACTAAGACGCTCCCATAGGTCAGCTTTTACCTCTTGTTTTCTAGTTTTTAAAGCTAGGGCGTATTCTTTTCTTAGTCTGATAACCTCCCCTCTATCTCTCTTTCCCCTACTTAGGGCTTCCTTTAATTTCGAATATGCCTTTGTGCAAGCCAGACTAAACCAGCCTTTTTTTGCCTGACTTTTTTGTTTGTGTGATCTAGTGAGTTCTTTCTTTATGTTTTGAGAAATTATGTTAAAGCTATTCAGAACTTCTCTAGGTTTTGTCCTGTAGTCAAGACAGTTTATTATGTCTGTCTGACTTTGTGTGACTATTTTTGCGGTTGCAGCTACTTTATTAATATTTCCCCATTTTAATGTGTAACCATTCAAGGATCCTATTTCGAGCTCTTGCTGGTCTAAGATGTTCATTATATCGTGTTTTTATTTTAGATTTTGATTCACGTAAGGCGATGGTATTTGGGAAGTGATCGCTCAATGGATTTTTAATTACTTCAAATAATTTGATATTTGGGCCTTTACAGGATGAAATCAGTACATAATCTATCAGGCTCATTAAACCCCTGCCATTGAATGTTGGCGAAAAGGCTACTGGGGAGGTCTTTAACTCATTGGCGAAACCCAGTTCCAATTCTGTCATAATCTCATTCATTTTTTCACCTTCAATCGAATGTAAGAAGTGTGTTATACTATTGCCGTCATCCTCGTTAATTCCACACTTATCAGTATCGTTGTTTCTACATAGATGAAGGTTGAAATCTCCACCCCACACTATTGTAGATGACTTCTTGATGTACTGTGCTCGCAGATCTCGAAGGGCTAGGGAAATCTCTGAGAGAAGGTTGATCAGGTCAACTATATTCAGATTATTGTAAAAATTTACTATTATATATATCTTTAGTTTAGTACTCTTTAGGACAATTAACTGGTAGTTCTCTTCCAATTTTAGGGGTAGGATGTCCTCACTATGTAGATTGTTTGAAATATAGGTGACTAAACCACCACTACATCTTCCAGAAGATGATTTTTGGGCTGCAGAAAAAAAAGTCTTATATCCCATTATGTGTATTGGATCAATAGCCCAAGTTTCCTGGAGGCAGATGATGTTACTCAGATTAACCTGATTCAGGAAGTTAGGGTTAGTCTGTTTAGCAAACAGGCGGGCAATATTCCAAAACGTAAAATGTATTTGAGAACTAGGTAAATTAGGACTAGGAGGAATTGCTATCTTCGTTGAGTTATCCGTTGCCCAAGGATTGGGAGGGACTGGTGATGGAATAGCCAGATCACCGGTCCTGCATTGCAAGAAAACTGTAGAAGTGTGTTTGCCAGGAATAAGTGTTATGTCTTTCTCCAGTGTGTCTGAGGTTTGACATATTAGTGGTCCCCCCGTATTTAATGTATGTACATTTACCCCATTGAACTGGGCATGATGCAGTCACTCATTAAAGTCCAAACCGGACAATATATTGAATCTATTATGGGTCGGAATACTGTAAGAATTGGCTGATTCCGAGGCAACTTGACGCCATCGACTGTCTCTGTGCTCATAGTGTGGGATTGAGGACAAGTAGGGATGAGTTAACGAATTTGAGTGAATTTGGCCTTGATGCCATTGTGCTGGGCCATTCGGATAGGTAAATTTAGGGTTCTGGTGAAAGAAAGGGGAGTTGGTTTCAGATGCCAGATATTGATCATGGGAAGGAGTAGTCGGATTGGTTACCATAATTGGATGGGTTGTGATCAGATGTCTATAAAAATAGGGTGGTATTGAATTCCCAAGTAGAGGGGGGGGGGCCCTAGGCAGTGTTTTTTTGGCCCATTGCGGGTTCTTAAAATTAACAGTTATACAATCCCCCTCAAACTTTTTCTTCAGAGGACCTATCCATCCTACTCTCTGGGTATGAATAATTTCTCCTGAACATTCCATTGGAAAATTGCAGTTGGCTATTAACCAGTGTAAGGTCTTATTTTTCAATGAGGAGGAGGTTTCTTCTTGATCATAAGTAAGTTTCGGGACATTAACCAGAACCAACACGTAAGCCCCACACTCGAGTGGCAGAGTAATGCATGGGGGAATCTGCCTTGAGTTATATGGCTGTTCATAAGGCATCCGGGGCCTTTGAAAAGTTGGCATTGTGTCACTAGTTTGATTAGGTGTCTTTCTTCCACTTTGGGGTGTTATATGTGTCACCCCTGTCTGCGTGTTTGTGATGTGAGTATTTGTGTCAGTGCTAGGAGTAGAACTACTAGTTGGTACAGATTTATTTCTGATAGTTTCTTTACTTATAGAGATGGTGGGTTTTGGTTTTGCCACAGTGTCTGGAACTGAGATAGTTTTCGGTTGAGAGGGTATAGATTTACTAGTACTTGTCTTCAAGCCTGCAATAGTTTTTGGAGCAGCACTAAAAGCTTTTTTATTATAGGCTGTTAGTTCTTCTAGCTGTTTTTCAATGCGGGCACGCCTAGATTCGATTGGCGACATAAAGATACTTAAAAGGTCACCAAATCTTTCTACTAATTGGTCATTTACTGTGGTTGTATCAGGCTTGTCCATGTACACATGAGGGATCCCCTGAGTGTCTTCACTTAGTGTCTCTATAGGTGGATTTATTCCATTAGCATTTAGATGCTTAGTTATGCCTTTTCTGTGTTGTCCTTTTGGTGCATTACGTTTTCTAGCGGCAGAGGGAACAGATTGGATCGGTTGTTTTGTTTGCTTTGGAATAGCACCCTCTTGCCTGACTCTTAAATTTGTCTCATTGTTTTCCACTACTAATTGTGGTGTGGAATCTATATTTAGGTCTGGAGTCCTTTCTAGTTCACTGCTCAAATCAGAGTCAATTAGGGGATTGGATGCCGATAGGTTAACCTCATTGGGTAGGGTGTGATGGTTAGCTCGGGTTTCACAAGTACAACTTGTGTGTATGTTTTTAGAGCTGACTGGGGTTCTTGCTGATTTAATGCTCCCAAGAGAAGAACGTTTGGCAATTTCTAGATCATGTGAGACCCTACGCTCAAGCAGTGAGATACTGAGTTCAATTGCATCGTTAGTCCTTGTTATGAAATTGTCTATTGGTCCAATCACAGATGCCCCTCCCACAGCTGTCTTGCTTCTACTACCTCTGGTAGACATACTGTGATAGATATTGTTAGTTGGGACAAATTTTACATGGGCCCAATAGACACGGCACAGTATTGTGCAAGGCTAGTAGCCTTCTGATATAAGACCGATATAGAGATGGTAATTAAAAAAAGGCAAAAAACCCTACTTGATGAAAAAAAGGAGTTGTTATGGGGGTGCACCCGACCCGACCTCTTTGTCCTCTGAGGGCCTCAGAGGGCCCGCCCTTAGCCCGGCGTCCCGCGACGCAGGAACCCTGTCAGTGTTTAAATGCGCCTCCTGGCGCGAAAACGAGTGGTGGGCGTGGTCGCCCGCAGGGATCGCTGGGGGTTGTGGTCTCCCCTCTCGGCGGCCGTGCACCGATTGTAACGTGCAGCAGCGGCGGAGGAGACCAGCAGGGTTAGCAAGAGTGTTAGCAAGAGTGCCCGCTCCTCTGTAGCCCTGTCAGTGTTTAAATGCGCCTCCTGGCGCGAAAAGGAGTGGTGGGCGTGGTCGCCCGCAGGGATCGCTGGGGGTTGTGGTCTCCCCTCTCGGCGGCCGTGCACCGATGGTAACGTGCAGCGACGGCGGAGGAGACCAGCAGGGTGTCCCAAACAGCAGCGTGTGTCCCCAGACAAGCAGGTAAGTTACTGGCAAAGACAAAAATGTTCCATGTTAGCAAGAGAGCCCGCTCCTCTGTAGCCCTGTCAGTGTTTAAATGCGCCTCCTGGCGCGAAAACGAGTGGTGGGTGTGGTCGCCCGCAGGGATCCAGAAGAGACTCCAGCGCATCCAGAACGCCTCAGCCAGACTCATCCTCAACATCCGGCGACACAGCCACATCTCGGGACACCTAAGAGACCTGCACTGGCTCCCGGTCAACAAGAGAATCACCTTCCGCCTCCTTACCCACGCACACAAAGCTCTCCACGATCAAGGCCCGAGCTACCTCAACAACCGCATCAACTTCTACGCTCCCAAACGCCACCTCCGATCTGCCAGCCACGCCCTCGCCGCCGTCCCACGCATCCGCAGAGCCGCCACAGGAGGAAGGTCCTTCTCCTACCTGGCCGCCAAGACCTGGAACTCCCTCCCGGCCGACCTGCGCCTGACCCAAGACCACCTCTCCTTCAGGAAGAAGCTCAAGACCTGGCTGTTCGAGCAGTAGCGGCACTCCCCCCCCCCCCAAGCGCCTTGAGACCCTACGGGTAGGTAGTGCGCTCTATAAATGTCTTTGATTGATTGATTGATTGATCGCTGGGGGTTGTGGTCTCCCCGCTCGGGGGCCGTGCACCGATGGTAATGTGCAGCGGCGGCGGAGGAGACCAGCAGGGTGTCCCAAACGGCAGCGTGTGTCCCCAGACAAGCAGGTAAGTTACTGGCAAAGACAAAAATGCTCCGTGTTAGCAACAGTGCCCGCTCCTCTGTAGCCCTGTCACCATTTAAATGCGCCTCCTGACGCGAAAACGTGTGGTGGGCGTGGTCGCCCGCAGGGATCGCTGGGGGTTGTGGTCTCCCCACTCGGGGGCCGTGCACCGATGGTAATGTGCAGCGGCGGCGGAGGAGACCAGCAGGGTGTCCCAAATGGCAGCGTGTGTCCCCAGACAAGCAGGGAAGTTACTGGCAAAGACAAAAATGTTCCGTGTTAGCAAGAGTGAATCAATCAGTCATTTGTTAAGCGGCGGCGGTAAGGCACAGTGGCAGTGTCCCCGACCCGCATGCTTCGACCAGGTTGCCTAAATTGCGCTCTATGCTGGTTGTGTAAACCTTTTTAATTTCACTGTACTTGTATTGGCCAGTTTTAAACTTCGCATTCGCATTCTGTGCTGACTGTTATCACGCCAGAATTAATACTTATATAGAGCGCCATCGCGCCGATTCTCCCTACCTGATCTAATAGGAGGGGAAGCAGTCTTTTATTTCCTGAGGGCAGCGAGAAGCCTTGGCTCAACTCTCCATCCTGTCCGCCCCGTTCCGACGGGGTAAC
Source organism: Lissotriton vulgaris (assembly GCF_964263255.1). Classification (NCBI taxonomy): domain Eukaryota; kingdom Metazoa; phylum Chordata; class Amphibia; order Caudata; family Salamandridae; genus Lissotriton; species Lissotriton vulgaris. The sequence continues at coordinate 180,024,354 of NC_141695.1, read as the reverse complement.
TAGTACCGTTGTGTGGAGGGCGGGCAGGTGAGAAACAGGTACTTCCGGCAATCACTGGAGAGGGTAGCGCTCAAGTGGTTTTACTTTAGGGGCTATTTAGCCCTCGCCCCCTACCGGGCGCGCAGCGGTCGTGCGCAGCCGAAGACACGCCGAAGAGCAGCCAAAGAGCTGCCCGTCTGCGCCCGTCCGCGACTGGACGGGGCTAAGGGCCAGATTCATATGGACAAGCCATCTGCAGGGACACGCAATACCAGGTATTCTGCCCAAACCTTATTAAACTTAAGGACAATTCCACTGAAAAGATGTACCAAAAACTCCTGGCCATGCCCAGAGGGTCCTTTTTCATGTATCAACTGTCATTTTCAAGCATCCCATGCTAGCTCCAATATCGAGGAAAATAAAGCGAAAGCAGTACCATTAAAAGGGATAAAGTGTTTTCTCTTAAACGTCCGTTCCCTGCCTAAACACCAACTTGAAGCATGGAACCTGGTACACACACTGCAACCAGACTTATGTTTCCTAACGGAAACCTGGCTAAAACGCCATACCGTCCCTGCTATAGCACTAGGGGTTCCCTTAGGATATAAGTTCGAAAATCTAGATCGCCCAGAAAAAATTGGTGGTGGTCTAGCCATCATGTACAAAGAACACCTGAAGGTTACTATATTAGAACAAAAGTACTGCCCACAATTAGAAATAATGATTTTTAAAATTAATTCCGCCACAAAAATCATTTGGAAAGGAGCTTTAGTCTATCGCTCACCGGGACCTAGCCTGGGCTTCTCTCTTTCTCTTTTGGAGCTTTTAGCTCCACATTTTAAAGCAAAGGAAGATTTTATTCTTCTCTGTGATTTTAATATTCATGCAGACATTTCTGCGCACCCAGAAACTATATCTCTGCTTGCTGACCTATCCACCCTTGGTTTAGATTTGCAGAACAGCGGACCCACACACAAAGGAGGTCACTCCTTAGACTTGCACTTCTCCAATTGCTCTAAACTACGGTGTCAACCCACTGCTCAAATAAATTGGTCTGACCACTTTATAGTGGAATTTTCTTTATTAGGAGTGAACAAACCCTCTCAAAAGAACACTTTCCTGCCAATTTGGCGTCGATAGTGGCACAAAGTAACGGTGGAGGAACTGCAGAGGGTATGGAAGCAGCCTATCTTTATAGAAAAGGATAATGTGGAGTCCGCATTATCCAAATTCAACAACTCTCTCACAGAGGCAATTGATAAACTAGCCCCTCTGAAGCTACATAAACAATACCCTACCTCCAAGCAGGAAGCATGGTATACTTAAGCACTCAGAATAGAGAAGCAGGGGTGTAGGAAGATAGAAAAGATATGGAGGAAAATGCGAACAGAGGAAAGCAAGAAAGCACATCATGAAGAACAGTCTATTTACTATAAAAATATCAAATTGGCACGGAAGAACAGCCTTAATCAGCAACTCGCAGAGGCGGGTAATTCCTCCAAGGAATTATATAAAATACTACAGGCGTTTGTAAAACCAGTAGCATGTGAAAGCCTAGATGATTTTTCCCAATCCTTATGTGATGAAATTTCCTTGTTTTTCGAAAATAAAATTAATTTGATTTATGATAAAATTATGACGGCCCCCAGCCAAAAGAGCAACATCTCTATCCCCTCTACTCTGCCCATATACGGAGATATCTCACTTATGACATTTCCAGCAGTCAGTGACTTAGATCTTCCCTCCCTCATTAGTCACATAAAATCGGGGTCTCCCGATGATTTCTTGCCTGCCAAAATGATTGCCTCCTTGAGCACTTTGCTTGGACCTCACATCCAAGCAGTAATAAGCTATTCTCTCAGGGAAGGACATGTGCCCACGGAGTGGAAGAAAGGAGTGGTGAACCCTATCCGAAAGAACGCGGCACTTCCATGGACAGACCTTTCAAACCTCCGACCCATCTCCCTCCTGCCTTACCTTAGCAAAATGACCGAGAGACATGTGAACACCTATCTGTCCAAGTACATCGAGGCAGCGGAGGGTCTAGACTTTTCTCAATCCGGGTTTAGGCCCAATCCCAGCACCGAGTCTGCCCTCCTCTCAGTGACCGATAACATCAGGATGTCACTGGATGGAGGAGGTTCCATGATTCTGGTGCTGTTATATTTATCCGCTGCCTTTGACACGGTGTCACATGAGATACTTCTTGGTCGCCTGAGGAAGGTGGGCATAGGAGGTGCAGCTCTGTCCTGGTTGGAGAGCTTTCTCTCAGGCCGCTTACAAGGAGTCAGATTGGGCTCCCATCATTCCATCTCAAGGGAGCTCACCAAGGGAGTGCCACAGGGCTCATGTCTAAGCCCCACACTCATGTGTGTGTGGCCCACTTGGCAGACATTGTAAGAGCACATGGGTTCACGTATGCTGACGACACTCAGCTTTTATTCCCCTTTCAGACCCTCACGCCCGCAATACAAAAATCCTTTGCGGACGGAATGAGGGCAATATCGGACTGGATGGCCTTAAATTGCCTCCAGTGCAACGTAGGCAAGACGGAGGTCATGCTGTTCGGGGAGGCCACGCTTCTGTGGTCTCCAGAATGGTGGCCCCTGGATTTGGGACCAGCACCAAGTCCCAAACAGACCGTAAAAAATCTCGGTGTGCGGCTCAATAAGGCACTTTTGTTTAAAGAACATACAAATCAAGTCGCAGGATCTTGTTTCCGTGTCATCGGACTGCTACGACGTGTCTTTCCATTCCTACCTGATAACTACAGGAAAATACTTGTCCAGACATTGGTAATCAGTAGGCTGGACTACTGTAATGGCCTGTTCATCTCAGCCAATGAGGAACAACTACAAATATTACAAGTGGTCCAGAATACTGCAGCGAGACTTGTTCTCAATGCTCAGCCAAGGACTGATTCACGTCCCCTCCTGGACAAACATCACTGGTTGCCGGTTAGGCAACGTGTAAAATTAAAAATTTGCTGCACATTAATACATAAGTGTCTGTTTGGCACTGGACCCAAATATCTGAATGAAAAATTCAACCCTTACAGTCCTGGACGCACTTTGCGCTCCAGTAGTCAGCAACTGCTCCAGGTTCCAAGGATTAGAAAAGCTAGGCAGGGAGGTTGAGCTCTCTCTTACAAAGGTCCCATCTTATGGAACTCACTCCCCCCTACTCTGAAACAAATCACCAACCTTCAGTCTTTTAGGAAGACTCTAAAAACATATTTATTTTCGGTCTTTTAAAATATTAAAATATTGATTCCCTCACAGTCTATGATCGTGGTTAGGCTTTTTTGGTAAAAGCGCAAGCGCAGAGATACCCCTTTGTCGGTCGAGTCCTGCGCTATATAAGAATATAAATAAATAAATAAATAAATAAAGCGCACTACATACCCGCGAGGGTGTCAAGACCCGGTGGTTGGCTGCTACTGATCGAACAGCCAGGTCTTTAGTGTCCTCCTGAAGGTCAGCAGGTCTTGGGTCTGTCGTAGGCTCAGTGGGAGCGTGTTCCATGTCTTGGCGGCGAGGTGGGAGAAGGATCCCCCGCCGGTGGTTCTTCGGATGCGGGGACGGTGGCGAGTGAGAAGTCGGAGGAGAGTAGCTGGCGGTTGGGGTCGTAGAAGGAGAGCCATCTGTTGAGGTAGTCTGGGCCAGTCTTGTGGAGTGCCTTGTGTGCGTGGATGAGGAGCTTGAAGGATATCCTTTTGTTGATGGGGAGCCAGTGCAGGATTCTCAGGTGGGAGGTGATGTGGTTGTGTCTTGGTACATCGAGGATCAGTCATGCCGAGGCGTTTTGGATGCGTTATAGTCGATTGATGAGCTTGTTCGGGGCTCCCGCGTAGAGGGCGGTTCCGTAGTCGAGTCTGCTGCTGATGAGGGCCCTTTGTGTCTGTCTTTCTTGTATCAGTCAGGATCCATCTGTAGATCTTGTGGAGCATGCGGAGGGTGTTGAAGCAGGAGGAGGAGATGACGTTGACTTGCTTGGTAATTGAGAGCGTTGAGTTGAGGATGATTCCCAGGTTGCGTGCGTGGTCGGTGGGGTCGGGTCTGCCTCCAGTGCCATTGGCCACCAGGACTCATCCCAGGCTGACGGGTTGGAGCCGAGGATGAGGTCCTCTGTCTTGTCCGAGTTCAGCTTCTGACAGCTGATCTTCATCCAGTCAGCGACGGCCTTCATTCCTTCATGGAGGTTGGCTTTGGCGGTGATGGGGTCCTTGGTGAGGGAGAGGATCAGTTGAGTGTCGTCGGCGTAGTAGATTATGTTGTGGTCGTGCTGTCGGGCCACGTGTGCAAGCAGGGCCATGTAAATGTTGAACAATGTTGGGCTGAGGGAGGCTCCTAGGGGTACGCCACAGATGATCTCGGAGGCTTCGGAACAGAACAGGGGGAGGCGGACACTCTGGGTTTGGCCAGGGAGGAAGGAGGGGGTCCATTCCAGAGCATTGTCTTGGATCCCTGCAGTGTGGAGGCGTGCGCGTAGTGTGCGGTGGCAGATGGTGTCAAAGGCGGCGGAGAGGTCTAGGAAGATGAGTGCTGCAGTCTCCCCATTGTCTAGCAGGGTCCTGATATCGTTGGTGGTGACGATGAGAGCGGTCTGGGTGCTGTGTTTGCTGCGGAACCCTGACTGGGTGGGTCCAGGATTCTGTTCTCTTCGAGGTATCAGGTTAGCTGTCTGTTAATGATTTTCTCGATGACCTTGGCCGGGAAGGGGAGCAGAGAGATGGGTCGGAAGTTCTTGAGGTCTCTTGGGTCTGCCTTGGGATTTTTGAGTAGGGCGTTGATCTCAGCATGTTTTCAGCTCTCTGGGAAGGTCGCGGTCTCAAGGGAGAGATTGATGACATTGCGTAGGTGGGGTGCGATGGAGCTGCTTGCTTTGTTGAAGACCTGGTCCTGGAATGGGTCTGACAGAGAGCCGGAGTGGATTGTGCTCATGGTCTTGATGGTGTCATCGACGCTCACACTGGTCCAGGCTAGCAAAGGGACGTGGTCGATGGTGTTGCGGAGGGTCTGTTGTGTTGCTGTCTGTTGGGGCTGTCTGGGTGTTAAAGCTATCGTGGATGTCTCCTATCTTGCTGTGGAAGAAGGTGGCAAGGGAGTCGCACAGGGCTTGTGGTGGCAGGATGTCGTTGGTGTTGGAGCTGTGGTTTGAGAGTTCCTCCACGATGTTGAAGAGCTCCTTGCTGTTGTGTGCGTTGTTGCTGAGGTGGTCTTTGAAGGAGGTCTTCTTGGTAGCCCTGATAAGGTGATGGTGGTTGCGGACGGCGTCCTTGTGTGCTGCGTGGCTGTCCAGAGTTTGTTCACTGTGCCATTTCTTCTCTAGTTTCCGTCAGGCTTGCTTGGAATCTAGGAGTTCTGCGGTGAACCAGCTGGCCCTCTTGCTGGTGTCTCTGTGGGGGGTTTCTTCAGTGGTGCAAGGGTGTTGGCGCAGCCCTCGATCCAGCGTCTGAGGTTGTGGGCAGCGACGTTGGTGTTGGAGGATTCGGTGGGTTGGCTGAGAGCAAGGTTTGCATGTAGTTGGTCTTCGGTGATTTTGCTCCAGCGGCGGCGGGGATCTGTTGGGTGCGGTGGTGTGTGGTGGGTTTCTGGAAGGTGAAGTGGATGCAGCGGTGGTCGGTCCGGAAGAGTTCGGTGGTGTGGCTGGCGGAGACGTGCGGGCTTGAGGAGAAGACGGGGTCGAGCATGTGGCTGGCGGAGAAGGTGGGCATTGTGACGAGTTGTCTCAGTCCGAGGTTGGCTAGGTTATCGATCAGGGTTGTGGATTTGTTGTTGTTGGTGTTCTCAAGGTGAAAGTTCAGGTCTCCGAGGAGGATGTAGTCAGTGGAGGTCAGGGCGTGTGTGCTGATGAAGTCGGCGATGGAGTCGCTGACCCGGGGGGGGACAGGGTCCGGGGGATCGGTAGACGTTTCTTGTAGATCCGGCACCTGGTTTTGCACCTTTTGTCTCCTGTGAATCCTCAACGAATAACTACAGTTAGCAAATACCTCTTTTTGAATGCAAACATTGAAACTTTGAGTTTATTTGGAAGGCTGGGCATATCAGAAGTTAGTTTATTTAGTAAAGACAAAGTGACTCCAGACTAAAACTGGCTATTTTGATCCTTGTGCATTCTGTTTGTTTATTAGCACACACCAGTGCTTGAATTAAGGCCACCTATCATCATTTCTAGATTTTGTTTGCTGTACTAGCTTCACCCACGAACCAAGCTAAGGATCTCACATTTTTAGCCTTCATTTCCAGAATTGTTTTAAAATGTTCACTTTTGCATTTTTTATTTTATGGCATACCAATCTGCCAATATTCTTTAGTTTTCTGAACTGTTGAAGAAACCCTAATAATTCATCAGAGACTGCTCATGACTATTAGCGGAAAGAGCATTGGTTGCTGAAGAGAGAACCAAGCAACACAAGAGGAAGTGGCAAACTGTGTTCCCGTTAACAAACGTGTTAAAATTAACAAAGACGATGGCAAATGCTAGGGTGGAAATTGCACAATAAAAAAAAGATGCAGTTTTTTCAGCATTGAGTGTCATGAGAGGAAATTCAGAAAGGGATGTTAAAGTGCCAGAGTTTGCTACTTTAATCTACAAAGAGAGTGTAACAACTGCAGACCTCTTGCTGGCTTCCTGCAGCAAACCGCCATTGCTTCCCTCAGACTGGTGTTGAGAGATACTCTGGCAGAGAACCATCAACCAGTTCTTTGGAAAACCAGATCTGCAGGAGGTAGGTGAATCCATAGTATACATTTAATTGGTAATATCTGCACAAACCCAAAGCTCAAATTAACAGGAGGCCGCTCTTCCGGTGCTGCCAGAGAATCTTTGCCCATGACCCTTGCGGTGTCAGTGCCCTCTGTGTACAGTTCATTAGCCTGTTTTCTACTGTGGGGTGACGAGTATCTTTATGGATCATAAGAATTGTGGACAATTGTTGAATGAAAATAACTGTCCCCCTGTCTTTTACAAGCTATAAGTTACATAGTATTGTAACTGATAGATGTTACTGTGGTGAATTGACTAGTATTCTTGTTATCAGCCTCAGCCTCAAGTATGAATGGCTCTGTCTGGGTGCTGGGAGTTAAGCCGCCAAACAGCAGATCTTATAAAGAGAGACCAGACTGCTGTCCTTGGCTTTCTTTTCAAGATGGGACTTAAACACAGCTTAGTCGTCTGTTGTCAAATACATATGGACCTCATTCTCAAGAGGGATTCTGAAGATCCCACAGTGGTACTCAAGTAGCACTACTTTATGTACCACAAAATGCAATTCACAAACCTTCTTCCAGAGATCTCTATCTTTGCCTCCTCTATCTTTACTGTATGGAAAACGCTGTCCTGGTAGTGGACATCTTCGAACACATAGATATACATGTTATTTGTCAATGTAGTAGGGGCTGGGGAGTGTTGTGAGAAAATGGGCAATAATAATTACAAAATTGGTGAAGAAATGAGTAATTGAAGGAGGAGTTCAAAGAGGGGCATGCTACTTCAAAATACACAAACATACACGTGTTATCCTTGTGGCGACTATGTGTGGATACTTGCCTTGTTGGAACTAACCTTTGAGAGTGTTTTTAAAATATACTAATAACAGAAAAACTTTAGGAAAACAATTATGACTCAGGATTCTGCTTCAAATTTGCAAATATATTGTTATTTAATTGCACACACAGAACCATCCTTGTGGGGACTTGAACACATGCTACTACCCTTGTGAGAACCTACTCCATATTTGCCATTTGTGACTGAATACATTTAATGACACTTTTCGAAATATTTGTTTTTTCAGCAATATACACAAACAATATCTCAATCAATTTATATATAAATTGCTGTACATGTACTAGTGGTACACATGATGGAGAATGTTAATAATGCATCAGAAAATGTCGTACATCATGATTACAGAAAGGCATTTAAAGTTGTACTTAACCCATCTCTTGGTGCACATAGTCTTAGGCGATATGGGAACTATTATTGAGACATTAACAAATAGAATGAAGTAATTTAGTCAATTGGAACCCAGAGTTTGATCAGTTACTTACATGTTTGTCAAAGTAGCCATTAGACCACATCTCCCTAGGAATGGCAAGTAACAAAAGTGAATGCACAGGCATGGTGTGTGAGGATGTCCACAGAGGTGGCATGTGATCATTACACAGGAATTGCCTGTGATGATATCCAAAGAGGTGGTAAGTAATTCCAGTAGCATCTTAATCTCCACAAAGATGATATCTTCATCTGTGATGAAAGTACCAGCAGAGGTAGGTGTGAAGATAATTATATTCAAGTCTCACAGTGATAGTATATTGTTATAGGGGTATTCAAAACTCACAGATATTGTATTATATAGAAATTGCATTTATATAGCGCTTACCACTGACGAGGCGTTGAATCGCATTTTCAGCTAGTAGGACGCTACTCTGGGACCCATAGAGGATTAGTGTTGAATTATGCATATGGTATGTGTGTGAGGGTAGTCATGTGCAAGTCCCAACAAAGTAAATTACCTTTTTGAGAAGGTTGCTGCCTATTGGTTCTCACCAAATGCACTTCTGAAGTAACTTACACTTTTTCAGAACATTTTTATTTATTTATTTATTTAAACTTATAAGGCGCACAGCTACCCGCAGTGGGTTTCCCGGCACCAAGGGATAGACTGGAGAAGAAAAAACTACAAGACTTCAGAAAGAGTGAGACAAACTAAAAAGACTGTTCTGGATGATTATTGCTGGAAAAGCCAAGTTTTTAAACCCTTGCGAAACTTGACAAGATCAGTTTCCAACTTCAGCCCTACAGGCAGAGCATTCCAAGCTTTGGTAGCCAGGTGAGAAAATGAGCGACCGCCCATCTTCACCAGCCTAAATCGAGGAACCAAAAAGTCTCCTTTGCCAGCAGATCTAAGAGTACGGCTAGGTGTATAAGCATGAATAAGACTTTGAAGGTACCTAGGGACAGAGCCCTGTTTTATTTTGACAATGTAGCATAGAGCTTTAAATTTAATTCTATTTTTAATTTCAAGCCAATGCAAGTCCCAGAGGGCCAGGGATGTGGATGTTTTCCAGGGAACATTACGTAGTAGTCATGCGGCCGCATTTTGGACAATCTGAAGTTTTTTCACAGTTGTCTTGTCGGCACCAAGATACAATACATTCCCGTAGTCCATTCAGCACTGCACCTGGCCAACTACTGGCACTGCTGTCATAGACAATAATTGATGCAAGGACTTGCTACACAAGAATAAGTTACAAGTGTACTTTACTACAAAATTGCAGTTTGTGAATTTCGGTAATTAGTATACTTACTCAACAATGTAAGTCATTACAAAAGGGCAGATTTTAAATAGCACTTTTGTAGTACTACAAAACTTACTACTGAGTGCAATGTGTGAATCAGACTCAGAGAATATAGGGCAATGATGTTCAAGTCCAAACAGAGACAGTATGTAATTCTATGCATGTTCAAGCCTCCAGATAGATAATGTGTGAATATTGTGGTGTTTAAGTCCCCACATAAATTCAGTGTGTTTAAAGAATTGATATAGCCCTCGCATAGATGTGTGTGAAGTTTATATTATTTAAGTCCCCGAACATCAGTTGCGGCTGGTCCATAGGGGGTGCAAGGGCGGTGAACTACCTCCACCTTAACACATGAGGAAAGAAAAGCTGTTCCATGCATCTCCAGGCTCCAGAAATGTAAACAGACGGATTTGTCAGTTCTTTTTGCTTTAATTTATGTGCAATTGACACATTTGCAATCCATTTGCAATCCATAGACCATTGGAGGTGCATCCATTAGTTTGCTGGGGTGTTGCCCGACAAGCCACCCACGCCCGCAGATCTCTCGGCGTCTCTGAACTTAAGAAAACTCTCAGTTTACCTAACTTCAGAGATGCTGAGGGAGTACAGACAATCCTGTCACTCAGCATGACGTTAGGCCGCCCATCCCCTTCAGAGTTTGACAGGGGGTGGGCGGTCCAGTGTCATGTTGACTGACATGCATTATCAGAGTGAAGACCAGGGGCAGGCAGCAGCGCAATTGCGCATGATTGGTGAAGGTCAGCAAATTTTTCTGACCAGCCCAGTCATGCGCACTAGTGTCTGCTTAGGCTGGCGGCTGCGCAATAGGAGACTGAGGGCCGATCAAAGGCTCAAACCTCGGTCTCCTAATGTGCAGGCAGGCGGTGCATATCCCCCCGGAGCATAGGCGGTGTGGACCCGGTAAGTTTTTAAAAATGTTATTTTAAAAATCCCCCCCACCACGCGCGATTCTCCACCCCCCCACCCCATGGGTATTGCGAGCTGGGACTGCTCCCAGGCTGAGAAAGAGCCAGGAACCAGATCAAGCCTTCAGTGCAACGCTATGTGTTGGCCTCGCTATTTCGCACAACTACTTATTTGAACAAATTGTTGCACAGTGTAGTCCCAGTATTAACTTCTGCCTGAGTTATATAACTCTTCAGTTGATGTTGTAACGAAGCACCTCGATCTTGCCACGGACTAAGTAAACTTGTCAGTGTTTACCAAAGGAGATGGTGGATATGTCTGAACGTGTTATGTGAGGACCTGACAAAGATGCCATGCGTGTCAGGTTGTTTGCCATTGCACTTGTCACTGAAAGCTTCTGTAGATATTTGATAAATCGTCACAGCATGTAAACAGTAGAAACAATATTAAAGGCTGTAGTTTACCTTCAGTCCTATACCAAAGTGTAATGCCTGGTAGTAGCAACATATGTAAGAGAAGTTGTTTTACGATTTGGGAAGTTATTTATGGGTATGGAGTTTTTAATTTTGTCCCTGCCAAGTTTGCTATTTTATTAGTAACTTTCCCGCCATCACTGTGGTGTTTCCTGGTCTGGTTTCAGCATGGTAAAATGTCACATGATTTCAACTCTTAATGACATAATCGGTTTAAAGGTCATATGGTGTTAATTGGGAGTGTGCAAGTAATTATAAATGAGCTGCGATTTGTCAAAATGCTTCAAGTTTTGGACTGAATTGTTTGATGCGAAACAGCCATTTACCTCAACACACTACTTTGGTTGCTAAATTGATTTTGAAGAGGCAGGATGAATCCGAGGTGGGTGATGGTGTTACGAAAGAAAACACGGTTGTGTATCAAACGCAGGCTTTTGAATCCACACTGGAGCTAGTGGTGTGTCACCACCTTCAGGTTAGTTTTCAGTGTTGGTGCGTCACGCTTATTGTTTTATTATTCTGCATTTTGCAGCAGGATGCAGAGTCTTTCTGCTCTTTGGAGGTCCGTCTTGGCTTGTGTCATGCTTTCACTGGACATTTAGTCGGTGAGTCAATCAGCCACACTGAGGCGATTGTTATTTGCAGCATGACCTTTCAGAATGCCTGGGTGCAGCGCAGTGTCAGCAAAATACTCCTAAGGAATGCCAGCACTGCATGCTTATTAAACACGGTTTCATTTTAAGGTTTGTGTAATTTGGGATGGATGGTATTCGGTCACAAATGGAAGCAGCGGAGTGTGCTGGTGTTTTGAGGAGCTTTGTTGTTATGGTGACCCCCCTGTCGGGTCTGAGGGCCGCATGCGCGTGGGGGGACAGCGCAGCGGTAAAACAGGGACCCAGGACACCAGTTTGCCTTTCCGCGTGGTCCGGACTAACTCCGCCGGCCACTCCCCATTTATTTTATAAGACACCGCGCAGTAAGGGTTGGAACCCATTCCTGGCATATGACACGTGTCACTCTGTCATGTGGCATATGCCACAGCTGATGTGACATATGCCGAAGATTTTTACATGGTTTTTTATGATTATCATTTGAGGATTTCCAAATGACTATCTTTCACTCTGCTAAAATAAATAAATTCTTTAAAAAAAAAAACAATTTAAAAATAGACTTTCCCCAGGTGGGGTTTGAACCCTTGTCAATAAGTACTCACTGACCATGTGAACTGCCCATGTACTATCTGTTCTGCATACATTATCTCAGCCCAAAGCCTTTGTGTCTTTCAAAAAGGGTGATGTCCTTTTTTCTCTTTCAACACTGGTTTACTTAGAGCATGCCACAAATGTACACTTGATTTTCGTTATTTATGAACAAAGAGCCCTTCCTTCCTCCCATTCTGGCACTTGGCCCATGCATTTAGTTTTCTTACACAACCATTCCCAAAGTCTCATTCCACAAATTAAGGGATTCATTTCACAGCAAACCTGCCTCCAATTCCACGTGCCAGTGCATGTCACAAATCTCTGACATGCACTGGCTTGACTAAAAAGGACACAAATCTCACAGACACTGCTAGGGGTGATTTACAAAAGGTAATCTTTCATTTGTGGAATTTAGAAAATACATTTAAAAAATAAATAAAAAACGATGTTTCCCAGCTGGGAATTGAACCCTGGTCTCAAAGCACTCATAGAGGCTGTGAATTGCCCCTGCACCAACAGTTCTGCATAGGTTTTCTCAGCCCAAAGCCTTTGTGCCTTTCAAAAAGGGTGATGTCCTTTTTCTCTTTCAACGCTGGTTTACTTAGAGCATGCCACAAATGTACACTTGATTTTCATTATTTATAAACAAAGAGCCCTTCCTTCCTCCCATTCTGGCACTTGGCCCATGCATTTAGTTTTCTTACACAACCATTCCCAAAGTCTCATTCCACAAATTAAGGGATTTATTTCATAGCAAACCTGCCTCCCATTCCACGTGCCAGTGCAGTGCATGTCACAAATCTCTGACATGCACTGGCTTGACTAAAAAGGACACAAATCTCACAGACACTGCTAGGGGTGATTTTCAAAAGGTAATATTTCATTTCTGGAATTTAGAAAATAAATTTAAAAAATAAATAAAAAACGATTTTCCCAAGCTGGGGATTGAAACCTGGTCTAAAAACACTGACAGCTGGTGTGAACTGCCAATGAGCCGTCGACTATACTGGAAATTTCCCCAGCCAAAAGCCTAATTGTCATAAAAAAAAATGATGTCAGTCCCTTCTCTATTTCTATGGTGTCTTGTTTAGATGCTGGAAATGCACTATGACTAAGGAGGCCATAGTTCTCCCAGATACTGCTAGGGGGTGATTTACAAAGCCACAGCTTTCATTTGTGGAATTTAGAAAATAAATAAAAATAAAAATAAAAAAACGATTTTTCCCAGCTGGGGATTGAACCCTGGTCTAAAAGCAGTCACAGCTGCTGTGAACTGCCAGTGAGCCATCTGTGTTACAAGAATTTCTATCAGCCAAAGGCCAAATCATCATGGAAAAATTATGGTGATCCCTCCTCTTGAGTTCAATGCTTTATAGACAAATAACCCTCCCTCTGTTTCACTCTGATACCAGCCCATAATAGTATGCTTCTCACAAACTCTTTCTTTATAAATTCTGCCAAAATTTTACTTGTATTTTTTTTTTTGGGGGGTGTTCAAACTGCTTTATTCAATAAAATAGACAGTACACTGCTTCGTGTGCCTACCACCCGGAGGCTGGCAGCGTGATGAGCAAGCAATATGATGAAGTTATAACAGGTATGACACTGCTGTGGAACCTGCATCCCGGGGGCCCGGTAGCGTAACAGAGCAGCATACAGTGAGTGTCTAACATCCAGTGCAACGAGACATGAGTCTGAGAATGTGGTGCAGCAGAACAAGGTTTTTTTTCCCTTTTCTAACAGTTTCCAACTTTAAACAACAATGTGAGGTCTCATGGACACACTCTGGAGTGGAATTCTGGAACAGCAGGGTAGCATTACATATCAAAAAGTCTTTCAATGCTATGCCTTGACACATTATTAATTACGGTGGAGTATAGTCATCTGGAGAAAAAGGGTGAAGTGTGGTGCCATTGTGTAATGACGAGTCTGATGTTAGGGGTGAGTGGATTTGTCAGAGCAGTAGGACGTACAGGACAAACGAGGGTCCGGCAGCAACATCTGCGTATGTAGTGTCAGTGGATAATATGCGAGGGAGGTGCCACACAGGTATATGGCCGACAGGGCAACGTGTAGGGCAGCGTGGTAGAGCGATAAGTGGGGAGTGGTGTAAGCGTTAGTGGGCAGTGGTCTGTGTCATCCGACTGGGCAAGCAAATAGCCTACCAATGGACTCCATATATCATTGGGTCGGCTAGGGATCGTTAACAGTTCAGCAAAAGTGGTGTGTTGTTCCTGACAATAAGTAATGTCTGCCAACCAATCCTTTAATTTAGGGGCTCTGCCTCTACCCCAGCGACAAGCTACCCGTCGTTTCGCCAAAAGCAGTGCAATATCTACGAATTTCCTGCAGGATTTAGGAATATGAGGCGTGTGCCCGAGTAGTGCAAGAAGCGGCTCCACAGCGATGGTTTCACCAGTCATGGCTGTAAGAGCGTCTGTTACCTGCTGCCAGTATAAATGAACAGGGGGTCATTCCCATGCCAGGTGTAGAAAACCCGCGCGTTCGACGTGGCAGCGCTCACACCTGTCGTTGTCGGCTAGGCAAAATCTGTGTTTTTTTACTGGGGTGTAATATAGTTGGTGCAAGAATTTGTAGTGTATTATTTTGAATCTACTACTGGCTGATATTCGAGCCGTTAAGGCGCAGCAGTATTGCCACTGGTCGTCGGTAAGGTCCGCGGCCAGATCAGCATTCCAACACGCCTGAGCTCTAGCAAACAGCAATGTGGCGACAGATCGGAGCCGGCGATAAAGGCCAGCAACTAGGTGAGCCCCGTCCTGTGAGAATAGCAGAAAGTGAAGTGGAAGAAAAATATCGGGCTCCTCAGGGAACATAGGTAGGATGTCCCTCATCCCCTGGCGGAGGCGTAAGTAGTAAAAAGCATCCAGCAGGGTGCGATCCTGGGAGGCGAAGAACGTCTCTGCAGGTTTGAATTCTCATTTTGCAAATAGATCGCCCCACGAGGTGATCTGTAGTCGCTCACAGAGCATTCGGAACCCTTGCTCCTGTAGTAACGCGAGGGAAAGGTGAAACGTCAACGGCATTCTGGGGGAGTATGGTAGGCAGCAGGACATCCTCTTGGCTATGCGGCACCATGCATCCAGCGTGCAGGAGACCAACGTGTTTGGTGTCTGTGTTAGTGACTCCGGGCAAAAGAGCAGGCCATTAAGTGGAATGGGGTGCACGATCCAGTCCTCTACCGCCAGCTGCGGCATGAAGGGGGTCGGGACTAGCCAGTGATATGCATAATGCGCCTGTGCGCAGAGATTCCTTCCTCGCTGCCAAAGCATGGAACGCCCTTCCGCTGCACCTCAGACAGACAACATTGCTCCCCATCTTCGCAAGAAACCTCAAAACCTGGCTCTTCAACGGACCCCCTCCTTGATGGAATGGAACCTGCACCCCCCCACCCCTAGCGCCTTGAGAACCTTGCGGGTGAGTAGTCGCACTTTAACAAACCCCTGATTGATTGATTGATTGCAAGTAGTCAAATTCAAAGTGAAAATGCAGCTGTGCATGCCCATGCTCTGTTGGAAGTGGGAGAGGTGTGATTTGGAGGCAAGTCATGAAAAAAATGTAACATACAGGCGTCATTAATAAAATAACGGTGCACAGTCGCGCTGCTCGATGTTGTGTATTAGGTAGGAGGGGTCTGCTTTTGAGCCAAAGAGCAGTTAAAAACAATGATGCTGGAGCTCAGACAGAGCTTGTCCTGTGTTTGTGGTGGATTGAGCACCATCCAGGTGCTGGTAGTGCGTGCAGCCACCTTGCTTTTAATAAACATCATGATAGTGGCTTACAGTGGAGAGCACACAAAGCGAACAGGGAGGCATTTGTTGCAGGCACACATCCATGACTGCACTCAATAAATAAAAGTGCACAGCAATCACTGCTCAATGCTGTGTATAAAAAACATGTGGTTCCTGATAATAAATAAATGAAGATGCGTCATGAGCGCTGCTCGATGCTTTGTTGGGGGTTGGTTCTGCTTTTGAAGCAATGCAAGACAAGCCACGTTGCGAAAGTGAACTCGACCATTCTATGTTTAAAGAACAATGAAGAGGAATTCAGCTGGTACCCTGCGTGCCGCTGCTTGCTCCTGACAGATGTATGCCGTGGGAGTGAACATTTACATAAAATGTAGGACATGCACCCGCCTTTGGCCAATTGCGTGCTTATATTTTTCAAAGCCACATGCAAGGACGTTATCTGAAGCTGCCTCGAGTTCGGCTGTCTTTGACAATAATATTGAGGAGATGTTCTTTAGTTTTTGGTCCTCTTCTGCGACCTTGGGCCATCTTCGTCGCCTACCACAATTAGAGAGAATTAACTCCTTTGTGAAGATGAGGTAATTCCCAATGGTATTATATTTTTTGTTGTGAGGCGCCCATTTATTCTTTAATTTTAACATTAGAGTGTTGTGGTCACTGTGAATAGTTAGGCCCACTTCCATGTCAATGACATCAGCCCAGAGGCGCAAGTCGGCCAAGATATAGTCATTGCGGTAAGGGCATGCAATTTTATTGTAAGTATTTTTCCCCCTGATGTCGGATAGGGTTCTGCCATTTGTTGCTTTTATGCCATATTCTAGTATTATAGCACTAACTTGGATTACAATCTCAGACCATCTTTTTACTGGTGGTAAAATGCAGTAGATCTTCAATGCTAAGTGGCTCGAATGTGCAGTTAAACTCGCTGGCCACAATGATTTTCGCAGACGGGGGGCACTTGTTTATTTGATTTTCTAGCTGTGTTAAGATGGTCGAGGACTTGCCATTTACTGTCCCTCTTATATAGACATTAAAGAGCTCCAATAGATCTCCTTGTAAGCCACATAATGTTGGAACTTCCGGTGTCATGTAGGAGGGCTGAGCAGCCCAGATCTAATCTGATCCAAACTGTTAGTCCTCCGGAAGGCCTGCCCTTTCCCGTAGACACTGCCGGGATATGGAATGAACTGTAGCCGGATTTATACAGTGCAGTTACACTCGAGGTCTCCTAGAATAAACATATACCATGAGTTTCTACAAACTTGTTCCACAAGGGAACTGTCATATTTTTCTTTAACCCAGCTATGTTCCCGCAGAGGATGTTTAAGTGGGTTTGATCAACGGAAGTGAGCCTTGAGGTTTCCTTATGTGTAACATTTTCTTGTGGAATAAGAATGGGAGGCGCCAAAGGTAGCCCTTGGTTGGTCAGAGAAGGGGTGCTGCGACAGAAAGATTTGCGACTCCTCTCCCCTTCTTCAGGTGGATTCTGATAGAGTCAATCATTAGTGTCCAAGTTTGACCTAGGACCTTCAATTCCTACAGCATGTTCCTTTACCCCACCACTTACAGTTGCAGTTAGAATGGGACGGCGCCTTAATTGTATACGGGATGAATCAGGGGAGGACGTTCTATACTCTAATGCTACCATGTTTTCAGCCAGACTAGCATCTATCAGTGTTAATTCAATACTATCTAACATCATATTGGGGATAATACATCTTCTTCCTTTAGTTATGTCCTCCCTAATGATGGAACGACACCCTCGTACATGACAAATCTAGTAGATTGATTTATTAATCAGTGATTCGCCATTTTTAGGGCTTCTAGTCTCAGTGAATTTGGGTACATTAACTATGAAAAATATATTTGTAGGTGTGTTTTGGTTCTCACAATTTCTACGGCCTGAGTTTGTTAGAGGAACTGACAGAGTATGAGTTCTATTGTGTATGCCCGGTGGTACTTGTTTGTTTACTTGGAGATAGGATCTATCTGCACTGTCTTTGGTATAAACGTGTCTATTAAGTATGTGCTGTAGTGAGCCTCCTTTCCCCCTGAGTGATTCAAACATAAACCTTGCAGCGTCTGTAATGTTTTAGCTTGGGCCAACTTGGCTGCGTGTGCTTTCCTGAGCTGCATGGGGGACCAATCCGACTTGACTTATATTTGTTTTAAGGTTAAGTGTAGAGTTGACTGTTACACAGAGCTCGGTGAACATGCTTTTCATCTGTTCGATCTCTCAACTCCAAGTGCCTTTATAACTGCTACTGGGTCCCCAATATATTTATTACATGTGAAACTTTGCACCTTCTCGGGTGTATCAGGCAATAATGGTGTTAATATCGATTGAGAGTGTACACTTATCGTATCAAGGGAGGCAAATCTGTTGGAACATTGGGCAATAAAGCCCACCTGATTTGGCAGCCTACTCTCTTCTTGGGCGATTATAGACTCATGCTCAGGGGGATTCGCTTCAGGCTGGGACAGACTCAAAGGCTCTCTTTTTCCCCCCGATTTGATGTATTAAAAATTGATGGAAATACCGCTTTTTGGGGGGGGGGACTACAGGGCTCTTAATGGGGGTGTTTATTGACAGGAGTACTAGGCTCATTAACTAGGATTTTTTCACATTCTCGTATTAAGTTGTCTATCCTATTCATCACACAGTTAGCACCAGCATTTATTAGGAGTTTCCTCTGTCTCTTTTTCTTCCTTTGTTCTATTGGCATCCCATTACATTCCCCAGCTCCCTCCATTGCTTTCCTTTTGCCTATTTTTGGTTTGGGTAGACCTTATAGGTTTTTTTTTATCACACAATGTACTAAGAATAAAAGTCAAAGAGCACTGTGGCACAAGCGCAAGGTAGCATTTCGAATCAAATATAGATGGCAACCAAGGAACTTATATCAGTCACTAGATTGAAACAGACATTACCTCGTGGGTTGTGCTCCAAGGCAAATGAAAGATGAAAGGGACCAGGCCCAGCCCTGCCTCTTCCTAGCTCGAATGGGCGCAGACAGGCCCGCCCTGCGGGAGAGCAACGCTGGCTTTCAGCCCCTTCGGCGCGCTCTGCTGACGCGCTCAAACAGCTACCAGCAGGGAACCCTGTGAGCAGTAGTCCTGGTGACGTCCGGCTCCCTTTTCGATGATGGCAACAGCGGGGGTCCGGCAAGCAGGGCCGGGTGCAATGAATGAAGCCATTTCCCTCACTGCAGCGGCGACCTGGCTAGGTGAGTCCCCCATTCACATTCTTCATGGAATCCCACAAAGCGTTGTTTTTTACTCCTAGCCCTGCCCTCCGTGTCTTTCACCCACGAGGGCAGAACCCTGGTGATCGTGACGCATCTTTTTTCTGCAAGGTAGCGATCAATTCCTCCACTCTCTGGACCCTGATCTCGGTCTCAGTAATGCGCTCCACCGCATTCCACAGATCCTGTCTTAGAAGCATGACATTGGAGCCCACGCAGTGAGTGCTAACCCGCCTGCTTCCGCAGATAGTTGTGTCCCCCCTACTCTATTTCACCCTGCAAACTCAAGCGCTGCCTCCAGCCGACCTGGGCAGTATATCTCACACCCCGCATTGGATTCCACATTGCGCATGAAGCCTAGGCCTGGCTCCTTGCTTGGTAAAAGTCAGTAGCATATATGGTGTCCAGCAATCACAAGCCGGCCTTCATGCCGTAGGTCCACTATTTGCCACTGCCACAAGAACCACAAATGTCCATGTAGGGCTGTTCACTGCTGCACAGGGCTCTTTTTACCTCACATCAGCTAAGGGCCCTGTGCTCGGCTCCGCTCCCCAGTGCTTCCAATGGCACTCTTCCCCTGCAGTCATGGGCAATACATACCAGGGCTCAAGCCGTAACACTATTGTACATAAAAAGGGTCACAGTGTCCCTCCACTGAGTATATATATATATATATGCCTTGTGGATCCCAACACCTCCCGTGCCAGCGCCTATGCTACAGGCCCCAATGCTACATCCGCCGGTAAGCAGAGTAACGTGAGCTGGCCCACAGCCCTACAATTGGGCCCGGCGCAGTCCCAATGGCCCCCCACAGGCTGTTTGGACCCCAGCAGGCAATTCACTTGACTCCGATCCCGGTTAGTCTGCGGTACACCACATCCCTGCTTCCTGATCTGACCTCTAGAATCAATGTAGAAGCTGGGTGGAGGGGAAATGATCAACAACAATCATCGGGTCACCACTGGGGACCTCCTGGTCACATATACACCGTTGCTGCCACAACACGCACACCAGGCCATCAACCAGGAGTCAGTTCTGCACTCGGCCAGCGCTTCCGCCCTCGGAGCACAGTGGCGGTGCCGCGCCCGTCATTCTCTGCTCCGGCTGCCGTCCAGAAGGCTCCACTAGCATTTTGCCCACTAAGCCTCCGATGCCTCACACCACCTCAGCCAATGCAAACTCTCCTGTCATGGCTGTCTATGGGTGAGAAACACTACAACAAGGTTCACAACATCTATGGTAGACTTGGAAATGTAGGTTATCCAATGAAACAGGATAAATCACATATTAGTATCTTTGTTATTGTAGTGTTCTGCTGAACACAGAATTTAGCTACCGTTCCTTAGTGGCTTTATTGACACCCACGCCCATCTATCACATGCATCACCAGTTAGGTGACACTGCTATCAAAACGTTTTGGGTGCACAAGTTTGTGTCAAGTTCCACAATGTAATATGTGTCACTTTATTCACTAGCATATAGTCTGAGGGTCAACAAAACCATAGTCATGACACTAAGGGGCACATTACGATATGGCTCGGAAGGCGAGCCGCATCATAATGGGTCGGTTCGATTTCTTTCCGATTGCCTCATTTTGATGGAGGAGTTCGGAATGCAATATGCCCGTTTAAAACACAATACACTAATAATCTAACTTCAATTTGAAAAAATTATTTAAAATTGAATAAATAGATTTACTTCAAAATAATGAAATACCAATAAGGGGAACCTGAGATATTATATTTTCAAAAGAAAGTGTGTCAAGAATAATTCACTGTTCTTGGAGGACCTGGACCTAGGTGTAATTTGAAGTTTACTGAGATAAAATGCAGTCAGATATATCAATAGGTTAAGTCAGGTTGAAGGTTTTACCTCACAACTTAGAAATGAAAGTGGAGATCCTTGTCTGTGCTAAGGTTGCAGACCATACCTGATAAAGTTTTCCTGAAGCCTGATTGTTTTTAGTACGCCGTCCTGCTGAAGCTCTTGGTTTTGGAGGGAAACGCCCAGGAAGGAGCTGTTCGAAATTTGCGTGCAAGAAAGTAATTTTGTTAGGCGGTTCAAGATTTATAAGTTTGTACTTAGTGCCTGATTATGAGTTTGATGGTGTGAGAGCACGACACCACACCACCTCCCCCTCCCACACTGCCATACCTTACAGCCGGCCACATGCAAGATTAATAGTTATTGTGTATCCGGCAGGTGGTCCTTTGGCATTGCCACGGTGGTGCCAATCTCAAAACCATCCATAAGTCTTTTTTTTCTCAGAGGTCACAATCATCCATCTGACAAGGCTAAATGTTCTATCTGATGATGAGTCTGGAAACATGGGGCGTGCATAACTTCTCACAGAGGACCAGCTGAAACAGATTTGCTGCTGCAGGGAAGCTCCTTGCACAAGAAACCTTTTTCTTCAGCCCAGTCAAGACGCAATATTGTGGGATTGGCTCGGATGGAATGGTCTTAGTTCTCCTGTGGCAGGAAGTTCAAAGCCATTTTCTGTACACACTTTTCAGAGATTGCAGTAGAATTCATCCAAGTGTCTCATGATCTCGCGGACAGCATTTAGAAGTTTAGGTTCAGACTTCAAAATCCAATTTAGGATTGGAAAGCCACTTGAGCACCAATTTGCTTCACCTTGTGTGACTCTGTATATTAACACAAAAAAAATAACATTGGGTACACTGGGAAGGGTTGACCTTACAATGGGTGGACCATGAGCATTCCCATACACCCACCCTTGTATTTTAATGCATTATTATTGAAGGTAGTGAACTCGTTTTAATGTGACAATTTGCACCTGCCAGGTAGAGCAGTAATAGTGAGAAAAAGCTTAATGTTGCTGTGTGCCTACTCTGATTAAAAGCATGTTTCATTGCCTAGTTTTAATTACCTGCAATTTCATCAAGGTTATGGGTCAGCGTGATCCCTGCACATCTGGATTCTCAGTATATTGTACCTGATTGCTACTATACCGTCTAGTGTCTCAAAAATACATAACTAGGTGGCTGGTGAGTTCTCGCCTACTAGACGATATAGTCGCAATTGCCGTTGGGAGTATCCTAGCAAGACACAGTGAGTAAAGGTTTGTGTGTGCTTTTATTTTGTGTATAACCACAGGTACAATATACTATCTTGCCCACACCAACAGTTCCAATTCTTACAGTGTCTCCTCCAGAGCGCCAACCAAAGAGAGAGGTTCAGGTGGGGGGGTGGCATGCGACCCCGACCCAGTTGGCCCCAAAAGGTCCCCTCTCAGGAAGGACAAGTGTGCACAGAGCCTTCCGCACACTCAGCCCTACAGTAGATCCCGGCGGTACCTGCTGCGTGGTGTGGGGGGGGGGAGGCAGACAGGCAATGCGTGCGCCCGGGACACGATCAGCGGGTCTTACCAATGCAGGTGCGGGACCTCCAGCCCCGGGTAGGGTGTTGTCCACTTCACTAGGGTGGCCCGGTATATCCAGACCTGCATGCGCCCTGCCCCCCAAACCAGACCAGGGGCAAGGCGACCTTCCGCCAGCAAGAGCGTCCAATGCTGATCCTTGTGCTCTCTAAGATATTGTGGGAATGGGGGGGCACACCAGACCATCAGCAATCACTAGTCAGTTGGATCAGGAGAACTAAAGGGCCACAGGCATCGCTCCCACCGTGCGGCTGCCGGACTTCAGCAGAGTACGCCAGTGAGACACGTTAAGGACAGGCACCGGCTACGCATCCCAGGCCGCTAAAGTTCACAGGGCCGCCGGACCGGAAGGGAGACAGGGAAGCGAGACCCAAGAGTGGAGAGAATCTGCTGGTATCGCCACGCTCACCCGGCAGCACAGGGTAGCATAGTTTCTTTGGCAGATGCCCGCGGCTACATTCACAGCACCGCTCCTCCCAGACCAGCAACGGGATCCACAGCACGGCTGCCAGTGGCAGTACACACCACAGCACAGGGCTGCACATGCTCTCCAGGCAGCCAGGGGGTCCTCAGAGAGGAGGCTCGGCAGGGTAGCCTATTGCATAGGCATCAGCAGAATACAGGCCCGTCCTGTCCTCAGCGCCGTCCACTCCTCCCCGGTCGCCCCCTCTTCCTCATTCCGGGGGGTTCACAGCAACAGCGGGAGCGCAGGTTGTCACAGTAGCTCTAATACTGGCCTCCGGCACTCCTTCTCGATCCCGAAGACAGGCCTCTGGCTCAGCAGCCCGCACCCAGAAGCCAAGCCCACCTCATTGTCCAGGCGGAACCGGCAGCACGCAGCGGCGATTTCACTGTGTAAGTGCCAGCCCGGTCCAAGGAGGCTCTCTTGTATTTAGAGTTGCAATCAGTCAGAAGCCAATACCACCAGGATTATCCAGGATTCTTCAAATCTGGGCGCGGAGCTTGCTCAAATTGCGGCAGCCATGCTTTGCAGTCAGCCACACCCCCATCTACTAGGATGTTGTTAATAAAGAAAAATATGATGCCAATGTACGCCAGTATATATTTACGTATAACAACAAAGTCACATTGCTGTAGTCAAATCTACCCAATATGACCTACCCATCAACCCTGAGTCAGAAATACCAAGGTCTGGAGCAACTGAATAACAGATCACAAGTGGTGTGACACATAGCCCTTAGACAAATGATTGAACAGAAACAATCTAGATCAGTCTGCCAGAAGGTAGCAACACTGCAAAGGTCCGAGTAGATTGGCCCCAACAACATTTGTGTGGCCAGAGTGATGCACATTCCCAAAACAACCATAAAGATAAATGCCACATATATTTAGGAACACTCAGCCAATCAGAACACCATATTTACACTGCACACAGAAAACAGGCGCTCACCGTGACGGACATCTGGTCATGTTACCCATTGTCCCGCATTGTGTGCACGCAAGGTTGAGACCCAGCTGGACTCCTTATCAGGAGATCAAATATACAGTCCTGTGAATATTCCCGCAATTCCTGTTAAAAATTAATGTACAAATTGCTTCGTAACAAGTTGTAAAATGTATAAAGAGCCAACACCAATTTACTTTGAGACTGCTTCAGACCGCAAATTTGCTGCTGTTCTCTTGTTGATGCGATTAATTAAAACAACTGTTCTAGTTTTGCAAAATGCCTCTTGTGTTTTATTTTTTATGTTAAATACACATTCTAGCTACAAGGCCATGCAGCTCTTAGTGCGTCAGTCAGTTAAGTAGCCTTCTTAAACCTGTCCCAGGCCTTCCATTGCAGCCTGATTGCAGTTTTATAAGCTGTGTCTACCCTTAAACTCCACTTTCGTTGTATATAAGTAACCCATAAATTAGACCCTAGCTAGCACATAGGTAAGGGTTCATTATAATTGATAATTTTCATTACTGTGAGGCATACCTCTTGTAAGGGATAACATAGGGTTGCCTTATTACATGTAATAAATGCTAACTTTTAAATGGGAAGAATAATACTTTTCATGTTTTGTGTCTGAGAAATGTGTTTCACCTATCAGCCTTAGGCTGGTCTCCCACTAACTTTTGCCCACTTCTAACTTCAGACTATACCGTTTTATTGGACTTAGGACTCTGGGCACCTTACAACTGCTAAGGTTCGGTTACTCTACCCTAAAATATGGTGATATTGGCAAACCTGCATCCTGCATCAGGCCTCTGCCATTGCAGTGGGGCGGACCCCTCCATAGTCCAGCCTTAGAAAAGCCCTTATATCCCTTAAAGTGATAAATTCTGCATAGTAAGGTGTAGATATATCATGTTTGGTATGGTTAGAATCATCATGAGAAATCCTCCCTGTTGGTGTATTGGGTTTTACCCTTACTGGCAAAAATGACACTTTCAGAAAGTGGACATTTCTATGTCCTTCCATAAACTCTGTGTACCTGCTGCCTGCCCCAATACACGTCTGGCCCAGGGTAGCAGTCCTATACTTGCATACTACCTACACTCTCCCAAACACAGGAAGGGCTGCCACATCAACAATCCGATGGCCTTCTTGGGCTGAGAGGAGGGAGTAATGATTCACACTCACATCTGAATAGCCTGAGCCGGCGACCACACAATAGGCTTTACTACTTTGCTTTGTCAGGGCAGACAAGTCAGGTGAGCCCCAAAACCTCAAAGCCCACTCCAATAGCTTCTGGTCTCTTCTAGTACCTGGGCACCAGGGTATAATAATAGGGCCCAAAACCCGCATCTGTGTGAAAAAAAACTGGACCTGCATGAAACTCTGCTACACTAAACGCTGCTGAGTGGGAAGGATTGCCTCTTTGCTGTGTCTGACTATTCACTGGAACTGTTGTCCTGCTTTGTGGAGCCACCCTCATGCCAGCGGACATCTGCCCTGCAAGCAAGGCACAAAGGATTGCCTCCAGAGTGACTTCTTGGGGCTTGTCAACTGCCCTTGTTAACCATACTGGGCTTCGGAACACAAATAGCCTTGCCAGTCTTGCACGCGATGTCAACTACAGTGCTGTCCAGGCACACGGGGCCTAGTGCGCTTTGGATTGCCTCAAGACTGTGCCCTTGCCATGTGACAGCATCAACCCGCATCTGAGAACGGAGTGCCTCCCTTTGCGCAGTTGTCAGGACTACACCAAAGCAGAGCACTTTGGCCACGGACGTGCCGCCCAAATCCGACAGGTTTTGAGGTCGTGGGCTCCTACCCGTGCCAATTTACCGTCAGTTCGCCATGATCTGTGTGTCTTTTGCCTCGCCCTAAGTGCACCAGCTATGCCCAGACATGGGTCCTGGGCTTCACGTTTAGCAGACAGCGCGCTGAATGTCCTCTCTGAGCTCCTGCATTCCGATCGCACCGATGGGAGATCACGCAGGTCAGGAGTAATCCGAGAATCCCAATCCGTGCAGGCGTCCTCAAGGTTTGGAGGAGGTTAGAGCGTGAGTCTCTGCATGAAAACGATGGAAAGTTTTACCATCCTTCGTTTATTTTTCAGGTGCATTATATTTGCTTTCCATGATACTGCATAGTTATCTGAGGAGCACAGAAGGTATTCAAGACTGGTTTAGCAGTGATAGGGGTTTGCAATCAGGTGAGCATCGCTGCGAGGATGTTTCTTGAGCACCATCTTGCCTCCAACTTGTGATCTTTCAAGTCCAGCCTCAAAACACTGTATGTTTAGTTCCAAGTATCATGGAAAGCAAATATAATGCACCTGAAAAATAAACGAAGGATGGTAAAACTTTCCATCGTTTTCATGCAGAGACTCACGCTCTAACCTCCTCCAAACCTCGAGGACGCCTGCACGGATTGGGATTCTCGGATTACTCCTGACCTGCGTGATCTCCCATCGGTGCGATCGGAATGCAGGAGCTCAGAGAGGACATTCAGCGCGCTGTCTGCTAAACGTGAAGCCACAAAGATTACACAGTGCTTGGGACAGGTCTACAATCTTCTGAGAACTGAAATCGAAACAGTGGTACTTTGTTGCATTGTCTAAAACCACCACAGACAAGTAAGGATGGCTGGCAGGGGGAGTAAAAACTTCAAAGGGAAAAATGTTTTTGCGCCCAGTGCTCAGTCACAAGCAGCCTCACATACCATTACAGCGCTGTCAGCTACCAGGCAAAAAAGGTTGGAAACAAGGGGTGCGAGAAGATAAGCAAGGGGAGGGAAAGGGGAGAAGGGTGAGTGCATGGATAAAAACAGCACATTTGAAAACATCCCCGAAAATATCGAGACTGCTAAACCACACAGAGGGACCAGCTATTCTCAAATGCTGATTACAAGCACTTTTGGTACAACGGGGGGGCTGGAACTTTGCAAGAGTCTGTAGAAGAAGATCCAAACTTGACAACAGAAAAGCTGGGGCAGATTGAAGGAGCACTGACTGACTCAAATTTGCCAGCTGCGTTATATGTAATAGGGCCACCAGGTACTCCCCTCCCTATAGATCAGGGTGAGACAAAAGTCCCGGAGGTCGATTCTACACCTGTGAGACAGCCAGATGAGGGTTGCATGGAGGTCAAAGTAGAAAGATCTGGCAGTAAAAGAAGTACCTCAAATGATTATGCAAATGTCACTGGTGGAATTGTAGAACCCGCAGTAACTCCACAAGCTGCAAGCAACTCTCTTCTAATTCACTCATTAAAAACACCGGAGAATAAAGACAAATACTATTCATTAACAGATGAATCAGAGCTGTCAGACACAAACATCTCTGTGTCAAGCAGAGAGAACGTTCCCAAATGGTACAGCAGCTCTTACAAGGATGGCCGAAAAAAGATACATGATATCCTAGACAAAGAAAGAGGTACCGATCTGAGGTAGGATCATTCTGATACTCAGCTTACAGTATTATCTGACTCTATGGTCACCTCAGGTGGTAATAGAACTATAACAGGTAGCCTAAATGGAGATAGTGGAGGACCAAAGCGCGACCCTGCGCTGGAGGTTGTTCTTCAATCTATCAAAAGCTTCCAGGAGGAAGCCAAGGATGACAGCCGTAGATCACGCCTGGCCGCCAAGAAACTAAAAGGTGCTGTCAGAAGGGTTGGCAAAACCTGCGCTGAAATTGCAGATCGGATGGTTTCTGTGGAGGAAAAGACGGAGCATTTAGAGAAAGATGTAGCCACCCTTAAAACCCAAAGAGAAGAACATGAGAGTGTGGTCAAAGATCTCATGTGGAAGATGGAGGAGCAGGAAAATAGGCAGCGGCGCAACAATCTCGGCTTCCTAGGGATCCCGGAAGGAGTGGAAAAAGAGTACCCCAGAAGCTTCATGATCTCATTCCTTAAAGGGGCTTTTCAAGAGCTACATTCCTGGGATTGGGACAAAGAAGTTCAGAGAGTGCACAGATTTCCTCTTTCGCTTGGTAAGCGTACCCCATCAGCGCTGCAACATCCTCGTGCCATGCTACTGTTTTTTGTCAAATTTCTCCTCCGTCAAGCTCTTTATGATCTGGCAAAGCGCACGAATCCAAGATCCTGTGAAGGAATAACTTTTTTCACTAGACCTGACTTTGCGCATGCCACAGTGGAACGCAGATGGAGGCTCAGGCAGCTCTTTGCTCCTTTTCAAAAGCTGAGAGCCCTTGTATACCTTTAGAATCCTGCCAGAATTAAAATTGTATATAATGGGTCCACTCGTAGCTATGTTTCGGAGATCATGGCTGAAAATTACTTAGAGGAAGTCTCTGGAAATAAATACTGGTAGCAGTAATAGGATGCTCTTAAAAACACTAAGGACATCTATCCTGTCTTTAGGGAAAGCCATGCAGTTGCATTTGCGCAGAAAGTAGTTCTTAACGATGACGCCAATTTTTTTTTATTTGTTTAGCTTTTATCTTTTTTCTTTTCTTGTTTACGCACATTTAGGTGAAATTCGGCTTTTCTGGGGTTTTGATTATATATGCTTGAAGGTGCTATTTATGGGGGGGGGAAGATCCAGCGAATACGCAGGGATATGTTGCCTCGGATATCAAACACCTGGCCTCCACAGTGTCTGTGTGTGCCATTTAGTACTGCCATGTCAACCTGGCAATTACCCACTTGCCAGGGCCAAACCTTTGCTTTTACTACATGTAAGATACCCCTAAGGTAGGGCTGAGGTAGCCCAATGAGCAGGGTGCAGTGTAGATGAAAGGTAGGAAATGTATTTGAGTTTTTTACTTGTCGCAATAGTGAATACTGCTTATTTCTTTTTTCACTATTGCAAGGACTGTATGTGAAAGAAGTTACTATCGAAGATGCTTTCTGCCCACATACAAGTGTAACTTCCTATTGGAAGTAGATCATGTTTTGTAGTTTGGGGTCAATTTAAAAAACACTTCTTTTAGTGAACTTGGTTTTAAATTGTGTGTTTGAAAATGCCTCTTTTAGAACGTGGATATTTTCTTGCTTTAACATTGTGTGGCTCTTCCTGTGGGTGGAATCCACGTCTGAGGAAGGGTGACAGTTGGACAGTTTGCCCATTCACTCTAGACAGTCACAAAAAAGGGAGTTCAATCAATCAATCAATCATCGCATTTATATAGCGCACTACTCACCCAGAGGGTCTCAAGACGCTGGGGGAGGGGGGTCCACTACTGCTCGTACAGCCAGGTCTTGAGTTGCTTCCTGAAGGCGAGGTGGTCCTGGGTCAGGCAGAGGTGCGTGGGGAGGGAGTTCCATGTCTTGGCGGCGAGGTAGGAGAAGGACCGTCCCCCTGTGGTGGCTCTTCGGATGCGGGGGACGGCGGCGAGGGCGTGGCTGGTCGATCGAAGCTGGCGTTTGGGAGCGTAGAAGTTGAGGCGGCTGTTGAGGTATCCTGGGCCTTGGTTGTGTAGGGCTTTGTGTGCGTGGGTGAGGAGACGGAAGGTGATTCTCTTGTTGACCGGGAGCCAGTGCAGGTCTCTCAGGTGTTCGAAAGATGTGGCTGCGACGGGGGATGTCCAGGATGAGTCGTGCTGAGGCATTCTGGATCCGCTGGAGTCTCTTCTGGAGTTTGGCGGTGGTTCCGGCGTAGAGGGAGTTGCCGTAGTTCAGACGGCTGGTGACGAGGG
This sequence comes from Lissotriton vulgaris, assembly GCF_964263255.1. Classification (NCBI taxonomy): domain Eukaryota; kingdom Metazoa; phylum Chordata; class Amphibia; order Caudata; family Salamandridae; genus Lissotriton; species Lissotriton vulgaris. The sequence continues at coordinate 179,994,989 of NC_141695.1, read as the reverse complement.
CCTGGGTGACCGTCTTCCTGGTCTCGGTGGGGATCCACCGGAAGATCTTACGTAGCATGCGCAGGATGTTGAAGCATGACGAGGAGACGGCGTTGACTTGTCTGGTCATGGAGAGGGAGGAGTCCAGGATGAAGCCCAGGTTGCGTGCGTGGTCTGTTGGTTTGGGTGCGCTGCCTAGGGCGGGGGGCCACCAGGAGTCATCCCAAGTGGCGGGTGAGGATCCCAGGATGAGGACTTCCGTCTTCGAGTTCAGTTTCAGGCAGCTGTTCTTCATCCATTCGGCTACCTCTTTCATCCCTTTGTGAAGGTTGGCTCTGGCGGTGGCGGGGTCGTTGGTAAGGGAGAGGATCAGCTGGGTGTTGTCGGCGTAGGAGATGATGTTGAGGTTGTGCTGGCGTGCGATGTCTGCGAGGGGACTCATGTAGACGTTGAAGAGGGTTGGACTGAGCGAGGAGCCTTGAGGAACGCCACAGATGACTTTGGTGGCTTCAGATCTGAACGGAGGGAGGTGGACTCTCTGTGTCCTTCCGGCGAGGAAGGAGATGATCCACTCCAGTGCTTTCTCCTGGACTCCGACGTTGCTGAGGCGTTGTACTAGGGTACGGTGGCCGACAGTGTCGAAGGCCGCGGAGAGGTCAAGCAGGACGAGGGCCGCTGTTTCTCCGTTGTCGAGCAGCGCTCGGATGTCATCGGTGGCTGCGATCAGGGCGGTCTCGGTGCTGTGGTTGGCCCGGAAGCCAGACTGCGAGGGGTCGAGGGATCCGTTTGTCTCGAGGAAGGCGGCCAGCTGCTTGTTGACGGTCTTCTTGATGACTTTTGCAGGAAACGGGAGCAGCGAGATAAGGCGGTAGTTCTTGAGGTCGGTGGGGTCGGCCGATGGCTTCTTAAGTAGGGCGCTGAGTTCGGCGTGCTTCCAGCTCTCCGGGAAGGTAGTGGTGTCGAAGGAGGTGTTGATGATGTCCCGCAGGTGGGGTGCGATGACAGCGTCGGCCTTGTTGAAGACGTGGTGGGGGCAGGGGTCGGTCGGAGATCCGGAGTGGATGGAGTTCATCGTGCAGACGGTGTCGTCGGTGCTGATCGGAGTCCAGGCGCGGAGGGTGGTGGTGGGGGGTGGTGGTTCGGTCGTGGCGTTCGTCGGTTGAGTGCTGAAGCTGTTGTGTATGTCCACGATCTTGTTGTGGAAGTAGGAGGTGAGGGAGTTGCAGAGGTCTTGCGAAGGGGTGATGTTGTTGTTTCCGGCGTTGGGGTTGAAGAGCTCTTTGACGATGTTGAAGAGTTCCTTGCTGTTGTGTGCGTTGTTGTCCAGTCGTTTCTTGAATGCAGTTTTCTTGGTGGCATGGATGAGTTGGTGGTGTTTTCGGGTGGCGAGCTTGAGGGCGGTCATGTTGTCCGGTGTTGGGTCTCTGCGCCAAGTTCTCTCGAGGGCTCGGCATTTCTTCTTGGAGCTCTTGAGGTCGTCGTTGAACCATGGGGCTTTCTTGCTACCGGGTCCGCTAGGCGGGGTCCTCAGGGGGGCGAGCTCGTCTGCGCAGTCGCTGATCCACTTCGTGAGGTTGGTGGCCCCCTGGCTAGGGTTCGTTGAGCTGGTGGGAGGGTTCATACTCAGGGAGGTCGCGAGCTGGTCGGCTGTGATCTTGTTCCAGCTCCTGCGTGCAACCTGTCGCTGGTGGTGGTGGATCGTGGTCCTTCCGAAGCTGAAGTGGACTCAGCTGTGGTCCGTCCAGTGGAGTCCGGTGGCGTGGCTGAAGGCGATGTCCTTGCTGGATGAGAAGACGGGGTCGAGTGTGTGTCCGGCATAGTGGGTGGGGGTGGTCACCAGCTGCTTGAGACCGAGGTTGGCGAGGTTGTCCAGCAGGCTGGTGGTGTTGCGGTCGTTGTTGTTCTCCAGGTGGAAGTTGAGGTCCCCTATGAGGATGTAGTCAGCGGAGCAGAGGGCGTGCGGGCTGATGAAGTCGGCGACGTCTTCGCTGAATTGTGTGCGTTGTCCCGGGGGTCTGTAGATGAGGGTGCCTCTGAGGGTGGTCTTGGGGTTGATGTGGACCTGAAAGTGTAGGTGCTCGGCGGCTGCGAGGGTGTCGTCGGTGTTGGTCGTTATGTGGATGGTGTTCCTGTGGATGATGGCGATGCCTCCTCCGGTGTGGTTGATGCGGTCCCTTCGGATGATCTTGTAGCCGTCTGGGATGGCGATGGCGATGTCGGGCGCTGAGGAGGCGTTCATCCAGGTTTCCGTGAAGAAGGTGACGTCTGGGCCTGTGGTGTCGAGTAGGTTCCAGATCTCGATGGCGTGCCTGTGGACGGAGCGGGTGTTGAGCAGGATGCATTTCAGGTGGCTGCTGCTGTTGCTCGTCTTGGTCTTGGTTGGTGCTGGAGTAGTGCAGGTCCGGAAGCAGGTGAACTTGCAGGAGTTGCAGCAGAAGGGTCCGTGGGTGCGTCTCGGGGTGGCTCGGTAGAAGCCCGGGACTCGGCCCGCGTTGAGGGCGTTGAGGGTGGCGGCGTCGTACGTCTGGCGGGTGGGCTGGGGTCTGCAGGGGCCAGGGGTCCTGGCACTGGGCGCGGTCCAGGCACGGACGGGCGAAGACGGGCTTACCTTTGGCGCACCTTTGGCGCGCTTACGGTGCACCCGCTGCGCGTGCGCCAGCTGCGCGTGCACGCTGCGTGTACGCGTGGACTCCGCCATAAATGGCGTAGTGGGGAGGTGGAGCGAGGGAGGGGCAGCTGGGAGGCGGGAGCGGGGAGGCGAATCAGGGGCGAGCAGAGGGAAGAGGGGGCAGGCCGCAGGGGGGCAGCGGCGGGAAGGGGGGAAGTGAGCGGCGGGGGGTGGATGGGTGGGGGTAGGATCGGCGGGAAGCAAAAAACAGCGGGAAAGTGGCAGAGCGGCGAGGGGGGAGGCCTGAGGGCTGACCCTAGCAGGCGGCGGGCAGGGGGCAGGGGCAGGGGTCGGGCCAGCAGTAGGGTGACCTGGCCCCCGGGGACCGTGCTATGGCAGGGTCGGGGGTCAGGCAGCCAGCAGCAGGGGGGCCAAGCACGCGGGAACATGCGAGGCTGGCCTGGGGCTGGAGGCAGGCAGCAGGGGGACCAGGCAGGTAGGCAGCGGGAGGACCTGGCAGGAGGCGGCAGGCAGAGGGAGGCCCTGGCACACGGGGACCGTGCGGCAGGAGGAGCGACCAGAAGGGTCGAGAGTTGGAGTGTGCCCTGCATATGCATATGTTGATGGCCACCCACTAGCCTGATAGGTCTTCCTGAGCTATTGTGGTAGTATGAGTTGTCAATGGCACCTGAATAGGACTGTAAATGTTCTCATACAAAGCTGTCTCCAATGCCTGTAGTGTGTCTGGAGCCAGGTGAGAGTAAGGTAGGGTCCTGTGCTCAAGACTTTCCGTTGAAGTTTGCTTACTTCGAAGGTAGAAACTGGCATAAGAACTGGAGCTGTTCTATGACTTATAGACTAAGAGGACATTTTCTTTCTACATCCTACTTCCCAAGGTTCTCTAAACGCTTATGCATGCTTGCCTCCTGTTAAGAAGTCTAAGGGTCATAAAAGACTTCATTTGTAGCCCCTGAACTCCTCTGCTGGGAGTTCGGAGCTGACAAGGGGTGCCAATTCTCGTTTTGGGCCATTTGGAGGTGGTTTGGCTGCTAAGAAACTAGAAATTCCATGCATCGACTCTCAACAGCTGTTTTTTCATAGCAGCACCCATGTTCTGTTGAAAAAGCAGTGTATCGCTGATGTGTGGCCAAAGAATTGATGCAGTGCCTACTGTGCTACTAAAGGAACACCGCAAATCCGAATCCCGCGCACTGTTTAACAATCGACAGTGGTGGGGGGCGTGGCTGCGGCCAAAATGGAGGCAGACATGTTTGGATAGTGCTCTGCAGAAGGCTCCCCTGGAAAGGCTAATACCTCCGGATGCAGCCATTATTGGGGATACCAACCTAGAGGAACAAATGCAGGACACTATCCACATGCAGCAATGTGAATTTGAGATCGCCCAGGCTCTAGTGTGAAACCCCCAACCGGAGACGCCGCCTACTGCATGACCCTGGTGAGGCCGACATCAACTACGTGAGCCCGGGATCTGGCCCACCCAAAAGGCCGCGAGAAATGGCGCAGCTGCAGTGAACGGACGGCGGCTGGCTTGGACTGCAGCTGACGTCTCAGTGCCCGCCAATGGATGGTGAGAGTTGGGTGAGGCCCCGCCGTGCTACCCGCCCGCCTCTCCCTCTGGAGACCTGATCTGCTTGCTGTTCGCCGTGCCGCAAGAAAGGAGGGGTGTGTGCGGGGCGGAGGCCGCCTCGTTTGTGTGGCCATTCACCCTGTGGCGGAGCTATGGTAGGCGGTTCTCGACCGCTGAAGCGGTGCTGCGGACACTCACCCCCCTACAGGACGCTATTCTGATTACTTGACGCCAGTGGCCCGAGAATGGCTGGGGCCCCTGCGGTGCTGCCCACGAACATCCGGGCTCTGATATTGCACAACACAGTGACCAACTGAAAGGGTGGCCAAAGAGGCGCGACGTGAGCAGACCCTGCTTGGCCAACACGAGCTGCAGCTGTCCATGCAGCGTGATCGGGGATAGTGCCCCCCCCTCGCCGGCACTGCCTAAACGTTCCGGCCACAGAAACGTGGTTGAAGTGGTTGGCCTCCTCTGGCGGATCAGGAGTCACGGCTGGCCGCTCCCTGCCATACCTTTATGCCCTTGAGGTGAGGAGTGCATTGCAGCTGAGGTCCCTGTGATATTAATGATGGCCTGTGGAGTTCTGTGATACCAGCAGCCTGCAACACACGCATCGTAGTAAAGGCGGAGAGGTATTACGAGGCGGCGCTACACGCTCATAACGACTGCCATTGCATCTGTGGCGTGGCTAGGTGACGAGGGCTCCACTCCCAAGAAACTGCCTGCTGCACGCCATTGCCCCGCGCCCGCACCAGGCACATCAACATATTGAGTGTGTGGGTGGCACTGGCGGGTATGCTGATGTAGTGAGCCCCTGCTGCAATCGCCCCAGGTGAGATGCCCTGCTGTTGCCCCCCGGGAGCCAAAGAGTTGCCATACTGGACCCATCCAACCTTGTTGCACCTGCCACAGGAAGACTACGAGGCTGATGACCGTACGGAGCTGTTATCGTGCAGGAGCCAAGGCACGATATTGAAGCTGATTCTGCTGCACCCTGGAGCAGCAGTAAGTTTGTTGTGTTTGTTGTGTAGGATTTCAGGACCCTAGTGTAATTTTCTCGATTCATGCCCATATTTAGGTAAAAATCACCCTATCCTTATATAGGCATAGAAATCATAACCATATTTAGACTTAGCCTATGCAGTCCAAATTCGGCAAGGCTACTTCCAGTAGTTCCGAGAATTCACAACGAATTCTTGGAGAAACCCGCCTTCAGCAGTCAGGGACTTCCCCCTGCTTGAATATTGATTTATCCAAGAAATCCTGGAGTTTTCAAAGAACTGAGTCTTTGATGATGTTATTATGTCCAACCTTAAGTCAAACTCGGCACCTTCAAGGTATAAATATGCCCACACTTGCCCAGACAAACACACGGTGGTTTGGAGCAGTTTGACTATCTACTTGCCAGACGCACCCTGCAGTAGCAAGTGCCGAAGGAAGCAGACCCTCCAGCTGACGCACTGAGAGACGCTGTCTTTTCTCCTGCAGAGAAATCCAGCTCCAGTGTTTCCACGCTACCCTTGAGGGTTGCTGGGAAATCGTGTCCTGAGAGAGAGATACAAGACCTCCTCCATTCTACAAACAAGGTACGGAGCTGATTAGACCCTTAGAGAATTCTTGGAATAGATTCTAGGCAAAAGAATACTAAACTTAAGGTACACCACACTTACTTCTTCCCTTGTACTAGACCTAGGTTAGGTACACTGGTTCAGCTTATATTAGAAGCACCAGTTGAGTACTTTTAGTCATTATTTAGTAATGTATGTATTATATGTTATTTTAAATAGCTTACAATCCATACCATGCTTTTACAGTATTATTTCATAAAATTCTTTGTACTTTATGGATTGTAGTTTATAACCAGTATTAAGATTGTAGCAGTACATTTCTTATGCTTATACCTTTTATTGAAAACGCCCATCTCTCTATTTTCTCAGAACCTCTGGTGAAACGAAGCATGCACGATTGACTGAGTAAAATAGCTATCTATTGTTTCCACAAATCTAGAGATTGATTTCTTATTCTTGGAAAACAAAGTTGCCATGTTCATGTGGTTGTCAGAAACTAATCCCTTCTTGTGAATTCAAGAACATTTCTAGTGACCTCTGAGCTAACTGGCACTCACAATTAAGTTTAATATATTCGATAGAGAGCTAGTCGACCTCAGTTCTACGTCTAAACTATAGTATATATTATTACAATGCGCAGAGCCTATTGGGAATATAGGAACTACACTACAAGTTCTCTCCCGTTGTCCTGGCATCCACTACAAAGTCAAAGCATAAACACTGCTGCCCAGCCAGGGCACGTCTGCACGCCCAGCATGCTCTACCTGAGTGGCCTTCTGAGAGGTGAGTTTGTTGATGTATACAGATAGATGCGTCACCAATCTTAGCCTGGCGTGGTCTCACGCCAGGGAGCACACCATGGCGCCTCTACCCGAATAGACCTGAGTGGCTGGGAGCAAATGGTTGACGACGGAGCTGCGGAAAGTATACGAGGAAGTAGTGAACGTGACGTGGAGTGTCTGCTGGTTGCAACCGGTCATAGCTGAGGAGGGGACGATATCGATAACAGAGACTTGGTGGTGCCGTGCAGAGTTCTCCCTGAGCGAAAAGGCAATTTAGGTGAATAGGTCCTGCACCGGATTTCGGGGGGGGGGGGGTAGTAAAGTGTGGATTGTACTGGTGGAGTTCAAGCCATGCCGCCGCTGTCAAGGGCCAAATTGGACAAGATGGCGAAGCAGTGGTCGGCGGATCAGACCGCAAGCAAGTTAGATGTGGTACTTGCTGCAATGGACCGTCTGGAGGAAACCATCAATAAAACCCACATTTCCCTGGAATACAAAATACATAAGGCGGCCATCAACCTCACTGATCTACACGCAGACCATCAGAAATTAACGGACCGCACCACTGCATTGGAATCCACACTTGCTGACACCAAACCACAGGTGACGCTAATGGATAAACATGTACAAGACTTGCTAAACCGTGTAGAATTCCTGGAAGACAGAGCCAAGGATGACAAAGGGAGGGAACGACGAAACAATGTCCACATAGTAGGTGTACCGGAACGGTGGGAAGGGGCACAGCATGCACTGAACATGGAGAATTTTTTTAAGAGATGTACTGCCAGAAGGGTCCCTATCACCACACTTCGTAATAGAGCATGCCCATCGGGTCCCGACGAGGCCACCTACTATGGGATTGAATCCGCGGCCCTTGCTGCTTCAGATCCTTAACTCGAGAGATCGAGACGCCGTCTTGAAGAAAACCAGGAAGCTCCAGGATATCCACATTGATAATAGATAATGTTTTTCCTGGACTATACCATCCTGGTACAGCTCCAGAGGCTTGCGTTCATGGCAGTGAAAAAACATCTTTGACAAAATAACCTGAAATATTCTCTGTTGTTACCTGCGCGGCTGTGTGTGGTAGCCAGCAAAAAAACGCACTTCTTTAACACATCGGAGGAGGCGGAGGACTGGCTGGACACCTTCACCAATGTGGGGCCTCGGGACAGGGCTGCAACCACAAGGCTACCAAAACTGAAAGGCCCTTTTCGACACCAGCAGAGAGAGCGCAGGTCTACGAGAATAGGGACACCGCCTTTGCCACTTGTGGGTCCACGCTAGGAGCTGATCCTGAGCAGACAGCAAGACACCATACAGGCAGTGGCAGGAGCAGCGGTTCCCCGAGGACGAAAATTTATCTAACTCCAGCCAACGAGACATATCGAGTGATGACGAACAGATATATGGGCTACAGAATTCGCAGGACTCAAAAGGACAACAGGATGTCACCCCACAGACGGCGGACTTGATTGCATAAACGCTGCAAGCTCCTGTATTTGCATGGACTACGAATTGAGGTATTGGGGTGTATGTGTGCTGTTGCTGGATGCGTAGACACCTTAAATGTACGCTGTTATGACTCTACAGTATTTTCTCCCTACTGTGTTCAATACTGAAATACACGAGGGAGGCGGTAGGAGTCAAACGCATATTTTATTGCTGATTTGTGGAATGTTCCTGAGTTAACATATGCAGTTTGCCCCAACTATATTGTATGTTGCCTGCGCACGGAGAGCCCCTGTGACGCTAGACACGAGGACTGTACTCTAAAGTATAGCAGTTTGCAGCGCAAACCCCAGGATTGTTTTGACTGTTATCTCGGATTGGGAGTTTGGACGATTGCTGGTTGCATTATCACCCTTTTGGTATTATTCATGCATCTATCTTTTTCTGAGTTTTTTTGGGAGGCGTCATCTGTTACGAGAAAATTCATACAGCGTCCCACGCTGCGAGTCAGCGAGCTCGGTGGAATATGTAATGATGAGCTGTTTTTAATGCACATGGATGTTGGACTGCCACGTACACATTTTTACCCGATGCGTTGGAGGATTAATGTCTACAGTTAAGATTGGTACATGGAATGTGAGGGGTATACATTCGCAGTCACGTAGTTATCAGATCTACTCATAACTCAAGCAACATCATATAGAAATCGCCCTACTGCAAGAGACCCACGTAACCAAAATAGAGATACAACGTTTACAACGTCGCTGGCGCAGCCAATTGTTTGCCACAGGATATTCGGCTTTTGCACGGGTCGTGCTGATATGGGTGAGGGCAGGTGTTCCGTTGACAATTACACAGTTGCTGGTAGACACAGAGGGGAGGTGTGTGATAGCTAGCGGCACGCTGGATGGCCGACAAACAGTACTTGCATAGATATTCGCTCCTAACAGAGAGCAGGCTGCATTTGTCGACAAGATATCACACATTTTTGCGCCATGGCTCAACATACCCATGTCATTAGGGGGTGATTACAACAGCGTCCTTAACGTGTCAGTGGATGGGTCCTTTCCAACACTTCTGGATACAAACACACACCATGCTATGAAGGCGTTCACGAATTGGGAAACAGAATGGCATTTGAAGGATACCTGGAGACACCGTCATCCCAATGATAGAGTACACTCTTATTATTCAGGGGCTCATGACCTGAATGTGTGGTTAGATCGCTATATGCTCTAAGACGCACTGCTCCCCCACATAACAGCAGTTCAATATTTAGGTCGGATGCACTCTGACCACAACCCGCATGTCATGGAAATGTTGTAGGCGCCCCCCTGTCTGACAATCCCCAACATGGCGGCTACAGCCGGATCTCCTATTGGACACACCCTTCCGTACCCTACTGGCTGCAAATGTCACTCAGTATTTTAAAGATAATGTCGGGATGGCCACGACGCCTCAGGTGGAGTGTGACATGTTCAAGGTTGTGATGAGCGGTGCCTGCCTCGGTGCCCAGGCGGGCATGCGATGACAGTTGGAGGCAGGTCTTAAACACCTTGAAACTGACCTGCTCCAAGGGGAGGGAGAGGCGCTGGAGGGAGATACTGAGGATTTGGAACGCTCGGGTGAGGAACACTCTAGATTATTAGACCGACTCCGTAATCTAAACTATGCCGCACACTCAGCGCGCACCCATCATATGGGATACGAGCCAGGTAGATTGTTGTCGTCGCTGATACGGCAAGACATGGATATTGTGCCAGTAACATCAATAGAGAATACGCAGGCTGTCACTATGCATACCCAAAGCGATATACATCTTGGTTTTGTGGAACATTAATCTACAATATACAAATCTTATTTAATAGCCACGGTCACAGAAATACAGGACTTCCTCTCCACACTAACGCTGCTAACAGAGTACCAGAAAGGGGAAGTGGGTGCTCCTCTGTTACCAGAAGACATAAGGGATGGTATCTACTCTCTGTCAAATGGAAAGACGCCGGGTCCTGATGGACTACCGGCTGAATTTTACAAGGCATACTCAGAGGTTCTAGTGTCGGAACTGCTGTGAGTATATGAGGCGACACTGGAGTATTCAACACTCACCCCAACACAACACAAGTCAACGGTGGTCTCTCTTTTAAGCCGGTAGGAACTCTGAACTCCTAGGCTCTTACCGTCCACTGGCCCTGTAGAACACAGACTATAAAATACTCGCATCAGTCCTGGCCAAACGCATTGACCCATTTGTGCCGACTCTGGTCCATGCCGACTAGAACAGATTTGTGTCCACTAGAAGCACCTCGATCAATATTCAAAGGCTATTTAGAATCCAACAGTATGCAATGGAAAAATGGCCCAGATATGGCTGTCTAGTGTTAAACCTGGAGAAGGCCTTTGATTCACTGGAGTGGCCCTATCTTGCGGCGGTCTTACGCAAATATGAGCTGGGTGATGACTATCTAAAAATGGTGCAGTTGCTGTATCAGCGTTCCACAGTTCGGGGTTGTACGGCAAGCTCTTATCTGACGAAATCAGGGTGAGAAGAGAAACTAGACAGGGTTGCCCCTTGTCCACGTTACTTCTCTCCTTAGCTATGGAGCCACTGGCGGCTCTCCTACGTGAGGGAGGAGAAGACTGGGCCATCCCCTTGAGCAATGGTCTACATACAGTGTCCCTATATGCGGACGCCCTGTTATTGTACGTACGTGACCTTCATACCGTGCCGCAAGAGATATCGCCACTGTTCTGTAGATTCGAGGCAATATTGGGACTCAGGGTAAACTGGGCTAAGTCAGGTGGTTACTCTTTTCGCAAAGATGTAGTTGCAACCGATATAATCATCAATGTAATAGTACTTGATTGGTATCCAACCACGTTTAGGTACCTAGGAATATATATTTACAGGTCTCAACAGATATACTGAAAGGCAATCTGGTTCGCGCCATCTCCTCATTAAGAGCACAGATGCAGTTCTGGAGGGCCTTACCGCTCAATGTGATGGGCCGTGTCACCATGACAAAATTGATAGTGCTGCCAAGGTTAATGTACTGTTTTGAGAATCTTCCGGTGTATGTCCCAATGAGGTTCTTTAGAGAATTGGAGGGTTGATACGTGGCATGATGTGGAATGCAGGCCAGCCCAGGATAGCGCTGCAGAAACTATATGCACCCCCGGAAAGTGGAGGCTTGGTGGTTCCTCATCTGGAACTGTATTATTTAGCTGCACAATTACAGTGGGTTGCAAAGTGGCTAAGCAGCAGGAATCTGGCAGACACGGTGATCTAGAAGACAGCTTGGACGCAGATACAGATATGCAGATTGTTCCAACCGCTAGCGAAGCTTCCTCGCCAGACATCAAATGCATGCTGAGCTGGTGCATAGGTGTTTTAGGAGAAGCCTTCACTTCACAAAAGACATAATTCCATATGCCCCGGTACTACCACTATTCAGGACGCCCAGAGCCGGAGACCCCATAACGGACATGGCATTAGCGCCCTGGGTTGAAGCGGAACTGGAGACTCTCAGAGACCTGTAAGTGGACGGCACTTTAATGCATTTTGCGACACTAACAGCAGATACTGGATTACCAGCGGGCCAGTTCCTTCTAAACAGAACCATTACGTGAACATTTGCGCTAGCATGGGGCGACATGACCAACAAGCCGCCGACACACCAGTTATTGTAATACCAGCATATGATGGGGGAGGGATTGCATGTGATACACTGGCTGGTCCAGGCCCTGCTCGTTCATGTATTGAAGCCTCTGCAGAGACTTTGCACATATTGGACTGAAGACAGAGGCCGTCCCTGGAATGATAAAGAGTGGGAACGCGTTTTAGCTAGTGCCAAGCACATACTGCAAAATTCGAAATTAAGATTCATACAAACATACATATTACACAGGGCGTATCTCTCAGCAGCCAAGATCAATCAATACTTTAACATCAATACTTAGGAATGCCCAAGGTGCCGTCACCTAGGTGCTGGCATGTTACACATGTTGTGGTCTTGTCCCCTGCTTTTACATTATTGCCCCGTGATCTCAGAAACACTTACCAACTGCACTAACGCTGAGGTACCTACTACATGGTAAGTCTGCATACTGGGGTTTTATAGGAGGACCTAGTCCAACAAGGTGAACTCAAAGTTTCGAGACCTGGGCATCATAACAGCAAAGCGGCTCATCAGTAAAAGATGGAAGCACAGGGACCCTCCAGAGGTATCACACTGGGCAAAGTCCTTTGGGGTCTGGACACAGGCGGAGAGTACAATCCCTAAACAGGGAAGAAGCGACAGGGATGCGCAAGTATACCATTGCACAGACCTGGGAGAATATGCTCAGGACTCTCATACAATCTACGGCCACACTGCAAACACATCCTGCGCAAGGGCGTGAACTAACACCCTATAAGTTACCTGGACACTAGCGATGCATTGCGTCTGGGTGTCACCACCACTGCAGCTGTTAGACTAGGGAACGACCTCACATTACTTAAAATACATTATATGGTAGTAGCTCCTAAAAGGCGATGCCTTAATGACCATGCAACCACATGGAAAACAGAAGCAGCAGCCCACATGCAACACTAGCACGCTAGCCTAGCTGTGACCGCACCAAGATAGCACACTAGATGCTGGGTACATACATCCTCAGTTATTTGAAGTCTCTTTTGTTTTGTTTTGATTGATTTATTATGTTACTGTTACAGGTGAAAACTTGGCTTTTCAAATAGTAACACTGACAAGTATCCTCTCTGCAATTGTAGGTATCAGCGCTGAGACAACAATCGGTATTTGTGCGCTATATAAGTTTTATAAATAAATAAATAAATATGGTTGACTTGTTATAAAAAAATAATATGTAATGTACGGATTCAACGTTTACATATGTATTGACCCAATTGCTTATGAAACATTATGTGAAGAACTCCAAGAGCGGAGTCCCAATATGATTAGCCATTATCTGTATGAATTGATGGTTTTCAAGACGGATTGTTCACTGTCATGCAGAGAAATACTAAACACCTTCACTTTGATCAGTCGGAGATGACAGAATGTACGGCCTGTGGAAGCCCAAGGCGACTTATAAATGCTTGAGCAACCTTACATTGCAGACATGGACGACACTGTAAATGTGATAAAGAAATACTTAGATTTATATGCACATAGTTAAGGAACAAGGGATGATGTTGCCAACACCGTATGTATCAATGCTTAATGATTAATGTAACAGAAAAGATAAAATGTAATAAAGATATTTTAAAAATTAAATAAATAACAGACGTCCGTGGTGCAAGCGCAAAATCTGGGCCTGATGCGCGGCTACAGAAATTAACACATTACATGCTTCGCAGCTGTTATATCAATGCAATGCTTGCTCCTCCCCATTGACACTGCGGGCATTGTTTGCATCGTCTCTCTGAGCCAAGTTCTTCATCAACATGGCACAGCAGTAAGGAACCGAGTAAGGAACCGAGGCCGTGTATCAAGTGTTCGACACATGACCTCCCCTGACAGTAAGTAACAGACACATCACCTTCCCTGACGGTGAGAAACAAATGCATTATCTCCCCTGCACTGCAGTTAGAAACTGACACATCACATCCCCTGGCAGTAAGGAACTGAGGCATTACCTTGCCTGGTAGTAAGGAAGCAATGCAATCCTTTGCTTTTACTGTGCTCCACCTCAGCTGAGCCTGTTTTCGTCATTGATTGTAGCCCATGACAAGTACTTTGTACTTAAAGTTCCTGATTGCTATGGACTGAACAATTTATAACCTTTTAAAAGTAATATCTTTACTTTATAGGCAGGATTTTTGGTGGTTTAATCAGATAAATGTTGGTTATTTTTGTCAACTGGTGTGGTGTCCTTTCGTAGTGTTTTCACTGTGTTACTGTGTTTGTATGTACAAATGCCTTACACATTACCTCTTATATAAGTCTGACTGCTCGCACAAAACTACCAAGGAGGTGGGCAGGGGTTATGTTAGCAGTGTAATCCCCCTTCCCTGACTAGAGTGATGGTCTGTACTTGGACAGGTGCAAACCACTGCACACTAGATACCCAATTTCCAACACTTTCTTAATAGCCCTGTCCCCTGTGAACTTCAGCTCAAATTCAATGTATTTTTTATATTGATAGTATTACAACTCTAAACAAAGAAAACAACAATCTGCGAAATGTATGACAGGATTTGTGTGAATTTTTTATGCGCTGCTTTAGTATTACAAGCTCCAATATGAATGTAGCTTGTAAACATGTAAACAATTAAATTAATATGTTGACAAGAATCGTAACTCATGGTATAAATAATCAGCCAAACTAGATTTAATAAGTAAAATAGGAAGTAGAATACAAATGCTAGTAAAATGCCAATGTGTGCAATCATTCCTATATTGTGTGTTATTTGCACACTTTATCATGAATGTGAATGATTAGCAAATCTGTGTACATGCAGTACAAAGTTTGTCAACATAAGATACTAAACCTGCCTAACTTCTGTTGTGTGTCATCCTTAAAATGTAACATTCCATAAAGTTATATGTTTGGGCAGTATATTATAGACCGCTTGGCTTAGGCAAGCTGCTTTTCATAAATCATTCATTGCCCCATGATAGTTGTGTGATACCTAAAGGAAGACTAGCCTCCTACCAGTTAGTGCTTCAATTGATATGGCACTAGCACTTATGTTTGAGGACCAGCACTTCTTTTTCCACATCTATCATTTCAAGTGGGAAAAGAGGGAAAAAAGGGGAAGGATGGAGATGGAGAAAGATGAGAAAATCACAAAGGGGACACGCAGGAGAGACAAGAGTAAAATAAATGGGCAGATATATCTGTCAGTGAAATAAAGATGCATCATGAATATTAAGACTATCAGATTTAGTATTGGACGCACAAAATTTTAATTGGATGTCACATGGACTTTTCATAAAAGTAGCGGTTACCAGCTCTCAGTATTTTACAAATTATGCACTGCTACTAGTGCTCTCCTTATGATTTTCTATACATCACCATGTATCATGACAATACAGCTGAACTAAACAACAATTTGATTTTTGCACTCTCTCTTTCCCACTATTTCCTGTGTTTCTATTCCTTCCTTGGATTTTCAGATTCCTTCCTTGGTCAAAGCCCAATTAAAAATAGTTTCCCTTTAACTAAAAAGAAAGTGGCTTTATGACCCCACCTCATGCCATAAAGTAAAATGAAGCACTGACCTGTACATTTCAGTTTGTTTCAATTTTACCACATGTGTGTGATAGGATCACATTTAGGACAAATACATATTACACAGA
Organism: Lissotriton vulgaris; assembly: GCF_964263255.1. Classification (NCBI taxonomy): domain Eukaryota; kingdom Metazoa; phylum Chordata; class Amphibia; order Caudata; family Salamandridae; genus Lissotriton; species Lissotriton vulgaris. Next base: position 179,979,708 of record NC_141695.1, on the reverse strand, counting down.
AAGTACTTGATGATTTGAAAGGTTTTGGACAGTAATCTTTAAGACCCACACAGCCCCAGATCAAGGCCCATGCTTCTGCTTACCTTATCTTAATGGCAAAAAGTGGAGTGGCTTTGTCAAAATCCTGTATCTGTCAGCAGTTCTCCCAGGATGAGTGACAAAAACTGCAAATTTCAATGGTTAAGCTGGTAGAAATGGATAGTTGATAAGGGAGATTATTCCACTGTATGGCAATATATTGGAAAACAAGTGGTGTCACATGGTTTAGAGGAGGGCCTATCAATGAATTTCACTACACATTGAAAATGGAAAAGGGACTACAGTCATGTGATTGTATGAAGAATACAAAAATTTCTAGCTATCGCAACAAGAATTTTAGATTCTATTAAGTACACGGAGGCGAGGATTATGCTTTCTCATTTCTTTACTGCACAAAACAGCAGCCAAAGAAAGTGAAACTACAAATGTAAAAAACAACATTTCCCATGAGGCTTTGAACCACGCCTCTCTTACTGCAACCAATCATAATGGCAATAAGCATATAAAGTATAGAGACACTAATCTGGCCTCCTCTTTCTTTGCGTGAACAGTCTCGTTACAGTGAACAAAAGTCTTAACTCTTAACGGAGAGAAACAGTTCCATCAGCAATTCTCAACGGAGAAATCCAGAACCATAAGGCATCATCCTCCAACAGGAAGGGACAGCAGCCGAATCCACAGGAGGCAATTAACTCTTGTTGGAGTCATTTCCTGAAACAGAAAAGAGAGTTTGAGAAAAGACACCCACAACCAACATTTCTCAGAGGGTGGGTACAAAGTTGTTAAACAACATCATGTAATAACAACAAAACAGTTATATAACTGTCTCAACGGGTGGGATAATCCTCGCCTCTGTGTCCTTAATAGAATCTAAAATTCTTGTCGCGATAGCTAGAAAATTTTGTATTCTATGGCAGGACTGGAGGCTTCTGATTATGCTGGTTCAAAGCTCAACAATTAAAGCTCATCAATCACAGCATCAGAAACATGAGGAATAGGTTTATAATAAAACACTTTAAACATCGATTCTGAAGACCAATCAGCCGCTTTCCCATCTGGCTAAAGTAGCTGCAGCGACTGGCTTGAAGGGCTTTTGAACAGAAATCAACAACTGCCCCAAAGGGTCAATCCTATGTGCAATAGTACGCTCTTCATAACTTTTGAGACACTGCAAAACACATAGCGTGCTGTTATGTGGAAAGGCTGGGTACTCTACTGAGGGTGATATGGTCTTAGTACGCCGTGTAATGACAAAGGAGACACCCTGAGGAGAAAACATCCTACCAGCCAAATCTAAAGCCCTAACATCTGAAACCCTACGACATGAAATGAGGCAAAACAGCATGGTAAGCTTGGCAGAGAGCTGTTTTAAAGACAAATCACCATTATTGGGCCAGGATTCCAACAAATTAAGCACCTTAGTAACATCCCACATTGTGGAATACCTGGGCCGAGGAGGGTTGGCCACACGCACACCTTTAAGCAACTTACAAACCAAGGGATGCATCCCCACAGGCTTACCGTCGATGTGGTCATGACCAGCAGAAATTGCAGACCTGAAATTATTAACCGACCTGTAAGCCAGGCCTGAGGCTGCACGTTCAGAGAGAAAATTAGGTTCATCTGTCACATTTGATCCTACGGGATCCACCTGCTTTGAAAGGCACCAACCCACCCACTTCTTCCAAGATGCAGAGTATCGTTTCCGGGTGGAAGGAGCCCACGCTTGCTGCATAAAGCTGGAAGCCTCTCGTAAAAGGCCTGCAAGGCATTCATGTCTCCGGAGAGTTCTGCAGGACCAATGGATAGCAAGCTCCCACTGGGTCCTGCAGAAGCATCGGGAAGACTGGGAGCCGTAAGGGGGATCTACTGATAACTCCAACAGTGTGGGAAACCATGACTGAGTTGACCAGAATGGGGTCACCAACACTACTGTCGCCATCTGCCGGGGTATCAATGCCGCCACTCTCGGCATCAGCGCAAATGGTGGAAACGCATAATTCCTCTGCTGCCCCCAATGGTGAAGGAAAGCGTCCGTCCCCATCGCCATCGGGTCCGGTCTCCAACTGTAAAAAAGGGGTAGATGGGCATTGAGGCGAGAGGCAAACAGGTCTATCTGGCAAGGGCCTCGCATAGTCATGATCTGAGAGAACAGCGATGGATGGAGCCTCCAATCGCTGAAGTCTCTGAGAAATAGGGAATTCCAATCCGCCACCTGATTGAGATTCCCCGGAAGGTATTCCGCCACCACAGAGATCTTGCGATCCAGGCAGAAGTGCCAAAATTCCTTCGCAATGCGGACCAGCATTCGGGACTTCGTCCCCCCTAGTCGATTGATGTATCTCACCGCGGAGACATTGTCCATCCGAAGGAGTATACAATTGCTCTTCAGCGGTGAGACAGACTTCATGGCAAAAGACCCTGCCAACAACTCTAGACAGTTGATGTGAAGTGAGAGTTCGTCTGCTGACCACCTTCCTCCTGTGGTATATTCTCCACAGCGAGCGTCCCAGCCCCATTGACTTGCGTCCGATTTGACTACCACATCTGGGGCTGCGCCGAAGATGGTTCGGCCATTCCAGGCTGACATGTGATCCAGCCACCACTGAAGTTCCTCCCGAGCCTCGGGGGAAAGAGGGATTAAATGATCGTAGTGAAAATTCCTCTGAAGATAAAAGATTTTCAGTCTCTGCAGGGCCCTGTAGTGCAAGGGGCCGGGAAAGATGGCTTGGATCGACGAGGCCAGAAGGCCCACAATCCGCGCCAGTACCAGCAAGGAAATCTTCTCCTTGGTCAAGGTGGATTTTATCTCCCTCTTTATGGACCTGATCTTGTGAAGGGGAAGGAGCAGTTGGGCTGAAACAGAGTCTATCTGGAAGCCCAGGAACTCCATCTGCTGATTCGGTATCATCACCGATATCTTGCTATTGATCACGAATCCCAGATTTTGCAGCAAGGATGTCTTCCACTCCAAATGAGTGAGAAGGAGGGGCCGGTCCTGGGCCAGGAGGAGCATGTCGTCTAGGTAGGCAATAAGACGCACTCCCATCTTTCGCAGGCGAGAGATCACAGGTTTGAGAAGCTTGGTGAACCCCAAGGGGCTGAAGACAGGCCGAAGGGAAGCACTTTGTAGCGAAACCAACATCCTTTCAAAGGGAATTGCAAAAATCTTTGATGAGATGGTCAGATGGGGAATGTCAGATAGGCATCTTTTAGGTCTAGTCTGACCATCCAGTCGTTCTTCAACAGGAGGTCTCGTAAAAGATGGACACCCTCCATCTTGAAGTGGCGATATGTAACAAAGGGGTTGAAATCCCTCAGATTCAAGACAAGGCGTTGACCGCCTCCCTTCTTTTGCACAAGAAAGACGTTGCTGCAGAAGCCCTCTGGAATGAAGGGTCCTACAGCAATGGCCAGTTTTGTCAAAATTTCATCTAGCTCTGAGTCTATAAAACTCTGTTTGAGACGGGGAAAAAAGAGAGGATGCGGGGGAAAAGGCTGCAAGGGGCAGTCCACCATCTCTATCTCGTAGCCCTGGACGGTCTGAAGGACCCAAGCATCTGCAGTGAGGTTTGGCCAGTTCCTGACAAAATGACGCAACCTTCCCCCTAGCGGGACCAAAGGAAACAATTGACTTACCAGAGGACTGATTATCGAAGTTTTTGTAGCCTCTGTTAACCCCTCGATTATATCGGCCCCTGAAGTCGCGGGATCTTGACGGGTAAAAACCGGCTTGGTCCGGTTCCTGCGTGTACCCTCTGCCACGTCTAGGGGCGTACCCTCTTTGAGGACTGGAATTCGAGTAGCGGCCGGTCGAGTGTCCTCTGTCACGTCCGGCCCTATTAGAGACCTTATGCAACACCCTCTTCAAGGAGGCTTGAGACTTATCCAGGGATGCAAACGTATTGACAAATTTTCAATGTCCTTCACAAAGTTGTCCCCAAACAACTGTCCTTCCGCCAAGGGACCCGGCTCTGAGGAAGCCAACTCTACCAACTGAGGGTCGATCCGCAGAAGGACCGATTTCCGCCTTTCCGAGGCAAGAGCGCAGTTTGCGTTTCCCAGCATGCAAATGGCTCGTTGAGCTTAACCCGCTAGGACTTCCGGGTGGATGGCATACCCAGTCTCTTGGGCCTGAAGGGCCAACTCCAGGATCTTGGCCAAAGGTCCTGAAAGGTCAAGGACCTTATCTTGGCACGCTCTGAGTGCGCGATCAATCCCCTTTTTGGGGTCTTTCTTATATTTCTTTAAAAAAGTGGTCATGGAGGGGTCGATGTCCGGGGTAACTGCCACCTTGTGAGGTAAATCGGGACGGGGGCATTCGGACTTACTTCTTTATCAAATCCTTTACGGAGGTGGGCCTCCAGGTATTCCGCCACAGCAGGGGGGGGACCCAATCTGAGGACCAAGGGTGGACAATGTCTATTGGGTCAAAAGAGAAGGGAGATGGAGTGACCGGAGAGGCATGCTTACGCTTTCTAGTGCATTTGCGGGGAGGGGCATTCGAAGAATCAGTATCGGTGCCAGTATCAGTAGTGGTGTCATTAGGAGGGGGAGGGAGGGGGATGTGAGGTCAGAGCTTTGTCAGAAGAGGATTCTTTAGATTTATAAATCTTTTCATAAGACTGGGCATGGGGCCAGGCCGGGTCAAGTGCCACCTTCTTAGGTGGGGGGGTAGAATATTCCTTGTTGGGAAGGGAAAGAGGCTTACCAGGGACTAATAGTTCCAATTTCTTGGCCAAAGGAAGGAGGGCCGAGGAAAGGGCTTTGTCTAATTTAGCGTCCAATTTTTTATCAATAATATCTTCCATTGATTCAACTTCATAGAATTCCTCATGGCCCTGGTAGTCACACGCAGCACCCTCCTCATCGCAGTATTCATTATCTGCCATAATTACAAGGAATCAGCAATTCCAACTCCAGTCCCCAGAGGGAAGCTCAGGTACCAGCCCAGGCGAGGGCGTCGAAATTGGGGAGTGCCAGGCGCAGGAGCCGGTAATACCAAGGTAAGAATGAAGAATAAAGTCCAAATCTAGGACTAATGGAGGAAGTAACCCTTACTGAAGATCAGAAAGGGGGTTCCAAAATTTATGAGCTTGCCTCCTCACTCACTGGGAGGCAAAGGGTTAAATGCTGGAAGCTCCGGTGCCCAAAGCGATGCAAGAATGCTGCCAATAGATTTTAGAAATCGCCCTCGGCTCCTGGCCAATGCTGCGTAGATCCCCACTTCAGCCGGGGGCAGAGCGTCAAGCAGGCACCTTCGAGATCTGTGCGCGCACACCGACGCGCGCGAGACCGTCAAGACGCACGCAGGGCCTCCCCGGGCTTCGGCGTGCGCCTCCCTCCCCGAGGGGGGTGGGGGCTAAACCCCTCACTATCACGCACCGCGATCCAAGTGGCCGCTGGCAGCAGCGAGACAGAGGGAGTGAGCGGGGGCCTACGGGCGCAACACGCGCCTCCAAGGAGTCGGGATGCGGAGCGGGGAAGCTCCAATCCCCAGCTAAAGGTCAGACGGGGAAGAGGGGAATAAATGAAATCGCCAAACAGTCCGCGACCGTGGGACAGTGCACGAGCAATCTTAAAACAATGCAAGCAATGCAAGCAACTAAAGCTCGAACAAAGCGCGAACAAACAGGAAATCACAGTGCATAACAACGCGCCAAGGTGCTACATAAGGCATAGGCCATAAGTCAGATAGGAAAAAGTACATAAAGTATAGAGCACTTATCTGGGCTGCGGAGCAGCAAAGAAAGAGGAGGCCAGATTAGTGTCTCTATACTTTATATGCTTATTGCCATTATGATTGGTTGCTGTAAGAGAGGCGTGGTTCAAAGCCTCATGGGAAATGTTGTTTTTTACATTTGTAGTTTCACTTTCATTGGCTGCTGTTTTTTGCAGTAAAGAAATGAGAAAGCATAATCAGAAGCCTCCGGTCCTGCCATGTCAAGTCAAGTCAAGTCAGAGAATTTATATAGCGCGCTACATACCCATAGGGTCTCAAGGCGCTTGAGGAGGGGTGGGGAATTACTTGTCAAATATCCACGTTTTAAGTTGCTTTCTGAATGCTAGGTGGTTCTGGGTAAGGCGAAGGTAAGTGGGAAGTGAGTTCCAGGTTTTAGCTGCCAGGTAGGAGAAGGATCTACCTCCCATGGTGGTTTTGTTGATGCGAGGTACAGTGGCAAGGGCTTGGTTTGATGATCGTAGCTGGCGGGAGGGGGTGTAGAAGGACAGTCGAGTGTTGAGGCATTCTGGTCCGATTTCGTAGAGTGCTTTGTGTGCGTGGGTTAGGAGCCGGAAAGTGATCCTCTTATTGACGGGAAGCCAGTGGAGGTTTTTCAGGTGGCTAGAGATATGTTCTGTACGCGGGATGTCTAATTTGAGCCTGGCTGAGGCGTTTTGGATTCGTTGGAGTTTTTTCTGGAGTTTAGCGGTAGTACCGGCGTAGAGGGTGTTTCCATAGTCCAGTCAGCTCGTGACCAGAGCGTGGGTGACCGTTTTCCTAGTTTCGGTGGGGATCCAACGAAATGTTTTTTTGAGCATGCGAAGAATGTTGAAGCAGGATGAAGAGACGGCGTTGACTTGTCTGTTCATCGAGAGTGAGGAATCCAGGATGACGCCCAGGTTCCGTGCGTGGTCTGTCGGGATGGGTGCTTTTCCAAGGGCTTCTGGCCACCAAGTGTCGTCCCATGCAGAGGGGGCGGTACCTAAGATAAGGACTTCTGTTTTATCTGAGTTCAGTTTCAGGCGGCTGTGTTTCATCCATTCGGCTACTTCTTTCATTCCTTCGTGTAGGTTAGTTTTGGCGGTGCTAGGGTCATTGGTGAGTGATAGGATCAGTTGAGTGTCATCCGCGTAGGAGATGATGTTGAGGTTGTGTTGGCGGGCGATGGCCGCGAGGGGGCTCATGTATACGTTGAAAAGGGTGGGGCTGAGTGAAGATCCTTGTGGTACGCCGCAGATGACTTCAGTGGCCTCTGCCTTGAATGGTGGAAGGCGGACTCTCTGGGTTCTTCCGGTGAGGAACGAGGTGATCCATTCTAGTGCTTTTCCTTGGATTCCGATGTTTCTGAGGCACTGTAGAAGGGTGCTATGGCAGACTGTGTTGAAGGCTGCGGAGAGGTCAAGGAGGATGAGGGCGACTGTGTCTCCATTGTCCAGTAGGGTTCGAATGCCGTCTGTTGCTGCGATGAGGGCGGTCTCAGTGCTGTGTTTTGCTCGGAAGCCGGACTGTGAGGAGTCGAGGGATTTGTTGGCTTCGAGAAAGGCGGCGAGCTGGTTGTTGACAGCTTTCTCGATGACTTTGGACGGGAATGGAAGGAGCGAGATGGGGCGGTAGTCTTTGAGTTCGGTGGGGCCCGCTGTGGGTTTTTTCAGAAGGGCGCTGAGTTCAGCGTGTTTCCAGCTTTCCGGGAAGGTGGCGGAGTAGAAGGAGCAGTTGATGACGTCTCGGAGGTGCGGTGCTATGATGGAGTCTGATTTGTTGAAGATGTGGTGAGGGCATGGGTCTGTGGGGGATCCTGAGTGGATGGAGTTCATCAGGCGGATGGTGTCCTCAGTGGAGATTGGGTTCCAGTCATTAAGGATGTTCGAGGGGGGTGAAGGTCCAGCAGATGGTTGGATGGGTTGGTCTCCGGGTTGGTTGTCGAAGCTGTTGTGGATGTCTGCAATTTTGTTGTGGAAGAATGAGGCTAGGGAGTCGCAGAGGGCTTGAGAGGGGGTGATGTCGTTAGAGTTGGCCGAGGGATTGGTAAATTCCTTGACGATGTTGAAAAGTTCCTTGCTGTTGTGGGCGTTGTTATCTAGTCGGTCCTTGAAGGCGGTTTTCTTGGCTTTTCGAATCAGTTGGTGGTGTATGGGGGAGGCGTTTTTGAAGGCGTCCTTGGTGCTGGTGGTTGGGTCTTTTTTCCAGGCCTTCTCAAGGGAGCGGCAGAGTTTCTTGGATTTCTTAAGATCATCGTTGAACCAGGAGGCCTTCTTGCTGCCAAGTTTGTTTTGTCGTTTTTTCAGTGGTGCTAGGATGTCGGCGCTGTTGGATAACCATAGGGTGAGGTTGGTGGCAGCTTGGTCGGGGTTTGAGGAGTGGGCTGGGGGGTTTAGAAGAAGCGATGAGGAGATCTGGTCGATGGTGATTTTGTTCCAGTTTCTTTGCAGAGTTGGTTGGGGGTGGTTGTTGGGTTTGGGCTTGTTGTAGGTAAAGTGAACGCAGCTGTGGTCAGTCCAGAGGAGAGCCGTAGTGTGGCTGAAGGAGACATGATTGCTGGAGGTGAAGATAGGGTCGAGTGTGTGACCTGCGATGTGGGTGGGGGAAGTGACCAGTTGTTTAAGTCCGAGGTTGGCGAGGTTGTCCAGAAGGGTGGTGGAGTTGTGGTCGTAGTTCTTTTCAAGGTGAAAATTGAGGTCTCCCAGAAGGATGTAATCTTTGGAAGGGAGCGCGTGTGGAGTGATGAAGTCCGTGAAGTCCTCACTAAATTGTGCGCGGGGTCCTGGAGGTCTGTAAAGGAGGGTGCCTCTGAGTGTGGTCTTGGGGTCGATGAGGATCTGGAAGTGAAGGTGTTCAGAGTTGGCGAGATTGACGTCAGAGCTGGTTGAGATGTGGATGGATTTCTTATGGACGATAGCGATTCCTCCTCCTGTGTGGCCGGTACGGTCCTTGCGTATGATCTTATAATCATCTGGGATGGCAATAATGATGTCTGGGGCAGAAGAGGCGTTCATCCATGTTTCTGTTAGGAAGGCGACGTCCCAAGAGATGGTGTCTAGTAGATTCCATAGGTCAATGGCGTGCCTGTGGACCGATCGGGTGTTGAGCAAGATGCATTGTAGGTGGTTGGGGTCGGGAATCTGTGGTGTGGTCGTAGCGGAGTTGTTGTCGGTGTCGATGAATTTGCAGGAGTAGCATGAGAAAGGTCCATGGGTGTGTCCAGGAGCGGCTTGGACGCAGTTGGGGGAGCGGCCGGGGTTAAGGGCTAGGAGGGTGAAGGCATCGTAGGTAATGCGGGAGGGCTGGGCAATGCGAGGGCCAGGGGGTCTGGCGCTGGGCGCGGTCCAGGCGCGGACGGGCGTAGACGGGCTTACCTTTGGCGCACCTTCGGCGCGGATGGGGCGCGGTCGCTGCGCGTGAACGCTGCGCGCATGAGCTGCTGTCATAAATGGATGGTGGGAAGGGGGCGGGGCGGGGCGAGGGCGGCTCAGCTGGGAGGCGGGGCGAGCTCAGGGAAGGCACACGGAGCCCCACAACAACAACAAAAACAAAATGGAGGGGGGAGCAGAGCAGGGCGCCGGGGGATATTGCCTGAAGGAGCTGCAGGTCGGAAATGGAGCAAGCCAGCAAGCGGCAACCAGGTAACGTTAGCGCGGTGAAATTCAGGCGCTGAAATCGTAAAACATACACAGAGCAGGCATAGAGCAACTGAGGCGCTGACCTCGCGCTGACCTCGCGCTGAAACACAGACTAAATAACAAAAGGGAATTGCCAGTACTGATAACACAGCAGTAACATGAATTCAGACACAGTACTTGAGAAAACATTCAAGACTGGGGGCTAGTCAATAGCTTTTACCTTCCTCTAATTGACCGCTCGTCCACCCCCCAACCTGCTGACTTCATTATAAAAACTTTTTCAGATTCTGGAACACCCCATACTAGACAGTTGAGGCCCCCATGCCCTTTGCATCTTTGCCTAGTGGTAAGTCTGTGGAGAAGAGGGTGGTAACTGAGTGACGTGACTGATGTTGATCTTGTGATTAAACTAACTATGCCTGTCTGAGTCTTTTCTAATTCTTGTTTCCTCCCCCCTCCCTCTCTTTTTTATTTATGCAGAGAATACCAAAAGCCCTGAAGAGAATCCCCACAAGTCAATGGGATTCGAAACGCGTAGGCCCCAGCCATATTACTGTCTGCCTTAGTGATAAGCGTTAATGTCATGATTATTGTTGCTTATCACTAATTTGTGTACATTATCCTTTTCTAATGATTTACAAAGTACTTTTGATACTTGACCATAGGAATGTACGTTATATTTGACTAAACACCAAATGAAAATATTGTTTAAGTGTCTTGCAGACGTTGGCTTTTTTGTCTCATGTTTGGTATTATATTGTAAATATTGCATGTTTTGGTAACTTTTGTAGCTCTCTTATCTAGTGTACCCCCTTCTCCCCATGAATGGTTGCATGTTGTATGGTTGTGATATGTTTGATATGATGAATGACTCCCTTTTTTGACTCCTTGTCAAATATGTTTTATATGTTTGCTTTTTGAATATGAAAAAAAGTTCTCCTTGATAAAATCATAAATAAGAATAAAAGCTATTGACTAGCCCCCAGTCTTGAATGTTTTCTCAAGTACTGTGTCTGAATTCATGTTACTGCTGTGTTATCAGTACTGGCAATTCCCTTTTGTTATTTACTATGACGGCTCAGCCATACTGATTAGAGCCAACCCTTAGTTGCTTATTGGAAACACAGACTAGGCACAGAGAAAATGAGGTGCTGTAATCACAAGTCACACTGAGACACAGAGTAGGCACACAGTAACTGATGCGCAGAAATCACAAAGCACAATGATATACAGGGCTGGCACAGAGCTACAATACCGCGTCTCGGCAGGGAGACAGGGGAGCGACCTCTCAGGGCAGGAGCGATGAGGGATCACATAGAATACTGTGACTAAATACAAGAACTACAAAGCTGATTGATGGTCATACAGGGTTCTAGACTGACCAGTGGAATATTGCAAATGAGATTTTCTTACATAATTGAAAATGTTTAGAAACCATATTGTATACAATGCATAGAGGACAATTTTGCAGTTAAGAGACTTGAAAAGTAAAAACAAAAACATATTAAGATTGAAAAGGTGGGGACTGGTGGCACAGTGAAAAGAAGGACAGGAAATGCAATTGTCCTTGAGGCATTTAACATCCATGTAAAATGTTGGCAGAATTTATAAAGAAAGAGTTTGTGATAAGCAAACATTTATGGGCTGGTATCAGAGTGAAACAGAGGGTTATCTGTTTATAACTATGGACCCCATAGTCATAGTGCATTTCAAGCATCTAAACTAAACACCATAGAAATAGAGAAGGCACTGACATAATTTTCCAATGATAATACAGCTTTTAACAGGTGAAAATTCTAGCTGAATAGATGGTTCACTGGAACTTCACAGTAGCTATGAGTGCCTTGAGACCAGGCTTCAATCCCCAGCTGCGGAAAATTGTTTTTTTTTTCTTTTCTAAATTCCACAAATGAAAGCTGTGGCTTTGTAAATCACCCCCTAGTAGTATTTTGGAGAACTATGGCCCCCGTAGTCCTAGTGCATTTCCAGCATCTAATCCAAACACCATAGAAATAGAGAAGGGACTGACATCATTTTCCAATGACAATTAAGCTTTTAACTGGGGAGAATTCCAGCTTCATAGATGGCTCACTGGAAGTTCCCAGTAGCTGTGAGTGCCTTTAGATCAGGGTTCAATCCCCAGCTGGGGAAAATCATTTTTTTTCCTAAATTCTACAAATGAAAGCTGTGGCTTTGTAAATCACCCCCTAGCATTATTTTGGAGAACTATGGCCCCCCTAGTCCTAGTGCATTTCCAGCATCTAAACCAAACACCATAGAAATAGAGAAGGGACTGACATAATTTTCCAATGACAATTAAGCTTTTCACTGGGGAAAATTTCAGATTGATAGATGGCTCACTGGAACTTCACAGTAGCTATGAGTGCCCTAAGACCAGGGTTCAATCCCCAGCTGGGGAATATCTTTTTTTTTTCTAAATTCCACAAATGAAAGCTGTGGCTTTGTAAATCCCCCCCTAGCAGTATTTTTGGAGAACTATGGCCCCCGTAGTTCTAGTGCATTTCCAGCATCTGAACCAAACATCATAGAAATAGAGAAGGGACTGACATCATTTTCCAATGACAATTAAGCTTTTAACTGGGGAGAATTCCAGCTTCATAGATGGCTCACTGGAAGTTCCCAGTAGCTATGAGTGCCTTTAGATCAGGGTTCAATCCCCAGCTGGGGAAAATTGTTTTTTTTTTCTAAATTCCACAAATGAAAGCTGTGGCTTTGTAACAAATAACAAAATCGCCGACATTCATAACAGCTTTGAAAACCTGTCCGAAGAACAACCCACACCACCCACCTCTGAACCAAAACAGCACTCTCACAACCATTGCGCCTGGAACCCAATCACTACTGGAGACACCATCCGTCTGATGAACTCCATCCACTCTGGCTCACCAACTGACCCATGCCCCCACCACATCTTGAACAAAGCAGACTCCATCATCGCACCCCATCTCCGCGATGTCATCAACTGCTCCCTCAACTCCGCTACCTTCCCAGAAAGCTGGAAACATGCCGAACTCAGCGCCCTTCTGAAGAAACCCACAGCGGACCCCTCTGCACTTAAGAACTACTGCCCTATCTCACTCCTCCCCTTCCCGGCCATAGTCATCGAGAAAGCAGTCAATAGTCAGCTCGCCGCCTTCCTTGAATCCAACAATTCCCTCGACCCCTCACAGTCCGGCTTCCAAGCCAAACACAGCACCGAAACCGCCCTCATCGCTGCTACAGACGACATCCGAACGCTACTGGACAACGGAGAAACAGTTGCCCTCATCCTACTCGACCTCTCCGCAGCCTTCAACACACTATGTCATAGCACACTCATACAACGCCTCAAAAACATCGGAATACAAGGAAAAGCTTTGGAGTGGATCACCTCGTTCCTCGCCGGAAGAACCCAGAGAGTCCGCCTCCCCCCATTCAAATCAGAGGCCACCGAAGTCATCTGCGGCGTTCCACAAGGATCATCACTCAGTCCCACCATCTTCAACGTATACATGAGTCCCCTCGCATCCATCGCGTGCCAACACAACCTCAACATCATCTCCTACGCAGACGACACCCAGCTGATCCTCTCCCTCACTGAAGACCCAAACACAGCCAAAACCAATCTACATGAAGGAATGAAAAAAGTAGCCGAATGGATGAAGAACAGCCATTTAAAACATAACTCGGACAAAACGCAAGTCCTCATCTTAGGACCATCCCCCTCTGCCTGGGACGACTCATGGTGGCCACCGTCCCTGGGCACAGCACCCATACCTACTGATCACGCACGTAACCTGGGCTTCATCCTAGACTCCTCCCTCTCGATGACCAGACAAGTCAACGCCGTCTCATCTTCATGCTTCAACATAGTACGCATGCTTAAAAAAATCTTCCGCAGGATCCCCACCAAAACAAGAAAGACAGTCACCCACGCTGTGGTCACCAGCCGACTGGACTATGGAAATACCCTATACGCCGGGACCACAGCCAAACTACAGAAAAAACTCCAATGCATCCAAAACGCCTCAGCCAGACTTATACTGGACATTCCCCGTCATGCTCACATCTCCGGTCACCTGAGAGATCTCCACTGGCTCCCCGTCAACAAGAGAATAACGTTCCGCCTCCTCTCCCACACACACAAGGCCCTCTACGAACTAGGACCCGAATGACTCAACACACGACTGTCCTTCTACACACCCACCCGCCAACTACGATCATCCAATCTAGCCCTCGCCGCAATTCCGCGCATCCACAGATCCACCATGGGAGGAAGATCCTTCTCCTACTTAGCGGCCAAAACCTGGAATTCTCTCCCCACTCACCTCCGACTTACACAGAAACACCTCTCCTTCAGAAAGCAACTAAAAACCTGGCTATTCGATAAGTAATGCATCCACCCTCCCTCAAGCGCCTTGAGACCCTCTGGGTGAGTAGTGCGCTATACAAATTCCTGAACTTGAACTTGAAGTAGAAATAGAGAAGGGACTGACATCATTTTCCAATGACAACTATGTCCTCCATAGTCATAGTGCATTTCAAGCATCTAAACAAAACACCATAGAAATAGAGAAGGAACTGACATCAATATTTCATGACAATTAGGCTTTTGGCTAAAGAAAATCCCAGTACATTGGATGGCTCGCTGGCAGTTCAGAGCGGTTGTTAGTGCTTGTAGACCCGAGTTCCCACCCCTAGCTGGGGAAAATTGTTTTTTTTTCTTCACCCTTTTTGAAAGACATAAAGGCTTTGGGCTAAGAAAAACTGTATAGAACAGTTGGTACAGGGGCAGTTCACAGCCTCTATGAGTGCATTTAGACCAGGGTTCAATCCCCAGCTGGGGCAAATCGTTTTTTATTTATTTTTTTAATTTATTTTCTAAATTCCACAAATGAAAGATTACCTTTTGTAAATCACCCCTAGCAGTGTCTGTGAGATTTTTGTCCTTTTAAGTCAAGCCAGTGCATGTCAGAGATTTGTGACATGCACTGGCACGTGGAAGGGGAGGCAGGCTTGCTATGAAATAAATCCCTTAATTTTTGGAATGAGACTTTGGGAATGGTTGTGTAAGAAAACTAAATGCATGGGCCAAGTGCCAGAATGGGAGGAAGGAAGGGCTCTTTGTTTATAAATAACGAAAATCAAGTGTACATTTGTGGCATGCTATAAGTAAACCAGCGTTGAAAGAGAAAAGGGACATCACCCTTTGTGAAAGGCAAAAAGGCTTTGGGCTGAGAAAATGTATGCAGAACAGTTGGTACAGGGGCAATTCACAGCCTTTATGAGTGCTTTTAGACCAGGGTTCAATTCCCAGCTGGGGAATAACGTTTTTTATTTATTTTTTTAATTCATTTTCTAAATTCCACAAATGAAAGATTACCTTTTGTAAATCACCCCTAGCAGTGTCTGTGAGATTTGTGTCCTTTTTAGTCAAGCCAGTGCATGTCAGAGATTTGTGACATGCACTGGCATGTGGAATGGGAGGCAGGTTTGCTATGAAATAAATCCCTTAATTTGTGGAATGAGACTTTGGGAATGGTTGTGTAAGAAAACTAAATGCATGGGCCAAGTGCCAGAATGGGAAGAAGGAAGGGCTCTTTGTTTATAAATAACGAAAATCAAGTGTACATTTGTGGCATGCTCTAAGTAAACCAGCGTTGAAAGAGAAAAAGGACGTCACCCTTTTTGAAAGACACAAAGGCTTTGGGCTGAGAAAAGTTATGCAGAACAGTTGGTACAGGGGAAATTCACAGCCTATATGAGTGCTTTTAGACCAGGGTTCAATTCCCAGCTGGGGAAAATCGTTTTTTATTTATTTTTTCAATTTATTTTCTAAATTCCACAAATGAAAGATTACCTTTTGTAAATCACCCCTAGCAGTGTCTGTGAGATTTGTGTCCTTTTTAGTCAAGCCAGTGCATGTCAGAGATTTGTGACATGCACTGACACGTGGAATGGGAGGCAGGTTTGCTATGAAATAAATCCCTTAATTTATGGAATGAGACTTTGGGAATGGTTGTGTAAGAAAACTAAATGCATGGGCCAAGTGCCAGAATGGGAGAAAGGAAGGGCTCTTTGTTTATAAATAACGAAAATCAAGTGTACATTTGTGGCATGCTCTAAGTAAACCAGCGTTGAAAGGGAAAAGGACATCACCCTTTTTGAAAGACACAAAGGCTTTGGGTTGAGGAAAACCATGCAGAACAGTTGGTACAGGGGCAATTCACAGCCTCTGTGAGTGCTTTTAGACCAGGGTTCAATTCCCAGCTGGGGAAAATCGTTTTTTATTTATTTTTTTAATTTATTTTCTAAATTTCACAAATGAAAGATTACCTTTTGTAAATCACCCCTAGCAGTGTCTGTGAGATTTGTGTCCTTTTTAGTCAAGCCAGTGCATGTCAGAGATTTGTGACATGCACTGGCACGAGGAATGGGAGGCAGGTTTGCTATGAAATAAATCCCTTAATTTGTGGAATGAGACTTAGGGAATGGTTGTGTAAGAAAACTAAATGCATGGGCCAAGTGCCAGAATGGGAGGAAGGAAGGGCTCTTTGTTTATAAATATCGAAAATAAAGTGTACATTTGTGGCATGCTCTAAGTAAACCAGCGTTGAAAGAGAAAAAGCACATCACCCTTTTTGAAAGGCACAAAGTCTTTGGTCTGAGACAAGCTATGCAGAACAGTTGGTACAGGGGCAATTCACACCCTCTATGAGTGCTTTTAGACCAGGGTTCAATTCCCAGCTGGGGAAAATCGTTTTTTTTTTTTTTTTTTTTTTTTTTCTAAATTCCACAAATGAAAGATTACCTTTTGTAAATCACCCCTAGCAGTGTCTGTGAGATTTGTGTCCTTTTTAGTCAAGCCAGTGCATGTCAGAGATTTGTGACATGCACTGGCACGTGGAATGGGAGGCAGGTTTGCTATGAAATAAATCCATTAATTTGTGGAATGAGACTTTGGGAATGGTTGTGTAAGAAAACTAAATGCATGGGCCAAGTGCCAGAATGGGAGAAAGGAAGGGCTCTTTGTTTATAAATAACGAAAATCAAGTGTACATTTGTGGCATGCTCTAAGTAAACCAGCATTGAAAGAGAAACAGGACGTCACCCTTTTTGAAAGACACAAATGCTTTGGGCTGAGAAAAACTATGCAAAACAGTTGGTACAGGGGCAATTCACAGCCTCTCTGAGTGCTTTTAGACCAGGGTTCAATTCCCAGCTGGGGAAAATCGTTTTTTATTTATTTCTTACATTTATTTTCTAAATTCCACAAATGAAAGATTACCTTTTGTAAATCACCCCTAGCAGTGTCTGTGAGATTTGTGTCCTTTTTAGTCAAGCCAGTGCATGTCAGAGATTTGTGACATGCACTGGCACGTGGAATGGGAGGCAGGTTTGCTATGAAATAAATCCCTTAATTTGTGGAATGAGACTTTGGGAATGGTTGTGTAAGAAAACTAAATGCATGGGCCAAGTGCCAGAATGGGAGAAAGGAAGGGCTCTTTGTTTATAAATAACGAAAATCAAGTGTACATTTGTGGCATGCTCTAAGTAAACCAGCGTTGAAAGAGAAAAGGGACATCACCCTTTGTGAAAGGCACAAAGGCTTTGGGCTGAGAAAAGTTACGCAGAACAGTTGGTACAGGGGCAATTCACAGCCTCTATGAGTGCTTTTAGAGCAGGGTTCAATTCCCAGCTGGGGAAAAACGTTTTTTATTTATTTTTTAAATTTATTTTCTAAATTCCACAAATGAAAGATTACCTTTTGTAAATCACCCCTATCAGTGTCTGTGAGATTTGTGTAATTTTAGTCAAGCCAGTGCATGTCAGAGATTTGTGACATGCACTGGCACGTGGAATGGGAGGCAGGTTTGCTATGAAATAAATCCCTTAATTTGTGGAATGAGACTTTGGGAATGGTTGTGTAAGAAAACTAAATGCATGGGCCAAGTGCCAGAATGGGAGGAAGGAAGGGCTCTTTGTTTATAAATAACGAAAATCAAGTGTACATTTGTGGCATGCTCTAAGTAAACCAGCGTTGAAAGAGAAAAAGGACATCGCCCTTGTTGAAAGAAATAAAGGCTTTGGGCTGAAAAAACCATGCAGAACAGTTAGTACAGGGGCAATTCACAGCCTCGATGAGTGCTTTTAGACCAGGGTTCAATTCCCAGCTGGGGAAAATCGTTTTTAAAATTATGTTTTTTTAAATTTAATCCACATGGAAGATATATCTTAAAAATATTCCACTAGCACTTAAGGGGGTTTATAACACAATTATACCTCAAACAACATAGACACAAAATGTGGCATACTGTGGCATATGTCATGGCACATGCCACATGCCAGAGATGGGCTCCAACCCCTTCTCACACCGCGTGACGTATCACGCCCGCGTATGTGCATGCCTACGTCCGCGGTTAACTAGACTGCTAACCAGCAGTCAAGGACATTACACCCCTGATAGGAGAGTTCTCTGTGAAGCTTTGTTCAAAGTTACACTTGCTGCTGAAAAGAATGGCCGCGCCTCTGACTTTCCTCTCAGCATGCAGCTGAGCTCGTCGTTACTGAGTAAGGAGGGCAGGCTGGTTAATGGATTGACGGATGGGATTACTTGATGGCTGGATGGATGGGTGGGTGGACGGACCGATAGATGGGTGGGTGGCTGAAGGGACAGGAGGGCGATTGGCAGAATAGATAGTTGGATTTGTGGGATCAGGTTGAAGGACGGATGCGTTGTTGGATGGATGGATAATCAGAGGAGTGACCGTGTTGGTGTGTGAGTTGGTAAGTAGGCAGACAGATATGACCAGTGAGTGAAAGATACCCATAACGTTTACTCTCACACTGATTCTCACACTGATGGAGCTATGTCTCCCTCACACCACTGCTTAGCAAATAGATATATATTTTAATGTACAATGTGTAGAGTTTCATTTGCATCAGCTTCTCTTACGTCTTACCTTTCTTTTGGTTGGACATGTGAAGTTTGCTTCCACAGAGTGTAAGAATTTGTTAGGTGCACTAATGCATCACAATCAATCACAGCTTACACCCAGACAAACAAGTCGCACAGATTGTACTGCCACCTTTTGTACTGGGACCTGGAAGCGGCTGCTTGTGATTTTTATCCGTCGCTCCGATGGTATTGATTTATGCAAGCTGGTGGGATGAGGTCAGAGTCTGTATTTCCACATCTGCCTCGAACATTTTAACCTCACCAGAACAGTCCTGATTTTTTAACTTAAAAGCAACACTTCATAAAAGGCAGGCTGTCTTATGAGGGCATTTAACAAATGTCTTTTTCCAGGCTCTGTGAAATATTTGCTAATGTATCATCGCCGAGATTTTTTGCTGTGCTCATAGTTGAGCTCTGCGTATTCGGTTTCCATTCTGTCGTAATTGATTGTTCAGTAAACCAGTTTACCAACACCTATTTTTTTCCCTTTTATCTGAAACTGCTGTGGTTCCGTGAAAGGAACACAATTCTAAAATGGTTTAGCATTGCAGTACTTATCCTCATAAAATCTCTGACTTTGTTCCTTGAGAGGATTTATACTTTGTGCACCTGTCTCGTTGTACAAAGTATGGTTGCTATTTGCGATGCTAACAAGTTGTACAACAACACCATCTCAGTTCCAAATTGATGCAAGGTGTGATCCTGATACAATCGCATAATGTTTCATATTTGCCAGTGTTTGTGGAGTGATTTGGTATAACCATGTGCCAGAGAATGGGCAGGAAATAGGAAGACTTGAGGGGTTGTACCTGTATTGACTGTTTAACAGTGCACCATTTTATAAAACATGCAATATGTTGATGGAAAAGTAATGGTTGTATTTATTTTTAAACATATTTTAATGCCTCATAACCCTAACTACTTCCTGATTTTCAGAAGGCAGCATGGTGTTTCAGAGGTACAAGTTTGAACATTTGAGATTAAGGAGGGGGGGGCTGAGTGTCTGGCTATTTGTTTGCATTATAATCCCTATTATAAGATCCATTTGGGTGTCTCTGCTTTACAGTTTCAAGACTGAGCTGTGTCTGTTTGTTAGTTGTGTACTTGTCTGTCTACTTGGCAATCCCCAGTAGAGAAGTGTGTGTACATCTGTGAGTGTGCATGGGTCTCTGTGGAGCTGGGTAAAGGTACAAAAGCAAAGTTGTGTGAAGTGAGGGGAGGGGAGGTGCTGTGACTGATCTATGTTTATTAGGCCCAGCACTAATTGCTTTATTAACCTTACTGCTTCCTCAAATGTGCTTAAAAATGCACTGTTTGTCCACTCTTTTTTACAAACTTTCTTGGGGGGTTACCTCCAAAATCACCTGTAGGCTGTTCGAGCAAGCTCGTGTGCAGTACAACAATAATGTTACTGTGGTATTCGTGCATGTATCGTGCGTGTGTGTCTCGTGTGTGTGGCGCGTGTGTGTGTGTGGCGCGTGTATGGCGTGCGAGTGTAGAGTGCGTGGAAGGTTGTTTGTAGAATGCAGGGGGGAGTCAGTTACTGGAGGGGAAGGCGGAGGAGGTCCTGTGCTCATGTTGCTGTACTACTTGCTACTCTCAAATAAAGAAGAAGATCAAACAAGTAACCCTGTCTGCGTGTCCCTGCTTACAATAGTTACACCTACCACTTTCAAATGTCATCTGCCGCCACTGCCATAGACATGCTGCGCATGCCCTTTGCAGCACAGCTTGTTCAAGAAACGATGCATGCACAGGCTGTGAGGCAAAATCGCCCCAAGTCCTATCAGGTGTCAAGATAGAGCAGGGGTGAAAAAATGAAATGGTTAACCATCATCTCAAACTTGATTTCCAATACGGCTGTGAGCAACACGTTCATGGCGCAGCTCTAAAAAGCTGAATGGAGCCATCCAAGACTTGCAGAAACAGACAGGTAAGCAAAAATGAAAAGGAATCCTTGCAGAGTGGAATTCTAAAGGGCACAGTGCCTACCTAGATTTAACACTGATTTGAAATGAAGCCTGACATAATCTCCCAATGTTGCCTGCAGTAAGTTTTAATTTAGAAGCGTTTCCAATATGTGTTCCTCGTACATGACTGTGCACCTGTGTGCACACTTTATATAGATATTCTGTAATAATTGTTTTGTCTTCGTTTGCTTTGTCAGTGAGTAGAAGTGCTGGAATTGGAAAAACAAATACTTCAATGTGTGGCTGAGGAAAGGGGTTTTAACTCATGATGGCCAGAACTTGAAATCAAAAGTCTGACAGTCAATTTACAAATGTATTTCAAAATAAATCTTCTGCACTGAAATTGGAATCAAACACATATGTGACACTAAATCTGTTCTAGATGACGTAACTGGTCACAAAGAGGTTACTTTAAAACATATTTTACATGGTTAACACACCTGATGCGGGATCTCTGTCTTCCCAGCAATTTTGAGGGGGTTATACTAGTAAGATGACTCTAGTGATTAACACAGCTCTCAGAGCTTATTTGTTTTGCCCATTCACAGTTTTGACTCATAAAGTAGTATAGGGAATTAATGTGTCTGCTGCAAGGCACACCGTGTAACATGCAGCTCACAGATCATTTAGCTAGGTAAGTGGGTTACTCCTAATGACCCTGAGATCATTTTGTTACTTCCAGTTTATAATTTTAAATACTTCTAATACAGTACAGTGATCTATTTACTATCAACAAGGCGCTGCATGCAAACTGTAAGACATGGGTTTACATCTTTATATTTTCCCAATCTGTGTTATTCTTAGATTGCAAAGTAGTCTTTGTTAGGGAAGTAATAAAGTCTTGTTAGTACAGAAGAATACAATTTGCTGCCTGATGTTGTATGTTCTGACTTTGTTTTCCTCTCAGGCCTTTACTCTTAACATTGACCCTGGTTCAGGCAGGGCCCCCCTCACGCTGTGCAGAGCCACCAGCCTGTGCCCGTGTCCTAGCCCAGCTGCTGCTCGGCGATCGAGGCCCACCTCCACCCGGAGGCTACCACCTGCGCCTCATCACTGGTGGCCAGTGGTAGGCCCTTGGTTTGCTCTCTCGCTTTTTGCCCGTTCTTGCTGCTGTTGCCTGAATCTGTGATTGTTACTTGTACTCGTTTGTTTCCTCGCTTCATTCCTAGTTGTGCCCGCTTTTGTACCTGTATCCTTCGCCGGTCCCGCTTTTGCCTGTCTTGCTGCTGTGGTTGCCTGTTTCCCTACTTGTTTATCTGTGCTCATTTTCTCGCCCCCTTCACTCACTTGCTTTGTTGTGCCCGTTTTTTGCTCTCTGTGTCCTTCTCTGGTCCTGCTTTTCCACCGCTGTGTCCCCTGCGGCCCCACCCCCCCACTCCCATTCGTCCGCTCCCCCTCCCAGCTGCCTCCTCCCTCCCACCTCCCCTGCTTATGGCGGCAGCTGCGCGGTGAAAGGAGCGACCCTTGACCCTGATCCAGGTAGGTCGCTCACCACGCCGGCCATTGCCACCAGCCTGTGCCCGTGTCCTAGCCCAGCTGCTGCTGGTAGATCGAGGGCCACCTCTAACCACAGGCTACCACCTGCACCTCATCCCTGGTGGCCAGGGATAGGGCCTGGGTTTGCTCTCTCGCTTTTTGCCCGTTCTTGCTGCTGCTGCCTGAATCTGTGATTGTTACTTGTGCTGGTTTGTCTCCCCCCTTCATTCCCCCTGCTTTGTTTTACCCATTTTGCCTTCTGTGTCCTTCGTCTGTTTTTACTGCTGTCGCCTGATTCTCAAATTGTTACTTGTGCTCGTTTCTCTCCGCCTTTCATTCCCCCTGCTTTGTTGTGCCTGTTTTTTGCCCTCTGTGTCCTTCTCCGGTCCTGTTTTCCCACCGCAACGTCCCCTGCGGCCCCACTCCCATTCATCCGCCCCCCCTCCCAGCTGCCTCCTCCCTCCCACCTCCCTTTTTATGGTGGCTGCTGCGCGGTCTTACTGCTGTTCGCCATAAGTTGGTAGGGTATGCTCAGAGGTGAGTCCCTTGCTCACTTTGCCATTGGATTCAAGCAAGCCTGGCTGAAGACAGCTGAAATGCCAGAAACCGGTCCTAGGAAGCTTGTTTCTGGTCCAGGAAAGAAATGGCTTGGCAGTTCAAGCTGGAATGTTCCCATGAGGCACAGGGTCAGACTGATTTGCATATGGCCATGTCTGAACTGGGGTGGCAGAGTGAGCTAAAGAACGGTGATGGATTAAACCCAGATCTGTTGACTGGGTGTGAGTGTTTAATTGGTTCAGATGCTACGTCCATCATCACCCCCTTTTGTACCGCTTTGTTCACCATAAGTTGTCAGGGTATGCTCAGACGTGAGTCCCTTGCTCATTTTGCTACTGAATTCAAGCAAGCCTGGCTAAAGACGGCTGAAATGCCAGAAACCGGTCCTAGGAAGCTTGTTTCTGGTCAAGACATGCTGCCCCTTTTAAGGGCATATTGATTTATAGACCCCCGGGTCCCAGAACAGATTTCAGCCAGTCCTTGCTCAATATCCTGGAACTCTACTTTGGTTGTGCACAATTGACGGTTTTGGGGGACTTAAATTTTCACTTGGACAATCTTGTTTTCAGATACTCTCTTACCCTTCTGGACTCTTTGTCCGCCTGTGGCTTTCAGCAGCTGGTTAAATTTCCCACCCACCAGGCGGGTCACATCTTGGATGGGGTGTTTTCAAATGACCCCAGGTTAAAAATGGGCCCACCTATTCCATTGGTCTGGTCTGACCATCTGGCCGTTCCGCTGGAACTTCAGACTCTCCCTAGGAACCCTAAGCTGACTGGTCCCAGAAAATGGAACCTAGGAGAAACTTTAGGAGGGTTACTAACCTTTCCCTTGCCCCTCTAATTCAGAAAGCCGCTATTGATTCAGCCAAAGATGTTGAAACAGCCGCTCCCGAGCTAACGAATGCCATTACGGCAGCAGGCTGCTGGTTCCTGTAACTCTTCGATACTCTGCCAGAAAGAGACCATCAGCCCCGTGGTTTACCGAGCCTTTAAGGCTCTTAAGGCAGGGGTGTGGGAAGCAGGAAAGGCTATGGCGGGTGAGCTGGAACCCTCAAGAGAGGGAAAAGCACAAATCTCTCCTTAAGGAGTATAAGGCGGAGGTTATTAAGGTGAAGCAAGAATACTTCGCCCATTTAACGACCACTCTTACCTCCCCGAGAGAACTCTTTAAGATAGTCAACTCATTGTGCACGTTACAGATGCCTGATCCCATAGTGTGTTCACAAGACCTCTTTGATAAAATCGCAGGATATTTTCACATGAAAATAGCGGATATTTACTTGGCCCTCGAATTACAAAAGGCCTCAATGCCCCTCCCCCTCCCAGTTCGGTCTTCTCTCCCCCTGAAGCTGATGCCCCAACTACTACAGTGAGTCTGTCTGTGTTTTCACCACTTTCCCTGCAGGGACTTGACTTGCTTTTAAGCAAGATGAGGTCAGGGTCTCCTTTAGACCCCTGTCCTCTCAGAGTTCTCAAGGACTGTAGAGACACCCTGCTGCCTCCGCTTCAGGATATTATGAACAGGGCAATGAAGGATGGTATTTTCTCCTCCAGTGGAAGAGTGCTATGGTTATTAAGCCCCTCCTTAACAAGCCTACATTAGACCCTGAGGTACTTAAAAACTTTCGCCCCATTTCTTTGCTCCCAGCACCAGCAAAAATGCTGGAGACCCGTCTAAACCAGCATTTGGCGGCGTTTCTGGATTCCTCGGGTCTTTTAGATCAGTCCCAGCACGGTTTCAGGAGAGGCCATAGCACGGAGTCAGTCCTTACGATAGTGCTTAACAACATCCGCACTGAGGTCGATCAGGGCCACACCTCCCTTCTGGTACTATTAGACCTGACAGCCGCCTTCGATACCCTGTCTCCCTCGGTTCTCACATCTCGTCTGAGGGAGATAGGGGTAGAGGGCGTGGCCTTGAGTCTATTGGCCTCTTTTCTGGATCAGAGGGAGCAGAGGGTCAAGCTGGGTGAATATCTATCTCCACCCACCCCTGTGCAATGTGGGGTTCCACAAGGGTCGGCATTAAGTCCGACCCTGTTTAACATCTATGTGGCCCCACTTGCCAGGCTTGTGAGATCGTTTGATATGGAGGTAGTCTCCTACGCCGACGACACCCAGATCTTGGTGTCCCTCTCTCACTCGATGAACTCTTCCGTTCTTCACTTTAGAAACTGCATGGAGGCGGTTTCTAAGTGGATGATTTACAATTCACTAAAGTTGAATGGGGAGAAGACCGAGATTCTGGTTTTCGGCGGAAACACTAACATCTGGTCGGCCGAATGGTGGCCCCCCTCGCTGGGAGTCTGCCCCACACCAATAGATTCTGCGAGGAACTTGGGAGTGATGATCGATCCTGTTCTCTCAATGGCACAGCAGGTTAATAGGACAGTTGCTACCTGTTGGGGCATTATTAAGACTCTTCGGAAAATTAAACATTATTTGTCCCCTCAGGCTCGTAAGCAGGTTGTCGTTGCACTTGTCGCTTCGCGACTTGATTATTGCAACGCTCTGAAAGCTGGCGTTAATAAAGGATTGGTGCAGCGCCTTCAGACTGCCCAGAACGCGGCGGCTAAATTTGTACTGGATGCCCCAAGACTCTCTTCCGCCACAGCTGCTAGGAAAAGTCTGTACTGGCTTCCTATTGAGTCCAGGATCGCCTTCAAGACTCTTTGTTTGACTTATGGGGCACTCTCTGGCAAGGGGGCTGGTGGTGTGAGGAAATTGTTGCTTCCTTACGCACCGGGCAGAGACCTCCGCTCCTCAACTAAGAGCTTGCTGGCGGTGCCTTGTGTTCGAAGAAGTAAATAGGGTCGGAGGGCATTTTCAACGGTAGCCCCCAAGCTGTGGAACAGCCTCCCCCTGGAAATTAAATCCCAACTGTCTGTCCTGAAGTTCCAGAAAGCTCTTAATACGTGGCTATTCTCAAAGGTGTACCCGTAGTGCTGGTTATTTGGTCATTTTGATTGTTTTTATGTTAGGCGCCTTGATGCCTTTGGGCTTAGTAGCGCGTTATAAGATTTATTTCATTCATTCATTCATTCATTCATGAGTGGGCTAAAGAATGTTGATGGATTAAACCCGGATCTGTTGACTGGGTGTGAGTGTTTGATTGGTTCAGATGCTCCGTCCATCACCACCCCCTTTTGTACCGCTTTGTTCGCCATAAGTTGGCAGGGTATTCTCAGACGTGAGTCCCTTGCTTATTTTGCCACTGGATTCAAGCAAGCCTGGCTGAAGACGGATGAAATGCCAGAAACTGGTCCTAGGAAGCTTGTTTCTGGTCCAGGGAAGGCATGGCTTGGCAGTTCGGGCTGGACTGTTCACATGAGGCACAGGGTCAGACTGATTTGCATATGGCCATGTCTGAACTGGGGTGGCAGAGTGGGCTAAAGAACGGTGATGGATTAAACATAGATCTGTTGACTGGGTGTGAGTGTTTGATTGGTTCAGATGCTCCGTCCATCACCACCCCCTTTTGTACCGCTTTGTTCGCCATAGGTTGGCAGGGTATGCTCAGACGTGAGTCCCGTGCTCACTTTGCCAGTGGATTCAAGCAAGCCTGGCTGAAGACGGCTGAAATGGCAGAAACGGTCCTAGGAAGCTTTTTTCTGGTCCAGGGAAGGCATGGCTTGGCAGTTCGGGCTGGACTGTTCCCATGAGGCACAGGGTCGGACTGATTTGCATATCGCCATGTCTGAACTGGGGTGGCAGAGTGGGCTAAAGAACGGTGTGAGTGGTTGATTGGTTCAGATGCTCCCTCCATCACCACCCCCTTTTGTACCGAAAGTCGTCCCAAAGGCAAGCCCGTCTGTGCCCGTCTGCACCTGGACCGTGCCCAGCGCCAGAACCCCTGGCCCCGGCTAATGCTACGACGTTCGTCACAGCTACGACTCCAGCACCCTCCACACACTCAACGCCTGACGAGCTCAGACCTGCTGCCTAGCCACCTCGAAGCGCACCCAAGGACCCTTCTCCTGTGGAACTGCAGCTTCACCAGCATCTGGTCCAACAACCCTTCGACCAGGAAAGAACCCAACCACCTCAGCTGCATCCTTCTAAACACCCGCTCAGCCCGCAAGCACGCCTTCGAACTCTCGGACCTGCTTGACTCAAGCTCCTCAGACGTCGCCTTCATGACAGAGGCCTGCATGAACTCTTCTTCAGCACCCAACATCTCCATAGCCATCCCGGACGGCCACAAGATCACCCGTAGGGACCACACCAACGGAAGAGGAGGAGGAATCGCCATCGTCCATTGGAACACTCTCAGAATTTCTACCAACACCGACGACACCCTCAGCATCGCCGAACATGTGCACTTCCAGATCCACACGGACCCCAACACCACTCTCAGAGGAACCCTTGTCTACAGACCACCCCGGGCCCCAACCACAGTTCACACGCCCTCGCCTCCATGTCTACATCCTCCTCGGGGACC
Source organism: Lissotriton vulgaris (assembly GCF_964263255.1). Classification (NCBI taxonomy): domain Eukaryota; kingdom Metazoa; phylum Chordata; class Amphibia; order Caudata; family Salamandridae; genus Lissotriton; species Lissotriton vulgaris. The sequence goes on along the minus strand of NC_141695.1, from coordinate 179,952,924 downwards.
TGAACTTCCACCTTGAGAACAACAATGACACCAACTCCACCACCCTGATCGCCAACCTCGCCAACCTCGGACTCAGACAACTCGTCAAACACCCACACACTCCGCCGGCCACACCCTTGACCCCACCTTCAGCCACACCACCGAACTCCACTGGACCAACCATTGCTGCATCCACTTCACCTTCCAGAAACACACACCACGCACCACCGCACCTAACAGATGCCCCACCGCTGCTGGAGCAAAGTCACCGAAGACCAGCTAACCACCACCCTCACCCAGAACCCACCTGTCGACCCCACCAACCCAGACACTGCCACCCGCAACCTCAGACAGTAAATTAACAACTGCAACTACACCCTCACCCCACTCAAGAAACCCTCCAAAAGCCACACCAGCAAGAAAGCCAGCTGGTTCACTGAAGACCTCCGGGCCCCCAAGCAGGCGTAAGACTGTAGCAGGCCCTTTCACATGGGGCTTGCCCCATGTGAAAGGACGCATTGCTGGAGTTGCGTCACTTTTGTGACACACTCCAGCAATGCGTCACATTTGCGCTTACAGATACGTCAGAAATACTGACGTATCTGTAACTCCTTGCAACATGATGCGTCATACATTAAATATGACGCATCAGGAATGTCGCAAGGAGTGCGCACTGAGAAGTGATGCACGCATCGCTGCTTTCACGCAGCGATGCGTCATTTCTCATAAATGAGGCCCCTAGTTTTTTTCTGTGGGAAAGGAGACAACCCCACATGTGACGTAATCATTCATTCTAATTAATGCTCCCACCTAAGAATCAAGATTGCTCTGAGGTAGAGCGGGCATTGCAAGCAGTGATTGGCTGGGCCAGTCTCTCCCATACATACACGGTACTAATGATTGTTGTTGAGATCTTCAGTCATATTATTGTCTTGATAAAAAAAAAGCTAACCTGTCCGAGCATAGTTTAAGAGAAGTGAACAGAATATTGCAGACTTTGCTAACCAGTGTTTCTGTTAAGAGTGTCCATATTTGTAAGAATGCATTCACTCTGCGATTTCCTATGTCTGTCACGTGACAACCTCAGGGCCGTCACTAGCTCAAAAAATAATAATCGTGTGGCGATCGCTGTAACAGGGATTGTTGGGCTTAATCAGTGCTGTGAGTTTCGGACCTAATCAGTAGCTCAGGAGTGGAGTTTCTACAAACGAAGCCTCAAGAATGCAATTCAGTGTAGAAAAACTGGTATATGTAACCATTCCTGCATCGCTGATAAACACCATTTGTTATTTTAGAATGTTCCTTGGTGAATGATGACGTCAGTTTATTTTTGAGAGGCACTGTGACATCATTCCTCCAATTAGTATACAAGGGGGTTACCCAATAAAGTCACTCGGACCTGGGTTTAGCAAGTACTAAGAGGAAGGGGTCCCAGTGTGAACAGGGAACATATATTAAACATGTATTAATACACATATCATAGCAAATAGTCAACTGTATTAAAGGTCATACAGTGCCCCAGGAATTGCTGATTTTACTGTCACATAATCCTATCACTCCCCTACCTCCACACTATCACCCCTTCTCTCCTTCCTGGGGCACTGTATGACCTTTAATACATTTGACTATTTGCTATGATATGTGTATTAATTACACCTGATCCCATAGTGAATAAAACTTTGTGGATCCCAACAACTGCTTTGGATTAATTCTTGTGAAAATGTTTTATATGTTCCCTGTTCACACTGGGACCCCTTCCTCTTAGTACTTGCTAAACCCAGGTCCCAGTGACTTTATTGGGTAACTTGTATACTAATTACTTTGAGCAGACGGCTGTCTGCGAGGTTTTCTCTTCCCGTTCTGTGAATTCATTTCCTCTACATCACAATATGGTAGAAAGAGAACTTCTGTCCTACACTGAGGACTATATAGACAAATTACTGGAAAATCCCGATAACATTTTCTTTCAATCTGATATCGCATCAATTGATTTCTCACTAAAGGATAACATTTCTCGTCTAGAGCGCCTGGAGAAGAAATTGGTACGGACACGGTGGCATGGCCACTTGCTTACTAGGTATCTCAAGGAGAACATAATTCCGGTTGGACTGCAAATCAAAACAGAACCGGCTATTTTCATTGAAGTTCCTAAATTTAGAGAAGGATTTAGCCACATCTCCAACAATTGCTCGCGCCACTGGATGGTGCTGGGCGTTGAAACCGCTGCTTATCAAGTTCAATTACTCACTGCGGAAATCAAAACATTAAAAGCCGAAATTGCTGCTGACGCTAACTTTGCCAGCGCAAAGGATACGCTAACCAATTTGGAAGCTACACTCAAGGAGTTCGACTTAACCACCCAAACACGGAAACTTGAAAAATTGGCTCGTGATATTCGTCTCTACGATAAAAAAAAGACGTATCCATATCTACAAGACGACTACTACCGTCAATACACTCAGGGTCGATTCACTAACAGAGGGCGCGGAACTTACAGAGGGAGACGCAACTTTCCAACTTTTTCTGACTCGTCCTACAGTTCTGAGGGAGAACAGGAACCAGCTGGGCCCAGCTACCAATACCAATATCCTGATTATAACTATCCACCTCAACAATTCTCTCCTTTTTTAGGACCAGGTCGGGGATCTTGGCGACCTCCACGAGGACGAGGCAATTCATGGCCCCGCGGGCAGAATCAAGGTGGTTCCCAGCAGAACCAAACCAACTGGGACTCAGGACGAGGTCAATCTTCGAAACAAATTCGGTTCCAACCCGAACAGCATGGCGATAGAGTGACTCGCAACAAGACCTACCGTTGGTAGACCTGAATCACACCCTAAATCCTGTGGTGAACATCTCCAAGCAACCACTAAGCGATGTTGAACTAGGAGTTCTTAGCAAAGGACTATCCTATGTGCCTACATACAATCCAGACAATTTTGTCATAAGATCTGAACTCTACAAGTTCTTTCGAAAAATCAGACTTAAGTATTTTTTTCGCAACTCTGAAATACAGCTCAAGTCATCTGTTACAGGCCTGCAACCCCCTTCAACTTTTGTTCCATATGCCAACTCCATGTCTAATCAGATTCTAGCATATGAGACGGTCGTTTGGCGAGATGTGCAACGAGCTCTCCAAGACAAAACCTTTGTTCGATATAACACCAGTAAATCCCAAAAAGCAGCCTTACAATCATTGGCAAACAATCTTCAAGTCGTGATCAAGCCTGCAGATAAGGGCGGTGCCATTGTTATACAGGATTCATGTAGCTATAAGTCGGAGATTCTACGCCAATTACAGGACGCTCACTGCTACCAATTATTGAGGTCTGATCCCACCAGTTCAATTGCAACGGAGATTTTGGAAATAACTCAGGAAGGTCTTGACTTAGGATTTTTGTCTGAAAATGAATTTCAGTTTCTGAATAATAAACACCCTCGTTTGGCAACAATATACACTTTGCCCAAGATCCATAAGGACATGACCAACCCCCCGGGGCGCCCAATTGTATCTGGTTGCGGCTCCATATTGGAACCATTGGGCAAATATATTGATTTTTTCATCAAACCTCTTGCCGAGTCCACCTCGTCCTACCTTCGAGATACGATCCACGCTATCAATATAGTTGAAAATATTTCATATGACCCAACTAACCAGATACTAGCTACGTGTGATGTAGTTTCACTCTACACTTGTATCCCACTATACGAGGCACTTACTGTGATATCCAGATGTCTGCAAAAACACCCTGCACCTGTCCAGGTTCCTTCAGAATTTATTGTAGCTTTGCTCAAAATAGCCATGACCCGTTATTTCTTTATGTTTGATAAAAATTTCTACCTGCAAACTTCCGGGGTAGCCATGGGAGCTCCTTTTGCTCCTGATGTAGCTATACTATGTATGGCAGCACTTGAAGAAGACACTATACTCAACCAATCTAACCCATTCAGAGATCATGTTGACCTCTGGATGAGGTATATAGATGACATTTTAATGATTTGGAATGGCAACAGTGATCAACTAAACAGCTTCTTCACCTGGTTAAACCTACAATCCCAGCACGTCAAGTTCACGATCCAATCGGATAATAATACCATCAATTTTTTGGATGTCACCATCTATCATCACTCTGGCAGACTATGTACAAAACTTTTTCGCAAACCCTCTGAGAGAAACTCATTATTGGCTTACAACAGTCATCACCCTCGAGCTCTCCATGACAATCTACCCTTCGGGCAATTTTTGAGGATACGAAGAAATTGCTCAAACAAAGACGACTATTTCTCGGAATCCCAAGATCTCTCTAATCGTCTGCTCAACCGGGGATACCCGAGACATTTGATAAAGAAAGCACGTAAACGTGCATGGTTTTATCCACGGGAAGAACTTTTAACTCCTAAAGACAGAACCAACTGTGAAGAGAGCCGGATTGTCTGTGTTACGACCTATAACACGAAGAGCAACAGCATCAAACGGATCATTAACAAGCACTGGCACCTGGTATCCGATGAGATCAAACAATCTGAGACTCCACTTCATGCTTTTAAGAAAGCCAAGAGCATAAAGGACTTTGTTGTGTGCTCTTTCCTATCCCCTGACAGCCAACCCACTATCAACACCTTGTGGAATCTACCACCAGTTATAGGTCACTTTAAATGTGGCCACTGTAAGGCTTGTGATCTAGCCATTCAAACGAAATAATTTGTGCATCTTCATTCAACTGTCAAACTGAAATCTTTCAGCAATTGCAACTCCAACAACCTCATCTATGCAATCGTATGCCCATGTCACAAGATCTATATTGGGCAGACTCAGCAAAAAATTAAAGCTCGTATCCTACAACATATGAGTTGAATTCGATGCGATGTTCAAGGCGCACCTCTTGTGGAACATTTCAAGCTAAATGCTCATCCCCCAGAAAGTCTACAATGGTTGGTCATAGAGAAAACATCACTAGGACCACGAGGTGGTAACATTTCTGACATTTTAAACATTCGAGAGTTGAAATGGATATACTTTTTCAACTCAATTGAAACTGGCCTCAACGAATATGACAGCTCTTTCTCCCAATTGGCCACGTTACCATGATTGATCTATCTGTATACATCAGATCCATTCTCTCTCAGTAGTGAGTTGCTATAATATCTGCTTCTGGAGGTTGTAACTTTCCCAGTAACACCCAATCACATTACTACTTGGTCTCATTATGGTGGCCTTACCCTCATGCTTGAGAGGTACGCGACCTTTTAAGTATCTAAATTGGTGTGTACTATAGGATCTGAAATTCCAATGATTTAACTGATTATCTCAAGGGCTCTACCCTTATGCTTGATAGGTACGCTATCGCTAAATAATAATCTCTTGAATTGGTGTGTATTTCTTAATTTCTTAGAACGCTACCATTTAATTGTTTACATTGGTCCGTATCATATGATTTTAAAATCTAACAATTGCAGTATTTACCGTAGGGGCCCTACCCTCATGCTGGAGAGGTACGCCCTGTATCTACAATTACTTGATGTATATTCACATCTCTCCCCAAATAGGTTGTTGTGGTTATCTGCTTGTAATGTACTTATAGCGGTCGATTGTTATGCCCGCAGTCTCTTCTACAATGTGTTACAATTGTCTGTCTAACATCAGCAAGTCTGTTTTCATGTTCCATTACCTCAGTGATCACCACGTGATCCGTTTCCATGGTTACTTTACCGAACCAGGAAATGCCGCGCTGATCGGCTGCCCTCGTACGGAGCATTCAGACTGTATACTGACGAGTGAGTACATGTCTCCTCCGGCTCTGCCCCTAGTCCTGATTAACTTACTGGTGATCGGCGGTAACTTCCCCAGCATCGCTAACCCCTTTATCTTTGCTCCATTAGATTGAACCGTGGATGCTATCACCACTATATCCTAATTGACTGAATATCGGCCCATCTTGCTTCGCCGTTTTTCGGTAAGCAGTACTCCGGTTTTAAAACCCATTGTTTAATATTGTTATCCTATATATAAGGTTTGCGCTAATCGAGGCATGCTTATTTTAGGTGCAGATTCAGACACCGCCATTGCTTTAAATTACTAAAAGACCACGCGGACATTCTCTGACCTTGTGGTATGTCCTTTCTATTTATCTTTCATGTTTATATTTATTCCTGGATCCTTGTTGATCTAAGTGCCAGCCATTTATATCCAACATTCATGGTTCTCACGACCCATTCTGGTAATTTATGTTTTTCCCTATTTTCAATCCATCGAACACCTGGCCCTGTAAGTGGCTGTCCACCGGTTGTCCTGCTAGTTTACCTATACAGGCACCCTGACTTCTGTCCATATTGGACCACATGCAATGAGAGCTTAGCCTAGCTGTGATATTATTTTGGATTCGTATCCAATTCTCACTGCCATTAATTTAATTGATGATGTTGATGTTCTACGCTCGTTACTACCTATGTGTCCACCGTTTGTCCTGCTAGTTTACCTATACATTATGAAAAAGAGAGAGGAACCCACACTTCAATAAGTTTCACACCATTTAAATTTGGGATGAAAGAAGATAAACAAAGCTTAATATGTTTATCTGGCCGATTAGTTGCGCCGTTTTATTTATCAATTTTATCAAAAAGTAGAAGTCACTTCAGTCTAGAGAAATCTCAATATCTTGAACGTACTCACCATGAGCGTACAACAAGAAACTTAAATCAAAAAGTGCATCGTAACACAACAATTTAACGCAACATACAAAACAGATTGTAGAGACATACAACTAATAAACAATATAATATACAAAAAGCATGTGATATTGTTTCACAAAAAAGGGGGAATTATAACCATATTTTTTCATGACAATATTGAAAAATTATTAAATTTGACCAACAAGGAGCCTATTAATGGGTCTCCAAAAGAACAAAACGACCTCTCGGTAGAAATGTTAGCAGGCTTATAGTTCCTAGCAATCTAAACTGTTTATCAGAACTGAGGACTTGATCCTGTCCGCCTACGCGTTTCGAGTTTGTGAGGTTTCTTCTCAAACTCTCTTCAGGGCCAAATGAATTCTTTTCCCCGTTTGTTAAACCTATTAATAAAGACACAAAAAAAAATTGGGGGGGACACTCGTTACCAATTGCTCCCCTCAACCTGCTCTCGCTTTCTCTTATATACAACTTTAAAATGACACATACCTCTGGGGAATTGAGGTGATTCTGTTCATCCAACCCACTTGTAAAGATTTGTAGGGTCTGTGCGTTTTTCTAAGAAAACCGGGGGGATTTTTATGAGTTGCCGATCATATGCATTGGTTTTGTAATTTACATGGACGGTAAAAAATGCCAAATTTCTCATACCTGGATGTATGGTGCAAGGAGAATCAATATTTTGCTGCAATTTTCAGATTATAGGTTGTTCATTTTCCACATAGTTAACTGCAAGTAAAGCAGGCATATTACTCGCTTGTTTCAATGTGGATTCCAATGAGCTCCCAGATGTTGTATTATGTTGGCAGGTAATCACTTACTCTGTTTTGTTCTGCTCATCAAAATTCAAGGTTGCCTTAGTTCTAAGAAGAGACCGGGTATGTGCCGGTAGCCCTTCTGGAGCGCCCTCCGGTGCCGTGGTTCTGTTTGGAAAAAGCACGGGCGGCGATTAGAAATCACTCGGGAGCAATATCGTCAGTTACAGGGGCACGATGCGCGCGCTAAGTGTTTTTAAACGAGCCGCGCCCTGAAACTATCTGGGTCGGTTTTACGAACAAGGATTTGAAAGCCGTCATGCTATTTCAAGTTATTCTATGTTGTCCAGACATCGCGCTGCCGAGAACCGCCGGTTAGCTTAATGCTAAACGGTTGTCGTACCTTGCAGCTTTGCAGCGTTCTTCACTTCCTCATTCCTTCACACAAAGTGAATGTGGTTTCGGTTCCCTCAGTGTCTCGAAGAGGTGAACTCCTCCTTAATGAGCCAATCGGAAGTGGGATGTTTTACATTCTCATACTAATGCATTATGGGGCCTGGAGTCCATTCAATTGTGAAGCCAAATTACAATCTAGAAACTTCACTCATAGAGTTCAGACCGATATTAATAGTGTTGAACCGGAGTATCAAATAGGCCTCTTTTAGTAGTAGCGCTTTCTCCACATCAGGCGATCTGTGCTGTGGGTCTATACCGGCCAGGACTGTCCATGTGAAGTCTGTTTCATTATGGTTTGCAGACACAAAATGTTCAACCATTGGGGCATTTTGAATGGACTCCAGGCCCCATAATGCATTAGTATGAGAATGTAAAACATCCCACTTCCGATTGGCTCATTAAGGAGGAGTTCACCTCTTCGAGACACTGCAAAGCTGCAAGGTACGACAACCGTTTAGCATCACACATCACTTGTATGTCTCAATTTGACGAGGCTACCTGTTGTAGGGTGATTAAACGTATTGCCGGTAATAACATTATCACAATGAATGCAATTTGGATCACCCTACAACAGGTAGCCTCGTCAAATTGAGACATACAAGTGATTGTAATACACAGAACGTGACCTACGGCATCAAATGTCCATGCGGCATGATGTACGTGGGAAAAACTGAACGTAAATTAAAAATAAGAATCACTCAGCATAAAAGCAAAATCAGGAATCAATCATTGGTATCCCCATTGGCGGTACATTGGAAAGACTTAAATCATTCATTTTCTCAGTTACGATTTTTTATAATAGAGACGGTCACACCAAAACAGGGAATGGACATTCGACAGAAATTACTCCAACGAGAACTTTATTGGACCAAAAATTTGAAAACAATGTCCTCAATAGGGCTCAATGACAAATATGATTTATCATGTTATTTGTAAACAAATTCAGGAGAACAATCACAACCAGGAGAACGGGATCCATATAATGTTTCAGTAATGTAAAGTTTCATATGCATAATGTTATTGTGTTTATTATATACAACATAATATTCAGCTAAACATGTGATACTGTTCAAACAACACACAATCACAGCAGGCTCACAGGGAAATCTAACACACACACCTTATTTTTTGGTGACCATTCTACATTCCTATACAACATACATATACATAATAAATCTAGGACTACTCAATTGACACATTTCAGCAACATCTATTTTTATATTGTCATTTCAGTTAATCCACATCATAAATATTGGATCCTAGTTGTCTTATAATGTATAGACACACTCCATAGTAATTATTACTACGCTTCAGTTTAAGTTGTAGGCGCAATATCATCGTCTAGACATACGACGATAGTTAACAGAATCGAGCCGTACCGCGGTTAAATAAATACATCAACATTATTGTGATACTTAATCTCTTGGTAAATAACGAACATCAACACCATCTTCCACATACGTTGTCACAGTGTTTTTATGTGGATTGTAACCCACTCCATTATTCTAAAACACCATCTTGAGATGGCGACCGTGTTGTTGCCTCTAACATTTTCACCTTGGAGAACCGTCCGTTTTCTATGCGAGTAGCACAACAGACGTATATACAGAACCCACTGCAATGGCGTCAAACAACAGCGGTTTGAAACGTTTCGAGATCGGAGAAAGACGGACAGACAGCCCAATCAGGTACGGAGCAGAACGGCAGAACGGCAGAACGATTTTCATGCGCTCTTGGAGCAATAAATTCCATATTCTTAACGGGTTTTTGCATTTTTTGCAGATTCGCGAACATAATACACAACAGGTATGCAGCCGCATTCTCCGGCAAGGTAGAGTGATATTTAAGCTTTATGAAACGATAATTTATCTAAGGCACCTCTTGTTTACCACTTGACTTTCAGGTGAAAGCTTACCTTCCGAGCTAATCAGGTATGGAAACAGATATTCTGAGAAAGAATCTTTTCATATTATCGGTACGTGTGGCAATTTGCCTCTAGGCACATTAACAATAGATTACTCTTGTGTATTCTTAATTACAGCACACAGAGCTGAAACCTTCAAGGTTATATCGGTAAGGTTCTTTTATATTATATATAAGTCATCGCTTAGCATGACTTACAAGGATCATAATGACAAGGCTGATTAAGATGTCTCTTTATTACAGACAACACTCTATATACATCAGCTACATTAAGGTATGACGACATACATTATATTCAGAACAAGTTGTAGCAACCATGGGCATACACAACACTGATCATGCTCTTATATTTTTTCATTTAGAAAGGCCCCTGAGGAAGGTACCTCTCGGGTACCGAAATGCATCGGGCTCGCAATTAAGTTGTGTTATGTGTTAATATTGATTGGATTTGTTGAAAAAGAATTATGATTACTGATCTCATGTAAACACTGTGTTCTAAAAATGATTTATGAGCGATTTATAACATGTGATTGAAAACATGAACTCTGATGCAAATAAGAGTAATTAAATGAATGAAAAGTGTTTGTAATATTCATTGGTTAAGTTTGAGAAAATCAGAAGGTGTGAGATAACACCACGTGAACAGTGCATGACTGGACTAACCCACAGGCTAGTCTTAACCCAAGTATAACCAAGGAGTGACAACCCTTATCAGTCACAGCACCGTTGGATTAGAAGTTTAAGTATTATAAGAGTAGGAGTGCTCCCCACGCACACCCCATAAATTTTGACGTCAGAAGCCACAAACTCCTTTTCGGTTGCCTTAAAGAGCAGCAGGGGTGCCAGACCACACGTTTAGCTGGATTCACTGAATCGACATTCCTGAGTTATTGCTAGTTCAGGGACAGTACGTAAAGGCTGCACGTTTAGAAGTATGCAAACCACTTAAAAAAAAAAATCTGTGCAGGAGTCTGTAAAGTGGCCTTTATGTTGCATAATCATCAGATATGCAATAACGAACACGGCAAAGACAAGAAGAAAGCGGAGTTCGAAATACGAGTCGTGCGCGCGCACGCGCCACAGCGAGCGATTTGTTTTCATTTGTCACGCCAGTGTCTGGGCACGATAATTGAAAATAGATGTGGCCTGTGCAGGTAACCGCAAGCAATAGGTCATGGACGGAGCAAAGGCTGGACATGCACCCGCCTTTACCCAATTGCTTGCTGTTTTTCTTAGAATAAAGCACACAAAGCCCAATACACTATGACACTAACAAAAACACAGCCCTTACATAAAGTCAAGCAGTGCAGCGTATGCGCACTGCGCTAGTCTCGACCTAAAAATTATACCTCACTTGTGTGGATAGACCTAGTACCTACGGTAGTAAATGCTCCAAGAGGCACACATTACATTTTTCTACTGAAAACTGACCATTTATTTTGCAATGTAGGTAGTTTGGATGCTGAGCACTAGTTTAGCAGGCACCTAGGGAAACCTAGTAAACTTGCACATTTTAGAAACAAGAAACCTAGGGGGGCTCCAGAGTGGGGTGCCCTTCATGGCTCTCACGAGGTTTTCCTACCTAGAATGCCTTGCAAACCTCAAACTTTGATTCAAAAAGCAAACTTTCTGCACATTTCTGTTATGGACTGTTTTGTAATCTGTGGGGAACCATTCAGATCCTACAACATACCACTCTCCCAAGTCTCCCAAAAAGGAGGATACCTAACTAGTGTGTGTAGGCCTAGTGCCCCTAACAGGAACATACACCTCAAAATGCAACTTGAACACATCACATGTTTTCACTGAAAACACAATTTTTTTGTAATGTGGGTTTATGGTTCCTAGCTCAATGAGCTCCTAGAGAAAACTAGCAAACCTGTAAATGTTTTAAAACTAGATGCCTCGAAAGACATGTGGAAAACAGTAGGTGGTAGGAAATGTGTGGCTCCCCACAGATTTCAGTATTTTTACTCACAGAACTATGAGGAAATGTGTGCTTTGCAGCCTATATTTGAGGTTTGCAAGTGCTTCTTGGCGAGATAACCTTGTAGTACCCTCTCAATACTCACCACCCCAGAGTCCTCCGGTGTCTAGGTTACAAAAATATCTGGGGTTCATAGGAAGAGACAATGTACAATCTGTTGATGGGGGACAGAAAAGACAACTGCCCAACTATCTATCACTCACCCATACAAACATATTGGTTGGATTTGGCATGAAGGTAAGTGAAAATTCAAAATAGGAACACTTGGAAATCACAGTTAATTTAAATTTGACAGTACTGAACCAGTGACTCACAGCTTGTGAGCTGTAAAGAAATTTAAGACACCAACCATTCTATAGGCCATTCAAACACCTTTCATGTGTCACAGAAGCACAAAACAATTCATACAACCAGCCACCGGCAAAACACATTACAACACTCAAAATCAGCAAATGACTCAATTTAGGGGCCCTTCATTTTCATATGCCCACAGGACTGACGTAACAACAACACCACCTGATGGCTGTAATTGCTGTGTCAGCCAAACGTCTGTTTACACACACCACCAGCCAAAAATAAGTCCACCCACATCATCAGTAAAATGCCACTGGGCTATCAGCATGAAGCTCTACACCCATTTTTTTTATATTTCCCCAATTAACAGATTACACACATAAAGCACAGAAGGGAAAAAATAATACATCCAGATAAAACAGCACATTTATTTCAAATAAAAAGAACCAACCTATTGTTAGAAGATAAAACAACTATGACTGCATACACAACAGGTGTAACATCAAACTACTGCCAACCATGTACCTAGACAGAAAATATATAGCTGTACAGAGCACAGTCAGTCCCCTTTCACTCTCATCATTGCTCCCAATAATTGAGTTGCATATGGTACAATTTAAAACATATGGCACACATAGGCCAACATTAGAACTACACTGGGAGCAAAACATATCACTCTCCATCAATGTTCCCTCTAATTATTTTCCTCTGTGTGCGGCAGTAGAGGGTCTCCGTGCACTGCAACCAAGGCTATGTGCGCCAAGAACCAGACCACACACGTGTGCAGCCCCAAATGTCACTCTAAATGTTTACTTATAAAAGTGAAAAGATGGTGCATTTTCACACATACAGTGCCACGTTAAGGGTCTTAAGGCCGGTTTGAAAATTGGATAAGCATGCCATCACATGAATTGGTAACACAGGCAAGTACACTTCAGGTTTAGAAAAGCAAAAGACTCCAACGGTGGTACAATCATAAGATTTTTACTAAATATTCTTAACTGAAGCACTGTTCATTGGGTGGGGAAATGTTGAGAGCCTACACAATATCACATATGCACCATAAGTTACACAATTACATAACATATTTACAATTTGATCTGAAAGCTACAGAGTAATGTTGGGCTATCCCACCAGACATAGTTTGTGAAACTTCGACATCCAGGCAAACATGGACTGTAGGAGAGGGCCGTTCAGACATGTCAAGTGGCATCACTAGATGGGTGACAGGGTTGCTTCTCACGGCGATCCTTGCCATTTTTCCAGTGCTGATAAACTCTATCTAGGTCAACTTTCCCATTCAGGAGGTAGGCCTTTGTCCTCATCAGCATATCCAAATGCTTCTGCTCTAGTCTATTCATCAATTTACTTTTGATAGTATTCATAAGGCTGAATCCGCGTTCACAATCTGCACTAGATGCTTGAAATGTTGCACAGACATCAACAAGCTGAGACACCACACTATACTGAGCAGCATTGCGTACAGTAAAATTCACCATGTCTTGAAAGGTGGTAAATAACCCACCCTTTACATGTTCTGCCACCACATTTATAGTCTCTGCATTGTCGGACAACATCTTCTGGTGTTTCACAATCAACCATGACCAAGACATTTTTATACTTTTCAACAAGTCTTTGTATATTCTCAGTCCCAAAATCAAAATGTGATTGTGTTGCTATTGCCTGGATTTCAAAACTTGCCCATTCTTTCAGCTCATCTTCAGGGAACCTTTTTTGCATGTGCTCACAAAGAAGGGAAACAAAAGGCAAAATAGAAGCACTGTCAAACTCTTGCCTTTCCGTGTACAACAACATCATATCTCTTACATTGCTGCTCCAAAAGACAGTATCCCCTTAATACTGTTCCTTAATTTGGCCAATCTTTGCTCTTGCATACTGTACAGCTTCAACAGTAGTCAAAGAACTTTTTTGGAACAGTTTGCACAAAGATGCAAATTCACTCAGAATGTCATTAAGTACAGCAAGGGAAATATGGTAGTTAGAGTCAGATAGCTTTTTGTAACAATATTTAGCAACTGGATCATTCTCTTCAACTTTCTCATGCTCAAAGTACTTAAGAACAGCCTTGTAATTCCGAATTAATGCACCAACTGCAAAATGCCTTGAAAGCCACCGGACTTCATTCAATGGTCGAAAAGAGACCACTTCACAATCAGTGACCGATGCCATTTCATCCAGCTTGGACTTCCTTGCAGGAGATCTGCAGAACACAGCGTAGACAGTCCTCAATAATGTCTCCATCTCTTTAATCTTTAGAACCCTCTTCCAGGCATCATCAACTCCCAAATCTTCTCGATGAGCAACACAATGCTGCTCAACTAAATGGGGAATGGATTGTTTAAGGCGAGTAGCAACACCATTATTTTTACCCAGCATCACAGATGCACCATCGGATGTGAACATGACCATTTTCATAAGGTCCAGTTCATTGGTAGTGTAGAATTCTTTCACAGCAGCAGTGATAGCCTCAGCATTACAACTAGTCAGCTTCACTATGCCCCCAAACAGTGTTTTGTGCTCTGTTGAGGTTACAGGTCGGAACTTGAAGTACAGGATGAGCATTTTTGTAACAGAAATATCAGTGCTCTCATCAATTATCAATGTGTGATACAAAGCGTTACGAAGTTCTGCCATACCTTCACAGTGTATCATGCTATTGATAGCCTCAAGGAACTCAAAGGCATAGTTCTTACTCCCAAAAACACACTACTTAGGGGAGGGTCTAAGGGCTGTTTTATGACTCTACACTGGATACATGCCCCACTCGTACAGTTACAACAACAAAAAGTATCCAGGAGTCCCGACTCAGTGTTTTAACTCGAGACTTACCACTATGTGACTTAGACTGTGTGTTTATTCAAGTGTAAACCAACATTCAGTACGCAGCTTCGGTAGGAATTTTTCCCATCAGTTGCCGCTCTATACCACCATTATCACATCATTTGGGTCCTCCATACCCAGGAGTTTGTACACAGAACCGGTCACACTATGAATGGTGTGAGGACTATGTGAGTAAGGAGACCGATGTCATATGTGTTAGTTAGGTGGTGTCTTGAAAGTGATGTCGGCAAGGTTTACACCTGAGGGAAGCAGTGCAGTGAGGAAAAAGTGAAGGTGAGTAAAATTAGGTGGACCTGAGTAGAAAAAGTGATTTATTGGTTTCTCTCAGACCCCTAAGACTAAAAACAGGTGAAAAAAAGTAGATTTAACAAAATATCTACAGGCAAGTGGTCAACATGTTTCTGCATTTACCAGGAGTGTTTCCTATGCATTCTTCAGGACCAAGATATTGCTACTGCTTGCTTACATAAGTGAGAGTAAAATAAAAAGGAAAAATTTCACCTGAATATCAGGTGTAGAATCTCCGCCACAGTCTAAAACAAGTCACATAAGAAGAAAAGAAAAGAGAAAAACAACATGGAATTATGGAATGCACTACAGACATTGCGCTATTCCTGTGTTCACGTATATTCATTTTAGCACGAACATGGTAACACTCACCCAATGCTTGTGGGGAAGGCGCCTCACCTCACCTGGCAGGAGCTCAGGTAAAATAGGAGCACCGCTCTGTTAGCAAAAGAACAATGACAGGGACACTCAACCGATTCAATAGGACAAAGCAAGAAGAAAACAAGGTTGTTAAAAGTGTACTCGGTATCAGACCGAGATTAAGGATTTTACGTGTAACAATAGGGGCCGTAGCAGGATATTACAATTTACGCTGCCCGTATTGCTGCTCGAGAACGACTACCACAAGCACTCACCTCTCCGTCAGTGTCTCCAAACGTCCCTCTGGGCTCTTCTGGGGAGGCACCGAACAAGGGAAGTGGGCGGGTATATCAGTGGAGATTATCGGGCGAGTGTGGTGTATGATGGGAATTGTAGTTCCTCGATAGACGGTAAACAGCGGTATTGGTTTTTTGAGGAAGACTATGTTGTGTTATAATGACATCCATGGTATAGGTTTGTTAAGACCATCTTTGTCACTATTCAATTTGTACACCCATTTTTGCTCGATTCTGAACAGGAATTTACCGACATCTGGACAGTGATCAGGTATAGTGGGCTGTTCTAATATAGTCCATTGGAATTCACTCGGCCCATGTCCTTTTTCCAAGAAGTGTGCTGTTAAGCGAGTCGCTTGTTTTCGACAGCGGACTGTGTTTTTGTGTTCAACAATTCTTATTTTGGTTTTGCGGGTTGTCATACCAACGTACCTCTTTGAGCATGGGCACGTGATCATATAGATCGTATTCTCGCTGTTACAATTGGTGAACTTGCGCTGTTGCCATGGGCGCATGGTTCCGATGTCAACACTGGTGGATCTCGTGGTTTGAGGGCATGCCGAGCAATTGCCACAAGGGTGGTGTCCTTGTACGGGTGGCATGTCCCATAAGGTACCGATCTGTCTTGGTGTTTTATTTCTCGGTCTAGTATGGACCAAGTGGTCTCTTATATTTGGTCCTCTTTTGAAGGCAAAAAGGGGCGGCGGTAAAGTATCTCCGCTGGTGTTTAGAATAGACCAATGTTTGGTTATAATCTTCCGAACTTCATTCGATCTTGTATGGAAAGTATTAACAAAAGTCATTCTCTGAGTCTTTTCTTTTTGAATGGCAACCTCCAGAAGGGCTTCTCTATTATTGTTAGAGGCCCTTTTCTTGGACTGACGAATGATCTTTGCCGGATATTTCTTTTCTCGCAAAAACTTGGAGAGTGTCTCTGAGTGTTTTTCAAAGGATTCCTTGGTTGAGCAGTTCCTTTTTAATCTAAGAAATTGCCCAAATGGCAAGTTTTCTCTTAGTGCTCTCGGATGGCAACTTTCAAAATTGAGCAGTGCGTTGCGTGCCATTGGTTTCCTATATAATTCCGTATTTAGCCCATCTTCTGTGACCACTATGAGAATGTCTAGGAAGGGCAATTCTTTCTTGCTGCATTCCAAGGTGAATTTCAAAAACTCATTACAATTGTTCAACCAGCTGTGGAATTCCAGAAGGCTGGTCTCTGAGCCCCTCCATACAACAAGGATATCGTCTATGTATCGCTTCCAAATTCGGAGCGATACATAGTGAGGGTTGTCTTGATGTAGGATTTTTGTTTGTTCCAGTGCATGGACATATAAATTCGCCAAGCTCGGCGCGAAAACGCTGCCCATGCTGGTGCCAGACGTCTGGAGGTAGATGGTATCCTCGAATCTGAAGTAATTTTCCTTCATTGCCAGCTCTGCCAATTCCATAATGAAAGAGACCGGAGTGATTGTTTGTAGGTCCCTTTCTTGGAGGATGTTGCCCACTACTTCCAAAGTCTCTGTTTGTGGGATCGATGTATATAGGGACTCTACATCGAAGGATACTAGTAGGTCCATAGTGGGATCAAAGTCTACAGTTGGAAGGAGTCGCAGCACGTCTTTTGTATCCTTAAGGTAAGTTGGCATTTCTTTAACAATAGGATTGAGGAAAAAATCCACAAATGGTGAAAGTGGCTCCAGAATAGACCCGATACCAGAGATGATTGGTCTCCCAGGGGGTGGTCTCTGTGGTTTGTGGACCTTTGGTAGGCAGTAGAAATAGGGGATTGTTGGATGGGAAGTGCACAGGAATTGTCCCTCTTGAGGAGTTATCCATCCTTGTGATGTGGCCTCTTCGACCAGATGGTTGATTCTGTTTTTTAATCTCGTTGTTGGATCGTCTTTCAGCGGTCGATAAGATCTGTGATCCTGTAGCTGTCTCAGGCATTCCTGTCTGTAGGTGTCTCTGTCCAAGATGACGATACCTCCACCCTTGTCTGCAGGCTTGATTATAATCGATTCATTGGTGGTAAGAGCCTGCAGAGCTAGTTTCTCTTTATTGGGTAGGTTTACATAAGATCTTGGTTTTTTGGTTTTAAAGAGTAAGTCAATGTCAGTTTCCACTGCCTCCTCAAAGGTTTGGACCCTTGTTGGTAGTCCAATTGTCGTGGGATTGAAGGTGGAGGGTCTTTTCAGACCAGTGTTGGCAACAGATCCAATGTTATCTCCAGGATTTTAATTGGCGAAAAAGTAGTGGAGTCTCACTTTCCTAAATAATTTAGAGACCTCAACTTGAGTATTGAATTGGTCGCCTTCGTGGGTAGCCACAAAGCCTAGCCCACGATTAAGGAGATTCTCTTCATCATTAGAAAGTACATGGGAACTCAAATTGATCACGAGGCTGGTTGGTCGGTTGTCCCGCTCGTTCCAGCTCCCTCTTGTGGTATCCTCTTGCCACTCCTCAGGTCCATGGTCGGTTGTTGTATCGGAGTTGTCCACCGGACTTGGGGTCCTTGACCTTGTCTTCTTCTCCCTCTGTTGCTCCTCTGGCCATACCCTAAAAAAGGCTGTTGTCCTTGGATTTGTTGCATTTGTGGTGGGAAAAAGGGATGTCCCATTTGAGGGAAATTAGGGCCATACATCCACGGGCCCGGTTGCCAGAACTGTTGGAAGTTGTTCTGACCAAAGTTGTTGCCTCTGCGGCCTCTTCTGTTACCACGTCCTTTGAAAGGACCTCCACTTCCTCGCTGCGATGTATCGGAATCGCTGGAGTTGTCATCCGAGCTAGAGGTGGCATAGTTAGAGCCTCTTCGGCCTCCACTTTGATTGTACGTCGGTGTAGAGTCCCTATATACATCGATCCCACAAACAGAGACTTTGGAAGTAGTGGGCAACATCCTCCAAGAAAGGGACCTACAAACAATCACTCCGGTCTCTTTCATTATGGAATTGGCAGAGCTGGCAATGAAGGAAAATTACTTCAGATTCGAGGATACCATCTACCTCCAGACGTCTGGCACCAGCATGGGCAGCGTTTTCGCGCCGAGCTTGGCGAATTTATATGTCCATGCACTGGAACAAACAAAAATCCTACATCAAGACAACCCTCACTATGTATCGCTCCGACTTTGGAAGCGATACATAGACGATATCCTTGTTGTATGGAGGGGCTCAGAGACCAGCCTTCTGGAATTCCACAGCTGGTTGAACAATTGTAATGAGTTTTTGAAATTCACCTTGGAATGCAGCAAGAAAGAATTGCCCTTCCTAGACATTCTCATAGTGGTCACAGAAGACGGGCTAAACACGGAATTATATAGGAAACCAATGGCACGCAACGCACTGCTCAATTTTGAAAGTTGCCATCCGAGAGCACTAAGAGAAAACTTGCCATTTGGGCAATTTCTTAGATTAAAAAGGAACTGCTCAACCAAGGAATCCTTTGAAAAACACTCAGAGACACTCTCCAAGTTTTTGCGAGAAAAGAAATATCCGGCAAAGATCATTCGTCAGTCCAAGAAAAGGGCCTCTAACAATAATAGAGAAGCCCTTCTGGAGGTTGCCATTTAAAAAGAAAAGACTCAGAGAATGACTTTTGTTAATACTTTCCATACAAGATCGAATGAAGTTCGGAAGATTATAACCAAACATTGGTCTATTCTAAACACCAGCGGAGATACTTTACCGCCGCCCCTTTTTGCCTTAAAAAGAGGACCAAATATAAGAGACCACTTGGTCCATACTAGACCGAGAAATAAAACACCAAGACAGATCGGTACCTTATGGGACATGCCACCCGTACAAGGACACCACCCTTGTGGCAATTGCTCGGCATGCCCTCAAACCACGAGATCCACCAGTGTTGACATCGGAACCATGCGCCCATGGCAACAGCGCAAGTTCACCAATTGTAACAGCGAGAATACGATCTATATGATCACGTGCCCATGCTCAAAGAGGTACCTTGGTATGACAAACCGCAAAACCAAAATAGGAATTGGTGAACACAAAAGCACAGTCCGCTGTCGAAAACAAGCGACTCGCTTAACAGCACACTTCTTGGAAAAAGGACATGGGCCGAGTGAATTCCAATGGACTATATTAGAACAGCCCACTATACCTGATCACTGTCCAGATGTCGGTAAATTCCTGTTCAGAATCGAGCAAAAATGGGTGTACAAATTGAATAGTGACAAAGATGGTCTTAACGAACCTATACCATGGATGTCATTATAACACAACATAGTCTTCCTCAAAAAACCAATACCACTGTTTACCGTCTATCGAGGAACTACAATTCCCATCATACACCACACTCGCCCGATAATCTCCACTGATATACCCGCCCACTTCCCTTGTTCGGTGCCTCCCCAGAAGAGCCCAGAGGGACGTTTGGAGACACTGACGGAGAGGTGAGTGCTTGTGTTAGTCGTTCTCGAGCAGCAATACGGGCAGCGTAAATTGTAATATCCCGCTACGGCCCCTATTGTTACACGTAAAATCCTTAATCTCGGTCTGATACCGAGTACACTTTTAACAACCTTGTTTTCTTCTTGCTTTGTCCTATTGAATCGGTTGAGTGTCCCTGTCATTGTTCTTTTGCTAACAGAGCGGTGCTCCTATTTTACCTGAGCTCCTGCCAGGTGAGGTGAGGCGCCTTCCCCACAAGCATTGGGTGAGTGTTACCATGTTCGTGCTAAAATGAATATACGTGAACACAGGAATAGCGCAATGTCTGTAGTGCATTCCATAATTCCATGTTGTTTTTCTCTTTTCTTTTCTTCTTATGTGACTTGTTTTAGACTGTGGCGGAGATTCTACACCTGATATTCAGGTGAAATTTTTCCTTTTTATTTTACTCTCACTTATGTAAGCAAGCAGTAGCAATATCTTGGTCCTGAAGAATGCATAGGAAACACTCCTGGTAAATGCAGAAACATGTTGACCACTTGCCTGTAGATATTTTGTTAAATCTACTTTTTTTCACCTGTTTTTAGTCTTAGGGGTCTGAGAGAAACCAATAAATCACTTTTTCTACTCAGGTCCACCTAATTTTACTCACCTTCACTTTTTCCTCACTGCACTGCTTCCCTCAGGTGTAAACCTTGCCGACATCACTTTCAAGACACCACCTAACTAACACATATGACATCGGTCTCCTTACTCACATAGTCCTCACACCATTCATAGTGTGACCGGTTCTGTGTACAAACTCCTGGGTATGGAGGACCCAAATGATGTGATAATGGTGGTATAGAGCGGCAACTGATGGGAAAAATTCCTACCCAAGCTGCGTACTGAATGTTGGTTTACACTTGAATAAACACACAGTCTAAGTCACATAGTGGTAAGTCTCGAGTTAAAACACTGAGTCGGGACTCCTGGATACTTTTTGTTGTTGTAACTGTACGAGTGGGGCATGTATCCAGTGTAGAGTCATAAAACAGCCCTTAGACCCTCCCCTAAGTAGTGTGTTTTTGTGATTAAGTACAGCCTCGGCTGCGGGTCTTCCTTTTGAAAAATAACGGACATACGTCTTCTTTGTCTGTTTTCCAGCTCTGTTTTTGACGTTAGTTTCAATTACAGGACACTCCCTTTACGTAGAAACTTGGCAAGCGATCTACTGATAAACATTTACAATGGCATCAAACAGTGGTTTGGCTTTTGAGGAAGCGGAAATCCAAAATATTTTGGATGAAAATCCCAGTCTACTAGAGAACGTTCCCCTCGTAACAAACACTCCAGACGAGGGCTGGAATAAGATCTTAGTCCTAAAAAAATCCCATTCAAGAACAATGGTGCACGGCATAATTATGGCACAATATCTACATGGGAACTGTGCACCATCAGGTCTCATTGTGACCAACAGCCCAAGATTGTTCTTGGACGATAAGGAATTCCTTAAAGACTGGTCCCTAATTGCCTGGCGGTGCACCAGGGATTGGTTAGTTCTTATTATAAAAACGGCCAAAGGGGTAGCTGACAAGATCCTGGTTGAGATACAACTCCTAGAAGGAAAAATCAAGACTACCCTGAAAAATCCTGCTTTCAAATCTGGACAGGACGATACCAACAAGAAGAACACTGAGTTCAAGGAATCAATCCTCTTTACAAAAATGGAGAAATTTAAAAAAGACTTGGCCAAATTCTCCAGTGAGAAAGTATATCCATATACCAGCGACTCGTATGTACCACCGACGTACAATCAAAGTGGAGGCCGAAGAGGCTCTAACTATGCAACCTCTAGCTCGGATGACAACTCCAGCGATTCCGATACATCGCAGCGAGGAAGTGGAGGTCCTTTCAAAGGACGTGGTAACAGAAGAGGCCGCAGAGGCAACAACTTTGGTCAGAACAACTTCCAACAGTTCTGGCAACCGGGCCCGTGGATGTATGGCCCTAATTTCCCTCAAATGGGACATCCCTTTTTCCCAACACAAATGCAACAAATCCAAGGACAACAGCCTTTTTGAGGGTATGGCCAGAGGAGCAACAGAGGGAGAAGAAGACAAGGTCAAGGACCCCAAGTCCGGTGGACAACTCCGGTACAACAACCGACCATGGACCTGAGGAGTGGCAAGAGGATACCACAAGAGGGAGCTGGAACGAGCGGGACAACCGACCAACCAGCCTCGTGATCAATTTGAGTTCCCATGTACTTTCTAATGATGAAGAGAATCTCCTTAATCGTGGGCTAGGCTTTGTGGCTACCCACGAAGGCGACCAATTCAATACTCAAGTTGAGGTCTCTAAATTATTTAGGAAAGTGAGACTCCACTACTTTTTCGCCAAACAAAATCCTGGAGATAACATTGGATCTGTTGCCAACACTGGTCTGAAAAGACCCTCCACCTTCAATCCCACGACAATTGGACTACCAACAAGGGTCCAAACCTTTGAGGAGGCAGTGGAAACTGACATTGACTTACTCTTTAAAACCAAAAAACCAAGATCTTATGTAAACCTACCCAATAAAGAGAAACTAGCTCTGCAGGCTCTTACCACCAATGAATCGATTATAATCAAGCCTGCAGACAAGGG
Source organism: Lissotriton vulgaris (assembly GCF_964263255.1). Taxonomy (NCBI): domain Eukaryota; kingdom Metazoa; phylum Chordata; class Amphibia; order Caudata; family Salamandridae; genus Lissotriton; species Lissotriton vulgaris. The sequence goes on along the minus strand of NC_141695.1, from coordinate 179,929,997 downwards.
TGGAGGTATCGTCATCTTGGACAGAGACACCTACAGACAGGAATGCCTGAGACAGCTACAGGATCACAGATCTTATCGACCGCTGAAAGACGATCCAACAGAGAGATTAAAAAACAGAATCAACCATCTGGTCGAAGAGGCCACATCACAAGGATGGATAACTCCTCAAGAGGGACAATTCCTGTGCACTTCCCATCCAACAATCCCCTATTTCTACTGCCTACCAAAGGTCCACAAACCACAGAGACCACCCCCTGGGAGACCAATCATCTCTGGTATCGGGTCTATTCTGGAGCCACTTTCAACATTTGTGGATTTTTTCCTCAATCCTATTGTTAAAGAAATGCCAACTTACCTTAAGGATACAAAAGACGTGCTGCGACTCCTTCCAACTGTAGACTTTGATCCCACTATGGACCTACTAGTATCCTTCGATGTAGAGTCCCTATATACATCGATCCCACAAACAGAGACTTGGAAGTAGTGGGCAACATCCTCCAAGAAAGGGACCTACAAACAATCACTCCGGTCTCTTTCATTATGGAATTGGCAGAGCTGGCAATGAAGGAAAATTACTTCAGATTCGAGGATACCATCTACCTCCAGACGTCTGGCACCAGCATGGGCAGCCTTTTCGCGCCGATCTTGGCGAATTTATATGTCCATGCACTGGAACAAACAAAAATCCTACATCAAGACAACCCTCACTATGTATCGCTCCGACTTTGGAAGCGATACATAGACGATATCCTTGTTGTATGGAGGGGCTCAGAGACCAGCCTTCTGGAATTCCACAGCTGGTTGAACAATTGTAATGAGTTTTTGAAATTCACCTTGGAATGCAGCAAGAAAGAATTGCCCTTCCTAGACATTCTCATAGTGGTCACAGAAGACGGGCTAAACACAGAATTATATAGGAAACCAATGGCACGCAACTCACTGCTCAATTTTGAAAGTTGCCATCTGAGAGCACTAAGAGAAAACTTGCCATTTGGGCAATTTCTTAGATTAAAAAGGAACTGCTCAACCAAGGAATCCTTTGAAAAACACTCAGAGACACTCTCCAAGTTTTTGCGAGAAAAGAAATATCCGGCAAAGATCATTCGTCAGTCCAAGAAAAGGGCCTCTAACAATAATAGAGAAGCCCTTCTGGAGGTTGCCATTCAAAAAGAAAAGACTCAGAGAATGACTTTTGTTAATACTTTCCATACAAGATCGAATGAAGTTCGGAAGATTATAACCAAACATTGGTCTATTCTAAACACCAGCGGAGATACTTTACCGCCGCCCCTTTTTGCCTTCAAAAGAGGACCAAATATAAGAGACCACTTGGTCCATACTAGACCGAGAAATAAAACACCAAGACAGATCGGTACCTTATGGGACATGCCACCCGTACAAGGACACCACCCTTGTGGCAACTGCTCGGCATGCCCTCAAACCACGAGATCCACCAGTGTTGACATCGGAACCATGCGCCCATGGCAACAGCGCAAGTTCACCAATTGTAACAGCGAGAATACGATCTATATGATCACGTGCCCATGCTCAAAGAGGTACGTTGGTATGACAACCCGCAAAACCAAAATAAGAATTGGTGAACACAAAAGCACAGTCCGCTGTCGAAAACAAGCGACTCGCTTAACAGCACACTTCTTGGAAAAAGGACATGGGCCGAGTGAATTCCAATGGACTATATTAGAACAGCCCACTATACCTGATCACTGTCCAGATGTCGGTAAATTCCTGTTCAGAATCGAGCAAAAATGGGTGTACAAATTGAATAGTGACAAAGATGGTCTTAACGAACCTATACCATGGATGTCATTATAACACAACATAGTCTTCCTCAAAAAACCAATACCACTGTTTACCGTCTATCGAGGAACTACAATTCCCATCATACACCACACTCGCCCGATAATCTCCACTGATATACCCGCCCACTTCCCTTGTTCGGTGCCTCCCCAGAAGAGCCCAGAGGGACGTTTGGAGACACTGACGGAGAGGTGAGTGCTTGTGGTAGTCGTTCTCGAGCAGCAATACGGGCAGCGTAAATTGTAATATCCCGCTACGGCCCCTATTGTTACACGTAAAATCCTTAATCTCGGTCTGATACCGAGTACACTTTTAACAACCTTGTTTTCTTCTTGCTTTGTCCTATTGAATCGGTTGAGTGTCCCTGTCATTGTTCTTTTGCTAACAGAGCGGTGCTCCTATTTTACCTGAGCTCCTGCCAGTTGAGGTGAGGCGCCTTCCCCACAAGCATTGGGTGAGTGTTACCATGTTCGTGCTAAAATGAATATACGTGAACACAGGAATAGCGCAATGTCTGTAGTGCATTCCATAATTCCATGTTGTTTTTCTCTTTTCTTTTCTTCTTATGTGACTTGTTTTAGACTGTGGCGGAGATTCTACACCTGATATTCAGGTGAAATGTTTCCTTTTTATTTTACTCTCACTTATGTAAGCAAGCAGTAGCAATATCTTGGTCCTGAAGAATGCATAGGAAACACTCCTGGTAAATGCAGAAACATGTTGACCACTTGCCTGTAGATATTTTGTTAAATCTACTTTTTTCACCTGTTTTTAGTCTTAGGGGTCTGAGAGAAACCAATAAATCACTTTTTCTACTCAGGTCCACCTAATTTTACTCACCTTCACTTTTTCCTCACTGCACTGCTTCCCTCAGGTGTAAACCTTGCCGACATCACTTTCAAGACACCACCTAACTAACACATATGACATCGGTCTCCTTACTCACATAGTCCTCACACCATTCATAGTGTGACCGGTTCTGTGTACAAACTCCTGGGTATGGAGGACCCAAATGATGTGATAATGGTGGTATAGAGCGGCAACTGATGGGAAAAATTCCTACCCAAGCTGCGTACTGAATGTTGGTTTACACTTGAATAAACACACAGTCTAAGTCACATAGTGGTAAGTCTCGAGTTAAAACACTGAGTCGGGACTCCTGGATACTTTTTGTTGTTGTAATAGTTCTTACTCCTCCAGCTGTCTGGTATCTTCACATACAAAGCTAGGTGGTCATGGATGTCTTGTACAGATAACATTGACGTATTCATCTTGACTGCCAGCAACACATTGTTGATGAGAATCTTTATCTTTATTTCAGGCAGGGATCTTTGTCGTTCAACTACTTCCATTCTATTGGCTTTGTCAGTGGCAGTTTCTGTCAGCATTGCCCGCACTCCAAAACCAAACCTTGCAGCAGCACTTCTGTTTCTTAATGTCACCATGGCAGACTCGTGAACTTTGCCAATTAGATGACGTTTCAGGTAATCCAGTTTCCAGCCATCACTCCATTTCTTCCATGTAGAAAAGTCCCCAACAATCTTGGCTTCGGCACATGCTTTGCAAATCAAGCCCACGTCTGGACTGTATTGAAATAGTTCCCCAAGTTGCACGCGAACCTTGCTTCGTGATTTCTGTGTCTCAGCCTCCACAATTTCTTTCATCCACTCTTCCTTGAATACAAGGCAACATTTCTTTCTTTGTGGTGAAGCATCACACTCTGCAGAAGGTACAGCTTTGCGCTTGAACATATTTGTGATAATTGGGTTTAGCCTGCTATGCCACAAAGCCTGCAAAATAAAGGAACATGTCTGAAGTTGATGCCTATGCTCATGATTGCAACCTGTCACATAATACGGAGGCATCCCCGAAAAAACGTAGAGTGTAATTACCTGGATTTTTCTGTCCACTGCCCTGCCCTTTCAAACTTAAATGTAGCACTGTCCGTAGAGCCTGCAATAGAAGTTAAGATTGTTTTAGCAAATTGTGAATTTGTGATACAGCAATATACCATGTGCACCATAAGGGAACTCTACCAAACAATTACCTGCTTTGCTTGCACTCACGTATGCCTGTTCAAATGTGTGGGGTACTCCCTGTGAAACCTACAACACAAGAAAACATGGGTAAGGTATGTTGTTATACTACAATACACAAGATGCACCACAGTTTAGGTATGTTGTTATACTACAATACACAAGATGCACCACAGTTTAACTCTACCAAACAATTACCTGCTCTGCTTGTACACACGTATGCCCATTCAACTGTGAGGGATACTGTCTTTGAAACCTACAACACAAGAAAACATGGGTACGGTATGTTGTTATACTACAATACACAGCATGTGCCACAGTTCAACTCTCCCAAACAATTACCTGTTTGTTCTGCCTGTACTCAGGTCTGTCTTTACAACTGTATTTGTAGCACGGTCTCACAAACCTGCAAAAGAAAATTGGTGTAGATTGTGAATCTATTTTCCCAGAACCCCTATTTTCCCAGAACCCCCCAAATCCAATGTGGAACATAAACAGAATTACCTTAGCCTTGTGGGTACTCACGCCTGACCATTCAAATCCAAATACCTTACTGATTGCAAACCTGCAATTGAAGACAAGATGGTTAGCAAAGGCTCTAAGAGTTACAAACAATAAATGGGACTTGCCCAGATACTCCAATAGGAAAAACAACCAAATAGTTACCTGGGATTCCAGTTTAGGCAAATAGGCACATGCCCCTATGCTTCATTATAAGCATCGATTAGGCTAAACTTATTTGCACCTCCCCACATAATCCAACCACTCTCCTGCATTTTCTTTACCTTTTGCCATGGCAATGTTTTAACAGTCAATGTTTTTATGTACTACGAAAAAAATCCTACACCCTCTCCTCTTACATGGATGCTCAGCAGGATTGTCGCATACATTCTTTCACTTTGAAGTTAGAGAAAGAAAAGTAAACACCAAGCCCACTCTGAAGCGAGAGCTTGACATTGGACCTGGTCTTTGAATGCACCGCAAATGTGACAAGATAAGACCAAGATGTAAAGGCCTGTTTACAGAAAGTGAGTTTCTGGAACCAATAAAGTTTGGGCAACCGGAGAGACGAACTCAAGCTGGACAGCCTAAACCAAATTAATCCAGCAAATTGAAAGCATGACAATGTTAGTTACAAACCCCTTAGCCAAAGATAGGCAATGGGAAGAATGCATACCTATTGCAGCTTTCTGAATGTCTCAAAAATGTCTTTAGTAAACCAAACAGTGTAAGGCTTTCAGCTAAAAAAAATGAAAGCTGGCAGGAAAACTACACATTGCTGCAGGTAGGCAGGGACGAAGTTCAGTGACTGACCCGGGGATGACAGGAACGGGTAACATTGCTACAAGTGGGTAGGGAAGTATTGCACTCACAGATCAGGAGGTGGCAGAAATGGAAAACCTTGGTGCACGGGGGCAGGGAAGAAAAAAACTTGCTGGGGTAGAGAACAGCAGCAGCAGCGAATGTGGCTGGGAAGGGCCCATGGTTAGCACTGTGCACTCAGTTAGGCTACCTTAAAGCAATGCATGTTGTCACCGGGTGCTGGCTTCCTGGGGGCGCTGTATTTGCAAGTTTATTATGTTCTTTAAAGCACCTGCAGCAATGTTCCTTTCCTCCAGCAATTACCAGGCCACACAAAAAAGTCAAGTTAACTCCTTTGATTAATCTTCTTCCAGGAGAGAGATTGGAGTTTTGTATAGTTCATGTTTTAACTTCTGTGAAGGTAGTGCAGAGGGTTAATATGCCTGCTGCACAGAACGTGTACCATGTAGGTTACAGAGTGCATATAATGTAAATAGATCAGTAGGTTACTGCTTTTAAAAGAGACATCCTTTTGTTACTTGCAATTTAAAACCTAAGTTGTAATATCGAATAGTGAGGCATTAACTTTCATCATAGAACTGCATACACACTGTAAAGTTTACATTAGAGCATAGATTAATGTTACAAAATGGGTTAATTTGGATAGAAATCGATTCTTTTTATTAAACAAAACTCCAAACTATGCTGGTTTTTTTTATTGACTGAGTATGTGCTTCTCCACACCAAGCACTCCTAAACTATACGGCCTACCAGTAGGGATGACATGATGTGACTCCTACACTTTAAGTCCTTTGGCTTATGTAGCATTTCCTATACGCTGATTTACACACGTATGTTTGATTGTCTATGTGTAATGTGTGTGTGATGCGAAGTGCATCTGACATCCTTTAATCGTTTTATTACCAAACCAATACAGCAAGTTTAAAAACACTGCGTGTATTTCTAGGCTAATCTGCCTTGTTTGCAGACTTGCTGTATTGTTTTTGAAGTAACGCGAGGCTGCGGGGGAGATGGAGTGCTTTATTTAAGAATCTATGTTAATTGCAGCCCCTTCAAGAGCAGCGATTAACATGGATATTTAAATAAAGCACTCCATTTCCCCTGCAGCCTCGCTTTACTACAAAAACAATACAGAAAGTGTGCAAACAAGGCAGATTAGCCTAGAAATACACGCAGTGTTTTTAAACTTGCTGTATTGTTTTTGTAGTAACGCAAGGCTGCGGGGGAGATGGAGTGCTTTTATTTAAATATCCATGTTAATCGCCGCTCGTGAAGGGGCTGCAATTAACATGGATTCTTAAATAAAGCACTCCATCTCCCCCGCAACCTCTCGTTACTACAAAAACAATACAGCAAAGAAAGGCGCTTCAGGGAAATACTTAAAGCAAATACCAAATGGTCAAAGGAAACACTTACCTTCGCTCCTTTCGCCGCCGTCTCCTGCAATCTGGAAATGCCCGATTTTCGCGCCGCGCACCTTTTAAAAGAGGCGGCGCGAATACTCTCGCGGGATGTGCCCTCTGTGCCCTCTGTGCGCGCTTCAAACATGGGACTGCGTGCTCGGGGGTAGAGAAGTGCGCGCGCGCGGCCGCGCGGCTTCTTGGGAACAGTGCTCTCCATTAATACTCCTCTTCGGACACAGACCCTATTGTCTGTAAAAAATAGTTCTTGGGTATTAGAGAAGTATATTCAGAAAAATGATGATCCGCAAATGATGAGCAACTAGACTGCTCATTACAGACTGCTGAAACTGTACAAAAGGCTTCTTGGAATCTGGAAAGCAGTCTATGAAAAATCAGAAGCATTGGAGGATGCCAAAGAAGACAAATGATCACCCAATGTCTTGTACCAGATGTCTGACTTTTAACCACATTGCTGCTGTGGTTATTTTTCCCCTGTGCTGGAAATTGCCATTTTGCTGGTGTCATGACGAGCTCAGCTCGTCATCAGCACAGCTCAACTGTGCCTCATGACGAGCTGAGCTCGTCATGAGCATGGAAGGGGTTAAGCAGCAATGTAAGGCTTCAATCTGAGGTGGCAAAAATCACGAAGGTTAAATGATCTCAGCACTTAAAGCCACCCACAGATGGACAGCCTGGCAGTAGAAAACAAAAAACTGAAACAGAACAGCTTAAAATCTTCATCCTCCTAAAAGAGAAGAGCCATTTCTATCTCTGGAGGTACATAACCAACCTTAGCAAATTCGTCCACACTGAGGAGACTGGCATGGCAGACTGGGTGTTGGTGACTTATGTGAAGCAGTTCTACACCAGTGATTCAAGAACAGCAAACATATTATCCCATCAATGCCTAGCCTGTCCTCTCTTGGTCCAACAATTTACTTTCATCTCAGAGGCCTTAGTAACTGAGTCCATTGACAAAATGAAGAACGAGGGAGCCCCAAATTGCTGTATTCAAAAAAATCTTTAATATTTCTTGGCAGGCCAGAAGAGCAGGACTGAGACTGGTGCTAGTCCTTGGGAGTCATGATCTCACGTGCCTCTAGGACCTAGAAAATACTACATTAGGACACTGGGGTACTGGAGTCTACTCTCAAGCTCAACTTAAAACAATCTCTGAAGAGGAGGGCTTCCCATGGAACCCCAGCTCGCAGTGACAACTAGCTGTCTGAACATCGCGAACAAGCACAATCAGGTCATGCCGTTCTCAGACCCGAAAAAAGCAGGTTACGAAAACCTCAATCAAACAGGACCTTGAAAGGCTCTTCCATAGAACCCTGTTTGCAGCACTGGACATCTCCTATGTCGGCCACACCTTCAGCAATGTCTTGCAGCTCAGTCACATAGAAAAATCACGTACATGAGGCGTAATGCCCTGCCAATCATTAACTTTAACCAGGGTTGGACTGGGAATCCAGAGCAGCCCTGAAAATGTTGTACAGCCGGCGCCCCTACACCCTGGGGGGAGAGGGAATGGGAGTGGAAGTGTGAAGCACTTTGCTTTTGTTACTGAGGGCCAATATTGAAGGTCTGCTGCAAAACCGGCACCAGTAACAAAAAAAACGACCCAAATGCTCCTGGTTTAATGAGAATTGTAGTAAAGCCAAGCAGAACCTACTGGATGCGGTGAAGGAGAAGGATAAGCCACAAATCAAACTTGCAAGGGGCTGGTATAAAGGGACCATCCATCACGAAAAGCAAAACTGGAAACTAGATAGGTGGAAAGTCCTCAGGATAGCTCTGAAATATAAAGATCTGAAAACTTTCTCGGCAATAGTGAGCTCAGGTGATAGGAAAGGGAGACCAGCCTTAGAGCCCAAATTAGCGCCCGGAGCCTGTGAGACACACTTCGGGTCACTGTACGCCATTGAGGATGGCGACAGTGGTATTATTGTTACTCCCAGTTTAGTCCTGGAGTCCCAACTGGAGGGGGGTAGGGAGATTACTATGACCGAAGTGGGAAATGCTATCAACAAACTTTATCGCAACAAAACGCCAGGTTTAGATAAAATTCAGGGAGACCTCTTCCAAGAGGAACCCAAAATTTGGGTACCATATTTGTGTGTCCTATTTAATGCCATCCTGAAGTGCATGGATCCCCCCAATAACTGGCATGGGGCAAAGATAGTCCCCATATTTAAAAAAGGCTGCCCTCTTCTACCCTCAAATTATAGACCAATCAGCTTAATTGACATCACTCAAAAACTGTTGGGACGGGCCCTTTTGGACCGCCTGCAAGGTTGGATGGAGGAAGAGGAGATATTAAGTCCCTACCAGGCCGGCTTTTGAACAAATCTGTCAACTGTAGACAAGATATTTAGATTACAACTACTTTTCTGGAAAACGGTGACTATAGAGGATGGCAGCCTCTACCTAATACTTGTTGTTCTGAAGTCAACTTTTTACCTTGTACCTTGGGAGAAACTCTGGAAAGTGCTCAGTGACCTTAGTATTCCACCCTACCTTCTCAATGTTATAGTGAGTCTTCAGGCAGAAAATTATGCACAAGAAAGATGTGGAAAATATGGGGAGCTCTCCTCTCATTTCCCAGTTAAAAAGGGGGTACTACAGGAATGTGTTTTAGCCCCTACTTTATTCTTTCTCTATATCAACGGGCTCATCGATCATCTTAAAAACATCAAGGATAACAATGTCCCTAAGCTAGTCTCGGGTAAGGTTCCCGCCTTGATGTTCACGGACGATACCCTTTAACTGTCAAAATCGCCAACGGGTATACAGCGCATCCTTGATGGTTTTGCTGACTTTTGTAAGTTGCGGGGCTTGGAAATCAACTTAATAAAGACCAAATATATGGTCATCAATCCCCCTCCAGACGACCCGCCCAAATCACTCCCTATATGGTATACACTTGGAAAGGGTGAAGATTTTTGATTATCTGGGTGTTACCCTATCAGAGCACTTTGAATGGGGGGTCACAGATGGCAAAAGCAAAACTCAGGTTAACTCAGACTGTGGGTGGTATTATGAAACTGCACAGATCCTCTGTATTCAAGCTAGCCGCCCCTGTTGTGGAAATATATAAAGCCCAAGCAAGGGGGGGTACACTATATGGGGCAGAACTGTGGGGGCCTTGCTCTACCTCTAATCTTATGAACGTGGAGAACAATTTTATGAGGCAGTGATTAGGCCTTCCCCGTAGTAACCCCCCTAATATCCCTCCGCATGGACTAGTACATTAGGCCTATTGATCTAGAGATTGCCCTTAGACCCATCACATTCTGGTGCCGGGTATGGGTGATCCTGGAGCTGTCCACCTATAGAGCCGATCTTTAGGAGATTTTGTCCATTTCTGCAACTAAGAAAATACCATGGCTCTGCCACATAAGGGATCTCTCCTCAAGGCTAGGTAGGTTGGACCTCTGGAGAACACCTGAGACATCATGTGCAATGATTTATAGTTTGGAACTAGTTCTATATTATAGACAATCCAACTTACTATCCATACAGGAAAGTCCCACTAGTGGTCTGTTGACTGCAGAGTTCCTACAAGTAAAAGACATATGTTGTAAGGAACACTTCCTGGATGTGATTTATCCTCCAATGGTCAGGAAATTGTATGATTAGACTAGGGAACCTTCCATTATTTGCACAAATTAGTAAATGGGCCACAGGGTATATGGGTGACTGTCCTGCTTGTAATTGCAAGGTAGAGTCTGAAATAAATGTACTGTTCTTTTGCCCTGCATACCTACTGCCGCACAAATGCTGGTTAATCCAATTATGCAAAAATGTAGGCTTTGTGCGGTGTGCAGAGGCCTATAGAGTTCAAAAATATGACACACATCCTCCAATTGTGTTTGTGGTATCACGTTTTTTAAAGATTATGTGGCATATACGGCGGGGTTTGTTAAAGTAGTACCCTTGGGAAGAATTAAGCGTCGAAATTGCATAGGTCAATATTATTGTAAACATGATTAGGGTACATTGTCCCAGCTTACATACCTTTAATCTTGTAAACTTGTTGGCTTGTGTTTTTAACAGATAGTTGCTTTTATTGGATTTTAAAATTGTCTGAGGACCCCATCACTTTCATATTTACATCTCTGCAGAGTTTGCATATTCTCTGCTGAAGAAGCCAATTTTGAGATATGTAATATATGATTGTAAGCATATATATTTTTATGTGTTTTATTGCTGGTTTTGTTATTCTATAAATGTCCTTTTATTGCCCTAGCGGCCAAAACAAGTTATTGAATGGAATGGAATGGTTATAGACTATTTCATTTTCAATAAAGAATTCTGAAAAAAAAAGTTGTTAGTAAACAGCGTTGATTCCCATACTGCAGAAGTGACTGTGCATGCACGTATGGATTCATGGAATGTAAATAGCTTAAGTCTTACGGGCATTTTTGGTTGCATATTTTGAAAGTTATATGGCATACCTTTCACAAACCTGTTAAACAAAGTAAAAGATGAGTACACCTGACACGGGCTTCAGGGGCTTGTTTCAAATTTGGTGGTGCCCTAATGTCAAAGCCAGTTACAAAAAATCTGTGAGAATAGCTAGTGTTTGTTGACTAGATGTCCGGGCATGTTCCCTTGATGCATAGTAGTAATACAGTGCTCTGGACAAGTACTCTGTAAAGATGCCATTTATAAGTTGTGGATGTTTATTTCTCAAATGCACTCAAGATTTTAAGCCATTATACATCGTTGAATAATGAAGAACCTAGTGGTGATCCACTTAGCAGTGGTTTACCAAACAAACACGTCACATTAACCTTTGTTTTTAATTCGATTTAGATAGATAGATAGACAGACAGACAGACAGACAGGCAGACAGGCAGGCAGGCAGGCAGGCAGGCAGACAGACAGACAGACAGACAGACAGACAGGCAGGCAGGCAGGCAGGCAGACAGGCAGGCAGGCAGGCAGGCAGGCAGACAGACAGACAGACAGACAGACAGACAGATAGATAGATAGATAGATAGATAGATAGATAGATAGATAGATAGATAGATAGATAGATAGATAGATAGATAGATAGATAGATAGATAGATAGATAGATAGATAGATAGATAGATAGATAGATAGATAGATAGATAGATAGATAGATAGATAGATAGATAGATAGATAGATAGACAGACAGATAGAGATAGATAGATAGAGATAGATAGATAGATAGATAGATAGATAGATAGATAGATAGATAGATAGATAGATAGATAGATAGATAGATAGATAGATAGATAGATAGATAGATAGATAGATAGATAGATAGATAGATAGATAGATAGATAGATAGAGAGATAGAGAGATAGATAGACAGACAGACAGATAGATAGATAGATAGGTAATCATCAGAAAGTTACACTTTTTGCATTGCCTAGTATCAATGCTGCTATATTTTGACGCCTTGCGCTAGGTTGCTACTAACCAGACTCCAGGGCATGCGCTCTGCTCCCTAAAATATGGTAAAATTGGATAACTCCTAATTAGCTTATTTAACTTTCTTTTAAGATCATAGTAAGTAGTATACTCACGTAATGGGAAGTTAAATATCACCTTTATACTGTAGAACTTATTGTGTCATCCACTCGTTTGACAAAGAAAACATGGCTTCACGCCGACAAATATAATCAGACTGCTGCAGCCCGATCTGCCAAATTAACCCTTTCTTTTAATTATTAAAGTCACACATATAGGCTTTGAAGCACTCGAGGTAGGGTGTTTGGAATTTAAAAGTGGGACACATAGCAATTTAATGTTGTCATGTCTCTACAGTGACAATCCATCAAAAGCAATTTTCACTGTATTAGGCTCTGCCTGTCCTATAAGGAAAAGTAGAGTACAGAATAATATTTATTGTTTTTATCTAGGTTGTGGGACAAGCTAGAGAAATGGTTTAACTGCTATTTTTGATGTTTAATTATCGTCCAAGTCAAAGATGCAGTTGGGCCAAAAAAAATATATAGGAAAATTAACTTTTAGAAAGGTACCTTGTTCTTCCAAAAGCTCCTAAAGAATAACTTAAGCTAGCGCCTGCACCACTGGGGCTTGACCCAAATAAAATGTGATAACTGCTCCAAGAGCAAGAACAATAGTATAGGCATGGTGACTGTGAGAATCTTGTCTGCCTGTGTGTATGTTCCTGATTGCCTTCACTATTTTCCAACTAGACAGGTGCATGATACTCGCCAATATACTTCAGTTTACACGCTCTGCTGCATGTTTAGTTTAAAAGGTAAGCTATGTACTTTAGTTTGTGTACACTGTAAAGAAATCTATTAAATGACTTACCAGTGTGTGGTATTTATTGTTAAAAAATGCACTGTTGAGCGGTTATAGGCTTCCGTTTCCTGCTGTCTTTGTTTCCTGATAGAATGTATGATATGTTTGTTTTTACAATGGCTTCTGACTAATTATACACTACTGAGCAATTAAAGATCTATGTTTCCTGTCGCCCTCTTTTCCTGCCCGATATTTTCTTTTTGTTTGTACAACCACTGCTGACTAATTAGAGGGCTATATTTCCTGCCACATTTTCCTGCCGGAGAATGCATTCTGATTGGCAGGCACCACACTACATGTGCATACAATACTACGAATACCACATTCAAATCGTGGCTGATATTTGGCTTAGTCAATCCATCTAACAAGAGATCTGTGCTTCCCACCAGCACCACCCATGGGATCCGAGCCCCACAGCCTGTGACAAGAACAGCCCGGACATTGTATCTTGGCAGCAGAGAGCTTGCGACCTCTTTTGGAATCACGTCCCTTAAAGGCAACTTTCTACAACCTTGAGCCAATTACCCTGGTCCTTCATCTGGTGCATTTATGCCTCCCTCCCCCACACTATGACTACCATTCTCTCATTGTAGCTAAATGCTCCATGATTTTTTGCCTCTTGTTTTTGGTTTCTCCTTTCTGTAAAAACATTCTTACAGTCTGAATTTAAATTACTACATTTTAGCAGGAGAAAATTTAAAAACGACACATTGTGTGAGTTTTGTGAAGTAGTGACATAAAATATTAAAGGAATGCTGATTTTTCATTTAAATCAATTTTTTTTATTGCATTCTCTGCAAATGAATTTAGGCATTATGCAGGCAGGCTGCAAACCTCTGAAGGGATAGGGAAGAAAAGTATGCTCAAGCTGATTGTAATTGTCCATCAATTGTCTTTTTGCAGTTGTCACCCCGAGTGGGACGGGTATGCCCAGACGTGGGTCCTGTGCTCTCCAGGCCACTGGAGTCAAGCTATCCTGGCTGATGAGGGCTGAAAGCCCGGAACTGGTCATAGGATGCTTGTTTCCAGTCCAGGGAGGACCTGGCCTGGCAGTTCCGGCTGGACTGTTCCCATTGGGCGCATGGTCAAGACTGATTTGCATATGGCTGGGTCCAAACCGGAATTGCATGGTGAGCAAAAAAACGATGGATTTAGGCCCATATCTCTGTACTGGGGTGAATTTATGACATTGTTCGGCATTCTGTCCATCAATTGTTATTTTTGCATTTGTCACCCTGAGTGGGACGGGTATGCCAAGATGTGGGTCCTGTGCTCTCCATGCCACTGGAGTCAAGCTATCCTGGCTGATGAGGGCTGAAAGCCCTAAACAGGTTCTAGGATGCTTGTTTCCAGTCCAGGGAGGACCTGACCTGGCAGTTCGGGCTGGACTGTTCCCATTGGGCGCTGGGTGAAGACTGATTTGCATATGGCTGGGTCCAAACAGGAATGGCATGGTGTGCAAAAAAACAATGGATTTAGGCCCAGATCTCTGCAATGGGGTGAATGTATGCCATTGTACTGCATTCTGTCCATCAGTTGTTCTTTTTGGAATTGTCACGCCGAGTGGGATGGGTATGCCCAGACGTGGGACTCGTGCTCTCCATGCCACTGGAGTCAAGCTATCCTGGTTGATGAGGGCTGAAAGCCCAAAACCGGACCTAGGATACTTGTTTCCAGTACAGGGAGGACCTGGTCTGGCAGTTCGGGCTGGACTGTTACCATTAGGTACAGGGTCAAGACTAATTTGCATATGGCTTGAACGAAACTGGAATGGCATGGTCCGCAAAAAAACAATGGATTTAGGCTCAGAACTCTGTACTGGGGTGAATGTATGACCTTGTTCTGCATTCTGTCCATCAATTATTCTTTTTGCGTTTGTCACCCCGAGTGGGATGTGCTAGACCTGGCATCATTGGCGGGAGTCTCCCTTCCATTTTTACTTATTTCCTCCTCTGTTTTTGATATGTCTTGCTGGCTATATGATTTGGGCTCGGTGCCACAGCTATTCAGGGCTACAGTGCGAGTGCTTTCTATGTTAAATTGATATACTAATTAGTGACTCCATGATTGGGTTATTTGATTTACTTGTCAGACCCTAGTACAGTGCACCATGTGTGCCCAGCGCTTGTAAATCAAATACTGCTGGTGGGCTTGCAGCACTGGTTGTGCCACCCACAGAAGCAGCTTGTAAAGTGTGTCTCAGGCCTGCCATTGCAGAGCCTATGTGCAGTCTCGTACTGCCATGCTGACTTTGCAACTAAACCCACTTGCCAGTCCCTAAACCTTCCCTTTTCTTCATATCAGACACCCCTATGGTAGGCCCAATTGTAGGGTGCATTGTATGTATAAGGAAGGACATGCCCTGGTGTGTTTAGCCTGTCCTGTTAGTGCGTTACAGCCATTTTCGTTTTCACTACTGCAAAGCTACCTGTTCTCCATAGACCAGAATGGACAGTTAGAATATTACATCTTATAATCCTAAATGACTCAGGGAACATGGTAGAAATTCGAATTTATTATGCCGGAACTCAGAATGATAAAATGCATCTTTTAGTGAAGTTGGTTTTACCATTCTGTGTTTGAAAATACCACTTTTAGAAAGTATGTATTTTCTTGCCTAACTATCCAAGCCTGCCTCTGCTAGGTTGTGTATTCCTTGTCTGGAGTTTTGGTGACAGGGGTTGGGGGATTCCAGGAGACAGGGTGGGTCAGCCCAGTGGTGAATAGAGAGATGGGAGGAAGGAGTTGCACCTGGGACCTGAACTGGGCTGTGCCTTCCCTACACAATGTCGGCTCCACCTCCTGTGATGAGTCTGATGTCTCTGCCCTGCACTATGAAAGGAGAGCAGGAGTCATGTCAACAGAGTGCTCCAGGGCTGTGATTTTTCTCCACAATGCTGGCTCCATCTCCTGTGGTGTGGCTGATACTTCTGCCCTGCACTGTGAAAGGAAAGAGGGAGTCATGTAAACTGAGTGCTCCAGAACTGGTTTGGACTAGGCAAAGCCTCCTCTGCCCTCAGAGGACAAAGGATTTTGGGGTATAAATATTGGGACCCAGACCCAAGAACTTCAAATCACTTCTGGGAACAAGACAAACATTTTTGTCAGGGAGAAGAACCATGGAAGCTGCAGGAGTTTGGACTGCCCCTCTGCTAGTGTGCTGTTTGCTCGGTTGGCCTGCAATGGTTTCTTTACTGCCAAGGAAAGGAGAAGGAATTTTTACAGAACTTTCATCATCTTGCAGAATATTACTCCAAGGGCTTGAACTTGTTCTTGCCTCCTGCTGAAGTCCCAGGGACAAAAGACTTCACCTCCAGCTCCCCTCAGAGTTTCCTTGCTGGGAATTCTGTCTGTAGAAGCCTGCGTGTCGCTGGAAGCGCGATGCATCGAGAGAAGCATGTCGCAGTCGCAGCTGTTGCTGCTGCATCACCAGGAAGCGTGCCTTCGTCAAAGCTGTTACCTGAAGCATCACCGGAGAAGCATGTCACCGCAAAAAGGTCACCGTTGCATCGCCAGAGAAGCGTGCCACAGGGCCTGTCACGGCTCCAAAGCTACAGAGTTCGCCGCAGAGCCGCCTGGCGTGCACGCATAGTCTTCAAATTGTCTCATCAAGGGCGCCATCTTATCGCATCATACCCGGATTGTCACATTGCATCGAGGTGTCAGCTTGCGCATCGCAACCAGGCCGCAGGACGAGCATCTATGCATCATCGCATGTAAGGATCAAGACACATCCCCTATCCTGCGCAAGCATTGAGGCACGACGCATCATCTCCCCCGATGCACGGAACTGACGCCTCTCCCAATCTGCGAGCCTTTTGTTTGTTTTGTGTTACGCATCCAGGTACTTTTGTGAGAACTGGGTCGCATTCATCATCAACTTGAACTAAGTAACTTTTACCATCTTTAAGTTAACTTTAAGTACAGTATTGTGGATTTTTGTTGTTTGTGGTCTTGTGGTAAGTCTATATAAAGAATACTAATGTCCATCTTTTTAAAACCTGTGTGGTGTCCATCTGTAGTGTTTTTACTGTATTACTGTGTATATTCACAAATTCTTAACACACAGTGCCTCTGAGATAAGCCTGTCTACTTGTGCCAAGCTACCAAGGGGGTGAGCAGGGGTTATCTAGGAGTGTATTACACTTGTCCTGACTTAGAAGCAAGGGTCCCTATTTGGTCAAAAGTATATACCATTGCCAACTAGAGACCCCCAGCTCTAACAGGACGGGTGTGCCCATACGTGAGAAAAAAAATGATGGATTTAGGTCCAGATCTCTGTAATGGGGTGAATGTATGACAATGTACTGCATTCTGTCCATCAATTATTCTTTTTGCATTCGTCACCCAGAGTGGGACGGGTATACACAGACGTGGGCCCCATGCTCTCCATGCCACTGGAGTCAAGCTATCCTGGCTGATGAGGGCTGATAGCCTGAAACTGGTCCTAGGATGCTTGTTTCCAGGCCAGGGAGGACCTGACCTGGCAGTTCGGGCTGGACTGTTCCCATTGGGCGCAGGGTCAAGACTTATCTGCATATGGCTTTGTCCAAAGTGGAATGGCATGGTGAGCTAAAAAACTATGGATTTAGGCCCAGATCTCTGTACTGGGGTGAATGTATGAAATTGTTCTGCATTCTGTCCATCAATTGTTCTTTTTGCATTTGTCACCCCAAATGTGATGGGTATGCCCAGATGTGGGTCCCGTGTGCTCCATGCCACTGGAGTCAAGCTATCCTGGCTTATAAGGGCCTAAAGACCAAAACCGGTCCTAGGATGCTTATTTCCAGTCCAGGGAGGACCTGGCCTGGCAGTTCGGGCTGGACTGTTCTCAATGTGGCACAGGGCAAAGACTGTTTTGCAAATGGCTGGGTCCAAACTGGAATGCCATGGGGAGCAAAAAACAATGGTTTTAAGCCCAGATCTCTGTACTGGGCTGAATGTATGACATTGTTTTGCATTATGTCCATCATTTGTTTTTTTTGCAAGCTGATTGTAAAGCATTTATGTATGGTTGCCTAAAGTATTTTATACTGTTCCCTATTGTCACAGAGTACCTCTCCTGGAAGAAAGAGTGTACATTACCACTAGAACATGAAGGGTTCTGATCAAATGGATCAACAAACATGGCTTTTTTTCACCCCCAACATGGCACCGAAGGCCAAGAAGGAAGCTGTCCCTGTTAAAACTGAAGCAAAGTACAAGGCTTTGAAAGCTAAGAAGGCTGTTCTTAAGGGGGTACACTGTCACAAGAAGAAGAAAATTAGGACAGCCCCCACTTTCAAGAGGCCGAGGACCTTGAGGTTAAGGAGGCAACCGAAGTATCCCAGGAAGAGTGCTCCTCGTAGTAACAAGCTTGACCATTATGCGATTATTAAGTTCCCTCTTACCACGGAGTCTGCCATGAAGAAGATTGAAGATAATAACACGCTGGTCTTCATTGCGGATGTCAAGGCTAACAAGCACCAGATCAAACAGGCTGTAAAGAAGCTTTATGATATTGATGTTGCCAAGGTCGGTCAACACCCTGATCAGGCCAGATGGCGAGAAGAAGGCATATGTGCGTCTAGCTCCAGACTATGATGCACTGGATGTAGCCAACAAAATTAGCATAATCTAAGCCTGCTCTGTAGTTCCAGACAGTTCAGAATAAAATTTAAAAACGAAAAATTAAAAAACGGATCAACAAACATCTGTCATTCTTTCATTGGGAGCTCCAGGTGCACCAGAATATCACTCTCTCTCACTCACCAATTCCTTATCCCTATTTGCTGTCAGTCATCTGTTGTGATAGTAAGGTTAACCTCAGGAGGAATTGTTGAATGGTACTCTTGCATCTGCAGAAGTCCTGGGAATTATCGTGCGTGTCCCTTGGTCTGACAGTGACAGGATGGGCTGCATGTAGAGCATTTTATACATATAAGCTTAAGAAGGTAAACTAAGGCGGTTCAAGGAACTTCCTTAACTTGAAAAACACAGATGTGTGGCCTCCCCATTCATAGTTTAGTGTAAGGGAAGGCCTGAGTAATGGAAATCTATTAAGGCACCAGTAGCCAGTTTGGGGCCAGCCATGTGGGAGAGGGAGTGTCCCAGAACAAGTTTGGTTTAGCTGATTAAGAGGGGATTGCTCATTACTGTAAATGCACCCTAGCTGGCCAACACGTTGCCTTCTGGGGCAGAAGGCTGGTGCCATCTTGGTTCAATATGGGATAGTCTGCAGTAAGGTAAACAGGATGTGCTGCAAAAGTGGGGACTGTTGCCTTTGTTAGGTTGTTTCTCATTAGGGAGTATCCAGGATTCACCTCCACCCATTGGCTTGGGAAACGTCAAATGCTTGCACCTCACCCACACCATCTGGACTTGGAGAATATTAGAAGGAGGACCAAACCTACTGTTGGAGACCTGTAAGGACAGCTGAAGGATTGGGCATGCTCCCATTCTCACCCAGGCCAAGGAAGTGAATGCAAATGGTCAAACCTTCTGTATGGCTACAGCTGTATTACAAGGCCTTTTTCTCCAAAGACCAGTCGCTCAATTACAACTGGACATGGCCTAGGCCCTGTAGGTGACCTCTGCTAGTGTAGGTTCTGAACACTTAGGTCCTCATTTATGAGGTTTTGCCTTAGAGAAACGCAGCAGGCCTTCCTGCTGCGCTACCCTACAGCACAAGAAAAGGGCAGGAATGCACCGTATCTATAACATACAGTGCATTCCTGTCCTTTTCCCCTGCGCCGGTGCACAGTGAGCTGTCTACGCCAATGCACAGTGGTGCAAGGGTGCCTGTGCTGCGGGCATGATCATTTTTGTACAGGAAGGGAAACCTTTCTGTACAAAAATAATCACAAGAGGCTTTTCCTCTTTCTACTTGTGCTGCAGAATGCAGCACACATAGAAAAAGGAAAAACGAGGAGAAAGAAAGATATTTCTCCCCGTTGCCCCTCCCTTACACCTCCCCTGAGAGGCGTAAGCATTTGGCACTGCCTCAGATTTACGATTTTTCGTAAATCTGGGGCAGTGTCAAAAGGCCATGGATGTTGCTGGGAACGCCCGCAGCAACACCAATTGCAAACCCCTTTAATGCAGAACACTGCATTAAAGGGACTGATATTTATCAGGCAGCATCAAGCCCAGAAAAGTGGTTTAGTGCTGCCAGATAAATATCACGCAGGCTTCAGCACCACGGAACGTCACAAAAAGTGATGTTCCAATGGCGCAAGGGGCCTCATAAATGAGGCCCACAGTGCTGTGAGAAAGCTCATGGGATGCTTTGTTGTTTCCAGCTAGACTACAACAAACTCTGTAAAGTTGGAAAAGTTGTTGCATTAACAAGGCAGCTGGAGCACAAGTGGGTCCTTGCACTCAAGGTGCATGATGTGAATTTGTGGAATGCAGCTTGAGTCTTACCCCACTGTATTATTCTGAACTCAATTAAAAGAAGGTAGAAATGAAGATGGGTGCAAATGTATCCATCCAATGTGAGGACTTAGGTGGCTGTCAAAGCTGAATTTATCCTGCTTTGATCTTGTCCCACCAAAAACCAGGGACTTCAACAGGACTTCATCCAATGGCTATATGCCTTTAAGAGGACTTCGGGCATCTACCTGATGCTTCCAAAAGGATTTAGATTTCCATTTCAGAGACTAAGGCCCTCATTATGATGGTGTTTGAACAAGCTTCTGACCGCCATCGTTTTGGACATAGGACCGTCCAACAAAGAGTTGGCGGTCCTGACAACCCAATTAGAATACGACCACCATGCAGGCAGTCACAAACTTGCCTTTTTCTTTTGTGGCTTGTGCTGTTTCCCGTAAAAGGGCCGCATCACAAGCCGCAAAAGAAACAGTGATATTTTCAGACATCTATGCACCTTGTGCCAGGTACCATTTGGAGCCAGGCACACAGTGCATGGATGTTTGGGGGGTACCACATGGGACCTCCAGGCCCTATAGCTGGAGGCCCACTGGGGACGGGGCCCTGCTAGGAGCCCCAAAGTCCCTTTCCGTCTGACTTTACATGGTGGTTGGACTGCCACGTAAAGACTGAGGGAAAAGAAACATTCTAATCCCTATGGCAGGCACCCTCCCCAATTGTAGGGAATAGAATTCCAACCACCACCCCACAGAGCTTCTTGAGCCTGACAGAGGTGGAAGCCTTTCCCTCGGCCTGATGAACTCTGACTGTCAGTATCCTTATCCGTTGTCGGACTGCAAGCTCAGAAGTCAGAAGGTCCGCCACCTATGGCCTGTGAGTGGTGATCCACCAGAAATTGGAATGAGACCCTAATCATGAAGTAGAGCCTTTGGCTGGGAAAACCTGCTTGGCATCTCAGACCAGCTGTCCATCATGGTTAGCCTGAAATCACGCCTTGGTACTGGTCACCGGCGAGCAGTATTTCTCAATGCCACTTTCTTTTTTGTTGACAGCTTTTCTCCTAGATCTTTAAAAAATCATAACTCCATTTGCGCTTAATGGATTTTTGCCTTTTGTTTAGTTTTCGTTGTAGTATGGTTACATTTTTTTCTATTTTTATAAGCTGGAGTGTTATTTTCATTGTGTTGGGCTTTTGAATTTTTTAACTGTTCTGGTACTTTTCAATGCTAATCATTTACTTTTTTGCTAAGTAACTCTGTTTGATCTGTGGTATGACTACCAGGGAATGAGTACAGGTGTAAATGATTGAATCATTTGTCTAGAGCTAACAGGTTAGAGACGTTATCACTTGTTATAACACGCAAATAAATACCTCACTTTCTTACACTATCATGCACGTCTTTGAGGGTATTGCACTGTGTCCTAATGTCCTAATGTAATGGGTCATTCCATTTACATTGAGAGCTATGACAGTGGGTTTTTTTTTTATTTGAGACATTGTTCTGCAATGGTTGTAGTTTGTCAGAATTTTGGGGCTCAGGTGTGTGTCTACATTGCCCAAAAAAGGTATTAGGAGAGTATGGCAGAGTATGGGAGAGTGTTGCGACATTATAAGTTAGGCTGCAGAAGAAGTGGGGGGGCTTGAGGGATGATATGTCAGGTCCCAACTAGTTTCAGTTTGTTGCAATTATTATAAACCTTAACCCTGATCTTAAATGAACTAACAAAATAGTTAACTACAATAAATAAATAAATAACTTTAAGTAGGTGGGTCAGTCTATCAAGCCTTCCTAACCAGCATTTTCACAACATATAAAAAAAGGCAGATGTACATATCACAATTTAGAAGGCTGTTGTTTTCTATAGGTCTTAGGACTCCATAAAGCAGTTGCTTTTTAATTGATGTTGATTGTATATTAGACTCCACACCATTTGTAATACCTGAGAGCATTACAATGCACTGCACATTATGTAATAGATTCTTCCGGGATATCTGACCATGTAAATGTAAATGTAGTGTATTTTGTAAAGCGCAACAGCTGCCCCAACGAGGTGTCCTAGCACTGTATAACACTGTGGAACCCTTCCTGGCTCTCCCTGTGAGATGCCACTCCTGGGCACCCCCAGGGTGAAGCCAGGCATCCCAGTGTTGTAGGGGCCGTTGTGGAGATTAAGCAAGCTATTGCCCAGAGTTGCAGCGTGGGACCCATGATTAGAGTAGGCGCTGAGGCGAGAATTATCGAGTCCGCAGACATTGAGCCCAAGACCCTGCCGCGTCGGGACTTGAACCCTGGTCCCGGGCCCGATCTCTGCTTCTGAGTCTGCCGCTTTAACCAGTGAGCCACACTTCTCCACAATTCTCCTGACAGAGTAGGGTTGTTGAGAAGGTCCTAAAGAAATACCACTTACCTATGTAAGGCAGTATGGCTTGAATCAGGTAGGCCATGGTTAGGGGACCACAGAACACCTCAGGTTCAACTGGTTAACTTTGCCATAGATCCCCAGTCACTTTAAATAAAAGTCATAGCCCTTTGGGTTAGCACTCTTAGCAGGGCTAGGAATACATGACTATTGGTGGTACGAGTTCTCCTACAAAAACCTGTGTGTTTAATTTGACACAAAAACATTTATTAATGGCATTTAGACTGCAACAATGCAGTAATGGGTAACAGGTTCAGGGGTTATATTATCAAAGGGGGCTCTTTAGGTGAGATTTGTTCACTGCCTGTGTTAAGTGCTTGGGTGTAGTGTCAAATGACAGAAAGAATTACAATTGTCTGTAGATACCCAAAGGGCTATGACTTTTATTTAAAGTGACTGGGGATCTATAGCAAAGTTAACCAGTTGAACCTGAGGTGTTCTGTGGTCCCCTAAGAATAAGAAGAATAGACGTGTTAAAGAGGTGTCGCTCCAAGAGGATTCTGATTCTGATTCTGACACCTTACATTGTGGGGAAATTTCTTTGTCAGGTGATAAAAAGTGCAAAGGGGCTGTAGATAATGTTTCCATTAATAATTGTGTGGTTAAAATGCTTTTTGACTCCGGGGCGAAAATTACCCTGATACCTAAATCTTTCTTTGACAAGAACCTTGTTGGCAATGTGAAAGTATTCAAGCCTGATAAAAGACCGTTGGCCTATGGCAATCAACCAATTAAACTTTTTGGTTATTTTAATGGTGAGATTGACTACAAAGGGAGGCTGACTGCGGGTAAAATCCACATCTCATGCAGGGGAGACAGCATACTCAGTTGGTTCCACCAAGCTGATTTGGGAGTTTCTTTAGTTCCTGGAGGGAATCCCTGTATTATCCTGAGAGACATTAGGTCAGATACGAAAGCTCAAAACGCAAAATGTAGTTTACCATCTTCTCTTCCACCAAATGAAGATTCGCTTGTTGACCCAATTGTTTTGAACTCTGTGTCGTCTGGGGAATCTCATCCTGATTGGCGTGCTGAATTCAAACAGGTTTTTAGTGATAAACTGGGTTGTCTGTCAGGTTATGTCCACAACATCATTTTGAAAGCAGATGCAAGTCCTATAGCATCCAAAGTGCGTAATGTACCTTTAGCTATGCAGGAACCGATGCGCTCTGAATTAGAGAAGCTCAAAAAGGAGGGCATTATTATCGAGACTGAAGCGAGTAAATGGGTGGCTCCAGTTGTTTTGGCATGTAAGGCTTCAGGTGAAATTCGTTTTTGTGTGGACCTTCGAGCTCTCAATTGGGGGGGTTGCAGCTGATAGGTATCCTTTACCCAACATCAATACTATGTTAACTCAACTTGGTGATGCGTGTGTGTTTTCTACACTCAACCTCAGAGTAGCCTATCATCAGGTTAGAATTGATGAGAAGTCCATGGATTAAAGGGGGTTGATGGAGTTAAGATATACCAAGACGATGTGCTGGTGTATGGGTCGTCTCAAAAAGTACACAATTTTAGAGTCAGGTCTGTTCTTGAGCGTTTTACTGAAAGAGGTTTGACACTCAGGGAAAAAAAGTGTAGATTCAACCTTATGGAAATTGACTATATGGGTCACTGTTTGACAGCTGGTGGAGTCAGGCCTAAAGATAAGTTGATAAAAACTATATGTGATCTTGCCACACCAAGGACAAGAGAAGAGCTGGTTACGTTCTTAGGCATGGCAGAATATTATAATAAATTTATACTGCGTTTTGCATGCAAAACGTTTAACATGAGATCGCTTTTAAAAAAAGGAGTGAAATTTACATGGTCACGAGAGTGTAAAAAATGAGTATGAGGATGTGAAGGGGGATCTTAACTTGGCTCCGTCTCTGCAAAGTTTTGATATTTTTTTCAGCTCAATTCTAGTTACTGATGCGAGTTCTCGGGGCCTGGGTGCTGTTCTCAAACAAATGAGGGATGGCAAAGAAGTTACTATCTTGTTTCTTTCCGGGGCTCTTGTTGGTTCAGAGTTGCTTTATTCAGTGATCAAGAAGGAGGCCTTGTGTATTTTTTGGGCTATCAAGAAGCTAAAGACATTTCTATGGGGCAATCCTTTCACGGTCCATACAGATCACAAACCTTTCGAGGATGTCTTTTGCAAAAAAAGTCTTGATGCCATTTCTTCTCGTATTTGCAAATGGGTAACAGCTCTTCAGGATTTTGAATTTGAAGTGAAGTATTTACCTGGTGTCAATAACAAAGTTGCGGACTGCCTTTCCAGGTTGATACCTGAGCACGATGCACAAACTTCTTTAGACTCTGAAGACTCGTGGGAGGTGGATGAGTTCAAAGTATGTGAGATTGTGGAAGCGGTTGTTCCGGAAACTGATTGGAGGGACGCTATGGGTAAGGACGCGGACTTGCAACAGATATGAAAGTTGGTTCAGGTAGGTTGGCCTTGCCTTAACAACCTAAATGAGAACGCTAAGACATTTTGGAATGTGAAAGATCAGCTTTCTGTGAGGGAGAATTTACTTTGGTGGGGCACTAGACTTGTTCCTCCTTGAAGATTGTTCAATTATCTCATCAAGGACACAAGGGCAGATCAAAGACGAAAGAGAGGGTCCGCTTACATTTCTGGTGGCCAGGCATAGATATCTTTGCCGAGCGTATGATAAGAGATTGTGTTGAGTGCAGCACTTCGGACAAGGTTTGCAAGACTAGAATGCAACCAATGATTGTGTCCCTACACGGTGTTGGCAAGATGTGGCGCGGGATATTTTAGGGCCAGTTTCTAATAAAAGTGGTCTATTTTATATCTTGGTCCTGATTGACATGTTCTCTAGATGGCCCGAGGTAAAGGTCACCCAAAAGCATTGAAACCAAGAGTGTTACTAAGTTTTTACAAGATATTTTCTGTAGGGAGGGTTTTCCTGAAACAATGGGGTCCAATTTGTCTCTAAAGAGATGGAGGATTTCCTAATTAACAAGGGCATTAAGCACAATCGTTGCTCTCTCTATCATCCAGAATGCAACGGAATGGTAGAGAGGTTCAACCGGGTACTTAAAGAATCTATTCAGGTGTCAAAAGATCAAGGCACTGATTGGAATGTGAATTTGTTTGAAAGAGTTATGGTTTATAGAATCACACCACATTCCACCACTGGTGAGATACCGTTTGTCTTATTCAGAGGTCGCACGCCGAACACGTACATGTTCCAGTCTTGGATGAGAAGCTTAGGTGTCGGGGCCAAGAGCTCAGACAAAGATTTGAGCTTGATCAGACAACATGTTAGGTCCACTAATAGGAAGGTGAACTTCGACATCAGACATGCTTTTGCTCACACAAATGTTTCTGTTGGTGATCATGTCAGAGTTCGCCTCCCTTTTAAGTCCTATGGGTCAAAATTCTCCTCTCCTTTTCGTGTTACTCAACTCTTTCATAATGCAGTTAAACTAGATGATGGACGTATATGGAATTTAAATCGTATTGCTCCTGTTTCTGGGTTGGTATTAAAAAAAGGTGAATCAAAAAACACAGACAATTCTCCTAATTCTATCAACAACAGTGGTCAAATTGTAGTTCACACTCCTGTTAGGCAGAGTTCTCGTGTGATTAGAGTTCCCGCAGCTCTTCGTGACTATGTCTTGAAGTAATCTTTTGTTTTTTTTGGGGTGTAGTTCTGAATTGATGTATATTCTTGTTTTTTGGGGGTTTTGGGGGAAGGTGTGTGGTATCCTTCTCTTCTGTGTAATGGGAATTATAGAATGTTAAAATGTAGAATGTGATGTATACATGTACGCTCTAGAATGTTAGACATGTAATCCTTTGCTGAAGCAGTTGATGTCTGTGTCTGCTGTGGATGAGATCTTATATTTCTTCCATCTTAATAAACCAATTAATCTTGTATTGAATGGTTATGGACTTCTTCACACATTGCAAGTCCAAGACGTTCTGGCCCTGATTACAAGTGTAGCTACTGTTTAGCGTACCTGATAAATAATAATACAGTGGTACCAATAGAACCTATTGTTTGTGGGGAATAAGCATTGCTTCCTGCAAAAGATAGGTAACACCTCTTTTCCATATCAGCTCCATTGTATCTTTGGAAGATATCCCAGGAAGACAGAAAGCTGACTCAGGGACAGACCCCATAAGCAACCATTAAAGTCACAGAACAATAAAGACAACAATGTTGCAATTTTACAAAACTTGCCCACTGCAACAAGTTACATTAATTTTGACTTGGGATTCAAATCATATTTAATGTAATGAGCTGTTTGGTACCTTAGAGAATCAACTTTGATTGCACTGTTCCTGAGTTAGCACGGATGAGTGGTCAGCGTGTAACTCTGCTCTTGCCAATTGGGTGACCAAACCTTTCCACAGTAAAAATGCCAGTTTTACCTTTTTACTATCAGACCATATGAAATACATGTTCTGCCCCTGAAATATCTTGGACCCTGTCTTTGGTCTAAGTAGTCCTGCCATAGGCATGACTTACACATAGTGCAGGGGGAGGCTTGGCTTGGCCATTACTTTAAATGGCAAAGTCGGGCTAGCAATTTAAAACTGCTCTTCCTGCCTGGTTGGCACAACCAGTGCTATAATCCCTGGGGTGCCTGTCTAACTTAGATTCCCTGGGTACCCATGGTTACCGTATGCTAGAGACTTATAGGTAAGTTAGCTCATGCTAATTAAGTAGAGGCTAATGCAACATACATGTTCTAGGGTTAGGGCACTGGCAACTGACACTTGGTCTGGTTAGCAGGCCTCAGTGCACTCTCAGAGTACAAAAACCAGCAGCATAGGCCTAAAAACTTGGTGATGATTATACAAAAAGAGAGCTTTACTTACAATACAGTACACAGTTGCCCAGTTACATGTCAGCACTTTTGACTTGCTAAGTATGTAATAAAGCTTGAAGTATTTAACAGATGTGATAATAATTGGATGTGTAAATATTTTTTTGAGTGTAGAAAGCTTTATTAAATAAGATATACCAAGTAAAACATCATTACAAAAACAACATTACAAAAACAAGTTGCAGTATAAAGAAATGAAGGAATAGTAAAATGTAACAAGGTGCAACGTAGAGCCCGAAAGGGTTATAGAAACTATACCACAGCATCACTCAGCACCACCACAACATCACTCAGCACCACGACAGCATCAGTCAGCACCACTACAGCATCATGATGTGTTATTAATCTTTAGGGATTTATTATACTAAATTGAAGTTAAAAAGTGAAGGTGAGCTTGTGAGAGAAAGGAACGAAACTAGGAAAGAGCTAGTGCTTTAGAGTGTTTAAATATGGGAGAAAGAAATCTCTTCGGAGGTTGAAATAAGTGAGTAGCAGTAAGGAAAGAAAAAGAAGAGAGTTGCTTGAGTTCTATTGAGCTCCAGGCAGTTAAGGGAGGAGAAGACTAATCTTAGGAAAGGCCAAATTTGTTTTAAAGTAAAGGCTGAGGGAAATCTAAAAATATTAGGAAAGTTAACCCCACCTAACTTTTTGGGTTGTTGAAGACGAGAGAGAGAAATTCTAGCTTTGCGATTATTCCATAAGAATTGTCTTAGGAGGCGGTTTATGGTTTTGAAGAAAAAATGTGGGAGAGAGATAGGAAGCATCGAGAGATAAAAGTTAACAATAGTAAGAAGCATCGTTTTAATAGTTGCTAGCCTCCCCACCACGATAAGAAAAGGGGGGACCAGCCGTCTATAAGTGAAGAAACCTTTTTAAGTATATCTTTATGATTGAGTTTGATGGTTTCTCCAATAGTATTGGCATAAAGGATACCTAAACACTTAATGTATCTGGGATTACATTCAAAGCTAGAACCTTGGAACATATGAGAGAGACAGAATTTGTTAAGGGGTAGGATTTCAGATTTGTTGACATTCAATTTGTATCCAGAAACTGAGGAGTATTCATGTAGTAAAGAGAAAAGCGCGGGTAAAGAAGTGTCCGGGTTACAAATTTAAAGTAAAATATCGTCTGCATAAGCAGTAAACTTGATGTCAATAGTCTTGTATGTGAAGCCAGTATAGGATGTTGAACAGCGTATTTTTTCCAGGAAACGTTCCAATCCGAGGTTGACAAGAAGAGGAGAAAGGGGAAATCCCTGTCTAGTAACTCTATGAGGGGGAAAATACTTAGATTAAGAGCCATTAACCCAAATAGAAGCAGAAGGATCAGAATTAAACAGTTGAATATAATGAATAATGGGGGGACTAAAACCATACAATTTCAGTGCTCCAAACTTAAAATCCCAACTAACCCTATCAAAAGCTTTTTCAGCATCTAAGGTGATAGCCGCAACAGGGGAGTCCATCTTAGAAGCAAGGTTGATGATATTAAGGAGAGTTCTCGAGTTATCGGTGATAGATCTACCCTTGACAAACCCAGACTGGCATACTTTTTACATTCAGTGTTGATTAAGGAAATAGGCTGGTAATTTTTGCAAAGGGAGGGATCCTTATCCTTTTTAGGAATTAGGCAAAGCATTGCCTGTGTGAAGGAACCCCTAGATTTTCCTTTAGCAAGACATTGATTGATGAAGGAAAGCAAGTGTGGTATTAAAATAGTTGTAAAGTGAAGATAAAAATGCACAGTAAAACCACCTGGACTGGGTGTTTTATCCTTGGGCAGAAGAGTGATTACATTGAGTATTTCCTTTTCCAAAATAGGAATGTCAAGGGATGAGAGATCCACCAGGTTATCAAGAGATTTGGGAATAGATTGAAAGAAAGAGTCAATTTGTGCGGAGGAGGGACTGGATTCTGGAGTGTAGAGGGAAGAGTAGTATTAAACAAAACAGTCAAGGATTTTATCATCAGAGGACCGACGAACTCCATGAGAATCAGAGATAGCGACCATCTTAGATTTTTGCTTTGTTACGTCTTCCATACATTTTAGCATTACATTTGAGAAGGTTATTGGAAGCAGAGTCCCAAGAATGTTTGTTATATTGCATTTTTGTTTTGATAAGAGAAGAGCATGTGTCAGAGGAGTTAGTGGTGAAGTAAAGATGTTCAAGTTCTTTAATTTGTTTAAGGATGTGAGATGAATGTGTCAGGGATTTTTTCCTCTTTCGGGATACAAAGTCAATAATACAACCTCTAGTGGAAGCCTTGAAGGCATCCCAGTGAAAATCAGAGGTAGAGTTAAGATTATTATGAAATAATTTATCCATGGAAAGCTTAAAGTGTTCAATAAACTGGGAATCTAAGAGGAGAGAATTATTAAAGCGCCAACGCCGAGAAGTGGAATTGGGTGAGGGGTAATCCATATCTAAAATAATGGGTGCATGGTCTGAAATAAGAATAGAAACTATTTCTGAGTAAGTCATAGATTGGGAAGCATGTTGAGTGAGGAAAATATGGTCTATAGGGGAGTGTGATGTGTGCACTGGAGGAAAAAAGGAGAATTCATGAGAATCAGGTGGGATATTCCCCAGGAATCTATGAGGCCTCTAGAAGAGATGGTGTTGCAAAAGGATTTTTGCATCTTATTGGGAACATATTTTGTTTGTGATTTCCGATCTAAAAAGGGATCCAAGAGTTGGTTACAATCACCACCCATAATAAAATCATCAGTTGCATGTGAGGATAGGAGTGTGGAAAAACCATTCCAAAAGGTTAAATCAGTAACATTAGGGCCATATACATTACAAAAGGAAAGTTGTACATTAATAACAATACTATCAAAAAACAACCATCTACCATTAGTGTCATACAATTAATTTTGTAACTGTACAGTCAGCAATTTATGAAACAAAATTATAACACCATTTCTGTTGTTAACTGCTGGAGAGCAGAAGGCTTCTCCTACCCATTGGTTACGCAATGAAGACAGATCTTGCAAAGTAAGATGCGTTTCTTGCAACAGCAAAATTTGACATTTCAATCTCGCAAATCAGATAAAACACGTTGCTTTTTATTAGGATTGCGAAAACCTTTAACATTCCAGGAGATAATGTGAAGACCACTCATTCCTGGTAGGTGGAAGAAGATAGGTGAGAGAATGTAAAACAGTCAGAAAACATGAGGGGAAAAGCGAATAAGGTTGGAAAATTGTGAAAGAAGTGTTGAGAAAGACGAAAAGCACAAGGAAAAGAAACTGATCCATATGACCACCAAAGGAATTGGAACCAAAGCATATAGAGAGAGCTATAAAAATTAATAGGCTGAGATAAAAAAGAAAATAATGTAGAGAGGGATAGACAAGAAAAGTAATACCGGAGAGAGGAAAGAAAAATAGGTAACAAAGAAAGGAGCACAAGTGAGAAGAGACAGAGGATGGAAGGATATAAAAAATAATGAAGAACAGAAATGGAAGAGATTCAACCACATGAACACCATAAACATGTGAGCAAGAGTACATTAAGGGAGCCATGAAAAAAACATACCTGGATGAAGAGTAGGAAGAAGGAGAACAAAGGGAATAATATGAATGTTGCCGGAGAGAGTAACAAGAAGGGTACAGGAAAGAAGAAAGCAATGACGAGAAGAGGGGGAGAAAGAGGAAAAAGGGAAAGAGGAAAAAGAAGAATAATGAGAAGGGGAACATAGTACCCCATAAGAAGACATCGAAAAAAGGATGACAAAAAGCCAAATGGCTTTAGCCATGAAAAACAAGTCACCAAATAACATTAGTGTGGGAGGGGGGCGGCAGGGAACAAAACAGCCACTCGAACAAGATAGACCGAGACAAGAAGAACAGGTCACCATACAATAATAAAATAATTTGAAAGAGAAAACCAAAAACAGAAGATGACCAAAAAAAAACAAAATAAAGGGGACTTACCAAACACTTAAGGGAAACAGCGGCAGGATTGGATCGCACATTACAGACGACAGGACAACACAGATGGAAACATTTTACAATAAAGCTGGAAAGGAGAAACCTGTGAAACATGGGAGAGGACAAACAAGGAAAATATTATAACTCATGAATTACATATTGAATTACAACTAACAGAACAAAACAATGAGTTATTAACTAAACAATTAGGGTTTGCTCATTTCCATAGGTTCTCCCTTGTGAGTTTGAATGAATTTTCGAAGGTCAGCAGGATCTTCAAAGCTATAAGATCTTTCTTTATAGGATACTTTAAAAGAAAACAAGGATGGATTAGTCTGTAGCGAGCATTCATTGATTTCAACGCAGTACGAAGATCTATAAATTCTTTCAATCGAGCACCAGTAGGTTTAGAAACATCTTGGGTGAAGAAAACTTTGTAGTCAGACCAGAGCATCTGCTTATGTTGTTTGGCTGCATTTAGAATCATCATAAGGTCTGAATATAGTAGGAAGTAAGCAATTATGCCTCCAGGTTTAGAAGTAGAAGATGTATTCTTAGGAGCCAGACGATGAGCTCTTTGAATATTGAAATCTGTGTTCTTTGGGAGACCAACAATTTGAAGGACTTGAGTTTTCAAGAATTGAATTATGTCAGACCCTTCAGAATCTTCTGGAATACCATATATGTATAGGTTATTATGCCTATTGCGGTTTTCCAAATCGTCTTTGGTCTTTTTAAGCTGGCTTACTTCCTTGGTAAGGCAGTCGACTTTAACGATAACATCCTGAGCATCACTAACCTTTTGTTCTACATCAGTAAGTCTCATATCGAGGCTAGACCATTTGTCGTCCAACCTCTGAAGAGTAGCGACTGTGTCAGTCATAAAAGGACGAATGAGGCGCAATTCCTCCATGATATTCTCTAGCGTGAGAGGAAGCAGGGATTTCGACAGGGAAGGTGTATCTTTTTTGATGCGCTTACCAGAAGATGCAGTAGGCTCTCTATGACCTCCAGAAGAAGTGCCATGAGATTTGGTTGAATGTGAGGAATACATCTTGAAATTAATGTCACAGGAAAGTTGCAGCAGGAAGAAGAAGTAAAGGGGGAAAAAGAACCACTCTTGATGATATCAAGGAGAAGGAGCCAAGAGAAAGTTCAAAGCAAAACAGCACTCTGTTAGACCAAAGAGTGACAGACAAACCGCTCAATGCAGCAACAAAAAGTGTTGAAAGATGGAGCACTGAAGGAGCGGATTAAAAGTACAATAAAACAGCAATGAGGCTAACTGCTAGACCATGTGACGAACGCACACAGAGAATTCTGTATGGAGAACGCACTCACGCCACTTTTTTAATTGCGTAATAGGTAATAAAAGTCATTTCTGGTAGATACAGTACTGAGGTAAGGCAGAGAAAGGTTGGAGGAGTCACCAATCCAGCATGACTGTCACAGATGAACCAAGTCTCTTCAGCAGTAGAGAGAAGCAGAAATTAGGCAGGCACATTGCAGAACCACATTGCAGTGAGAGAAAAAGGAAAAAGGCTCCGTGGGGAAAAAACAAAATGACGGCTGTTTGTGAGAGAAAACAAAATCAACTGATATAGTGTTTAAAAGACCGTAATTTGGTTCAACAACTTGCCCGATAATGCCCCGTCATTTCCGACAGCAAAATCCGTTGTTCTGCTCAAAAACGCTGACAAGAAGAAATCCCTTTGTTTACGAGCGCAGCTTGTCTGAGCGGACCTCTTCAAGTGGCGGCCATCTTGAACCGCTGCGCGATCTCCGTGTTAAATAACTATTAACTCATAAATCTGACCTGTGCTTATGCAGGGGTTTATGCATGGGCTGGAATTAACTGACCCACTCGTAATCAGTCTCCCTTAGATGCAGCAAAAGGGACTGATGTATCTTGTTCAGATGTATTCCTACTTGTGAGTATTTTTCTTGTTTTTTCAGCCTTTTTAAGCTCCTTAATCCATCAGCAGGCCCACCTGCTACCCCTTACTTCGACTATTAGGGATACTCTTCAACATGTGATTTGTGGTTACAATCCACTCATTTATGATTTTTTTAGAGATGACCCTGATATATATCCCATAGCTTTGAATCTTCAATATCTTGAACACTCACATCATCTTTGCATGTCCTGGTATTTTTATATAGATATTTAATTCCTAATAATATTGCTGAATATTACATGTTAAATTGTGTTTAAAGTCATAGTTCTGGAACTATGCACTCAGCAATGGGCATTTCGTGAAATGGACTTTGTTGAGTGCTCCTCTGCCAGGAAGGTGTTAAAGGTTCAACTGTTTTGAACAGGGTATTCTGTCAGGCAGTGGACCAAAATTATCGTGTTTTGGTTTTTAGAATATTATGAATCTCAGTGTCTCTAGCCTTGTTTGCAATATTTCCTGCCTTTTGAATCATCGTAGAGCTTTTTAATTTTAAGAATGGATTAGTTCATAAAGGTAATTCAAAACACCTGATTGACAACTGACTACTCTCTCAGACAGAATTACCACCATTACTTGTAGGCCCGCCTTTCTGATGCAGAGTTTCCATGCTGGGGTCTGCAATGTTAAGCATGCAAGGACCGTGAAGGAAAATTTAGCAGCGACCTCCATAATCAGTAAAAAAAGGAACAGATTTAAGAATTTGTTTGTGCACCAAATATGCATTAAACTTTTGTCAAAATGCTCCTGATGTAGTCAATCATTATCTAAATTTCTCCTGAGTTATCAAGTGCATAAAGGAGCTGGATGCCCAATGGACATCCAATTGTATATCTGCCTGGTGTAAAAAAATAACTCATCTAATATATTGTTACGCGTTGGATATATTGTATGTGTGTTACTCTATATATCATGATAACCGATGTATGATGTTACCACCCGATCATTTTGATTGCGGTACATTACTTTGCTGTTTTTACAACGCAACCTGTTACAACGACTTGCGCTGTATGGTGCTGGACGTAGGAATAGTATGATTTACTATTGAAACTCCCGCCTATGTACAGTAGGGAAGGTTTTGGAATAGTAAATCACACTATTCTTTAGTCCAGACCGCCCTCCAGTGCTAGTCTTGGTAACAACTTGCATTGTAAAAGCAGCAATGTGAATGTATGGCAGTGTTTTGACCGCGTTGTGAAGGTCGTTTCCCCTTGATAACATATCACTAAGGTGCAATTTTCTATTATTTCCCTCCTCAGATTGACCTATTGAAATACACTGGATATGGCACACCAGAAACTAGTCCTGCCACTTCCGCACTTGTAGCAGTTTTGTGCCCTCTAGGAACACAAGAGCTCTCTTGGAATTATTACCTTTGAAAATAACTCACTTATCTGTGCACGTCCAACTATGGCCTGTGTTGGACTTCTTGTGATGTCCGTTCTTTGGAATGGTAAGTTTGCCGTGGCAATCTAAAATAAGCTTAAACAATATATCTGAAATAAACATGTCTGACATGGAAAATGATTTACTGGGTAAAGTGTTTGCTGATATTTTGAGGCATGATGCCATTGGCCCATACAGTTGTGAAATGACTGCATTGTTGGTAGGGGACTTTAACCACAATTTATCATCTTACCGAGGCATAATAACTCCTACCATATATAAGATCAATCAAGGCACCAGAGCAATAAATACATGGTTTATTTGAGAACTTGTGTAGTGTTTGCTATTGTCAGCATCCTCTTGTCAGTATCCTGGCTCATGTTGTGCATGTTTTTAAACAATGTACCACGATCTTGTGCTGAATGTTTATGCCAGGATTCTGACAACGTTAATCAGTTGTCGGAGATCCAGGTATGCGACTGGAATGTCTGGTTGTTGGTGATTCTCAACTTAAAATAAAAGAACAACTTACTCATCTCAGAATTCTCCAGATATCCTTTAATTCATTTGGCGACAAGCGGACAAAGCTGCGCGTCCAGCATCCACCAGCCAAATCCTCAAATTTCTCGGATTCCTCTTCCAGTCTCCTGCTCATCGCTTTCCGCACCTGTCCCAAGTGGAGGACCTCAAGCGGTTTCTGCTCCTGGCTTCCTGGTCAGCACAAACCATACTTTTGGCAGTTATGGCAGTTTTGGGCAGATTTGCATATTTGAGCTTGTGACGTCACGTTCCTTGTCATCTTCCTTCTACGCTCCATCGCCCAGCAACACTAGACACCTCCTGACGTCGGCCCCTCATGCATGCGTCCCAAAGTTGGTGGCCATCTTTTGCTCAGGTTCATGGTTACCTTGGTAACCCAACGCAGATAACGTGACGCCGCAAAGATACAGCTGATGCTTTTACAATCCAGCATGCACGCTTTCACGGTGACAGCCAAACCATTTCAATTTAAAGGTACAATGTTAATTTCACATGCTTGAGGCTTCAGATTTGGTGATAGGCTCACCTTCTAACATTACTTCGGGTTTTGTTCTTAGTTTTAGCCTGGATCTGTGAATATCTGTGAGAAGCTCACCTTTTTAAAGTAATTAGTTTTTCATATATTGGCTACTGTACTCAATATGTTGTGTAAACTATAATTTTATTTACTGTACCATTTTCTTTACATTTTATTGATAATTTAATCCCAAATATGGCTATTTCTCAGCAATTTGCGCAACCTCCACCCTTTTTCCAACAACCATGGCAAACCCAGTATTCCATGGCGCCAATGGGTAAAAGTTTTTTGAGAATCACATTGTTGCCATCAATGCTGTCAAATTTTCGCCGGAAAGCAAAGTTGCAATCCTGTATGATTGCTTAGGACTTGCTTCACAATGTAGTGTAGTTCCTATTTTCCCAATAGGCTCTGCGCATTGGAATAACATAAACAGCAGTATAGACGTAGAAGTGCGGATCTTCCAGGTCTCCACTGACTATGCTAAACTTAATTGGGTTTGTTACCAACTAGCTCAGAGGTCACTGGAAACTTTCTTGAATGGGAAGTGATCAGCTTCCCTGGTACAGACAAGAAGGGATTCAGTTTTCCAACAACCGCATAAACATGACAACTTTGCTCCTTAGAATAAGAGTCGATCTCTAGAGTTGTGTGAAACAATAGACAGTTATTTTACTCAGTCAGTTGTGCAGATTACTTTCACCAAGATGCAGAGAATAGAGAGACGGGCATTTTCAATAAAAGGATATTATTTATTGAACAGTCTTTCTTCTCGTACAAGAGAAATGTATTGCCACAATTGCAAGACTTGTTATTATAAAAAGTGCGTACAGTAAAATGAGGATTGCGAAATAATACTTCAAAAGCATTGATATGGTTTCTTAGCCATACAATGGTTAAAATGAATAAAATATGTACATTCATATATACATTTAGCTAACGTACTCAACTGGTGCTTCTAACTAAGCCTACCCCAGTGTACCTGACCTAAGCCTAATACTTGGAAGGGAGTAAGTAAGTAGCAGTTTTAGTTAAGTTGGTTTTGCCAAGGTTTTGCTTCAAGAATTCTCTCTAAGGGTTTAGTCAACACCATACCTCTGGAATAGAATGTTGGAGGTCTTGTATCTCCTCTCAGGACTCGATATCCCAGTCACTCGCAAGAGTAGGCTAGAAACGCCGGAGCTGGATTTTCTCGGCAGGAGAAAAGACAGCATCTCTCTCAGCGCGTCAAGGAGGAGGAGGGGCAGCGTCCGTGGGCAGCTTGCATCTGCTGGGCTCTGCAGGGGACAGCTGTTCTGCTCCTATGTTCACCACACCATCGTCGTTGCAACAGCATCAACAGCAGCGTTTGCTTAAGGCAACGTTGGTAATATTTATACCTGAAAGGTGCCTTGTTTGACGTACGTTTTTGGACATAAGACGTCAATAAAGATGTCACTAGGAAGTGATCGTCTCTCAGTGCTCCTTAGAGTTCTGTTACTAATCAAAACATAGCAAGCAGGGTTTTCCCAGGTTGCTGAGTTTTATCTTGTTTAAGAACTCGGAGTGTAATCTAGGAATCTTAGATAGTGGCTTCTGCTGTGTCATTTGCTCTAATGAGCTGCATATGAAGAGATTCTGAAATGTGGCTCTGATCGTGTTAGGCCAGAGACGAGTTTCTGAAATATTGCTCTTGATCGTTTATGCCATTATAGGGGTACAAATGGATTATAGCCGTATAGGGGCATAAGGTCACAGTATTGATCGGGGTCCTAGATTAGAACGTGACACCCACTCCACAAATTTATGTCCATCAAATTACTAAAAACTATAGCAATAAGATGCATGTGTAACATTACCCACCCCAAAATACATATTTGCATTTGAAATGGCGTATTTGAAATACATGGAAATATTGGTACTGTACGTCTTTAAGCATAGAAATCATTAAAAATTATAGCATATGTAATCAATGAACGACTTTGCGAAAAAATTACACATGAAATATCTCTTTATACAGAAAAGAAGGGCGAGATAATTTCATCACATAGAAATGCATCTGCTGTAACATGAGCTAGAGGCTGGTGTAAAGTTATTATATCTCTAGATCTACCTAAAAATAGAAGTTCTGTTCTTTATGAATAGTTCTACTTCAAGAAAAGAATTTTGTGCCAGAAAAAAGGTAAATATTTTGAAAAAAAATGTTCAATTAAAAAAAAAAATTCTTGGTGAACGGGGGAATATAGTTCCAACGCTTTTCAGTAGTTTTGTTGATCAAAACTGAAGGCCGAATTTCAGAGTTCATAGGAACGCTGTGTGTCGGAATGCTTTTCAAAAATTATTGTTTCTGTTCGGGGGAGAACATCATATCAGACAGCTCTCAAAGAATTGGTCTACAAAATCAGGTGCCAGTTCGACCAAGTTCGATAACGATGTAACTTGGCAGGTGTGAGAATGATTGCTATCATCAAAGTCTGGATCAGCAATGCTCACAGATGGTCGTACCTGGGTGATGTTGCTTTTATTTCTCGCTCCACTGTCACCACCTAGTCGTAGCACAGGAGTCTCAACGAATGCCGTCATCAGGATTGGTAGCCGCTGGGGACAACACAATGCGTGAGCCGTTACTGGAATTAGCAAGGTATCGATATCCATTGGTACTGCTGATGGAAGTGCAAGACAGATGTCTAACACGCATTCATCTCCGCATAGCATACATCGAAGCACAGGTAAGATGCAGGTCTGCCATATGGGTCTGAATGAAAGAAACCAGGTCATGTTCAGATCTCTCAGCCTGGCCAATCCTAGGACTCTAGTTATGCGGTCCCGGTAGCGTATTGCTAGGATAGTTTCTTCCATCCATGCCGGAGTCGTGTCTGTGTTTTGGCTTGCCATATCGGAGCAGGACGGTCAAAAATAAAATACCTGCTACAAGTCCCGAAATCAGGGGTATGCCGCCAAAGACTGAATGGACAAAATTGGGAATGATTCCCAGAATTGCTTTGAATGGTGTTAACAGTCCCGAAAAAATGGTCTTAAATATGCCTGGGATGCCTATGGCACTCGACATGTTAAGAATTTGGCTAAGCATTTCTGTGAAATTCACGGGGCAATTTGTTGATAAAAGGTCATGAATCTCTGATGTTGTCCTTGCAACTAGGAGATCATACGTCTCTTTTGATGACGAGATGGGCACTGTTGTCTGAAAAAGCACAGACTTCATTCTGCTTAAAGTATCAATTTGTATAGAAGAGACATTCAAACTAGGCCATACGGGAGTCTCTGTGTCTCCAAGGCCGTTTGGAAACAATGCTTGCATACAGCATTTGACCATGGAAGTTACGCTTACGAGATATGCTTTCCCTGGCAAAAGGCCACAACAGCTGTGATCCGTTCTCAGAATGTAACTCCCGTTAGAGAGCTGCATAAAGAAAGGTTCTATCTGCGTTGCAGGTGTGACATGTTGGTGGCATGAAAGGTTGTTTGAATTTCCTTCACAGGCTCCGTGTAAATTAATACCTTGGCACAAAAGTATACCGCTTAGTGAATGTTTGCAGTTTTCGCCACTAAGAAATACATTTTTGTTGCTGTCACTATAGCATGTGTGTGTATATGGTAATTTCCATGCTGAATTAATGTAACCTTTACACAATCGTTCATACTGGCCAGTAGGTATGTATTCAAGGCAATTTTTAAATCGGAAAGTTGTTATCGGAATTGTGATAATCCCGTGTATTATCCATTCAATGACAGGACTTTCTGACATTGTCAAAGGTAATCTCTCAAGTTTTTCGATGCTCAGGATTGTATAGTCTGCTCCTTTCTGTGCCAAGCTGATTTGTTTATCAGTAAGGTTAAAGATGGAAAACAATGACGTTGTGTTGATTAAACGCCATGGCACATAGCCTGAACGAAGATTTTGCAGCGTCCAGCCTAACTGTACAATAGAACGTAATTGTGACTGGCCAGGCTGTAACATTAGCAAGTCTTAATCAATTATATCTATGGCAGATGATACAATACTGTCCAGTGAATATATTCTGGAGGACAGAGTCATTAACCCATTGTCCACAACAGAAAGTGATTTTTCCAAATTAATACGATCAATTTCTCGTATTTTTTCTGCTGTTTCAATTTGCATTATTTTCCAAGCCTCGTTGTAAGCCGCATATATACTGGTCGCTATGAAACTTTTTTGACGCTGTTTGCGAGGTCCCAAAATGAAATCGCGCAAATCAGCACCATCTTTAAGTAAAGATATGTGTTGCTTAATTTCAGCCAGTGTGGATGATTCTAGCCATTTAAGGCACAGCTTCCCTACACTGTTATGTTGTTACTATCCCTGGATGTTGTCTCTGGGAGTATCTAGGGTCCTGTCTGGACATTGTTCAGGAATATATCTTGACAGGTATTTGTGTCAGTAGGCCAGATTAACCACTTTTTCCAATCAGGATATGTTCTGTTTAGATGTAAAATTTTAGATACGTCTATCTCAATATCTGTAGTTGCATTATCAGGTCTTGGCTTCGGAATAGACGGTTTGTTAAGGTCTTTAATCTTAGCTAAGCCAAGACATGTTATTTGGTGAATTGTGTCATTTAAAAACATAATTTGTTCTCGGATCATGCAGGCTCGAAATAATGCTTCTAGGCCTTGTACCTGCCAATCTTTTGTACCCCAGATGGTTTTTGTTTCAATGTCATTTCTCCAATAATCAAAACCAAATGTCATCATTTTTTCATAAAATGCTTCTGAATATATCAATTAAGTATTTGGGGCCAGGTTCAAGCTGGGGTGTTTGACCTTTCAAGCAAGAGCGGGCACTGCCCCTGTTTTTATCAACTCGGCAATTTCTTCCTATGTTCCCTCTAGGGACCTTCGCTCCTCCAGCCTGGCCTTGCTAACTACCCCTCGCTTTAAAAAGAAATGGTCAGGGGGGCAGAAGTTTGCTGTACTTGCACCCACCCTTTGGAATGACCTCCCCCTATCTTTAAGACTCTCCTCTTCCTATATGGAGTTCCGGAGGTCACTAAAAACGTTCCTATTCCAGCAGGCTTTCAGCTCCTAGCTCTCTTCTTGCTCTTACTCAATGACTTCACCAGCGCCATGAAACTGATTCAGTGTACGTGCGCTTTATAAGTCTTTTTAAATTCAATTCAAATTTGTCAGCATTGTTTTCAACCCTGTTTTATCTAACAGTTTATAATAAAACGTTTCTGCATCACTGGTGTTAAACCCTGAGAAGTACTGACATTTCTCATAGAATGTTTTCGAACTGCTTTTAGGTGGAGTAGCACAATGTTCCCATTGGTTATATTTAAAAACATTTCTAGGTTGTGCAGATTTATGCAAGTAATGATCACCATAGTGTGAGAAGCAGTACATCTGTTCATAACTAGATGAACCTTGTAAGTAATCATGCTCTGTAAATCTTGCTGACAACACTAAATCAGACATCATATTATTAATACTTTCAAAATCCCAATCATCTGAAAATGTACTTGGTTTTACAAAGTCACTTAAGGAAACCTTGAACTGATGAGAATGTTTCAAGATTTCGACCGGACCATAGATTTCATAGTCAGTTTTGTCCCATACTACCCCGCCCGGGTATTGGAATGGCTGTGACATTTACTGTTGACAGTTCTCTTTTCTTCACGTGGGATGATCTGTGTGGTTTGAGGACTAAGTTGATGTTCTGACTTGCTGTGTCCATTGAACTGTAATAAACTTTCCTAAAATTAAAACTAAAATTAGGCATAGTAGGAGTATAAATACCCCTGAAATAATCCAATGCTCAATCAATGGTGCATCCAGATATACTTCTTTGATTTGTTGAAAGAGTTTAGTTGCTTTTTCTTTAAAAGTCTTTGTTTCTGGCATCACTTCAGGGTCGGTTTGATCTTCAGAAAAGTTATCGAAATTGATGAAGTAGCCAGAGGCAGTTCTGTCAATTGTTGGGATTGTTCTTTCCATTTGTCTCTCGGTAGCACATTCTGATACCTCATCAGTGTAGACTGGTGTTTCTTGACGAACTGTTTCAATCTGTGTTCCAAGTGGCACAAGTTCCATGGCATTATTGCATGCTTATCGAATGTGATTAATATTTCAGTTTGAACGTCTTGGATTGTTGCAAGTTTGGGTATTCTGTTGTTTCTCGGGAGTCCACTGGGCCTACTGTTGATTATAGGCCACATGCTTGTGGTTTTACCAGGTCGATTGATACAACTCTGTTCTCCTTTTTACCAGCAAGGGGCGGTAGTACTACTGATCTTGTTCCGTTGATTGCTAAGACAGGGTAAGAAGGCCCAAATTCCTTCTTCACCGCTATTTTTTTCTCTGACTAGATCCCCAATCTTTGGAATCCAGACTTGCTGGGGCTGGTGGTGCCTCGTCAGTGGTAGCTGGCTGTTGCTTTAACTTTATGTTGCTTAAGGATTTTCTTGTTTCATTCAAGTCCTGTAAAACAGCCAAACGATCTTTGATGTCAAAGTCTTTATTCTTATCTTCTACCACTGATACCTGACTATCTAAGTCCTGAATGTGCATTCTATTTCCGAACAATAGTTCATATGGGCTGAAACCTTTTAGAGAATTTCTTGGCAAATTGTTAAGACTCAACTGGACACTTATTAAATGTTTGACCCACCCATCACCCGAACCTAATACCTTCGCTGTTATAGATTACTTTATGTCCCGGTTTTTTCTTTCTACCACACTGTTCCCTTCGGGGTGTGACGGACAAGAATACCGCAAGCTAACGCCCATGCTGGCCATGGCCTCCTTATAAGCTCGAGAGCTAAAAGCAGGACCCTGGTCAGAATGGAACATGGCAATT
The DNA here is from genome assembly GCF_964263255.1 of Lissotriton vulgaris. Taxonomy (NCBI): domain Eukaryota; kingdom Metazoa; phylum Chordata; class Amphibia; order Caudata; family Salamandridae; genus Lissotriton; species Lissotriton vulgaris. The sequence goes on along the minus strand of NC_141695.1, from coordinate 179,887,312 downwards.
GCGTATGTGCCGATAAAGACTCGCAGATCTTTTATAACCGTTCTGGCGTCAGCCGAGCGCTGGGGCCACATTGGATGGCATGTAGACAGCATTACCCTGTCTATAAACGGTAACCGGGGCACAGACTGGACCCGTTCATTACTGCGATCCCTGTCACAGTTGGGACAGTTCTTCACATATATTTGGTGTTGCACGCTCCTCCCCGGCCACCAGTATACTGATTGCAATTCAGTTAGAGATTTCTTGATCTTGTTGTGCCTTGGACCTTCACCCATGTGTGCGTCTGCTATTAATAATTTTCTCCGGTTCATGTTTGGAATTACCCTATCCCCCACTCCAGGGATTCGAGCAAAAGGAACGGAGTTTGCATCAATTACGTATGCATAATTGAGTGGATAGTTCACGGGTGTCATCTTTGAAATCATTTTGAATGCAGCTCTGCAACTTATTATTGTAAGAGTTGACGCAGAAATGCGAATCGCACACGAGGTTTTGTTCTCTGTGTTGAAATTCTGTACGAATCTGTCTGTATAGATTATACAGGCGTACTGTGGGAGAGGCAGAAGTTCGATTGGCAGAGGATATTCTTCTTCATAAGTCAAATCATTCAGTTTTTCGAATTGTGGGGCGAAATAGTATTTCACATCTTCCGCTCCAAGAGAATTTACACACTGTATCCATTTCGGATCCAGTGACACTGTAGGCAGGTTTACTGGGCTGAATAGCGCCTCGAAGGCGGATTCGGCTGTGAGGACATTAATCCTTTTGCCATGTGCTAGTTCTCGTTCATTCGCTAATGCAGTTTCTACTGCTTTCACAGTATTTTCTGTAGGACTGAATGTTTTTTCCGCTTGTGTGTACAAGTGTGATTTGAAAGCTATTGGTACCTTTTCTCCCTCATTAGAGGTCAGGTATGCAAATCCGCATCTTCCTGGGATGACTCGGATTACAAGATTGCGTGTGTTGTCACGTGTATCTAATTTTGTTTCTGCTAACATGTCTGTTTGCAATGATCTCAAAGTTTCTGTGTGTTTTTGAGTCCAAGTGATTGGTTTAAAATCAGGTTTAATTATTTCGTAGAGAGGTTTAACACTCTTCGCATAATTTAGAATGTAAGTTCTTCCGAAATTCAGAAAACCTAGAATCGATTGTAAGTTCTTCAGCGTTTTTGGTGCTTGGAGCACTGCGCACTTCTCTAAGAAGTTGTCCGCTAGGCTTTTTCCTTCACTTGATAATTTCTATCCTAAAAATAATACTATCAGATGGGCAATTCGAGACTTTTTAAAGTTGAATTTGTAACCCTCTGCCGCGAACCCAAGTATTATGGTGTTCACTCTTTTCAAGTGAGTCTCCAAGTTGTCGTCTGTGAGATAGATATCATCTACATAAGATAATGCCTCATCATCATACATTTGTAGTAACTCTGTTACTCTGGCTGAGAATAGTCCTGGGCTGTTCTTGAATCCCTGTGGGAGCCTACAGAAATTTTTCTGAGACCCCATTACTGAGAAAGCGGTCAAATACCTACTTTCTGGTGCAATGTTTTGACAAAAGAAACCATTAGATATGTCTAATGTAGTTTTATATTTTTTCCAAACTATGTTATTCATTAGTGCAGCACTATGCGAGTTTTGTACTGCAAATGTTTTGCAACATGAGTTTAGGTGTCTGTAGTCCAAAACTAGACAATATGAATCGTCAGGTTTGGAGACAGGAAACAAAGGATTGTTCATTTGAGAGGTGCATGTTTCAATCACCCCCTGGTATTCAAGTTGATCTAAAATCTCCCTGACTTGTTTTTTAGCTTCTTGCTTAATTGGATACTGCCTTTGTGCAGTTGGTTGACTTTTTAACTGGATTTTGTGAGGAGGAGAGTCCTCATCCCATCCTACATGATTTTTGTATAATGCTGGTGCCTGGGCTACTGGCCATTTCCTTGCATATATATATTTAGTGAACAGGATGAACGTCTCAAACTTGTCTCGGATTATATCGTTTAAGGTTGGCCAGAAAATAGGAAACTTGCTAATGAATTGAAAGCCTTTGCCATGGTAGCATCTGAGTTATCTCTAGTTAATAACATGGTCATGAGACGTGATTTTTTTGTTCCCCCGTCCAGTATCATCAAGTTCACACACCAAGGTCATCTGGGAATTTCAAAGACTTCACAACTCATCAAATTGTACTATTGGTGGCCATTCTTAGAATCTCAGATCAAATTTTACATTGATTCATGTACGGAATGCCTCTTATCTAATAAAAAATGGAAAGTCATAAATACACCTCTACACCCTGTTCCCTTCCCTATAAAACCTTGGGATAAGGTTGGTTTAGACTTCTCTGGACCTTACGATCTTCTGCCACATGACCTTAAATATCTTATTTTGTTGATTGATTATCACTCCAAGTGGGTTTACCATATGTTCTGTGACTCACCAAATTCCTCCAATGCCATTACATTTTTTAAGAAAATATTTTCTGTGGATGGCTCGCCCTCTATTTTAGTCACAGACAATAGCACCCATTTTATTTCCCAAAAATTCAGTTAATTTTTTACCGAGTGTGATGTTGAACATTATAAAGTTGCTCTATACTCACCAACCTCCAACGGTTTGGTTGAAAGAGCAAATAGACTTGTTAAGGATGCCATTCAAACAGCTCTTTCCTCCCATCATGATGTTCAAGATTTCCTTGAAGCCAAGCTGTGGTTTTACAATATTTCTCCTCATTGCACCACAGGCGTTTCACCATTTTCCCTTGTAAAGGGTAGAACTGCTCACACTAATTTGTTTCCAAACTGGTTGCTTAATAAGTACAACAAGAGCACTCATTGCAATGAAGATTTGGCATCTAGAATATTGCAAAAGCAAAATCTCATGTAGTCAGTTCATGACGCTGGGAAACATTTTAATACTCTAGAATTGAAAGCTGGTGATTGGGTCCTCATTAAAATTTCCAAAAAAGTGTCAAAGGGATTTTCAAGATTTTCGTCCTCGATGCAGCTCACTGGTGTCAGCAAGGGCTCAGCCTTACTTGGACATAAAGGATGGTGGAATAAAAGATCGCTGGTTCACCTTTCTGATTCTCAGGCTGGTTCTTTACTCAAATTATCCAGACAAGAATTGGAGGATTCTGATTGGATTAATTTGATACACGAGCCAGCGTCCGTTGTTGAAAATTCCTCTATCCCTCCTTTTCCCATTGTGAATTCCAGTCCGGAATGTGTGTCTAATCCTTGTTCTGTGTTGACCAATGCTGACCCTGTTTCTCACCACGGGAATTGGGAGTTCGCTGTCGGAGATTGCCTTCCAAATTAAATGACTATGTTTTGTCATGATGCTGTATTTCTTTTGATAAGTTACTTTGTTTCATTTTCTCCTACAGAAATAGCACCACCATTTATTAAGATTTCTCATCTTTATTTCGTCCTTTATATTTTGTTCTTTGTGGGAGAAGTTATAGTGTTTGCTATTGTCAGCATCATCAAGCCAGGATACTGGCACGAGGATGCCTGGCTCGTGTTGTGTATGTTTTAAAACAATGTTCCACGATCTTGTTCTGAAAGATGCATGCCAGAATGTTAATCAGTTGTCGGAGATACTGGTATGCGAAGGGAGCATCTGGTTATGGGTGCTTCTCAACTTAAAATAAAAGAACAACTTACTTACCTCAGAATTCTCCGGATATCATTTACTACAACCTGCTATACAGAAACATACTAATCATATCCCAGGGCAGGAGTGGGGCTATTCATCAACTAAACATGACACAAATACTCTACAAGACACCCTGGAGAGGCTACTTTGCTATGGTAGCATTTAGGCACCCACCTGTACAAAGAAAACCCTGAAGATCTACAAAGAATAGGATAAATATAGTATTTTAAAAACAATATACACACATCTAAATTACACCGGGAAGACCTACCTGAGTTACATTTATTAAAAATTTCCAAAATCTATGGATTACATTTCCAACTTTCAAGGTCCATTGCTTAATCAATCATTCTTATCACTTCTATACAATTGGTGTTTACATTTGCATGCAAATCTCTGGAGACCACAGACAAGTCCAAGCGGCATAAAAAAAATACCTTGCTCATCCTTAGACCCATGCTCAGAGTTGAGTGACTCTCATGCGATGATGAATTCCTCATTTCAATCTGGAGTTTGTTCGGGATTTTGAAACATGTCAACTATACAACCTTCTATAAAAATCATCTGAGGGGCTTGAGGTTTTGTCAAACTGGCAACACTTCTCCAAATGTCTACCAATAAAATCTTGGGAAGGCAAGTGATAAGATAGCTTTGTGAGCATAGGTAACTAAACTATAATTTTTGTGATAATACAACTGTAATTACATCATTAAGAGTCACAGAATCATCTAAGACCAAAATTAGGGACGTGAAATATAGCAGGCATCACACTGTACACAAACATCAGGACTAAATAGGTTGAGTCATCCATACCCCTGGTAGCATGTGTTGCCTCCCTTGAGCCACCCCTCTCTTGTCTATTGTTTAACATTCACATTTGTACTCTTCCTCAACTACTAAGGCAATTCAATCAGAAACAGGTACACTGTAACAGGTGTTCCAACTGTATATAGAAGATACACATATCCAGTTCTGGCTAGACAAGAGACAAAACAGCACTACCAAGATCTCCCAGTGCCTAGACCATGAACGTCAACAGATGAACTAGAGTTTCTTATGCATACATGCAGCCAAAACTGAGATTAAAAGTGATGCGTGAATTTGAAACTGTCTCACTCTTTCAACCCCTCAAAAAGCACAGAAGTTAAGTACTTTTTAATGTAGAATTTCTATTGGTTCCATACGTCAACACAGGAGACAAAGGCATTCATCTACATATTTACGTACTTCAGAAAACTCCAGATTTACTCTAAAGTGAACAAGGTTTGACAAGATCCATTGACCTGCCTGTTTGCCTCTGCTGGAGTGAGTCCTGTACCCCTGTGTTCTGTCTCAGAGGTCCTTGAACCCTGGTTTGGCCTTGTTGGACTTCTCCATTATCCCCTGAAAACCTGGGATTTGGAAAAGTTTGGCTCCTCGGTCCTCAGGAGGACTGTGCCAACCCTGCCAACCTGATCTGACCAAGTTGTGTTAAAGCCAGCCTGAAGATTCAGGTTTCTCCCACTTAGAGATTTTCTGCAGCAGAAAATCCAATTTATGAGGACCTTGCAAAGAAGGTGTCCAGCCTTGTGGAGCCCTCTTTGGCTGCATCCTGCCACCTACGGCCTTGCCACACTAGAGGCATCTGAGCTCTAAAAACTGGATAGAAGTGCCAAAAGTATCCAGCCAGCAACAGACCTTCCTGCTGCACATGAATTGCATTTCTGCCGCTCTAAGCTTTCCCAGCAATAATTATTGGCTTCACCAAAACCTTGTCCAATGGCTATCTGACCTTTTGGAGCCCTTTGCAGCTACAGCCTGCTGTATTGCCCAGTTGAAGATGTTGGACTTACATTATTGAGCTTAAGTCGAAAGGTAAAACCTCTAACTGTAAGGAACCCAGTTTCTGTTTTTAAAACTCGCTACATCGCGATCTGCCTCAAATCGCACCTAGGTCCTGATTTACAGCGACCAGTTGACCACAGTTGTGTTAAGGTTTTTTGGTGCTATTTTATATAAACATTTAAACATTTATTTTTCCGGTTCTCCTAATTGGATTGTTGGTATTTCGATGACATTTTGTTTATACGTATTTATTCCATTTTTTTAAACTGTTTTGGGATTTTTCTTGCTTTGTATTTTACCTTTATTACTAGTTTTGGTACTGCATAAATACTTTACACATTACATTTAAGTTAAGCCTTTGTGCTATTGCTACCAAGAAGTTGAGCTTTGGTTACATTTGTGATTTAACCATGACAATGACTGTGTATGCTGCTGAGGGTGGACAGCCAACCCCCTTAACTAACAATCCAAATTCTTACATTAGTGCTTTTATGTGGCTAATGGTTTTAGCACCTTATAAATGCAGAAATAAAAGCTTTGTACTGTGGCAGACTTTACAGTACATGAAAACTACGGTATGACTAGCAAGCAGAAATGGATGAGACTGAAACCCATTTCAAGAAATCATATCAGATCTCTCTCCAAATGCAATGCAATCAACAGGACTGGTCTGAGCAGAAAATACAAGTATTATGACCCAGATTGAGTAAGAGTTTGCATAAGAATTTTGGGGCACAATCTTGATGCAAAATACATTTTAGCATTTTCAAACCCATGCGAAGTTGATTTGCATGGCTTTGTGTGGTTCAGTAACTAAAAAGCGATGCAAATGCCTCGCATTACTTTGCTTCAGGTAGGCATTACATGGGTGGTGTATGGGCATTCTAATGCATTCACCCATGTATTTTGATGCGGTTCACTGACACAACATTGATGTAAAAAATATTGATGTAAAAAATATTGAGTAAAAAATATAGACAATAAAAATATTGATTCCTATACGTAAACAGGTAAATTAAAAAATATTGATGTTAAAAATATAGATGGCATAAAGTATTGGCTTTTATATAAATATAAAATAAAATGATATATAGTAAATATATTAAATATTAAATATAATGTTAACAAAATAAAATAAATTGAATATACATTTTAATAAAATATAACAAATACACTTAAAAAAATAAACACACAAACATAATAATGTATACTAATTATTTACTTCAAAACAATTAATAAACTAATATGTTTAATTTATGTTCAAAGTTTAAAATAATATAAAAATATCTATATTAATGATTTAAAATATAAAAAAGACACAAATCTATAATAAATTAAAACATTAAAGTATTAAGAAATACTTAAAATCAAATGTAACTATACAATCAGTGCAACAGTAGGGAAAGTGTTCGATAGTGGAGGGGTAAAAAAACCTATTCTGTCTCCAGTGAGTGCTAGAGTAGGTAAGTGGTGGAGAGTAGAGGAATTAACTTTACTATTTCAACTCCTGTGAGTGCAACGGTTTGGAAAGTGTTGGATAGCAGAGGGGCATAAATTACTATTCCCACTCCAAAGAGTGCAACAGTAGGGAAAGTGTTGGATAGCAAAGGGGAAACAATTTCTATCCCCACTCCACTGAGTGCAACAGTAGGAAATGTGCTGGAAAGTGCACAAGTAAAAATTACTATCCCACTCCAGCGAGTGCAACGGTAGGGAAAGTGTTGGATAGCAGAGGGGCATACATTTCTATTCCCACTCCAAAGAGTGCAACAGTAGGGAAAGTGTGGATAGCAAAGGGGTAACAATTTCTATCCCCACTCAACTGAGTGCAACAGTAGGAAAAGTGCTGGAAAAAGGACAAGTAAAAATTACTATTTCCACTCCAATGTGTGCAAAGGTTGGGAAAGTGTTGGATAGCGGATGGGTAAAAATTAATGTTCCAACTCCAGTGAGTGCAACAATAGGGAAAGTGTTGGATAGCGGAAGGGTAAAATTCACTATTCCCAAACCAGTGAAAGTTGAAGAGGGTGTGGCTGAGAAATGAACACTGTGGGTCTCCGCAGGTGATTTTTGTGGGGTCAGAGAGGAAGGGTGGGAATCTGATCCTTTGGTTTCTTCCGGTGCGGAATGACCTGATCCTGTCCAGGGCTGTTCCTAGTATGCCTGTGTCTTGTAGTTTAGCGACTAGTGTACGGTGGGAGATGACGTCAAAGGCCGCTGACAGGACGAGTTGGATGAGGGCTGTGGAGTGGCCTTTGTCCAGGAGGGTGCGGATGTCATCTGCGCGTAGAGTAGGGCGGTCTCTGTGCGGTGGTTGCTTCAGAATCCGGATTGGGACGGGTTGAGGGCTGCGTTCTCTTCAATGAATAGTGTCAGTTTCCTGTTGACTGTTTTCTCTGCAACTTTGGCTGGGAAGGGGAGGAGTGAGATGGGCCGATAGTTCTTGAGGTTGGTGGGGTCAGCTCTGGGCTTCTTGAGCAGAAGTCTGACTTCTGCACGCTTCCAGACGTCTGGAAAGGTGCCTCTTTTGAAGGTGGTGTGATAGTGCATTGTAGTTTGGGTGCGATGGCGGCCACGGCTCTGTGGTAGATGTGAGGTGAGCAGGGGTCTGTGGGGGCACCCGAGTGAATGCTTTTCATGGTCGAGGTGGTGTCTTCAGCCATGATCGGTGTCCAGTTGGAAATGGTGGGCTGGCAGGTGGTTCTGGGGGGTGGGGTGCTGTCTGTGGCACCTGGTGAATGGTCGATGAAGTTGTTGTAGAGGTTTTTGATCTTGAGGTCGAAATAGGTTTCAAGCTTGTCGCAGAGGTCTTGGGATAAGGTGATTTCTGTGGCTTTGCTTCGTGGATTGGTGAATTCTTGAATGACACTGAAAAGTTCCTTGGAGCTGGTGGAGTTGGCCAGGATTTTGTTGTGGATGAAGTTCCCCTTGGTGACTCTGATCTGGTTGTGGTAGTCCATCATTGCATCCTTGTAGGTAGTGTGGTTTTCGGTTGTCTTACTGTTTCTCCAGTTTTTCCCCAGGCATCTGGGAGCGGTGGTGAACCAGGCGGCTTTCCTGGGGTGTTGTCTGTAGGGGTTGCGCAGCAGGGCGAGCTTGTCTGCGCTGTCAGGGATCAAAGTGTGGAGTTCTCTGGCTGCATTGTTTGCGTCGGGTGCCCGGATGCGGTTGTCTCGGGTGAGGGTGGAGTTTGGTTGCTTGTCGGTAACCTTGCTCCAGTTCCTTCGTGGTTGGCGTTGGGCTGGTTTGGGTGCCTTGGGTTTGTTGATGTCAAACTGTACGCAGCGGTGGTTGGTCCATGGTGGCTGCATTGTGTGGCTGAATTGGATGCTGTTTCTTGCCACAAATATGGGGTCGAGGGTGTGTCCTGCTCTGTGGGTTGGTGTGTTCACGAAATGTTGAAGTGCGATGCTGGCGAGGTTGTCACGAATAATAGTGGAGTTGGGGTCACCGGGGTTGTCAAGGTGGAAGTTCAGGTCTCCAATGAGTATGTGGTTCGTTGTGGCGATGGCATGGGGTGTGATGAAGTCGGTGATCGTGGTGGCGAAGGGTGTGCGGGGGTCAGGATGGTCTGTAGACGAGGGTTCCTCAGAGTGTGGCTTTGGGAGTGGTCTGGAAGGGCAGGTGTTTGGTGGGGGGGAGCTTTCGCTGTAAGTTGTGAGGCGGAGGGTTCTCTTGTGGGTGATGACGAGGCCCCCCTGGTTGGTTGGGGCGGTCTTTCCTCTGGATCTTGTGTCCGTCTGGAATGGCATTGCTGATGTCAGGGGCAGAGAATGCGTTGGTCCGGGTCTCTGTGAAGAAGGTGATGTCGGGTGAGAGAGAGTTGAGTAGGTTCCAGATATCCATGGTATGTTTGTGTACGGAGCCTACATTGAGGAGGATGCATTTTAGGGTGTCGCCGTTGCTGGCATTGGCGGTGTTGGAGGCCGGGGTGGCGGTGAGGGTCTGGAGGCAGTGGGGGCAGGAGAACTGGCCATGAGTCCTGTTCAGCGAGGCATGTTGGCATACTCTAAGTCTTCCAGGGTTGAGTGGGAGGAGGGTGGTGGTGTCATAGCGATGGGTAGTCGGAGGTCCAGGGTTCCGGTCACTGGCCACGGTTGGGTCGCGGTCGGGTCGCCGACGGGCACCGACGGGCTTGCCTTTGGCGAGCCTTCGGTGGCCCTGTAGGGGAAGTGGGAGGGAGGGATGGTCTGCCGGAATTCCGGGGGGAGGGACGGCAGTGGTAGCAGTGGCAAAAGGAGAAAGGAACAGGCAGGCATGAGAAAATAAAGCATTGGTGGAATTAGAGCAAGACACAGATGGGCACAATAACAGTGGAACAGCAGGGAAAAATTAAGAAAAAAAAACAGCTGAGAAAGGTTACGGTGGTGGAATTAGAGCAAGACATAGATGGGCACAATAACAGTGGAACAGCCGGGAAACATTAAGAAAAAAAAACAGCTGAGAAAGGTTACGGTGGTTGCAGGCAGTCTGGTCCCAGTGGGAGCTAAGGTTGGAAGAGGACAAACACGTTCAACAAAAATTAGGGAGGGTCTAAGGGCAGGTTTACCGACCAACCAGATATGAGCCCCAAACTCAATATATCACAACAAATAATATCTGGGGGTCAAAAAGAGGGTCAGTAAGTCTGGCAGGAAGAACCACTATACCAAATGCATGCAGGGCAGTATCGGTGAGAAATAATAGTTAGTGAATGGTCAAGTCGAGACTCAAGAGTACATGGAGAAAAATGTATTGTTCCCATCAGAAGCCACACTGTACCGCCCTTGTTGTCATCATATGGGATCTCCTTACCCAGGAGACAAGACGGCCGGTAAATGGTTACCGTGACCGAAATGTGATGTGGGGGCAGAACAGAAGGGTATGATAGTGGCTAATGACAAAAGCAGTGTATAGTGATTAGAGTGGAAAAGTGAAGGGTAATTATAAAATTAGGTGAATGGGTGGAAAAAAGAAATTTTATTAATATCCCCCAAACCCTAAGATTAAAAGGCAGGTGTGGGTGCAGGTTTTAAATAATAACCGCACTTAATGGTGGTCGACATGTTTCAGCATTTCACAAGATTTTCTTAATGCATTCCTCAGGACCTAAAAAAGATACACTACTGCTTTGTAAAAGAATGAATAATAAAGATATCACCTGGACATCCAGGCGTACTCAACCGTATACTGTCAGTGCATAATGGCAAGGGATCCAACATGTAAAACAAACAGACAAACAAACGAAGAAACAAATAGAGCACTTAATGTTATTCACATTGTTTCTGTTTGTATTCATAATGGCATTGCAATATGTTCAATCATATTAGGACATCATTTCAAGTATACACTCACCCTTATGTGTAGGTTGAGGAGCTTCACCCCACCTGGCTGCAGCGCAGGTAAAAGGAGCACCGCTCTGTGAATAATCATATGATGTTTACAGAGCGATTAGTGATGTGACACTAGACAAAATGAATGAGAAAATAGAGTGTACTTCGAGATGAGAGGTAGTCTAAACCTCTTGTAAAATCAAATGGTGACCAAGCTAGGCGTAACCGCCGTAATCTATCACAATCCGTAAGGATGACTACCCAGTCGAGACAACTTATGCATGGAAAACGCTCTGTGTCGATTTTGTTTAAAACCGCACACACAAAACGCTTCGTATTTTTGATGGCGGAGTGGCCTCTAGCGGCGTATCCGCGCAGGGAAAGAACCAACGCCACGCGCTTAGCTTTCACTCACCTTTCCGTCGGTGTCTCCGGGCAGTCTTCAGTACTGCTCGGGGGGGCGCCGATCGCGGAATGAGGTAATGTTTTGTATGGTTCTAACTCTACAGACAACACGTGACCCAAGTAGTCACGTGATGCTTGGAATTCTGGGAGATGTAGTTTGCTACCCGGTTCAACCTCTTTTTGATGGAAGAAGGTATGCTTCAAGGTTGTACCATACTGTGTGTATATATTACAAAAATCATTCCATGGTATGGCATGAGTATTGTGGTGTATGTATACTGGAGTATGGTTGCTAGATGGCTTACAGACAAATATTAAAAGACGATGTATAGTGACATTATACAAAGCACCATTCAGAGGGACATCTTACAGAACACCATTTAGAGGGACATCCAGGGTATAGGCTCATTGAGGCCCTCTTTGTCACTGTTGAGGCGGTATACCCATTTTTGTTCAATCTTGAACAAAAAACGGCTAACATCCGCACACGAGTCAGGAATGTGCGGTTGCTCAAGGACTGTCCAATAAAACTCTTCAGGACCATGACCCTTCTCCAGAAAATGTGCGGTCAGTCTGGTAGCTTGTTTTCGGCACCGCTCTGTGCTTTTATGTTCTTGGATACGTGTCCGTACCTTTCTGGTTGTCATCCTGACGTACTGTAATTGGCACAGACATTTGATCAAGTAAATCAAGTTACTACTGTTGCAATTCGTAAACTTGTTTTGTGTCCATGGGCGGTTAGTGCCAATGTCGACCTCAGTAGATTTATTGGTCTGGGGACAGACGGTACAATTCCCACATGGATGGTGTCCGACCACAGGTGGTAAGTCCCATAGGGTACCCACTTGCCTCCCTTCCTTGCTGCGTGGGCGTGTGTGGACCAGTTGATCTTTCAAGTTCGGTCCTCTTTTGTATGCAAACATGGGCTGGGGAATGTCGTCACCTCCAGTTTTGAGGATAGACCAGTGTTTCTTTATGATTTTTTGCAACTGGTTTGATCGGCTGTTGAAGGTGTTAACGAAGGCAATATGATCCATTTTCTCCTTTGGAGGGTGGATTTCAAGTAGGGCATCCCTGTGGTTGTTAGAGGCCCTCTTTTTAGACCTGCGGATGATTTTTTTGTGGTATTGTTTCTCCTTTAGTTGTTCCTCCAAATTTTTGGAGTGCACCTCAAAAGATTCCTTTTTAGAGCAGTTTCTCTGTACCCTGAGGAACTGACCAAAGGGTAGGTTGTCCCTCAGGGCTCGTGGATGGCAGCTGTCGTATCGCAACAATGCGTTCTTGGCCATGGGTTTGCGATATAGCTCCGATTCGATGCCGGTTGGAGTCGCGTGCAATTTCAGGTCAAGGAAAGCGAGAGATGTTCTGCTGTGCTCGATGGTGAACTTGAGATATGCATTCTTGCTGTTCAACAAACCGTGAAATGACATGAGGTCTTCTTCCGTGACACGCCACACCACCAGAATGTCATCAATATAGCGTTTCCATATATGTATTGATGGTAAGTATGGATTGGTGGTTGTTAGGACATTCTGTTGTTCAAAATGGTGCACGTACAAGTTCGCCAGGCTCGGCGCGAAAACACTGCCCATGCTGGTCCCGGACGTTTGCAGGTAGAATGTGTCCTCAAAGAGGAAGTAGTTTTCCTTCATTGCAATTTCTGCTAAATGCATGATGAAGGGTATTGGTGTCATGGATTGGTGGTTGTTCTGCTCCAGAAGTGTACCCACTACTTCTAGGGTCTCAGTTTGGGGGATCGATGTGTATAGAGACTCTACATCGAACGATACTAGGATGTCAGTTCCGATGTTATATTGTATCGTTGGAAGGAGTCTTAAGACATCTTTAGTGTCTTGGAGAAAGGTAGGCATTGCTTTGACCATTGGGTTAAGAAAGTGGTCCACAAAGGTTGAGAGGGGTTCTAATACCGACCCAATGCCAGATATGATAGGCCTACCGGGTGGTGGCCTTAGTGGCTTGTGCACTTTGGGGAGGCAGTAAAAGTATGGAATTGTGGGGTGTTTAGTAACCAGATACTGTCCTTCCTGTGATGTTATCCATCCCTCACTCGTGGCTTCCTCTACTAAGGCGCTTATTCTGGTTTGTAGCCCTTCAGTTGGATCCGATCTCAACGGTAGGTAGGATTTGCGGTCACTAAGTTGCCGGAGGCACTCATTTCTATACACTTCAGTGTCTAGGATCACGGTTGCTCCGCCTTTGTCGGCCGGCTTGATGGTGATGTTGTCGTTGGAAGTTAGTGAGCGCAAGGCTTGCTGTTCATCTCTGGAAAGATTCATGAAGGGCTTGACATCTCTTCTGTACAGGTCTGTGACGTCATTTTCCACAGCTGCTTCAAAGGTCAGGACTTTGGGGGGTAAGGTGGCACTTGGTGGATTGAACGAGGAGGGTCTCTTCAAGCCAGTGTTGTTGTCTATGGCAATGGTTTCCAAAGCGGTCGATTTTGCGAAGAAATAGTGCAACCTTATTTTTCTAAACAGCTTGGATAGTTCAATTTGGGCCAGGAAAGGATCACCTTTCTGGGTAGCCACGAATCCCAAGCCTTTATTCAAGAGGTGTTCCTCATTGGTAGACAGTGTGTGTGAACGGAGGTTGATCACGATGCCGTCTGGTTGCTTGTTCCCGCAGCGTCTTGGGGGACTTTCTTCCCGCTGCGTAGATCCATCCTCGATTGTTGCGGGGTATTCGTGTCCGTGTTCCAATGGACTTGTTGTGGCACTGCTCCTTGTCTCCTCCTGCCTCGGCCTCGTCTCTGGCCAAAACCTAAAAAAGGAAACGATCCAGGGCCTTGTTGCATCTGTGGTGGGCAGAAGGGCGGGCCCATTTGCGGAGGGCAGTTTGGTCCCATCATCCAAGGGTTAATAGGCCACCATGGTTGGAAATTGCCAAAGTTCTGTGGTTGATTTCTCCAATTTCTCCTGTTACCGCGACCCCTAGGGGCTTGGTTGGACGATCCGGTTTGTGATGTATCTGAGTCACTGGATGTCCCATCTGAACTGGAGGTGCCATATGTGGAGCCTCCCTTTTTGCCACTGCGATTGAATGTAGGTGCTGTATAGGTGTCACTACTGTATGGATATACTTTCTCCATTGAGAATTTCGCCAAATCCTTTTTAAACTTCTCTAGTTTTGTAGATAAGATAGATTCCTTAAAATCTTTGTTGGTCTTATCCGTATCATCCTGTCCCTTTTTAAACTGTCCACTTTTTAAGGAGGCTTTTATATGGCCCTCAAGGACCTGAATCTCAATCAGGATGGTATCCGCAATTCTTTTCGCGGTTTTTATGATCAGGACCAGCCAGTCCCTCGTGCACCTCCAAGCTATCATGGCCCAATCCTTAAGAAATTGTTTATCGTCAAGGAAAAGGCGTGGTGCATTGTTGACGATGAGGCCTGTGGGAGCACAGTTGCCTCGAAGGTACTGTGCCATGATAATACCATGGACGGAAGTTCTGGAGTGGGACTTCTTTAGGATTAGGACTTTATTCCAACTGTCATCATTGTTTGTTGCTTGGGGTGGAATAGGGACATTATCTAAAAGACTAGGATTTTCATCTAAAATATTTTGTACTTCAGCACTTTCAAATGCTAAACCCCAGTTGGTAGCCATCGTTTGGAAAGACAGGTGAGGCGGTCAAACCACAAAGCGAGATTCTCGAAGTATACTCTATTGCATTGGTGACTAGAGCAGTCAACCAGGATTAAAAAAGACCCACAGCCTTAGCTGTACTAGTAACACGTTCAACAAAAATTAGGGAGGGTCTAAGGGCAGGTTTACCGACCAACCAGATATGAGCCCCAAACTCAATATATCACAACAAATAATATCTGGGGGTCAAAAAGAGGGTCAGTAAGTCTGGCAGGAAGAACCACTATACCAAATGCATGCAGGGCAGTATCGGTGAGAAATAATAGTTAGTGAATGGTCAAGTCGAGACTCAAGAGTACATGGAGAAAAATGTATTGTTCCCATCAGAAGCCACACTGTACCGCCCTTGTTGTCATCATATGGGATCTCCTTACCCAGGAGACAAGACGGCCGGTAAATGGTTACCGTGACCGAAATGTGATGTGGGGGCAGAACAGAAGGGTATGATAGTGGCTAATGACAAAATCAGTGTATAGTGATTAGAGTGGAAAAGTGAAGGGTAATTATAAAATTAGGTGAATGGGTGGAAAAAAGAAATTTTATTAATATCCCCCAAACCCTAAGATTAAAAGGCAGGTGTGGGTGCAGGTTTTAAATAATAACCGCACTTAATGGTGGTCGACATGTTTCAGCATTTCACAAGATTTTCTTAATGCATTCCTCAGGACCTAAAAAAGATACACTACTGCTTTGTAAAAGAATGAATAATAAAGATATCACCTGGACATCCAGGCGTACTCAACCGTATACTGTCAGTGCATAATGGCAAGGGATCCAACATGTAAAACAAACAGACAAACAAACGAAGAAACAAATAGAGCACTTAATGTTATTCACATTGTTTCTGTTTGTATTCATAATGGCATTGCAATATGTTCAATCATATTAGGACATCATTTCAAGTATACACTCACCCTTATGTGTAGGTTGAGGAGCTTCACCCCACCTGGCTGCAGCGCAGGTAAAAGGAGCACCGCTCTGTGAATAATCATATGATGTTTACAGAGCGATTAGTGATGTGACACTAGACAAAATGAATGAGAAAATAGAGTGTACTTCGAGATGAGAGGTAGTCTAAACCTCTTGTAAAATCAAATGGTGACCAAGCTAGGCGTAACCGCCGTAATCTATCACAATCCGTAAGGATGACTACCCAGTCGAGACAACTTATGCATGGAAAACGCTCCGTATCGATTTTGTTTAAAACCGCACACACAAAACGCTTCGTATTTTTGATGGCGGAGTGGCCTCTAGCGGCGTATCCGCGCAGGGAAAGAACCAACGCCACGCGCTTAGCTTTCACTCACCTTTCCGTCGGTGTCTCCGGGCAGTCTTCAGTACTGCTCGGGGGGGCGCCGATCGCGGAATGAGGTAATGTTTTGTATGGTTCTAACTCTACAGACAACACGTGACCCAAGTAGTCACGTGATGCTTGGAATTCTGGGAGATGTAGTTTGCTACCCGGTTCAACCTCTTTTTGATGGAAGAAGGTATGCTTCAAGGTTGTACCATACTGTGTGTATATATTACAAAAATCATTCCATGGTATGGCATGAGTATTGTGGTGTATGTATACTGGAGTATGGTTGCTAGATGGCTTACAGACAAATATTAAAAGACGATGTATAGTGACATTATACAAAGCACCATTCAGAGGGACATCTTACAGAACACCATTTAGAGGGACATCCAGGGTATAGGCTCATTGAGGCCCTCTTTGTCACTGTTGAGGCGGTATACCCATTTTTGTTCAATCTTGAACAAAAAACGGCTAACATCCGCACACGAGTCAGGAATGTGCGGTTGCTCAAGGACTGTCCAATAAAACTCTTCAGGACCATGACCCTTCTCCAGAAAATGTGCGGTCAGTCTGGTAGCTTGTTTTCGGCACCGCTCTGTGCTTTTATGTTCTTGGATACGTGTCCGTACCTTTCTGGTTGTCATCCTGACGTACTGTAATTGGCACAGACATTTGATCAAGTAAATCAAGTTACTACTGTTGCAATTCGTAAACTTGTTTTGTGTCCATGGGCGGTTAGTGCCAATGTCGACCTCAGTAGATTTATTGGTCTGGGGACAGACGGTACAATTCCCGCATGGATGGTGTCCGACCACAGGTGGTAAGTCCCATAGGGTACCCACTTGCCTCCCTTCCTTGCTGCGTGGGCGTGTGTGGACCAGTTGATCTTTCAAGTTCGGTCCTCTTTTGTATGCAAACATGGGCTGGGGAATGTCGTCACCTCCAGTTTTGAGGATAGACCAGTGTTTCTTTATGATTTTTTGCAACTGGTTTGATCGGCTGTTGAAGGTGTTAACGAAGGCAATACGATCCATTTTCTCCTTTGGAGGGTGGATTTCAAGTAGGGCATCCCTGTGGTTGTTAGAGGCCCTCTTTTTAGACCTGCGGATGATTTTTTTGGGGTATTGTTTCTCCTTTAGTTGTTCCTCCAAATTTTTGGAGTGCACCTCAAAAGATTCCTTTTTAGAGCAGTTTCTCTGTACCCTGAGGAACTGACCAAAGGGTAGGTTGTCCCTCAGGGCTCGTGGATGGCAGCTGTCGTATCGCAACAATGCGTTCTTGGCCATGGGTTTGCGATATAGCTCCGA
Organism: Lissotriton vulgaris; assembly: GCF_964263255.1. NCBI lineage: Eukaryota > Metazoa > Chordata > Amphibia > Caudata > Salamandridae > Lissotriton > Lissotriton vulgaris. The sequence continues at coordinate 179,869,841 of NC_141695.1, read as the reverse complement.
TTCGATGCCGGTTGGAGTCGCGTGCAATTTCAGGTCAAGGAAAGCCAGAGATGTTCTGCTGTGCTCGATGGTGAACTTGAGATATGCATTCTTGCTGTTCAACCAACCGTGAAATGACATGAGGTCTTCTTCCGTGCCACGCCACACCACCAGAATGTCATCAATATAGCGTTTCCATATATGTATTGATGGTAAGTATGGATTGGTGGTTGTTAGGACATTCTGTTGTTCAAAATGGTGCACGTACAAGTTCGCCAGGCTCGGCGCGAAAACACTGCCCATGCTGGTCCCGGACGTTTGCAGGTAGAATGTGTCCTCAAAGAGGAAGTAGTTTTCCTTCATTGCAATTTCTGCTAAATGCATGATGAAGGGTATTGGTGTCATGGATTGGTGGTTGTTCTGCTCCAGAAGTGTACCCACTACTTCTAGGGTCTCAGTTTGGGGGATCGATGTGTATAGAGACTCTACATCGAACGATACTAGGATGTCAGTTCCGATGTTATATTGTATCGTTGGAAGGAGTCTTAAGACATCTTTAGTGTCTTGGAGAAAGGTAGGCATTGCTTTGACCATTGGGTTAAGAAAGTGGTCCACAAAGGTTGAGAGGGGTTCTAATACCGACCCAATGCCAGATATGATAGGCCTACCGGGTGGTGGCCTTAGTGGCTTGTGCACTTTGGGGAGGCAGTAAAAGTATGGAATTGTGGGGTGTTTAGTAACCAGATACTGTCCTTCCTGTGATGTTATCCATCCCTCACTCGTGGCTTCCTCTACTAAGGCGCTTATTCTGGTTTGTAGCCCTTCAGTTGGATCCGATCTCAACGGTAGGTAGGATTTGCGGTCACTAAGTTGCCGGAGGCACTCATTTCTATACACTTCAGTGTCTAGGATCACGGTTGCTCCGCCTTTGTCGGCCGGCTTGATGGTGATGTTGTCGTTGGAAGTTAGTGAGCGCAAGGCTTGCTGTTCATCTCTGGAAAGATTCATGAAGGGCTTGACATCTCTTCTGTACAGGTCTGTGACGTCATTTTCCACAGCTGCTTCAAAGGTCAGGACTTTGGGGGGTAAGGTGGCACTTGGTGGATTGAACGAGGAGGGTCTCTTCAAGCCAGTGTTGTTGTCTATGGCAATAGTTTCCAAAGCGGTCGATTTTGCGAAGAAATAGTGCAACCTTATTTTTCTAAACAGCTTGGATAGTTCAATTTGGGCCAGGAAAGGATCACCTTTCTGGGTAGCCACGAATCCCAAGCCTTTATTCAAGAGGTGTTCCTCATTGGTAGACAGTGTGTGTGAACTGAGGTTGATCACGATGCCGTCTGGTTGCTTGTTCCCGCAGCGTCTTGGGGGACTTTCTTCCCGCTGCATAGATCCATCCTCGATTGTTGCGGGGTATTCGTGTCCGTGTTCCAATGGACTTGTTGTGGCACTGCTCCTTGTCTCCTCCTGCCTCGGCCTCGTCTCTGGCCAAAACCTAAAAAAGGAAACGATCCAGGGCCTTGTTGCATCTGTGGTGGGCAGAAGGGCGGGCCCATTTGCGGAGGGCAGTTTGGTCCCATCATCCAAGGGTTAATAGGCCACCATGGTTGGAAATTGCCAAAGTTCTGTGGTTGATTTCTCCAATTTCTCCTGTTACCGCAACCCCTAGGGGCTTGGTTGGACGATCCGGTTTGTGATGTATCTGAGTCACTGGATGTCCCATCTGAACTGGAGGTGCCAAATGTGGAGCCTCCCTTTTTGCCACTGCGACTGAATGTAGGTGCTGTATAGGTGTCACTACTGTATGGATATACTTTCTCCATTGAGAATTTCGCCAAATCCTTTTTAAACTTCTCTAGTTTTGTAGATAAGATAGATTCCTTAAAATCTTTGTTGGTCTTATCCGTATCATCCTGTCCCTTTTTAAACTGTCCACTTGTTAAGGAGGCTTTTATATGGCCCTCAAGGACCTGAATCTCAATCAGGATGGTATCCGCAATTCTTTTCGCGGTTTTTATGATCAGGACCAGCCAGTCCCTCGTGCACCTCCAAGCTATCATGGCCCAATCCTTAAGAAATTGTTTATCGTCAAGGAAAAGGCGTGGTGCATTGTTGACGATGAGGCCTGTGGGAGCACAGTTGCCTCGAAGGTACTGTGCCATGATAATACCATGGACGGAAGTTCTGGAGTGGGACTTCTTTAGGATTAGGACTTTATTCCGACTGTCATCATTGTTTGTTGCTTGGGGTGGAATAGGGACATTATCTAAAAGACTAGGATTTTCATCTAAAATATTTTGTACTTCAGCACTTTCAAATGCTAAACCCCAGTTGGTAGCCATCGTTTGGAAAGACAGGTGAGGCGGTCAAACCACAAAGCGAGATTCTCAAAGTATACTCTATTGCATTGGTGACTAGAGTAGTCAACCAGGATTAAAAAAGACCCACAGCCTTAGCTGTACTAGTAACACGTTCAACAAAAATTAGGGAGGGTCTAAGGGCAGGTTTACCGACCAACCAGATATGAGCCCCAAACTCAATATATCACAACAAATAATATCTGGGGGTCAAAAAGAGGGTCAGTAAGTCTGGCAGGAAGAACCACTATACCAAATGCATGCAGGGCAGTATCGGTGAGAAATAATAGTTAGTGAATGGTCAAGTCGAGACTCAAGAGTACATGGAGAAAAATGTATTGTTCCCATCAGAAGCCACACTGTACCGCCCTTGTTGTCATCATATGGGATCTCCTTACCCAGGAGACAAGACGGCCGGTAAATGGTTACCGTGACCGAAATGTGATGTGGGGGCAGAACAGAAGGGTATGATAGTGGCTAATGACAAAAGCAGTGTATAGTGATTAGAGTGGAAAAGTGAAGGGTAATTATAAAATTAGGTGAATGGGTGGAAAAAAGAAATTTTATTAATATCCCCCAAACCCTAAGATTAAAAGGTAGGTGTGGGTGCAGGTTTTAAATAATAACCGCACTTAATGGTGGTCGACATGTTTCAGCATTTCACAAGATTTTCTTAATGCATTCCTCAGGACCTAAAAAAGATACACTACTGCTTTGTAAAAGAATGAATAATAAAGATATCACCTGGACATCCAGGCATACTCAACCGTATACTGTCAGTGCATAATGGCAAGGGATCCAACATGTAAAACAAACAGACAAACAAACGAAGAAACAAATAGAGCACTTAATGTTATTCACATTGTTTCTGTTTGTATTCATAATGGCATTGCAATATGTTCAATCATATTAGGACATCATTTCAAGTATACACTCACCCTTATGTGTAGGTTGAGGAGCTTCACCCCACCTGGCTGCAGCGCAGGTAAAAGGAGCACCGCTCTGTGAATAATCATATGATGTTTACAGAGCGATTAGTGATGTGACACTAGACAAAATGAATGAGAAAATAGAGTGTACTTCGAGATGAGAGGTAGTCTAAACCTCTTGTAAAATCAAATGGTGACCAAGCTAGGCGTAACCGCCGTAATCTATCACAATCCGTAAGGATGACTACCCAGTCGAGACAACTTATGCATGGAAAACGCTCCGTGTCGATTTTGTTTAAAACCGCACACACAAAACGCTTCGTATTTTTGATGGCGGAGTGGCCTCTAGCGGCGTATCCGCGCAGGGAAAGAACCAACGCCACGCGCTTAGCTTTCACTCACCTTTCCGTCGGTGTCTCCGGGCAGTCTTCAGTACTGCTCGGGAGGGCGCCGATCGCGGAATGAGGTAATGTTTTGTATGGTTCTAACTCTACAGACAACACGTGACCCAAGTAGTCACGTGATGCTTGGAATTCTGGGAGATGTAGTTTGCTACCCGGTTCAACCTCTTTTTGATGGAAGAAGGTATGCTTCAAGGTTGTACCATACTGTGTGTATATATTACAAAAATCATTCCATGGTATGGCATGAGTATTGTGGTGTATGTATACTGGAGTATGGTTGCTAGATGGCTTACAGACAAATATTAAAAGACGATGTATAGTGACATTATACAAAGCACCATTCAGAGGGACATCTTACAGAACACCATTTAGAGGGACATCCAGGGTATAGGCTCATTGAGGCCCTCTTTGTCACTGTTGAGGCGGTATACCCATTTTTGTTCAATCTTGAACAAAAAACGGCTAACATCCGCACACGAGTCAGGAATGTGCGGTTGCTCAAGGACTGTCCAATAAAACTCTTCAGGACCATGACCCTTCTCCAGAAAATGTGCGGTCAGTCTGGTAGCTTGTTTTCGGCACCGCACTGTGCTTTTATGTTCTTGGATACGTGTCTGTACCTTTCTGGTTGTCATCCCGACGTACTGTAATTGGCACGGACATTTGATCAAGTAAATCAAGTTACTAATGTTACAATTCGTAAACTTGTTTTGTGTCCATGGGCGGTTAGTGCCAATGTCGACCTCAGTAGATTTATTGGTCTGGGGACAGACGGTACAATTCCCGCATGGATGGTGTCCGACCACAGGTGGTAAGTCCCATAGGGTACCCACTTGCCTCCCTTCCTTGCTGCGTGGGCGTGTGTGGGCCAGTTGATCTTTCAAGTTCGGTCCTCTTTTGTATGCAAACATGGGCTGGGGAATGTCGTCACCTCCAGTTTTGAGGATAGACCAGTGTTTCTTTATGATTTTTTGCAACTGGTTTGATCGGCTGTTGAAGGTGTTAACAAAGGCAATACGATCCATTTTCTCCTTTGGAGGGTGGATTTCAAGTAGGGCATCCCTGTGGCTGTTAGAGGCCCTCTTTTTAGACCTGCGGATGATTTTTTTGGGGTATTGTTTCTCCTTTAGTTGTTCCTCCAAATTTTTGGAGTGCACCTCAAAAGATTCCTTTTTAGAGCAGTTTCTCTGTACCCTGAGGAACTGACCAAAGGGTAGGTTGTCCCTCAGGGCTCGTGGATGGCAGCTGTCGTATCGCAACAATGCGTTCTTGGCCATGGGTTTGCGATATAGCTCCGATTCGATGCCGGTTGGAGTCGCGTGCAATTTCATGTCAAGGAAAGCCAGAGATGTTCTGCTGTGCTCGATGGTGAACTTGAGATATGCATTCTTGCTGTTCAACCAACCGTGAAATGACATGAGGTCTTCTTCCGTGCCACGCCACACCACCAGAATGTCATCAATATAGCGTTTCCATATATGTATTGATGGTAAGTATGGATTGGTGGTTGTTAGGACATTCTGTTGTTCAAAATGGTGCACGTACAAGTTCGCCAGGCCCGGCGCGAAAACACTGCCCATGCTGGTCCCGGACGTTTGCAGGTAGAATGTGTCCTCAAAGCGGAAGTAGTTTTCCTTCATTGCAAGTTCTGCTAAATGCATGATGAAGGGTATTGGTGTCATGGATTGGTGGTTGTTCTGCTCCAGAAGTGTACCCACTACTTCTAGGGTCTCAGTTTGGGGGATCGATGTGTATAGAGACTCTACATTGAACGATACTAGGATGTCAGTTCCGATGTTATATTGTATCGTTGGAAGGAGTCTTAAGACATCTTTAGTGTCTTGGAGAAAGGTAGGCATTGCTTTGACCATTGGGTTAAGAAAGTGGTCCACAAAGGTTGAGAGGGGTTCTAATACCGACCCAATGCCAGATATGATAGGCCTACCGGGTGGTGGCCTTAGTGGCTTGTGCACTTTGGGGAGGCAGTAAAAGTATGGAATTGTGGGGTGTTTAGTAACCAGATACTGTCCTTCCTGTGATGTTATCCATCCCTCACTCGTGGCTTCCTCTACTAAGGCGCTTATTCTGGTTTGTAGCCCTTCAGTTGGATCCGATCTCAACGGTAGGTAGGATTTGCGGTCACTAAGTTGCCGGAGGCACTCATTTCTATACACTTCAGTGTCTAGGATCACGGTTGCTCCGCCTTTGTCGGCCGGCTTGATGGTGATGTTGCCGTTGGAAGTTAGTGAGCGCAAGGCTTGCTGTTCATCTCTGGAAAGATTCATGAAGGGCTTGACATCTCTTCTGTACAGGTCTGTGACGTCATTTTCCACAGCTGCTTCAAAGGTCAGGACTTTGGGGGGTAAGGTGGCACTTGGTGGATTGAAGGAGGAGGGTCTCTTCAAGCCAGTGTTGTTGTCTATGGCAATGGTTTCCAAAGCGGTCGATTTTGCGAAGAAATAGTTCAACCTTATTTTTCTAAACAGCTTGGATAGTTCAATTTGGGCCAGGAAAGGATCACCTTTCTGGGTAGCCACGAATCCCAAGCCTTTATTCAAGAGGTGTTCCTCATTGGTAGACAGTGTGTGTGAACTGAGGTTGATCACGATGCCGTCTGGTTGCTTGTTCCCGCAGCGTCTTGGGGGACTTTCTTCCCGCTGCGTAGATCCATCCTCGATTGTTGCGGGGTATTCGTGTCCGTGTTCCAATGGACTTGTTGTGGCACTGCTCCTTGTCTCCTCCTGCCTCGGCCTCGTCTCTGGCCAAAACCTAAAAAAGGAAACGATCCAGGGCCTTGTTGCATCTGTGGTGGGCAGAAGGGCGGGCCCATTTGCGGAGGGCAGTTTGGTCCCATCATCCAAGGGTTAATAGGCCACCATGGTTGGAAATTGCCAAAGTTCTGTGGTTGATTTCTCCAATTTCTCCTGTTACCGCGACCCCTAGGGGCTTGGTTGGACGATCCGGTTTGTGATGTATCTGAGTCACTGGATGTCCCATCTGAACTGGAGGTGCCATATGTGGAGCCTCCCTTTTTGCCATGTGCGGTCCATTGGCACTAACCGCCCATGGACACAAAACAAGTTTACGAATTGCAACAGTAGTAACTTGATTTACTTGATCAAATGTCCGTGCCAATTACAGTACGTCGGGATGACAACCAGAAAGGTACGGACACGTATCCAAGAACATAAAAGCACAGTGCGGTGCCGAAAACAAGCTACCAGACTGACCGCACATTTTCTGGAGAAGGGTCATGGTCCTGAAGAGTTTTATTGGACAGTCCTTGAGCAACCGCACATTCCTGACTCGTGTGCGGATGTTAGCCGTTTTTTGTTCAAGATTGAATAAAAATGGGTATACCGCCTCAACAGTGACAAAGAGGGCCTCAATGAGCCTATACCCTGGATGTCCCTCTAAATGGTGTTCTGTAAGATGTCCCTCTGAATGGTGCTTTGTATAATGCCACTATACATCGTCTTTTAATATTTGTCTGTAAGCCATCTAGCAACCATACTCCAGTATACATACACCACAATACTCATGCCATACCATGGAATGATTTTTGTAATATATACACACAGTATGGTACAACCTTGAAGCATACCTTCTTCCATCAAAAAGAGGTTGAACCGGGTAGCAAACTACATCTCCCAGAATTCCAAGCATCACGTGACTACTTGGGTCACGTGTTGTCTGTAGAGTTAGAACCATACGAAACATTACCTCATTCCGCGATCGGCGCCCCCCCGAGCAGTACTGAAGACTGCCCGGAGACACCGACGGAAAGGTGAGTGAAAGCTAAGCGCGTGGCGTTGGTTCTTTCCCTGCGCGGATACGCCGCTAGAGGCCACTCCGCCATCAAAAATACGAAGCGTTTTGTGTGTGCGGTTTTAAACAAAATCGACACGGAGCGTTTTCCATGCATAAGTTGTCTCGACTGGGTAGTCATCCTTACGGATTGTGATAGATTACGGCGGTTACGCCTAGCTTGGTCACCATTTGATTTTACAAGAGGTTTAGACTACCTCTCATCTCGAAGTACAGTCTATTTTCTCATTCATTTTGTCTAGTGTCACATCACTAATCGCTCTGTAAACATCATATGATTATTCACAGAGCGGTGCTCCTTTTACCTGCGCTGCAGCCAGGTGGGGTGAAGCTCCTCAACCTACACATAAGGGTGAGTGTATACTTGAAATGATGTCCTAATATGATTGAACATATTGCAATGCCATTATGAATACAAACAGAAACAATGTGAATAACATTAAGTGCTCTATTTGTTTCTTCGTTTGTTTGTCTGTTTGTTTTACATGTTGGATCCCTTGCCATTATGCACTGACAGTATACGGTTGAGTACGCCTGGATGTCCAGGTGATATCTTTATTATTCATTCTTTTACAAAGCAGTAGTGTATCTTTTTTAGGTCCTGAGGAATGCATTAAGAAAATCTTGTGAAATGCTGAAACATGTCGACCACCATTAAGTGCGGTTATTATTTAAAACCTGCACCCACACCTGCCTTTTAATCTTAGGGTTTGGGGGATATTAATAAAATTTCTTTTTTCCATCCATTCACCTAATTTTATAATTACCCTTCACTTTTCCACTCTAATCACTATACACTGCTTTTGTCATTAGCCACTATCATACCCTTCTGTTCTGCCCCCACATCACATTTCGGTCACGGTAACCATTTACCGGCCGTCTTGTCTCCTGGGTAAGGAGATCCCATTTGATGACAACAAGGGCGGTACAGTGTGGCTTCTGATGGGAACAATACATTTTTCTCCATGTACTCTTGAGTCTCGACTTGACCATTCACTAACTATTATTTCTCACCGATACTGCCCTGCATGCATTTGGTATAGTGGTTCTTCCTGCCCGACTTACTGACCCTCTTTTTGACCCCCAGATATTATTTGTTGTGATATATTGAGTTTGGGGCTCATATCTGGTTGGTCGGTAAACCTGCCCTTAGACCCTCCCTAATTTTTGTTGAACGTGTTACTAGTACAGCTAAGGCTGTGGGTCTTTTTTAATCCTGGTTGACTACTCTAGTCACCAATGCAATAGAGTATACTTCGAGAATCTCGCTTTGTGGTTTGACCGCCTCACCTGTCTTTCCAAACGATGGCTACCAACTGGGGTTTAGCATTTGAAAGTGCTGAAGTACAAAATATTTTAGATGAAAATCCTAGTCTTTTAGATAATGTCCCTATTCCACCCCAAGCAACAAACAATGATGACAGTTGGAATAAAGTCCTAATCCTAAAGAAGTCCCACTCCAGAACTTCCGTCCATGGTATTATCATGGCACAGTACCTTCGAGGCAACTGTGCTCCCACAGGCCTCATCGTCAACAATGCACCACGCCTTTTCCTTGACGATAAACAATTTCTTAAGGATTGGGCCATGATAGATTGGAGGTGCACGAGGGACTGGCTGGTCCTGATCATAAAAACCGCAAAAAGAATTGCGGATACCATCCTGATTGAGATTCAGGTCCTTGAGGGCCATATAAAAGCCTCCTTAAAAAGTGGACAGTTTAAAAAGGGACAGGATGATACGGATAAGACCAACAAAGATTTTAAGGAATCTATCTTATCTACAAAACTAGAGAAGTTTAAAAAGGATTTGGCGAAATTCTCAATGGAGAAAGTATATCCATACAGTAGTGACACCTATACAGCACCTACATTTAGTCGCAGTGGCAAAAAGGGAGGCTCCACATATGGCACCTCCAGTTCAGATGGGACATCCAGTGACTCAGATACATCACAAACCGGATCGTCCAACCAAGCCCCTAGGGGTCGCGGTAACAGGAGAAATTGGAGAAATCAACCACAGAACTTTGGCAATTTCCAACCATGGTGGCCTATTAACCCTTGGATGATGGGACCAAACTGCCCTCCGCAAATGGGCCCGCCCTTCTGCCCACCACAGATGCAACAAGGCCCTGGATCGTTTCCTTTTTTAGGTTTTGGCCAGAGACGAGGCCGAGGCAGGAGGAGACAAGGAGCAGTGCCACAACAAGTCCATTGGAACACGGACACGAATACCCCGCAACAATCGAGGATGGATCTACGCAGCGGGAAGAAAGTCCCCCAAGACGCTGCGGGAACAAGCAACCAGACGGCATCGTGATCAACCTCAGTTCACACACACTGTCTACCAATGAGGAACACCTCTTGAATAAAGGCTTGGGATTCGTGGCTACCCAGAAAGGTGATCCTTTCCTGGCCCAAATTGAACTATCCAAGCTGTTTAGAAAAATAAGGTTGCACTATTTCTTCGCAAAATCGACCGCTTTGGAAACCATTGCCATAGACAACAACACTGGCTTGAAGAGACCCTCCTCGTTCAATCCACCAAGTGCCACCTTACCCCCCAAAGTCCTGACCTTTGAAGCAGCTGTGGAAAATGACGTCACAGACCTGTACAGAAGAGATGTCAAGCCCTTCATGAATCTTTCCAGAGATGAACAGCAAGCCTTGCGCTCACTAACTTCCAACGACAACATCACCATCAAGCCGGCCGACAAAGGCGGAGCAACCGTGATCCTAGACACTGAAGTGTATAGAAATGAGTGCCTCCGGCAACTTAGTGACCGCAAATCCTACCTACCGTTGAGATCGGATCCAACTGAAGGGCTGCAAACCAGAATAAGCGCCTTAGTAGAGGAAGCCACGAGTGAGGGATGGATAACATCACAGGAAGGACAGTATCTGGTTACTAAACACCCCACAATTCCATACTTTTACTGCCTCCCCAAAGTGCACAAGCCACTAAGGCCACCACCCGGTAGGCCTATCATATCTGGCATTGGGTCGGTATTAGAACCCCTCTCAACCTTTGTGGACCACTTTCTTAACCCAATGGTCAAAGCAATGCCTACCTTTCTCCAAGACACTAAAGATGTCTTAAGACTCCTTCCAACGATACAATATAACATCGGAACTGACATCCTAGTATCGTTCGATGTAGAGTCTCTATACACATCGATCCCCCAAACTGAGACCCTAGAAGTAGTGGGTACACTTCTGGAGCAGAATAACCACCAATCCATGACACCAATACCCTTCATCATGCATTTAGCAGAAATTGCAATGAAGGAAAACTACTTCCGCTTTGAGGACACATTCTACCTGCAAACGTCCGGGACCAGCATGGGCAGTGTTTTCGCGCCGAGCCTGGCGAACTTGTACGTGCACCATTTTGAACAACAGAATGTCCTAACAACCACCAATCCATACTTACCATCAATACATATATGGAAACGCTATATTGATGACATTCTGGTGGTGTGGCGTGGCACGGAAGAAGACCTCATGTCAATTCACGGTTGGTTGAACAGCAAGAATGCATATCTCAAGTTCACCATCGAGCACAGCAGAACATCTCTGGCTTTCCTTGACCTGAAATTGCACGCGACTCCAACCGGCATCGAATCGGAGCTATATCGCAAACCCATGGCCAAGAACGCATTGTTGCGATACGACAGCTGCCATCCACGAGCCCTGAGGGACAACCTACCCTTTGGTCAGTTCCTCAGGGTACAGAGAAACTGCTCTAAAAAGGAATCTTTTGAGGTGCACTCCAAAAATTTGGAGGAACAACTAAAGGAGAAACAATACCCCAAAAAAATCATCCGCAGGTCTAAAAAGAGGGCCTCTAACAACCACAGGGATGCCCTACTTGAAATCCACCCTCCAAAGGAGAAAATGGATCATATTGCCTTCGTTAACACCTTCAACAGCCGATCAAACCAGTTGCAAAAAATCATAAAGAAACACTGGTCTATCCTCAAAACTGGAGGTGACGACATTCCCCAGCCCATGTTTGCATACAAAAGAGGACCGAACTTGAAAGATCAACTGGTCCACACACGCCCACGCAGCAAGGAAGGGAGGCAAGTGGGTACCCTATGGGACTTACCACCTGTGGTCGGACACCATCCATGCGGGAATTGTACCGTCTGTCCCCAGACCAATAAATCTACTGAGGTCGACATTGGCACTAACCGCCCATGGACACAAAACAAGTTTACGAATTGCAACAGTAGTAACTTGATTTACTTGATCAAATGTCCGTGCCAATTACAGTACGTCGGGATGACAACCAGAAAGGTACGGACACGTATCCAAGAACATAAAAGCACAGTGCGGTGCCGAAAACAAGCTACCAGACTGACCGCACATTTTCTGGAGAAGGGTCATGGTCCTGAAGAGTTTTATTGGACAGTCCTTGAGCAACCGCACATTCCTGACTCGTGTGCGGATGTTAGCCGTTTTTTGTTCAAGATTGAACAAAAATGGGTATACCGCCTCAACAGTGACAAAGAGGGCCTCAATGAGCCTATACCCTGGATGTCCCTCTAAATGGTGTTCTGTAAGATGTCCCTCTGAATGGTGCTTTGTATAATGTCACTATACATCGTCTTTTAATATTTGTCTGTAAGCCATCTAGCAACCATACTCCAGTATACATACACCACAATACTCATGCCATACCATGGAATGATTTTTGTAATATATACACACAGTATGGTACAACCTTGAAGCATACCTTCTTCCATCAAAAAGAGGTTGAACCGGGTAGCAAACTACATCTCCCAGAATTCCAAGCATCACGTGACTACTTGGGTCACGTGTTGTCTGTAGAGTTAGAACCATACAAAACATTACCTCATTCCGCGATCGGCGCCCCCCCCGGCAGCACTGAAGACTGCCCGGAGACACCGACGGAAAGGTGAGTGAAAGCTAAGTGCGTGGCGTTGGTTCTTTCCCTGCGCGGATACGCCGCTAGAGGCCACTCCGCCATCAAAAATACGAAGCGTTTTGTGTGTGCGGTTTTAAACAAAATCGACACGGAGCGTTTTCCATGCATAAGTTGTCTCGACTGGGTAGTCATCCTTACGGATTGTGATAGATTACGGCGGTTACGCCTAGCTTGGTCACCATTTGATTTTACAAGAGGTTTAGACTACCTCTCATTTCGAAGTACACTCTATTTTCTCATTCATTTTGTCTAGTGTCACATCACTAATCGCTCTGTAAACATCATATGATTATTCACAGAGCGGTGCTCCTTTTACCTGCGCTGCAGCCAGGTGGGGTGAAGCTCCTCAACCTACACATAAGGGTGAGTGTATACTTGAAATGATGTCCTAATATGATTGAACATATTGCAATGCCATTATGAATACAAACAGAAACAATGTGAATAACATTAAGTGCTCTATTTGTTTCTTCGTTTGTTTGTCTGTTTGTTTTACATGTTGGATCCCTTGCCATTATGCACTGACAGTATACGGTTGAGTACGCCTGGATGTCCAGGTGATATCTTTATTATTCATTCTTTTACAAAGCAGTAGTGTATCTTTTTTAGGTCCTGAGGAATGCATTAAGAAAATCTTGTGAAATGCTGAAACATGTCGACCACCATTAAGTGCGGTTATTATTTAAAACCTGCACCCACACCTGCCTTTTAATCTTAGGGTTTGGGGGATATTAATAAAATGTCTTTTTTCCACCCATTCACCTAATTTTATAATTACCCTTCACTTTTCCACTCTAATCACTATACACTGCTTTTGTCATTAGCCACTATCATACCCTTCTGTTCTGCCCCCACATCACATTTCGGTCACGGTAACCATTTACCGGCCGTCTTGTCTCCTGGGTAAGGAGATCCCATATGATGACAACAAGGGCGGTACAGTGTGGCTTCTGATGGGAACAATACATTTTTCTCCATGTACTCTTGAGTCTCGACTTGACCATTCACTAACTATTATTTCTCACCGATACTGCCCTGCATGCATTTGGTATAGTGGTTCTTCCTGCCAGACTTACTGACCCTCTTTTTGACCCCCAGATATTATTTGTTGTGATATATGGAAGAGGACAAACCCAGATTTTTAAATGTCCTCTTTTTGGACGAACTCACTCAAGGTTATGACATTTTACTGGCCGAAAAAGATTGACCACCTAACTTCGTGATGAATTGCCTGTAGGAGGAAATAGTAATTTTACCAGCTTTCTCTGACCTTGTTCAAAAATCTATTAAGCAATCATACACCAGGGAGTAGGCTTTTGAGCTTGCTCCTACATCATACCACAACCATATGGGGTGGGATAACGGGTCACCTTATCATGATACACCATTGAGGACAACACCACAACCTCAAAGACAATACCCTAAAAATAATGAAGCAAAACAACAAGTTAGGGAAATCCTAAGACAACTTGAATGCCAAGGCGTGATTGAATGCACCTCTTTAGTGAATAATCCTCTGTTTCCAGTGATGAAACAAGATCAATCATACTATCTTGTATTAGATTACAGATATTTGAACACAGCTACTTGCACATTCGCAGTACACAATGCACACAGTGCTGCATTAATGAATATGAATTCTGTTGTTTGCCACAGGGGTATAATAATAGCCCAAGGCTGTTTTCAGCTAGAGTTACAGAATTACATGAGAATTTTCATGATCAGGCATTGTTATATGTTGATGACATATACTTAACAGACGATGACCTGATGGAGCGCTTGGCCAAAGTGAACCATATAATATTGGTGTTCAATCACATGGGCTGTAGGAGAGTAGGATCTGCTTACTGTGGTTACCCCCACTTTTTGTTGGTGCTTCACTGTTTCTCGACTTTAGTCTGGCTGGGGCCCTGCTATGCAGGACCCCAGACTAGCCTAAAATGATTGCATGTACTTTAGGTACACTCCAGATTGATAACTGGGATACCCTTGTGAGTCCCTAGTATATGGTACCTTAGGTACTAAGGGCATAGGTACCCCATAGGCCTACCAGGGGCTGAAGCATATATTATTCCACTGCTAGGAAGCCTTCCAAAATGACACCACAGGTCTGCTACTGCAGCCTGGGTAAGGTGGTGCCTGCACCCCTTACTAAGATATAGGCTACCTATATCTAACTTTAATCCCAGACACATATAAACCTATAGGTCACTCCTATGGCAGGCCTTATCAATCCTGAAGGCAGAGTGCTTGGTTTTGTGTGGGAGGGTGCCCATGCATGAGCAGGACCCCTCTGCAGCTTTCGTAATCTATTCTCTGAGGCTGTATCTGTGATGCAGCCAGACTATATACTCTTAGGTGCATTATACCCTTGCGGTAAATGCTAACTTTGGAATGGCTACATTGAAACATGTTGTGTTTTGTGTCAAACACTTTGGAATCCTACACCCCGCCAGTCCTGGCGGCGAGGGTAGAATTCCACCCTTCTAGAGGAAGAGACATATACACACTGGTCTGACCGGTAATAAAACAAAATGGATGTTGCAGCCACAGACGTGGGTCTGGCCTCCTGCTACTGGACGAATCTCCGGCAGGGGAGGCCTGGACAACAGGTTTCCTGTCACATACGCTGCGTACAACGAAGCATGGAAAATAACGCAAATGGAAACTGCAGAAAGAATACGAGAAATTGATCGTATTAATTTAGAGAAAGCTCTCTCTGTAGCGGACAATGGGTTAACAGCTCTGTCCTCCAGAATATATTCTATGGACAGCATTGTATCCTCTGCAATTGATATAATAGAACAGGACTTGCTAATGTTACAACATGGCCAGTCTCAATAACGTTCTATAATGCAGTTAGGCTGGACGTTGCAAAATCTTCGTTCAGGCTACATGCCATGGCGTCTAATCAACACAACGTCATTGTTTGCTGTATTTACCCTTACAGATAAACAAATCTCTTTGGCACAAAGAGGAGCAGACTATACGGTGCTGAGCATTGAAAAACTGGAAAGATTGCCATTGACAGTTTCTGAGAAACCTGTCATTGAATGGATAATTCATGGCACCATCATGATACCAGTGACGATTTTCCAATTTCAGTATTGTCTACAGCATATGCAAGCGGGCCTGTATGAAAGGTTGGGTAAAGAATACATTAAGTCAACATGGACTTTACCTTACACACACAAATGTTGGAACAAGAGAAAAATTGTAAAAACTCACTAAGTGGTACACTTTTGTGCAAAGGTATTAATTTACACGAAGCGTGCAACGGTTCTGCAAATAACCTCTCTTGCCACCTGCACGGTACTCCCTCCACCGTGATAGAGCCCATTTTCAGCCAACTATCCAATGGCAGTTAAGTTATGTTGAATGATCACAGCTGCTGTGGCATGATGCCACGAAAACTTTATCTCGTTAGTGTGTCGTCCATGGTCACTTGTTGTATGCAATTAGTGTATCCAACTCACAAGACAGACAGTGGGACGGCATTATGGCCTTCACTGAATATCTCTTCTATATGAATTGATACTTTAAGCAAAATAAAAGCCATTCTTTTGCAAAAATCTGTGCCACTGACCTCGTCTAGAGAAACGTATGATCTGCAAGTTGCGAGGACATCTGTAGAGATACATGCATTATTATCAACAAACTGCCCAGTACATTTCACAGAAATGTTAAGTCAAATCTTAAACATGTCTGATACCAGTGGCATCGCACATGTATTTTAGACGATTTTTTCAGGACGGTTAACTCCATTCGGAGCAGTCCTCTGCATTTTTCCCAAACTTCGTGCACTTCGTGTGTTCGGCGGCCTGCCTCTCATCTTGGGACTATTATCAGGAATTCTATTTTTATTCCTTCTGCTCCGATATGGCAAGTCCAGCAACCAATGATACCCAGACCAGCATGGAAGGGGCCCTCCTTGCCATGAGGTATCGTGAGAGGATTTCACAGATTCTTGGAATGGCTCGTTTAACTCCTTGCGTGCGGGGCGTATTCCCCGCCTGTGCTGACTCCGCCTTGCGCGGGCGGAGTCATGACGGAACGTTTCCGTCATCCGCACAGCTCACCCGACGTGCATGACGGAACCGTTCCGTCAACAGCATCGAAGGGGTTAAGAAATCTGAACACAACCTGGTTTCTATCCTTCGGACCAATCTGGCAAGATTGCATCTTACCTGTTCTACGATGCCTGCTTTGCGGAGAGGATTGCGTGTTGGACATCTGTCTTACACTTCCATCAGTACTGCCATCGGATGTCGACGCCTTGCTAGGTCCTGTAACGGCTCATGCATCGTGTTGTCCCGAACGGCTACCAATCCTGGTGACGGCATTTATTGAGGTCTCACCAGTAAGTCTAACTGTGGGTGAGATACAAGAATCAACAGGCATACAGGTACTATCTGATTTGAACACTGCTAATGCGGCACCTGGTGCTGACGGCAATGCTTCTCATCTGTGCGCATTGGATCTGCTTGATCAAGGGGCCCACTTTCACCTACTGGGGTGGACAATTTCTTTGCCAGCCTTGATGATCTGATGTTTTCTCCTGACACCGAGAATAACTTTTGATTCATGCACACAGCGTTCCCTGAACTCTGAAATTCGGCCTTCAATTTTTCAAAACAAAGAACTTTAACTTTCGGACTCTATTTTTCACAACCATTTGAATTTTTTTTTTCTCTCCAAAAACATTGAACTTTTTTTGGGGACAGACTAATCTGCTTAAAGTAGAACTATTCTTAGAGAACAAGAAATTATTTTCCTTTTTTGAACACTGCCTAGAAAAAATATTTGGCCTTGTCCTCATGACATGATATGTTATGTTATGAATTGGTCTCAATCTTTCTTTCTGTATTTAAGAGCCATTTTCATTCATAAATGTAAATTCATGATTCATTCAGTTTGCATATTTAGATACCATACTATATGCTTAGAATGTCAACACTTTCTTACAAAGCGTATTGTAGAAATGCTCAATATTTTCTCATGTACAACCACTTTGAAGTGCATTTTTTGTATTTTGGGGTGGGATTGTAAACACTAGCTTTAGATATGTTCAGTGCTTATTAGGTTAGCTTAATTGAACGTAAGATCGTGGAGTGGGTGTTGTAATCGAATCTAGGCCCCTAGTGTAATTTTCCCTATTCATGCCCTTATATAGGTATACTTTATCATATCCTTATTTACGCATAGAAATCACCACCCTATGTGGTCTAAGCCATACAGCCCAAATACGGCATGGCTACTTCCACTGGTTCCGAGAATTAACAACGATTTCTTGGAACAACCCGCCTTCAGCAGCTAGGAACTTCCCCCTGCTTGAATATTAAGCTCTCCAAGAACTTCTGGCATTTTCCAAGAATTTTGCCTTTGAGTGACGATATTAAGTCCAAACATGCGTCAAACTCGGCACCTTCAAAGTATAAATATGCCCAGGTTTGCCCAGTCAAACACACTGTGGTTTGGAGCAGATCGACTATCTCCTTGCCCGACGCCCTGCAGCAGCAAGTGCCGAAGGAAGCTGACCCTCCAGCTGACGCACTGAGAGAGACGCTGTCTTTTCTCTTGCCGAGAAATCCAGCTCCATTGTTTCTGGCTTACCCTTGCAGGTATCTGGGAAATCGAGTCCTGAGAAAGAGATACAATACCTCCTTCATTCTAAAACCAAGGTACGGAGATGATTAGATCTCTTAGAGAATTCTTGGAATAGATTCCTGGCAGAGAACAAGTAAACTTAGACTATTCCTCACTTACTTCTTCCCTCGTACCAGACTTAGGTTAGGTACGCCGGGGTAGACGTATTTTAGAAGCATCAGTTGAGTACTTTTTAGTCATTATTTAATACTGTATGTATTTTATACGTTTTATGCACTTTATGGCTTAGAAACTATATCATGCTTTTACAGTACTACTTTATAATACTGTTTGTATTATATGCATTGTACTTTATAACCAATATTACAATTGTAGGAGTTCATTTCCAATGCTTGAGAAAGAAGACTGTTCAATAAATACTTTTTATTGAAAACTCCTGTCTCTCTATTTCTCTGCATCTCTGGTGAAACGAAGCATGCAGGATTGACTGTTTCTGTGACTCTAGAAATACGTTTCTTATCCTGGGGAAACAAAGTTACCATGTGTATGCGGTTGTACGAAACTAATCCCTTCTTGTGAATTCGAGAAAGTTTCTAGTGACCTCTGAGCTAGCTGGCATTCACTATTAAGTTTAATATACTTGGCAGAGACCTAGTAGACCTCAGTCCTACGTCTAAACAACAGTATATATTATTCCAATGTGCAGAGCCTATTGGGAAAATAGGAACTACACTACATAACCACCTCCCAGATAGGCTTGTTGGGTCCAATCGGGCACTGACAGTGCAGTACTCAACATTCTTCATAAGACAGCTCGAATCCAGGTCCTGGTTGTAGTCGACATTTCCGGGACCTCATGGCTGAAGAGTCAAGCTTCACCTTCTTCACCTGAAAACACCCGACATCAGTGGGCATCTGCTCATCGCCCTCCTGGTCACTGGCTAGTGACCCAGACTCTGTCCCCTCTGCTTTCAGGTTCTTCAGATCCCTGATCCACCCTTGGATCCCTCCGGACACTTTCCACTTGGTCGCCAGCAGCACTTTGCAGCAGCTCTGCATTGAAATCGACAACGAAACCCAACACGAAAAGTCACCTGTGTACCCGGCTTCCCTGGGTGAGGTAACTCGAGTACTCTGGTGCTCCCGTGGGTGTTGACTCCAGAACCTCCTAGTTCTAAAGGGGTTTGCTCCAAGTCCTCTTCTAAGTGTCCTTCATCTGTAATTTTCCAACAGTGACTTTCCCCCTAGAAGTTAATGGTGATTCGCGGCTGTGTTTAGACACTGCACGCGTCCCCCGTGGGTCCCCTGTGTCACTACCTTGGGTAGTTCCTGGTGGCCCCAGCGGTTCTACAGGCTGTAGGCCTGTGCTCCATGTAAGTTGTGGTACTTATACCACTTTCTTAATATATGGTTTGGTATGCCCCTGTGTATTGTATATTGTGCTAATTTACTGTGTGCTGTTAAGTTTACCTTGTGTACTTTTGCCTCTAGCCTCATAAAGAGACTGTAGGGATGTGTTTAGGATAAATACATATATTTCATATATATTCCTGGTGTAGTTCTTCTTTAATTTGGTATTCACGAGATTATAGAACGGTAAAACAAGCTACTTTACATTTCTTTAAGACATAGCCTGAAGCCTGCTCTCCACAGCTACCAGTAGGATATGTTTCAATAAGGTTGTCTTTAACCTACCATCAATAAGGGGTCATTTGGACTGGTGAAAGGTGCCCACTAGAATAGTGGACAGCATATGTCAGGCCAACTTCTCACATAGGCTACAGATTCAATTTCAGAAAATCAAAAATTGCCCTCCTCAGTGTCCTGTTCCTGGGATACAAGCTGTCACGTGTGGGCAAGAGCCTGGCAAAGCATTTTTTGTGCACTGCTTCAATCTCCAATGACTCTGAAAAGATTACAATCTATGTTAGGACTTAGAAATTTTGGCAGAGCATGCATTCCTGATTATGCAGTATAAGTAAAGCCATTCTACGATCGGGTACATCCTGACTTTTCAAGTACACATTAGACACAAGAATACATGGAAATTTTACTTTCCGTCCAAGCTGACATGATAGCTTCCAAAAATGTGCATACAAGTGTAAGCACAACAGACTTGGTGATCCGTGTATTTGCAGGGGCATTAGGATATCCATATGTACCGTTCAACCTCAGGTGACACAGCGTCGATTACATATATATCGGATCCCCATACACATGCTGAAATGCATTTTGCACCAACTGAAATTACACTGACAGCAGTTCAGATTGTTGTAGTGAGAGAGCATACTCTGTCTCAAGGATAGCAAATAGTTGTTGTGTCCCCAGTACCATTTTAAGAGGTGGTTACCAGAGCAAGAGCTCCTGATGCTAAAGCTGTACATCTAAGATGGTTACAATACAAACTCACTCAACAGATGTAGATGACAGATCTGATACTACATTACAGACACAAGCATTTTTATAGTACGAGAAGGAAAATTCTCTGCCTAATGAAATAATGCCTCTAGAACGCAATGACTACATCATTTACACTGATGGTTCTGCTCAGCCAGCTATGGAGACCAAAAAGCAATATTCTGCCGCACTCACAGTCGTGAAAGGCCGCATGCATGATTAAACTTTCCATCCTGAAAAAACATACATGCAGTCATCAGTAGGCGACTGCACAGCACAGCTGGCAGAACTTAAGGCTAACACTACAGAATACGGATGCAGGATTCACTCCACTTATAGTGTGTGATATTATTGTGTGCAGTCATATTATGAGTATCTTCATTATTGGAGCCAGAATGGATTCATGGACTGGAAAGACTGCACAGTGAAACACAGGGTGCTTTGGAAACAGGTGCTGAAGCTGAAAGAATGGTTGTCACTGACTCATGTAATTCATACATTGTCATCAATGTGCTGCTGTTAACGTTGTAGGGAATTAACTGGCTATTGAAGCTGCAGAGGTGACAGTTCATACTGATGCGGTGGCTGCGATAACTCGGTCAAGTGCGAGAACAGACTTCATGATGCCTGTCAATGTTGCATGCAACGACATGCACCTGCCGAAAGGTTTTCCACTCAAGTACTCCTAAAAGTTAGATGCAAAAACACACTGTATGCTCGGATTCCAGGAGTGGAGGATAGAGTAATACCGAATAGTGATCAATGGCTAGGAATAATTCTGACTGTGCATGAGGGTTTAGCTTCAGCACATGCAGGGATGGATGCTCAATTTCATTATTGCAGCAACGCTATTGGTGCCCAGGTCTTTACAAGCAAGCTAATGACTCTGTCCTGAGATGTGACATCTGACAACGGATGAAGGCTTCCACCATGGCACCACCACCCTGGACACCTTTTATATTTCAAATAAGCCTCTGGCTTGTCTTTCTTTGGACCACAGCGGCCCCTTATCATCTGATGGGGTGTACAAGTACATCTTGATGGCAGTGGATTCCTGATCTCGATTTCTGTAGGTATGGCCACAGCAATTGGCTGATGTCTGAACTGTTTTAAAGGATCTGTGACTCTTTATTGGGACTTACATAGCTGGCATGGTACAGTCGGACCAGGGTCCAGCATTTAGCTCTAGGGCTTACAAAGAGGCCATGGGAAGTTTGGGTGTGACCCTGTACTTTTTCTCTCTATACCATCCCAAGGAAAATGTGGTCATGGAGAGATAAAAAACCGGGACTTAAAGCAGTCTTTAACAAAGGTACTAGGCTCTGGTCAGACTTGGTCCATCACCTATATGGGGTCAAGAGGGCTTTAAACAATATACCAATAATGTGCTTTCGTGGTCGGACTCCTTATGAGAACCTGTTTGGGGTTCAGATAAGGGTTGCAGACCCTTAGACTGATAGTACAGTGGTGGGTGAAACACGGTATGACATCAATAAATGTTTGGCTGTTTTACAGGAATTGACCAAGTTCTGGCACGAACGAAGCAAGGTCCAAGTAAAACGCTCCGACACTGGAGAAGTGAATGTTGTTCCATCAAAAATTGGCTGGACCCCATAAGATTGGGGATCATATCCAAGAAAGGAATGTGGACAAGAAAAAGTTTGGGCCATCTTAAAGAGCGCCTGTGCCTGTCCTAGCTGTTGAAGGTACACAAACTGATTGTCGGACTTTGAAACAAAAGGTTTATCTCTATTAATCTGATCAAACCACTTTATGGGGCCGATTCTCAAAAATAAGTTGCATGGGCTCCTTGGTAGCTTCCAAACTCGTCTCTCTGCCCTATAGCAGGTTCAGATGGAAGCTTTAATTACAAATCAAGCCTGTGCTCTTTAACAAGAGACAATGGTGAACAACAACAAAGTCTACCTTCTACCTGTTTCAAAAGCAAACGTGCAGTCTACAAGTACAAAAATGCAGATTTCAATTCGAACCAGCCTGCTGAGCTAGCCAAGATAGACCAAATGGTGTCTGGATACTTTATTGACTTTGATGACTTCTCTTCTGATGCATCATAGGTTCCACCGTACCTGTCGTTCAAACTGAGGGTGCGTGTTCTCTATCCTTGGCTGGAAAGAATTACTTAGGGGCATATTATCAAGAAACAGCGTTAAAATTATCGCTTTCCTGCCGCTAAAACAGCGATAATGGGCTTGATAATATGCCGTAGAGAATTCCAATAGAAGCCCATGTGAACACCAGAACATGGGCTTCTATTGGAATTCTCAAGGGCATATTATCAAGCCCATTATCGCCGCTTTAGCTGCAGTTTCCTGCCGCTAAAGCGTGGATAATTTTAACGCTGTTCCTTGATAATATGCCCCTTTGTTTCTCCATGGTTATATTTTTGGATTACAATTGCATTACTTTCCCTATTTTTTGGATTAGTTTTGTGACTTTGTTTAATTTTTAAATGGCCATTTTGTTCCAGAACGCTCTGCAGTACACCATGTGAGTTTGGTTCTAAAACCACACACATCTTCACGCCATGAACAAAGAGCTTGTCCCTGGTGAACATTTCAGCTGTTCAAGTTCTGTGCGGGATTGCATGGGACACAGTAACATTTGATGTGTATGGTCCGATTGAACTGCATTCTGCATTTGTTTAAAATTTCCTTAAATTATATTATCATCCCCATTACTATTTCTGATGGTTGGTATATTTTGGTTGTTGGTAACATTTCATATTAATATATGAAATGTTAGAAGATCTAGAACATTAAACTGTGTTTTCTTCGAATGAGTTTTATGATGGTGCGGTCAATTTTGATGAGAAGTGCTGTTTTCAACATTATGGTCAGCATTTTTTAGTCAAGGCTAGTACGCTTTTTGAAGTGTTTAACATTACAAAATGGGAACGTTTTCCCACACCGCCAAGGGGTAATTCAAAGGCATTTGCACAGAAGTTCGATAATTTTTCTGGTTATGGCACATCTGACCCAGCCTCATTTTATTATAGGCATGTACCTTCGCCAGCAAAGAAAATATGTTAACTGACACTAAGCTTATATACTTTGCCACTTTCCTTTCCCAACTCTCTACACAGGGGTTTGACTTTTGGAGGGGTACAGTAGATGCAAAATCTATCTAGGGACAAAAGATTGGCATGTTCAGGGAACTGAGGCTTTATTTAGGGCCAGTTAAAACCGTAACAGATGATTTTCCTCAAGAAAACTGTGCAACAGACAACATGTCTTGGCGTAGCCAAGATAAAAGATTTAAATACACAGAGGGCTCCTACTCCTACAAGATTTGACAACTAGCATAGATTAACCCCATATGATGAAAACCCTATTGATAATATGCTGCGTAAGAGTAGAGATAACTCATTTGACCTCAATTGGAAGGGATAGTTAGCATGGCCGCTAGACACTAACAAATATCAGGATAGGTTCCTAGGCAGCATTTACAGTGTTGGGAAGTTGTGCCTTAAGTGGCTTTAAAACCTTGACACTCTCTCAGGTACAACACTACTTGTCCCTTTTATCAGATGACTTAGAATTAAGACTTCTTTTTAGGTCCAAGCCATGTTGGAAGCACTACCTTTAATCTGTTTATAACGAGATATGGAAAATATCTCAACAAGAAGCTGCTGAAAGGCTACGTGAGATTGACATGTCCAACTTAGAATAGGCTCTTGCGGTAGTGCACAACAGTATGATTACTTTATCATCTAGAACTTAATCTTTAGGTAACATGGTCAGATCTATAATAGATGTGATTCATCAAGACTCCTCTGCATTACAGCATGGGCAGTCCCAACTTATGTCAGTTCTATTATTGAGCTGGACTCTACAATCATTGCGTTCTGACCACATGCCTTGGTGATACATTAACATCACAAACTTGTTTTCACCTTACCATCTTTTTGATCAACAGATAGCTATGGCATGGAAAGATGCAACATACACAATGTTACACATTGAAAAGGTTGAGAAACTACCTTTTACCATTGCCGAGATAAGATCCTTGGCTTGGATAATCCATGGGTACAATCTCAACTTTCCACTTTCAGTACTGTCTAGAACCCCATCAAGTGGGCAGGAAGGAAGCATTAGCTGAAGGGTTCATGAACATTGGGAACTCCCTTTCACATTCCAGTGTTGGAATAAGGATACTGAAGTTTGGCTTTGTGAACGATACAGAGGCATTTAAATGTTGATCTCTGTAGTATAAGAAGCCAGTGTAGGTCCTACAACAGAGGAGTAGCGCGGGTCCACCTAATTTTTTGCGTCGTTTATGATGACTTGTAGCCTGGCCAAGGTTTTTTTGGGTAGCCCATAATATAGGGAATTGCCGTAATCCAGGTGAGCCAGGATTAAGGCTGAGACCACAAGCCTGAGAGTAGAGAAAGACAGCAACGGGGACAATTTCCGCTATTGACGCAGTAATCCCTCGCAGGCTCCCACCACTGCTGAGTCCTGTTGAGACATCAACAACATATCGTCAATTTTGATGCCGAGAGTTTTTTACTGTTGACGCTGGTTCTGGGAACTGCCCAAGTTCAAAAGGCCAGAACAGCTCATTCCAGGGGTTTGCCGCTGTGGTAACGGCCAACAACTCTGTTTTATCTGTATTCAATTTTAATGAGTTTGCCGACATCCAATTTACGGTAAATTTCAAGATATCTTGCATTCTTGCCTGTGAAGTTGGCGACTAGTCAATTTGGATGAGAATTTGGTTATCATTGGCATAGTTATATACCCTACATTCCAACTGGTTTAAGGCGGCGACCAAAGGCTGTAAATAGATATTAAAAAGCAGGGGGGACAGTGCTGAGCCCTGCGGCACTCCACAAGTCAAGGTTGCTGGGAGGGATACCAAGTCTGTTAATTGGACTCTTTGGGAGCAGTCCCTAAGGAAAGAAGCAGGCCAAGCCCTGACTTTTCCCTGGATCCCAAAGTCAGAAATCCGTGACAAAAGTTGACCATGATTAACCGTGTCAAAGGCCGCGGATAAATCAAGCAGAACCAGAGCTCACAGCATTTTCCTATCCACTCTCGTTCTCATCTCATCCAGCACGGAAAGCATAACTAATTCCGTGCTGTGATGAGGTCTCAAACCTGCCAGGTGGGATTCAAGGAGATGATTAGCCTCCTGGTGACGGGCAAGGGACTGCAGCACATGCTATTTCAATATCTTTGCTAAAAATGGCAGCTGCGAGATTGGTCCTAAATTCTTCAAATCCTTCTCGTCCTCGCCTGACTTTTTTAGCAACGGAATCACTCGAGCCTGTTTGAAATTTCTGGGAATATTGTGTATACATATCGAATAAAGTTTTATGAAATGAAATACTGGGGACCTGTCCAGTTTCCAACGAGTAGTTAAGGAGAGTGAGCACCCTGTCCTTAATCCCTGGTAATGCCATTTTAAAGATCTTGGGGGGACAAGGATCAGCCGGTGAGCCTGATTTCACCCTCTCAACTAATCCGGTCAGGTGTTCCTGTGTAAGAGTGGGGAAGGAGGACAGAATGTCTCCCACCAGTGGTGGGGGAAAATTTGGCTGAATTGTACAGGGAAAGGTCGGAGTGTGCTGGATTGCCGCCATCAAGTCACTAATCTTTCCCGTGAAGAACGCTTGGAATTTTTGTCAGTCTACTTGTTACAAAATACCTTGCTAAGTGGGAACTAACGGCCTGATTCGACAATGTCCCGATTTGCGAGTCCTTAATATCGATTATTAAGGAATCGCTATTAAGGACTTGCAAATCGGGATTCATGTAGAAATCGCAAATTGCTAATCGCAAATAAGGAATGACTCCCTATTCATTCCTATGACCTATGACCTAAAGGCCTATAGGAATGAATGGGGAGTCATTCCTTATTTGCGATTAGCAATTTGCTAATCGCAAATAAGGATGCGATTTTAAGGGTGCCAGGGGTGTCCAAAGGACACCCTGTAGCACCCCTGAAATGTCAATGTAGACTGATGTTGCGCACACACATGTCAAAAGGACATGTGTGTGTGTAACATCCAACTTAGAAAAATGCACTAAAGTGCATATTTCTAAGTTTTCGCTATTTACCACGAAGTCTGACTTCGCGGTAAATAGCGGCCAAAAATAGCGAATTCGCAATTTAAAAATGGTTAATGAATTGCATTTAAGGAATCTCAAATAGAGATTCCTTAAATGCAATTCCTCGCAATTTAGCGATTTCGCAATTAGCGATTTCTGCATTTGGGATGATGAATCCCAAATGCAAAAATTGCGCTCGCAAAGGGCCAGATTCTCAGAATCTGGCCCTTTGCGAGCCCATTTTTCTTTGATGAATCTAGCTGTAAATGTTTATTTGATCCTATAGCTGGCATTATTAAAAATGCCTAATGGAGAAACACACGTCAATGTGTGTGTGTGTCTCACAGTCAACATTTTTTAAGCCTAACCCCTAAGACTTTTCATCAGGACCAAGTTATTGATCCCATGTACCACTCCTAATATAAACACCACCTTGGTCTTCTTAATAAATATTAAGGAGAGAAATATATGCAATGCAATCCCTAATTGATATTTTTTCTTGTGAAAAAATCTGGAAAGGTAGAACATTGCATTATTGCTTACATATCAATTAAGTTATATTCAAAACACATCACGATCTGTGGAGCAAACGTGACATATTTTTCAATAGTGCTGGATTAATCCCAATATTAGAAATGATAGTGTGGTGCTGCCCTTAACATTTTCACAAACAAGACAATGTGAGATGTAAAACAGAAATCACACACTCTATGAAGTAGGTTTCACATGCTGATGGAGAAACCAAGGTTGCTTCTCCATATGTGTGTCCATGGAATTCGATATGACTAGGTTGTGGCATGATGGTGAGAAATTAATCCACTATAGTAAAAAAAGGGGGTTCATATGTCAGAAAAAGTCAGTTGTTCTTAGAAAAACATACATTTCAGATTCCAAAATCAGGCCCCATGAGCTCTAGAAGGGAGGAAGGGACGCTTGTAGTCATACACTGTAAGGAAAGGTTTTTTAGTCAATGGTCGTCCAGAAATGGCCCAATAACAAAGAGAGTGTAAGGAAAAATTCTTGTTGCCAAAGAGGTCGGCTATGTCATATCATATCACAGCATTTATGTAGCGCGCTACTCACCCGGAGGGTCTCAAGGCACTTGGGGAGGGGGGATCCGCTACTGCTCGAACAGCCAGGTCTTGAGCTGCTTCCTGAAGGCGAGGTGGTCTTGGGTCAGGCGGAGGTGGGTCGGGAGGGAGTTCCATGTCTTGGCGGTGAGGTAGGAGAAGGACCTTCCTCCTGTGGTGGCTCTTCGGATGCGGGGGACGGCGTAGAGGGCGTGGTTGGTTGTTCGAAGCTGGCGTGTGGGAGTGTAGAAGTTGAGGCGGTTTTTGAGTTATCTTGGCCCTTGGTTGTGTAGGGCTTTTTGTGCGTGGGTGAGGAGTCGGAACGTGATTCTCTTGTTGACCGGGAGCCAGTGCAGGTCTCTCAGGTGTCTGGAGATGTGGCCGTGTCGGGGGATGTCCAAGATGAGTCTTGCTGAGGCGTTCTGGATTCGCTGGAGTCTCTTCTGGAGTTTGACAGTGGTTCCGACATAGAGGGAGTTGCCGTAGTCCAGTAGGCTGGTGACGAGGGCCTGGGTGACCGTCTTCCTGGTCTCGGTGGGGATCCACCTGAAGATCTTACATAGCATGCGCAGTATGTTGAAGCAAGACGAGGAGACAGCGTTGACTTGTCTGGTCATGGAGAGGGAGGAGTCCAGGATGAAGCCCAGGTTGCGTGCGTGGTCTGTTGGTTTGGGTGCGCTGCCCAGGGCAGGGGGCCACCAGGAGTCGTCCCAGGCGGAGGGCGAAGATCCTAGGATGAGGACTTCCGTCTTGTCTGAGTACAGTTTCAGGCGGCTGTTCTTCATCCATTCGGCTACGTCTTTCATCCCCTCGTGAAGGTTGGCTCTGGCGGTGGCGGGGTCGTTGGTGAGGGAGAGGATCAGCTGGGTGTCGTCGGCGTAAGAGATGATGTTGAGGTTGTGTTGGCGTGTGATGGCCGCAAGGGGGCTCATGTAGATATTGAAGAGGGTGGGGCTGAGCGAGGAGCCTTGAGGAACGCTGCAGATGACTTTGGTGGCTTCTGATCTGAATGGGGGGAGGTGGACTCTCTGTGTCCTTCCGGTGAGGAAGGAGATGATCCATTCTAGTGCCTTCTCTTGGATTCCGACGTTGCTGAGGCGCTGCTCTAGGGTGCGGTGGCAGACAGTGTCGAAAGCTGTGGAGAGGTCCAGGAGGATGAGGGCCGCTGTTTCCCCGTTGTCGAGCAGGGCTCGGATGTCGTCAGTGGCTGCGATGAGGGCAGTCTCGGTGCCGTGGTTGGCCCGGAAGCCGGACTGCGAGTAGTCGAGGGATCCATTTGTCTCGAGGAAGGCGGCCAGCTGCTTGTTGACTGTCTTTTTGATGACTTTGGCCGGAAACAGGAGGAGCGAGATGGGGCTGTAGTTTTTGAGTTTGGTGGGGTCCGCTGATGGTTTCTTCAGGAGAGCGCTGAGTTCGGCATGCTTCCAGCTCTCCGGGAAGGTCGCGGTGTCGAAGGAGGTGTTGATGATGTCCCGCAGGTGGGGCGCGATGACGTAGTCGGCCTTGTTGAAGACGTGGTGAGGGCAGGGGTCGGTTGGAGATCCGTAGTGGATGGAGTTCACCGTGCCTAGGGTTTCCTCGGTGTTGATCGGGGTCCAGGCGCGGAGGGTGGTAATGGGGGGAGCAGGTGCTGTCGTGGGGTGCGCTGGCTGCGTGCTGAAGCTGTTGTGTATGTCCGCGATCTTGTTGTGGAAGTAGGAGGCGAGGGAGTTGCACAGGTCTTGTAATGGGGTGATGTCGTTGTTTCCGGCGCTGGGGTTGGAGAGTTCTTTGACGATGTTGAAGAGTTCCTTGCTGTTGTGGGCGTTGTTGTCCAGTCGTTCCTTGAATGCGGTTTTCTTGGTGGTGTGGATCAGTTGGTGGTGTTTTCAGGTGGCGAGCTTGAGGGCGGTCATGTTGTCTGGTGTTGGGTCTCTGCGCCAGGCTCTTTCGAGGGTTCGGCAGTTCCTCTTGGAGCTCTTGAGTTCGTCGGTGAACCATGGAGCTTTCTTGCTGACGGGTCTGCTGGGCGGGGTCCTCAGCGGGGCGAGGTCGTCTGCGCAGTTGCTGACCCACTTTGTGAGGTTGATGGCGGCCTGGCTGGGGTTCGCTGAGCTGGCGGGGGGTACTGGCTTAAGGAAGCGGCGAGCTGGTCGGCTGTGATCTTGTTCCATCTTCTGCGTGCAACCTGTTGCTGGTGGTGGTGGATCGTGTTCTTGTTGTAGCTGAAGTGGACGCAGCTGTGGTCCATCCAGTGGAGTCCGGTGGCGTGGCTGTTGTTGTTCTCCAAGTGGAAGTTGAGGTCCCCGAGGAGGATGTAGTCAATGGAGGGAAGGGTGTGCGGGCTGATGAAGTCGGTGATGTATTCACTGAATTGTGTGCACGGTCCCTGGGGTCTGTAGATGAGGGTGCCTCTGAGTGTGGTCCTGGGGTCGGTGTGGATCTGGAAGTGCAGGTGTTCAGCGGTCGTGAGGGTGTCGTCGGAGTTGCTCGTGATGCGGATGGTGTACCTGTGGATGATGGCGATGCCTCCTCTGGTCTGGTTGCCGCGGTCCCTCCGGATGATCTTGTAACCGTCTGGGATGGCGATGGCGATGTCGGGCGCTAAGGAGGCGTTCATCCAGGTCTCCGTGAGGAAGGCGATGTCTGGTGATGTTGTGTCGAGGAGGTTCCAGAGCTCGACGGCGTGTCTGTGGACGGAGCGGGTGTTGAGCAGGATGCAC
Source organism: Lissotriton vulgaris (assembly GCF_964263255.1). Taxonomy (NCBI): domain Eukaryota; kingdom Metazoa; phylum Chordata; class Amphibia; order Caudata; family Salamandridae; genus Lissotriton; species Lissotriton vulgaris. Next base: position 179,839,544 of record NC_141695.1, on the reverse strand, counting down.
TTGAGGTGGTTGCTGCTGGTTCTCGGCTTGGTGGGTGCTGCTGCGGTGCATGTGCGGATGCAGGAGAACTTGCAGGAGTGGCAGCTGAAGGGTCCGTGGGTGCGCCTCGGGGTGCCTCGGTAGAGTCCAGGGATCCGGCCGGTGTTGAGTGCGAAGAGTTCGGTGGCGTTGTAGGTCCGGCGGGTGGGCTGGTGTCTAGGGGGGCCAGGGGTTCGGGCTCTGGGCGCGGTCCAGGCGCGAACGGGCGCAGACGGGCTTACCTTAGGCACGCCTTAGGCGCACAATCAGCGCCAGCTGCGCGTCAATGCTGCGCGTACGCCCGGTCGCCATTTATGGCGAAGTGGGAGGGAGGCTATGCCATGCTCACGTTCTCAAAGCTGCACCCTTGCCCTGCATATTCCTCCTGCCTGTGGCTCTGACGATAGCTGTACATGTGGAGACCAACCTGTTAAATACCAGGTGTTTCCTTGTTGGAGTCCTCTTGTAAGTGGCAGCTAGACTGCTAACCATACAACATGGCCACCCGTAGGTGGCACCATTTCCTGGTTATCAGGCTCTCAGATCTGTCGGTCTGCGCCACAGGCTGGTCTTTTTTAAAAGGTGGACATGGGTTCGATATTCAGAAAAAGGGGGAAAAATGAGAATAATAATAATTATCCAGAAAAAAAATTAAAAAATAAATAATTAGAAGAGATGGAAAAAAGAATTATCCCCAGTGGGTACACAAAAATGGTAATATTTTGAGATAATCTCTACATACAAATCGTATGTGAAGTCAGAATTCTTTTTTATATGAATCTATATTATGTGAAAATGCATTGTGACTTTGCTTTTACAATTGTGCCTTCTCTCCTCACTTATTATATTCACCCGACCCTACTCACACTCACACCTCCAGCTTTACGTTTTCTCAAGTAGACCAGTGTTTTTCTAACTAACTAAAAATGGCCAATGGCTTGTGGTGCAGCGGATCTCCCCCTTACTACAATCACCCACTTCCTGCACTCTTCCTCATAACCACTATAGGACCATGGTGGTTGTCTTGGTTTTCATGAACAGAGAAACAGGACTTCTATCCCCCTTAGCCCTCTTCAATAGATTGGTCAGCAAAGAAGGACTACACTTTCTAGGACTACCTCCCTGCCTAAATTATTTGTCTCTATGAAGTCGGCCATCTTAGCCTTAGTCTGACTTACCCTCACTACTCCAGCCTCGGGATGCTTTAACCCTTAATCAACTTGCGTCCCCCTCACTACTTCCCTTTCCTCCTCCACATTCAACCGCCTTAGGCACATATTTCTTACTTCATATTTCATCTCTTCCTCGTTCCTACCACGTGCCCCCCGACACCATTAGTAACTTAGTACATCTGTAGTATCTGACTTACAACCACCTTTTTCTCCCTCCTTCCCCGTTTCCTCTCTTTGGATACCTCCTGGTCCCAACGATCCATAGTCTCACTGCAGCCCTTACTTCCGCACCTACCTGCCCACACATACCATGGAACTCACAGGCACTCAACATTGTTTTTCCCCATGGCCTCTCAAAAAAATCATCCAAACGGTTCAAACACAATTTTATCAAATGACACCCTGAAACTCCCTTCGCTGATCCCTACTTCTCCTTACGCAACGGGCACACAACCACTGACATCATCTTCCACACTAAATGGACAGGACAATGGAGGAAAGTAGTCCTAGCCACATTCATGATCTCTTTCACAACAAAATTGGCGCATGGCCGAGCCATTCATATTGCTCCTTCCCAACTCTTCCAAGCTACTGCTACGATCACTATCTACAACAACGGTACTATCCTCATCCAAGCCACGGACCATAGTTTAAACATCCTAGATAACATCTTCCCCATCATTAAAGAGCAAGTGGACTATCCTCAAATGGCCTCCACCATTAATCAAGGCTCCACCGCCCTAACCCACTTCAGCCTCCCCCCAACCCACCCTCCCGACCATCACGGCCTTCAGTCTCATCAGCCTCTTCTACCCCGACTACCCTGACGTCCATTCCCATCATGTCTGAGACCACATCCACATCCCACATAGCAACAGAAACCATTTAAGTTGCGACTATAGCTCCTCACCCCGACCCCCTCATAACCCCTTCCCTCATCTTCTCACCCCCTACCCTAGACACACCTCACAACACACCCAACATAGACTCCCCACAACTCAACCCATCCCCCCCTAGACTACCCAATTCTACATATTTACCCCCATTAGCGATTGTACCCACTACGGGAATCACTATAGCTCCTCACCCCTCTAACATACCCCCCACTACCCTCTCTCCCTTCACCTCTTCCCCCACTTGCAATAACACACCTTTCAAGGGCTCCACTGATGCCAACCAATCCCCCACAGCTCATTCGCTTGCATTCTACTGCTCACCCCTCAACTTCTCAGACATCAATCCACCTTCGGACCACCCACGGCTTCCAACTGTACCTCACACACCTACCCACCAACACGCCATACCCTCTACTCAGCCACCAACTTCAACATCCCTCCCACATACACTCACTCCTGCACATACTAATGCATGCACCCCCGCACCAGACCTCACACTTAATGAGCCTAAACCGCAGACTCACACTCCCATCCCACCACCTCCCACCCCCATCGTAAATACTCCAGACAATAGATTAGATGAGATCATGTGCACACTTAATTTATTCAAAGAGTATCTCCAAGCGTTTAAATTGATGCTATTGAGTCATCCATGGCCCCCCAGATCCTTCAGAACCGGGATACCCAGCAATTCCACAACTCACCTCCCTAGAACCCCAAAACACAATGCTCCTAGCTGGAAATCAGTACCCGCACGTAACCTATCCTCCCGTCCAACACGTACCAATACCCCTTTTTCGCTCTTGCTCTCCTTTGAACCCTTCCCTACGACCCCTGTTTCACTCACACACATGCCCATCCCTTCTATCCTCACTAACAGGCCCACTACTCATAACAATAGAGGAATCATTGACAATCTCTGTAAAATACCATTCATGAATGATCACACCACTTCCCTCACCACACCCAGGCTGAAATGCACACTCTTGAATTGCAGATCGGCCTCGAAACATGCCACTGACATAGCCAACCTCATTACCTTTTCTGATCTGGACCTGATAATTCTCACTAAAACCTGGCTTACAGAATCCTCCTCTCCTTTGATAGACATCCTAGCACCCCCAAACTATAACATCATCAGATTAGATAGGACTGGTAAGACTGGTGGAGGAATTGCATGCATACACCGGAGCAATATCACTGTAAACCGGGCTATATCCTCGGCTCTACCTTCTTGTGAATACATAAGCCTCGACATCAGCAGTAACAACAATCCAGTCTGCTTGCTACATATCATCTATCACCCACCAGGTGACATGATCACAACTCACACAGGTCGACAAATCACTCAATTCTTCCTGGGTGACTTTAACCTCCACTGGAACGATCCCAACGATACATTGGTCAACAGCCTCCAAAATGTCCTCAACGCCTTAGACCTTAACCAAATTTGCAATCAATCAATCAATCAATCAAAGACATTTATAGAGCGCACTACCTACCCGTAGGGTCTCAAGGCGCTTAGGGGGGGGGTGCCGTTACTGCTCGAACAACCAGGTCTTGAGCTTCTTCCTGAAGGAGAGGTGGTCCTGGGTCAGGCGCAGGTCGGCCGGGAGGGAGTTCCAGGTTTTGGCGGCCAGGTAGTAGAAGGACCTTCCTCCTGTAGTGGCTCTACGGATTCGTGGGACGGCGGCGAGGGCGTGGCTGGCAGATCGGAGGTGGCGTTTGGGAGCGTAGAAGTTGATTCGATTGTTGAGGTAGCTCAGGCCTTGATCGTGTAGGGCTTTGTGTGCGTGGGTGAGGAGCCGGAAGGTGATTCTTTTGTTGACGGGGAGCCAGTGCAGGTCTCTCAGGTGTCCGGAGATGTGGCTGTTTCGTGGGATGTCAAGGATGAGTCTGGCTGAGGCGTTCTGGATCCGCTGGAGTCTCTTCTGGAGCTTGGCGGTGGTTCCGGCGTAAAGTGCGTTGCCGTAGTCCAGTCGGCTGGTGACGAGGGCCTGGGTGACGGTCTTCCTGGTCTCCGTGGGGATCCACCAGAAGATCTTCCGCAGCATGCGCAGGATGTTGAAGCACGATGAGGAGACGGCGTTGACTTGCCTGGTCATGGAGAGGGAGGAGTCCAGGATGAAGCCCAGGTTGCCTTTCTGATTCGTCGGTTTGGGTGCGGTGCCCAGGGCGGGGGGCCACCAGGAGTCGTCCCAGGCGGAGGGCGAGGAGCCCAGGATGAGGACCTCCGTCTTGTCTGAGTTCAGTTTCAGGCGGCTCATCGTCATCCACTCGGCTACCTCTTTCATCCCTTCGTGCAGGTTGGCTCTGGCGGCGGCGGGATCGTTGGTCAGGGAGAGGATCAGCTGGGTGTCGTTGGCGTAGGAGATTATGTTGAGGTTGTGTTGGCGTGCGATGGCCGCGAGGGGGCTCATGTAGACGTTGAAGAGTGTAGGGCTCAGCGAGGATCCTTGAGGGACGCCGCAGATGACTTCGGTGGCCTCTGAGTTGTAAGGTGGTAGGCGGACTCTTTGTGTTCTTCCGTCGAGGAAGGAGACGATCCATTCCAGTGCCTTCTCCTGGATTCCGACGTTGCTGAGGCGCTGTGCTAGGGTGCGGTGGCAGACCGTGTCGAAAGCCGCAGAGAGGTCTAGGAGGATGAGGGCCGCTGTTTCTCCGTTGTCCATCAGGGCTCGGATGTCGTCGGTGGCGGCGATGAGGGCGGTCTCGGTGCTGTGGTTGGCACGGAATCCGGACTGCGAGTGGTCGAGGGATCCATTCGTCTCGAGGAAGGCGGCCAGCTGTTTGTTGACGGTCTTCTCGATGACTTTGGCTGGAAACGGGAGTAGAGAGATGGGGCGGTAATTCTTGAGTTCGGTGGGGTCTGCCGTAGGTTTCTTGAGTAGAGCGCTGAGTTTGGCGTGCTTCCAGCTCTCGGAGAAGGTGGCGGTGTCGAATGAGGTGTTGATAATGTCCCGCAGGTGGGGTGCGATGACAGCGTCGGCTTTGTTGAAGACGTGGTGAGGGCAGGGGTCGGTCGGAGATCCGGAGTGGACGGAGTTCATCAAGAGGACGGTGTCTTCGGTGCTGATCGGCCCTACACGCAATAAAGCGGTACAAAAGGGGGTGGTGATGGAAGGAGCATCTGACCAATCAAATCAAACACTCGCACCCAGTCAACAGATCTGGGTTTAATCCATCACCGTTTAGATCTGTTGACTGGGTGTGAGTGTTTGATTGGCTCAGATTCTCTGTCCATCACCACCCCCTTTTGTACCGCTTTGTTCGCCATAAGTTGGCAGGGTATGCTCAGACTTGAGTCCCTTGCTCACTTTGCCACTGGATTCAAGCAAGCCTGGCTGAAGACGGCTGAAATACCAGAAACCGGTCCTCGGAAGCTTGTTTCCGGTCAAGGGAAGGCATGGCTTGGCAGTTCGGGCTGGACTGTTCCCATGAGGCAGAGGGTCAGACTGATTTGCATATGGCCATGTCTGAACTGGGGTGGCAGAGTGGGCTAAAGAACAGTGATGGATTTAACCCAGATCTGTTGACTGGGTGTGAGTGTTTGATTGGTTCAGATGCTCTGTCCATCACCACCCCCTTTTGTAACGCTACACACAATAAAGGCACAACTCTGGACCTAATAATCTCTAAGAGTGACTCCACTCACTTGGAATCGATCCTCCCCTGTGATTGGTCTGACCATCACATCATCACCTTCTTCATCAAGCAATCAGTCAAATTTAACTCGGCCCAAGCCACAAAACCTAAAGTATGGAAAAGGGACTGGAAAAAACTCAATCTAAACACGTTACCTACCTCAAGCCAGAATCTACTTCTACCCCCTGTGGGATCTTCCAACGTAACTGATCTCACCAACCACTACCTCAACTCCATGACCTCGATAATTAATGAAATTGCTCCCCTGCAACTAAAGAGAATGTCCATGAAAGATTCTAAACACTGGTTCAACGGTCTTCTTAACGGGGACAGACGCTCTCTCAGTACTGCCGAACGCAAATGGAGATCGATCCTGTCCGCCAAGCTCCTCATGACCCAAAAAAAAGAAATACATACTATCGAAAGGGCAAGCGCACTAAATCAGACTTCTTCAGTCAACAACTTGACCAGGCAAGATATCGACCTAAAAAACTTTTTGAATTAATCTAAAATCAATCTAAGGACCAACCTCATCGTCCACAAGAACTAACTCACCCACAACCCGCATGTGAAGACTTTTCAAACCATTTTAACCTAAAGACTGAGAATATCAAGAAAGATCTCCTCAAGGACCTAAACTCAAACTCCAGCCCACTCACCAAAACTGCTCCTTTACCCCCAAGTCTAACACAACAAATCCCTTCAAAGTTTGTCCTAAAAAATGACGTAGCATGGTCTTCGTTTTACACCTACTCCGAAGACGCTATAGGTATATTTCTTGATACCCTGAAGCCATTCCAACCACCTCACCGATCCTCCCCCCCTATTGCGGTTAAAGATCTTACCCCTCTTTTATTACCTCTCTTGACCTAAATCATCAACAGTTAACTTCTACAAGGTTGCATTCATGACTCCCTCAAGGTGGGGCAGGTTCTCCCCCATCCTTAATAAACCCACAGCGGACCCCACGGACCTAAACAACTACCGCCCTATCTCCAATATTCCCACCCTGGCCAAAGTTCTGAAAAAATGTGTTCAACACCAACTGACAAAACATATTGATCACTTCAATCTGCCTAATAAATGCCAATTCGGCTTCCATGCAAACCACAGCACGGAATCAGCTATGACACGCATCATTGATGATGCTCTACAAATACTTGATAAAAATGAAGCATGCCTCCTTATCCTACTAGACCTCTCCTCAGCGTTTGACACGGTCAAACACGAGAAGCTGATAGATCTGCTGAAATACAGAATGGGGCTATCCGGATCAGTGCTTAAATGGTTTACCTCTTTTCTGCAAAACCGGACTCAAAAATTCAAGGTCAACAACACCCTCTCCAAACCTGTTCCAGTCACGTTAGGAGTTCCACAAGGTTCCTCGCTATCCCCCACACTCTTTAACTTATTCATGGAACCACTCACCGATCTTCCACAAGCATCCAAGGTGCAATTCCACATGTACGCTGATGATACCCAACTATACCTCAAGATCAACGCCCTGGATGACATTAATCTGCTTAGCACTACTCTTAAAACCACCCAAACTTGGCTGGCAGAGAATCACCTCAAACCGAATGCGTTAAAAACTGAATTCCTCCTTATTGCCCCACCTGCCAAAGTCCCCATAATCCACAACTGCATCAAACATCTTACAGCACTCATCGTCCAACCTACCATTGTGGACTCAGCAAAATCATTGGGTATAACTCTGGACTGCAACCCCAATATGCAGAAACACATTAATAACGCAACAAAGGGAGCAAACCTTCAGATTAATACTGTAAGGAAGCTGAATCCCTTCCTACCCCCCAGTGACTTCAAGATGGCGGTTCAAGCTCTAGTTCTCCACGGCTGGACTATGGAAGTGTCTCACTTTGCGGCCTCCCCAAAGCCTCTACAGCTCCCCTTAGAGCTTCTACCAATGCGGCAGCAAGACTCATTACTGGCTCGAAAAGAAGAGACCACATCTCCCCTGACCTTAAATCTCTAAACTGGCTGCCATTTGAAGCCATAATCCACCTGAAAATAGCGTGCATGACGCATAGGGCCATACATCGGAATGCACCCAGCTATCTCACGCAAAAACTCACTATATCCGGTGGAACAAGAGTTACAAGAAGTGCTGAAAACCACCTTTTGAAACCACAAAAATTCAACAAGAACAAAACTTATAAACAACCCTTCTCACGTATGGCACCCAGGATATGGAATGCCCTTCCACCGGAAACTAGACTTATCCCCTCCACTTCAGCCTTCAAATTGGAAGTAAAAGGCATCCTGTTGGCAAAATTTGTGTGAACCAAGTCCCAGGTTTCTGTGAGGACTTCCATACCCTTTATCAATCCCGTCAACCTAATCTTTATATTTGCCATTACTATTCTTTGTCTGTTCATCCTGGCTTTGCACCTAACTTCCTCTCTTTTATATGCTCAGTGAAGTTTTTATTTGACATGCTTACCAATATTGTATTACAATCACTCATCAGGTCGCTCCTGTACTACATCTTTTTTTTGTTTGTTTGTTGTGCTTTCAGTTGTTATGCTCGATGATCCTGGTATATCTTTATTGTTAGATTTAACTATACTCTTTGACTGTAAAGCGCTCTGATACCCGCAAGGGTCTTGTTCGCGCTCTATAAAACTTTCAAATCAATAAATAAATAAATACATTTGTGGGCGAAGAAAAGTAGAGAGAGACGTGAAGGAAGAATGTTACGGGCCGGCTAAAACTGATAACTGCCGCTTGGACACAATGGTAAAAAAAAGGGGCACTGCTTGTCTCACCTTCATACAGTGATATTGAAGGGAAATGCCCCCTACAAGGTTGCAATTTGGTAGTGAGAAGTAGAGTCTCTGGTAATTTGGGGACTACATATAATGCCCTTTGTTATGCCTATACTGTGGTTGCTGTAATATATGGTATAGTGAAAAAATTGTTGACATCTTTAGTCCATGGTCATTGTGGGGAATACATACAATGCCATATATTTGTGCCCATTCCGCCATTACTCTAATATGTGGTTATCATGGTGTAGTGGAAGGCTCTTAAATAGTTGATCGATAATCACACGAATTGGCACCAGGGTATGCCCTTGTTCATTCCGTTGGTGTGTGTCTTCAGACAAAAAACCCAGCACAGGCCTTTTACAAATAGTTGGGAGTCACTGGAAATTTGTTCTAAGATGGTCCACAGGAGATCCTGTACTGTGTGTCCTTTCTCAATGTAATGTACGGACGTTTTTGTTGTGGCCTTATCACATCTCAGGTTACTGCGATGTTGACAGATGCGTGTTTTTATCATGCATTTCGTCATTCCAATGTAATGGAGCTGACATGGACAGGGGATCGTATAAATGACTCGTTTTGATTTGCAGTTCGTGAACTTTTTTTGTTCCCAGTTGGTATTTTTGTTGAACATTACTCTCTTACTGTAGGTGGTCAAATAGGAGATACTGCAGTTACTGCATAGATGGTGACCTTTGAGGTGTGCGAGGAATCCTTGTGATGTTTCCCCTAACTTGATTTTAAGGGGTTTGGTGTGTATTATCATGTCTCTCAAACTCTTGCCTCTTTTGTGCGAAAACATTTGTTTTGAAAAATTCCACTGTTTAGGATACGCCAATGTCTGTTGACTATCTTGCTCACCTAGTCGCAAACCCACCCACCACGACGAACCACGCCCAGAACATCATCCTAGACTCCACCCTCACCATGACCCACCAGGTTAATGCCGTCATCTCCACCTGTTTCAAATCCCTCAGTATTTTCTCCAAGACCTTCAAGTGGAACCCACCCGAAGCCATAAAGACAGTCACCCACTCCCTCATCACCAGCGCACAGGACTATGGAAACAACTTCTACACAGGAGTCAAGAAGTCCCTGCTACAGAAACTCCCGACCATCCAAAACACAGCGGCCGGACTCATCCTCGGCACCCCATGACATGAGCACATGAGCACATGACCCAACACCTGAGAGACCTCCATGGGCTACCCGTTGGGAAGAGAGTAACCTCCAAGTTACTCACCCACGCCTAAAAATCCCTCCACAATATCAGACCCAAATACCTCAACAAAAGAATTTTTCCATGTACCAAAAAGAAACCTCCACTCTGCCGACCTAGTATTAGCAATGACCCCATGCATCCACAGGACCAGAGCAGGGGGAGGAGCCTTCTTCCACGTTGCAGCCAAAGCCTGGAACAAACTCCTTGTTAACATCAGATGCTCTGCCACCCTGCACACCTTCAGGTAGAGCCTCAAGACCTGACTTTTCCACCAACACTGAGCTGCACCCCACTCCCTAGCACCTTGAGACCCTCACAGGTGAGTAGCATGCTTTATAATTCCCTGATTGATTGATTGATTGAGTTGGATGCTGTGTTGTAGGTGGTAATGCAGATGGGTCTGTCCTCTTTTTGTTTTACTGGTCTTCAATACAGGAGGCCCTTCCTGTTGTTATTTCTGGCTCTTTTCATCACTTTGTCAATAACATTGGGAGGGTAATTTCTTTTCACCAATTTGTGGCGTAAATCCTTGGCTTGTTCATTGAAATCTTTTAGATCTGAGTAGTTCCTCCTCAGTCACAGAAATTGGCCAAAAGTGAGATTTTCCCTTAGATGTCTTTGATGGAAGCTGTCAAAAACCAAAAGGCAAATTTTGCAAGAAAGAATTTCAATTAGGTATTGTATTGCATGTATTTCTCTTCTTAATATTTATTAAGAAGACCAAGGTGGTGTTTATATTAGGAGTGGTACATGGGATCTTTCACTTGGTCCTGATGAAAAGCCTTAGGGGATAGGCTTGAAACATGTTGACTGTGAGACACAGAAACATTGATATGTGTTTCTCCTTTCCCCATTTTTAATAATACCAGCTACAGGATCAAATAAACATTAGGTTCCCACATTGCCAGGTACTTTTTAATACACTAGTCTAACCCTCCCACTCTTATACCTGCAGACAAAGTGCTCCCACACCTCCGTCGGTCATAGCACGCCCCACCCCGAAGCGGGGTGGGAAGAACCTAATGATGAAGCATGCCACCATGGGACACTTTGGTAGGTGAGGGTTATTTTAAGAAAACTTATTGTTTTTCTTAAAACTATAAAGGCCACTGGGAATATAGTCAATTTGAATACAGTGGGACTCTTCTTGGTTATTCATTGAAGTAAGGAGGCTGAGTCCTATGCAAGCCTGACCTCTTTCTTTGTTTGACTCGTGGCTTAACAGTTGGCATTCATTTTCCGTAGCTACATCTTCCCTACTGCTCATCCAGGATGAGTGCTGGAGTGCTTGGTGATCAATAGAATGCTGAATGCTTGGTGATGTCATAAAATGCATGGGTACCTGGTCATGTGCTGAGTTGTTGGGATGTGAGTTCCCTAGTACAGAGTTGTAGGCTTTTGAGTACCCCAGTACAGAGTTGTAGGTTGGTGAGTACCCTAGTGCAGGTCTGTAGGGTTGTGAGTTCCCTAGTACAGAGTTGAAGAGTAGTGAGTACCCTAGAGCAGAGTTGTAGAGTTGTGAGTACCATAGTACAGAGATGTAGGGTAGTGAGTACCCTGGTACAGAGTTGTAGGGTTGTGAGTACCATAGTACAGAGTTGTAGGGTGGTGAGTACCCAGGTACAGAGTTGTAGGATTGAGGGTACCTTAGTACAGCTTTGTAGGTTAGTGAGTACCCTATTAAAGAGTTGTAGGGTGTAGAGTATCCTAGTTCAGGGTTGTGAGTACACTGGTTCTGAGTTGTGGGGATGGGTGTACTGCAGTGCTGACTAGATCTGCGTGTGTGTTGTGTTGCAGGTGTGCATATTTGATTACTGCAAGAGATTCATGTTGGGTCAGAGGTAGAGGGTGTGTTTTGTGTTCTGTCTCATCCAATTTGGTGTCAGTATGCTTGTATATTTATAATCCCTAAGGAAGGGGTGTGGGGTAGCTCTTAATGTATTTTATTGATTCAGGAAGTTGTGATTGCTTTAGTAGGAGTTATTGTATTTTTCAGGAATATTCTACAAAAAAAGTTCTATGATTTTAACCCTTTCGCTGCTAGGCCTTCCACCCCGCACTAAGCCTTTTTTTGGCTATTTGGGGTAGTTTGCGCTTAGGCCCCTGTAACTTTGTCAACATAAGGTTTCCTCACCAAATTTGCATCCAATGCCTCCCAGGTGGGACAGAAAGACTGGTGTGCACCAACTAATGGGGGGAGGAAAAGCCCTGCCGAATGGGCCGCTAACCCTTCCTGGTGCCCAGTGGGTTGATCCCTGACATGTTGATGTCTCCACAATACGTTTTGGGCCCTTGCCTGTTGCAGGTACTTGGCCCCCCCTCATGATTGAGGTACCATTTTAATCAGTAGTCCTGCGGGAATGTTGGGTGGTAAGAAATTTGTGTCAGCCCAATGATCCAACAACTTTCTCTCAGCAATTGGGAAAAACTGGATTTTCTCAGCTAAATTGGAGGTTTCCAGGGGATTCTGGGTAGGAAAACGTTGGGGGGTCCAGGCAAGCCATAACTCCCTGGTCTTCCCCAGGTGTCTAGTTTTTAGATATGTGTGGGTTTGGTAGGTTTTCTTATATGGCAGTGGTGCCGGGCCCAAAAAACTCAGGTGCCCCCTTGCAAAAGCAGGTCATTTTGTGATAGATATTTTGATGTCTCCACAATATATTTTGCACCTTCCCTGCAGCAAACACTTGGGCCATCCACACAAGTGAGGTACCATTTTTATTGGGACACTTTGGAGAATGCAGGGTAGGTGGAAGTTTACGGATCCATGCAGATTCTAGAACTTTCCATCATTAAAATGTGTTTCTGGATAACAGAACAAGGTTACAGCCACACAAGTCACCCCATCCTGGGTTTCTAGTTTTGAAAAATGTATAGGTTTCCTTAGGTGCCACAAGGGCTAGGGCTCAAAGTCCACACCTAGGGACTTTGCCCAAAAAGAGTCAGTTTTCACCTTAAAAATGTGGTGTGTCCTCATTGCGTTTTGGCCCGTTGCCTGTCACAGGCAATAGGCCTACCCACACATGTGAAGTACAATTTTTATCAGGAGAGTTTGGGGAATGTGGGGTACGTGAAAGTTTGTGGATCCACGCAGATTCCAGAACTTTCCATCACAGAAATGTGAGGAAAATGTGTTTTTGACAAAGTTTAAGGCTTGCAAGGGATGCTGTGTAACAGAACCTGGTGAGAGCCACAGAAGTCACCTAATCCTGGATTCCCCTTGGGTGTCTAGTTTACATTTTTTTATAGGTTTGCTAAGTTTCCTTGGGTGCCGGCTGAGCTAGGGTTCACAATCAACAGCTAGACAATTTGCAAAAAAAAGGTCAGTTTTTACTGTAAAAATGTGGTGTGAGTTCTCCTGAAACCCCGCTGCATCCCCTTGTCTGCTATGCAAAGGAAGAGATTGTTTCTCATATTTATATGTACATATATATATATATTTCCATTCCCTTGTTCGCGCCGCGCTGCTCTGCCCGCAGTGTCCCTACCCTTTCAGCCGGTACATCGAGGTGCTGAAGGGTACTCTGGGACCTGCAGGCGCGCATTTCTTTGGCGGCCATCTTGGGGGTAGGCAGGCCCGCGGGGCGGCAGTCTAGTGGTGCTGACTCTCGCCGGCCGGCCAGTGACGCCTTAAAACTAGGTGCACTCCCCTCCGGGCAGCGGAGGCGTGCAGCGGAGGCGCCTAAGGAGCGCCAAAGGAAAGCCCGTCTGCGCCCGTCAGCGTCCCGGAAGCACACGGGTGCAGGGCAGGCTGGCTCTGCAGGCTAGGATGCTTAGTTATACCCAGGAGGAGCTTTTCGCTCTCAAGGACCTTAGACCCAATTGCTGCATGGTTTTTCCCACACCACCTAAAGGCAACATGCGCTGCCCGGGGTGTAGCTGGTTACCTGGTAAAGGGGCCATCTCCCTCCCTAAACCCCTACCCACTAAGAGCAACTGTCTGTTACTAAACACCAGGTCCTTGGGAAAGCATGCATTGGACGTACATGACCTACCTACTGATAAAAACCCCACATGTCTCTTCTTGACTGAAACTTGGTTGGGAGAGAACTCCGGTCCAGATATTGCCACAGCGATCCCCCCCAGCCACGTGATCTTTAGGAAAGACAGAGCGATCGGGCGGGAGATGGGGTCGCCATGGTGGTTGACAAGCGTACGGCGTGTTCTATCATACCTACGGACGATATTCAGGGCTGCAAGACCTTGGGATTCTCGCTTGCCCTGTCGCCTAATCAAACTTGCATAGGGCTTCTGGTTTACAGGCCTCCGGGCCCTATGGGCGCCTTTTTTGAAGAACTCCATTCGGTAATCTCCATGCTTTGCCTTAGGTCCAATCACTGTCTACTTGTAGGAGATTTCAATATTCACATGGACATAGAAGACGCCACTGACAGTATCAAAATGTCGGACATCACTTCCTCCTTGGCACTTACCCCCTATCTATCGGCCGCTACACACAGTAAAGGTCACACTCTGGACCAGGTATTCTCCACTATTCTGATTGAGATGTCTTTCCTCGCACCAGTCCTTTGGTCGGACCACTATTTAGTGGAATTCCAGATCACTAATTTCTGGGAAAGGGCCGCCCAGCGGGCCCGCCCGCCAAGTGCAGGATGTCAGGGCCTTCTATAGGGTTTCTCCCGATATGCTAGCGCAGGCCTTATGTACCCACCCTTGCCCGTTGACAGGGGTGCTTGAGACTGATCTGGAACATCTGCAGTCCAGGCTTACCCATCAATTGGATGAACGCGTTCCCCTCTGGGCCCACCAGACTAATTCTTCTAGAGCGTCTGCCCCCTGGTTCTCTTCTGCGCTGGCGGAGAAGCGACGGCAGTGCAAAAAAGCGGAAAGAGCATGGCGGAGGCACTATGACTCTAGTTCCAAAGAAGCCTATAGAGACCTGATTAGGAAATACCACCATGACATCAATGCAGGAAAGAAGTCCTAGTTTGCTATAAGAATAGATGCAGCCTCCAACTCTTGTAAAGAGATCTTTAGAGTAGTAAAGGATTTCACCTCTCCTCCCTGGTGCATCCCTAGGAATACCCATTCCGAGCCTTGGATCACCGAGCTGGCCAATTTTTTCGCGAACAAAATCCAGTCCATTAAGGCCTCTTTTGCGGTAGCCGGTGCGAATGCAATTCACGGAGTACATTTGTCTCCCTCTCCCTCTAACCAGATGAGCCCCTCTATTTGCGACTTTCCACCTCTTACTTCTCTAGCCTCTCTGGACCTTTTGACTAAATTAAAATCAGGCTCCCCCTTTGTGTCAGGCTCTGCTTTCTGGCCTCTTTGGGGCTGTGTTGCTAGGCCTATAACCTCCCCATACGAACCGCCTCAGTGTCTGAAGTAGAAAACACAGACTACTAAGGGTGTCCAACCGGGGAGGGAAAGGAAGGGGACAGCAGGGAGGGAGACCTGAAATGACAAAGAACAACTTGTTTAGGAAAACCCTCCCTCTCATGTACTACTGACCCACCCTTTTCTCCTTTCTCTTTACCTCACAAGAGTGGACAATATAACCCCCGCCCGTACCTGTAAAGCAAAATACACGTGATAGGTTCTGTGGTAGACACTCAAGGAGGAGGTACCAGGCACTCCACCCAGCTGTAAGGATGGCAAAGCACAAACACGTTTTTAGGAAAACCCTAACTACAGAGGGCAATGCTATGAGCCGGCATACGTGCTACACCTACCTAATATGCATAAGATACAATCCTCAATGGGGGAGATAAATCCCTCTGTGTTAATACCCCTCTTGGTGTCTCCTACAGCAGGCAAAAAATGATAAACAAGTGATGTCATGGAAAAAAGAACAATGTAAAGAATAACACAACTGGACTGGTTTCTGCTAAATCCGGGTGTTCGTAATTCACACCCTTAAACAGAGAAACACCCAAATACGCTTCAGTCAGATTGAGTCACTGAGGTGTATATGGGCCTCGGTTCTCTGACTCAGCGCCAAAGTTACTTGTACTCGTAAGTCTGTGTCTCCCACCTTTTCGAGAGAAGATAAATCAGTCTTTCTGTTTGCCACGTTCGCTGTGTGGCTATTACGAGGCAAACCCCTCGCACGACAAACAAAGGAGATAGGGTTTTTCTTCCCCTCAGCCGAGAGGAAAACCCGCTGAGAAATAAAAGTTCGCCCCCCCAGCGCGGAATACTCTGAAAGTCAAAACGAGTAGCTGGATACTTAGCACCCGCGAGGATAGTCTGCCTCGCCCTCATCCGAGAGGAAAGCCAAAGTACAGGAAGAGTTCCACGTCCCAACGTGAACTTCACGCTCTCAAACCGTTCTCCAGGATACAACCAGAATTATCGGCAACAACCACATCTCCGGGGCTCCTTTTGATGACTCGTTGCGCACTTCCTGTGCGTACCTTGCGTGACGGCCCCTCAGCATGACGGGAGTTGTAGTACTCCGTCGTTCCGATGTAGTAGGAACATGGGATTTGGGTCTTTGAGCACCCTGCCAGGCGGAACATGACACTTAGATCCCTGCCCTGCAAAATTTATAGCACAAGTGGCGCATGTGCTTAATCCCCTAATCAACCCTGTGCATAACCTCTCTTTGAGCACAGGAGTGGTACCTCTGTGGTGGAAACAAGCCCTGATTCTGCCACTTTTAAAGAAACCCAACCTTGACCCCAAAGTCCACGCAAATTACAGACCCATCTCCCTCTTGCCCGCTTTAGCGAAAGTGGTCGAGAAGCATGTCCATCATAATCTTGGCAACTTTCTTGAGTTACACAATATCCTACACCTGTCGCAGTCAGGGTTTCGATCTAGCATGAGCACCGAGACAGCGTTGCTCGATGTCACCGAGGCCATAAGGGAAACTCTGGACGCCGGCGAAAGCCATGTTGGTGATGCTTGATCTTTCGGCGGCCTTTGACACCGTCCCCCATGACCGTCTCCTTTCTAGACTCTGGGAGATCGGTCTTAGGGGGTCGGTGTTCAGCTGGTTTAAATCTTTCCTTGCCAATCACCAACAAACAGTCTGGGCTCCCCCTTTCTCTACCAGGATGCCGCCATTGGAGGTGGGAGTGCCTCAGGGCTCTATATTGAGCCCCACTCATTTTAACATCTATATGTCCCCACTGACGGCTCTGGCGGAGGCTGATGGAGCTCAGATCGTGTTGTACGCTGATGATACCCAGCTTATTTCCACGTGTGACAAGGGCTCCAACTTTGATGGTGAGAGCATCAGGGACTGCCTTGGGGCTGTCTTTAGCTGGTTTCAGCGGAACAGCCTCAAGTGCATCTCCGATAAGTCGGAAGTACTTTTTTTTGGCTGTCCCCCTGATCCCAGGTGGAAGGCCTGGTGGCCTGCCGCTATGTTTCCCCCTGCTAGTGACTCAGCGGTCGCTAAAAATCTCGGGATACAAATTGATAATGGCCTCACTCTCAAACCCCAGGTATCGGGCCTGGTGGGCAAATGTTTTGCCATCTTAAAGATGATTCAGAAATTTCTACCCCTATTGTCATTTGACCATAGAAGAGTTACTGTACAGGCACTGATTTGCTCCCGCCTAGATTATGCTAATGTACTGTACCTGGGCCTTCCTGAAATTCTCCTTTCTCGCCTGCAAGTTGTCCAGAACTCGGCAGCGCGCGCCATATTTGGTCTCACCAGGAGGGCCAGTGCCAGTGCTCTTCTTTCAACTCTTCACTGGCTACCGATTAAAAAGCAGATTGTCTTTAAAACATTGACGATGGCCTTTAAGGCATTGCATGGCCTGGGTGCCATGTATCTCCGGAAACGGATGAAGTTCTATCTGCCTACCAGATCACTTAGATCTGCGACCCTGGCCTTGGCCGTGGTTCCTGCTACGCGGCGAGCTAGGTGCGGCGGACGTTCCTTCAAACTCCTCGCACCTCAGCTATGGAACGCCCTTCCCTTGTCCCTAAGAACCACTGGCAA
Organism: Lissotriton vulgaris; assembly: GCF_964263255.1. Taxonomy (NCBI): domain Eukaryota; kingdom Metazoa; phylum Chordata; class Amphibia; order Caudata; family Salamandridae; genus Lissotriton; species Lissotriton vulgaris. The sequence continues at coordinate 179,821,881 of NC_141695.1, read as the reverse complement.
TTTGCTTACCTTCAGGAAGAGTCTTAAAACCCTGCTTTTCACTCAGTAAAGTATTTCCGCTCTCCCGCCCATCTGTACAGCTGGGGATCTTAAGCGCCGGGACACTCCTTGGAGTAACTGAGCACTATAGAAATCCACCATATAACATAACATCATGTGCCCTGTTGTGAAGACACACGCACAGCGGATGATTCATCACTAACCTTTATTTTCAAAACCGGCCTTTGATTCCCAATTCCTTTTGTAGCCTGATGCCTTTCAGAGATCTCACTCCTTTCTCAAAGGCATGCTGGCAGTTCACAAATGCTTTGACACACCCTCTCCTCTCCAATAGGCAAAGAAATATGGGTCTGAGGCTTTGAATGTTTCAGAGCGCAAGAACAGCAGAGTGGATGTTTCGAAATACAAACCTGATTTCCATCTTGAGGGCCACTGGAGGGATAAAAGGAATGCTTTAACATGCCTTAATTGTGGCACAATCACAGAACCCACTGGAGGGTGAGAATTTGTATTACACACACTTCGAATCCCAGCATGCACCAACAGTGCACACTAACCAAAGAGGCCCACAAGAGGGCAATTATCTATTTAGTAGATATACATATCAATTCAATTTCAATTCAAAAACTTTATTCGATCATTTTAAAAATAATCATAAAAGTGCAAACAGTACATCACAAAACTTACAATTTACAGATTACATTTTATAGACATTCAGGGCCCGATGTAGGTAAACGCGATTTTCCGATTTCAAAATACCGAGGCGGGCCGAATCGGTATTCTGAAATCGGAAAACGAGATGTAGGAAAAAAAAACAAATGAATACCGAATCGGTCGGCATCGGTAATGAGAATCGGTACGTTCCGATTCGGCTCGGTCCGAATCGGAAAGTACCGAATCGGCTAACAACGAATCGGAAATTACCGAATCGGCTACCACCGAATCGGATAGTCCCGAATCGGCGAATACCGATTCGGTAAAAGCCGATTCGGTAAAATCCGATTCGGCAATCATAGATTCGTAGCCATGAAAACACACCCATGGCGAAAAAGCCCATAGGAATGCATTGAAGGAACCGATTCGGCTTTTACCGATTCGGATAATACCGATTCGGATTTCACCGAATCGGATATTACCGATTTGGTAAAAGCCGATTCGGCAATAGGCGATTCAGCCAATGAGGTGGCTCCCCCTCCCCCACCCAAACAGGGAGTGGCAACCCTGGCAGGTGCAGCTAATTAAGAAGTTTCTGGAAAGCCAGCCTGAGCTCAACACTCACAGTTAGCAGCAGTGGGAGAAGGAGGTTGCCAACTGAACTGGAGAACATGGCAGAGCAGTCAGAAAGCCAGAAGTCCTCCCAGAAGAGGAAGCCGAAGTTCACCACCACCGAACTTCAGGTGCTGGTCGAGGAGGTGGTGAGGGTGCACCGCCAGCTGTTTGGCAAGCTGTCCCTCAACGTGCCAGACAGCACCAAGAGGAGAATCTGGGCCGACATCGCCCAGAAGGTGAATGCTGCGGGTGTCACCCCCAGGTCCATAGAAGAACTGAAAAAGAGATTCTATGACATCCGCAGCCTCACTAAAAGGAAGATGGGTGAGATACAGAGGCAGGCTGGACACACTGGAGGAGGCACGAACCCGGCGCCACCCCTCACCGAGCTGGAGGAACTGGTCTCCAGCACCATTGAGAGGGAGAGTGTCGTTGGAATCGGGACCCTGGACAGCTCTGCGAGAGCTACAGCTACAGGTAAGAAGCATGCGCATCATGACACACCCTACCAGACATCTCCCCATTAGACACAATGCATAGGCAAACCCCAGCACAGTACTGTCACCAACATACAAGAGACAAGCATCATGGTACATGTAGTCAGCAGAAGTTAGCTAAATATGGCAGTGCAGAATCACAAGACAGGAAACAGTGTGACACAGTGTAAGGAGATGCAAGGACATGTGGAATGCTATAATTGTACTGACTGTAATACATCGGCACTCAGTTTACAAATGCTTCTTTGTACCTAGGGGCCCCATCAGGCGGAACAACAGTGACAGCAGAGGGAGCAGCACCGTCCAACACTGCAGTCGCAGGGCCGAGCACCAGCCACGCTGGCCAGGAGGAGGAGGAGGAAGGAGACACCCCAGGGCTAGGTATGGAGGGAGTCCTGGTCATTGACTTCCATGCAGTGCACTCCCCAGTACTGCCCAGCACACCCCCCTTGCAATTCTCCCCAGAGAACTCCCCTACAAGGGACACCATTCCGCCTACACCAGCTCCTGCCACAACCGTGGCCTTGCCACCTGTTCAACCTGTCCTGGGAGCAGGGGCTCAGGGACCGGCCAGCTTCACACCCCCACCAGTGGCACCCCAGCCCACTCAGCAGGCCGGAAGCAGCAGTGCCCGGCGCCGTACCATCACCACCACTGCTGCACCAGCACGGGAGGGCAGTGTATTCCTGGGCCTGGAGGGACAGATGGTGAAAATTCAGAGGCAACAGGCAAGATCCACTATGGCCTGCCAACGCCAGCTCCTGCAGCACAACATGCAGATGGGAGAGTAGGTCAAGGGATTCCAGGCTGTCGTGGAATCGAACAAGGAGGTGGCAGCAGGGTTAGGCAGGCTAACCACTGCCATCACCCACTCATCGAGCAGACAGGAGGAGCATGAGCTGGTGCGCAGGCGGGATGCCCGGGTGCTGAACCGCGCCATGGGCCGCCTTGCAGCGGCGACGGCACAACTGTGCCATCGCAGCGCCAACCAGGAATCTGTCCTTAGTCAGCATACGGCTGAGCTCACTAGGGGGATGGCCAGGATCACCACTGCTATGGAGGCCATGATAATTTCAAACACCGCCTCCAATCCGGCCCTGGACCTGGGTGATGCTGGGGACAGCAGCAGCCGCAGCAGCCCGGCCAGCGCTGCGTCTGAGCCACGGAGGAGCACCAGGCGCTCCGCTGATGCTGCTGGGCATTCAGAGGGGGCTGAGGGACACCCCAGTGGGTCTGGCAAGCGGGCAAAAAAATTGCCTGGCAAGGGCGGGTGAGGCAACCAGAACCTTGGACTTTATTTTATTTACCATACTCCATTTTTTGTTGCACATCAGTGCTGTAACTGTGGTGCAACACTATTAAAATTAGTTTTTTCCAAGCAACATTTAGCTGTCTTTGCATCTGTACTCAGTCAGAAATAGTTCTCAGTGATCTCCTCACGTCTGTATCTGCCATCACTTGGCGTACACACCCCAGCTGGCTGTGTCAGTGGCACAGCTTTGTCGTCGCCATGGTCCTCGTAGTCAGACAACTCCACCTCAGTGCCCTTCTTCACCGCAAGGTTGTGTAACATTGCACATACAGCTATGATCTTGCAGCAGGTGATGGGGGTATACTGCCTTGCACCTCCACTCTTGTGCAGACATCTGAATCTACTTTTCCAGATGCCAAAGGTCCGTTCGACAACATTCCTTGTGCGTATGTGGGCCCGGTTATACCTCCTTTGGCTGGGTGTGGAGGGGTTGAGGTAGGGGGTGAGTATGAATGAGCGGAGGGCATATGCACTGTCGCCTGGAAGAGAAAGGGGTCACATTAGACACATGCATACATGTATTCCACCTACCTACTATGTGTTATGGGGGGTCTGATGATGTGTCTCACCTAGGAGATATCCTTCTCCAAATTCGCCAGCCATCAGCCGTGCATAGATGCCGCTCTGTTGGAAAATATAGGAGTCATGGGTACTCCCTGGAAATTTTGCTACCAGGTCTGTGATGGTGCACTTTGTATTGCAGATCACCTGCACGTTGATGGTGTGTGTAGACTTGCGATTGCGGTATATGTATTCGGTGTCCGCTGGTGGGCAAATCGGAATGTGCGTGCCATCTATGCAACCGATGATTTGGGGAAATTGTACCATCTGGTAGAAGTCAGCTTTGATTTGTAGCAGTTCTGCGTGGGTTGCAGGGAAAGAGATGTATTAGTCCATCCTGTGTATCATGGCGTCAAGGAATGTGTGGAAGAACCTTGACAGGCTGCTCTGGCTCACCCCTCCTGCTGCTGCTACACCACTTTGATAGCTGCCAGACGCTAGCAGGTGTAGGCTGCATAGCACCTGGATGTGGGCAGGGATGGCGTGTGCCCTTGGGGTGTGGTGGTCCAAGAATGGCTTGAGATCCCTGATGAGCTCAAGTATGGTGTCAGAGTCCAGCCTGTATCTCTGTAGTATCTCTGCCTCTGTGAGCATGAACAGGGTTATCCTCTGTCTGTAGACCTGTTCATTTCTTAGCCATTCCCTCTGTCCTTCCTGCTGTAGCCGTAGCCGCCTCGCAATGACATAGAAAGCTGCCATCCTGCAAGTTGCAATGCATTTTGGGACTGTTTATATGGGTTGGAGTTGGTTACCACCTGATTGCAATCCATGGTAAATACCGAGTGAATTCTACCGATTTTGCGCCGATTTCGGTGTTTCTGTGCCTCCCTACATCTCCCCATCTGTCGAAATCGGGGAATTTCCCGATCGGCGAATCATACGAATCGGCATGTTTTCCGATTCGGATCATGTCCGAATCGGTCTTTCTACCGATTCGGTACATGGACCGAATCGGTGATTTTCCGAATCGGTGTCACTAACGAATCGGTCAATGGACCGATTCGGTGATTTTCCGATTCGGTGTCACTAACGATTCGGTACATGGACCGATTCGGTGATTTTCCGAATCGGTGTCACTAACGAATCGGTCAATGGACCGATTCGGTGATTTTCCGATTCGTTGTCACTAACGATTCGGTACATGGACCGAATCGGTCTTTGCATCCGAATCGGTGTTTTTCCGATTCGTTACATGTCCGATTTTCGGTATGTACGTATCGGATTCTTTCCCATTCGGTGCTCATTCCGAATCGGTTATCACTCCGATTCTTTATGTTTTTCGTTCCCTACATCTCGATGGCTGTTTACCGATCGGTAAGGGCCAAAAATCGGTATTTTCGGCCGTTACCGATCGGTAACGCCCTACCTACATCGGGCCCTCAGTTACAAAAGACATACTTTTCCTAAGAGATACAGATTTTAAAATATATACAGCAGTAAAAAAGCACAAGTCAGGTTCAACAAGTGCGAATAAGAGGCTCGTGGCTGATTTCACAGAAAATACCTTATATTTTTTAAAAAGTGGTTTCAAATAAATAATTCGAACTTGTAGGTAATAGGGGCAAATCAGTAAAAAGTGCTCAGTGCTCTGCTTTGATGTCCCATCACACGGACATGGGGCTACAGTATGAAACTTGATATGCGGACAGGCAACAAGCAAGTGAACAGTCCCCATACGTAGTCTAGTAAGGACATATTGGTGTGAGCGTATGGTTACCATTTTTAAATATTCTGCAAAACAAGATTCAGCCAGGTTATATGTATTGTAGAAACGAAGTGTAGAATACTGGCTGGTGGCAGAACAACGCTTTTGTGCCTTAGCCCTCATATACACTTGCTTTAACTCTTTTTTAGGGATGTCCGTGGCACCGGAGGGGTTTTCACGGACATTTAACTTAAAAACATCTTCAAATGATGCAAGAATGTAATTGAGCCAGGGGATCAAGTTACACTTGTCCAGGCGGAGACAGTCATTAATAATTTTCCTCGTGAAACTGGTTTGTTCTTTAAGCCAAATAGACCTCCATACCAGTAGGGGTCTAAGGCCAATAAGATCTGTTAAATGTTCCAAACCAACCTCCTGATGGATCAGACTGGTAGAGGCTGAGGATGGTAGACAGAGGAGTTTCTTAATGAATTTGTTTTCTTCAACTTGGAGCATATAATGATTACAGTGTCCCCATACCCCTGACCCATAAAGGGCCAAAGCTACACATCTATGGCGATATATGTATAACATATTAAATATGCGCCTTGAGCCCAATTTAGAAGCAAATTTAAAAATACCAAATGCACATTTGCCCATTTTAGCCCTGACATTGGTCATCTCGTGGGACCAAATGCCCCCACTGTTAAAAGTAATACCTAGATAACAGAAATTTTCAACCACTTGGATCGGTTGATCCTTAAACGAAAATGATGTTAGTTTTTTAACTTTCTTTCCACAAGCTAAAATGAAAGTTTTTGAATTGTTGATCTTGAGTTTTCTCCCATTGATAAAATCCTGGAATTTATCCATTAGTCTCTGCAGCCCAACAGGGGTTCTAGATAAAAGCACTTTGTCGTCCGCGTAGAGCAGAACCGGGATTGATATACCCTCAGCGGACGGGGCATCGGCGCTAACTAGACACAATTCTGATTCAATAGCATTAATGAAAAGAGAAAAAAGAAGGGGGGCAAGAACACATCCTTGCCTGATACCGGACCCTACTCGGATGCTTGAAGTACATTCACCCATTTGCCCAAAATGGATCTTAGCGGACAGATTGCCATACAAACGTGCCAAGAAATAGATGATTTTGGGTGGGGCCCCCATATTCAGTAAGGTTGTCCATAGTAAACCATGGTCAACCAAGTCCAATGCACTTGAAAGGTCCGCAAAACAGAGGAACAGCGAACCCTGTTTTGCACGCGTATACTTGCCTATAATAAGGTCTAGGTTGATGCACTGTTCTCTAGTGCCTAACCCCTTGTGGAAACCAAACTGGGAATCCACAAGGATGCCGTTCTCTTCAACCCATTCCTCCAGGCGGATCAATAACACCCTACTCATTATTTTCATTGAGGAGTCGAGGAGTGAGATAGGGCGATAGTTCTTGGCCTTGCTCCTATCTCCCTTTTTATAAATAGGGATAATAATCGACTCTCCCCAGGACTGTGGTGCAGAGACCAAAGCAACAGTGTTAAAGACCTTAGTCAGCAGGGGGCTCCATAATAATACATCAGCTTTATATAGGTCGATGGGGACCCCAGCAGGGCCGGGTGCCTTCCCTCCCTTACTACACCGGATGGCATTATCCACCTCAGCGATTGTAATATTAAGCAGTGTAGGGGGTCCGGGGTCCGCAACCGTGTCTCTCTCTGCAGGTGTCCCTCCTGGGTTAAATATACTAGAAAAGTGGCATACCCAGTTTTCCTCACTTACTTGTGCAGAGAGTACTGGGTATACCTCATCATGAAGGAAAGGGCTATTAACAGTATTCCAAAATAACTTGGTATCTCGGAGTTCCACTGCCTTGGACATGTTGTCCCACGCTTCCTCTCTTAGTTCCTGCTTCCTCAAATTCAGGTGCATTTTGTAAGTGCTCCTTAGGGAGCTAACCGCTTCCCTATCCCTAGGTTTACTAGCAAGGGCATTTTTTAGATTTTGTATGGATTTTGTGCAAGCCCTATTAAATCACCCTCTAGGAGCCCCTTGTCCCTTTACCTTATTCCTAGTCAAAATCTGTTTCGTGGTCATGTTAATTGAATCCAACCCAACTAAAATACCTGTCAGGCCTGTATTGGGCTCGAGGCAACATTCCATCTCCTTGAGGCATGCAGACACAATTTTAACCAATAGCTGTTCCTCATTATGTCTCCCCCATTTGATCCTAGGGCCGTTCGGTCTGTGCAGGATTAAATCTGCCACTGTTCCATGGGATACAACTGCCTTCTCCCCCCACATAAGCAGATGCGTTATAAGACAATTGTGGTCACTAAGCACCATATCTAGTACTTCCCGGACAGTACACAGGGTGTTTATGCTTGCAGAGGCTATAAGATAATCTATGATAGTGGCGGAGTTCCTTCCCACAAAAGTTGGTATCGAGTTGCCCTCGTTATCTTTCCTTGGTGACAATATCATCAAATCCAATTTAAGCAGGAGTGTGTTAAGTGAAACCCCATAGGTCGTATGTAAAAAATGGGCTCGGTCCTCCCCATCCTCCCCTCCAAAACCACACACCCTTAAGAAAGAAAAAGGGCACATATGAATATTGAAATCACTACCCCACAAAATTTCAAAAGGAACACCAATTTGCCCACACAAATTATCTATTGCATCCTCAAGTCCATCAACCACTAAAGAGCTGGAATGGTTAAACACATTATTATAGTGGTTAATTATTAAAACATTCCGGCCGCCATTGTGCTGCAGCAATAGTACCTGTGAATGTGAGCCAACTGTCGTGTGAGTTTTAACTCGTACCGGTAGACTCACTGACAGCAGAATCACCAGCCCACCTCTTAGTCTACCCATACTGGAACTCAGAGCCGGACAGTTATAGGCAACATAGCCTTCTAGAAGGATATCTTCAGTACACCACGTCTCCTGGAGACAAAGAATATCAAATTTGGTAACAAATTCCAACCAGCCGAGGCGGTCCGTCTTATTACACCACCCTGCGATATTCCAACTTATTAACTTATATCCATTTCCTTGGGTACTTACTTCCCCATCAGTATGTATTCCCATAAAGGGGAGGGGCAGGGACCTATTCAGTGGTTCATCTAAAGACATGCATGTTACAGTAGATAAGAGGTTGGACCCAGGGGTCCCCATCACACCAACTCCATTGTCAGTGCCCTCCATACTGGAGGTGTGAATTCCATTTACCTCATCCCCTGGACTCAGAAAACATCAATCACAATCATCTAACCCATTAAATATATCGAACCTATTTGTGGTCTCCAATGGCGTAAATGGTTTTAAATGGTCCATTCTCCCATTGGTGGTTGTATTGATCCTAGAAGGTACAAAATTCCACCCGTAGGGATCAGGAACCGGTACAGAATATGGCGCAAATGGAGGGTTCCTGACATTCTGTAAGGTCGAAGGGTAAGTATTAGAATGAGCTTTTATTTGCGGGTGTTGAGGGAATTGGTGCTGGGGTGGAAACACCACTGATCTTGGATAAAAATACGTCAGTGGTCGGGGAATGATGCAATTGTGGGCATTTCCTAGTGGCCAATTTAATATAAAATGGACAGCATTTTGGTCTCTGAAATTCACCACCACCACATCACCTTCAATATCCTTGGGTCTGCCCCCCAACCACTGAAGGCGGCGAACATGTACAATTTCGCCGCTGATATTACTTGCAATTGGCCTATATAAACTCAGCCAGTGCATGATTTTATTCTTCAGTTGGGCAAAACCTTCCCGCTTGTTCTTTTCCAGCTCAGGCACCCCTGTGAGGACTACCACGAAAGGCACTGCTTCCGGTGGGAGTTCTGGAAGGGGGGCCCTATTTGGTCTCCCCCGAGTATGCCTGAAACTTTCCCCCTCCCTTGTTGGTATCCCCAAAGATGCATTACCCAGACCCTTAGATGGTCTACTAGCTAATATAGCCGCAATCGGGTCGGGTTTGTTAGTCGGTAATTTAGGGGGTGGATTATGTTGCTTATTGTTTTTATTATGAGGGGGTTTCGGGGTAGCTGGAGTCAAATTCAATACAGGGATTGAGGCAGATGTAATAGGTTGGGTGGACGGTGTAATAATTTGCATAGCGTTATTTGCAACTGTCTTTGTAGGGGCTTCCTTTCTTCCCAGTTCCCGCTCTATTTTCCTTAGTCTTTCTTCCACCTTATTCAATCTCTCTATAATTGCTAGGGAATAGCTCCTAATTATGCATTCAATGCTATCCAATGTAACTTGATTATGGGCTACTTGCAGCACAGTATCAGCTGGGGAAATGTCAATATTAACCTCCCTATCTATATGTATGGGGAGTAAGGGTGATGGCATTGGATTTATTACTTCGGGGGCAGCTATTAAGGCCTTATCACTCCCAGTGATAGTCTTAGACTTTTTGCCAAAGTCAGAATGACTCAGCTTTTGTTGTTGTGGTTCCCCCCTTTTCCTCCTTTTTTTGTTAGGAGGTGGGCCGTAATTTCTAAGCGGCGTAGTTTTTTTAGCCCTGTTTCGTATAATTTTACATGGCATAGGTGTAGGGGTAATCAGTGCCTCAATTACAGTGGAAATGCTAGTGCGATTAGTAGGCGAGGGAGCATTCACAGTTATCTTAAGGCAGGTACTAGGTGTCGGCATGCAATATCTAGATACTAGGGGTAAGCTATCCAATAGAAGTAAACTATCATTGCCATTTTGGCTACCTTCAATTGTGGTGGCAACTGGTAAGGGTGACTCAATCAATGACCTATTCTTCATACTTTCTACAGAACGGCGGCGTTCTGCTCGCCGCTCTGATAAAGTGATTTCCTTGGGAACATCAGCAGTAGTCTTTGTGAAATAATTGTCCAGAGTTACATTCAGCGGGACCCCTGACCTGTCCGACATAACAGAGTCTGTGCTTGGCACTAGCAATGACATTTAAAGGGGACAGACACCTGTAGATGAAGAAGCAGAGTGAACTTACTCAGAATATGCACAACAGGGTGATAAGCGGCCAGGGGTTTGGGCCCAGTCCAGTCTCCTCGGGCCTCTGAGGGCCACAGAGGGCCCGCCCTTTGCCTGGGCTTAGCCCCGGGCGCTCCCAGGCGTTCCCGCGCCGCGGGAAGTAACGCTTGTAGATATAGGTGGAGAGTTAGGCTGTTGGTGGGGCAGGACGAGCAGGGAGAGCGGCCAGGTCACAGGTGGCGCGGGTTACCAGGATGTAGGAAGGTACATCCTGACTATGGTTGCCCCCAACTTTTTGCCCTGTGTTTTAGCTGGTTTTGGACATAGTCGACCTGGGACCCTGCCAATCAGGACCCCGGGCCTACTGCTCTCTCTTTAAAATGGATTCCATGTACCCTAGGTACATTTCCAATTGGGACTGGGCCACCTTATCAGACCCTGTAACTCAGGGCATAGGTGTACCCAGGGCCGCCAGGGGCTGCAGCATGTACTATGCCACCCCTGGCTGGCCTCCTAAATTTGACACAACTGGCTGCATGACAGCTGGGGCAAAGTGGTGTACTCACCCTTTGCTGTAGGTATAGTAGCCCTATATCTAACCGTACAATGGACGCACGAGTTCCTATCAGTCACTCCTATGGCAGGCCTTGACAATCCTGAAGGCAGAGTGCGTGGGCTTGTGTGAACTAGGTTCTGGCCCGAGCCGAGCCCGGTTGCAGCTTGCGGAACAAAGACCCAATGGCTGTTCCATGATAACGCGTACCACATCGGTAACTTCGGTGTCGCGTTATCAAGACATGTCGAGTAAGGTGTCATACGAATCGGGATGCTGCCCCCTCACCAATTCTGGCGACGAGGTTAGCATTCCGCCCTTCTAGAGGGACACGACATGTACGTAATTGTGAACCCCGGTTAAAGTTAACTAAAGCCTCAGCTCCACAAAATGGATGCTGCCACCACAGACGCGAGTCTGACCTCCTGCTGCTGGGAGTCCTTCCAGCGAGGAGCGCTTGGACAAAGGGTTTCCTGTCAGGGGCGGTGTTCGCACCGTCCCAGACAGGGTTTGTGTATTCTGGGTAGGTAGGGCTTTTGCGAGAAGGTGACTGCGGAGTGGCACCCCGGTGCTCACTACGCATCTGCCGGTCAGAACCAGTTCCAGGGGCGCCAGCCCTGGCCTGGGGAAAGTCCGGCAGGGGAGAGGGGTGTAACTACCCCCCTTCCTGGTCCCACCCTTAGGGCAGGACCTAGTCATGTACCCACCCCTTTTTTTAGGATAAAGGCCGGAGCGGGGACCCTTCCAAATTAGATCATCTTTGAATCAAGAATACTTTCTACGAAAGGACTTTGAGACTCTTCTCAAGATTTCTCCCTTGTGGCTAAGGAGTAGTCACCCTGCATCCGCAGGCACCACCTAAGAACTCTGCGGTTTGCTGTAAGTCCTTCCTCAAGGAATCCTACGGCCCAGCTCGACGAGAACCGGCTTCCCTGGCACCTCTGACCTCTACCCACGTCGTCAGCTCATCTGAGATCTGTGGGTGCGACGAGACCTCGAGGGACCGGCCATCATCAAAACCTGCACGCTTTCTTAAACAGCACGACCATCGAAGCAATTCTCTGGTGAGTGCTCTGGGGTCCGAGAAGCCCCGACCCTGAGCAGCTCCAGCACCGAAGTGCAGTCTCCCAGCATCTCCACGATCTGTGTGGGGCCCTTCTGCTCGCTGCTCAGCACGTTGTCTGGTCACTAGCCGCTGGCTTGTGCCCTTCTTTGACGACATCCGACAACCAACGCTGCTGGTCTGGTTGCTCCAGATCGGCCCTTGCCCCCTTTTTCGAGAGGAGCACCCCGGACCCTCCTGGTCCACTCAAGACGCCATCTTAGGCCCACCACGTGGCCCTGAGATTTGCCAAGGCTTGTTGCCCCAATCCTGGGCCCAGCGACGCCGACAGCATCATCCTCCGTGGGACAGCTCGCCCTCCATCTGGGACGCCGACAACGCCTCCTGGTCCGTGAGACTGCAGAGCCTAGCGTCGCCCACTCACCTAGTCGAGGTGACGGCCAACCGGTGCCCTCCTGGTACCCTCTGACTACTGGCTAGTAGTACGAACTTGGTCCCCTCTGCTTTCAGGTATCAATGAACTCTGATCCAGGCTTGGATCTCTACGAACTATTCATCACTGGTCGCCGGCCAGCAACTCCTTTTCTTCCGGCTCCTGGCTCGTCAGCGAAGACCCCGACGCCTGTAAGACTTGTGCAGCCGCAGCCCTCGTGGCTAGGTAACTCGGCATTTCGGTGCCTGCATAGCCTCTTTACTCTAGGGTCCTGAGTCCCTCGCTTCCGACTTGCCTTATCGGGTCCGCCCGAGACCTCTAAACTTTCCGTGTCCTCGGACACTTGTTTTAATTGTGCACTTGAAGTATTTTCCTAAGAGATTTGGTTTGTGCTTAGTACCCTGTCCTCATAAAGAGTACAGGGCTGTTGTGAATCTTAATAAATATCCTGTTTATTTTCATAACACTTGTGTGGTGTCCTTTTACTTGGTGTTCAAGGGGTACATGTGTGGTAAACAGCCGGCTTAACACGCCCTCTCGAGTCTTTAGCCTTAGACTGCTCGTATCCACGCTACTAGGATAGCTGGTCTATAGGTTGACTTACAACCAATCATCATAAGGGTAGTTTGGAACGATACATAGCGGTCGCTAGAATAGCGAACGCTGCATATCGGGCCAACTTCTCACATTGGTGAGCAGCGGTTGGGATTTGAGCTTGCTGTTGTTTTACCACGCGTATCCTAAGAATATCTTGTTGAAAGATCACATAAGTACTGTTAGTACATATAACTAAGCTTAGAATACTCTGAGTTCTACTGAACCAGCTGTTGCAGCTCCTCAAGGCCTAGCACACCTTGGCTGCAACTCTTAGCAAGGGATCAGTAGGTAAACACATAGTGTAGGTAGGTGCATCACTTACACCACACTAGAAACAGTATGTCGGACAAAGGAGGAAACTCTGAGTCTCCCCTTGTGTCAGTTGACCCTCCACAGGTCATCCCTTCAAGATATACTGTGCTTAGCTTCCGCGAGTTACGACAAGTATGTACCTCTAGGAAGATTAAGCAAGGGGCTAACCCCACCACCTCCTTTCTGATTGGTCTCCTAGAGACTTATGATGCCAGAAAGGCTGAGAAGCTTCTTAGCCCTTCTAATCCAGATGGAGACATGCCTCCCCTCGAGGGAACCAGAAGTGACCCTGACCTAATCCTCCTCTCCGCCGAGAATGAGAATGTGGATGAGGATGAGGATGAGGATCCCTCTGGGGATGAGGCAGATAAGGGACAGGTAGAAGTCGGTAGACTAAGCAGGTCCAACTTAAGCAAACATGACAGTGGTACTGGGGGACCCCCAGGGCTACTGTCAGGTCAGCTTAACATTGGGAATGGACGAGTTAGGTCTCTATCAAGAGGCTCTAACAGATCCGTTCGAACCAATGGCTCTCTCAACTCTTCTCACAGAGGAATGTCTTCCCCTAAGAGGAGAGTGTATGAAGCTGAAGAAAGGGCAATCAAACTGAGGATTGAAAGGGAAGAGCTTGCCCTGGCCAAAGAGAGACTTGCCCTTGCTGGAGAGCAAGAATTATGTGGGCTACAGCCCACTGGTGGCAGCAATAAACCTAGCAATAGGGAAAGGAGTTTTGATACAAAGCACCTGAATAAGATAGTGCCCCCCTTTAAAGAAGGGGATGACATCCACAAATGGATTACTGCTTTGGAGAGAGCCTGCACTGTGCAGGGTGTTCCCCAAAGTCAGTGGGCAGCTATCTTGTGGCTCTCCTTTGATGGTAAAGGTAGAGATAAGCTCCTCACCACAAGGGTGGAGGATGCTAACAATTACCAAATCTTGAAGAATGTACTGGTTGATGGGTTTGGTTTAACCACTGAACAATACAGGATGCTGTTCAGAGACACCCAGAAAACTCAGTCTCAAGATTGGACTGACTTTGTTGATTGTGCCACTAAGGCTTTTGAAGGCTGGCTACTGGGTAGTAAGGTTACTGATTTTAAAGGATTGTATAATCTAATTATGAGGGAGCAAATCTTAAATAATTGTCAGAACCAGCTATTACATCAGCACCTGGTAGACTCTGAGTTGACCTCTCCACAGGAGTTGGGTAAGAGGGCAGACAAATGGGTCAGAACCAGGGTTAGGCCTAAAAACCAGGGTGGTGACCAGAAAAAGGAATCAACCAAGCCTCAAGAGAAGGGTGGGGATAAATCCACAGAGAAGACTTCCCAAGGGCCCCAAAACTCCAACAAGGGTGGTGGGTCCCAGAACACTCCTTCAGAACAGAAGAAACCTTATTGCCATACCTGTAAACAGGTGGGCCATTACAAAAGTGATGCCAAGTGCCCTAAAAATAGCAATAAGGAAAACATACCACCAGGTAATACTCCTAAACCTCCTGTTACCACTAGTGGTAATCCCCCAGGTGGTGGGAGTGCCCCCAAGAATGTGGTGGGCATTACTTTGGGCAATCAGGAGGACTATGGCCTAGCCAGGTTCCCTGACCACACTCTTGTCTGTGAGACTGGCATGGGGTTTGCCAACTTCACTACTGGACCCCACATTTTGGGAAAGTATAGACAAGAAGTTTTAGTGAATGGTCAGAAAGTTGAGGCATTCAGAGACACAGGGGCCAGCCTCACCATGGTGAGTGACCATCTGGTCCCCTCTGCTCAACTGACCCCTGGTTTTACTTATCAGGTGACGGACATTCATGGAAGGAAGAGAAGGCATCCCATGGCAGTAGTCAAGCTCAGCTGGGGTAATGTCACAGGGCCCATGAGAGTGGCAGTGACAGATAACCTACCTGTAGATTGCTTACTGGGGAATGACCTGGAGCTCTCAGCATGGGCTGAGGTGGAGCAAGAAACTCAATCCAGAATGATAGGCCTATCCAGACAGGTTAGTGGGGCAGTAATAGCTACAGCCCCAGTCCAAGCACCATTCCTCCCTGAAAAGGTTGGAAGGGCAGTGGTAGCCACTGCCCAGGCTCGGACAGACTTTCCAGAGCAGGATAGGAGGGCTGTGACAGTCACAGCCCAAACACAGACTGAGTGCCTTCCTGAAAAGGTTGGCAAGGTTGAAATGGTCTCAGCCTCTACTCAGACAGATAGTGAGGTTGTGAAGCCTGAAACAATGGATCACTCCACTCAAACAGAGAGCATTGAGGAGGAAGAAGAGTCTTCCCCCTCCCGGACGCTAGGTGAGAGCCAGCCTCCTCAGGGAACTGACTCTACCCCTGTTGAAGGAACTGCCCCAGAGGTAGTCAGGCCTAGCCTGGCAGAGCCCCTGATGGCAGTGGACCCTTCCCAGGTGGGACCCAGTCTGGAGCAGGTAACCTGCACCTCTCTACCCTGCCTCAGTCAGCCCAGGGCTGAAGAGGACAGGGAGGCCAGTGGTGGACCCCAAAGGGCCCCCTGTCTAAAAGAACCCCTTAATCAGAAGATTAGGATCACTGAAGCTGGTAAACCTAGCCAAGTGAAAATGAAACAGACTCCTGAGGGATCCCCCTTAAAAATAGTTAGGGAACTCCCACAGCTGGACACTGTTGGGCACAGCCAAACATGGGGCCTAAAAACCCCAGACCTGACCTGTCCCTCCAGTAAGCCAAACAGAGGGACTCAGCCTCCAGCTTTAGGTAGCCAGAGGCTGACCCTGAGAGCTCAGTGCATCTCAGCTAAAGAAAGGAAGGCATACATGATGGATGGTGATTGGAGGAAGTTGAGCCCAAAGGTAGAGGAGCCTCACTTCAGTACTCCATCCCAGCATCAGCCTTCTTCTTTCCCAAGACACACCAGAGACAGAGATTCCCTATGGTGGAGACCCTCAGATACCCTTAGGGTGAGGGGTTGCCTAGTGGACCATGACGCAGGGGGAAACCAAGCCAGAGCTGGTCCTTCCTTATATGGCCACTTAGGTAATAGAGGCTTACCTGGACAAGGATAGCCTTATCTCCTTTCGTTTGGGGGGGGGGGTTGTGTAGGAAGGTACATCCTGACTATGGTTGCCCCCAACTTTTTGCCCTGTGTTTTAGCTGGTTTTGGACATAGTCGACCTGGGACCCTGCCAATCAGGACCCCGGGCCTACTGCTCTCTCTTTAAAATGGATTCCATGTACCCTAGGTACATTTCCAATTGGGACTGGGCCACCTTATCAGACCCTGTAACTCAGGGCATAGGTGTACCCAGGGCCGCCAGGGGCTGCAGCATGTACTATGCCACCCCTGGCTGGCCTCCTAAATTTGACACAACTGGCTGCATGACAGCTGGGGCAAAGTTGTGTACTCACCCTTTGCTGTAGGTATAGTAGCCCTATATCTAACCGTACAATGGACGCACGAGTTCCTATCAGTCACTCCTATGGCAGGCCTTGACAATCCTGAAGGCAGAGTGCGTGGGCTCGTGTGAACTAGGTTCTGGCCCGAGCCGAGCCCGGTTGCAGCTTGCGGAACAAAGACCCAATGGCTGTTCCATGATAACGCGTACCACATCGGTAACTTCGGTGTCGCGTTATCAAGACATGTCGAGTAAGGTGTCATACGAATCGGGATGCTGCCCCCTCACCAATTCTGGCGACGAGGTTAGCATTCCGCCCTTCTAGAGGGACACGACATGTACGTAACTGTGAACCCCGGTTAAAGTTAACTAAAGCCTCAGCTCCACAAAATGGATGCTGCCACCACAGACGCGAGTCTGACCTCCTGCTGCTGGGAGTCCTTCCAGCGAGGAGCGCTTGGACAAAGGGTTTCCTGTCAGGGGCGGTGTTCGCACCGTCCCAGACAGGGTTTGTGTATTCTGGGTAGGTAGGGCTTTTGCGAGAAGGTGACTGCGGAGTGGCACCCCGGTGCTCACTACGCATCTGCCGGTCAGAACCAGTTCCAGGGGCGCCAGCCCTGGCCTGGGGAAAGTCCGGCAGGGGAGAGGGGTGTAACTACCCCCCTTCCTGGTCCCACCCTTAGGGCAGGACCTAGTCATGTACCCACCCCTTTTTTTAGGATAAAGGCCGGAGCGGGGACCCTTCCAAATTAGATCATCTTTGAATCAAGAATACTTTCTACGAAAGGACTTCGAGACTCTTCTCAAGATTTCTCCCTTGTGGCTAAGGAGTAGTCACCCTGCATCCGCAGGCACCACCTAAGAACTCTGCGGTTTGCTGTAAGTCCTTCCTCAAGGAATCCGACGGCCCAGCTCGACGAGAACCAGCTTCCCTGGCACCTCTGACCTCTACCCACGTCGTCAGCTCAGCTGAGATCTGTGGGTGCAACGAGACCTCGAGGGACCGGCCATCATCAAAACCTGCACGCTTTCTTAAACAGCACGACCATCGAAGCAATTCTCTGGTGAGTGCTCTGGGGTCCGAGAAGCCCCGACCCTGAGCAGCTCCAGCACCGAAGTGCAGTCTCCCAGCATCTCCACGATCTGTGTGGGGCCCTTCTGCTCGCTGCTCAGCACGTTGTCTGGTCACTAGCCTCTGGCTTGTGCCCTTCTTTGACGACATCCGACAACCAACGCTGCTGGTCTGGTTGCTCCAGATCGGCCCTTGCCCCCTTTTTCGAGAGGAGCACCCCGGACCCTCCTGGTCCACTCAAGACGCCATCTTAGGCCCACCACGTTGCCCTGAGATTTGCCAAGGCTTGTTGCCCCAATCCTGGGCCCAGCGACGCCGACAGCATCATCCTCCGTGGGACAGCTCGCCCTCCATCCGGGACGCCGACAACGCCTCCTGGTCCGTGAGACTGCAGAGCCTAGCGTCGCCCACTCACCTAGTCGAGGTGACGGCCAACCGGTGCCCTCCTGGTACCCTCTGACTACTGGCTAGTAGTACGAACTTGGTCCCCTCTGCTTTCAGGTATCAATGAACTCTGATCCAGGCTTGGATCTCTATGAACTATTCATCACTGGTCGCCGGCCAGCAACTCCTTTTCTTCCGGCTCCTGGCTCGTCAGCGAAGACCCCGACGCCTGTAAGACTTGTGCAGCCGCAGCCCTCGTGGCTAGGTAACTCGGCATTTCGGTGCCTGCATAGCCTCTTTACTCTAGGGTCCTGAGTCCCTCGCTTCCGACTTGCCTTATCGGGTCCGCCCGAGACCTCTAAACTTTCTGTGTCCTCGGACACTTGTTTTAATTGTGCACTTGAAGTATTTTCCTAAGAGATTTGGTTTGTGCTTAGTACCCTGTCCTCATAAAGAGTACAGGGCTGTTGTGAATCTTAATAAATATCCTGTTTATTTTCATAACACTTGTGTGGTGTCCTTTCACTTGGTGTTCAAGGGGTACATGTGTGGTAAACAGCCGGCTTAACACGCCCTCTCGAGTCTTTAGCCTTAGACTGCTCGTATCCACGCTACTAGGATAGCTGGTCTATAGGTTGTCTTACAACCAATCATCATAAGGGTCGTTTGGAACGATACATAGCGGTCGCTAGAATAGCGAACGCTGCATATCGGGCCAACTTCTCACACAGGACTCCTGGGAGACGAAGTCCGGCCCGAAGCTCGCAGCCCTGCGCTCGCACACACACCCACAGATGCAGACCCAAGCTCATAAACAGCTGACAAGACGCAGCGGGACCCGCGAAGCGGATTCCGCAAGTTGTGAAGGTAAAATCAAACTGAGCCAGCAGCAAGGTCCAAAAGGTATCCCAGACAGTTTGGCAGGCAGAGGCTTTTCAGGCTGTTGGTGGGGCGGGGCGAGCAGGGAGAGCGGCCAGGTCACAGGTGGCGCGGGTTACCAGGACTCTGGGAGACGAAGTCCGGTCCCGACGCTCGCCGCCCTGCGCTCGCACACACACTCACAGATGCAGACCCAAGCTCATAAACAGCTGACAAGACGCAGCGGAACCCGCGAAGCGGGTTCCGCAAATTGTGAAGGTAAAATCAAAGTGAGCCAGCAGCAAGGTCGAAAAAGTATCCCAGGACAGTTCGGCAGGCAGAGGCTTTTCAGGTTGTTGGTGGGGCGGGGTGAGCAGGGAGAGCGGCCAGGTCACAGGTGGCGCGGGTTACCAGTACTCCTGGGAGACGAAGTACGGTCCCAACGCTCGCAGCCCTGCGCTCGCACACACACCCACAGATGCAGACCCCAGCTGACAAGACGCAGCGGGACCCGCGAAGCGGGTTCCGCAATATGTGAAGGTAAAATCAAAGTGAGTCAGCAGCAAGGTCCAAAAGTATACATATAAATTACCTACTGGCGGTTGCCAGTAGGTAGTTATAGTTAGAACCTAGTTTCCATAGGAAAAGCATTTTCTGATTTGCTAATAACTTTGGCGTCGTTAGACGAAACTTCACGAAATTCTCAAAAAAAGGTCTATCCAGGTTTGCTCCTATCCTGAAAGTTTGGGGGTGATTCGTCAAGCGGGGGCTGAGAAAAAAGGGGGTACCAAATGGGGTTTTCTCCATGTTAATTCCCATAGGAAATTTTATTACAGGCTACAGCCCGAACTGCTGAATGGAATTACACCACATTTGGCAAAAAGGTAGAGCTTGGTTCAGAAAGCGACCTTTTTTTAAATGGTGTACATCCGTTCAGTAGTTGCTGAGAAATGTAAAAAATAAAGTTAAATAATCGTTTTCCCTTAGGAAACTTTAGGCAAGGCTACAACTCGAACTGCTGAATGGAATTAAACCAAATTTGGGAAAAATGTAGTGCTTGATTCAGAAAGCGCCTTTGCTTTAAATGGTGTAAATCCATTTAGTAGTTGCTGAGAAATATACGCGCTTGACTGTGATTGGCTGTCAAGACCACGAGCTTCACTGTGATTGGCTACCAACACTCTAAACCAGGAAGTGTTGACATTCATCTTTTGACTCTGTAGAACTGAGTCAGAAGAAAACAGTGAAACAGACATAAAAAACAAAAAAAAGGGGGAAGGGTAGAAACACCCTGACCTGGTAGTCCTGCTCACGGTGGTCCCTCAGGGATCTCCAGGCCCATTCATTATATTTTATTTTATTTAAAAAACCATCAGAATGTGCGCTTGATGCGCAAATCTGGACGAAGAAAAAAAAAAGAAGTGTGTTCCTCCATTTCATTTAAATGTGCCCCCAGGTGGGCAGGTTTCAGGGGCAGTTCTATAATGATGTTACGGTGGCGTGCGGGGCCTCCGCAGGTCCAGGGACCGCCACTTCCCGGGTCTATGTAAATTAGGTACGGGAGGGCACATGGACCTCCCGTAGCCCCGGGGACAGTTACCTCCCTGGGGCTCGTTAAATCATTTTTGGGGATCCTCCAAGCCTCAAGGATCAGCACCCCGGGGGCTTTAATTAAATATGCAGGGGGGGGGAGGCAGAATAAGGAGAATCATTCATTCATCGTTGAAAGTCCAAAAAAAATATCAGATTCATATGAGACTCAAAACAACTACTAGGAAGACTCATGTAGGCTCATTCCTGGACAATCTGTAAGTCACAGCCTGCACGACAAAATCCAAGATAAGAAGGTGTGTCATGCACTCATCAAAGGACAGAGAGAGAGAGAGGGAGAGAGAGAGAGAATGAGAGAAAGAGAAAGAACGTACAATGAGTGCAATGGTACTCGGCCTTTGGGACATCCATCCCAAATATTGTGTGTCTATCGCTATTGGAGCAACATAATTTGAAGGCCTGGCATCAATTGCAGTGTCAAAGCCACGTCACATTTGTAAGGTCATCGAGAAGATAGTCAACATCCAGCTCACCCACTACCTCGAAGACAACAGCATCCTGGACCCCTCCTAGTCAGGTTACCGCAGCAAGCACAGCATCGAGACCACCCTCATCGCCGCCATAGACGACATCAGGGCCCTGTTGGACAACGGTGAGATGGCGGCCCTCATCCTGCTGGACCTCTTCGCCGCCTTGGACACCGTCTGCCACAGCAAACTACGCACACGACTCCACGACGCAGGGATCCGAGACAAGGCCCTGGACAGGACCTCCTCCTTCCTCTCCGGCAGAACCCAGAGAGTCCGCCTTCCCCTGTTCCGATCTGAATCATCCGACATCATCTGCGGCATTCCACTTGGATCCTCCCTCAGCCGACGCTGTTCAACGTCTACATGGCGCCTCTTACACGCATCGCCTGACAGCACGACCTCAACATTATCTCCTACGCTGACGACACGCAACTGATCCTCTCCCTCACCAAGGACCCCCTCACTGCCAAATCCAACCTCCACCAGGTAATGAAGGCCGTCGCCGAATGGATGGAGCATAGCCTCCTCAAACTGAACGCAGACAAGACGGATATCCTCATCCTCGGGCCCAACCCCTCAGCATGGGATGACTCCTGGTGGCCCGCATAACTGGGGACACCCCCCGCACCCACCACCCATGCATGCAATCTGGGAGTCATCCTCGACTCGAAACTCACCATGACGAAACAAGTCAACGCTGTCTCCTCCACTTGTTTCAGCACCCTCCGCATGCTCTGCAAGATCTACAGATGGATCCCAACAGACACAAGTGAAACAGTCACCCAGGCCCTAGTAAGCAGCAGACTCAACTATGGAAACGCCCTCTACGCTGGAGCCCCTCATCAACTCATCAACAGGCTGCAAAGAATCTAGAATGCCTCTGCACGCCTGATCCTCGACATCCCGCACCACAACCACATCACCCCCCACCTGAGGTACCTGCACTGGCTCCCTGTCGACAAAATATTCCCCTTCAAGCTCCTGATCCACGCACACAAGGCACTCCACAAGACCGGTTCAGCCTATCTCAACAATCGACTCTCCTTCTACGTACCCAAGAGGAAACTCCGCTCCGCAGACCTCTCCCTGGCTACCGTTCCATGCATCCATAAAACCACAGCCGGAGGCAAATTCTTCTCCCACCGCGCCGCCAAGACCTGGAACACCCTTCCCCTCATCCTACAACAAACCGAAGACCTTCTATCCTTCAGGAGACAACTCAAGACCCGGCTGTTTGACCAGTAGCAACAGCACCCCCTTCCTCCCCTCCCTTCAGTGCCTTAAAACCCTCGTGGGTATGTAGTGCGCTTTACAAATTTTTTGATTGATTGATTGAATGAATGCAAGCAGTACTCAGACCGACATTAGGAATTAAAGCTGCTTTGTCTCCATACTTAAGGCATTCCATTGAGCAGTTCGGACTGTAGCATTGGCTAAAGTTTCCTATGGAAAACTGATTTTGAAACTTTTATTTTTTCAATTTCTCAGCAACTACTGAACGGATTTAGACCACTTAAAAAAAAGGTGGCTTTCTGAACCAAGACTGAAGGCCAGCTGAACCTGTGACCTTGGTCCTGAATGAGGCTGTTACCCCAGGAAACAGAAACCATACCAAATTTTCACGGCTCCCACACCACGAACTGCGTTAATGAAAGAGCTAATTGTCCGTGCCCCACACACAGTATTCACTGCATGAGGCACCCCTTCATGGGATGCCCTTGACATTGGAATTAAACCCAATTTATAAGTACAATTGTTGCACACACATAGGACAAATTGCTCAGAGCTGTGGCATATCATCCACATAAATGACGCCGGTCAGGAGAGTGCCGGCTCTAGGAGACCAGCGAACATAATGGCAGGCCATGAAGAACCCCTGTCACGTGGAATTGTACTGTTTACGTATGATGCATTTGCTTGGAGCTGTGCCAATGGCAGTGCTGCGGATCAGGTACTGTTTGAGCTTCTGTCTTGCTTACGTCACATGCATCCAGCCCTGGTTCCACTGTAGAACATACACATTTGAGTGGCCCATGGAGGTCTGACTATCCAACACAACAGTAGTTGAACTGGATTATGACTTGTGTCTCTGGCCCCTGTTGGCCCATGAACAGGAGTGTAACCGGGATTCCCTGCATGGGATGCGTTGATATATGGATTATCTGCTGGCAGTAGTGGATGTGAGATTGCACAAATAATCGTGTGCAGTGACCACATTGAGGTGCTACCTTATTGGGCTCTGGTGTGTATTGGAGAAATGGCACGCAGCACATAAGTCCGGAGCAGTTAATGGATTGGGTCTCCCTCGTGTTCGTTGAACTCGGGAATGACATACTTCTGGAAATGATTTCATATGAGGCTGCCCTCGCATTCATGGAGGAATAAGTATGTACCTGCAGCTACAACTGATTGTAACTCAGAGCACAGGTCCAAACACCGTGTTGCATTTCGGAGGAATGGTCACATATCCCATCACAACAGTGGACATGTCAGCATTCGCCCAGACTCAGAATGCATGTGCGTGTACCTACGCGAGTTGGCACGCACCTTTGCAAGGTGATGCAGATCTCTTGTGCTATGACTCTTGTTCCCCGACATGGGCAATGAGCAGACAGCAAACATCACATAACTCGTCCAGGAAGGCAAGTTGGGCTGCGCGCTTTGCCACCAGTAATGATCTGTGTTAATTTTTGCATCCCCATATAGTGCACCTCGACATGTACTTATGCTTTCTGTTATTGTCTGATGCATTTGTCTGCAGTTTCTGGTTCTTGCCTTGCCCATACTGACACGCGCATGCTAATAAAACATACGCTACTTCACCAATGTCCAACTGTGTTGAGTGTTGATGAGAATGACAAATCATGTGCCATATTGAGCATTGTCCATACACAGGGAGAGACTGACTCACGCATGTACATTAGGGGTGAGTCCCTCTAGCCAGCTCCACCTCTGTGCGATAGAGATTGTGGTTGTGACAGCTGCTGATACAACTGTGCCCTTATGTGTCCTCAGCAATGTGAGTATGGTGTCCAACTTCCTGCAATGTGGATCAATGTGATCCATTATCACAGGCAGTGTCTACACAGATGTGTGTGAGTAGGTAATTCGAACAAATGTTATGTTGCAACATGTGATGGGGACACTGATGAGGGCCTGCAAACCAACTTCGACATTTCTACACCAAGCTGTTGTTGTGAAAACGGATTCCATCTAAGGAAAAGAATCGGGACTACCATTCCCGGCATGCAGTTTATTGGAGAACACATGCCATTAAGGGTCGTATATATGGTATTCCAATACCTGTTTTCCAACTTGCCAAAGCCCCATGATTAAGGTGCAGGAAGCACTGAAACGCGTAGGGGAAACGAACTGTCTGGCTGTTTTACCGCTTCTGAAAATAAAGTGTTCTGTGAACTATTCTGAGTGGAGTGCACTTCTAAGCGCGGAGGCTTTTTTGGGAAAAAAAAAATAATATATATATATATATATACATATATATATATATATATCCAACAACACCTCTACTCCATAAAGGTTAGAGCATGCGCAGTAGAGTAACTGGGTATCCGGCCATTTATTTCACCGAGCCTCCTCTGACCCGGCAAAGAAGACGCGTTTCGGTTGTCACAGCAGCCTTCCTCAATCTGGTAAGTGCCATTTTGTTTACAACTTAAATACCAAAGTACAATTATAGGCACAAAAGAATTCTAAAATCACAGAGGATTCCGCATTGCAATACCTTGCATAGTCAAATTTGCTATATTCGAGATATAAACTCATAAAAGCACAATAAAACAGGTTGGCTCCATACTAAAACAAATTTACAAACTCCAATAAAATTCCATTATTAATAATACATTTACAGATTTAAAAAAGAGCGATATTTTCTAGAATTAGATATACAAAGCATTTTGACAGACTATTTAAAAACATTAAAAGAATCAGTAGAATCACAGTTCAAGGTACAAATTTCCTTCTGATTGCCCATGCCCACCCCAGAAATTTTGCGGCCGCTACTGAGATGACCGGCAAGGTGCTAGTGCAAATTAATCTTAGTGCAACCTTGCTATCCCTTGTGCCTAGCATTTTACACATTGCTATTAGCCAAACACGTTGGGGGGTTGAATAAGCCCTACAGACAAAGAGAAGATGGGCAATGGTTTCAACACCATTTTTACAAGCCGGGCAAACACTGGAATTGGCTTCAGCCTATCTGCCCGTTAATGATCTTACTGGGAGTGACCCTACTCTGAGCTGGAAATAAAGTTTCCGATCCCCAGGCTTTGTAATCTCGTCCCAATAGGGCTCCAACCTGGGAAGGAGTTTCACTTCCAAATATCTACCCTCCATAGATGAAGGAGCAGCGTCATTTCATTTCTGATAGGCAACCATTTCCCAGTACCTAGCTTTTAGATCTTCTTTAGAAGGGAACTGGGCTAGCTCAGGATTCTCCCATAGTCCCTTCATGCCCATTTTGAGTAAAACTTTAGACAGTTCTTTTAGCCAGCTTATCTTGTGAAATGTGTCTGTTTTGATTACGTCCAAGAAACCCTGGGCGTAATGCGCAAGCTCCGGCGTGACCCAGATGCGACGCCTGTTTAATATTGGTCTCAATCTGGCCATGTCCGAAACTGCTTTCCTGCCCAATTCATAGCACAGCAGTCTCATGGGTGTACTTTTGGGGACGCCAATAGGATTACGCAAGAATTTATTTTCAACAAGTGTCAGTGACCCTAGATTATCATAGCCCCATATTTCGGCACCCTAGAGAGCCGAACTGATGGCTTTTACACTTGGAGTGCTGGCTGAATCGGCTTGGTCAAGGATTTTCTATGCTCCACAGTTATGGCTCCTGTATTTTGGCGAAATTGAAGAGCCCCCATTTCTACATGCTTCCCCCAGTTAGCTACCTTTGCTATGTGGATGCCAAGGTAGACAAAATCCGATACCTTTTCCACTTTTTCACATCTATAAAAAAGTTCCCTTTAAAGCTGTGGTGCGGGTTAAAAACCATGAGCTTTGTCCTGGTAACGTTGACTTCTAGCCCACGGTCAGTGCAAAATCCCTCGAAGATCTTCAGGGCTCGCTGCAGTCCACTGGGGGTTTTAGAGACAATAAGCGTATCGTCCGCAAATAATAAAATCGGAATCTTCGCTCCTGCCAGAGACGAGGCATCTACATCTCCTGTCAGCATGCGTTCAGCCACCCCATTGATATGCAAGGAGAAGAGCGTGGGTGCCATAGTGCACCCTTGGCGCACACCCCGCTCGACAGGAAAGTCGTTGGTAACTTGCCCATGTCCCCCCCACTGAATTTTTGCATGGTTACCCTCATGCAATCTCATCACGAGTGATAAAGTTTCCAGCGGCATACCCATCTGGCTTAAAACTTCCCACAACTTTTTCCGAGGAACAGGTCAAATGCTGCTCGCAAATCTATAAAGGCAGCATAAAGGCTGCCTTTCCTGAGCCGCCGCCTTCCAATGAAGTAAGGTGAAACGGAATATCTGGTCTGTGGTGCTGGTTAACCTGCGGAAACCTGCTTGAAAAGGGGACAAGATTTTTTCTTCTTCTGCCCAGACCATTATTTTCTCTAAGGTCAATTTCCCTTTCACCTTTTGGACTGTGTTTATTAGGCTAATAGGCCTATAATTCCCGGGCAGCGCTTTATCGCCCTACTTATACACGGGAATTATAACAGCCCCTTGCCAAGACTTCGGAACCAGGGCCCCTAACGCCACTGCATTGGCCAACTTCATTATGTAGCTGCCCCATCGGGCTTTATCATGGAGGAAAACATCCGCTGGGACCCCGTCGGGTCCGGGTGCCTTCCCCCGTGAGGTCGAATTAAGGGCCACTTCTACATCGCTTATATTAAAGGGAGGAGCTGAATGGAAAATAATGGCTGGGGCATCTCCGGACTTGTCCTCAGGCCGGCATGTGTATTGGGGGCCAAAGTATTCTATCCAACTACTCTGGGTTACATGATTAGTTGGTGGTTCAGGGTGACCTCCTATCCCCCACTTAACTATATTCCAGAAAAGTCTGGAATCCTTCGCAGCACTGGCACTTTGTACTCCAACCTTGCTTCCCTGACAGCAGACAGATCTCTTTTTTTAATAGCCAGACCTAGAAGTGATCTTGCAGACCTGCAATCCTCATTGTTCCAACCCTTTCTTTTGGGCCTCTTGTTGTTGTCTACTGATTTGGGTACTACCCTGTAGAAATGTCCCTTTACGTTTTCAAAGAAGTTGTTGTGCAACTTTGTAATTTCTTTCAAGTCATTGGCAATCTCTGTTCCAACCTCCAGCCTGGCATCCACGGCGTTAGTGGTTTTATCTAGTTCTTCGCTAATGCTCTCGAGCACTTCCCTTTTGGTCATAACTTGGACCCATCTTACCCGCCTCATGTTATTTGATGGGACGATCTCTCCAAGGGCCTCCTCGCAATTGTTTAGCCCCTGGGGATCTCCTCCCCATAGGAAATGTGTAATACATAAGGGATTGTGGTCGCTCTCCTGCCTATCCACAACCTTCATATCCTTGATCAAGTGCCAGATAGCCATACTACAGACAGCATAATCAATCCTGCTCTGTGAGCGACCGTTGTCAAAAGTGACTGCTCCTTGGACGTCACTCACAGTTCTTCCATTGAGTGCTCTGAGCCCTCTTTCACTACACAAAGCATTGAACTGTAATATGCTGTCTGACCATTTCTTTACTGGTTCGAGGTCCAGCTTGGGGATCCCCCACTGGGATTCCTCGTCCTCCCCTACATGCCGGTCATCTACTTTGAGAGGCTCAAAGGTCCTATTTAGATCCCCTGCCACTATTATATTATTCTCAACGGGCTGGGTTATCAATCAGCTGATCTAGAGCAACCAGTACCTTAGACTTCCTGCCTCCTGTCCCTCTAGCATACAGATTGTAAATATCCAAAAAACTCCCTGCTTCAGTCTTGATCCTTATCAGCTGGATGTCGCTGCTGCCAGTCGGGAGCTCGAGAACTCTAGCAAAGAGTGCATTTCGCACCCAAATGGTTAACCCCCCTTTTGGGCGACCCTTGGGACCCTTGACAGACGGGACAAAAAAATTCAAGAAACCCAGAAGAAACTGGGGCTCGCAGGCCCAGGTCTCTTGGAATATACAGACGTCAAAGTTGCTTATAAAAGAAACCCAATCTGATGATTGTAATCTAGTACCCAATCCAGCTATATTCCATGATACTGCACTTCCTCCTTCCCTGCAGACTTCACACACCGGTGGTGGGTTAGCTAGATCATATATACTTCTACCCTTTTCATTTGAGGATTCCAGACCTGTATTTGATGGTGGGCCGAAGTCACCAGATACCACCCGACAATATCCTGTTGTACCCCATCATTTGGTTGGCAACTCCCCATCGGTTCTATACGAACCGACACATTAACCAAACTACAATTGGGGCCATGGTCGCCATCGATAGCCCACACCTGGTCATTAACGACCCCTATTCCACTACTGGGTAGTCAGGTTTCATACGTCTTTATTTCAATTTTTGCATCATAAAAGACAATTGTACAAAAAGGGATAAAAGATACATTAAACAAATTAAAAACACCATTTCATCATTAAAAAGAAAGATTAAACAGTATTTTAAAGACCCAATGTATGAAATACCCAACTAAAACTAAGGATCAAAGTGGCTGCAAGTGTCTGGCTCTGATGATCCACGCCCACCCCAAGTACTTAGCCACACCTATTACCACCATATCTGAGGTGTTGGTATGTAGCACCCACAAAGCCTTAGGTCTCCCTCTAATTTTCATTCGACAACAGATAGGCCTAATCCATTTAATTCTAGGGGCATGATAGGCAGGACATGCAAAAAGGAAATGATCCACACTCTCCTTATGGTCAGCACACCAGGGGCAAAGATCATTAGAATGAGCAAACCAATTTTTGGTAAAGGACCTTACTGGCAGGGACCCGACTCGAAACTGATGGTATAGTTTTTTGTCTAGAGTTTTTATGATGACGTCCCAATAGTTCTCCAGAAAAGGATCCAATTTGTGGGCCAAAAATCTACCTGACAAGCTGGTAGCTTCAGATTGCACAACAGATGGAAGTTTAACAGATGTCCAATAAAGTGCTTTAAAAACTTGCTTCGAAGGGAAGGTGGTGGACCCCGGAGAAACCCACAGTTGATTAAGACCCATGTCTTCCAAAATTAGTTTCACCTCATGTAGCCAGGGAATATTACTAGAACCCAGTGCTGATCTAACTTCCGCCAATTCGCTGGCAAAGAGACATAGATCCGGTGACGTCCAGGTCCGTCTCCACAATGCTACTAGCCGATATAGAGCCATCTCGTTGATGGGTTTACAACCCATATCCAACAAGAGTGGTTTGATTGGTGTAGATTGGGGAAGACCTAACAAATTCCGCATAAATTTATTTTGGACTTTTACCAATGGCGATAGGTCCTTGTAGCCCCATAGGTCAGCCCCGTACAAAATGGCAGAACTGATTTTGGCTTCGTAGATCCTAAGTGCTGGTGTAACCCGTTTAGTTAGTGACATTTTTTGCTCCTGAATTAAGCAGCCCGTAAGGCGTGCAAATTTTAGGTGGAGCGCATCAATCTGGGGTTTCCAGCATAGGTGATAGTCTAGGGTCACTCCAAGGTATGTCATAACCTCCACTTGTTCGAGACTGACACCATTCATGCTGACAAAACTTTTAATGGGACGATTTTTGGTTAAGACCATGAATTTGGTCTTGCTCACGTTTATTTGCAGATCGTTTAATTTACAGAACTCCTCAAACCTGTTAATTGCAGTTTGCAGCCCCCTACGTGTCTTTGAGAGGAGTAAAGTGTTATCTGCGAAGATGAGCATTGGAAACTTAGACCCACCTAGGGAAGGAGCATCAGTGGGGGTGTCAGCAAAAAACTTCACCACCTGATCAATGAACAATAAAAAAGGGTAGGTGCCAAGACACACCCCTTACGGACACCTCGTGTTACGGGGAAGCTATCCGTTACCTGCCCTTGGCCTCCCCACCTCACCCTGGCAAAATTGCCCTTGTGTAATCTAACCACAAGGTCTAGGAGATCTAGCGGTAATCCCAAGTTTCTCAAGACCGCCCACAGTTTAGCCCTAGGCACAAGATCGAAGGCCGACTTTAGGTCTACAAAGGCGGCATAGATGTATCCACCGCCCAACAGCCTTCCAACCTTCCAGTATATCAACAACCTTCCTGTATATCAGAGAAAATCTGAAAACCTGGTCGATGGTGCTGGTGCCTGATCTAAAGCCCGCCTGCAATGGGGAGAGAATACTTTCCATCTCCATCCACCCTTGGGCTCCGGCAAGGACCATCCTGGCAATATTTTTTTGTAGGGAGTCGATTAAACTTATGGGGTGGTAGTTGCCTGGTACCGAGCGGTACCCTTTTTTAAAAATGGGAAGAATTTCCACCCCTTTCCAGGACTCTGGGATCCTTGCCCCCTTAGCGATGGCATTGGCGATCAAGGTTATATAGGGAACCCATAGTTGGAGGTTTATTTCAAATAAGTCTGCCGGAATAGAATCCATCCCTGGGGCTTTCCCCGATTGGACCAGACGGAGAGCAGACTCTGTATCAGAAGTAGTGAAGACTAGCGAGGGGCTATGGACAGGGTGCAGAGATACCTGCTTCTCGTGACCATTAAGAGGTTTTAGATCAGGATCCTTAAACTGACAGGAGAAAAAGTCCACCCATACTTCCGCAGGCACATAGTTTACTGGGGTTTGAGATTCGGGGTTCCTACCCCATTTCACAATTTCCCAGAATTTTACCTGGTTCGAGGATAAGCAGGCCTCAAAAAGATCGGATCAATGGCACTCGTCCCACTCTCTCTTCGCCTCCCAATGGGCTTTTTTATACATTTGATGTGCTGTTTTAATATCACAGGTGACCCTAGATTTAATGGCTTTAATTAGGTTACTATGTGCAGCCCTACAGTTCTTATTATACCATTTGTTCCAGCAACCAGTTACCATCTCTTTCCCACGTTTTGGCGGTAGAGTCAGGAGGGCCTTGAGTTTAATGAAACACTGTTCATGGAGATCACTGATCTGATGAACAGCATCCAAAGTGGGCGATAGATTCAGAATGGCACTCAAAGTCGTCGAAACTTCCTTCGATATGCCATCTAACAAGGTAACATCCTCCACAACCCTACACCATTTGACCCTTCTTCTATCATTAGTCAGGACGGCCTCAGCCGTTATGCACAGAGCTGATAGGGGCCTAACGGGGTTGCCTGGGAGCTTCAGACTTAAAAATAATGGGTTGTGGTCACTTTCTGGCCGAACCACAACTTCCATGTCAACCAGGAGGGACCAGTATTCCATTTTAACCAGAATGTAATCTATTCTGCTTTTACTAACCCCATTGTCAAAGGTGGGATGACCAGCCTTGTCGGAAGCCGAACGACTATTAGCCGCTCTCAGACCCCACTCCAAACACAGCCCTGACCAGTGAAGAGCGGCCTCAGTACCCTTCTTAATATTATTCAAGGTCATCGTCGGAATATTCCACACTGCATCTTCCTCGGTCCCCAGGTCCTCACCCTCACTAAACAAGGGTTCGAAGGTGCAGTTTAGATCCCCTGCTACGAGAATTAACTTGTCTCTCCCAATCAGATTGAGGTAGGAGTCCAGTTCGTCTACAATAACCGGACAACGCCCACCGGGGCAGCCTCGGGCATAGATAATAATAACTACTATGTCCTTATGATTTTTCTTACGTAACTTGATTCCCAGGAGATCCGGGTTATCCACTACAATTTCTGTTGGATTATAGCCAATAGACTGCCTTACCCAAATTACTAGGCCCCCTGAAGCTCTACCTTTGAGACCCTGAATCGCTGGTTTGTAAAAATTTAAAAACCCTACCCGATAAATTGGATCAGGAGCCCAACTCTCTTGGAAGATTAGGATGTCAAAGGTGTCAATAAAATCTGTCCAATCCTCTGAACCTATATGCCCCTTTAGCCCTGCAATGTTCCATAAAGCCATTTTAAGCGGCACAACCTGACTGGCGGGAGCAACGCGATCCGAAACACACTGCTCCAGGCTTAAATTCCTATCAATACAGGATTGACAATCAGCCAGCCGGTTACCATCTTTGTAACTCACAGGGGCTATCTCCATCCCCTTCTCTAGGTTTTCTCCCTCCTTACTCGTTGCCACATTACGTACTCCATCACCCCCACTAACATAATTGTCAAAACCACTCCCTCTATCAGGTGCAGAGTAGAGTCAATCAATGCCCACTAGGCCAAAAAGAGGTTCAAAACGGTTAAACAAACGAGGATGAAAAGGGGAATATGGGAACCCAACAGCTAGGGGTCTCCCAGCAAGTCTATTCAGCATTAGGGAGTTGGAGAAGGGCACACTATGGGCCAGATGCATCATGCAAAGAAATAGCGATTCCTTAATTGCGATTATTAAGGAATCGCAAATAAGGACTCACTATTGGCTATGCATAATGTGGAATGCGATAAAACAAGGAATCGCTAAAATTCGCTAAATACTTTTGCGATTCCATGTAAAGTAATCGCAATAGTAAAATAACTCCTATCTCGCAATTTGCGATCCCGCTATTTGCGAAATCGCAAATTGCGAGATCGCAAATTGCGAGTTCGCAAAAAGCGGGAGCGTGAAAACTACAGAGTCGCATTGGGAGCAGGCTGATGACATCACAGCCAGGAAGTCAATCAGCCCATGCTGCCACCTGTGCACAGAGGAACACTGAGGCAGAAGCTGAGTGCAGGGAGTGAGAGCAGAAGAAAACAAACTGCAGGTTGCTAACTGGTGGAGACAGCCATGTCCCAAACAGCCACAGAGGAGGGAGCAGTGGGCAGGAAGCGCAAAATCAAGTTCAGTGAGGCTGAACTTGACCTCCCCATTGAGGAGGTCGCAAACAACCATGAAAAGCAATTTGGCAAGCTCTCCCTTAAAGTGCCAGAGGCAGACAAGAGAAGGATCTGGACCAGGATCAGGGACACGGTGAATGCTGTGGGGGTCACACACCGCAGCATCGATGACCTGAAGAAGCGCTGGTACGACCTGCGCAGTTGTGCAAAGGAGAAGGTTGCTGAAATGCTGAAGGAGGCGAAGGGGACTGGGGGAGGAGGCCCAACAGTCCCAGACAACACACCCCAGGAGGACATGGTAGAGGGCACAATTGAGCCAGAAGCAGTGGTAGGAGTGACGATCCTGGACACATCTGGGGCAGCCTGTAGCACACAAGGTAAGATGCATGACTATCAACAGCACAAAGCACATACTGATAGTGCCCAAATGTGATTTGACCTGCAAAAAGAACAGCAAAAATAGTCCAGCACACATTTAACATAGGGAGACCAATGCATCATGGGACTTGTAGTCAGTAGTACCCATTTGCCTGTTAGAATCCAACACAGTAAGCCCAAATGCTAACAATAAGCAGTACAGTGACAGATGAGAGACAGTTATAACATAAAAGTATAATTTTATTAAGGTTGCAGAACTATTGAAACACATGTATATAACATTGCACTGTTTCACATCACAGATGCAGCTGAAGCAAACACTGATGACAGTGATGTTGGAGACAGCACACAGCCCAATCAATAGACTGCGGTGTCAAAACCTGTGTCACCACCACCCAAAGGCAAGGCACCAGCAAAACGCAGGGCCACAGTTGCACCACTACAGCCAATGGAGGTAGAACAGGATACATCTACCGCACCGAGTACAAGCCGTGAAAGTGCCAGACACACACCAACACCGCAGGCACATGTCCGGGCAGGAACACGGCGCAGACCAAGGAGCCCTACTATGGCACAGGAAGCAGGAAGTCCCAATCAGTGGGGTGGCGTGGAGTCACAGATGGTGCGGGTGCAGCGCGTGCAAGCTAGGCACATGGGAGCAATCAACCTGCAGATGACAAAAATGAACACTAACATTACTGCAATGGCTGACAGTGTGAGGGAGCTCACAACTGCAATAGTGGAGGCTCACAGGGAATCCAACAACGCCCTGCTGGAGGTTGCGCGTGTGATGCACGAGGGACACACCACACAGAGGAAGAGGCATCGCCAGTTTCTCACATGCATGGACGCATATACCAGGTCAAACAACAAGATCAGCACTAGCGTGTCACACCTGTCACGTCGGTCTGTGGGAATGCAGATTGATATGGCCCATTGTTGTGGGGATGTGTCCAAGGCACTGGGGCAAATTACAACAGCTGTTGAACTGATGCAGGCTAGCACTGGTGTTCAGGGCGACGTTACAGGGGAAGAGGGTAGTGAGGCTTCCAGCCTCAGCAGCATCACTGCGCCACTCAACACTGTCAGGAGGAGCAGTAGCCATAGACAGGCACCTCCCGCAGCATCTAGGAATGAAGATGCTGAAGCAGGAGAAAGACATTTGGGTGTGAGAGGGAGGAGACGGTAAACCAAATTGGAGGGGTGTTAGACCTCATGGTGACGTAACCATGTACAAGACTATCTTTGTGACTGCATTACAAGTCCTTAGTGTGTCTCCTCTGTCCATTGGTGCATGGAGTAAATGTGCTAATGGACACCATTTCAGGTTGTATTGACACCCCATACCGCCAGCCGTGATAATAAATAGTTCACCTTCAAATGCAAATGAGTGTTGTGTGTCATTGTTACATACCTTAGAAATAATGCTGGGTGATGTCAGCATGTTTCCTCTGTCCCTCCGCTGAACTACCAAGATGTGCACGGCGTGGTTGTGTTGGGGGCTGGTTGCCCTCTGTGTCGGATTCCTCAACAGGGATGCCTTTCCTTGTTGCTATGTTGTGCAACATTGCACATGCCGCAATTATCCTGCAGCAGGTTTTCGGTTGGTACAGCATAGCTCCTCCAGTTTTATGCAGGATGCGAAAGCGACTCTTGAGCAATCCAAATGTCCGTTCTATTACGTTACGTGTCCTGATGTGGGCTGCATTGTACCTCTGTTGTTGTGGGCTGGCTGGGTTCAGGTAGGGAGTCAAGATGTAATGCCTCACCGCGTATGCACTGTCACCTACAGAGCAAGAGGCAAGATTTCAGAGTTACGTATGCATTGCCATGACTAAGTCAGTGATGTGTATAGTATTGCACTTACCTAGCAGGTGTCCATTGCCAAAATCTCCCCTGAGCAGACGTGTGTGCAAGCCGCTATGGCGGAAGATGTATGAATCGTGAGTGCTTCCTGGGTATTGTGCGACAAGGTCGGTGATGATGTTTTCAGCATTGCACACTGCTTGAACATTAATTGAGTGATATGCTTTCCGGTTGCGGAATATATACTCATTCACGGCAGGGGGACAGATGGCTACGTGGGTGCAATCAATGCATCCAATCACGTGTGGGAACCTTGCTACTTGGTAGAAATCCTGTTTTGTTTGGCTCAATTCCTGTGGGGTGGTGGGGAAGGTGATGTGGTTGTTGATGACAGTCATCATGGCGGCCAGGAAGGATTTGAAGAACCGCGAAAGGGAGCTCTGAGATACCCCTCCTGCTTCTGCCACTATGTCCTGGAAGCTACCTGAGGCAAGGAGGTGGAGGCTACATAGCACCTGGACATGAGTAGGTATGGCCTGGCTCCTATGTGTTTGGCGCTGCAATAGTGGGTCCAATTCATCTATTAAGTCCAGTATCATTGCAGCATTCATCCTGTACTTATCATAAATTTGCTCAGCTGTCTGTCCTAACAATGTGATGCGCAGACGGAAGATTCTATCCTGGATTCTCCTTCTGGCCTGGCCTGCTGCAAGTATCCTCCTCCTCCTCGCAAATATGTAGAGTCCTGCCATTGTGGAAGGCCACTGGGGCCTCATGGGTCTGTTTAAATACACCTCTAATGTCAGGCAGGTGAGTAGGAATTTTTTTTTTTTTACCACCCGATTGTGATTCCCTGTAAACTGCTCATGCAAAATAGCGATTAATGACAGAATCGCAAATAGCGA
The DNA here is from genome assembly GCF_964263255.1 of Lissotriton vulgaris. Classification (NCBI taxonomy): domain Eukaryota; kingdom Metazoa; phylum Chordata; class Amphibia; order Caudata; family Salamandridae; genus Lissotriton; species Lissotriton vulgaris. Next base: position 179,785,903 of record NC_141695.1, on the reverse strand, counting down.
TTTTACATGCATGGGAAAATGCAATTTTATTGCGAAATCGCTATTTGGATATAGCGATTTCGCTATATGATTCGCAATTTCTTGGTTTCTCGCTACTTGCGAGTCGCTAAAGGGGTTTGGCCTTGATTCTGCGATTTTATTGCGATTTCGCAATTTTGCGTTTGCGAATTCGCTTTTTCTTGCGATTTCACTTCATGCATGCCGTTTCTTTACTCTGCGATCGCAATTGGTACTTCGCACCAGTTGCGATCGCATTTTTGGTTGATGCATCTGGCCCTATATCTTTTGGGTTAAAAACAGCCAAGACCCAAAGACTGCACATCACCCACCCTCACAAACCTTGCTTCCCTACGTATGAAGTCCACCACCCAAGGATCCCTGAAATTTATAATAATACAATCCCCTTCTAAATCCTTCGGACAATGTCCCACCCAGTCAACTCTTCTCACATTCAATATATCTGTAGTGGAGGAGGGTGGAAGGGGACGGGTTTTATTTAACCAAAAAACAACTTTGTTTTTAAGATCCCCATAGGGTTCAGTTTGGCCCTCCCTAATGGGTGAGACACCTGTTAGGACAATCGTATATGGGGTAGCTTCAATAGGTAAGTCTGTGCAAGGGGGTCCCTGTTTGTTAGCCTTCGGAGGGGGAATGATAGAATCAGAAGTTGCACTCCCCACTGCTCTAGAGCTTATTTTAGAATGCGTAGATGGTATGGAGCCGCCCCTCACATGGTCCTGAGGCCGAGTAGTAGGTGTAGGCATAGAGGTACTTGGCTGGAGTGGGGGATTAGATTTAGAACTGGCCTTCTTAGGTTTTAAAACCTGTATACTTGAGGCCAATGCGGGAGTAGAAGTATTATGTGGGTTCCTGCCCCCGAGGCCCGAGCAGGAAGGATTATTTGGGCTAGACGGATAGTGGTTGGCTTGGCAGATGCTAAAAGGGGCTGCTTACTGGTAACAACTGCTCCCTGGGGTTTAGAATTACTAGAGCAGATAGAGTTAGATGATGCTACTTGGACATTAACTAACTTTTTTTAACAAACCAGTATTGGTATTGTCAAGATTCTCGAGAGCGTCCAATTTTGAATTCATGAGTCTAGTTCTTTCCAGTAGGGGCAGCATAAGTGTTTTGAATAATACTTCCATTTTGCCCAATAGGCCCTCATCACCACTATGGCTCGCTGGATAAGAATCCGAAGACCCAGGTGGGACTTGGGGGGAGGATAAGGGGTCACTTACAGGCAAGGGAGACTGTGAGCAGGTGGAAGCTTCAGGAATAGGTATTGGCTGAGGTATGCTAGTTGCTTTAGATATTTTTGAAACACCTCCCCTTTGGCGGCCCTTACTTCGTTTTCTTTTACAGGGTAAGTTCCTGGGCGAGTCCCCGTTTGATGATGAGTCTAATTGAGATTGACTTGCCAAAGGTACACTCCCCTCCGCCATACTCCTAGGTGACTCACTAGAATTCGAATCACTGTCGGAGGGAATCAAAGACAAACCCTCCTGCTCGCAGTGTACATCCATCAATACAGGAACCAAAGATGGGATAGTGCCTGATGCCGAAGCTTCAGGACTAGGCACTGTGGCAAGCGGGCCTAACGAGGAACGTTTCCCACTAATGAGGTCAAGTGAGAGCCTTTTTTCGGCAAAAGGTATCTCCTTCTCCAAAATTCCTGTCGCCTTAATAATAAAAGCGTCCAGGGGGCCAGTAACCACCCCTTAGTAGTCTGTAGTAGAAAAGTTTGTTCCTTTCCAGATCGCAAAGGCATGATAGTAACAAGAAGGGGAACAGATATTTAGTGATTCCACAATACTTCACTTTGTAAGAGAGGAGGACCAGGGGGGGGTGGCCCAACCCAACCTCACCCGGCCGCAGACGGTCCCGCCCTTGTCCCGGGCTTCTCCCGGGAAGCTCCTGTGCAGCGGTTGAGAGGGCCTGTTAAAGTAGAGGGAGCAGTAGTTGGGGGGGGGGGGGGCAAAGACAGGAGTCAGCAGCCGAATGTCCAATCCTCGGTTCCCCGGCAGGTAGGCAAAGTCACACACCGTGTCCCAGAGAGGGTCCACACAAAGGGGTTTTTAGGTCCGTGGAGGGGTGCGGGGCAAGCAGGGAGAGCGGCCCAGGTGTTTTGGGTCAGGCTGCAGGGACTCCTGGGAGATGGAGTCCCTGCTTTCACCGCTCACAGCCCTGCTGCACTACAACGCACACCCCAACAGTCTCCCGAGTCTCAGCCCCTTGCTATGAGCAACACCCACAAACGGAGCCGTGAAGCGGGACCCATGGAGCGGGTCCAGCGAGCAGCTGGCTAGCGGGCAAAGACAGGAGTCAGCAGCCAAATGTCCAATCCTCGGTTCCCCGGCAGGTAGGCAAAGTCACACACCGTGTCCCAGAGAGGGTCCAAACAAACAGGTGTTAAGGTCCGTGGAGGGGGCGGGGCAAGCAGGGAGAGCGGCCCAGGTGTTTTGGGTCAGGCTGCAGGGACTCCTGGGAGATGGAGTCCCTGCTTTCACCGCTCGCAGCCCTGCTGCACTACAACGCACACCCCAACAGTCTCCTGAGTCTCATCCCCTTGCTATGAGCAACACCCACAAACGGAGCAGAGCGGGTCCGGCGAGCAGCTGGCTAGCGGGCAAAGACAGGAGTCAGCAGCTGAATGTCCAATCCTCGGTTCCCCGGCAGGAAGGCAAAGTCACAAACCGTGTCCCCTTGTTCTATTATTATACACAGGGAAGGAAAGATTTGTGACTTTTGGTGACTTCCAGACCTCCAAAGGATCAGTGGGATCTCTCAGCAAAGGTATACAATTTTAAGAGACCATTATCAGATGCAGCTTACAGGCTTGCCACACTGGAGTTTTTTAGTGGAGCGGAAACCAGCAGGATCTTCGCTGCATGGCAGGCAGGTGCGGGTCGGTGGACTCGCGACTAGCCGAACCGGTGACGGGGAACCAGCAGGTGAGCTCTGGAAAGCAAAAACGTTAATCAAAAGCTGGACGCTGAGTTGTGGCGATATATGCAACAGAGGTACGAAGAACGGCACTCGCTACAACGTACGTTTCCTCAGTTGGTCAGAATTACTAAATGAAACTCCAGTAAAAGCGTAATGGCGGCCGACGCGCTATTTCATTTGAGGATCCCCGACCTGTATTTGATGGTGGGCTGAAGTCACCAGATACCACCCCGACAATATCCTGTTGGACCCCATCATTTGGTTGGCAACTCCCCGTTGGTTCTATACGAACCGACACTTTAACCAAACTACAATTGGGTGTCAGGACCTTGGTTTCTTAAGCCTCCCCTAGAGTTTCTCAGGAGCACTACCCTGGAATCAACTATCTGTTGAAATACTTGTACTTCCCCTTTTAACAAGATTTGACAAATAACTCAGTCTGAAAAGGAAAACCAAGTAACTTTTCACCATGCAATCTTTATATTCAGCAAGCGATATTCTGCATGTAGATTGGCGTTAATCTGCATAGACATTAAGTATCAACATGTGTCACAGATTCTGTCAAGACTCAAAACGGTTACAATAGCACAGGCATTATTCGATACGTGGTGCATAAAGATTTACATAAACACAGGTGTTTCTCCAAAAACGTGATGCATTGAAGTTTGTTTCAAAATAATACACGCAAGTTAAGTTTCCTCACATTAACCTCATGTTGGTGCACAAAGAATGAATAATTCTCAAGAAATAACTACTGTTCAATTCACAGCATTGTTCATTGCAAACTTTCTATCATTGCAAACATTCAAATACCCAAAGAGTCAAAATGAGACCACAAGAACTCAGAACAGAATCTATGCCCTAAGCCCTCCACCGAGGCTAAAGAAGTGTTTAGAAGTCTTATAACATGAAGCAAGAATCCAGAAATCTAATCCGATCAACCAAGTCCAAAAAACAACGAAGGAAACGCCCCTCGCGTTTGTCCATAAAAGCCTCTTGAAAGTTCCTCCAGCCGGCAAAATGAAATTGGATAAATCCTACCTGCGATTTCTGCAAGCGGATTTTCGTGGTAGATTACTACCATTTACAGGAAACAGGTTTGCTTGGAACTCCAGCGAAGACCTCCAGCGAAGACCGGAACCGAAGCAGAGGACCTCCGATCTCAGGAACCAGAAGGGAATAATCCGCGCGATGGTTTGGGCGTGGCCGCCTTTATAGTCCCATGCTGAAGTACGGAGGCTGCAGAGGGAACAAAGACCTCGGCAGCAAAACTCGAAATAGGAACTTCTGAGGCGAAAGGTAACAAGCATTGGCAAGACGCTTGGGCAAGACGCTTTGATAAACATTTGAAACAACAAGCATTGGCACACAGGTGATGCAAGCAACAAGCATTGGCGAGGTACCGTGATTAACAGCAGCAATAACAAGCATTGGTATTTTAGCAAGGGCAAGAATCCAGTAACAATAAGCGGACACACTGATAACAGCAATAGTAGGTGCATAGCAACAAGCATTGGTAGCAACAAGCATTGGAACATGGCATAGCAAGGGCAAGAATCCTGACAGTGCCCCCCAACAAAAATGAAGACACCCCCCCCCCAGGACTTCAAAATTGAGAGATTGGGTGCCGGGCATGAAAAGCTCGCACCAAACGGGGAGCATGAACATTGGCCTCAGAGACCCATGAGTCCTCCTCAGGTCCATAGCCTTTCCAGGAGAGGAGGTACCAAAGCTTCCCCCTAACCCGCTTACAGTCCTTAACACAGCGCACCTCGTACTCATCCTGACCTTTCACAAGAAGGGCAGGAGGGCGAGGACGCCGTTTGACAGTAGCCCTCTTCAACAGAGAAACATGGAATACAGGGTGAATCTTCATACTGTTAGGAAGGAGTAGCTTGTAAGTCACAGGATTCACACATTGAATAATCTTATATGGTCCAATGAATTTAGGATGGAACTTGTATCTTTTCCTGAACTGAAAGTTCCTGGTAGAAAGCCAAACGACATCGCCTACATGAAGATCTGGACCCTTTTGACGCTTCCTGTCCGCAAACTTCTTATACGTGGCTTTGGCCTTTAATACATTTGTTTGTAAGGCTTTAGTGATGCGTTCCATCTCCCTGAAATGCGAATCCAAGGAAGATATGTGGGTCTTGTGATGAGCCAGTAGCAAGGGTGAAAAATGAGGATGTCGGCCAAAAACAGCAAAAAAGGGCGACAGACCTGTGGAGGCGTTCTGCAGGTTATTGTAAGCGAACTCAGCTTCCCATAAGAGAGTTAACCAGGAACCCTGCTTTTTGAACAGGAAACACCTCAGATATTGTTTCAGGACCTGGTTGACTCGTTCGGTTTGCCCGTCTGACTCTGGATGAAAACTAGTAGAAGTGTTACAAGTAATGTGGAGAGCCTTACACCAAGCCTTCCAGAATTGTGAGATAAACTGTGGACCTCGATCAGAAGTAATGGATCTAGGAAGGCCGTGTAGACGAACCACATTTTCCAGGAGTAATTGGACTAAATGGGACGAAGTAGGAAGCTTAGAGCAAGGGATAAAGTGGGCCATCTTGGATAAACGATCTACCACCACCAGGATAGTGTTCATGCCATTTCTTCTGGCAAATCAGTGATAAAGTCCATAGCAATGTCCTCCCAGACCTGTGTTGGGGTGGGAAGCGGAAGAAGAAGGCCTTTCTTTCGACCATGTTCATTTTTAGCTTGGGCACAAACATTGCAGTTTTGAATGAAAGTTTGAACATCCCTGTTCCAGGTTGGCCACCAGAAATTCCGCTGTAGCAATTCTTTGGTCTTTGTGATACCAGGATGACCGGCCAATTGGCTAACATGACACCACTGTAGAACTTGATTTTGTAGAGTCTTTGTAGGAACAAATAAGAGGTTGGAGAAAAAGGGGAGATTCTGATGAATTGTTCTATTGGGCCCATCCCGAACCCAGGAAAGAAGTTTGGGTATAGGCATTGCTTGTCTAATTTGTTGAAAGAAAACATCGGACATTGTGGCACCTATGATCTGTTTTTCGGAGAGCATATTAGTAGGCTTGGGATTTGAAAGGAAGTCATCTGGTTTATGATCATACCATGATAGGGAATGTGCTTTGTTGTTCTTTGTTCCAGGTCTAAAAGTTATGATGAAGTCAAATTCTGCAAAAAACAATGTCCAACGGAGTTGTCTGGGGGTTAAGGCTTTTGCGCATCTTAGGAATTGCAGATTCCGATGGTCGGTGTATACGGTTACTGTGTGTCTTGCTCCTAGTAAATAATGACGCCATTCTTTGAAGGCATAGCGAATGGCCAGGAGTTCTTTCTCAGCAATGGTGTAGTTAGTTTCTGCAGGCAGAAACTTTCTGGACAAAAAGGCAATGGGATGCAGTTCATTGGTTTCTTGGTCTCTTTGTGAAAGAATCGCTCCTACTGCAAAGTCAGAAGCGTCCGCTTCTACGATAAAAGGCAAGTCCGGATCAGGATGTCGTAAAATGGGTGCTTGCGTAAAGGTTCTTTTAAGGGTTTGAAAGGAGGAGTCAGTGTTAGAGGACCAAGTGAACTTAACATTTTTCCTTAACAGCTGGGTCAAGGGTGTGGCCAAGGTTGAGAAATCTTTGATCGAACGACGACGGTAGAAATTGGCAAACCCAAGAAAACGTTGGATATCTTTAACTGAAGTTGGGGTAGGCCAATCAAGGATTGCTTGAATTTTCCTTGGGGCCATAGTAATTCCAGATGGAGAAAGAATAAAGCCAAGAAATTCTACTTTGGTGGTATGGAACTCACATTTAGACAGCTTGCAGAACAAACCATGCGATCTCAAGGTGTTTAAAATGGTCTTCACATGCCTAATGTGTTCCTCCGTTGAGGATGAAAAAATTAAAAGGTCATCAATGTAGGCTATGACGAACCTATCTAAGAAGTCCCGAAGGACGTCATTAATAAAAAATTGGAATGCAGCCGGAGCGTTGCATAAGCCAAAAGGCATTACACAATACTCAAACAGGCCGAAACGAGTTCTGAAGGCGGTTTTCCACTCGTCACCTGGTCTGATACGGACCAAGTGGTAGGCGCCTCGTAAGTCGAGCTTCGTAAAAATCGTGGCTGAGCGCACTTGATCAAGAAGCACCGGGATCAATGGTAGAGGGTATCTATTCTTGATGGTGATATTATTAAGTGCTCTGTAATCGATACAGGTGCGCAATTCACCACTGCTCTTAGGCACAAAAAAGAGCGGAGAAGCTGCGGGAGACTTGGAGGGCCGGATGAAACCATTTTTTAAAAATTTATCAAGATATTCCCTAAGATGGTTATTTTCTAGGTCTGTCAAGGCGTAGATTCTACTACAGGGTATCTTGGCCCCAGGCACTAGATCTATGGCACAATCATAGTCCCTATGCGGTGGTAAGGTTTCTGCCTTTTGCTCACAAAAAACATCTGAGTATTCCTCGTAGATGGGAGGAAGATCTATGTCTTGTTCAGCGGCTGTGGAGACATAAAGGGCGGATGCAGAATGTAAAAAGGAGCTTGGAGAGCTTTTAGAGTCCTTTACCGGACCCCCACAGCATCCCTGCTTGCACCAAGAGGAAGTGAAGTCAAGTGTACGTTCAGACCAATTGATAGTGGGGTTATGCATCGTTAACCAGGGAATGCCCAAGATAACTCCAAATTGAGGTGCATCAATGACATCGAAAGATATTGTTTCCTGGTGTTGTTCGGAGCCCACATCACAAACCATCTCTATGGGAGAGGTGCAGTGCGTGATCATTCCTGAAGTTAATTGGGTTCCGTCAACTGCGTAGACTATTTCAGGTTTCTCCTTCATGATAATGGGTATGCCTGTTTTTGCAATGAACTTGGAATCTATGAAATTTCCGGTGGCACCAGAGTCTATCTTTGCTGCCACCAGGATTGGGTTAAGTTTAGGTAGTCTGAAAGAAACGTTCAAAGTGAGATGAGGCACAGTTAACTGCAAGGTGTTCGCAATGGTTTGTTCAGGAGGGGACAGCCAACTCGAAAAAGTCTCCTGATCCAATTTCGAGTTCTCTAGTTTTCCGACTTAGTTTCCTTCTTATCTCGAGACCAAGAGTTCTTAGGCTTGAGTGAACATTCCCTAACAAAATGTCCCTTTTTTCCACAATAAAGACATAGACCATTCTTGCGCCGGGTTTCTTTTTCTTCAGAAGTTAAGGGTTTTCTCAAACTTCCTATCTCCATAGGCTCTGTGAATTCCTGGGTACTAGGAAGCGATCTATCCTTAGTTCTGGAAAAAATTCTAACATCAGTTCGTTTCTTATCTCCTTTGCGGTCAGCAACTCGATGGTCCAAACGAAGACTGAGCGCTATAAGATCTGCACATGTTCGAGGTTGAGGATCTATTGGTGCGATAAGATCTTTAAGCTCATCTCTTAGCCCTTGGTAATAGAGAGCTGCCCTCTTCGCTTCTGGCCAGTCCGTTTCAGCAATGAGACGGTTGAATTGGGTAAGGTAGTGTACAAGTTCCTTGTTTCCCTGTCTTAGTTCTAGCAGTTCTCTATCGGCTGATCCTGTTATTGTTCTTCTATCGAAAATTCTCTCAAATTCTCTTTTAAACTGCACCCAGTTATATAATATTGGATCATCGGATTGCACCAGGGGAACCGCCCACATAGCTGCATCGCCACTCAGAAAGGAAATCAGAAAGGCAGTTCGTGACTGAGGATTCGGGAAAGAAGCTGGTTTAACCATGAAATGTAACTGAACCTGCGTAAGAAAGGTTTGGAATTTGTTTGGTTCTCCACCAAACCTCTCAGGCTGGGCTAGCGGGAAAGTAGTAGGAACAGTAACTGAAACAGAGGGTGACAAACTTGATGCATTTGTTGGATGCTGGGCTGTAGATGGAACTGAATCCAAACGTGATTGCAAATGAATAACCTTATTGGCTAATGCTGCTGTTTCAGTTCTACTGACTGTTAATTCGGTTTGTAAATTCCCAATCATTGCACATAGATCATCCATGGTGGCATTCATTTGGTTGTGCCCGGGAGAAACAAATTCGTGGGCGGATTATTCTGTCAGGACCTTGGTTTCTTAAGCCTCCCCTAGAGTTTCTCAGGAGCACTACCCTGGAATCAACTATCTGCTGAAATACTTGTACTTCCCCTTTTAACAAGATTTGACAAATAACTCAGTCTGAAAAGGAAAACCAAGTAACTTTTCACCATGCAATCTTTATATTCAGCAAGCGATATTCTGCATGTAGATTGGCGTTAATCTGCATAGACATTAAGTATCAACATGTGTCACAGATTCTGTCAAGACTCAAAACGGTTACAATAGCACAGGCATTATTCGATACGTGGTGCATAAAGATTTACATAAACACAGGTGTTTCTCCAAAAACGTGATGCATTGAAGTTTGTTTCAAAATAATACACGCAAGTTAAGTTTCCTCACATTAACCTCATGTTGGTGCACAAAGAATGAATAATTCTCAAGAAATAACTACTGTTCAATTCACAGCATTGTTCATTGCAAACTTTCTATCATTGCAAACATTCAAATACCCAAAGAGTCAAAATGAGACCACAAGAACTCAGAACAGAATCTATGCCCTAAGCCCTCCACCGAGGCTAAAGAAGTGTTTAGAAGTCTTATAACATGAAGCAAGAATCCAGAAATCTAATCCGATCAACCAAGTCCAAAAAACAACGAAGGAAACGCCCCTCGCGTTTGTCCATAAAAGCCTCTTGAAAGTTCCTCCAGCCGGCAAAATGAAATTGGATAAATCCTACCTGCGATTTCTGCAAGCGGATTTTCGTGGTAGATTACTACCATTTACAGGAAACAGGTTTGCTTGGAACTCCAGCGAAGACCTCCAGCGAAGACCGGAACCGAAGCAGAGGACCTCCGATCTCAGGAACCAGAAGGGAATAATCCGCGCGATGGTTTGGGCGTGGCCGCCTTTATAGTCCCATGCTGAAGTACGGAGGCTGCAGAGGGAACAAAGACCTCGGCAGCAAAACTCGAAATAGGAACTTCTGAGGCGAAAGGTAACAAGCATTGGCAAGACGCTTGGGCAAGACGCTTTGATAAACATTTGAAACAACAAGCATTGGCACACAGGTGATGCAAGCAACAAGCATTGGCGAGGTACCGTGATTAACAGCAGCAATAACAAGCATTGGTATTTTAGCAAGGGCAAGAATCCAGTAACAATAAGCGGACACACTGATAACAGCAATAGTAGGTGCATAGCAACAAGCATTGGTAGCAACAAGCATTGGAACATGGCATAGCAAGGGCAAGAATCCTGACATTGGGGCCATGGTCGCCATCGATAGCCCACACTTGGTCATTACCGACCCCTATTCCACTACTGGGTAGTCAATCAATGGAATCCAGCTTGGAATTCCAAATCCTAGGCCTAGTTTCTCCCTGAGATATAGCTGGAACCAATGAGAACGGGAGTGGGGGCATCTTCCTCAGCTGGATACCAGAGTGAACCGGAGGGCTGGATCTAAATTCCATCTGGAATAGGTTCTCAGCTAGATCATTGGAGTTCAGGGTTAATTCTATAACATCATGGGTAGCCCCAGGGTGACTTATTCTCCTTGCTTTGAGAATGTCATCCCTTATGACCGATCTGCACCCTCTGACGCACCGTAGCCAGTGAATCGCCTTGTTTGTTAGAGAGTCAACCTCTTCTCTCGGGCAACCAACCCTCCTAACTTGCTTGGGGACGCTGGTCATAAATATTTTGTTTGTCGGAAAGTCACCCTTTTTGTAAGTCCGACCCCTACTTTACACTGTGCTAAGATTTGAAGCCACTTGATTCCGAATTGTGGGGGTACTGGAGTAGATTGCCCCTGCCTTCGATCTTATCACATTTGGTCGGGGAACCCCATCTAAACCAATAGCCCCACTAGGGCCCTTCTGCTTGCTTAATCCGCTCTATGTTGCTACCATTTTTACCCCCTCATGACCAGATCTCTTTATGCTAGTAGTTCTAGGCAAACTAGCAGAGCTATTCTCTCTCACTGTTACAGAACTTGCCTGAGATGCCTTACTACTCTTGGGATCGCTTTTCGCCGTAGGTTGGTGGACACTTTGGTTTAGTTTGGTTGGATAGGCAGCTGCTACCTTTACAGGACCCCCAATCTGGGGCCAAGAATTGCTGTGGTGTAATGGGGTGGCTACAGTTATATAAATAATTAGTTTTTTCATTGCGACAATCTCGTCCCTGAGTAGAGAAACTAGTTTAACAAGATCAACCTTTAGTTTCTGGGCATTCATTGGTGCTAGTAACAGAGTCACAGAGTTGTGGAGGAGTGTGGCTCAATGGTTAGAGCGGCAGACCCTGATGCAGAGCTCTAGCCAAGGACCAGGGTTCAATTCCCGCCTCGGCAGGGCCTCGGGCTCAATTACCCCAGACCTGTTAATTCTCGCCTCTGTGCCTATTCTAATCACAGGCCCCATGCTGCAACTCTGGGCAATAGCTTACTTAGCCTCCACACTGGCCCCAACAGCACTAAGGATGCCTGGCTTCACCCTAGGGGTGCCCAGGAGTTGACACTTCACAGGGAAAGCCAGGAGGGGTTCCACATCGGTATGAGTATCAGCGCCAGGAAGCCGAATAGGCAACACCGCAAGGTGACAGTCTGGTGAAAGTGCGCTCTATAAGTACCATGACAACATTATCAACATCAATACATAAGGGGGAATTGTCTACACATGCAATATTAGAATTTTACTCCCCAGGCAGGACCGCTCCTAAAACCAAGTATCTGTTGGAGCAGGGAATTGAATCAATATCAATATCAATATCAGCTATGTGTGAGGTTTAACAAGTCTCCACTTCTCCCTCTAGAATACCCGGTTGGCTTGTGGTGGAGATCAAGCAATTGAAGTGAGCGGCCTAGCCGCATGAGTTTTAGCCTGGGTTCGAAACATTTCTGGGATGGTAATAGGTGGGTCTACTGCCTCAAGTGTAACAGGATTCCGTGTCCCCTCCCCGGCAGATGGAACAAGCGCCTCCGCTGGCCCCAAATCAGCAGACAGAATTTCTTGGCAGTCATTCACAATGGCGTCAATAGCATCTATACGGTCCATAACACAATTCATGGCGGAGTGTTTTGGCACTCCCTTTGTTTTCTTGTTCATGGACTGTTTTGGACGCTTGGCTGCCTCGATGGCCCCCCTCCCTCCTTCTATAGTTTTGCGTTTCCCCATACCTTCAGATAGTTTTTTAAGAGCTTTAAGTTGAGGATTTTATAAATGTAAGCAGGCTACAAGCTGTTTAACCCCTTCGCTGCTAGGCCTTTTCCCCTCCTGTGCTAAGCCCTTTTTTGGCGATTTGGGGTAGTGCGCGCTTAGGCCCTTGTAACTTTTTGACCACATAAGGTATCCATGCCAAATTTGCGTCCTTTTCTTCCAACATCATGTGGATTCTAAAGGCGCCCAGGGTTTGTGGATTACCTTGGAGGGGTCCCAGAAATTAACCAAAATATAGTGATTTTTTTGTTTTTTTCAGAAAAATGGGAAAAACGGGCTGCAAATGAAAGCCTCTGGGTTTTTCCCTGAAAAGGTTATCAAAAAAGGGTTTGTGGGGCTGAAATTTCCATTTTCTCAGCTTTTAGGAAATGACAGTCTTTTGTCAGAGAACCGACATTTTTCACACAGTTTTGGCATTTTTCTGGGACATAGCCTATTTTTGCTATTTTCAGAGCTTTCCACCTCCTTCCAGTTAATGGTAGAAATGAGTTTGAAAGCAATAATGGATCCTAGAAAGCTGTACATTTTCAAAAAGTAGACAAAATTCTGAATTCAGAAAGGGGTCATTTGTCTAAATCCATGAAGGTTTCTTTATAGAAACTAACAGTTAAATATTGGAATAATTGAAAATTTGTTGAAAAAAACAGCCTTTTGTCTCAACGTTTTCACCTATAACTTTTTCTAGTTTTGACAGCTCTTGGAAAGCAATATACCGTTACATCCATTAGACCTTCCTGGTTGTGGGGATATATAGGACTTGTAGTTTCACCAAGAACCCGACGAACCCAGATCCAAAAACTGAGCAGCAACTTACAATGGTATTTTTTCATTTACTGGGTATAGAGCACTTTGTCTTGGAAAATGTATACATGGAAAAATCTGTATGAAAGACACCTATGTATTTCTGAATTGGGTACAAAATATAGACTTCAGAAACAGTATATTATTGCTAATTTTCAAAATTGGGAATACTCATACTAGCATGAGAATTATTGGTCATTTTTCAAAATTATTTTTTTTTTTACACAATGTCTTTCATTGAAAGGGAGAAATGCGCAAAAGCTCGATTGGTAATAACAGTTGATTTACAAATCTGAATTACCCCAAGTCTCCCGATAAAAACGGTACCTCACTTGTGTGGGTCGGACTTGTGCCTGCGACAGGAAACGGCGCAAAATGCAACGTGGTGACACCTAAATTTTGCAGTTACAAATTGACCCTTTTTTAGCAAAGTGCCTACCTGTAGTTTTTGCACCCTAGCTCTGCCGGCACCTAGAAAAACCTACCAAACCTATACATTTTTGAAAAGTAGACACCCAGGGAAATTCAGGATGGGGTGACTCGACTGCCTACCACCAGGTCTTGTTACCCAGAATCCCTTGCAAACCTAAGAATTTGACAAAAAAAACACATTTTCCTCACATTTCTGTGGAGGAAAGTTCTGGAATCTGCTTGGATCAACAAATTTCCAACCACCCAGTGATCCCCCAGGTCTTCCGAAAACAATGGTACCTCACTTGCGTGGGTAGGCATAGTGGCTGTGACACGAAACAGCGCAAAACGCAACGTGGTCGCACCTCAATTTCCCAGTGAAATCTTGCGCTCTTTGGACAAAGAGACTACCTTTTGTTTTTGAGCCCTAGCTCTGCCAGCACCTAAGGAAACCTAGCAAGCCTATACATTTTTAAAAAGTAGACACCCAGGGGAATTCAGGATGGGGTGACTCGTCTGCCTATCCCCAGGTTTTGTTACCCAGAATACCTTGCAAAGCTAGGATTTTGACAAAATAAACACATTTTCCTCACATTTCTGTGGTGGAAAGTTCTGGAATCTGCGAGGATCTAGAAATTTCCACCCACCCAGCGTTCCCCCAGGTCTCCCAAAAAAAATGGTACCTCACTTGCGTGGGTAGGCATAGTGGCTGCGACATGAAATAGCGCAAAAAACAACATGGTCGCACCTCAATTTCCCAGTAAAATTTTACACTTTTTGGACAAAAAGACTACCTTTTGTTTTTGCGCCCTAGCTCTGCCAGCACCTAAGGAAACCTAGCAAACCTATACATTTTTGAAAAGTAGACACCCAGGGAAATTCAGGATGGGGTGACTCCTCTGCCTACCCTCAGGTTTTGTTACCCAGAATCCCTTGCAAAGCTAAGAATTTGACAAAAAAAACACATTTTCCTCACATTTCTGTGGTGGAAAGTTTTGGAATCTGCGTGGATCAACAAATTTCTACTCACCCAGCATTCCCCCAGGTCTCCCAAGAAAAATGGTACCTCACTTGCGTGGGTAGGCATAGTGGCTGCGACACGAAACAGCGCAAAATGCAACGTGGTTGCACCTCAATTTCCCAGTATAATCTTGTGCTTTTTGGACAAAGAGACTACCTTTTGTTTTTGAGTCCTAGCTCTGCCAGCACCTAGGGAAACCTAGCAAACCTATACATTTTTGAAAACTAGACACCCAGGGAAATTCAGGATGGGGTGACTCGTCTGCCTACCCCCAGGTTTTATTACCCAGAACCCCTTGCAAAGCTAAAAATATGACAAAAAAACACATTTTCCTCACATTTCTGTGGTGGAAAGTTCTGGAATCTGCGTGGATCAACAAATTTCTACCTACCCAGCGTTCCCCCAGGTCCCCCGAAAAAAATGGTACGTCACTTGCGTTGTTAGGCATAGTGGCTGCGACATGAAACAGCGCAAAACGCAACGTCGTTGCACCTCAATTTCACAGTGAAATCTTGCGCTTTTTGGACAAAGAGACTACCTTTTGTTTTTGAGCCCTTGCTCTGCCAGCACCTAGGGAAACTTAGCAAACCTATACATTTTTGAAAAGTAGACACCCATGGGGAATACAGTATGGGGTGACTCGTCTGCCTACCCTCAGGTTTTGTTACCCAGAATCCCTTGCAAAGCTAAGAATTTGACAAAAAAAACACATTTTCCTCACATTTCTGTGGTGGAAAGTTTTGGAATCTGCGTGGATCAACAAATTTCCACCCACCCAGCGGTCCCCCAGGTCTCCCGAGAAAAATGGTATCTCACTTGCGTGGGTAGGCATAGTGGCTGCGACAGGAAACAGCGCAAAACGCAACGTGGTCACAACTCAATTTTGCAGTGAAATTGTGCCCTTTTTGGGCAAAGAGACTACCTTTTGTTTTTGAACCCTAGCTCTGCCGGCACCTAGGGAAACCTAGCAAACCTATATATTTTTAAAAAGTAGACACCCAGGGGAATTCAGGATGGGGTCACTCGACTGCCTACCCCCAGGTTCTGTTACCCAGAATCCCTTGTAAAGTTGAGAAATTTATAATAAAAAAACATTTTCCTCACATTTCTGTGGTGGAAAGTTCTGGAATCTGTGTGGATCAACAAATTTCCACCCACCCAGCGTTCCCCCAGGTCTCCTGAAAAAAATGCTACCTCACTTGCCTGGGTCTGCCTAGTGCCTGCGACAGGAAACAGCGCAAAACGCAACGTGGTCACAACTCAATTTTGCAGTGAAATTGTGCCCTTTTTGGGCAAAGAGACTACCTTTTGTTTTTGAACCCTAGCTCTGCCGGCACCTAGGGAAACCTAGCAAACCTATATATTTTTAAAAAGTAGACACCCAGGGGAATTCAGGATGGGGTCACTCGACTGCCTACCCCCAGGTTCTCTTACCCAGAATCCCTTGCAAAGCTAAGAAATTGGAAAAAAAAACGCATTTTCCTCACATTTCTGTGGTGGAAAGTTCCGGAATCTGCGTGGATCAACAAATTTCTACCCACCCATCGTTCCCCTAGGTCTCCCGAGAAAAATGGTATCTCATTTGCGTGGGTAGGCATAGTGGCTGCGACAGGAAACAGTGCAAAACGCAACATGGTCACAACTCAATTTTTCAGTGAAATTGTGCACTTTTTGGGCAAAGAGACTACCTTTTGTTTTTGAACCCTAGCTCTGCCGGCACCTATGGAAACCTAGCAAACCTATATATTTTTGAAAAGTAGATACCCAGGGGAATTCAGGATGGGGTGACTCGACTGCCTACCCCCAGGTTCTCTTACCCAGAATCCCTTGCAAAGCTAAGAAATTGGGAAAAAAACGAATTTTCCTCACATTTCTGTGGTGGAAAGTTCCGGAATCTCCGTGGATCAACAAATTTCCACCCACCCAGCGTTCCCCCAGGTCTCCCGATAAAAAATGGTATCTCACTTGCGTGGGTAGGCATAGTGGCTGCGACAGGAAACAGTGCAAAACGCAACCTGGTCACAACTCAATTTTTCAGTGAAATTGTGCACTTTTTGGGCAAAGAGACTACCTTTTGTTTTTGAACCCTAGCTCTGCCGGCATCTAGGGAAACCTAGCAAACTTATACATTTTTGAAAAGTAGACATCCAGGGGAATTCAGGATGGGGTGACTCGACTGCCTACCCCCAGGTTCTGTTACCCAGAATCCCTTGTAAAGTTGAGAAATTTGAAAAAACACAAATTTTCCTCATATTTCTGTGGTGTAAAGTTCTGGAATCTGTGTGGATCAACAAATTTCCACCCACACAGCGTTCCCCCAGGTCTCCTGAAAAAAATGCTACCTCACTTGCCTGGGTCTGCCTAGTGCCTGCGACAGGAAACAGCGCAAAACGCAACGTGGTCACAACTCAATTTTGCAGTGAAATTGTGACCTTTTTGGGCAAAGAGACTACCTTTTGTTTTTGAACCCTAGCTCTGCCGGCACCTAGGGAAACCTAGCAAACCTATATATTTTTGAAAAGTAGACACCCAGGGGAATTCAGGATGGGGTGTCTCGACTGCCTACCACCAGGTTCTCTTACCCAGAATCCCTTGCAAAGCTAAGAAATTGGAGAAAAAAAGCATTTTCCTCACATTTCTGTGGTAGAAAGTTCCGGAATCTGCGTGGATCAACAAATTTCTACCCACCCAGCGTTCCCCCAGGTCTCCCGAGAAAAATGGTATCTCATTTGCGTGGGTAGGCATAGTGGCTGCGACAGGAAACAGCGCAAAACGCAACGTGGTCACAACTCAATTTTTTAATGAAATTGTGCACTTTTTGGGCAAAGAGACTACCTTTTGTTTTTGAACCCTAGCTCTGCCGGCACCTAGGGAAACCTAGCAAACCTATATATTTTTGAAAAGTAGACACCCAGGGAAATTCAGGATGGGGTGACTCGACTGCCTACTCCCAGGTTCTCTTACCCAGAATCCCTTGCAAAACTAAGAAATTGGAAAAAAAAACGCATTTTCCTCACATTTCTGTGGTGGAAAGTTCCGGAATCTGCGTGGATCAACAAATTTCCACCCTCCCAGCGTTCCCACAGGTCTCCCGAGAAAAATGGTATCTCACTTGCGTGGGTAGGCATAATGGCTGCGACAGGAAACAGCGCAAAACGCAACGTGGTCACAACTCAATTTTTCAGTGAAATTGTGCACTTTTTGGGCAAAAAAACTACCTTTTGTTTTTGAACCCTAGCTCTGCCGGCACCTAGGGAAACCTAGCAAACCTATATATTTTTGAAAAGTAGACACCCAGGGAAATTCAGGATGGGGTGACTCGACTGCCTACCCCCAGGTTCTCTTACCCAGAATCCCTTGCAAAGCTAAGAATTTGACAAAAAAGCACATTTGCCTCACATTTCTGTGGTGCAAAGTTCCGGAATCTGCGTGGATCAACAAATTTCCACCCACCCAGCGTTCCCCCAGGTTTCCCGAGAAAAATGGTATCTCACTTGCGTGGGTAGGCATAGTGGCTGCGACAGGAAACAGCGCAAAACGCAACGTGGTCACAACTCAATTTTTCAGTGAAATTGTGCACTTTTTGGGCAAAGAGACTACCTTTTGTTTTTGAACCCTAGCTCTGCCGGCACCTAGGGAAACCTAGCAAACCTATATATTTGTGAAAAGTAGACACCCAGGGGAATTCAGGATGGGGTGACTCGACTGCCTACCCCCAGGTTCTCTTACCCAGAATCTCTTGCAAACCTAAGAAATTGGAAAAAAATTGCATTTTCCTCACATTTCTGTGGTGGAAAGTTCCGGAATCTGCGTGGATCAACAAATTTCCTCCGACCCAGCGTTCCCCCAGGTCTCCCGATAAAAATGGTACCTCACTTGCGTGGGTAGGCATAGTGGCTGCGAAAGGAAATGGTTCAAATTGTACGGTGGTGAATTTACAATACCAAATTGCAAAACAACCTTGATTTTTTGGGGGGGGGCACCTGAGTTTTTGGCCCGGGGCTCGGTGGTATTCTTTGGAAAGTACAAAACCCAAACAGTTCTGAAAAGTAGACCCCCAGGGGAGTCCAGGGAGGTATGGCATGCGTAGGTCCCCAAACGTTTTCCTACCCAGAACACCTTGCAAACCTTAAAATTAGGTAAAATAATCACTTTTCCAAACTTTTTTGCGTGGAATCACCGTGCCGGCCAAAATGTTCTACCACCCAGCGCTCCCCTTGTTCTCCCGAGTAAAAGGATACCTCACTTGTGTGGGTGCCCCAAAGCAGAACAGGCCAAAAACGAATGTTGAAAAAAGTAGTATTTCAGTGTTACAAATTAAGCCCCCCTGCCTTAGTCACAGGCCTTTGGCCCACCCACACAAGTGAGGTATCATTTTACTCGGGAGATCAAGGGGAACGCAGGTTGGTAGGACATTTGTGCCGACACGGCGATCCCACGCAAAAATGTATGGAAAACTGATTTTTTAACCTAAATTTGTGGTTTGCAGGGATTTCTGGGTAGGAAAACATTGGGGGACCCACGCATGCCATACCTCCCTGGACTCCCCTGGGTGTCTAGTTTTCAGAACTGTTTGGGTTTGGTAGTTTCCAAAGATGCCCGCCGAGCCCCGGTCCAAAAACTCAGCCCCCCCCCAAAAAAAAGAAGGTAATCTTGCTATTGGTTATTGTAATGTCTCCACCGTACGATTTGGACCTTTTCCTGTTGCAGCCACTATGCCTACCCACGCAAGTGAGGTACCATTTTTATCGGGAGACCTGGGGGAACGCTGGGTGGGAGGAAATTTGTGTGAGCCCAGTGACGCCATGCTTTCCCACGCATAAAAAGTGTGAAAAAATGATTTTTCCAGAAAAAATTGAGGTTTGCAAGGGATTCTGGGTAAAGGAACGTTGGAGGATCCACGCAAGCCATACCTCCTTGGAAGCCCCCGGGTGTCTACTTTTCAGAAATGTATGGGTTTGGTAGGTTTCCCTAGATGGCCGTCTAGCACGGGGCCAAAAACCCAGGTAACCCCTCTTGCAAAAGCTGGCGGTATTGACATTCAATACAACCAGCTTTTGCAAGAGGGGTTACCTGGGTTTTTGGCCCCGTGCTAGACGGCCATCTAGGGAAACCTACCAAACCCATACATTTCTGAAAAGTAGACACCCGGGGGCTTCCAAGGAGGTATGGCTTGCATGGATCCTCCAACGTTCCTTTACCCAGAATCCCTTGCAAACCTCAATTTTAGCTAAAAAAAAATCGGTTTTTCACACTTTTTTGCATGGGAAAGCGTGGCATCACTGGGCTCACACAAATTTCCTCCCACCCAGCGTTCCCCCAGGTCTCCCGATAAAAATGGTACCTCACTTGCGTGGGTATGCATAGTGGAAGCAACAGGAAACGGTCCAAATCGTACAGTGGAGAATTAAGTTTTCAATTTGAGAGCGTGTGATTCAAGGAAATTGTGACAGACAATTTCAAGTTTGCAGGAGATTCTGGATAAAAATCAACAATAGAATATGGCTGAGATACCCGCCACCCCCTCTCAACACAATCCCCAAGGATGGGACACCGGAAACAGTTCTGAAGTCTTTGGAAGACGGGAGGGAGTAACCCCCCCGGCCGTATTTATTAAAATATGAAACAAAATTAAAACATTAAATAAACAGTTTCATATTATGTACAATTTCATTACCACATTGCGATGTTTGGCTAACCTTAACAGAGTCTCTAATACAAAGGTTCTCCTAGCCGAACTAACATCCTGCAAAACATTTACTTGAAATTTTGAAATTGTACATCCTAACGTTTAAGGGCCAACGGCAAGGTCGTAACCGGTGTCAAGATCCCTAACCCAGAAATATCGCCCTCACCTGTGAGGGGCGGCCCAGAGGCGTACCTCAAGTGCAATTACCAATTTCCCTTGACTTGACGGGGGCCCCAATAAAACTCGTCGCCACTTAGAGGTTGTACGAGGACTCGTGTGAGGTATCTAGAAGGTAGCGTAGACCTCCCCCCAAACCCCACACAACTTACCATATCTGCCGTCGCAGACGTCCTGGCCCCGGGAAATTCCCCAGGAGGGGGCTGTAACCCCTCCTACCCAGGAAGGGGCCTTGACGCCTTTCCTCTTCTTTCGGCGACCCATCCTTAGAAGGGACCGCCTCCCCGTTGAGGGGCCAATGGCCACCTCCCCCGAGCGCTCCCATCCGTGCTGGGTGACGCCCACTCATAGGGATCTTCCAATTAGTGCTCACCGATCATGACCTTACCGCCCGACCAAAATAAATACGACAATGCTAACTAAATGATTAAACTAAAATACAATAGCAACTATACTTTTATTAAAAGCATGCTTACCAATGAACACTAAAGCAGAATTTCTTTATTTGCAAAACACAAATCGACATTCTTTATTACATACTCAAAATCATCACGATAATACCACGACCTGTAAACGAAAATCAGAGTTGTCCATCAACTTTAATCAAAACCACTTGCTGTCATCAGGGGCTGGTGGGTGGGTCAAAATTGGCTCTTCGTTCCGTCTCGAGCTCACGTGCAGCGAGGAGGTGCAGCTTCAGAGCACAGGAACAAGAGGATGCCTTCGGATCTTGCTTCTCCTTTTATCCGTCTTCAGGGCGGGCGTAAACCCGCCCCTGCCTGCCCCTAGGGCGTGGCCAGCCGCGTCAGTGTCTAGGCCAACCCACTCTAGGGCGGGAAAAGGCGCGCCCCGGCTACGCCGTTTCGGGCATACCAGCCGAGACTCGCCTCCCGCCCAAGATGGCTTCCCGGGGGGATCGTGGTACTCTGCCATACGTTCGGGGGGACCGAGTGGTCGCCCCTTTCCATATGGCTGAGATACCCGCCACCCCCTCTCAACACAATCCCCAAGGATGGGACACCGGAAACAGTTCTGAAGTCTTTGGAAGACGGGAGGGAGTAACCCCCCCGGCCGTATTTATTAAAATATGAAACAAAATTAAAACATTAAATAAACAGTTTCATATTATGTACAATTTCATTACCACATTGCGATGTTTGGCTAACCTTAACAGAGTCTCTAATACAAAGGTTCTCCTAGCCGAACTAACATCCTGCAAAACATTTACTTGAAATTTTGAAATTGTACATCCTAACGTTTAAGGGCCAACGGCAAGGTCGTAACCGGTGTCAAGATCCCTAACCCAGAAATATCGCCCTCACTTGTGAGGGGCGGCCCAGAGGCGTACCTCAAGTGCAATTACCAATTTCCCCTGACTTGACGGGGGCCCCAATAAAACTCGTCGCCACTTAGAGGTCGTACGAGGACTCGTGTGAGGTATCTAGAAGGTAGCGTAGACCTCCCCCCAAACCCCACACAACTTAACATATCTGCCGTCGCAGACGTCCTGGCCCCGGGAAATTCCCCAGGAGGGGGCTGTAACCCCTCCTACCCAGGAAGGGGCCTTGACCGCCTTTCCTCTTCTTTCGGCGACCCATCCTTAGAAGGGACCGCCTCCCCGTTGAGGGGCCAATGGCCACCTCCCCCGAGCGCTCCCATCCGTGCTGGGTGACGCCCACTCATAGGGATCTTCCAATTAGTGCTCACCGATCATGACCTTACCGCCACAGGCCGGATAGTTGACCGGCTATCCGGACCCCCCACAACACTCCTACCTAAAGGTCATGGTGTAACGTTTTTAGCCATGCTAAGAAGTCTCCTATGAGTAACTCATTCCCCACCCGAGACAAATGCACTCCATCCCCCAAATACATACTGTCATCATTAATACACCCATGGGAAATAGCATGCAGTGTCTTGGAACGGAACAACTTACTCACTTTGTTATTAAGCTTCCTAACAGAATGATTTAGAGCAGGAACCGAAATAGCCCCCCGCCACACTTTTCGTGGGATCATATGGGACCATGCAATTGTGCACCCTGGAACTCTCCTCGCTAACCAACTTACAGTGGAAAGCATTGCCTCAAGAAGAAGTCGTCTACCAGTGGTGACCAAATCATTACCCCCAAGATGTACTATCACTACAGACGGCGGTGACCTCGTCCGCCCTAGCAAACCCTCAAAAAATGATTGAAACTGGTCAATACAGAGCCCGCCTCTTCCGTAGAAGGACACACTGTACCCGTATTCCCCAGCTACGTGAATCATATCACCTGCTTTGAATACGTCTGCGGCACGCCTCACGTATGAGTGGCCCACAACCCACACCTCCTTTTTCACAGCCGGTGATGTCTGACCGCTGGCCCGGTGTAGGGTCGACTGCGAAGTCCGCCCCGCCTCGTAGGCTTGCGCAACTGAAAACCAAACAAAAACAAGAAGCGTGAGTACATTGCTACAGCTTCACAACATGTGCAACCGCACATACCTCTTATAACAATTGGAGGACCAACGCCCCACCCGTTTAACTTGTTCAACATCCAGACCCCTGGCTGTTGCTTCTGTAGCAGCCCCTATCCGAAAGGAATGGGTCCCAAACTCGCCCGGGTTCAAGCCCGCAGCGGCAATCGACATCGCAAGCACCCGCTGAAACTGAAACTTTGTCAGTGGGGTGGCGTCAGCGTGTCTCAACAAGGTCCCCCCCCATGATGCCACCCTTCGTGCTAAATAATCTTCTAGACACCTTACCGGGCACATGGAGGACCCGGGAATCCTGCGTATGATTACGCAGTCACCCATCCCACTTTGATCGGTCTTAGACCTGACAAATGAGACCGTCATCGTCTCCCCTCTGATCTGGACGTGCTCCTGGCACAATCCTCCTGTCACATCCTGCTTGTTCCTCGCCACTAATTCGCTTACCCGCATAGCCCCATGGAATGCCAGCGTAAAAGCGGCTCGGAATAACACCGTCTCAAACTGAGATGAACACGTAGCAGGGAGACTGGATAATAACTGGGCCAGCCTATCCAAACCTATCGGGCGCCTCTCATCTACCCTGCGACCCTCAAGGCGTTGCCACCCCCGTAGCGCTTTCTGTACAACGAAAGACGCTGTCGGATCCTGGATCCCGTGAGCCCTGGCAACAAAGGAAATGGCAGCCCGATGTCTCTGAGCCGTGGCAACCGATTTCCCGGCCCGATGTAAGGACATCAGAAAATCCACCACCCACTCTTCCTGGCCCCAAAGCTCCTCCCTATCAGTACCCAAAAAGGCCAAATAGGACCGGAACGCCCCTTCATATGCCTTCCTCGTCCTGGGTGCTAAACTCTCTCCCACGAGGTTACGAAGTTCGTGGCACCGAGAGACCAGAGAGCTTCGGGAAAGGGTGCCGGCTCCGGGTCCGCTGTGGGAAGGAAACCCCAGAAAGCCTGTATACGAAAACGAGAATAGCACATTCAATTGCATACAAAGTAAAACAATTTCTTTGAGCAGTCTCAAAATCCACTTGCATCGTGCTGCCTGACTATTGATACACTCGACCACGGTCATATTGTCAGACCAAAATACCACCGAGTGATCTCTGAACCCTTCGGGCCAAGTTCTCAGGGCCACTAAAATGGGGAAAAGTTCCAGGAAAGCAATGTTACTTGTCAATCCACTGTCATGCCACCATGTCGGCCACTTTTGTGCAGACCATCTCGTGCCGAATATGGCACCGAAACCTATGCTCCCCGCCGAATCTGTCCACAGCCCCAGCTCCTCAGAGGACACGGCTGGTTTGTTCCAGACGACTCGACCATTGAAATCCGCCAGAAATGCCAACCAAATGCGCATGTCCTGGCGGACCTCTGCCGAGAGCCTTGTGCGATGATGGCACTCCTTCAGGCCGAGCTAACAGCAGAGTACAAAGTTCCCCAGGGGGCGTTTAACAGTGTGGAGCAATGAGTTGGTATTATGAATACCGTGGTTGCGAAGGAAGGGTTCCCTAGTCGGAACTTAGAGAGCCTCACACACCCAAAGTAATAAGCGTGGAACACACCCTTACTAGAGGGTGTCCGGTGTCATCATCGGCTCACTGCCCCTCGTCAGACCGGCGCTGCAATGTCCGACGGAGTCCCCAAAGGTACTCTTTTGACGGGGTTCTTTTAGTTCCTTGCCGAAGGTGGATGTGGGTGAGGATGAAGGAGGTGTAGTCAGTGCAGTGGTGAGTGAAAGCGATAAAAAAGGTAATCAGTCCACTTGCAACTTTAATAACGTGGCTGACTCCTTAGTTAAAAGGGGTGGGAGGGGAGTTTAGAGACCGTAAAGGTGTACAGAACAATAACTCTACCCCCTAGTGTGGTCAACATGTTTCTCGCCGGAAGGCGATTCGTCAGGACCAAAAGAATAAAAGTACTACACAAAAAAGTGGCCTCAATGCTAAATCTATATAAAGAAAGCACATACAACCTCGCTGGGTCGGAGGACAAGAGGGCCAAGGGGTCCTGCTCTATTTAGGCGACCTAGAGGTAGGGGAACAAAATATAAAGACAGAAAGAACAGTTCAAGTCAAATGCAACATAGTGACTCAATGCTCAAATCGTGCAGCGTGACTCTTGTGACGCAGGCTCCACACTGTGAGAGGTGAGGGGGGGTGGTGTGTAAGGGAAAAACCAATTGAACCGGGAATTCGGGTGCAACGTCCCTTCTATGGCATACACCACCCAAATGTCACAGTTGGGAATTTCTATTGTGTGTTTAAAAACATTGGTATATACCCGAAGCCTAAAAGATAACAACCCGTCCCTCAGGACAACAACAGCAGGCATACAGCATTAATCAGGTTCTTACCCTAAGGGGATTAAGACTAGGCCCCGCAGCATGCTCCCGTGAGGCCAGCGTAATCAGGTTTGGATACACCTATTGGATGTAGAAATTGGTGGCTGGTAACTTGGACAGGTTAGGTAGAACTGAATGGTGGTACACTTAGTATTAGCGGTAGCGGCCCCAGATGGCACGTAAGACACTCTCCCGGCAGCAGTTAATAATCCGGTTAGGTAGGGAGAAAGGCTGAGCGGGGTAATCCCCAAAGACTATGGCCCCCTGGGTAACGGTATTATTCATGTGATTTTAGATACGTATCAATCACAACACTCCTATCTATTATCATAGGGGACAGGGAGGTAGGTAAAGTCAAGCCCTCAGCCCCTTCAGTAATAGATCAAGCGGGATGGGGGCGGGTACATGGACAAATAGGCCATAATCTTATGCTTCTAAAATATTATGCTTAGAAGAGATACGCTCAGAGGGACCCCAGGCTTAAGTGAATCAATAGCGTACTCTGTTTCTATATAAAGGAAGACCCGGCGAGCTGGGGGCGGGTCAGGTGAGTGGTCAGACTTAGTAAACTATATTCTGCATCGCGGGGCCTCCGGGAAGACTTCCGATCAGCAAGGTGATCTACGTCGGGCCCAAGCGGTGATCGAACAACTCGGCCCGGTATTGTCCGTCATCCATGCTCCATGCTGGCATAAGGGCTTTAACGGTCTCGAGTCAAGCTTACCTTGGCGTAGACACTGGAACGGCGGAACACCTACCCTTCACGCTCACGGCACCTGGTCAGGGTGCGGAGCAGCTGGTGGAGGTTTCTGCCGGTGTCCGCCGTTTTAAGGAAGTGAAGGCGCATCTAGAATGCGTCACGCGCATGCGCAGCACCCGGTCTGGTCCGATGGGCGGAACTAGATGCTCGGGTGGTTCAGTGAGGGCGCCATCTTGGGAGTGGCAATTATGCTTAAAAAGATCGCGAATTGCTTCTAGATCAATACCTCGCGGAGGCATGTGTTATTAGACCAGAGGGGGGACGTAACAGGAAGTGCCTGAGTGAGTCTCCATGGAGTGACCATAAGGAGTGTAATGGTGTTGATGTTGGCGCATATTGTGTCATAGTCTACATCAAATGTCAGGACCCTGTCTGTAATGACTGAATGTTGCCGGGACTGCGTGACTAAACCCAGTCCATCCATGAAGTTATGTACTGGAGGTATTCAGTTAAAGGTAAAAAACCCACCGCTGGTCAGGGGTATATGGCAGGGGAGGAATGTCTAGGATGAGATACCATTGCAATAGGGGTAAATAGATATTTGAATAGAGGGTATCTACCTCGAGACACTCGCCCAGGGAATAGCGTCATTCAGCCCCATTGTGTCTAGCTGGAGACGATGCACCCATCTCTGTTCAAGCCTGAACAAAGCTTGTCTCGTCATGGCGGGTTGGGACTCAAGCACTAGCCATTGGATGCTGTCGGCCGGGTGATTGTGTTGTTTGTAATGTTCATACAGTCTCGTATGAGTTTTGGAGCATCGTATATTGCTTTTATGCTCCGTTATTCTCAATTTGACCTGTCTCATGGTCATCCCGACGTAGAATTTGCCACAAGGGCAGATAAGGAGATAGACACACTTGGAGCTATTACAGTTAGTATGTCTATTCAGTTTCCAAGTGAAAGAGTCTGTAAGTGTGATTTCTTTGCACTGTCTAGATTGGGGACAGACAGCGCAGCCCCCACAGGGATAGTGTCCAACCACGGGTGGGAGGTCCCATAATGTGCGTTGTCCAGCAACAGGTGATTTCTTGGGACGTGTATGTATCAGGGAGTCTTTTAGGTTCGTTGTCCGTTTAAATGCAAACCTAGGCTTGGGTAGATCAGTACCCCCTGAATTGAGGATGCCCCAGTGCTTATTCACTGTTTTCTTAATGAAATTTGAATTCCTGGTGAAACTAGTGACACATGTTATAAGATCGTCGCGTTCTTTTTGGTGTACTTCCAGGAGGGCCTCTCTATGGTTGTTAAGGGCTCTCTTACTAGAGTCTCGTATCAATTTGGTGGGATACCCTCTGTCAAGCAGCTTACTTTGTAAGGTATTAGCTTCCTGTCTGTAATCATCCCTTGAGGAGCAATTCCTACGTATCCTCAAGAATTGACCAAAGGGAAGATTTTCGCGTAGTGCTCTGGGGTGATGACTGTTAAACAGAAGGAGGCTGTTTCTGTCCGTCTCTTTACGAAACAGAGTGGTACTCAGACCGGCTGGTCCCAGCCGTATCGTGAGGTCAAGGAAGGGCAAAGCTGTCTCTGACATAGTCCCAGTGAATTTCAGGTAGGGATTCTGTAGGTTAATCCAGGTGCAGAATTGATTACAGCTCTCTCGGTCACCCTTCCATAGTATCAGAATGTCGTCGATGTACCGACGCCATAGTGTGAGATGTTGTCGGAAGGGATTGGAGTCGGGATAGATGATCTGGTCCTCAAAAGCCGCCATGTAAATGCAGGCAATGCTAGGGGCAAAGGTCGAACCCATCGAGGTACCTCTGATCTGGTGGTACAGCTGTGAACCATATTGGAAGAAGTTTTCCGTTAACGCAATACTTGCACATGCCATAATGAAAGATATAGGAGTAGGCGAGGACCACTCCTGCTGCATCAGGGCGGATTCCACGGCTTCTAGTGTGGCTGCTTGGGGAATGTTCGTATATAACGCTTCTACATCAAGCGTGAGAAGTAGATCTACATCTTCTCGCCCTTCAATTGACTCAATGAGACGTAAGACATCTCAAAAAAAAAAAAAAAAACTCCTTCAGGCCGACCATGGCTTGAGCGATCGAACGGGAAAAGGGGCGGGCCATTGGTATAACCCTCAGGGCAAAATTCAACTGGCCAACTAACTGCTGTAATTGATGCAGCCTAACCTTAGGTCCCCTTAAACACATCTGCAGGGATGTCCTGAACTTTGACACTTTGTCAGCTGGTAAACGAAAACAACCTTCTGCGGAGTCTAACTCGATCCCCAGAAACTCGAGGCACGTGGAAGGCCCCACAGTCTTACCTGGTGCCAATGGCACGCCAAACTGATTCATCAAGTCACAAAACTGTGCTAAAGCCTGCCCACATTCCGGGTCCCCGGCTGCCCCCAGGAACAAAAAATCATCCAGGTGATGCATCACATTTCGGAAACCTGTCTTCCTTGTGAAGACCCATTGTAGAAAACTACTGAATTTTTCGAAATAGGCACAAGATATAGAGCACCCCATCGGCATACACCTATCCATGTAATAATGACCCTGAAACATGAAACCTAAGAGACGCTGATCGTCTGGATGTACCGGGAGCAACCGGAACGCTGACTCGATATCAGATTTAGCCATCAGCGCCCCGGGCCCCAGGCGATTCAAAATGGCTACGGCCTCATCGAATGATGCGTACCGCACCGAACACACTTCCGGGTCTATCGCTTCATTGACGGAGAGACCACGTGGGGCTGATAAATTATGTATCAGCCGAAACTCACCCGGGTCCTTCTTTGGGACCACACCTAACGGGGAACAAACAAAATTAGGAACCGGTGGTACACTAAACGGGCCGGCGACTCGACCTCGAGCAACCTCCTTCATGATCTTATTCTGTACCACAGTCGTATGCTGAAAGACCGATAGCTGATTTTTACATTTCGATGCACCCTGAAAGTCCCCCACTAGGATGCGGAAACCATAAGAAAACCCGTTCCGCAACACCCCAGCAGAAGCGCGATCCGGGTATTCACTGAGCCAAGGAATCATTGCCAAGGTATCAATCGGGGTAGGTAAAGGTGCCCCTCGGACTATGTTAGACCTGTTTGGCGCCTCCTCTACCCCCGTTATCACCCGTTTTGGCTCTGCACGTGGACTCAGGATGGGATGATTGCCCACACCCACTACATTCATGTCTAAATTTGCATGATCCCTGGGGCCTAGTACATTTACCCCTGTTGAAGTTCCAACAAACCCCCCTTTTTCCTGTGTTACCGGCAGGCTTCGAGTAATTGTCTGTACCCGTACCTGACCGAAAGGGCGTCCCCGCATACTGGCGGGAAGATTCGCCAACGATACTCCCCACTAATGGCAATTTCAACATACCAGTCTCCTTCATTTTGGACCATGACACAGAATCATAACAATCCCATGTTAAGTTTTTATCGTGTTCTTTAGCCTTTCTAAACAGGTTATCATAGCAGAACCAATGATTACCCTCGTGTGATACCGAGTACCCCATGATTCGTGATTGATAAATCGGCAATTCGGGTAACAGATCGGGCCTTCGCTCTCCCAAGATCGATGTAAAAACCCCCCACGCTTGGCCCCAATTGCCAATGTTTTCATTTACCTTAAAGGCGGCCATTTTTGCGCGCCAAACACTCGGATGCATGAGCTCCTTCTGGCCCTTGACATGCTCCATCTCATAGTGATCAGTAAGCAACGAGAATATGTTTACATACTCCCCTGCCCATATCTTTTCCTTAATAGCCAAAGGAACATGCTGACCCAATTTTTCCCTACGAGAGGGTGCCGACTCATCCCTCGCAATCGGCAATGGCCGCTTACCTGCACCGGACGTCGTCTCTGCTACTGAACCCGTCCCCTGCGGCCTCTCTACTGCTGCAGCCGGCGTGGACACCTTCGCTGCTTCCCGTGACTCACGCAGTTGCTTCATTAGCTCCTGTGCGTCGACAGCCGTGGCGCCCTCATTACCTTTACCCAACCACGCTGCCAATTGTGCTGCCAGCTCGGGCGGCATATCTTCTTCGGACACGGGGGTGACCACAACGGGAATCGGATTCCCTTCCTTCGGCACGGGAGTTGGTGCCTCGAGCGGGGCACTGGGACCCGGGATGTCTTCTCCCGCTGCTCCCCTCCTGGGCCTCTTGTTTTTCCCTCCCGGGGCTGCTCCCGCCAAAGGACGTTTTGGTCCCCCTTCCTCGTTCTTATCCACTCGCCTCTTTAGTTCGGTCATCTCCTTCATGAGAACACGCAGCATCTGTTCGGTAGTCATGCGCTTTCCCGCCTTCTTCGGCATTCTCCAACAGAGTATCTGAAAAACAAACAAGAACGATTACAACGCTCAAAATTGGCTCTTCGTTCCGTCTCGAGCTCACGTGCAGCGAGGAGGTGCAGCTTCAGAGCACAGGAACAAGAGGATGCCTTCGGATCTTGCTTCTCCTTTTATCCGTCTTCAGGGCGGGCGTAAACCCGCCCCTGCCTGCCCCTAGGGCGTGGCCAGCCGCGTCAGTGTCTAGGCCAACCCACTCTAGGGCGGGAAAAGGCGCGCCCCGGCTACGCCGCTTCGGGCATACCAGCCGAGACTCGCCTCCCGCCCAAGATGGCTTCCCGGGGGGATCGTGGTACTCTGCCATACGTTCGGGGGGACCGAGTGGTCGCCCCTTTCCATTCACCAGAAAGACATGACCATATACTTCCATGGTTTAACAATAATAACTGAATTTAGTAAGTTATTTATAGCTATAATGTTCACCGTAACAGAGTTACTCAAAAGTCAAACATTCAAGGCACGGCTAACTATTCCTGAAAGACACACACATACAGGTTGGATTTGGCACGAGGGCGAGTGATGGTTCAGTACATAAAATTTTATTAACAAGATATTTCAAAAAATGAAATGCACTGTCAATAAATAAATGCATAAAAACCGAACCAGTGACTCGCAACTCGTGAGCTGTAAAGCCACGACAAGGCACCAACCATTTTACAGGCCATTCACGCGCCTTTCATACCTGATACAAACCAGACCATTGACACCATCCAGAAAGAACAGCAACACACTACAACAATCACAATAAGAGACAAGGTACACCCTACTTCAGAAAGAGATAAAAGACAAACATTACTGCACAGCCATCTAATCTGCAAGCACACACACATTCTGGTTGGATTTGGCACGAGGGTGAGTGATGATTCAGTACATACAATTGTATTCGCAAGTAATTTCAAAAAAATGAAATACACTGCGTATAATTGAAAGTATGATAAACTGAACCACTGACTCACAGCTCGTGAGCTGTAAAGCCACGTCAAGGCACCAACCTCTTTACATGCCATTCATACACCTTTTGTACGTGTGACACATACAAAACATTCACACCGCCAGCCGCGGACCCATCACATTTCAACACTCACACCAGCAGACAGCGCCATTCAAGGGCCCATCACTTTCACACGCCCACATTTCTGACACTGCAACTACACAAAATGATGGACTGCGTGGAGTGTCACTCAACTAGCAGTGTGTGTAGTGACCAACAGAAAGTAACTACTCACACACTGCCAGCCAAGCGCCAGTCCACCCACACCACCATCCAAGCACCAGACCATGCACACCGCCAGCCAAACCCCACTCAGCACACAACGACAGCCAAGCACAACTCCGTGCACAGACAGCCAAGTACCACTCCACACACACCACCAGCCAAGTACCACTCCACACACACCACCAGCCAAGCGCCACTCCACACACACCGCCAGCCAAGCACCACTCCATGCAAACAGCTAAGCACCACTCCACGCACACCATCCACCCAAGTACCACTCCACACACACCACCAGCCATACACCAATCCACACACTCCACCAGCCAAACCCAACTCCATGCACAGACAGCCAAGCACCACTCCACGCACACCACCAGCCAAGCACCACTCCACACACACCACCAGCCAAACACCACTCCATGCACAGACAGCCAAGTACCACTCCACGAACACCACCAACCAAGAGCCACTCCACACACACAGCCAGCCAAGCACCACTCCGTGCACCAACAGCCAAGTACCACTCCATGCACACCACCAGCCAAGCGCAACTCCACACACACCGCCAGCCAAGCACCAGCCGGCACACACCACAAACACATTGAGAATTCTTTTTTTGAAAAAAACAATAAACAAATGGAAATACCTACAAAACAGCTAACACAAATTCTTAAACTAAACACTTTGCACTAATGCCAATCCTTGAAACAAACTAAACATTTCTTACAGAATGCAGACCAGGCAATTCAATTTAGAGCTCATTAAAACTCCCAAAACTTCTTTTGCGTGTGGTACAATTTAAAACAAGCTGACAGACACAATGCAGGCTTAGAAGGACAGTCAGGACAGTATAAACGAGACTCCTTCCGCACGCCTCTTCGCCAACAGACTCTGCATCTTCTAGTCGGAAAGTTTTTTGCAGGAGTGGAAGGAATAGATTCAGGAAAGTGGCGATCTTTCAATCTAGCCACTTCCTCCACCACTCCAAATCTAGGAACACTTGCCTGCTCCAAAAGTACAAGCCTGCCTATTATAGACTCCTGAAACTTAACAAAAGGCATCTTATTCTGAGGACAAGACTTCTGATACACAACGAAAGCATTAAAAATTGCCAAGTGGAACAGATGGATAGCCAACTTCTTGTACCAAACGTAAGCCTTTCGAAGAACAGCATAAGGTTCCAACCTCCGATCTACTCTGTCAACACCTCCCATGAACTTATTGTAATCTAAAATGCACACAGGTTTGCGCACTTCAGCCCCCTGACCCCAAACAGGCACAGGTTCTGTTCTTTCATTGTGGATAGTAGTCAGCATGTACACATCTCTCTTGTCTGAAAACTTCACAGCTAGAAGCTCCCCACATTGCAAAGCCGTAGACTGTCCCCGCACAAGCCTTTTGCAAACAAGTTCCTTTGGGAAACCTTTACGGTTACTGCGCATTGTGCCACAAGCAACAGTGCCCACTTTGCCCAACTCCTTGAACAACCGCACACCAGTGTAGAAGTTATCTACATATAAATGATGGCCTTTGTAAAATAATCCTCTACCTAGTTCCCACACAATTTTCTCAGTCACTCCAAAAGTAGAAGGACAACCAGGAGGGTTAATGCTGGACTCCTTACCAGTGTAAACCCTTAAATTGTAGACATATCCAGTCTCACTGTCACACAGCATATACAGTTTGATTCCATAGCGTGCCCTCTTCCTAGGAATGTATTGCCTAAAAACCAAGCGGCCCTTGAACAACAGCAAAGACTCATCCACTGCAATTTCTTTACCAGGGACAAAGATCTCAGAAAAACGATCAACAAAGTGATCCAGGACAGGTCGAATTTTAAACAAACGGTCACAATCAGGGTGATCGCGTGACAACGCTAAACTATTATCAACAAAATGCAACATCCGAAGAAGAATCGTATACCGATCACGACTTATGATTGCTGGAAATATAGCTGTTGCCATCAAGGGACTAGTGGACCAATATGAATTAATTGATGGCTTCCTTAGCAAGCCCATCAAAAAAGTTAATCCCAAAAACTTTTTCAACTCTTCAACATTTGTGGGAGTCCACCGGATTGCTCTAGAATGGGGCTTAAGGCTGGCACTGTTGGCCCTCAAATATTGTTCTGCATACAAATTGGTTTGATCAACAATCTCTTGCAAAAACACATTGTCAAAAAACAACTCAAAAAAATGTATTGGCAGAAAATTCTCAGTATTCACTCTACACCCAGGAACACCAGTGAACTCTGGCAATACCGGCTGCACCATGCCAGGGGGAACCCAGAGGCCATCCATATCAACGGGGGGAGCAGCCGCCCCAGCCTGCAGCACCGAAACATCTTGCTGCTGTTCACCAACGGGAGGCCTAACAGCCACAGATACTTCTGGCTGCACAACATCAACAGAAGACATAGCATCCCCAGAGGGCTCTTCCTGCACTACAACAACGGGAAGCCCAGCAGCCTGAGATGCTTCTTGCTGCACTACACCACCGGGAAACCAAGCAGACCCAGATGCCTCTTGCCCCTCTACACCAATGGGAAGCCTAACTGCCACAGATACTTCAGGCTGCACAACACCAACAGAAGACATAGCATCCCCAGAGGGCTCTTCATGCACTACACCAACGGGAAGCCCAGCAGCCTGAGATGCTACTTGCTGCACTACACCACTGGGAAGCCTAACAGCCACAGATGCCTTTTGCTGCACTACACCAGCATGAAGACGTAAAGCACCAGATGCCTCTTTGCGCACCACAGCAATGTGAAGCCTTTTGGGCGCAGGCTCCAGCCCACTTACCTCTTGCCGACGTAAAAAGAAAGGAAACCTTGCGGCCCTAGGCAGCAGCACAGATGCCTCTTGGCCCCACTACCGGCATCACAATGTCCTCCTCTAACATAGGCCCTTCATCAGCACTAGAAGAAGATTCATCATCCGATGATGATACCATGCGAAGAGAAAACTCACTGCCTGAATCTTCTGCCCCCACCTGGGAGTCCAAATCGGAGTCAGACTCTGAACCATGGTCAGAGGAAGACTCAAAAAGCAAACCAAGAACCTGCTGAGCAGTAATCCTGCGACTAGCCATTATCCTTCAAAAGCAAGAAGACTGCACACACAAGTGAACAACAACCTACACTGTGCAAAGTAAGAAGTAAACAAGGTAAGGCTTTCACAAACAGATAAATACAATCCAAAACAATTTCACTCTAACCAAATATAGTTACACTCACCAGCACCTACTCTGTTGAGACACAGCAAAAAGAAATGATATCCCACTAGAAAGAAAAAAAGAAATGACAGATTAGAAAACAAAGTGCACATCAAGCACTAATACTGAAAACAAAAAAAAACAGAGCCACACAAACTGGTAGAAGTACAACCTTTTTCAAAAAGACAAACATCAAGGGAAAGTAGTACAAAATACATTCACTTACCAAGCACAAGCAACTACACAAGCTGCAAACAGACACGCAACCTACAACAATCCAAACAGCAAAAGCCTGAAACAAGACAAAAATAGAGAAGAAAAAAAAATAACTACCACATTTCACAAACAATATAACAATTCAAAAAACAACACACAAACTTGCCCCCCAAATTTAAATTCGGCAAGATGGGCCACCAAATAGGGCTTAGACCAATTGGGATTAGATGAGGTTTAACATCAAGACACTGGTTAATTTTTTGAATTTTTTTTACTGCCAGACCCCTTTGGTGCCAGTCAGTCTTTTGCTCCTAACAGTACCCCCATCACACAGGGGCAGTAAGGACATTCATATACCTTTTGTACGTGTGACACATACAAAACATTTACACCGCCAGCGCCATTCAAGGGCCCATCACTTTCACACGCCCACATATCTGACACAGCAACTACAGAAAAAGATGGACTGCGTAGAGTGTCACTCAACTAGCAATGTGCGTAGTGACCAACAGAAAGTAACTACTCACACACCACCAGCCAGGCGCCACTCCACGCATACCGCCAGCCAAGCACCACTCAGTGCACCGACAGCAAAGTAGCACTCCTCGCACACCACCAGCCAAGCGCCACTCCACACACACCGCCAGCCAAGCAGCACTCCGTGCACAGACAGCAAATGACCACTCCACACACACCACCAGCCAAGCGCCACTCCACACACACCGCCAGCCAAGCACCACTGCGTGCATAGATAGCCAAGTACCCCTCCACGCACACTGCCAGCCAAACACCACTCAGCGCACACCGACAGCCAAGTACCACTCCACACACACCGCCAGCCAAGCACCACTCCACGCACACCGCAAGCCAAGCGCCACTCACCGCCAGCCAAACACCGCTCCACGCACACCATCCAGCCAAGTACCACTCCACACATACCGCCAGCCAAACACCACTCCACACACACCACCAGCCAAACACCACTTCGTGCACAGACAACCAAGTACCACTCCACACACACCACCAGCCAAGCGCCACTCCACACACACCGCCAGCCAAGCAGCACTCCGTGCACAGACAGCAAAGTAGCACTCCTCGCACACCACCAGCCTTGCGCCACTCCACACACACCGTCAGCCAAGCACCACTCCGTGCACAGACAGCAAAGTATCACTCCATGCACACCACCAGCCAAGCGCCACTCCACACACACCGCCAGCCAAGCAGCACTCCATGCACAGACAGCAAATTACCACTCCACACACACCACCAGCCAAGCGCCACTCCACACACACCACCAGCCAAGCACCACTGCGTGCATAGATAGTCAAGTACCCATCCACGCACACTACCAGCCAAACACCACTCAGCGCACACCGACAGCCAAGTACCACTCCACACACACCGCCAGCCAAGCACCACTCCACGCACACCGCAAGCCAAGCGCCACTCACCGCCAGCCAAACACCGCTCCACGCACACCATCCAGCCAAGTACCACTCCACACACACCGCCAGCCAAACACCACTCCGTGCACAGACAACCAAGTACCACTCCACACACACCACCAGCCAAGCGCCACTCCACACACACCGCCAGCCAAGCAGCACTCCGTGCACAGACAGCAAAGTAGCACTCCTCGCACACCACCAATCTTGCGCCACTCCACACACACCGTCAGCCAAGCACCACTCCGTGCACAGACAGCAAAGTATCACTCCACGCACACCACCAGCCAAGCGCCACTCCACACACACCGCCAGCCAAGCAGCACTCCATGCACAGACAGCAAATGACCACTCCACACACACCACCAGCCAAGCGCCACTCCACACACACCGCCAGCCAAGCACCACTCCGTGCATAGATAGCCAAGTACCGCTCCACGCACACCGCCAGCCAAACACCACTCAGCGCACACCGACAGCCAAGTACCACTCCACACACACCGCCAGCCAAGCACCACTCCACGCACACCGCAAGCCAAGCGCCACTCACCACCAGCCAAACACCGCTCCACGCACACATCCAGCCAAGTACCACTCCACACACACCGCCAGCCAAACACCACTCCACACACACCACCAGCCAAACACCACTCCGTGCACAGACAACCAAGTACCACTGCACGCACACCACCAGCCAAGCACCACTCCACGCACACCGCAAGCCAAGCGCCACACACCACCAGCCAAACACCACTCCGTGCACAGACAGCGAAGTACCACTCCACACACACTGCCAGCCAAGCACCACTCTGTGCATAGATAGCCAAGTACCGCTCCACGCACACCGCCAGCCAAACACCACTCAGCGCACACCGACAGCCAAGTACCCCTCCACACACACCGCCAGCCAAGCACCACTCCATGCACACCGCAAGCCAAGCGCCACTCACCACCAGCCAAACACCGCTCCACGCAC
Source organism: Lissotriton vulgaris (assembly GCF_964263255.1). Classification (NCBI taxonomy): domain Eukaryota; kingdom Metazoa; phylum Chordata; class Amphibia; order Caudata; family Salamandridae; genus Lissotriton; species Lissotriton vulgaris. Next base: position 179,748,635 of record NC_141695.1, on the reverse strand, counting down.
ACATCCAGCCAAGTACCACTCCACACACACCGCCAGCCAAACACCACTCCACACACACCACCAGCCAAACTCCACTCCGTGCACAGACAGCCAAGTACCACTGCACGCACATCCAGCCAAGCGCCACTCCACACGCACCGCCAGCCAAACACCACTCCACGCACACTGCAAGCCAAGCGCCACTCCGCACACACCGCCAGCCAAGCACTACTCCTTGCCCAAGGGGTCGCTACCTAAAATCAAAATTTTAATTCCCTGATGCTAGTGGGCATTTTCTGCCCCCCCCCCCCCTGGGGGCAAAACGGCAAAAAAAATGGGCCGATTTGCCCCCAGGGTGGACAGAAAAACAAAAAAACCATCATGGCCACCTGGAAGCGACCCTTACCCAAGGGGTCGCTTCCCAAAACAAACACATTGCCCCAACAAAAAACCCTGGTGCTAGTGGGAAATTTCTGCCCCCCCCTGTGGGCAAAACGGCCGAAAAACAGGCCGATTTGCCCCCAGGGGGGGCAGAAAAACAAAAAGTTAAATATGAGGCCACCTGGAAGTGACCCTTGCCCAAGGGGTCGCTTCCTAAAAGCTAAAAACAAAATCCCTGGTGCTAGTGGGCATTTTCTGTCCCCCCTGGGGGCAAAACGGCAAAAAAAACGGGCCGATTTGCCCCCCGGGGGGGACAGAAAAACGTAAACAAAAGCCATTGCCGCCATCTTGGCTTCACAAAACAACCCTGGTGCTAGTGGGAAATTTCTGCCCCCCCTGGGGGCAAAACGGCCGAAAAAACGGGCCGATTTGCCCCTAGGGGGGGCAGAAAATTGAAAATTATTTGGCTGCCCACCTGGAAGCGACCCTTGCCCAAGGGGTCGCTTCCGAAAAGCTAAATAAACAATCCCTGGTGCTAATGGGGGCATTTCCGCCGCACAATTGCGACGCTGTGCGCGATCGTGAGGCAGAAATGCCCTGCAAAGAGAAATCAGGGGAAAGGAAAATCTCTTTCCTCTCCCATGATGCCTCTTCGCTGCCCCAAACCCCCGCCGGAGTCCAAAAACCTACCTTGCTGCACGGCGCTCAGGAAGCAAATGGCTTCCCGAGCGCAGGGAATCCCTGATGATGTCAGCGCGCGCTGTGCGCGCTGACGTCATCAGGGATTCCCACAGGGGGGCGGGGAGGGCAGCGGAAGCTCTTCCGCTGCCACCCCCAGCAACACAACCAAGATCGCAGACCCTCGGGGGAGCGCCAGCGCTTCCCCCGAGGGTGGGGCTGATGACGAGCTGGCCTTGTCATCCGCGCACGGAAGGTAAGCGCCATGACGAGCCCAGCTCGTCATTAGCCTCGAAGGGGTTAAGGGTACAATAAGTCTCACTTGGGATCGTACTAACCGTGGGTTAGGTCCAGATGAAGATAGCGTGGCCTGGCCCGTCCTCCGTCGTCCATGGAGGGCAACAGAGGGCCCGCCCTTTGTCCGGGCTTCGTCCGGCACGTCCTGCGCACGTCCTGCGCTGCGGAGGCCGGATGTTGATTTATAGCCGAAGTTCCGGTTGTTGCGGGGGCGTGCTCCGCACAGGTGTACTCACGCACGGGCTCCTGGACAATGGAGTTCCGCGCCGCGTGCAGATTGACCCCTCCTCAGCGGTAACAATGCTGTTTGGTAGTGCTGGCTGTTGGATTCCAAGCCCCTCCGGGGGCGGCAGCAGGTCGGTGTTAGTGGCAGAAGACACACGAAGCGGGACCCGCGCCCGTGGGTCCGGCAAGGAGTTTTGTAGCGCTGGTGGTTGCGGGGGCGTGGCTCCGCACCGGTGTACTCACGCACGGGCTCCTGGATAATGGAGTCCCGTGCGGCGTGCAGATTGACCCCTCCTCAGCGGTAACAACGCTGTTTGGTAGTGCTGGCTGGTGGATTCCAAGCCCCTACGGGGGCGGCAGCAGGTCAGGTGTCAGTGGCAGAAGACACACGAAGCGGAACCCCATGCCCATACAGTGCATTACATAGAAAACCTTGTGTATCTGCCATTGAACATCAAAGCGCATAATGCATCAAAAATGTTTTCAAATAAGTGCCTAGTGCACAGACACACCAATGTACAATGCACATTGGCTCGAATATTCTTGGCCACGAAAGAACTGTAATGCCTAATATTGCTCTAAAATAAGTCAACTAGTTAAAATATAATGCTCACCCTTGCTAATAGCACTTTTAAAAATGTTGATTCCTTAAGCATGCTGCATCTGAATATGGAGAAAAGGGAGACCCGCTGGCGTAACTTTATTTCCTTCATTGGTACAAGCAACACAGGGCAAAGTTTGAAATGCCTCTTTAGGATTTTCATTTGCAGTTGGAATTAAAAGGCACAATGCTCAATATCAGGGTTAAACTCAAAACAAATGTAAATGTAAATGTGCTTCGATTTATATAGCGCGCTTTAACCCAGGGGCCTTAAGGCGCTTGCTTAGGGAACCCGTCCTGGTATTCCCCTGTGAGATACCCCAGCCGGGTATCCACAAGGTGAAAGCCAGGCATCCCGCCACATGGGGCCGTAGTGGAGATTAAGCAAGCTATTGCCCAGAGTCGCAGAGTGTGACCCCGTGAGTCGAGTAGGCACCAGAGCGAGAATTGTTGACTCAGTGGAATTTTTGAGCCCGAGACCCGCCGAGGCGGGGAATCGAACCCTGGTCCACGGCCGATCTCAGCTTCTGGGTTTGCCGCCTCTAACCACTGAGCCACGCTTCTCCACAAACACCATTGAAGTCTCTTAATATTGGACACAATTAATGAGCTCAGATGAAAGCACAACTTTGAATACTGCTGATACACGTATTGGCCTGATGTCAGTCCTGACATTGCCTGATAAAAACAGCAGGGCCTACTCCTCCCATAATGCCCGAGTGTGAATACTTAAATGTGTGGCCCCGCCCATTAGTAGGCAACAAAAGTTTGTATGTACGTTCATGTCGCAGGTATAATTAAATGAACAAATGTCACAACATATAAAGACATTCGGTAATCCTGTAATGCGATAATGTGCAACAAAATCCCAGCCTCGATGCATGTCTACACTCCGGACAGAGATTCCATTCGGGCTCCATTTATTCTAAATCCATCATAATGGAACTAATCATGAGAACTGTTCGGATCAAGAAGTCTCCACTTCTGGCAGCAGAAAATAATGCAAAGTAACCAAAATCAATTAAACGACAAAGTAGGGTCGGGGGAGACCGTTGTCCAAACATTAATAAGCCAAAAAGTTCTCACCACTATTAGCCATAGCTTCAAATGATGCCCAGTCACCAGGATTTCGTTGACCTACTAGTAGAGGCATATCGAGACAGGTAGGAGCTTCGGACCTGCGTTGAAAGTTGTGCTGACTTCCTAGCATATGGGTCACTTCCTCACTGACTGCTGTCTTCCGCACATCCTCATCACTGATGACATCACTGATGACTTCATCCAGTGACTGTATGTTTCTGTAAAGTTTAAATATGTTTTATATATATATATATATATATATATATATTTTTCTTCCCGTTTGGTCCACAGGGCGGGCCACCAGGCGCTCTATAGCCATGCACCCGGAGCGTGGCAGAACCAAGCCGCGATTAAATCCAGTACAGTTTCCCCATGAGAGGAGTAAGTCTCCATGCACTCCCGGATATTCTTTTGTCAATTATAATCATACACCAAAGTTAGTAGATCGGTTGAGATTTATTTTCGCTTGTCAGCAGACCAGCATCACCTGACGCGTTTCGGTCTCTACGGAGACCTTGTTCACAGGAAACTGTCACTACATTTTTTTACAAGGCTTAAATAACAACACATCTTCTATGTAAACAAGTTGGTTTAATAAACACCCTTGGAGCTTTGAGAGGCGTTGCGTGGATTTGTGGGCTGAGAGCACCGTTACTTGGAAACTTTGGAATATATACATAAATATATATATATATATATATATATATATATATATATATATATATATATATATATATATATATATATATATATATATATATATATATATTCACTGAAAAAACCATTGGTTATAGACCTCATATAGTTAGGGATTAGCATTTACAAAACCTTAATTTACTCGCACAAAACCATAGAAATTCGCATATATAGTTAGTTGCAATAACTATATATCGCGCACCCGCAATCCACTGCTGATGATGTCACATATTACCTCATTCATGACATGGTCAGTGACATCACTGATGACATCACTGATAACATCTCAAATGACATCACTGATGACAACGGACGTGTTAATCATGCCCTTTGTGATCCGGGGTTTATTGTATGTGTTAAAAGCAAACTCTAGTTGGAGGGTTAACATTGGAAAATACACACATCAACTGTTCTACCCTGCTGTTACACGAAGTGAACATGCAGTGTTACGATCCTGCCGCATATGATCACGGGTAGGAAATGCCAGTAACTGTGGCATCTATACAATCAGGCAGTAGGGCAACCAACAAACCGTAACCAACTAAAAACGATTAATGACCTTACCTCTGCATCGGTTGCCTCAGGCTTTCCTGAGATCCTGGGAGGTCCGGAGGCACCCGGAAGACGCCATTCAAATAGAAACATGTGGGGCATTTCTTGATGGAACTACAAAGTGACGTCATCGACCTCAAAACTGTAGTTCAATAGAATATCTACTGTGGTATGTACGAGAAACAACTACTTACAAACATACTTAATCCCATGATGTGACACACAAATTATCTTCTGGTCTCAAAAGTGTATAAGACATACTGGGATAGAAAGATGTAGCCAGTGCTGTGAGCGTTTTGCGTGGACAGGTCAATGAAGTTAGTTATTAGTTTAGCGTCTGCTCATAACTACAAAATTAGGTCATATGCATCACGATTTGTAGTTTCATACATAGAGGTATACAGAGATGTATCAGCCGAGCGCAGCCTTGTGAATCCACATAGCTATAGCAATGGCTCAACCGCAAGGTAATATCCCATTTTGCCTGTATGTTCAATTATGTGTATTCAGTTACCTGTCTCTGACCCTGTCTCCAGGTCAGTGAGGCCAGCCCCGCACGTCTGGCTTCTGCGACTTAGCCCATGACGCAGGAGATGAGGAGCAGAGGATTGAGGGGGCAACAATCAGGGCATAAATCGGTGCAGGAGGCCGCCGCGAGCCTGAGGGAAGCACCAGGGATCGGGACAGAGATCCAAAGCTATTTCCAATTCCACCTCCATAGCGGCACCTTCTAGGGCCAGATCAGGTCCCTGCAAGCCGGCAATACACGGACAATTGCTGATTACTCATGGTGGCACCCTGTATCGGGGAGCGCAATTTCACCCCGCGGCCACGGCAGCAATTTGGACGCGGATTGTAACTGGGGCTGCCTGGACTTAAAATGGTGCCCGAGAGCCTTCACAGCTAAAACGACTGGGAGAGGGGATACAGCACACCGCAATTCAGTAAATGTTGGGGGCAGCCACAGACACCAGTACACGGGCGCACCGCTGGTGCCAACTCCCCTCTCAGGCACATCCCGAGGAGGCTGCTACTTTGCACCACACTTGCTTGACCTCAAAATGGCACAGAGGAGATGAATTGCTTGGCCCATTAGGCAGATCTCCACCAGAGGACTCACAAGCTGCAACAAAGGAGGTGAGAGGGACTGGGGCCTGATTCAGCTGCACAAAGACCCCGCTCTGCTACCCCCCCAACTTGCTGCAGTGCCAAACTGCGGGCTGGTCACAGTAACTGCCATTGCCTGACCCTAAACTGGTGGCCATCAGAAGGCATTATCACCAGTGAAAGCACCGACATTCCGCCCAAGCAGTAGCAGACAAGCGCCTAGGACACCATTGCTACTAATCTCTCCTGCCACACCACCTGTGAAACGCAATATGACCTTTTGAGTGCCTCGCACACCTGAAGGCACAGTAAGGTTTTGCACGTTTCCTTCCTCTGCTAGTATATTTAACTGAGGGATGCCTTACCATAAATATCAGGGCCATGCTGAAGTGCTGCATTCTGGGGTGTCACCTCAGGGGAGAGGAGGAGGAGCCAGGATCCAACTTGGCTGCTCGGAGCCTCTGTTCCGCTGGAGCTCCGCTTTCATCAACTAAGTGAGGTGCTTAATTCCCCATCTAAACAACTGTTTCAACCATCTACGGACATCGGATGGTCGAGAGCGTCTGAGGCTGTGGCCGCCGTTGCAAACGGTCATAGCAACACAAGGAAGCTGATGAAAATATCACCTGGCATTTTAGCCTCAAGATGGCGCCTGAAAAGGAATGGACCTGCTTTTTGAATGACTCAAAGCAGATCCATGGGAACTTTTACTGAACTACCTACCCCCTACCCCTACCCGCTCTACTCCTCTCCACTTTCCTGCTACTGACCTCTGCCCATCCTCCCTCTATTTATGTCTCTCCTTCTCTCCTCTCTCAATGTATTGAGACTGAACTATTTTGTCTGATGCCCGATGGAGCTACCTGGTTTAGCTATAGGGGGATGGGCTGTGGACTCCCTCCTTGGTCGTCACCTACCAAGTAGGGTTTTAGACAGACTTATTTCGTCTCTCCTTGTTGTCTCTTCCCCTATCCTCCCTTTCTCACCTTCCCTGTCCCCTCCCCTCTATGATCCACTTATTTTGCCCTCCATGCTCTTTAAATGTTTTCCCATTGAGACCTAGCTATTTGGCCAAAGCCCGGTGGAGCTACCTGATAGATATAGAGGAGATGGGTTTTGGGACTTCCCACTCGACCGTCACCTACCCAGCTAGACTTTGGGTAGACTTTCCTTCGTCTTTCTGCTGTACCTTCCTCCGACCCCTTTATCCTTACCCCCTTCCCCTCTACACTTCACTTATCTCGTTTTCTATGCTCTTGTAATTGTTTGTCTAGCAACTGATGTAAACTGGAACTGACGTAATCTTGTAATTTTGTGGAAACTCATGTAAAGCGCTCTGATACCTCCGGGTCTAACCAGCGCTATATAAAACTCTTAAAATAAATAAATAAACGAGACGCATACCTCACAACTTGTATTTATGTCACCTCTTTTCTACAGGTGTGAAGTTCACCCTCCTGGTATTTAGGTACTCGTTGTATATGAATATGAATATGCACCTTTGCACATAACAAGCATGCAGTAGCTGATTTACAATCTAGGTCCTGAAGAAAGCCTGGGCACGAGGTCCGATAGCCTGAAACTAGTTGACCAGCTTTTGATAAGCGGCCTATTTGTTGAAAGCCGCTTACTGACACGTTTTTATTTGGATTGGAAGAGATGTCAGAATAAAAGAATGTTCACTCACTTTGCACTGCACTATCTCCTTTTCCATCACCTACCCTATCTGTTATATCTCATGACTGTGTGGGTCATGATTGTGTAACTTTTCCTACACCTCTTTCTGCGATCATTAAGAGATGTGTTGGTAGGATATCCAAATGATGACACTGGCCACTGTGGGCAGTTGATGGAAATCTGACTTTTCCTTATTGAGGTCGCCTATCAGTATTCTTTACACTTAAGTTGTGGTAACCTTTGAAGTCTCTTTTATTGCTCTTTAATTTTTTGACGACCAGATTTTATGTTAAGATCACTTATGACATCACTGATGACATCATCAGTGACTGTGTGTTTCTGTAAAGATTAATTATGTTTTATATGTATGCAAAATGTATTGAAGAATGGGTGGGTGTATAAGTGTCTGGATGGACAATTTAGCAGGTATATGACTGATTGTATAAGTGAGTGATTAAACTTGTCTTACTGAATGCATTGGTTACTGACTAAACTGTATCAATGTCTGTATCAGTCTGTCTGTTGTTGTGTTAAGTGCTACATGGGTTGGTTAATAGGTATATGAGTGTATATTTGGGTTATTGTTTGTTTGCCTGAGTATTTGTATGGGAGACTTAGTGTGTGTGTGTGGGTGGGTGGGGGTGTGTGACTCTGTTCATAGATGTGTGAATGGTTAATTTACTGGGTGTATGGGTTCAAGAGTGCAAATGGAAACAGCTGTATGGGTAGGTGAATCTCTGTATGAGTGTGTTGGTGAGTGAATGGAAGTCTCAGTTGTACATGTCCAAGGAACTACGTATGTTAAAGGCAGTACATGTGAGTAATGGTGTATATAAACAACCATATGTGACAGTGAGTGATTCTGACAGTGGCTGTATGGATGAGTGTGTACTTGTAACAGTGATATATAACAGAGTAAGTATGGGTTACTAACTGTCTGAATAAGTGAGGATATCTGTATGTATATATATATATATATATATACACCTGACTTGCGGAGTCCCTCAGGGCTCTGCGCTATCACCCCTCCTGTTCAGTCTTTACATGCACCCCTTGATACCCTCTCTCTGCAATAGCCCGGTCTCCGTTTTCAACTACGCGGACGACCTTCAGCTGGTTTTCATACTCGACTCCACCTCAGCGTCTCGTATTAACTTCCAATCCACCATGCTGTCCATTAGCGATTGGATGTATCATAGCCAGTTGAAACTCAATCCTGACAAGACTGAGCTTGTTCTAACCGGAGGGCATGCCAACCCCTGGAACACTAGCTTTTGGCCTTCCCCTTTGGGTTCGCCCCCCCATCCCGCGGACTCGGTGAAGAGCCTTGGCGTAACCATTTGCAAAGATTTATCTAAGAAACCTCAGATCTATGCTTTTACCTCTTCCGGCTTCATTCATCTTCGCAGAATTTGCAAAATCTGTAGGTTCCTAACCAGGGAGGCTCTTATCCTTGTCATCATCGCCTTAATTATCTCTTGCATTGATTACGCCAACGCCCTTTATGTTGGCCTTCCTGCCTACCAGCTACACCGTTTGCAGTTGGTGCAAAATCAGGCTGCTAGGCTTGTGTTCCACCAGCCTAACCATCAACATGTTTTTCCACTTCTGAGGAGCCTTCTTTGGCTCCCAGTGGCCAAACGCTGTATTTTCAAATTGGGGTGTACAATCTTTAAGGCCCTCTTTGATCAGGGCCCTGCCTTCATTGTCTCCAGAATTCACCGCTATACCCCTGCTCGGGCTCTTTGTTCTTCTCACCATAACCTGCTTGTTATCCCCTCATATAAACGGAAAAAAACATGGTGGCCTTAGTTTTTCTTTTCTGGCTCCTAAGCTATGGAACTCATTTCCGAGCGAACTTAGACTCTGCCCCAGTTACCTCCCTTTCAGGACACTTCTTAAAACCTAGCTGTTTCGGCAAGCCTATGAGTAATCATACGTCCATCAATCATCTCTTCGTCTCTAGCGCCATGAAACCGCCTGGTGTCCGCGCGCTGAATAAATGCTTTTAACATAACATAACATAACGTATTTGTATAGGTGAGTAAATGGGACTGTTATAGATTCTTTGCATGACTAAGTGGGTGTGTGAGTAACTGCATGGATGAGTAGCGATGTCTGATTGTCTGTATTGGTGTATGAGTGCACATCAGAATTTCACATGGATGATGTCATCAGTGATGTCATTTGAGATGTCACCAGTGATGTCATCAGTGATGTCACTTACCATGCCATGAATGATGTAATATGTGTGTGACGTCATGAACAATGCATTGCGGGGGCACGAGTTATAGTTAGCTGAACTAACTACAACAGTGGAATTTCTTTTTTTTTTAAGTTCAAGTTTATTGAAACCAGGCATAAAAAAGGAATATAGTAACAGTGTATCAAAACAATATAAAGTATACATGAAAATTAAAATTACATATGAAAGATGCGTAATGAAATGGATTCAATAAACAGTAATATCTGAACCAGGAAAGGAAAAAAAGGGAGAACAAAGGAAAAATAGTATAATGAATTTTGCCAATAAACAAAGTAAAACAATTTTAAGTATAACATTGTATGCAGATAAATGAAGCTATAAATAAGAGCATGAGTAAATAGAAGTATAAATTAAACAACAATATTAAGAATAACTTAAAGAAAAAGACAACAAGAGATGATCATGGCGGTTTACGAACATCATCCGACTTATTTGCATGAGTAACAGTAGAGGGATTTGGGGAGGAGAGTGTGGATAGATGTGTAGTAAGTGGGATCCATAATAGATCCCTTTTAATTGCTAGGGAAATAGGAGTGACATAATTAGTATCAAGTCTGTGATGAAAACATATGGCATTCCACCAGGCCGAATGAGTAGCTTTTGTTGTATCTTTCCAATTGGAGGTTATCAAGTGTAAAGCTACAGCTAGCAGTAAGTCGAACAATTTAAAGTGAGAAGGGGTTTGAGGCCAAGATGGGGATAAGGAACCTAGGACAGTGGAATTTCTATGGTTTTTACCTGTAAACTATCCAGATAACTATAATGCCCCTGAAACCTATGTTTTTTTTCAGTGAATTTCAATGGTTTTTAAATGCAATTTTCTAACTATAATGTCTGTAAAACCTACAGATGTTTTCAGTGAATGTCAAAGGTTTTTTAAATGCTTATTTCTAACAATAATGTCTGTAAAACTTATGGTTTTTTCAGTGAATATATTTATTGGCTCGCAGAGTTAAAGCTGCAGGCCGTCGGCTCACAAAGGCACAGCAGCATACTGGCTCACAGAGGGACAGATGTGGCATGACTCGCAGAGTCAGACCAATGGAATAACGGCCTGCTCACAGAGACACAGCTACAAGCTAACGGCCTAACTCGCAGAGGTAGAGCTGCGGGCCTGAGCTGCGAGCCGATGGGCTGACTCACAGAGGAAGAGCAACAGGCCGATGGGCCTGCTAGTAGAGACACATCTCTGAGCTAACCGGCTGCCTCAAAGAGGTAGAGCTGCTGGACCAACGGATCGCTGGCACACAGCTGAAAGCCGATGCACTCGTTTCTGAAGACATAGCAGCGAGCCGTAATTGGTTCTGACCATGATAAAACACAGATTCATCATCCTGTACAATATCAATAACAGACAAAACAATGTTGTGTAATGACAATTTTCTACTCTTGCATAATAAAAAATGCTGCAGCATCTTAAAAGGTATTCCATACATTGTGACTGTGTCACAACGTATAGTTTGCTGTAAACTATCAATGCCACACAAACACAGCGTCGCCTAAGCCGGATTTTCCTTTACTGATGAACCCTTTGGTGAATCATGAGCATGAACATTCCTGTTTTGGTTTCATGGCATATGCTGCTGTACTAGCTCAGTGGGATGTATGAACTGCTGCACATTTGTTTTCCTGCAATGGAGTTACATTGAGTACCATGCAGGTTGCCCTGCTATGGTGCTGGAAGCTGATAATCAATGAGCATGTTAGCTCCTCAAATTGCTCAATTGGATGGCGTCTACTTATTCAGACAAGAATAATGATTTCCTATTGGAAGCTGTTGCAACTTACTGCTTTTACACACTGATGGATTAATTTGGCTGTGCCACATGGGTTTTTTTTACTCTCTCACCATGGTATTATTACATCTTTCTGGTTTCAACACAGTTGACATTCTTCGCCTACTTTATTTTCCTATGTTGGATGTCTGTTCTTCTTGGCTCAGACTTTTTGGACTCTGTGTTCTACTTTGCTCACTGTGCGTTGGACCACCCAAAGGGGAGGGTGTTGTGGGAGTTAGGAGGTGCCAACAAACGTTGCTAAGTTAGCATGAGTTTGTACCTTGTATCACAGCCATTTGAGCCGCTTTTTCCACACAACTCTAAATGCACTGGTTCTCGTAAACACTTTTGTTTCCGCTGCTTGGCATGGGAACTGTCTGCCTTTCACTATTACTGCTGTGCACTGAGTACTTGTCTGTATGCTGTGTTCTGCCTTTCACTATTACTGTTGTGCACTGAGTACTTGTCTGTATGCTGTGTTCAAGAGCAGAAAACAACATTGCTGGTTATTCAGCTTTGGCCCGTCCCACGTACATAAAGATATAACATGGAACTGACCACGGCTTCTGAAATTTCGAGTGCTTTTTAATATTGCACAGGATGCAAATTACACACATTAGGAGAATAATCTTTACCAACGAAGACCTGTGCCTGTCCGGAGATGTAACTCCTATCATATAAGACTTGAGGTAGGGGGTTCCGCTATCCAAGCCCAGAGGTCTTCTACTAATATAATAAACATAGCTCATAGCAATGGGAGGGTGGTAACCTCTATATGGCTTAATCCACTGACATTATAATATACCTTCCCCATTGGTACTTTCTGCAATTGTAACTATGCTAATTGCAATGTTTACATGCATTTCTTTCCTCACCTTAGCACAAATACTACATTATATAGCTTGTTAGTTTAATTAAACTTTTTAAACTATAATAAGTCTATGGTTACTCACATTGTGAACATGTATGAGTGTCTAAGCGAAAGCGTAGCTTGTTCCCACGAATTCTGAGAAGACCTGAGTTGCATTGTTCTAGGATATCTAATCATTGGTAGCTCCGCTGTAGTATGGAGAACGAAGAGCCAGAGGTCTTCACTGATATCATAAACATAGCTCGTAGCATGGGGAGGGTGGTAAGCGCTATTTGGCTTAGTCCACTGACATTATAATATGCTTTCCCCATTTGTACTTTATGCCATTATAACTATGCTGATTGTATTGTTTCCATCCATTTCTTTGCTCACCTTAGCACGTGTACTACATTACAGAGCTCGTTAGTTGAAATAAACATTTTAAACGGGAAACATCCTTTACAACGCAACTTTTACCACGCAGTGCTTTTACATCGCAACTTTTACAATGCAAACCATTACAACGCATTGCGCTGGGGAGCGCTCTAGGATAGGGAATAGATTTAATTTACTATCCAACACCTTCCCTACTATCCACGGGGACTGGAGTTGGAATAGTAAAATAAACTGTTCACTATCCAGCACCCCTCAACACTATGCGTTGTAAAGGCATGCGTTGTAAAAGTTGCGATGTAAAAGCATGCGTGGTAAAAGCATGCGTTGTAATGTCATACATCCATTTTAAACTATACAAAGTTTCTAGTTACTCACATTGTGAACAGGTATGAGTGTCTAAGCGAAAGAGTGTCTTGTTCCCACAAATTCTAAGAGAACCTGAGTCGGTTTGTTCCAGGATATCTAATCCTTGGTAGCTCTGCTGTAATACGGAGAATGAATGACATACTATAGCAAGCTGAATAGGGGTTTCTGTACACTGAGGCTTGTTTTTGGTACACCACCACATACTGAGGTCCTGGTTTCCTGTGATATGGGGAGCGAGCAGTGAGCCTGTAATGTGGGGGAAGGGACCGTGAAAGGGGCATCTCGCACAAACAAAGCTGCAGTATATTTTCAGTGTTGCCTCGCAGAGGTAGAACAACGGACCCGATAGCTTGTAGAGGGAGAGATGCGAGCTGACGGACTGAATCACAAAATGGCTAGCAACACGTCCTAGTTTCAACCGTACACAGCGAATCAGCAGCAAGCTCATGCTCGTAACCCCTCACCCAATCAAATGTCAGAATTCCCAAATATCAATATCTGTCAAATTTGATATTTCTCAAAAACTACTGAACGTATTTACCCCATTTAAACAAAAGCGTGCTTTATGGACTAAGACCTTTCTACCTGTCAAATTTGGCGTAATTCCGTTCAGCAGTTTGACCTGTCACCTTGTCTAAAGTTTCTTATGGAAAATGCATTGAGAAACACGTTTTGGGACTCCTCTTTTTCTCGGCCCCCCCTTGACCAATCTCCCCCAAACTTACAAGATAGGAGCTGAAAAAAACCCAGAAACTTTTTGGTAAATTATGTAAAGATGAGTCAAATGACGCTAAAGTTATAAGCACATGGAGGGATCGAGGCGGGGGGTGCGTAACCCCCCTCCCAACATGAGTGAAGCTATGGGCCTGCAGGGGCCCCAGTTGGCCCCTAAACGCTAGCGATCCCCCACTATTATTTTTTAAGAAATGCTCCGGAACCTAGCCCGCCCAGAGGCCTAATTAAAATAAAATGCGAGAAACCGCAACCCCAGCGTGAACTGGGGTGAATTTTGGGTTTTTAACACTTTTTTGGGCCCTGAGGGTCTCCCTACTCTTGCTTCAATGAAGCAAAGCAGAGTTTGCTATGACAGGACGGGAGCCATGTTCCCGCCCTACCATAGCAAACAGCAGTGTCCCTGGAGTGGGCACCCCAGGACATTGTAGGATCCGGCCCTGGGGGGTGGCAGTCCCAAGGGCCACAATGGGCTCCAGGAGGGGAGCTGCGCAGCCCCCGTCCCAACATTTCTAAAGCCCCGGGGAGGTGGTGGTCCCCAGGACTTGGGAGTCCATAACAGACCCCCGAATTTCAATTTTAAGTGCCCCGGGGGGGGTGGTGGTCCACGAGGCATGTGGGGACGGACTCATTCCCCCACACACATAATTTTTATTTCAAACTGAGCCCCTGGAGGTGGTGGTCCCCGGGGCTGTGCGGGGACCGCGTGCCCCCCACAGTTTATTATTAAGGCCCTGGGGACGTGGTGGTCCCTGAGTCAGCAGGTGGAGTTTGGGACTCCCCACACATTTTTTTGTTTCAGCCTCGGGGAGGTGGCGGTCCCTGGGTCTGCGGGCTGCCCCTGCAGGCCCCCACAAATTTTTGCTGAGTGACTCTGGGATGTTGCTCACCCAGGGGTTTTGAAAAACGAAGCGCGGAAACCAGCTCTTGTTTGTTTTTCATTTTCATGGCAGGAGGCTAGCACCCAGTGCCACTTCGAATTATTTTTAATAAAGAAAAATTAGGGCTCCCTGAGCAGGCCTAGGGAGTCAGGGTGTTCCTACCCTTCCCTCTATTCTTGTTATTCATCCTTTTTTCCACAGTACTTCTGACTCACAAAATGGCTGTCAACACTTCATGGTTTGGAGTGTTGGCAGCCAATCAGAGTAATGCTTGTGTCCGGGAAGGTGCGCAAACCCTTCTTGGTGCTCAGATATCGAAACGTTCTTTTACTAATTCATCAGAAACTACTAAACGGATTTACACGATTTAAAAATAAGGGCTCTTTCTGAACCAAGATCTACATTTTTGCTAACTTTGGTGTAATTCTGTTCAGCAGTTCGGACTGTAGCTTTGTCTAAAGTTTCCTATGGAAATTAACATGGGGATAACGTGTTTTGGGACTCCCCTTTTTACTCAGCCCGGCTTGACGAATCATCCCGAAACTTTCAAGACAGAAGCTGACCAGAGCGGGCCACTTTTTTTTAAAATTTTGCGAAGATTTATTAACCGGTGCCAAAGTTACTTGGAAAAGAAAAAACACTTTTTCTATGGAAACTTGGTCCTAAATATAACTACCTACTGGCGACTATTTTTTTTTTGCACTGAATAAACCATAGGTTTCAGGGACATTATAGTTAGAAATTAGCATTTAAAAACCACAGGTTTCAGGGACTTTATAGTTTGTTGGACATTTCACTCATACAAAACCAGAGAAGTTCAGCCATTATAGTTAGTTGAGCTAACTATAACTCGCACCCTCACAATGCGCCGTTGATGATGTCACATATTATATCACTCATGACAAGGTCATTGACATCACTGATGACATCTCAAATGACTCACTGAGGACATCACCTATAATATAATCCATGTGACAGAAGTGCAGAAAGAAGCAAAAGAGGCGCAGAAAGAGGCAACACGGGTGCAGAAAGAGGCAAGAGCCATGCAAAAAGAACCAAGAGGCATGAGAACTGCAGAAAGTGGCAAGAAAGTTGCAGAAACAAGCAAAAGGGGTGCAGACAAACGGAACAGGTGTGCAGACAGAGGCAAGAGTGGTGCAGAAAGAGGGAGGAGGGGTACAGAAAGAGGATAGAGTGAAGTAGAAATTTGCAACAGAGGTGCAGAAAGAAGCAGGGTCAGTGCAGAAAGAACCAACAAAGGTGCAGAAAGAGGTAAGAGAACAGCAGAAAAAGGCAAGTGCAGTGCAGAAAGAGGTAGGAGAGGTTCACAAAGAGATAAGGGAGGTGAAGAAAGAGGCAAAAGATGGGCAGAAAGATGCATGAGAAGTGCAGAAAGAAGCAACAGAGGTGGTGAAAGAGGCATGAGGTTTGCATAAAGAGTCAAGAGGGGTGCAGAAACAAGCAAGAAAGGTGCAGAGAGAGGGAACAAGGGTGCAAACGTTTACGAGAAAGGTACAGAAAGAAGCAAGAGCAGTGCAAAGAACCAACAGACGTGTAGAAAGAGGCAAGAGGGGTGCAGAAAGAGGCAAGAGAGGTAGAGAAATAGGGAAGAGGGGTACAAAAAGAGGGAAGATGAGTTCAGAAAGAAACAACAGGAATGTAGGAAGAGTCAGTAGAGGTGCATAAAGAGGCAAAAGAAGATCAGAAAGAAGCAACAGAGGTACAGAAAGAGGCAGGAGTGGTGCGGAAAGAGGAGAGAAAAGTGCAGAACGAAGCAAAAGAGGTAAGAGAGGTGCAGAAGAAGAGAAGTGTGCAGAAAGAGGCGCGAGCAGTGCAGGAAGAAATAAGATATATGTGGAAAGAGGCAAGCGAGGTTCAGAAAGAGGCAAGAGATGCACAGAAAAAGGAAACAAGGAAGAGAAGTGCAAAAAGAAGCAACAGAGGTGCTGAAAGAAGCTTGAGGGGTGCCAAAAGAGGCAAGAGAAGTGCAGAAAGAAGCAACTGAGGAACAGCAAGAGGCAAGAAAGGTGCAGAAACAGACAGGAAAGGTGCAGTAAGAAGGAACAGGGGTACAGAAAGAGGTAAGAGAGATACTGAAAGAGGAAAGAGGGGTGCAGAAAGAAGCAAGTGAGGTGCCGAAAGAGGCAACAGAGGTGCAGAAAGACGCAAAAGGTGCAGAAACAAGCAAGAGAAGTGCAAAAAGAGGCTAGATAGTGTCTGAAAGAAGTAACAGAGGTGTAGGAAGAAGCAAGGGAAGTGCAGAAAGAAGCAAGTGAGGTGCAGAAAGTGGCAAAAAAGTTGTAAAAAGTGAAGAAGGTTGCAGAATTAAGCAAGAGATGTACAGAAAAAAGCAAGAGAAACACAGAAATAAGTAAGAGAGGTGCAGAAAGAGATCAGACGAGTGCATAAAGAGACAACAGGGATGTAGAAAGAATCAATAGAAGTGCATAAAGAGGCAAAACAAGTGCAAAAAGAAGCAACAGAGGTGAAGAAAGAGGCTAGCGGGGTGCAGAATGAGGGAAGAGGGGTGCAGGAAGAGGCAAGAGCGGCACAGAAAGAAGCAAGTGAGGTGCAGAAAGAGGCAATAGAGGTGCAGAAAGATACAAGAGAGCTGCAGAAACAAGTAAGAGAGGTGCAGAAACAAGTAAGATAGTTGCTGAAAAAAGAAACAGAGGTTTAGAAAGAAGCAAGAAAAAGGCAAGGGAGGTGCATAAAGAGGAAGAGGGGTGCAGAAAATGGCAGGAGAACAGCAGAAAGAGGCCAGAGGGATGCAAATAGTGAAGAAGGGTACAGAATTAAGCAAGAGAGGTGCAGAAAGAAGAAAGAGAAGTGCAGAAAGAGAGAAGACGAGTGCAGAAAGAGACAACAGGGATGTAGAAAGGATCAAGATAGGTGCAGTAAAGGCAGGAAAGGTATAGAAAGAGGGAAACGGGGTGCAGAAAGAGGCAAGAGAGGTACAAAAAGAGGGAAGAGCTCTGCAGAAAGAGGGAAGAGCAATGCAGAAAGAAGCAAGTGAGGTGCCGAAAGAGGCAGAAGAGTTGCAGAAAGACATAAGAGGTACAGAAACAAGCAAGAGAAGTGCAGAAAGAGGCAAGATAGTTGCTGAAAGAAGTAACAGAGGTGTATGGAGAAGCAAGGAAAGTACAGAAAGAGGTAAGTGAGTTGCAGAAAGAGGAAAGAGAGGTGCAAAAATGGCAGGAGAACGGCAGAAAGAGGCAAGAGGGATGCAAAAAAGTGAAGAAGGGTGCAGAATTAAGCAAGAGAGGTACAGAAAGAAGCAAGAGAAGTGCAGAAATAAGCAAGAGAGGTGCAGAAAGAGAGAAGACAAGTGCATAAGAGACAACAGGATGTAGAAAGAATCAAGAGAGGTGCATAAAGAGACAAAAGAAGCACAGAAAGAATCAGAGAGAGAGGGAACAAGAGAAGTACAGAAATGAACAACAGGGATGTAGAAAGAGTTAAGAGAGTTGCATAAAGAGGCAAACGAAGTACAGAAAGAAGAAACAGAGGTGCAGAAAGAGGCAGGAGTGGTGCAGAAAGAGGAGAGAGAAGTGCATGAAGAAGCAAACGAGGAGCAGGTAGAGGCAAGAGGGTGGGCAGAAAGAGGAGAGAGAATTGCATAAAGATGCAACAGAGATGCCAAAAGAGGAAAGAGAGCAGCAGAAAGAGGGAAGAGGGATTCAGAGAGAGGCAAGAGTGGTGCAGAAACAAGCAAGAGAAGTGCAAAAAGAGGCAATATAGATGCTGAAAGAAGGAACAGAGGTGTAGAAAGAAGCAAGAGAAGTACAGAAAGAGGCAAGTGGGGTGCAGAAAGAGGCAAGAGAGGTACAGAAAATTTCAGGAGAACAGCAGAAAGAGGCAAGAGAGATGCAAAAAACATAAAGAAGGGTGCAGAGTTCAGCAAGAGAGGTGCAGAAAGATGCAAGAAAAGTGCAAAAATAAGCTAGAGAGGTGCTAACAAAGGGAAGATGAGTGAAGAAAGGGACATCAGGGATGCAGAAAGAATAAGAGAGGTGCATAAAGAGGCAAACGAAGTGCAGAAATAAGCAAGAGAAGTACAGAAAGAGGCAAGAGGGATGCAGAAAGAGGAGAGAAAAGTGCAAAAAGCAGCAACAAAGGTGCTGAAAGAGGAAAGAGAGGTGCAGAAACAGGCAAGAAACATGCAGAGAGCGAGGGAACAAGATAAGTACAGAAATGAACAACAGAGATGTAGAAAGAGTTAAGAGTTGCATAAAGAGGCAAACGAAGTACAGAAAGAAGAAACAGAGGTGCAGAAAGAGGCAGGAGTGGTGCAGAAAGAGGAGAGAGAAGTGCATGAAGAAGCAACAGAGGTGCCAAAAGAGGTAAGAGAGGTGCAGAAAAAGGGAAGGGGTGCAGAAAGAGGCAAGAGCGGCGAAGAAAGAAGCACGTGAGGTACATAAAGAGGCAATAGAGGTGCAGAAAGATGCAAGAGAGGTGTAGAAACAAGCAAGAGAAGTGCAGAAAGAGGCAAGATAGTTGCTGAAAAAAGCAACAGAGGTATAGAAAGAAGCAAGAAAAGTACAGAAAGAGGCACATGAGGTGCAGAAAGAGGTAAGAGAGGTGCAGAAAATGGCAAGAGAACAACAGAAAGAGGCAAGAGGGATGCAACAAAGTAAAGAATGGTGCAGAACTAAGCAGGCAAGGTGCATAACGAATCAAGAGAAGTACAGAAAAAAGCAAGAATGGTGCATAAAGAGGGAAGATGAGTTCAGGAAGAGAAACAGGGATGTAGAGAAAATCGAGAGAGGTGCATAACCATAGCATCCTGGCCCAACGCCTGGAAAACCTCGCCATCACTGGGACGGCCCTCGAATGGCTAAAATCCTTCCTCCTCAACCGTTCCTTTCAGGTGGCGGAGGGAGACTGCATTTCCAGGGAAACCCCGATACGTTGCGGAGTGCCCCAGGGCTCTTCATTGAGCCCTACACTCTTCAACGTATACATGGCACTTCTTGAACAAATTGTCGTCCCCTATGGCATTAAACTCCTGGCCTACGCGGATGACACACAGCTGGTTGTTTCCCTCCGTCAATCAGAACCCCCCACCATCGATCTGTACTCCTGCCTTGAGAATATAGTCAGCTGGATGAGCAACTCCCACTTAAAGCTCAACAGGGACAAAACCGAGCTAATGGTACTGGGCAACCAGTCCCACTTCCGCCCGGAGTCTCTATGGCCTCCCAGCATGGGCCCACCACCAATCCCCAAAACTGATATTAAAAGCCTGGGGATTTGGCTGGATGACAAACTAACCCTCAACATGCAGGCCAAGAAAACCACAGGCACATGCTTTGGCCTGCTTTGCTCCATCCGTAAGATCCTCCCACTACTCCCATTCCAGTCAAGGAAACTGCTCATTCAGGGTCTTATACTGTCTAGACTTGACTACGGCAACGCCTTATATCTTGGTTCCCCAAAAAAAGTAATCTCTAGGCTACAGGTGGTGCAAAATGCGGCTGCCCGAATTCTCACGGGCACAAAAAACCGCTGCTCTGCCAAACCTGCACTCAAAGAACTCCATTGGCTTCTGGTGGAGCAAAGGGTGCATTTCAAGGCCATGTGCCTAACCCACAAAATCCTGCATGGAAAAGCCCCCCCGGTCCTGAAAGATCTCGTGACTCCCTAAACGACAAACAGAACCCTACGCTCAACCAACGCCCATCTGACCAAAATACCCAAGATCAAGAGAACACGCTTTGGAGGTCGGCAGTTCTCATTTCAGGCATCCAAGATGTGGAATACTCTTCCACCGGACCTTCGGGCCCAACCTAATCTCCTGTCATTCCGCAAATCCTTGAAGACATGACTGTTCCCCTGACCTTTTCTTCACCCCGCCTGACCCCACCTCTGGAGCTCATAGTGGATTTCAGATAGCGCTGGGACGCTTTCGGGCAGCCATGCGCTCTATAAATCTCCAAAATAAAATAAAAAATAAATAAAATAAAATAAAGAGGGAAAATAAGTGCAGAAAGAAGCAACAGGGGTGAAGCAAGATGGGTGCAGAAAGAGGAGACAACAATTCAGAAAAAAAGCAAAAGAGGTACAGAAAGAGGCAGGAGGAGTGCAGGAAGAGGCAAAAGCAGGACAGAAAGAACTAAGAGATGTGCAGAAAGAGGCAAGAGAAGTGCAGAAAGGGGCAAGAGATACGCAGAAAAAGGAAAACGGGTGCAGAAAGAAGCAAGAGAAGTGCTGAAAGAGGGAAGAGGGGTGCATACGGAGCCAAGAGAATTGCAGAAAGAGGCAAGAAAGTTGCAGAAACACGCAAAAGGGGAACTGAAAGAGGGAACAGGTGTGCAGAAAGAAGAAAGAGAGATGCATAAAGAGGCAAAAGAAGTGCAGAAAGAAGCAACACAGGTGCAGAAAGAGGCAAGAGCAGTGCAGAAAGAACCAAGACATGTGCAGGAAGAGGCCAGAGAGTGTAAAAAGAGGCAAGAGATGTGCAGAAAAAGGGAAGAAGGGTGCAGAAAGAGGGAACAGGTGTGCAGACAGAGGAACAGGAGGTACAGAAAGAGGCAATAGAGCTGCAGAAAAGGACAAAAGAGGTACAGAAAGAGGCAAGAGAGCTGCAGAAAAAGACAACAGAGGTGCAGAAAGAGGCAGGAGAGGTGCACAAAGAGGCGAAAGGAGGAGAAATGTAAGCATAGCATTAGCCTGGAGAACCAGAGTAAAGCCTGCATTAACTGCTCTTACGCCATAAACCGCAAACTGAAGCGCAGAGATAGGGGTCAGACGCTCAATCTCTCCCTAATCATCTACAAATCGTTAAGGAATAACCGGGTGGAAATACATGACCATCTGGTGGATAAGCAGGTGGATGTCTTATTCCTTAATGAGACTTGGCTTGATGACACCTCGGCACCAGAAATCTTAGAAGCCCTCCCTCATGGATATGAAATTAGCAGAATTGATAGAACGGCGGCAAGGGGTGGTGGGATTGCCATATTATGCAAGCACGAGATCCAGTGCACCCTAGAGATGGCGGATGTTGAAGACAGTAATTCTTTTTTTTCACGATCTCAGCATCAAAGAATCACATTCTCAAGGGACTCGTGGTATACAGACCACCAGGACCAGGGGCGCGTTTCGCTGCAAGCTTGATAGAGAACCTTATTCAGCCAGCTCTCAAGTATGAGAGGTTTCTTCTGTTGGGAGACCTAAACCTCCATTTTGATGAGATTACCAACATGAAGGAGCAAAAAATCTGGCAGGAACTGGCTGCACTTCAACTCACTTTGAAATCGGAGCAGCCCACCCACTGCCATGGCCATCTTCTGAACCCGATATTCGCAAACTGGGAGATGCTGCATATTGAGCCTCCTATACCTGTGGTATGGTCTGAACACTTTTTGATCTCATTTAAGGCAGGGATACCCGCAATTCCAACCCAAGGCAAGCAGGGAACAAAGATTAGAAGCAGGAAATGGGCAAACTTCTCTACAGAGGCATTAAATAAGGCCCTAAACCAGGGTGGGCCACCAGGAGGTCGGGGGAGGAGACATCTCTACCAATGTGTTAAGCACGGACTGCCTCAAAATCTTCGCTGTTCCTTCTCAGGAGATCATTTGTACCATAGCAGGCAGTATCAATTCAGGCTCCCCGAAAGGTCCTTCATCACCTAAAACACTGAGACGGAGCATGGAGACTCTGGAGCCTTATATTAGATACCTACTAGAGCTCTCCTTGAGGAAGGCAGGTTTCCTAAAACTTGGAAGGAGGCTGTGGTGCTCCCCCTAAAAAACAAACCTAATATCAGTATGGAGCAAATGGAGAATTTGCGCCCCATTTCACTCCTGCCCTACTTCGCTAAGATCGCGGAGAAGGCCGTCAATAATCAGCTGACAGCCCACATTGAGGCCAATAGACTGCTCCATCCCACTCAATCGGGTTCCCATGCACTCCACTCGACCGAGTCAGCACTGCTGTTAGCCACAGAAACTTTACGGAAACATGCTGATGAAGGCCACATGGCGGCACTGATCCTGTTGGATCTCAGTGCCGCATTCGACACTGTAGCCCATCACACGCTGTTACATTGCTTGAAGAGGATAGGAGTGGGGGATAGGGCATGGAAATGGTTGGAGTCCTTCTTGTCTGACCGTAGTTTCCAGGTGGCACAGGGCACTTTCCGATCTAACCCCATTTGCCTGAAGCAGGGGGTGCCTCAGGGGTCCAGCCTAAGCCCTACCCTCTTCAATCTATATGTTACACCAGTGGCCGAGATCCCAGAAAAATTTGGGCTGGAAGTTGTGTCTGCGCCCGTCCGCGACCGGATCGCGACCAGCGCCAGGACCCCTGGACCTCAAAGACCTCGACCTACCCGCCTGACGTACTCAGCCGCCACCCTCATCGCTCTCAACACCGGCCGACTCCCAGAATGCCACCAAGCCACTCCAAGACGCACCCACGGACCTTTCAGCTGCCACGCCTGCAAGTTCTCCTGCATCCGGACCAGCCCCGCACCAGCACCCGCCAAGTCGAACTCCAGCAGCACCCACCTCAAGTGCATCCTGCTCAACACCCGCTCCGTCCACAGACACGCCATCGAACTCTGGAACCTCCTAGACGCCACAGCCCCTGACGTTGCCTTCCTCACGGAGACCTGGATGAACGCCTCTTCAGCTCCCGACATCGCCATCGCTATCCCAGAGGGCTACAAGATCGTCCGGAGGGACCGAAACGCCAACCAGATGGGAGGAGGCATCGCCATCATCCACAGGAACACCATCCGTCTCACGACCAGCACCGACAACACCCTGACCAGCGCCGAACACCTGCATTTCCAGATCCACACCAACCCGAACACCACCCTCAGAGGCACCCTGATCTACCGACCCCCTGGACCACGCACGCAATTCAGCGAGGACATCGCCGACTTCATCAGCCCGCATGCCCTCCCCTCCGCTGACTACATCCTCCTGGGAGACCTCAACTTCCATCTGGAGAACAACAACGACCACAACACCAGCACCCTGCTCGACAACCTCGCCAACCTGGGACTCAAGCAACTGGTGTCCACCCCCACCCACCTCGCCGGACACACACTCGACGCCGTCTTCTCATCCAGCACAGACATCAACTTCAGCCACGCCACAGAGCTTCAATGGACGGACCACAGCTGCGTCCACTTCACCTTCAAGAGAACGACGACCCACCAACACCAGCAACAGACCGCCCGCAGAAGCTGGAACAAGATCACAGCAGACCAGCTCGCCACCTCCCTGAGCCAACACCCTCCTGCCAGCTCAGCGAACCCCAGCCAGGCCGCCGACAACCTCACGAAGTGGATCAGCAACTGCGCGGACGAACTCGCCCCGCTGAGGACCCCGCCTAGCAGACCCGGCAGCAAGAAGGCCCCATGGTTCACCGACGAACTCAAGAGCTCCAAGAAGAACTGCCGAGCCCTCGAGAAAGTCTGGAAAAGGGAACCGACACCGGACAACAGGACCTCCTACAAACTTGCCACCCGGAAACACCACCAGCTGATCCGCGCCGCCAAGAAAACAGCATTCAAGGACCGGTTGGACAACAACGCACACAACTGCAAGGAACTCTTCAACATCGTGAAAGAGCTTTCCAACCCCAGCGCAGGAAACAATGACATCACCCCATCGCAAGACCTCTGCAACTCCCTCGCCTCATACTTCCACAACAAGATCACGGACATACACAGCAGTTTCAACAACCAACCAACGCACACCACGACCGACCAGCCACCCCCCCCCCACCACCACCCTCCACGCCTGGACCCCGATCAGCACCGAAGACACCATCCGCACGATGAACTCCATCCACTCCGGATCACCGACCGACCCCTGCCCTCACCACGTCTTCAACAAGGCCGACGCTGTCATCGCACCCCACCTGCGAGACATCATCAACACCTCCTTCGACACCGCCATCTTCCCTGAAAGCTGGAAACACGCCGAACTCAGCGCTCTACTCAAGAAACCAACAGCGGACCCCACCGACCTCAAGAATTACCGCCCCATCTCGCTTCTCCCGTTTCCAGCCAAAGTCATCGAGAAGACCGTCAACAAGCAGATGGCCGCCTTCCTCGAGACGAACGGATCCCTCGACCCCTCACAGTCCGGCTTCCGAGCCAAACACAGCACCGAGACCGCCCTCATCGCCGCCACCGATGACATCCGAGCCCTGATGGACAATGGAGAAACAGCGGCCCTCATCCTCCTAGACCTCTCCGCGGCATTCGACACGGTCTGCCACCGCACCCTAGTACGGCGCCTCAGCAACATCGGAATCCAGGACAAGGCGCTGGAATGGATCATCTCCTTCCTCGACGGAAGAACACAGCGAGTCCGCCTACCACCGTACAAGTCAGAGGCCTCCGAAGTCATCTGCGGCGTCCCCCAAGGATCATCCCTGAGCCCCACCCTCTTCAACGTCTACATGAGCCCCCTCGCGGCCATCGTACGCAAACACCACCTCAGCATAATCTCCTACGCTGACGACACCCAGCTGATCCTCTCCCTGACCAACGACCCCGCCGCCGCCAGAGCCAACCTGCACGAAGGGATGAAAGAGGTAGCCGAGTGGATGACGACCAGCCGCCTGAAACTGAACTCGGACAAGACGGAGGTCCTCATCCTGGGCTCCTCACCCTCCGCCTGGGACGACTCCTGGTGGCCTCCCGCCCTGGGCACCGCACCCAAACCGACAGACCATGCACGAAACCTGGGCTTCATCCTGGACTCCTCCCTCTCCATGACCAGGCAAGTCAACAGCGTCTCCTCGGCGTGCTTCAACATCCTACGCATGCTACGGAAGATCTTCTGGTGGATCCCCACAGAGACCAGGAAGACCGTCACCCAGGCCCTCGTCACCAGCCGACTGGACTACGGCAACGCCCTCTACGCCGGGACCACCGCCAAGCTCCAGAAGAGACTCCAGCGGATCCAAAGCGCTTCAGCCAGACTCATCCTCGACATCCCACGATCCAGCCACATCTCCGGACATCTGAGAGACCTTCACTGGCTCCCCGTCAACAAGAGAATCACCTTCCGCCTCCTCACCCACGCACACAAAGCCCTACACGACCAAGGCCCGAGCTACCTCAACAGCCGAGTCAACTTCTACGCTCCCAAACGCCACCTCCGATCAGCCAACCACGCCCTCGCCGCCGTCCCCCGCATCCGAAGAGCGACTACAGGAGGAAGGTCCTTCTCCTACCTGGCCGCCAAGACCTGGAACTCCCTCCCGTCCGACCTGCGCCTGACCCAAGACCACCTCTCCTTCAGGAAGAAGCTGAAGACCTGGCTGTTCGAGCAGTAGCGGCACCCCCCCCCCCAGCGCCTTGAGACCCTACGGGTATGTAGCGCGCTTTATAAGTGTCACTGATTGATTGATTGATTGATTGATTGATTGTCATATGCAGATGACACGCAACTAGTGGTGGTCTTGACCCAGCCGAAGGAGCAGGTAGTCGCTAATTTTAGGTCATGTCTGCAGGAAATTGGCAGCATGGATGGCCAACAACTGTCTTAAATTGAATGGAAATAAGACAGAGGTCCTGATTGTGGGTAAGGCTCTGTTAGTGTGGAGTTCGGCATGGTGGCCTCCAGCACTGGGTCCTTTACCCAATCCCAGCAATCAAGTGAGGAACCTAGGGGTGTGGATCGATGATAAGATCTCATTCGAGTACCACACCAAACGAGTGGCAGGCACATGCTTTGGCACGATGAGGGTCCTTAGGAAGACATTGGATTATCTACCGGTGACAGCGAGGAAGACCATGGTCCACGCACTAATAACATCAAGGCTGGACTATGGAAACATCCTATATTTGGGAGTCAATGTTGGTCACCGTATCCTACAAAGGGAAGAACCTACTTACCTGCACAACCTACTTACGCCATACCACCCGACCCGTGAACTGAGAAGTAGCGGGACAGGGATGGTGTTGGCGCCTAAGTTCAGGAGAGTAAAATTAGGAGGACATTCCTTTCGTGTCTTGGCTGCTCAGAAATGGAACAAACTCCCTCTGGAGCTCCGGCTGGAGAAATCAGAGCTCAAATTCTGTAAAGAGCAGAAAACATTCCTGTTCCCTAAAGATTAGGTCTAGGTTCTGCTTGGGTATGTTCGAGTGGGCAGTATTAACAGTTGATTGGCTTTAACGCAGCAGTCCATAGTGTGGGGACACACTAGTACAGTGTAACCAGGCGCTTTACAAGCTTAAATAATAATAATAATAATAATAATAAAGTGGCAAGAGGGGTGCAGAACGTAGCAAGAGAACTGCATAAAGAAGCAACAGAGGTGCTGAAAGAGGCAAGAGAAGTTTAGAAAGAAGTATCAGAGGTGCAAACAGAGGTAAGAGAGGTTCAGATACATGCAAGAAAGGTACAGAGAGAGGCAGGAGAGGTGCACAAAGAGGCAAGAGCGGTGCAGACATTTAAAGGAGAGCTGCAGAAAGAAGCAAGAGCAGTGCAAAAGACCCAACAACGTGCAGAAAGAGGAAAGAGGGGTGCAGAAAGAGGCAAGAGAAGTGCTGAAAGAAGGAACAGAGGTGCAGAAACAGCAAGGAGAGTTGTAGAAAGAGGCAAGAGAGTTGCACAAAGAGTGAGTAAGGGTGCACACAGAGGCAAGAGGGGTGCAGGAAGAAGCAACAGAGGTGCAAACAGAGACAAGAGGGTGCAGACACAAGCAACAGAAGTGCAGGAAGAACCAACAGAGGTGCGGAAAGAGGCAAAAGAAGTGCAGGAAGAGGCAAGAGAGTGACAACAACAGGCAGGAGAGGTACAGTATAAGGGAACAGAGGGTATAGAAAGAGGCAAAAGAGGTCCAGAAAGAGGGTAGAGGGTACAGAAAGAGGCAAGAGGGGTACAGTAAGAAGCAGGTCAGGTGCAGAAAGAGGCAAGAGAGATGCAGAAAGAGGCAAGAGAGGTACAGAAAGTGTAAGATATAAGCAGAAAGAGGCAAAGGAAGTGCAGAAGAAAGAAAGAGGCAAGAGTGGTTTGCACACCATTAGTACCAATTTAATGCCCACATTTACCAATAAGAAACAGATGACCATTCTAGGTTTGCAAAGGGCCTTCCATCATGCTGTAGCACTTGTCACTGCATTTATGGGAACGTTTGAGCCGTTTTAGCTAGAAACAAGGTTTTTTTGTTTAAATATGCAGATTATGCAGGAGATGATGGATTATGTGTCAAATGCAGAAAATGTATAATTGTGCAAAAGTCAGTGCAGCCAAACATTCACATAATTTCATTGACCCTGCTCATACCTCTAACTAGGTCCAGATGTGCTCCTTAGTGGATCCTTCTTTTTTATCTCATTGAGTTTAGAGTTTAGCTTCTATGGAAATGAGGAAGACTAAACCTGAGATTACCTTTCCACAACACAGACTACCTTATCACATAATTACTCTCCATAACTGTTGAACTTGGCCCTTTTTGTAGGGTCATCCATGAACTTTTTGCCATCCACCTAGCCTGTTTTTCTGACATGGTGTTGGTGGTTTTAGGACTCTGAACACTTTAGCACTGCTTTACAGTGTAAAGTGCATGTGCTCTCTGTGGTAAACTTGGTAAGATTGGTCTACACCTCTTTGGCATATTTAATTGACATGTCAGTGCCTTGTACAATGGTATCTCAGATACCCAGGGCTAGTAAGTTAAATGCATATCATTAAACTTAAGAGGGACCTTGAAATCCCAATAGGGAGGAAGAGAGCAAAGAGAAACACAGGTTAAAGAACAAAGTCTTCCCCCATAGGATTATAGTGGGTAACTCATCCACACTATATAGTTAATTGTCCCACAGATTATGAAACATTACAACACAATATCCATTCACATTTCATTAGTATCAGAATTAAATAAGGGGGTCACATAAAAACACATTAAAAAGTGTTTGTTTTTTCTTGTGACAATGTTAACAGTGCAAAAACAGAGGCCCATGGTAGAAGTACAAGGCAACATACACAACATTACATCTCTAACATTGACGTGAGAAAAATTAATAATAAACACATAACAAGAACACCATATGCGATAATATAATAAACAACAATACTAAAACAAAGACTAGACTGTAAAAATACCAACGCGCGTTTCGGAACAAAAACAAACATCTACACAGTTCCTTCTTCAGGGTGAGAAAATTGTAGCCGGTATTTGAAGGTCCATCTGTATTCAATAGAAGCAACCACCAGATATGTGGTATCACAAGCTCGCAAGCCGTTAATCTGTGGGAACAACAAAGTAGATCAGAAAACTACAAGGTCTGATAAGACAATAAATAAAGACACCCCAGATTGAGCTTGTAAGGTGACATACATCTTAGTATGCTAACATACATTAAAACGACGTTACCAGTGTTTATGCAAAAGATCAGATTGTAGAGAAGACACCACCACCAGAAGAATAAGAAGGCACAGCTTTGGAGAGGTAGTAAGGAACATACTGTGACGGATAAAAAGTTAAACATAAAAGTGCATAAGGAATGAAAATCAGTGACTACGTGTACATAGGGTCCATATGACACCTACTGTAGTGAAACAAAGCGCCAATATTGTCCAGGGGTCCATGAAAGTAAGCATCAGACAGGTCAAAGATCCACAGGAATATAACAGAACAATTACAGACAAATAACCAATAAAGTCGCCGCTAGTTAGACCATAAATAAGGAAAAAGATGTGAAAAAACAGATGTGGAAAAGCAAAAATTACCAAGATGCAAAGCACTCACGAGTAGGCACTAGGTCCTAGAGGCCTACTGACAATAGTTGGACTAAAGGTGGCTGTCCTCGTCCAGGGTTCTTAGAGGAACTAGGGAGACAAAACATACACCCCCAAGTTTAGATAAGGTAAGGTTCCCTGCTAGTGTAGTAGTGAGCCTCAGCAAGGCCTACCAGTGCAAGTGGTTCGCCCTTCTCTGCACAGAGTCCTCAGACCAATAGGATAGAAGTTGGCACAGAAACTTGAATAGAAAACAAAGATTTAATAAACCTCATAAGGTGGAACTTCATTCACACAGCACCCTTTGGTAATGCATAAAGTAGCACCCTGAATGGAAGGAGCTTGGTCCTTTTATAATCACACAGGGGCTCAAATGAAGGCGGTATAAGTACAAAATACTGTTTTTAGGTACATATATGGTCATACAGAAAATGCACAGTCAACAAGTGAGAGGAGCTAACAGTTGCTAATTTTGTTGAACACATCCTGTCAGTACAGACTAGGGACAGCTGCAAGGACAGCTGCAAGCTCAACTGAGCATGTGCGAAGCAGAAGAAGCTAAATATAACCTATCTCTAGGCAGAATACATGAGCAGTTAACCGAAAGGTAGGACAGACCACATGGTGAACACGAGGTAGCCCATGCCAAGCAAGATGGCTGCCAGAAATACAAAATGGATTCCATAGAACGGGCAAGATAGCCTCTAAATACAGGATGGCTTCTGCTAACGCTAACCCGATCGCTGCCAATTTACAACACTAGATACAAATGAACAGGATGAATAGTGTTCCCCAAAGCGGGGGTGGATATACCAACCAGACAACCTGATTAAAAGGGTGGCTATGCGAAGGATGCAGCATCACAGGGCCCGGGTCAAGAAAGATGAGAGTAGGAAATGAAGGAGCAAGTCACAACCTTGATCTAAAGGAATAAAGAGCCCATAAGTGCTGCATAAACTGTGGGTCCCAGTGGGCCAAACAGAGTGCCCAAGAGGAATATACTTACATAAAGATATAGGTGCGAGGTCCTAATGGCCATAGGCGGACCCTGTGTAAAATGATGATCAGGAAGGGAGGTATCCCATAGAACGTTGTAGGGAAAGCTTCTGTGTAAAATTCTAAGGAGATAAAAAATAATAAAGTAAATTCCGTCATTACGGTCCACCTTGGTATGAGAGTCTCTCTAATCCTAGATAACTCAATAATCAGGGGTCAGGTCTTAGGTGAAGGGGAACCCCCCAAAACATGAAAATGCTCAGGGCTCCCCAGACAAACCACCTAATAAGTTATACGTTATTTGCTCCATGGCCCTAAATGCATTCATATTCCACTGAAACGAGAATGCCACAGTGGCTAGGGGTCAGGAATGGTACACGTAGGAGCCCTAGAGTGGATACACTAAGTGCCAGGGCTATGGCATAGCTAGGCATCGAGTGGAAGGGGAAGCACGTAAATAACCGTAGCCAAAGCACACATGGGGCTACAGGTCAAGAAGATGAATTAAACAAGGTGGGGAAGAAATCCCACTCGATCGAGCGGTGAAATTGGAAAAGAAATTGGCTAACCGGTACACCAGGGTGAAAGGGAAAATGCGGAGCTATCCGCAATAGGAGCAGGGGCGGGGCTGTGGGGGACGGTGATAATGTAACGAGCTGGGAGAGTGATCCCACACTGCCGTGTGGTGATTTAAATAAAAGTAATATACAGTGCATTAAGATAGAAACAAAGAGCATGGCTTACCTGAAAGTGGAGTACAGGGATCAGTATCGGCCTCTCTGGTCCTGCCTTGGTAGGTAAAGACAAAAGACACAAAGTGATGGACGGAATGTTGCACATTGGCAAAACATTCACCGCCAGTCACAGATCTGGGTTTAATCCATAGTTAGTTTGCTCACCAATGCCACCCCAGTTCAGACATGGGCATATGCAAATCAATCTTGACCCTGTGACTCATAGGAACAGTCCAGCCCAAACTGCCAAGCCATGTCTTCCCTGGACCGGAATCAATCATCCTAGGACCAGTCTCTGGCTATCAGCCGTCATCAGCCAGGATAGCTTGACTCCAGTGGCGTAGTGAGCACGGGACCCACGTCTGGGAATACCCTTCCCGCATAGGGTGAACAGCAAAACACACAAAGTGAATGACTGAATGTTGCACATTGGCAAAACATTCACCCCCAGTCACTGGGGGTGAAGGTTTTGCCATTGTGCAACATTCTGTCCATCATCTTGTTTTACAGGGGTGGCTTGGTGAGCAAAATAACGATGGATTAAACCCAGATCTTTGACTGGGGGTGAATGTTTTGCCATTGTGAAACATTCCGTCCATCATCTTGTTTGTTTTGTGGTAGGTAAAGACGCCAGAAATGGACGTCATTAAATGCTGACAGAAGGAGGCGGGGCCGCCGCAACCGGCAAATGATATCTCCACATCTAGAGCGCTAACTGGATGTCGGGGCAGTGCGCATATGTGAAACCAGGCAATACTGAGCAGAAGCGTGCTCGACTGGTAAACGAAAAGCGGGTGGGGCAAGAAAAAGCTGCTGGCGTAAGTAAGCAGGCACAGTGGAATGGAGCAGCTAGGCATGTTCCTATAACTAATAAGAGTAACAAAAAGCGCTGCAAGACAAACAAGGGATAAAGTGGTGTAAAATAACATAATGAGAAAAAGTAAAAAGTAATGGGGTGAATAAACAATAAAATTAAACACTGAAGGAACAAGAATAGGGTTCAGATATGAAAGAATATGAAGATAAAAAGTAGGAGTCCGGAGGTCCAAGGAACAGGGTCATTGAGTCCTTCTTTTGCTGTTTGGAGAGTAAAGATCCAGAAGACTTCCCTTTTACGCCTGATAGCATCTCTATTGCCAGAGCTGGTGTTAATGATACTCTCAAGTATGAGCCATTTGAGGTCAGCTTCCAAATGGCCAAGGGTATTCCAGTGTTCAACCAATGGTGTTCCAGTCCGTCTGTTCTTAATAGTGGATTTATGTTCGCTAAATCTGACTCTGAATTCTCTGCCTGTTTCCCCTACACATCCCCAGTTGCAAGGACAGACTATCATGTAGAGAACGTTGGGGGTCTTGCAGATGTTCATTTGTTTGTACGTGAATGTTTGGTTTCCCTATTGGAGAACGTCAGTTAAATGCTACTGGAGGGCTTTCAGCGCTGATTGTGCCACCCACCAAAGTAGCCTTTCAAACCTGTTTCAGGACTCTGCCATTGCAGGGCCTATGTGTGTTGTGTTACTGCTTCTGTGATGTGGCACCTAAAGTGTGTGCCAGGTCTGTGACCTCCCTTTTACTGTATGTCAGTCACCCCTAAGGTAGGCCCTAGCTAGCCCTATGGTCAGGGTGCATTGTATGTAAATGTTAGGACATGTACCTTAAGTGTGTGACATGTCCTGGTAGTGACTAACAGCCCTTTTTGGTTTTTCACTGCTTTGAGGCTGCCCCCCACAGGAACACTTTGGGGATTTCCTGATAAGTGTTTCTGTGTGTCTTTTCCTGATATAAGAGGAGCAGCGTGGTCAAGTTTGGTATGTTTGGTACTGGAATATTAAATGCTGCACAATGGTGTGCGCAAATTTATTATCACTATTTTAGAAATGCCACTTTTAGAAGGTGGCATTTCTGTGTGCAATGTGTCAGCCAGCCTGATGTGTATTGCATGTCTGGCTCCGTAGTCACTGGGGCTGGTGAAGTGTGTGGCTCCATTGAGGGCAGGGTGAGTCAGCACTAGGCTGAATAGGAGATCTGCATTTGGAGTAGTAAGAGGAGTAGTCCCCTGACCCTGAATAGGTCTGTGCCTGACTAGGTGAATGCTGGCTTCGCCTCCCTGTGGTGTGTCTCAGGACCCAGCCCCATCTGACAAAGAAGGGTGGAAGCCTGGTCAAAAGAGTGCTTCAACACCCCCCAGAACCAGTTGAGGTTAGTTCCCCCAAGCCCTGTGCCAGCGCAGACAAAGGAAAATGTCCTATATATACTGCGGATGTGACCCCATGAGTGTGTGCTTCCTTGTGCTGTTTGAGGGGGCTACTTGTGCCTGCTGGGCCCCAGGAGGAACCACCACCAGGGACTGCCTCCCTGTTGGAGGGTCCTGTGAGCTTGCCTGCCTGGGCCCAGCCTTTGGCCTGGAACTTTGGACTGTGCGCCTCATGAGCGCCACATCTTACTTCCCCGGTGCCAATACGGGAGGAGCGCTGCAGGCTCCTGTGCCCTTGAGCCTCTGGTGTAGACTTGTGTTGGAGCAGCTCAGCCCTGGACCAGGAAGTGCTGCAGGATTCCTGTGCTGTGTAAGTGTGTTGCCCAAATGCTTTACATATTGCCTCTGGGATAAGCCTGACTGCTCCTGCCAAGCTACCAAGGGGGTAAGTAGGGGTTATCTTCATCATGTAACTCCCTTGCCCTGGCTCTGGTGGTGGCTTCTCCCTGGCTTAGGCGCAAGCCTTAGCTGACCAGAAATCCCATTTTTCACAATAGCACATAATACCACTCTACATAATTCCTATACTCTAAATACCACATACTTTCTAACCACATCAAAGTCAAAGGGCCAGATGTAGGTAATTATATTTTACCGATTCATAAATACCAAATTTTACCGATTCGGTATTTATGAATCGATAAAATATAAGTGGTGAGATGTAGGTAGATTTCTTTTTAAATTTACCGTATCGGTAAGAATCGGTATTTACCGATTCGGTAAATACCGAATCGGTATTGCCCATTGATTCCTACGGGCCTTGAAGCCCATAGGAATCAATGGGCAATACCGATTCGTTATTTACCAAATCGGTAAATACCGAATCCTGCAAGGGTGCAGGGGGTGTCGCTTTGACACCCTCTAGCACCCCAAATTCAGGCATGTGTGATATGTTGCACACATACATGCCCTAAGGGCATGTCTGTGTGTCACATGACACAGGTGTGCATGCACAAATGTGCATGCACACCTGGATTCAGTGGTTAGAGGCGGCAGACCCGGAGGCTGAGAGCGGTCGTGGACCAGGGTTCGATTCCCGACACAGCAGGGTCTCGGGCTCCAAATTCCACGGACTCGTTAATTCTCGCGCCGGTGCCTACTCAACTAACGGGGTCACACTCTGCGACTCTGGGCAATAGCTTGCTTAATCTCCACTACGGCCCCTCGCGGCGGGATGCCTGGCTTTCACCTTGTGGATACCCTGCCGGGGGTATCTCACAAGGGAATACCAGGACGGGTTCCCTAAGCAAGCGCCCTGAGACCTTCGGGTGATTTGTGCGCTATATAAGTCAAATTACATTACATTTTTTACATTACAATAGGATTGGGTGGTAAAATACCGATTCTTAAGGGCCTGTGACACTCTTAGGAGTGTCACCTACATGTGGATTTACCGAATCAGTAAAAATACCGATTCGGTATTTTACAGAATCGGTAAATTTACCGAATTGGTAAATTTACCGATTCTGTAAAATTATGGCCCCTACATGCCACATCCTAAATACCGGTCGGTAACGGCGGAAATCGTCCGTTACCAACCAGTATTTGGGCTCCTACATCTGGCCCAAATTCAAAGTCTATTCACATAATTTCACTGCGCATAATTTTTTTAAACAAATTTTATTGATTTTCATACAATGCGTATAGGACCATTATGCCATGTCCCTGACAATTAGCCAATGTACAATCAAGCTATGTTGGATATATGTAGGACATCACATAACTTAGAGATGAACAGTTCAGTCGAAATTTTGGATTAGCACGATAAACACTCTGGGCCCGATTCACAGAATGTACTTCCCCAAGCCGGAAGCTTCGCCTCCGGGCCGGAATTTCCGGCCAGAGTGCGGACGTAAAGTTAGTAGTCTTAAACCTATTCTGTGAATACCGAAAGTAGTAAGTTCATTCTGTGAATCCCGAAAGTAGTAAGTGCATTCTGTGAATACCAAATAGTAGTAAGTTTAGGATTTAGTCTTAAATTCATTCTGTGAATCGGGCCCTCTCAGTTTTGTGGGCAGCTCCCGCTGCAAACACCCGTCCCCTATCCCTCCCTCCCTTCCCTCCCCACAGGCGTGGCACTTAGGTTGAGGTCGTTATTGTGTGGTAGACCTACATTACAAGTAGGGCGTCAGCTTTGATTGTGGTATCGCTGTAGAGGATCTCGTCTCAGCAAGTTAACCCAATGCATTTTCTAGTAAAATGTCTCCAGGCCCTAAGAGTTCTGCCTCTGCCTGCAAATTAACCTGTGCCCGCTGTGGGGCTCCCTATGGAGGTGTCTTCTACGCTGTCTTCTGTGGATTTGAGTGCTACAACTAGCGCTTCCCAAGCTCTCACCACTTCTAGTGCCCTCTCACTATCCAGTTGTTTCACTAACTGTAGTTTGATCACCCCTTCACATTCGGCCTATTGAAGGAGCTCTGCTTTCCACCTTGCTATGCTTGGACCCTGCTTCGCTTTCCAATGCATGGTGATATTTCTCTTGGCCAGGAGTAGCCCCAAACCAAGAACTTACTTGTGATTTTATTCTTGGACATGTGAGGGAACCAGTGTAAGATGCAGTGTTTCAGTGTCGGCTCTATCTCCCTATCCGTGACATCGGTCAACAACTTTACTAACTCCTCCCATTAGTTGTCCAGGAACAGGCAGCTCCACAAAATGTGTTAAAAATCTGCGCCTTCTGCATTGCAAAGTGGACAAGCCGCTGTGTGAGTTAGGATATACTTATTGAGCTTTTCCGAAGTAAGGTATGTTCTAGGTAGGATATTGAAATGTACTAACTGGAACCTTGCATTCCAGGTGCTCTTTCAGGCTCTCTCCACCAACTCCCCCCAAGCATTCTCTTGGATATCCTCCAGAACATCAGACTCCCACTTGAGCTTCAATACAGTCAGGGGAAGTAGAGCCTCCAGTTACATGCACCTGTAGAGGCATGTCACTGCTTTGTACGTACCCGCTGCCATTAAAATGTACTGACAACCCAGTGATGTCTTTCATTCATTAAAACCTTCTCCCCAATGCTTCCTATTAGCCTCAGTAAGGGCTGTATGTGTCAGAAAATACCCCCTGGGTAAGTCATAATGAGCTTGTAGATCATTGAATGGGATTATGGCTCACTCCTCATACAGGTCTCCTATGCTGGCCAATCCTTGTTCCACCCAGGTCTCCAGTCTCTGCCAATTACCTCCATGCAGCAAGGCCCTACACATAGGGGGCCTCATTTATGAGAAATGACGCATCGCTGCCTGAGAGTGGCGATGCGTCACTTCTCAGTGCGCACTCCTTGCGACATACCTGATGCGTCATATTTAATGTATGACGCATCATGTCGCAAGGAGTTACAGATTCGTCAGTATTTCTGACGTATCTGTAACTCTAAACCCAGAACTTCCGCTCCCCGGGTACTGTTCGCTACCCATTGCATAAGCCATTGATATTGCACTGCTAAATAATAGGTCTCATAGTCAGGGACCGTTAGGCCACCCTCCGCTCTTGATTGCAGCAGAGTAGCAAGTGCTACTCTACGTATGCCAGTACCCCAATGAATCCTGTGATCATCGATCGGAGCTGGAGAAAGTCCTTTGTCGGGATCCAAATTGGAAAAGTCCCGAAGTAGTATGGTAGGCGCAGTAGGGTGATCATTTTAAGCAGTGCAACGCAGCCCACTACTGATAGTGATAAGGAGCCCAAGAAGTCAAAGTTACTTTTTGTTCCCCTAATGGCCTTTCCTATATTACCCTCCAGGATGCCATCTTGGTTATGGCAGATTTGCGTGCCCAGGTACGTAAGGCACCTGTCCTCCCAGGTCACCCCACCATTTCTTGTGGGCCGATTCTGCCCCTTTTGGAGAAGTGTGGAGAAGTGTGGCTCAGGGGTTAGAGGCGGCAGACCCGGAAGCTAAGATCGGCCCTGGACCAGGGTTCAATTCCCCGCCTCGGCGGTCTTGGGCTCAAAAATTCCACGGACTCGATAATTCTCGCTCCGGTGCCTTCTCGACTCACGGGTTCACACTCTGCGACTCTGGGCAATAATTGCTTGCTTAATCTCCACAATGGCCCCTCGTGGCGGGATGCCTAGCTTTCACCTTGTGGATACCCTGCCGGGGTTATCTCACAGGGCAATACCAGGACGGGTTCCCTAAGCAAGCGCCGGGAAACCCACTGCGGGTAGCTGTGCGCTATACAAGTTCAAATACATTTATATTTACATTTTCCCTGGAAACAGGCAATATTTTGTCCAATTCACTCTCAGTTCTGAGACTCAGCTGAGAGTCCAGAGCACCTTTCTTGCCCCTACTAGCTCTGCTCCTGAATCAACCACAAAGAGCAGAAGTTCATTGGCATACAGCGCTATATCATGGATCTGTCCATGCACATTGAGCCCCCAATATGCCCGCCCCAATCTGGCCAGCGCCGTCAGTGCGAAAAGCAGAGGGGAAAAGGGGCACCCCTGACCCGTTCCTCTCCCCACACTGCAGGCATCTGAAATGAGGTCACCGGTTTAAATTCTGGCAGTGGGGTAAGGATATAGAAGTGTTGTCCAGCTCACAAAGTCAATACCCAGCCCCATTTTCCGTATTACGTGACACAGGTAAGGCCATTCAAGGCTGTCAAATGCTTTTTCTATGTCAACGGTGAAGACCACTGCCATGTCGGTGTTATAAGAGTCTGTGTCTAGGACTCTCAAAAAATGTCTTACCTTAAACTAAGTGCTGTATTTATGGTGGAGTTAAAAACAGATTGATCTTTGTAAATGAAGGCAGTCATATAGGGGAGAAGGTGGGTAGACAAAATTTTACTAAGTATTTTGTAGTCTAAATTAAGCATGGATAACCGGCGATACACAGCTTTATCCCAAGCCTGTTTTCCTGGTTCGAGCAACTGTATGATAACCGCCTTTCTAGTAGACTCAGGCAGTTGGCCAACTCGCTTAGCATCATTATTTAACTGTGCTAGCCTGGGAGCTAACATGTCAATGTATACTAGGTAGCATTCAATGAGGAGGACATCCGTGCCTGGAGTTTTGTTACGGGCCATACTCTTGATAGCTCCCCGCACCTCTCCTATCTCAATTGCCCGCCCCAATGAGTCTGCTGTGTCCTCGTCTAGGGCTGGCAATTTGACATCCCACGTGAACTCATGCAATTCCTCCTCTGCTGGGGTAAACTGACTTCAGTAGAGGTCGGATTAGTAGGCTAGGAACAGGTCGTTGATTCCCTGCTGATCATATCTTGCGACCCCATGCTGGTTCCTAAGCTCTAAGATCACTGAGCTCTTATGGCCGGGTTGGCTAACCATGACAGTAGAGATCATGACTTGTCTCCTTCTGTTCAGGAACAAACAATCTGGCCCCATGTTTTCAGTTTTCTCAGTGAAGGGCCCATCCAATACCCTAGGTCAATTATGGCTCACTGTCTAAAGTCTAAATTGTGTATCAGGCCCCACCACTGTTAGACTTAACCAGCTGCTGCTGTTCACAGCTGCCCTTTACATCCTCCCCACTGCTGCATACATTTAAGAGCCACAAGTGACCATGGAACTTTAGGAGAATCGTAACCCCCTCTCCCCCAGCCCAAAGAAACACCTGCCTGTGCACTGAATATACCACTGTTTCTTCCTATGTTGCAAATGTCTTTCTCCTATAAGGCAGCTTTGACCAAAAGTTATTGAAATACACATGCTCTCCTCCCACCATACAATCACTCTATTATCTACTCCATCATACTCTACAGCATCTTCACACCCAACAATGATACATGTTTTTTGTCATGTGTCATTTCTCACTTGTTTCATCACACCTACTCTGCTGAAACTATTCATTTGGCGAGTTCTTGTTTACAGGAAAAATAACTAGTTTTGTTTGTCAGTGGATGATTTCTTTTCTTTCTTTAACGTTGTAAGAGCATGCGAGCGTTCTTCATATTGTAGAGTTGTTCCTGAGTTCTTTGTTAGCAAAGAACTTCTGAGTGACTCGGAGGAAGCAGACTGTAGTTCACATTGCATGTAGCTGACAGGAAGAGTCATGTCTAGTCAGCGGAGCAAGTAGCAAGCAGCCGAGCTCCGTTACTGCTCCGTTCTCACACAGTACACCACCACCTCTAAGACCCCCTTGTTTGCAGGGGGCGGGGTGGTGCTAAGCGTAGTGCGTGGAATCCACTGGAGATCTGCCGTAGCCTGGGACTAGAGCACCTGTTGCAAGTGCGGCAGCCATTAGCCGGCGGCTGCAGCGAGTGTGTGCCCTTGGCAGATCACAAAGGTGGACAGATTAGATCCGGTGCAGTCTGCTATCCTGCCTTGTGGGCCGCGCTTGCCCTTCACCTGTTCTTCCTGGTTTTCCCCCGCGGTCGCACACCTCCATCATCAGCTCTAGCTGCAGTTCAACTCAGCCTCACTGCTGCCTCACCGCAGCCTCCGCAGCTACTGTCACCACCACCGTCACTGCTGCCATTGCAGTCACCACCAAGGAGTTCAAGGAGTTGTCTGACGGGGGCAAGTCAAGGCAAGTCAGGCCACCTTCTCAAGCTCACCCTGCCCTGCGCTGCACTGCAGAGCTGCGATCCATGGGTGATCCTTTCGAAGCCGCTCGGCTGGTAGGGGGCTCTGTGAGGGAGGTCTGTGGCTCCCAAGCTATTCCCCATGCCCCACCAATATCGTCTCCCAGCGATGAGATCAGGGAGAGCCAGAAAAGCCCCACCTAACTCTTCTTTAAAAAAGCCTCAATATGAGGGCTACAGAGGCTGCACCAATGGCCCCATCCCCAACAGCAAAACTAGCAAAATCACTGAAATCACAACCGAGCACTGTCCCTGACTCAGCCTCAGAGCTTCAGCCTCAGCAGTCTTCATCACAAGTCCAGTTCCCCAATGGCAACCTCACCCAACAAACAACTCAGGGTGTAGGTACTCTCCAGGAAAGCTCAATCCTTGAAGATCCAACATCGAGACTTTCAACAATTGCAGCTTCCTCTTTGAAAAAAGTATCATTGAGGGACTATTTAGAAGCCCTGCACCCGCTTGTAAGAAAGGGGCTCTGTATATACTGGACCAAAGTAAGGTACAGTGTGCAAAGAGTCCACAGTCCCCAGAGGTTTGGCAGAGGCTAAAGTTAAATATAACCTTACTCTCTAAAGTGGTAGCTTGGTCGAGCAGTAAGGCAGTAGCAGAGGACAGTGTAAAGCATTTGTTGTACACACTCAGTCAGCAAATGGTCTCACACACTCAAGAACTGAACTCTCGGCCAATTGTTTTGTATCAAAATATATATTAGTTTAAGTACAATAGCTACAGTGGTTGCAATAGGCAAACCAATTTCAAACACAATATAACGTTCAGCTCAATGGGAATTTCTAGTTAAATGCAACTGATTACTTTATAGATTACTTTTCTAACCACATGACTGGATCCTAGATTCAGTCCCGGGACATCTCCTGTAAACAGTAGAGTAAAAGTGCTTTGGTTACAGTAGTGATTGTTAAGTAATAATATTGTATTTTCAAAGTTGACAATTAGAAACTTTTCAGTGAAAACCTTTCAGTGAAAACCAAGCAATGTTATCCTATGGGAGGAAATTCAAGTTACTGATAAGTACAGTTACAATTACTTTTTCGGTTCAGTGCTGGGCTGAAAGGTACAGCACAGGGTTCTTTCCTGATAACAGGTGAGTAAATCGGAATTCGTTCTTCGGCTGATTTTAGATGAATATTTAAAAGTTTCAAAACTGGACACAGAAGAATTTCCAAGTTGAAACCAGTCACTGTTATACTATGGAAGGAAAATGAGTTATCAACTTTTAGGAAAGTACTTGACTAGCAGAGTTAAGGTTCTGGGCATAGAATCAGGGGTCTCCCAGGGTCGGAAAGGTACAGTTGTTGCACCCTCAGCATCACAGGGGCAGCCTGGTGCAGAGAGAGTAGGACCAATGTAATCCCATGGAGGATAGGGGGCCTTCGGTGGTGGCTGCAAGCAAGCAGACCATACGGCTGTGGGAGCTGAGCTCCAGGTCACTTAAGCAAGGCAAGTAAGGAAGTAAAGTAGAGTAGTTGCTGCACTTCCAGCAGCACTCGGGCGGCTGTGTGCAGGGTGCTTTTGAGCCGTCGGGCGCACAATGTTAATCAATGGAAGAGTTAAAAAATGAACAAAGGCTGCATACTCGGTGACGGAGATTCTTCAGGTACGACCACCACTTGGAGAGGTAAGGTGGGATGTTGGAGGAGAGGTAGGTACCATATAGGAAGGCACAGGGTGCCGCAGGGCGCCCCGTACAGGGGTGTTTTTTGGTGTTGGGAAATCTTACCCTCAGCTGGTCGTGGTTGGAGGGGTCCCTGGTTCTAAGGCTGCAGGCATCGTCTGGTTCGTCGAGGAGGGTCTTTGGGCACTGGACTCTGGGTCACAGTAACCGGGGGGGCATCTTTGTGGTCTTTGTTCACTCAGGCACAGGCCGGGATCGGTGGGTACAGAGTGGACTGGATTAGCGGTTCCTGCCTGGCACCAGGGGTGTTGCTGTTTGAGCAGAACCACTGCTCATGGAAGTCCCAGTCTTGGTAGAGGTTCAAGGCAGGTGGGTCCTCTGGGGTTTTCGAGGTTGCTGTCCGCAGGTTATGCTGGGATTTAGCCGAAGCAGGTTCAAGGATCAACAGGCCAGTAGGGTTCTGGGGCCAAGTCAGTTGGTGTTGTCCTCTTGTTAGCAGCTGTACAGCAGGTCTTCTTGTTTCTTGTTCTTCTATTTGCAATCGGTATCTGAGGATGGAAGGTTCAGG
This sequence comes from Lissotriton vulgaris, assembly GCF_964263255.1. NCBI lineage: Eukaryota > Metazoa > Chordata > Amphibia > Caudata > Salamandridae > Lissotriton > Lissotriton vulgaris. The sequence goes on along the minus strand of NC_141695.1, from coordinate 179,706,639 downwards.
GTGCCCCTAAATACTAAATGTAGGGGTGTTACAGGAAGGGCAAGGGCAGGGACCAATGGGTCCCTGTCCTGGGATGAGTACACCCCCTAGCCTGCTCCTCTCCTGTGGAAGGGGGGCAGGAGCCTATCTCTGATTGGGCAGGGCTCCCCATCCTCAAGATGGTCAGAGCCCGGAGTTGTGTTTCACCTCGCCTCTCCCACCTGAGTGGGGGGTGGAGTTGGCATAGGCTGGCACACCCCCGTTCCTCACTTAGGGTTTCCCGCCGTTCTTCCTGCCCGAGTGGGGGTCAGAACCAGTGGGGGCATGTTTCTGGGTACAGAAAACGGGCTGGAGAAGCTCACAAAGGCGGCATGCCTTTGTAACTTCCCCTGCCCATCCTGGGGGATGAGACCTAGCACCTCGCCCAGGACGTGCATTGTTGCAGGCCCAGGAGAGCAGATAGCTCTCTACCCAGGGGTCCAGCAACATGTCTGCTGTGTGGCGGCCTAGGCAGCCTCTCAAACAAGATGTGGATTGTAGGTTATGTTCAGGGGGCAACTCTAAGTTGCCCTCTGTCATGCATTTGACATTAAATCCCACACTGGCATCAGTGTGGGTTTAATGCGCTGAGAAGTTTGATATCAAACTTCTCAGTCTTCAGTGAAGCCATCATGATGCTGTGGAGTTCGTAATAACAACCTCCCAGCACCATATACTCTTAATGGTAGCACTGCACTTACAGTGTAAAGGAATAGCCCTGAGTACTGTAGGGGCACAGGGCTCATACACCTCTGCCCACACCACTGGCATAGTGCACCCAGCTAGAGGGGTGACTGATGGATACCAGGGCAGTGTGTTTGTCAGGGATGTGTGTGTCAATTCTTTGTTTAGTTCTGCACCAAGACACTCAGCCTGCAAAAGCAGTGTGTGTGTGTCAGGGTACAGGGCCCCTAAGGCTGGCACAATAAGTGCTGCAGCCCTTAGGTATCTCCTCTGGTCAGAGTGCCCAGTTTAGGCTTACCAGGGCTGACCTGTGGCCAGAGATACCAATTGGGTTTAGGCTTTAGTACAGTTTTAGGAAAGGAACATAGGTCCTGGGCACCTGATTGGCAGGAGCCCAGGGCACATCAAGTCAAAGTGCATCAGAAATCTAGCAAAAAGGGGGGGGGGTTACTGCTCCAGAAACCTACTTCTTTAAACCTCTGCTTCTTCTACCTCAGCCCCAGCCTCGCATCAAATATTGGTTCAGCCTATAATCCATGTGCCCGCTGGTGACACAGACCTCAGCTCACCGTTACTAGGCTTCCCAAGAAGGGCTGACCTCCTAATAAAAGAAACTTTCGAGGCCCCTCCATTGCCTCAGGTTCTTGACCAGTTCTCCTTTGACTTGCAGGACGCTAACTCCGCCGTCGCGCTGGCCTCCCCCCAACTTCCACTGGAAGCGAAGTGACCTCACCAACCTCTCAACCTGCCCAGAATCCTAGCCAGTTTTCTCCTTTAGCAACTAATCCCCCAACTCTCAAGGACCATCCAGTAACAACTATTAAGTCCTTACCCCACAAGTTGCGACCCAGGCAAACGATCATCCAAGCAACCTCACAATGTCATTCCCAATCTCTTCATCATCAAATGTCACCTATTGCCAACAAAAGATCAACTTAGGCGGGGGCCACAACATCACGCCCAATACCCTGCTCGACCTGTCTTTCTTCACTAATGAATTCAAAAGGTTAGCCCTCCATTACCTGATCTAAGTTGTCAGCACTGACCTCCCACTCAGACAAAATGGACCAGCAGGTGGACAGCTTAAACACCCTTGCTGTGTATACCACCGGGATTGATCGAAAATTGGAGGCACTCGATTCACTGATAACAAAAGCCCAATCTCAAGTGCAACTAGTTCAATCGGTATGCTGTTGCTCCCCATTATTGACTCTCTATCCTCTTTGCCCCAATTCATTTCATCAGTATTAACAGAAATCCAGAAGATTTCAGCACATAGGCACTCCACCCTTTGCCCCTGGATCCCCCCCAGTGCGAGGCCTCAGAGCTTGATCAAATGACCAATAAATTACCAGCCCCTTTTTCACCATCAACTAAAGCGATAGCTGACTCCAACGCAACTACTGATGCAACCACTGATACTCCACCTCATCTGCAATCTACCTATCGCTATCGCAACAGGAAAAAAAAAGACTCTGGAAATCCTGTAACAGGCATGCAGACGAGCCCACAATAGCAATCTTAATTATTTTGCCAATAACAAACCTGTGACAGCACAGGCCTCGAGCATAGTGCTCAGCATCACTACCAGCTTGTTGCAAGCAGCTCAGTCTCTAACGCCCCAAAAAGCACCCCCCAAAGTGAAAAATTCATCAGAAACAGAGCGGCTTCAAGTTTCAGGGTACATTCTGCATCTAATTACCCAGGCAAAAATTGGAAACATTGGAAACAGTCAACCACAAGCCTATGAAGAGCCGACAATTTTCAACACGCCAGCCATGACTACGCCTCTGCAAAAGCCTTCCCTCGCCAGTAGTCCTTTTCCCCCACCTCAAGTAAGGATCAACAGTTTAGGCTTACAGCGTGCCGTCAACCTCAGCAAAGGCTTGGATACACAGCACTCGACAATTTCACCCAGCCAACTACCTCTGACGCTCAAGTGCAAAAAAGTTCAAGATGCAAAGTTTAAGCCAACTGAGTCCTTAACTGTTGAAATCCATAACTTAGCCCCCGACAGCAAGAAGACCAAATTGCTGTTAACGCCGGAGTACGTCTCCAAAGGCCCACATGACATCTTAAACCACGAGAACATCAGGCTCTTCAAATCAAATCTGGATCTTTGTATTCAGGAATCGAAAGAAATAATCGTCATCGAATTCAAACCTAGTAGTGGAATCTAAGCAGAAGAATTGACTCCAACTACATTAGCATCCACCTCCATAAGGGAGCTGGTTCAATCAAAAACCGACCAATTAAAAAATTGGGAAAAAATTATAGCAACACCTCGTGTTCCCCGCTACCCCTCAATACTTGCACCCATTCAGGCTCCAGTTTCTAGTATAAGTCTTGTCCTTTCCTCTGCATTAAAGTCAGATAGAAGATGCTCTCCCGTCGGCAACGTTGAGCACAAAGATGAACAGCCCGTGACCGTCCTGACGCTGTTGGTAGCGATCGCTCCCCACGCTCCCTGCTCTCTTTGGTATCGTTGTGTTGCACTCCTTACCTAGACCTGCTGCTTTTCAAATCTGCTGGTCCCTGTCTTCATAACGCTGTAGCGCGATTAGCATTGGCAAAGATTAGAATTTAATTCCAGCGCCTTTTGCCGACTTTAGCACTGTGCTTTAATTCACTCTGTTGTAACGCTATTTGTGTGATATTGCATAACTTGATTAGGAAATCGTTCATTGTTGCGCTTTTGCACACATTGTCTCAATATTTCATTTGTCTTTGTGCCTGTCTGTAGTTTCGTTTTTGCTGCCATTTTGTTGTTGTTGTGCCTGGGAGCCCGTCCTCTACAGCCCGCCCCGCCTCCCAGCTGATCCTCCCTCGCCCCTCCACCATCCTCATATGACAGATGCATTTGCGCGCAGCGGTCGTGCCCTATGCGCGCGGAAGGTGCGCCAAAGGTAAGCCCGTCTACGCCCGTCCGCGCCTGGACGGCGCCCAGCGCCAGACCCCCTGGTCCCCGCAAAAGCCATTCCACCCGCATAACATATGTCGCCGCTACTCTCCTTGCCCTCAACCCCGGTCGCAAGCCACAATGCTGCGTAGCTACCCCAGGATACACCCACGGTCCTTTCTCCTGCCACTCCTGCAAGTTCGCCTGCATCAGTACCCATGCCAAATCCTCCTCCCCCAAACACAGCTCCGATTCTAACCACCTGAAATGCATCCTGCTGAACACCCGCTCGGTCCACAAACACGCCACTAAACTCTGGGACCTACTCAACACTACATCACCGGACATCGCCTTCCTTACAGAAACCTGGATGAACGCCTCATCAGCACCCGACATTGCCATAGCCATCCCGGACGCCTTCAAGATCATCCAAAAGGACCGCATCAACCAAACAGGAGGAGGCATCGCCATCGTTCATAAGAACACCATCCGAATCACGACCAGCTCTGACGGTAACCTTGCGACCGCCGAACACCTTCACTTCCAGATCCACACTGATCCCAGGACCACACTTAGAGGCAGCCTCATATACAGACCACCAGGATCCCGCACTCAATTCAACGAAGACATCACCGACTTCATCAGCACACATGCCCTCACCTCCGAGAATTACATTCTACTGGGAGACCTCAACTTCCACCTGGAAATCAAAAATGACACCAATGCCACCACCCTTCTGGACAACCTGGCCAATCTCGGACTCAAACAACTTGTTGACACCCCCACCCACTTAGCCAGACACACGCTCGATCCTATTTTCACCTCCAGCAAACACATCTCCTTCGATCGCACCACAGCTCTCCATTGGACGGACCACAGCTGCGTCCATTTCAACTTCAAAAAGACCACGACCCACATCCCGCCACAACCTATCCCTCGAAGAAACTGGAACAAAATCACCACCGACCAACTCTTCACATCGCTTAACCAAAACCCCCCCGTCATACCATTGGACCCAAACCAAGCTGCCACTAATCTCACACAATGGATCACCCGTAGCGCTGACGAATTAGCACCCTTTAAACACCAGCAGATCAAACAAGGAAACAAAAAGGCCCCTTGGTTCAACGATGACCTTAAGAAATCCAAGACGTTATGCCCTACCCTTGAGAACACATGGAGAAAAAAACCCAACCACTGACAACCTGATCGCCTTCAAGGACGCGATCCGCAAACACCACCAATTGATCCAATCCACCAAGAAATCAGCATTCAAGGATCAACTCGACAACAACACCCACAACAGCAAGGAACTATTCAACATCGTCAAAAAATTTACCAACCCCACCGCCGGCACCAACAACATCACTCCCTCCCAGGACCTCTGCGACTCCCTATCATCTATCTTCCACAACAAAATAGCCAACATTCATAACAGCTTTGTAAACCTGTCCGAAGAACAACCCACCCCACCCAACTGCGAACCAAAACAGCGCTCTCACAACCTTTGCGTCTGGAACCCAATCACGACTGAAGACACCATCCGCCTGATGAACTCCATCCACTCAGGATCCCCAACTGACCCCTGTCCCCACCACATTTTCAACAAAGCAGACTACATCATCGCACCCCATCTCCGTGATGTCATCAACTGTTCCTTCAACTCCGCTACCTTCCCGGAAAGCTGGAAACATGCCGAACTCAGCGCCCTTCTGAAGAAACCCACAGCGGACCCTTCTGAACTTAAGAACTACCGCCCCATCTTACTCCTCCCCTTCCCAGCCAAAGTCATGGAGAAAGCCGTCAATAATCAACTTGCTGCCTTCCTTGAATCCAAAAAATCCCTCGACCCTTCACAGTCCGGATTCAGAGCCAAACACAGCACCAAAACCGCCCTCATCGCAGCTACAGACGACATCCGAACACTACTGGACAACGGAGAAACAGTTGCCCTCATCTTACTCGACCTCTCCGCCGCCTTCGACACAGTATATCATAGCACGCTCATACAACGCCTTAACAACATCGGAATACAAGGAAAAGCTTTGGATTGGATCATCTCATTCCTCGCTGGAAGAACTCAAAGAGTCCGCCTACGCCCATTCAAATCAGAGGCCACCGAAGTCATCTGTGGTGTAACACAGGATCTTCACTCAGCCCCACCCTCTTCAACGTATACATGAGTCCTCTCGCATCCATCGCGCGCCAACACAACCTCAACATCATATCCTACGCTGACGACACACAGCTGATCCTTTCCCTCACCAAAGACTCAAACACCGCCAAAACCAGTCTACACGAAGGAATGAAAGAAGTTGCCGAATGGATGAAAAACAGCCGTTTAAAACTCAACTCGGACAAAACGGAAGTCCCCATCTTAGGATCATCCCCCTATGCCTGGGACGACTCATGGTGGCCACCTGCCCTAGGTACAACACCCATACCTACTGATCACGCACGTAACCTGGGCTTTATCCTAGACTCCTCCCTCTCTATGACCAGACAAGTCAACGCCGTCTCCTCTTCATGCTTCAACATCCTGCGCATGCTCAAAAAAATCTTCCGCTGGATCCCGACCGAAACAAGAAAGACAGTCACCCACGCACTGGTCACCAGCCGACTGGACTATGGAAACACCCTGTACGCCGGGACCACAGCCAAACTTCAGAAAAAACTCCAACGCATCCAAAACGCCTCAGCCAGACTCATACTGGACATTCCCCGTCACGCTCACATTTCCGTCCACCTGAAGGATCTCCACTGGCTCCCCGTCAACAAGAAAATAACGTTCCGCCTCCTCACCCACACACACAAGGCCATCTACGACCTTGGACCCGAATGCCTCAGCTCAAGACTGTCCTTCTACATACCCACCCGCCAACTACGATCATCCAATCAAGCCCTCGCCGCAATTCTGCACATCCACAGATCCACTATGGGTGGAAGATCCTTCTCCTACTTAGCGGCCAAAACCTGGAATTCCCTCCCCATTCACCTCCGACTTACACAAAACCACCTCTCCTCCAGAAAGCCACTCAAAACCTGGCTATTCGATAAGTAACGCACCCACCCTCCCTCAAGCGCCTTGAGACCCTCTGGGTGAGTGGTGCGCTATACAAATTCCTGAACTTGAACTTGAACAGCAAGCCACCCGAAGAACAGACTGGTCATGGCTGCCAGCAGCCCTATCACGAAATTGGATTGATTGACATAATATCGAACATGGATGTTATATCCTTCTCTTCCTCTCTCTTTGTGCTCTTCCTCTCTCTTTGTCCCTCTTTAGTGTTAGTGTCTGCTTGTCAATGTCATGTCTCTGTGATGTCATCCAGGATTCTACCTGTTGCTGTTCAAGGGATTTATCAGTTACCTGGAGGCTGAGCAGGAATTTATCTGCTCCTGGTGGGGTTTCTTACCATATTACATTCCTACCTGAATGCTGTACCTTCTATCTAATCTCAAGAATAAATATACTACATGAACATTACAACAAGGACCCTTCATCTTTATTTTACTGAATTTAACACTGGCGACGAGGTAAAAAAGGACCCATTTAAAAGAAAAAGGACTTCATTGAATTTAAAAAAGGACATCATTGCAACCAAAGACAAGAAGAGAAACGTTTAAAATTACTTTCCTGCGTCTGGGTGCCCCACCGGTGTCTGGTTCTGACGGACAGTCTCAACCCAGAGCATTGGAATAACCTTTGCTGAAGTAATACTACTACTATATCATCTGGCACTAGAGCAAACTTAAAGGACTCCTTGTTTTCATCTAGTGAGTCAGCCTTTTACGTGAGTAACGTTACTGCTGCTGTCTGTCCTAGGTGTGCCTGTGCTACTTCTGCAACCTCCTGTTTAAATGGAAGTGTGCCTGTGCTATTTCTGGAATCTGCTGTTTAAAAGATTGTCAGCTCAGGTCTCCTGTTTACAAAAGCACTACTTACTGGGACCGTTACAACCTGCACTTAAAATTAAAGTCTGCCTGCATCAATCTGTGTGAACTCCATGTTTCGGTACCTTGGAGGATGTGCACTAGCAGTTTGAGTGAAGAGACGGCTATTCTACTTTATTATTTGGCTTGCCGTGTGGCCTACGCTGAGACCTGATGCCTATTTCTGCCAATCACGTCCTGAGCATACTCTGCAAACTGTGCTGGCATTCACATGCCAGCGCTTGGCTCTACACCATTTGGGAGTCTGTCTACATGCCTGACTTCGAGAATTGGAACTTGATCTGCACACCATTAATTTCTGACATTACACTACGTTTGGATCTGTAACCCGGGTGAGAGATCGCTCACCGGTGTTTGCTGTTTCATGATTTATTTATTTATTTATTTCCCTTGAAAAAAAAATTGTGTTCTCCAACAAGGTACTGTTTGATTTTCTTTACATTTTCCCATGGACATTTCTACAGAGCTGTTTGTGTCTCCCTTCATTCAAATGACAACGGTGACTACTTTTATTATTTTGATTTGTTATGTTTAAGATGTTGTGAACAATTTTGCATATTTCCTAATTTATGCAATGTGTAGTTTGCGCTGTAATTTACCCTTGAGTGCATTTCTTCTAAGTACTGTGGTGTGCTAAATATCTATTTATATGCTCAATGCTTAGAACTCTGTTTCTAGGTTATGTATGTATGCTGTTACATGTTCTTTTCTGTGTGGATTTGCAAGTGATACATTTTGAAATAATTTATTCTATTATTGCCTACTTTACTGGAGCCACGTTTGTGCTCAACCTTTGTTGAGGTGCTCATTTGCTTTCATTTTGGTGATGATTTGTAGGCCTTATGCTTATTGGGGTCATTTATGTGCTCAACTATGTTGAGGTGCTCCAATTTGTTTTCATTCTTAGTGATGATGAGCTAGAGTGATGCTCAATTGTGATGTTTATTTCTGTTATGAACCACTTTATAGTGCTCTGTTGTTAGAGGTGTTCATGTGCTTGCTATTAGAAGCCATAGGGGCTCAATTTTATTGTCATTTCAGATGAACCACTTACTGTGCTCTATGTTTAGAGGAGTTCATGTATTTACTTTGAGAAGTTGAGCTCATTTTTATTGTGCTTTATTTTAGAGCAGTTTTATTCTATTGATAGAGAAGTTGAGCATTTTCTGTGAAGAGCCGTTTTCTCATGAACCACTTTTACTGTGCTCTATGTTTAGAGGAGTTCATGTATTTACTTTGAGAAGTTGGGCTCATTTTTATTGTGCTTTATTTTGGAGGAATCGAAAATATTCGAATTTGAGGAGTTGATATTTCATTTTCTATCTACGGTACTGAGCCATACTGTACCTTTGTTCATCTGTATTGAGATGTTCAGTTTTCATTTCATTTAAGCTTACATCCTTTTGTTAGCTTACGGTGCGTGTACAACCTTTGTACCTGCCCCCCTTTGATGTTACCTCTTCTTTCCATTACGTTGAAGAGGGTGTTTATTTCTGGTGCATATATGTTCTTTCTTCTGCCTTTCTGCTTCTGCCATCTGTTTCATCTTATCCATTTTTTTCAATCAAAGGAGGGAGGTGTGTTATATCCTGCTCTTCCTCTCTCTTTGTGCTCTTCCTCTCTCTTTGTCCCTCTTTAGTGTTAGTGTCTGCTTGTCTATGTCATGTCTCTGTGATGTCATCCAGGATTCTACCTGTTGCTGTTCAAGGGATTTATCAGTTACCTGGAGGCTGAGCAGGAATTTATCTGCTCCTGGTGGGGTTTCTTACCATATTACATTCCTACCTCAATGCTGTACCTTCTATCTAATCTCAAGAATAAATATACTACATGAACATTACAACAAGGACCCTTCATCTTTATTTTATTGAATTTAACAATGGATTAACAATATTCTCCTGGAAAGGTAACGGTCTTCTGACGAAATCCCAATCCCCAGATACACTTGGATTTTTTTTTAAACATGACATTATTCTTCTCCAGGAAACTTGGTTAGCAACTAGCATCCCAATTGAAGGGTAAATAGAATTCACTTTGCCCGCCATAAGACAGCGTAAGTATCGCAGATTGCGTGGCGGACTCTCGATCTATGTATCTGTTAAACTGTCTACACACATCAGACAGCTAAAATTTGAAGTCAACTGGGTTGCTGGAATTGTGGTTTAACGTTCTACTTCAGATAGCCTGTTACTTAAATTCGATCGTCTGACTGAAATTGTATGTAACATCTTAAGCGAATACGGCAGTACACCCTGTTTAATTTCTGGAGATTTTAATACAAACCTTTTCCACAACCCGTTCGAGGACCTTGGGATCATATTTCCAGTGGTTCCCCCACATCTTGCCACACAAACATTACCTTTGGGACTCAGATCTTCTAAATTGGGCGAATACGCTGTCCTTCAATTCTGGAGAATGGGCTTAATTTTTTTGAACGGTTGCTCACCCACTAACACCCCCTATGCCTGGACCAGAACTAATGGCCGAACCCACTCATTTCTGGACTTTACATGAAGAAACAGGGAAATGCTCCCCATAATCGAGTGCCATTACATCGCAGTACAAGGGGAGAGCAACCATCAACCTCAAATACTAACTTTATCATCCAACATACCGCACCATCAGGCAACTGCACACACACTATCAGGCTGCCACTCAGAGAACTTAAGGAGAATAAAATGGATGTCCAGCACCACCTCCGCTGTCATGGAGAAATGTAGTGCTTTTCAATGCTTATTGAGTGAAAAAGATGTACCCATCATCGATGGCTGGGAATCTTGTAAAAAGATTAATCAACAAATTTCCGTCCAAAACTTGTACCTGGCAAGATACACCACAAATTTTCATTTCACCTGCGACAAAAAAGCTAAGATTCCAAAGAAATTTGGCCTTACGATCAGCTAGGAAAAGCCCAGGAAATTCAATATTATTCATTGATTATCAGCTAGCTCTAAATGCTTTCAAGTCATCCATACACAGGGACAAACAAACAGCGTCTGACCAGATCTGGCTGAAGTTAGTCTATGCTAGCAAGAAGTCCAATACAAACTTATTCTGTCCCTTGTGAATAGAGGTCCATTAGGAGGCAGAGAACATGGCAGTGCAAATGAAAGTGCGGATTCAGTTTTTATCTAATTACTTCAGCGAATATCTAAGAAGGATTGACCATCCTAGCCCCCCTTCATCATCTAAATACAAGTCAGCACCCACGGAAGCCTGCGGCATAGGTAACACCAGGCCCATCATCTCAGTCGAAGACGTTCTGGATAAATCAATAATTGAAAGAACAGAGGTGCGAAATGACTCACCAATGGAGATGCTGACACCAGGAGTGTTAAGAAATACCATCGCTAGGATAATCAGAAAAGGTAGGTCAGATAAAACTCCCGGTCCCATTAGACTTTCCCTGGCCTTGTTCAAGTCAGAAGTAACCTCCTGGTTGGGCCACCTCGCATCCCTGTTTTTACATTGCAGGCTCAACCACAACATCACGGATTCCTGGAAAGGCGCCATTATCCAACATGTCTATAAAAGTGGTAAAAGAAATGACCCAAAAAACTACAGAATTATAGCTCTCCTCAATATCGAATCCAAATACTACACCAGCATTTTACTGGAATAGCTGTCAGCCTGGGCAGAAACAACAAAGCGCCTCCCTTCAACCAGACTGGCGTCGTGGCCAATTCAGGCGGATCACTGACAGAATTTCGACCTCATTAATATCGACCTACAAGAATATCGAGTCAATAATATCGAGGGCAAAAATATCGACATCCTATCTACAACATGGTAAGTAAAAAAATATCGAAAAAATAATATAGATGTAAAAAATATCGATGTTAAAAATATCGACTTTTTTTCTTTTAATATATAAATGTAAAATTAAGTATATAACACTAATAAATAAAATATACATATTTAAAAATATCTAATAATGTTTAAAATTAATAAATAATACATATATATTAATAATACATTAATTAAATATATACACTAACTATATAATATATATGTACTGAACAATAAGTATTAATAATTATTTTACTAATTTATAAATTAATAAAATATATTTTAATTTACTAATACATTTACAAACATAAAACAATAACATAAATAAAATGTAAGTAATATAAAAAAATAAAATAAACATTTATTTTTTTTACAATTAATTATATAAAACGTTGGATAGCGTAAGGGTAAAAATTACTATTCCTACTCCAGAGAGTGCAACAGTAGGGAAAGCGTTTGATAGCGTAGGGGTAAAATTACTATTTCCACTCCAGAGAGTGCAACAGTAGGGAAAGCGTTGGATAGTGTAGGAGTAAAAATTACGATTCCCACTCCAGAGAGTGCAACAATAGGGAAAGCGTTGGATAGCGTACAGGTAAAAATTACTATTCCCACTCCAGAGAGTGCAACAGTAGGGAAAGCGTTGGATAGCTTAGGGGTAAAAATTACTATTCCTACTCCAGAGAGTGCAACAGTAGGGAAAGCGTTGGATAGCGTAGGGGTAAAAATTACTATTCCCACTCCAGAGAGTGCAACAGTAGGGAAAGCGTTGGATAGCGTAGGGGTCAAAATTACTATTCCCACTCCAGAGAGTGCAACAGTAGGGAAAGATTTGGATAGCGTAGGGGTAAAAATTACTATTCCCACTCCAGAGAGTGCAACAGTAGGGAAAGCGTTGGATAGCGTAGGGGTAAAAATTACTATTCCCACTCCAGAGAGTGCAACAGTAGGGAAAGCGTTGGATTGCGTAGGGGTACAAATTACTATTGCCACTCCAGAGAGTGCAACAGTAGGGAAAGCGTTGGATAGCGTATGGGTAAAAATTACTATTCCCACTCCAGAGAGTGCAACAGTAGGGAAAGCGTTGGATAGCGTAGGGGTAAAAATTACTATTCCCACTCCAGAGAGTGCAACAGTAGGGAAAGCGTTGGATAGCGTACGGGTAAAAATTACTATTCCCACTCCAGAGAGTGCAACAGTAGGGAAAGCGTTGGATAGCGTAGGGGTAAAAATTACTATTCCCACTCCAGAGATGGCAACAGTAGGGAAAGCGTTGGATAGCGTAGGGGTAAAAATTACTATTCCCACTCCAGAGAGTGCAACAGTAGGAAAAGCTTTGGATAGCGTAGAAGTAAAAATTACTATTCCCACTCCAGAGAGTGCAACAGTAGGGAAAGCATTGGATAGCGTAGGGGTAAAAATTACTATTCCCACTCCAGAGATTGCAACAGTAGAGAAAGCGTTGGATAGCGTAGAAGTAAAAATTACTATTCCTATCCAGAGAGTGCAACAGTAGGGAAAGCATTGGATAGCGTAGGGGTAAAAATTACTATTCCCACTCCATAGAGTGCAACAGTAGGTAAAGCGTTGGATAGCGTAGGGGTAAAAATTACTATTCCCACTCCAGAGAGTGCAACAGTAGGGAAAGCGTTGGCTAGCGTAGGGGTAAAAAGTACTATTCTCACTCCAGAGAGTGCAACAGTAGGGAAAGCGTTGGATAGCGTAGGGGTAAAAAAAACTATTCCAACTCCAGAGAGTGCAACAGTAGGGAAAGTGTTGGATAGTATAAGGGTTAAAATAACATACTTATAAATAAACGACTTTTTTTTTTTTTTTTTTTTTTTTGTGTCCTCATTAGCCATAAAGTCGATCCAACTATGCTCTTAGCCTCTCAGACACGAGGACCGTCCCCCCCATAGCACCAAGGAGCCCAATGCTGAGCCCCAGGTGCCCAGAGAGCCGGCCCCCATGCTTCCAGCAGAGCTTGAATAGACGTACTCCCTTCAGACCAGTTCGGCCAGATGTCCAGTTGCTGTACGATACCACCCTTTTGGACAGAGAGATTTTAGGCCTAATCATCGGACCCGGGGAGAAAAAAAAAAAAAAAAAAAAAAAAAAAAACCCCGGGTAGGCTAACTATCCCTCCTCCAATCGATCAAAAGGTGCCAAAATGTAAGAGATCGAGGGCTGCATGTTCTCATTAAGTCCATCTTTGAGGTTGCGTATAATGAAGACAGCCACTCTGCATGCGTTGGGGGATTTATGTTAATCCAGTTTTTACAGATCTCTCTTCTAGCCAGTAAGATGGCATAAAACAGAAAATCTCTCTCTGATCCCTTGATGTTATGATTTAATCCGAAGATGACCAAAGACCATGACCACGGGATAGTGACACTAAGAATAGATTCGAGTGTTGTTCTAACTTCATGCCAAAAGGTGGCAATACTCGGACAGTCACAGAACATATGCAGGTCTGACGCTGCCGGTAAGGAACATTTACTACAGCACTTCCCTGTTTGGAATTTCGACAACCGTTTAGGAGAGTAATATGCTCTATGAAGTGTGAAGAAATGATTGCGCCTCAGCCATGCTGGCTTGACGATTTTATAGAGGAGGATAAAAGATTCCTCCCAAATATCTCCCCTATCTGGTTCTCCCTCAGCACCCCAAAGTTTTTCCGGGAGGTTAAAGTCTCGCTCTCCATCCTCTATAATATGCCAATAGAAGAGCGCAACTTCTTTTTTCCCCGCCGGTCTTTCCACTAGGATATTCTCGAGAGGGCTCTCCTGTCCCATCATTCCTTTCTTCTTAATTTGAGTTCGAATCCAACTTCCTATTTGTAGATATACTATCCAGGAGAGTGGTGATGTTACTTTAAGCTTGAAGATATCCCAGCCCAAGATTGTTCCTTCCATCAGCAGATCCCCCCACTTTGTGATCCCTGCGTCCAGCAGGATTCTTTTGACTGTGTTGGCTTCCTGTGGTGCTAGTCCAGGTAGGTCCCAAATTGGGGCGTGTTCGGATAAGTGTCCTATCCCGATCTTAGATTTTATTTGGGACCATTCTTTTAAGCTACTCAATAGTGTCTTTAGTCTAATTTTTTTAAAAAACTTCTGGTGGCCGAACTTGAAGAGAAAACCATTCACTGGAAGGTCCGAACCCAATAACATTGCCTTGTACATAAGCCCATTTGCATTTTCCCAGGGGAGCTTAAGTAACATCCTAGAGTGGGTCAGATGAAATGCCCAGGCATAATATTCTAGGTCTGGCAAAGCGAGCCCCCCTTTTTCTCTTCTCCTTCTCAGCTTTTTCCAAGCTAATCTGCTGGATTTATATCCCCAAATGAATGAGTTAATGTTTTGCTGGCATTTTGCAAGCTGCTTGGTGTCAAAAATTAATGGAATGGAATTAAAAATAAAAGTGAATTTCGGGAGAATACTCATTTTTATCAGGCTAGTTCTCCCATAAATGTTGAGCTGGAGAAAAGACCAGGCTTTCATAAGAATTTGGGATTCTCGGGAAATACGGGCTAAGTTGTTTTGAGCCAAGTGATCCAGATCTTTAGTTATTGTGATGCCAAGGTACCTCATTGAGGATTTTGTCGGAAGTTGAGGATTGTGAATGTTCCAGACCATAATTTCGGTTTTTCCTGCGTTGATTTCGTAACCAGAGAATTTCCCAAAATTTTCCGCTTTCTTTATAATGATGGGAAATGCCAATGTAGGATCAGTTGTGTATATGAGAATGTCATCGGCATAGAGGCCAATCTTCTTTTCCCAGCCCGAAAAATTAAAATGTGGGATGTTGGTATCCTCCCTAATGGATTGTGCAAACGGTTCTACATATAAATTAAAGAGAAGGGGGGACAGGGGGCAACCCTGTCTTGTTCCTCGGCTGATTTTAAAAGGAACTGTTCGTGTACCGTTTATTAGTAGAGATGCTCTGGGGTTGCTATATAGTAAGCCTATAGTCCTACAAAATTTGGGTCCCAAGTGAAATTTGGTCATTATTAAATTTAAGTATGCCCAATTTACCCTATCGAACGCTTTAGTGGCGTCGAGGGTCATGATAGCCAGGGGTAGGCCGAAGGTTGAGGCAATATCCGAGGCTCCCACCAAATCATAGGTTAAATCAGCCAATTGCCGACCTCTGATAAACCCCTTTTGATCAGGGTGGATGATCGAACCAATCTCGCTTCCCAATCTCGCAGCCAAAATTGAAGTAAAAATCTTGTAATCATTATTGAGAAGCGAGATTGGGCGGTATGATCCACATTCGGCTGGGTCCTTGCCAGTTTTTAATATTAGAGCTATATTGGCTTCCCCCCAGGAGCTTGGTGGTGTCTGCCCTCTGATCATTATGTCATTAAAAAGATTTGTAAGGACAGGGGTAAGGGTGGAATTGAGTGTCCTATATAATTCCCCAGGGAGGCCATCTGGTCCCGCGGCTTTGCCCTGTGATAATTGCTTAATGGTGTTATAGACTTCTAATTCAGTGATCTCCTTATCTATATTCTCTGTTTGGGAACTTTCCAGTTCCGGGAGGATTATATTATTCAGCCATTCGTTCCTTTCATCATCATTGACATTCAAATCCTCTGTGTATATGTTCTGGAAAAACTCCCTAAAAGCTTCTCCTATGGCTGTGGTTGTTGACCTACTATTAGCTTCCCCAGTGACCCTCACTTCTTTAATACAATTTCTTGATTGGTCCGCTTTAATAAATAAACGACTTTTGTAATTATAAATAAATTAACTATTAAATAAATATATACCATATGCAATACCTATACTTAATTTTAAAACACATGCTTAGCAAAATATATTTTACCTAAAATTATTGTAAAATAATTCCATTTAAAAATATTTAATTACCAATTAATAATTAATTAACAATTATATTATTAACACTACAATTACTTTTAATACATTATTGGTTGATTAAATTTACTTTACTTCCCACCATATTTCCCTATAAAACCACTACCCATAATATAACACATTTATCCAAGAATGAATTAATGAAAAATAATTAGCAGATAATTAAAATGTATTAACTATTAATTAAAATTAATTACCAATTAATATAATTTATTTTATAATTGCTACTAATTATTAAATAATAATTGCTACTAATTATAAAATAACCTTAAATAAATTACTCCCCACCCTATTCCCCTATAAACCCACATCCCGCTACAGAAAATATATATCAATTAATCAATTAATTTTTTTTCTCCAATTAATTATTAATAATTAGCAAATAATTATAATTAATTAATTAATCCTACTAATAATTAATCAACTTACCATAATTAAATTACTTCCCACCCTATTCCCATATAAACCCACAACCCGCTACAGAACATATATATCAATTAATAAATTAAATTAAATTATTTTCCTATTATTTTCAAATAATTACCAATTAATTACAATTTATTAATTAATCCTACTAATTAATAATCAATTTACCATAATTAAATTACTTCCCACCCTATCCCCCTATAAACCCACAACCCGCTCCGGTACTAAAACATACAATTTTCTTATAAATTAATTTATTATTATATAAAATTAAAACACATATAATAGTAATTATTTTAAATACTTAAATTAAACATATAACACATACATAATAAAAAACTATAAAATAATACAAATATCGATATTAGTGTCATCGAAATTAGTAACATCGATATATATGCTATCAATATTACAAACTTCGATATTACTGACATCGATATTAAGAATTTCAATATTACTTACCTTGGGTCGATATTCTGTCCTACGATATTCTTGACTTCGATATTATGCTCCTTCGATATTTCAGACTCGATATTATGGTAGGTCGATATTTCCAACTCGATATTTTGACTGTGTACCAATTCAGGCACAACTAGCAATCTACTGGCACTAACCGTTTTGATGGAGAAAGCAGCTGTCCATCCTATCTAATTTTACTGCTGCTTCGTCGACTTCAAGGCAGCTTTTGAACGGGGGCCAAGGCGCCACCTATGGAAAAAACTAGAGAGCTGGGGTATACCCCCGTTCTCTTAACAGCCATAATCCAACTCCACTCATGAACCTGCATTAGAATAAAGTTGGGAGAAGGCTCTCATATCTCAAATAAGATTCAAACAGCAATCAGTGTTAATTAAGGTTGCGTTTTGGCATCCCTCCTTTTTAACATCTTCATCTCAAACCTATCTTCCATACTCGACACGGTTAATTCCCATCCGCCTCAACTAGATGGAACTTGTATCAGCAACTGTTTATACGCTGACAACCTCACGTTACTTACCCACACAAAGGTAGGCCTGCAGCAGCTACTCTTTTGAACTTCTCCTCTATACAATAAACAACTCCCTTGAACTGAATCTGTGAAAAACAAAAATAATTCATTTTGGCAACCAGAAGCAGCAGAAAGGTGGGTGGTTTTTCAACAGTTAAAGCATCGACACAGTGCCCCACTATAAATACTTGGGAAACAACCTTTACAACGCAGTAATTACATCACACTACCATTACATAGCAGTCATTACATCACAACATACTTTACATCGCATGTCATAACAACGCAGCCATTACATCGCATGTCACTACAACGCATGTCATTGCAACGCATGTCACTACAACGCAGGCATTACATCACAAGTCATTACAATGCATACCATTACAACGCATAGTACCTTGACACTATCCAACATTTACCCTACTGTTGCACTCACTGGAGTTAGAATAGTAATGTTTACCCCTACACTATCCAACAATTACCCTATTGTTACACTCACTGGAGTTAGAATAGTAATTATTACCCCTATACTATCCATCACTTACCTTAAATGTGATGTAATGGTATGCATTGTAATGGTATGCTTTGTAAAACTATAATGCAATGTAATGGAATGCATTGTAAAGGTAGTTTTTGGAAATGCAATGTAAAGGTATGCGATGTAAAATAATGCGCTGTGAAGGATGTTGCAATGTAAAAACTGCGTTGTAAAGGCATGAATTGTAAATGTATGCGTAGTAATGTCATGCATTCTTAATACTTGGGAATTTTCCTGGACACCACCAGAGTCTCCTTCACAAAGCAAATCAACGCTGTAAAGGCTAAAGCACTGCCGCTTGAGCTAGCCTCGGCACAACTTTCAAAACAGCTACTATCTCCACGGTCCAACATATCTGAGGAGAGGCCCTCTAATTCTTGGGCCTCTGATCTGGCTAGTTTTTTTACTAGCAAGATCCAACTCATACAGGATTCTTTTCCATCGGCTGTACCCGCGGGGCTGATTAATTCTGAGGCCAACCGATCGCCCCCGGCCTCGCCAGGTGTGACGCTGGGCGAGTTCCCACCTATATCTGCGCCCGCTTCTTTAGCACTTATGGGCAACTTGAAATCGGGCTCGTCCTTGGACCCGTGCCCTGCTAAAATTCTGGCGAAATTGGCCGAGGTGATTAATCCGCTGGCTAACCCGCTACTGAATCTCTCGCTGAGCCAGGGAGTGGTTCCGCAGCCTTGGAAGCAGGCAATGGTCATTCCGCTGCTCAAGAAGCCTGGTCTGGATCCAAAGGCCCCAGTCAACTAACGGCCTATCTCCCTGCTGCCTGCTCTCACGAAAATTGTAGAAAAGCACGTGCAGACGGTGCTGTCCAATTTTCTAGAGACGAATGAGATTCTGCATGCCACCCAGTCGGGCTTTCGCCCAAATCTCAGCACGGAGACTGCGCTCCTCGAGGTCTCAGAAACCATCAAAGGGGTTCTGGACACTGGGGGTAAAGCCATGCTGGTGATGCTGGATTTGTCGGCGGCCTTCGACACCGTCCCCCATGATGGCCTGCTCACTAGACTCAGTGAGATTGGACTACGGGGGACGGTGCTCAGCTGGTTTTCGTCCTTTCTAGCCGGCCGCCGGCAAACGGTCTGGGCCTCGCCAGATTCCGCCGTGATGCCGCCTCTGGGAGTGGGGGTCCCTCAGGGTTCTATTTTGAGTCCGACCCTCTTTAATATCTTCATGACCCCTTTGGCGGCGTTGGCGGAGTCGTTTGGGGCCCGGATCGTATCCTATGCAGACGACACCCAGCTCCTCTTCTCGTGCAAGAGAGGAGGAGACTTTGATGGGGAGAGTATCCGGGATTGCCTTGGGGCTGTGTTCCAATGGTTCCAACTGAACAGCCTCAAGTGCAAATCCGATAAGTCCGAGGTACTCTTCTTTGGGTGTGACACGGAGCCAGACTGGCAGGCATGGTGGCCTACTGGTATGTTCCCCCCCACCTGTTCATCCCAAATGGCTAAGAACTTGGGGGTCAAGATGGACAAGGGGTTGACTATGAAGTCTTAGATCCTGGGGTTGTCGGGCACCTGCTTCGGCCTCCTTAGGATGCTGCGGAGGTTTCTTCCCCTCTTGTCGGAGGAGCACAGGAAGCTGACTGTGCAGGCCCTGATAGGCTCTAGGTTAGATTATTCAAACGTTCTGTACCTGGGTCTGCCAGAGTACCTGCTACAGTGGCTCCAAGTTGTGCAGAATGCGGCGGCGAGAGCGATTTTTGGCCTGAATAGACGTGCTAGTGCAGCGGGCTTACTGCAGACCCTGCATTGGCTCCCAATCCGCAAGCGGATTGCCTTTAAGGCTTTGACCTTGACATACAAGGCCCTTCATGCGACGGGAGCTAAGTACCTCCAAAAGAGACTTGCCTTCTACCGGCCGGCTCGTTCTCTGAGGTCAGAATCCCTGTTTTTAGCGACTGTCCCACGAGTGAAGAGAGCGCGCCGGGGAGGTCGGTCCTTTGGACTACTGGCGCCACAGCTTTGGAATTCTCTGCCTCTTATACTTCGGGAAGCTACCAGCTTACTAGCTTTTAGAAAAGGCCTCAAAACCTGGCTGTTCACCCAGTAGGCCTTTTTGCTTGTTCTGTTTTTTTTATCTGTGATATTTTCTCTTTTAATGTGTTATGTTAGCAGACCGCAGCCCTCCTTTTTAAAAAAAGCGCCGGGACACTCTTTTTGAGTAGCCGTGCGCTCTACAAAAGCCATTATAACATAACATAACATAACATAACTTGGTCCAAGTCTAACTCCACAGGTTAAGGTGATGAAGCCTAAAACCACCTACGCCCAATCATTTAATTTAATTTAATTTAAGGTTTTTATAGAGCGCGTAGTCACCCATGAGTATCCCAGCGCTATACCTTGTAGTCCTGATGGATGGAAGTGCGGGAAGTGAGAGTGATTTAAGGAAAGAGGAGGGTTTTGAGCGATTTCCTGAAACGAAGAAGATTCGGTTCTAATCTTAGTTTCAGAGGGAGTGCGTTCCATTGCTTCGCTGTGTGAACCAAAAAACGGCGGCCTCCTGAACGGGCCTTTTTCACCCTGGGTACCACAATGAGGTTTCCCTGGTCCGATCGGAGCGCTCTAGTAGGTCTGTAGGGGGTGATACAGTTATTGAGAATAGGTGGGCCTTCGTTGTGTAGTACCTTGTGAGCCAGGCAGAGGGCCTTGAATACCACTCTTTCCCTGATCGGTAGCCAGTGCAGTTTTTTCAGTGCAGGTTTTGCCGATGTTCTGGCCGGTGTGTTCGTGAGCATCCAGGCAGCGGCATTCTGGGTTTTCTGTAGTGTTTGGAGAGTGGTTTCCGGGGCTCCTAAGTAAATGGCGTTGCTGTAGTCCAACTTGGACACAATCAGGCCTTGGATCAGCTGTATCCGGGAATTAAAAGGGAGTAGAGGGAGCACCTTCCTACATGATCTTAATAGGCCGAAACAAATGCCGGACGTTTTCCTTGCCTGCGGTCTAAAGGTGAGATCTTTCTCTAACCATACTCCCAAACTCTTGACCTCCGTCTTGGGGGCAGGAGGTTCACCCAGACAGGCGGGCCAGATGTTTTGGGGTAGATTCAGGGTTTTTTGACCTAGGAGAAGAATCTCCGTTTTTGACCCATTTAATTTCAGGGCTGAGTCGTTCATCCATTGATGTATATTGGAGAGGCAGTCATGAAGGTTGGAGGGCTCTTGCTTGGGGTGAGATGGAGTTACCACCAGCTGTGTATCGTCAGTATAGCTGACGATAGTGACTCCAAATGGGGTGACCTTCCCCTCCAGTGGGGCCATGTACACGTTAAATAACGTGGGGCTCAGTGACGAGCCCTGTGGCACACCACACCGGAGGGGGATGGCGGGGGAGCGACCGTCACATTCCCAGACTTGGAAGGAGCATTGGCAGAGAAAGGATGAAAGCCATTTCAGAGCCTTGTCTTTCACTCCGATGTTTTCCAGGCGTTGGGTTAAGACCTGGTGGCTGACAGTGTCGAAGGCCGCGCTTAAGTCCAGGAGGACCACTGCCACTGATCCTCCTGTGTCGAGAATGTCTCTGGCCTTCTCCACTGCTGCAAGGAGAGCGGTGTCAGTGCCCTGACCTGGTCGAAAGCCCGTCTGGGAGTTCTTAAGGAGATGGTTGGTTTCCAGGAACTGTGACAGTTTTTTATTTACAAGTTTCTCCGCGACCTTACCAATCCAAGGGAGGAGAGAGATGGGTCTATAGTTTGAAAGATCTTCAGGGTCTAGTGAAGGTTTCTTAAGAAGTCCTTTAACGACCGCTTCCTTCCAGCTAGGAGGGACTTCACCTTGGGCTAGTGAGGTGTTGATCAGAGCGGTCAGCGGGGCACTATAGTATGGGTGATATTTTTGAGAAATCTTATGGGAACTGGGTCACTGGGGGCGCCACTCTTGATTGAGGCAAATGTTGCTGCAACCACCTCCATGGTAACTGGGCCAAAGGAATCCAAGTGAGGTGTAGAGGGTTTCGAGGAGGAATTCCTCTGTGAGGGAGGAAGGTCATTATCTCCTTCAATGGTGTCGGTTTTTGCAGCGGGAAGGGAGGCGAGGATCTTTTTAATTTTTTCATCAAAAAAGGTGGCTAGATTTATACATTTTTCTTCCGCTGCTTTGGGGTCCATAGGTTTTTGTTGGGGGTCGGGAACATGGAGGAGCTCTTTAAGGATAAGGAAGGTCTCCTTGGCTGAGCAGGAGGAATTCTTTATTTTTTCCTCATAGAAGGCACTTTTGGCGCTACGAAGTGCTAGTTTGTATGCTCTCATGGATGACTGAAAGACGTCTTTTTCCTTCATAGACTTATCTTTCCTCCAAATGCGTTCTGACCTTTTGCATTCCTTCCTTAAAGCGTTCAGTGTGGGGGTGTACCATGGGGCTGGATTGATCCTTTTGGTATGTTTAAGAGTGCTGGTGAGTGGGACAAGGCTGTCTAGGGAGTGGGTGAGCCAACCATTAAATTCTCTATCCGCCGTTTTGGGATCCAAGGAGAGAGGCGTGATGGATTCTCCTAACTTAGCTTCCCATTCCTCTGGTACCAGCTTGTGCCACCGTCTACCGAGTGTCCTGGTTTTGTGTGGTTGAGCCGGAGTGATGTGGAGATACCAGTGCATGGGGACCAGTAAGTGGTCTGTCCATGGGAGAGGGGTAGGATCCTGGGTTTTAAAATTCCTAATATTCGTAAAGATCGGGTCCAAAAGCTGGGCTTTTTCATGGATGGCTTTTGAGTTCATGAGACGTAGGTCGACAGATGCAAGATCTGCTAGTAGGTTAGCTGCGGCGTTATCCGAAGGGTCAAGGAAATGGAGGTTAAGATCCCCTAGGAGGAGAAAATTAGAAGCAGTAATTGCCTTTAGTGTAATGTGGTCCATCAAGGTACTGGAGAATTCCGCTAGTGGGCCTGGCGGTCGGTAGACTAATAGTCCTGACAGCGAAATTGCAGGCGAGATCTGGAAAATGAAGTTGCAATTTTTGCAGTCTTTGACATTGCCATTGTCGATCCTGCAGGTGATGTGATCTTTGAAAAGGATGGCTAGCCCACCGCCTCTGCCGACCGGTCTGTTTAAAGAGCATATTTGATAGCCTGGGGGGCGGCATTGACCATGTCAAAGTTGCTGTTCGGCGTCATCCATGTTTCTGTGAGAAACAATATGTCCAGCATAGAATTTTGGACGAGGATATTTATCTCATGAGCGTGTCTTACAAGAGACCTGCAATTGAGAAGGCCGAGTCGGAGTGCTTGAGCACGTTCCTTTTCCTCCGACGGATTGCAGAGGGCACAGCCCGTGAAAGCGTTGGCTTCCTTAAGAATGTACTTACACTTGGGATGTTTATTCGCGTTCCAAGCTCGCAGCATGTCTCGGGTGTAGGTTATGCGCCTTTGAGAATCGGGCATAGTGTCTAGGCCTAAGGCCGTCTGGGCCCGGACGGGCCCAGACGGGCTTGCCTTAGGCGCGCCTTCGGCGCGCTGACGGCGCGCCCGCTGCGCGTCCGGTGGTTACACATTGTTTAAAGGGTGAAAAAGGGGCGTGTGGGCGTGGCCTAAGGGTAGGCGTGGCCTCGTCCCTCGCCGTCAATGGTGACTGGATTTGTTTGTTAGGGGTGTTCCGCTACAGCGATAATTCCGCTGTTGAGCCAGTTCGAGGTCAAGATCTGGTGGTGCCAGAAGGGTGAGTGCAAAGTTAAAATATAGCAACACAGTAATTTGTGACACAGGAAATAACAATTTTTAAAAAGCAGTTCAGCTCCCGGCTTCCGCCTCAGGAGTATACGAAGTTCTGGTACAATGCGCTCGCATTCAGCGCTTTATACTCAGGTGGGAGTGTGGGCGTGGCCTAAGGGTAATCATATGGGCATGAGATTATGGTGGGCGCAACAAGCCTCTCATTAAATAACCAAACCACTAGAATCTTGAAACGAGCATGGTGCTTGCCATGATCCTCATCCCCAGGACTAGTTAGGCTAGAACTCTGGCTATTAGATTAATATGGCGTCGAATCATGCTTGTTTATCAAGCTCTGCTACAGACTGCACAACTTCTGGGAAGGTAGTTTAGAGACAAATTTTAGAACGAAATATCGACCAGCAAATTTAGTCAAAAACATTGGCTCCATCTTTCACACTCCCTACAGTTACTCTGAGTCACAGAATATTGGGGAACAACCCATCTCAACAGGCATTAAAGATCATAATCAAGCGCAGTGTCTGGCTTTGGTCCTTTCATTCCGGCGGAAACATGCCTGGGCCGTTATTTCTGACCTCAAACCTGGGGTTGAGGCATCTTATTTATTAAGCATGTTATCACTTCTCTGGAAGCTTAAGTTCATGGCACTAAGGTTGGGCAAATGGCCATTTTTTAAAGCATCTGCCAAAAAGGTGGCATCCCTGTGTCAGCACCAAATTTTGACCACTATGAAAGCATGGAGCATATAGCATACACATGCCCGGCTCTGCACAATGACAGAAGGATTTTATTGCGGATGGAGTGGAGCAAACTTGGACATCACACATGTCGTCAGGCCATAATAGCTGCTATAAACCCAGATAATACAAAGTTGAACATCCGGTTCACAAAATTTGTGAGCAGAGCAGCTAAATCGCCGGGGAAAGACAGGGAAGCAAATCTTTCACTGGCTGGTTGTGCCGCTTCGCGACTTAAATCCACTTAACAAACTGTGGCTCATCCAGCGTGGCCCACCTGAACATTGTTTTCAACTGTCAATTAATTATCCATACCTTCCTATGTTTTGTTGCCTCCTCTTAGATTTGTGACACTACGACTGCTTAGTTAACCAAGCCCTTGAATTCTTTAGGCAACTATCTCAATACTAGGACACTTTAACTATACCCTATTTTAACGTAAGATTATTGCACTGCTTCGGTATTTACTTTGTCATATGGATACTTCGTTACATATATTGCGTTAAGTTAGCATGAGTGCATTACATGTTTAAACAGCCTTTTTTCCTTCGGCTTCAGTTTTGCACACGACACATACTTGTTGTTGTCGCTTTCACCCTAGAAGCGGTGAGGTGGTTTATTTGAGAATAATATGTTATTTCTATGCTATCAGCTTTGCCTGGTACACTTGGTACAACTGTCTGCACACTGAGAGCTGCACACTCTAAAATTAACCTAACACAAGGTTGCTGGGAGGCTTGATCCTCGCACCACATTAGACATAACACAAATAATGTTGATGCCAACATTTTGGGCTCTACGCGGGTTTAAGATAGATTTACACGGAATGAACGTAGACACTTGGTGCTGCGCATGAAGAGAGCTGGTAGCTGTTGATGTGATCTACTCCTACTGACATTTAGAGGTATGGGTTCGCCCTGCTAAAGCCCGAATGAGACCTTCTTAGATATAAAATAATATGCTAAAATAGGGTGCGCGAAATATAGGTGATATAGATTTCTATAGATTTTGCATTGTAACATGCTATCACCTTTTGCTTACTATGGATTAGTGACTATGCTGCTGACTCTGATTTTTATAATCTGCATTTTGGTATTATACAAGATACTGCGTTTGAGAACTTTGCATTGAATAATAAATATTTCAAACTTGCACTTGTGTTCTTTGACTCTCAGTTTTGGTTTGAAATGATTATATAACGAAAGAGTGTTCATGTGTTCCACGATTCCTGAGGTATTCTAAAGTTCATGTTCTGGTTTGTCTAAGACATGGATCATTCCATAATGAGCCATGAGACACTGTAGCTAGCTAGGTAAGGGGATTTCTGACACTGAGATGAGTTTTGGATCATCCTAACTCACTGAGGTTCTAGATCTCTATGCACAGTTCTGTGGGAGAACGGAAACCCTGCTACATGGCGCCCGTACGTTGTTGGCCTTAATCATGACACTCGAGTAGTATGTCATTCAAACCTTGACACCTTCATTCCCGTTTCCGGTGAACGGTGGTGTCGGAAAAACCTACCTATTTTTTAAATAGGTCTTTTCAAGCTTGAATTCTTCTAAAAACGGTTTCTTTTGAATTACTACCCAGTTGTGCTACAAACTGCTCTTTGTCTCTTTTCACTTCCTGTGCTAACATGGCCGTGGACATAGCGCAGCATAGCCGCGTCGCGGTTCGCGACCACTTGCGGGCATATAATGTCCCTGCGGAAGGCTTGGCTGTGGTTCTAGTGGTGAGTGCGGAACATGCGTACCCGTACGAATTGTTTTATTCCTGGGTGACATTTCCGGCAGTGGACGCTAATTCGGGTGTCTTCCATTCATACACTGCCTCGGATGTACCGGCGGCTTATGCTCCGTACAGGGCACTGGAAGTACCTATCGACGCTTGGCAGCACGGAGTTTGGTTTGGTGGCGCCCTACCCCATTCTTTAACGGCTCCGAGGTTAGGTCCTTTGTCCATTCCGGGCACAAATTGGCCCGCTTTGGGTGGATTTACTCCTCATCCTAATCGCGCCACTTGTAATGTGGGTGACCTGCGGCGTCTTCATGATGTCGCGGTTGGAGTGATTAGAGCGCTTGTTCATTACATTGGTCGTAATATTCATGGCGCAGCCCCCGCAGGTGCGCAGCTTCGGGCAGAACAGGCTGGTTTGAAAATCAGTCCTGTCTTGGTGAATTCCGTTATGAGCAGAAAGCCAGAGAATAAGGATGATTTTCCTTACTGGCTTGCCGAGAAATTCGACCAGCTGGAGGCTGTGTTTCCTAATACGACTCCGGGTGAAAAACACCGAATTCTTACGCTTAGTTTACCGAAAGATTTAGCCCCTGAACTTGCTGACTGTGAAACATGGGGTGAGACTTTTGCAGCGGTTTACTCGAGGTGCTATGGCACCCCGTCTGTGTCAAACCTTTCTGCGGTCCTTAAACGTGTTCAGGATGTTCACGGACCAGAGTCGGCGGTTGAATTGGGTATGCGCCTGAGCGGCTCGTTTGAGACAGTTTGCGGTCTTATCCTTGCAAATGTCAAGGGGGATGCAGTGAACTTTCAGGTGGCCAATGCTCTGGCGTTAATTCCCGATGCCGCACGGCAGCAGCGAACTGTAAAAGGGGTATTTTGGGAGAATCTTTCGGATACGTATGACATTTTGCTTTCGGAGGCTGACTGGCCCCCACCTTTTGTTCTCGCAGCTCCGCGAGGGGAGGAGGTGATCCTCCCCAGTTTCGCGCACACTGTATCGAGAGTGGAAGCGCTGCATTTTGCAGAAGAGTGGGCTCTGGCGCTTGCGCCGGCTGTGTACCGAAATCAGTGTGGCTGGGATAAATTGTCCCCTAGCCATGAGATTCCTTTACGGTCACAGCCGCAGCCACAACCCCAATATCCCATACGGCGTGAAGCTAAAGCTTCGGTCGCGGCTATCCTTGAGCAATTGGAATATCAAGGTGTAATTGAAACGTGTGTGTCACCAATGAATTAACCCCTTTTTACTGTTAACTAGCCGGACGGCTCATATCGTCTGGTTTTGGATTACCGGCATTTGAACTCGCATTGCCGTAACTGTGCAGTACAGAATACTCACGGCTCTGCCCTAGTAAATAGTCTTGAGCGTAAACGGTTCAAAACCACGCTTGACATTTCCAATGGTTTTTATGCACATAGATTAGATGGTCTAAGTTCCCAATGGACCAGTTTTACATGCGGCGGCGTACAAAGAATGTTTAAACGACTCCCAATGGGATATAAAAATAGTCCTGGAGTGTTTTCCGCCCGCATAGTCTCTCTTTTGGAGAGCTTCGATCCAGTTGCTTGTTCGTATGTGGATGACATTTATCTCACAGACGACGAACTTTGGGTGCATCTGTGTCGAGTAAACAGCATAATTTGTAACTTTGCAGACATGGGTTACAAGTTTAACTTTGCAAAATCACACATTGCGGAGTATACAGTGTTGTTTCTGGGTTATGAACTTGACCACGAAGGAAAGGGGTTGGCTCCTCAATTCCTGGAGAAGTGCGCGCAGTTGCGCTCTCCGACAACGCTGAAAAAATTACAGTCTTTACTGGGTTTTTTAAATTTCAGGAGGACATACATTCCGGAATATGCCCAGCGTATCAAGCCTTTATATGCCTTGGTACAACCATCTTTTTCCAAATCATGCTGGCTGCCTGAGCATTCAGCCATTCTGCAGTCCTTGCAGGCTGATATGCTCGCTTCTGACTACTTACAGACTCGTGATAACCAGACCAACCTGGTGATAAGAATTATCCCTGGGACGGTGGGTTTCACGTACCTGACTTTTAATGAAGGGGATACTGTACCTATTGCTTACAAGTCACACTTATACACTTCGGCTGAACTGCGTTTTTCCACTGTGGAGAAAGTTTTAACGGCTGTGCAGATGGCAATTCTTAAGGAACGTGCCCTGTCGCAGGGAAAGCGCATGTTGGTTGTTACCCCGTGTCCTGCCTTGGAGGCGGTCACGAAAGCCAGTGTACCGAATTCTAAAGCTTTGCACCCTCGGTGGATTCAGTGGGCTACATCCTTGACATCTCAGGATGTCACGTTTATTTTTGACGCCGCTTTACGGTCGCAGGAGTATTTACAGTATGAATTTGTTCATCCCGCTCCTTTAGCAATGCGGCCGTTGGAGGATTTCCATTGTATCATTTGCACGGATGGTTCGGCGCAGGTTGCGCATGGCTCTAAACATGCCTACGTTTCCGCTTGCGCCATTGTAGTCGGTGCCATGGTGAACGATGAGTTCAAGTCCAGTGTTGTGCACACGCAAACACTAGGGGACTGCACCGCACAATTAGCAGAGCTACGTGCTCTTATGCTCGCGTTGGAGTACGCTGATCCTTGTGTGACGACTTTAATCGTAAGTGATTCTTACTACTGTGTACAGTCTTATAATGAGAACTTGTTCTTTTGGATTCGGAATGATTTTCGTGATTCCAAAGGTAGCACAATAAAACATAAAATGATCTGGGTCCGAGTGGCGGAACTTAAAGAGAAACTGCCGCTCGTGTTTGTGATTCATACTCTCGGCCACCAGCGCGTGGGGGTCCACGCTGTTGGCAACTCGCTTGCTGATGAAGCAGCGAAGTCAGCGGTATCAAAATACTTAGTTGCAGCAGTCACGTGGTCCAAAAGCAAAATAGATGATGACATCTTGGCTGCTGTTGCTGCCACGGAGAAGGGAGGTAAATATCCTGCGGGGTTCCCTTCGAAGTACACATACCACTTAAGTCCCGATAAGGTTCCTTATGTGAAAATTCCTGAAGTTGGAGAGCGTCTAGTTCCCAACTCGGATCGCAGAGCTTCTCTGATTACAGCGGCTCATGAAGGTGTGGCGTCTGCGCATGCGGGCGTCTCAGCCACTGTATCTCAGCTACAACAGAGGTTCTGGTGGCGGGGACTGTACAAACAGACGCGCGATTATGTCCTTATGTGTGACATTTGTCAGCAGTTCAAGCCTTCTACTGCTGCGCGTCCGCCTCAGACACAGTTGTACATCTCTAATAAACCACTTGGTTGTGTTTATTTGGATCACTGCGGTCCTTTTTCTTCTGATACTGCGTATAAATACATCTTAGTAGCAGTTGACTCATGCACACGCTTTGTATGGGTATGGCCGCATCGAAGCGCTGATTCGCGAACTGTCATTAAGGATTTGCGTGTCTTTGTGGGAATCTTTGCTTGTGGTGCTTTCCATTCGGACCAGGGTCCGGCTTTCGCCTCTAAGGCGTATAAGGATGCTATGGTTTCGTTGGGAGTACAGGTGAAGTTTTCAAGTCCCTACAGGCCTGAGGGCAATTCTGTAGTAGAAAGAATGAACCGCGGCTTAAAGCAATCTTTGACAGCCCGTGTTATAGGCAATGGTAGAAACTGGCTGGCCCACCTCTATGGCGTGCAGCGTGCGCTTAATAATCTCCCTAGAAGGTCTCTGGGTGGGCGGACCCCATACGAAATGCTCTTTGGTATCAAGATGTACGTCCCTGACCTCGATGGTGCAGACTGCCAGGCCCAGGCCACGGCCTTTGACGTAGATGAACATTGCAATGTTTTACAGGATCTACAAAAGACCAGAGACAGTCTTGCAAAGGAACACTTGCCCTCCACGTCGGATGATGCGTTGCAGATCCCGGTAGTTGGCTGGCTACCCCAAGTTGGAGAACTGGTTCGAGAGAAGATCGATAACAAGAAAGAGTTTGGTCCCTCATATCGAGCGCCGGTTCGAGTCCTTGGAGTGAAGGGCACAAGAACAGTCATTTTACCACCACTTCCAGGTCGTAAAGAAAACAGATTTATTTCTATTGACAATGTCAAGACACACAGGGTGGCCGATTCTTCATAGCATGACACCGGCTGTATCCTGTCCTTCCATGGTGAGGCACTCTGTGCTGGCTATTACATCTGGTGCAGATCAGGAGGTGTCCCTCGAAATGCCTGCTATATCCAGTCCTTTATTAAATACTATTCCTGTTACTAACATTGATGAGGTGACCTATGCAGATCCTGCTGATTTATCTATGTCCGATTTACAAGCTCGTTTGGCTAACCAATCGAGATTCTCTTTTGACTCTGATTCGGAACTTTCAAAGAAACCATTGACTATTGCAAAATATGCCACGTTGTTTAAAAAGCATTTTTTAATTCCACCTTGGACATACATTTGGCTGATACTATTTTCATTTTATCTTTTTATGTCAATTGGTTTTGTGTTTTATTTTTTCCGCCTGATCGATGGCCATTATGTGAAAGA
Source organism: Lissotriton vulgaris (assembly GCF_964263255.1). Taxonomy (NCBI): domain Eukaryota; kingdom Metazoa; phylum Chordata; class Amphibia; order Caudata; family Salamandridae; genus Lissotriton; species Lissotriton vulgaris. The sequence continues at coordinate 179,675,780 of NC_141695.1, read as the reverse complement.
AAGAACAGGAATTCGGTACCTTAATGGAACATTGGCCCCTCTTTCCTCCTCACATTCAGCACACAGACTAAAGAGAGACTTACATTCAGTAGAGATTACTGCTTGGCCTGTCCTTGATGGGATTGTGTGGGATGCGGTTAGGTTTCAGATACATGGCCCCACAGAAGTTATTAATGTTCCTAATGTGCTTAGAGTAAACATGGGAGATGTGATTATGCAAAATATTCGTTCTGATGATTGGGATCTTCAGGCCGTAGAAGCATTGTTCTCTGATTTGAAATATTATGCGGCCTTTGATGCTGAGGATTTGTACTTGGATTCTGTTAATTATGGTGATTTGTTTTGCTATCAACATTATGGGAATCATTTCTTACACAAAACGAGTTCCGTGAGGGTTCCGGTAAACTACACACAGTGGGAACATTGTCCTGCGCCTTTGCAAGGGAGCTCGAGTACATTTCTAGGAAAATACTTATATTTTACAGATTTTAATCAATCAAATCCTGAGTCGTTTTATTTTAAAGTGAAACAGAAATTCATGTCCAAGGTCAGACTTACCGATACAAAATTGCTGTATTCAAAGTCCTTTCTTGACAGGTTAGCTGTAGAGGGCTATGAGTTATGGAAGGGAGCTATTGACCTTAAATCGGTTTGGGGTACCAAAGATTGGCAGGTACAAGGCACTGAGGCTTTGCATCGTGCATGTCTCATCCCGAATCACATGTTGTTTTTAAATTCTACTATTTCCCAACATGTTTTGGATTGGCTACATCTAAAAAATTAAATGCACCAACCATCCCTGATTTGGAAGAATATTCAGGTTGGAATAATTTCACTACATTGTCCATAAGTGAGATGCGAGACCTATTGCACAATTCCTCCTTTAATATTTCCAGTTTTGATCCAGAGGGGTGGCTTTTGTGGCAAAGAAGCTCTGATTCTTGCCAACGTCGTTTTTTGGGTTTGTCTGAAGGTTTTAAACACATCAGGCCGGATCCCCGTTTTGAAACAGATCACACAGTTACTACTTATTCAGTAGGCAAATTGTGTCAGACCTGGTTGCAACATTCCACTTTGGCTGCAGTAAAACTGCATCTGTCACGTTTGAATGAGAATATAGACCTGAATGATTTTATAAAAGGCCCGGCTAGGGGTAGATCTAAACGCTTTATTTATGCTGTTTACAGTGAAATTTGGAAATTTTCGCAAGTTGAGGCAGCTAAACGCCTGAGGGCTATTGATCAAGCAAATTTGGAAAAAGTGCTTGCAGTGGTCGATAACAGTATTAACATGCTTTCTTCCAGAATTTACACATTGGATAATATTGTTTCTTCTGTTGTTGATATTGTACATGATGAAGTGTCCACGTTATACCATGGTCAGAATCAATTGCGTTCTGTAATGCAGTTTGCCTGGACCCTACAGACACTTAAGGCTGGTCGAGTTCCCTGGACCTCATTGAACGTTTCATCCCTTTTCGCCCCTTTTAATCTGACTGAAAAACAGCGCATGCTTTCAATGCGTGATGCTTCATTTTCTATGTTACATATTGAGAAGCTAGAATCCTTACCTTTCTCTGTTGCTGAAACCACTACTGCCACGTGGCTTATTCATGGATTGATTACCTTACCATTTCCCTTATATAAATTTACTAACTGTATGCGGTATATTGCTATAGGACGGTATGAACCACTAGGCAATGCATTCCTACATGAGGCATGGTCCTTACCATACACATACAGATGTCTGAAGGATGGAAAAGAAGTGAATCTTAATGGTGAGGAATGCACACAGTCACCTGACCATTCATTAATATGCAGACACATTCAGTTACACGGTTCTTGTAATCAGGACCGCCCAAATTTAGCATGTGTTTTAAAAGGCACGCCAGTTCCAGCAGTGGTTCCCACATTTACATTATTGGCTAATGGTAGTTATTTGCTTTTAAACAACGAGTTATGTTGTGGGTTATTAATTGGTGTGGCTTATGTGGTAACTGTATCAGAGCGTGTGGTGTGTTGCAAGAATGTTCTATACCCACCCACGCATGGGTCTTCAGATGTCTCCATCTGGCCACGGATTCCAACCTTGGAAGCGAAGTTCAATGGTTTAAGCAGAATAAGGGCCCTTTTGTCTCAAAAACAAGTGACCCTGAGTTCGGCCCGGGAAACTTATGTCCTTCACATAGCTAACACCCGCACAGAGGTGCAGGCGCTTTTAAATACTGATTTGCCGTTTCATTTCTGTGAGCTGGTGCACCAGATTTTTAATGCTTCTTCCACGACTGGGCTCGCACATTTTTTTAAATTGGTAAGCAGTGGCCTCGTGACTACGTTTGAAAAAGTTTTTGGTATCATTCCCACGTTTTTCCACTCTATTTTTTCGAGTTTGTTTGGCGGACTACCTGTGTTGCTGGCTGTAGCCGCTGGCATTTTATTGGTGTTTTTCTTCATAAAACATGGATGCCCATCCTGCACAAGAAGCCGTTCAACGCCTCCTGACACTGTGCCGTAATCGGATGCTCAATTACTATGGAACATTGCCGCTTGCAGCATTAAGCACGGCCTATAGATTGTCATGTCGGTTCACCGACTTCACGTGTGTCCAACCTGTGTTTCACTGCCTGAGCTGCGAGTTCGATTGGGCCATTGATTTGTGCCTATGCTTGAGGACTGCTCCTGACGTCGATTTTGATCAGCTAATGCGTCCCGTGGTGGCTCACGAGCTGATCTGTTCTGGCAAAAGAGTTATGGCCTTGGCAGCGATAAATGGAGTTCTGGGCCAATGGGAGATCTCTGCAGCGGCGGATGCCTTTCTGACACACAGCGATCTGGTGAACCCACCGAGTTGTCCTCTGACGTTACAGGAGGATCCGATGCTGGAGGAGCACGTATTTTCTTTCCCATTGCTGAATTGGATTGCTGAACTATTTTCGGATGATGGCAGTGATTTCATACTGGAGGCTGTTGCAACTTTCTTTGCATATACTTTCCAATCATGACATGCCTGGGAGGAGTGCTTTGTTGTGAAATATGACTTTCCCCTCGCTGAATTGGAGGGATGGACTGTGTTCAGCTGATGGAGAGTTCAATCACGTGATGTCGCTGAGGATAACGTCAATGTGGCACATGACTTTGGATATCGGATAAGTGCCTTGTTTTTTTCTCTTACAGACATTTGAATTGATGCGGCCTGGTCCTACATTTCATATTTTTGAGACCTGGCAGATAACTTTTGGTTCGAAAGTTTTGTTTTTATTTTTAGATTTGAGGCCACTGTAGGCATTCATACATATTCATTCATACATATTTTTAGCTTATTTTAGCTCAAGATTATTGAACTTTGCTTTCAATTTTTGTATCTGATTTAGTATTGCCTTTTCCCTTATGTTTGACGGTGCTCGGACCAATGGGGGGGTGTCATATGGATACTTCGTTACATATATTGCGTTAAGTTAGCATGAGTGCATTACATGGTTAAACAGCCTTTTTTCCTTCGGCTTCAGTTTTGCACACGACACATACTTGTTGTTGTCGCTTTCACCCTAGAAGCGGTGAGGTGGTTTATTTGAGAATAATATGTTATTTCTATGCTATCAGCTTTGCCTGGTACACTTGGTACAACTGTCTGCACACTGAGAGCTGCACACTCTAAAATTAACCTAACACAAGGTTGCTGGGAGGCTTGATCCTCGCACCACATTAGACATAACACAAATAATGTTGATGCCAACATTTTGGGCTCTACGCGGGTTTAAGATAGAGTTACACGGAATGAACGTAGACACTTGGTGCTGCGCATGAAGAGAGCTGGTAGCTGTTGATGTGATCTACTCCTACTGACATTTAGAGGTATGGGTTCGCCCTGCTAAAGCCCGAATGAGACCTTCTTAGATATAAAATAATATGCTAAAATAGGGTGCGCGAAATATAGGTGATATAGATTTCTATAGATTTTGCATTGTAACATGCTATCACCTTTTGCTTACTATGGATTAGTGACTATGCTGCTGACTCTGATTTTTATAATCTGCATTTTGGTATTATACAAGATACTGCGTTTGAGAACTTTGCATTGAATAATAAATATTTCAAACTTGCACTTGTGTTCTTTGACTCTCAGTTTTGGTTTGAAATGATTATATAACGAAAGAGTGTTCATGTGTTCCACGATTCCTGAGGTATTCTAAAGTTCATGTTCTGGTTTGTCTAAGACATGGATCATTCCATAATGAGCCATGAGACAATGTAGCTAGCTAGGTAAGGGGATTTCTGACACTGAGATGAGTTTTGGATCATCCTAACTCACTGAGGTTCTAGATCTCTATGCACAGTTCTGTGGGAGAACGGAAACCCTGCTACAACTTGGGTTTTTAAACTTTGTTCTTTGTATATATGAATGACATGGTTTTTAACATTTTGTTATGTTTTTTAGTAATCAAATAATAAACTTTGAATTGAATTGAATACTCGGTTAAAATTACAGCTTCAGCTTAACAGTCAAAACCCATCTGCAGATCCACCTCAGATCACAGCAGGTGTCACGAAGACCAGAACTGGGATCTCACACCTGATACCCCCTGCTTTCCACTTCCTTATTACTACAGCTACACCCTGTGATGTTTAGTATGTGAGAATATTTTGAAGTTTTCATGTTACTTAAAGGGCTTTAGATTGAGAAACTGAAAAACGTATCAAGAGTCCAGTGCAAAATGCATGGTCTCTGGGCAAACTGTGCAGCAAGTCAGGGGCATAACACAGGCCCCCGCAGCCCCTGCGGTACGGGAGGGCCTCTAGCTCAAAGGAGCCCCCTCGGCACTGCACTCTGGCTGGAGAGCTCCTGATTGAGCCCGGAGGGGGCCCCCTCTAAGTAACGTGCAGGAAGGCTCCCTCACTTTTCGTTACGCCAGTGCAGCAAGTGATGGAAAGTCTCCATCACCTGCTGCACTGCCTCTGTAGAGACAATGGATTTTGCACTAGACTATTTATACATTTTGTGGACACCACAGTCATGGAGAGTAGTGAATAAAGGTACACTAATGCTCATGTGGATAGACAGAAACCCAGCAATTTTGCTGCAGAACACCTGTGAGCCAAAATTCAAATAAAAAAGTTTCCAGATAATCACTTTGCCGTAGATGTAGTTATATTTTACTTATACTTTACTCTAGGCTTACGTAGCATATGTTACAAACACTGGTTCAAGGACTAGAATGAGAGATTGTAGATGTAAGGCAAAGAAGAGCTATAGACTACGTTGTGCTACTTTATGCCAGTCGAGTACATCATGGTTGGTGCGTGGGTGATCCCATGCAAGCACGCATGGATTTTGATGCAAAGCCCTTTCTACTAACATTTGTAGAAAATGCTTTGCACCAAAAAATGATACTTGTTTGAGACTGGCATCAATTTGGAGGATGTCTTTAATTTCTCCGAACCTTTCAAACCTTGCACATGTTCTGCCCTGTTCATTACGGTGAGGAAGTGAGGAAAGGTGAACTATCTTTAGGCATGATATTCTGTACAGGAAGAGTACTCTTCTGGTATAAAACATAGAGTTGACATCACACGCACATACTTGCATTCCTGAAGCATGTATGGGTGCATTTTGCGGATCTAAGGTCCGCGAATTTGTGCGAAATCGTAAAAAAATCCGCGAATTTGCAGATTTCCCTGCGAAATCGCAGATGTGTTTGCGATTTGCACTGAAGTACTTTCTACTGACTAATCCAGTAAGTGTTACCTCGTTGGGTAGATGTATAGTGCTTTTCCTACACTGCAGCTGCGTAAAGGGCCAGATGATTTGTCTCCACTGACCATGTGTGCCTGTAACTTGGCCACCCCTCTGCATGGGACGACTCTTGGTGGCCAGAAGCACTTGGAAAAGCACCCATCCCGACAGACCACGCACGGAACTTGGGCGTCATCCTGGATTCCTCACTTTCGATGAACAGACAAGTCAACGCCGTCTCCTCATCCTGCTTCAACATTCTTCACATGCTCAAAAAAACATTTCGTTGGATCCCCACCGAAACTAGGAAAATGGTCACCCACGCTCTGGTCACGAGCCGACTGGACTATGGAAACACCCTCTACGCCGGTACTACCGCTAAACTCCAGAAAAAATTCCAACGAATCCAAAACGCCTCAGCCAGGCTCATATTAGACATCCCGCGTAAAGAACATATCTCTAGCCACCTGAAAAACCTCCACTGGCTTCCCGTCAATAAGAGGATCACTTTCCGGCTCCTAACCCACGCACACAAAGCACTCTACGAAATCGGACCAGAATGCCTCAACACACGACTGTCCTTCTACACGCCCTCCCGCCAGCTACGATCATCCAACCAAGCCCTTGCCACTGTACCTCACATCAACAAAACCACCATGGGAGGTAGATCCTTCTCCTACCTGGCAGCTAAAACCTGGAACTCACTTCCCACTTACCTTCGCACTACCCAGAACCACCTAGCATTCAGAAAGCAACTTAAAACGTGGATATTCGACAAGTAATTCCCCACCCCTCCTCAAGCGCCTTGAGACCCTCTGGGTATGTAGCGCGCTATATAAATTCTCTGACTTGACTTGACTTGAGGTCCCTTGACTGAGCTGTCCATCATAGCTGGGAAAGGGCGGGAAGACGTTTGATACCGCTAGTGTGTGGTGCGGGGCTTTTATGCGTGTCAACATGCCTCTTGTGTATAAAGGGTCAGAGAGCGAGCAGGGAAGCAGGTGAGGAGAAAGCAGCCTCCTGGTCACAGGAACTACACAGGGATTGTGCTTGAGAAACTCATGGATTCAAAGACCTCCCTCGAGTATTACAGCTAATTTTCGACAGCAGATATGGGGTTAAAGCACACTTGCCCAGCCTCGACCGTGCTCACTAATGTTTTGAGCTGATTAAAACGTTACTGAATTTGAGCTTCAACTCGGGCACCTGCTATATCTGTAAGTGAGTCCTGTGAGGTTTAATTTTTGTGACAGGAGCCTCGTGCCAGAATGAATCCTGCCCTGCATAGTAATCCACGAAGATGCCACCGTTTTGTGCAATACCTCTACTCAACTGAAGTACTTTCTACTGGCTAATCCAGTAAGTGCTACCTTGTTGGGTACATGTAAAGTGCTTTTCCTACACTGCAGCTGCGTAAAGGGCCAGAAGATTTGTCTCTACTGACCATGTGTGCCTGTAACTTTGCCACCCTGCCAAAAGGCTTGCCGGCGCCATTCTAAAATGGTTACAAAGTTAGCTTCAACTTGAGCACCTGCCTTAACTGTAAGTGCTTCCTGTGGGCCCCCAAAAAAATCCACCCGCAAGCGGATATGCGGATTTTTTGGCATTTTCGCGAGATTCGCGGATCACGAAATTGCCGAAAATCCGCAAATTCCGCAAGCGAAACAGAGTTTTGGCCCACAGCCTGTCCTGTTCTCTCCTGTCACTTCACATCGTCTGATCTTCGGTTGCTGCTCTGCGTGAACTTAATAAATCCGTATCTTTATTGGCAGGAAAACACATCCACCGAGAAGGATTCCTTCTAAGCACAAACTGATCAGCCTTCGCTGAGTTTTATTTATATATATATATTAATTAGAGGGTGAGAGACATTTGACAAAGGCAAGGGAGCCGAAACCGGTCATGTTGAACCTAATATGCTGAGATTAAAAGGAAGTTTTCCTGTGGACCTGCGTGGGCTTGTTTCTTTCTGAAAGGAAGTTCTCTGGTCGTGTATATAGGAGCGTGGCCACGCGCACCTCAAAGAGCCCCCATCCTCAAGCAGTTCGGAGGAACCAGTGGCATCATCTGTGGTTAATCTCAAAGCTTTTGGGAAACGCCGAACCGACACCAATCAATAAAGGCACAAGCTGTGTTTATCCGTGACTGTACCAACAGCGCATTTAATTACTTACCTAAGGGAAATGCGTCAAGGTGCTTTGTGGGATTTCTGGTAGTATATATATATATATATATATATATATATATATATATATATATATATATATATATATATATATATATATCAGGATTCCACTCTCCACGGCACATGTCCCAGCGCTCGTAAAATATATATAAATATGTATATATATATATATATATATATATATATATATATAAATATATATTACCTACTGGCGATAGCCAGTAGGTATATATAGTTAGGATTTTTTCTCTATGGGACTTTTGAAAATTCTATGTCTAATAACTTTGGCGTTTGTGGACGGAATCGGCTGAGATTTTCAGGACAATGGCACATTTTGTTTCTGAGCAGCCCCTGAAAATTTGGGGGGTTTTGTTAAGGGGGGGCTGAGAAAAAAGGGGGGTCCCAAAACGCATTTTTCCCATGTTAATTTCCATAGGGCGTTTGGCCTCACTTTTAGCTCGAACGGCTGAATGGATTTACATGAAACTTGGCAAAATTGTAGGGACTGTTAGCCCGATGTGCCTTTGCTGGGTCTCAATATATGTGCTCCAGTGGATTTTGCGAAATGAACGTTTTAAAAAATGTATATATCTGTGACAGCGTCCCGGGTAGCGCTCCAGATCGCGTACTTTTCGCGTAACGGAGCTTTGCGAAGCGAAGCTGATTGGCTCTCCGGTGTCTGTCAACATTCTAAACAGTCCGGTGCGGCCGCCATCTTGTCTCTCAGTAGGATCGAGAGAGAAGAAGAGGTGAAAAACGAAGGGCGAATTTAATGAAAGGGGGAAGGTAGACACCTCTTGACCCCCTAGGAATGATGTTGGGGTTATTAAAGGGTCCCGTGGGGCAAATAAAAAAATATTGATTTTTTTGCGGTAGAAGCGCTTCCCGGTTCGCGAACCGGTAGCGAAACGGGAATTCGCCATTTTGTGTTTCGTTTTAATTAAATTACAATATGGAGGAAAAACAATTTGAGAAATGGGTATAAGGGGGTACGGGAGACGTATCCTGACCCCCTATGTTTTCTGAGGGTGGCTGAGGATGCTCCTATATGTTGATACTTGTCTTCCAGCGGCTGCGCGTGAGCGTTTTTTTTTTTTTTTTGCTGCGTGACGTCTGTTAACGTTCGATTCGAAGGAAAACAGGAAGTGTATAGGCACCATATTCAAACCAATGAAAAGTTTTATAAACAAGTCACATGACCTGTTATTACGCGACAACGCAGGTCCAGAATATAGTCAAAATGTCTCCACCAACCAGCGGTCGGAACACAACCCCTTTCACTAGTCCAAAAAGTTCTGTAAATTGACAACAAAAGGGACAGGCAACAAGAACCATCACTCAAAATAGGGGAGGGCAAGTTCTTTTCTACCGGGTCACGTTGGGGCTCTACCGGAACTGATCGAATTGGTAGTCTACAGAGTTTCTGGATGTTTCAGATTGAAGCTGGCGTCAGCATGAGAGCACCCCGTGGCTACGTCGTGGCCATTCCGTGAGCAATCATGGCAGTCGCTCACCACCAGAAGTCTGCGGGAGTCGGGGGCCCCGGTGACTTTTGTAGAATCTTCAAGGCTGAGGGGACGCTTTAGGGAATGGGGTCCATGCCCTATCAGTCAAGCATCCGAGTTCCAAGGTGTCCCAGGGCCATTTTAGTGGGCCAGGCCTAAATCCGAAGAGCCGGCCGCCATTTTGAGAGTCCTGTGGCAGCCGCCTATCGCTGCACTGCAAGAGTGGGCGCAATTCAAGTGGATGGTGGGCGAGACGCTGTAGCCGGAAGAGGGGGCGCAACTCAGCTGGTTGCGTAAAGCGCTGGGGTGTATCTGAAAAACCTCCACCTGGCGCAGGTATATGTGATGGTCAGACTCGGGCACCGCAGGACGTGTCTTCAGGTCGAACGGATTTAGGGACAAGGTCCAGAATGGAAGAGTCACCAAAAGGCAAAAAGTTCCGCTTGACCCCGGGAGCCGGCCGCCTATGTCGGGGGCGATCTCAGGCCACACCAGGGCAACAAGACTTTGGGAGGGGGTCGGAGCCAAGCGCCCCCTCCGAGTCCGCGCCATCTCACCGCCCCTCGGGGGCCTCTGTCAAGCGGTTTAGGGAGGCACCGCATCACATTGTTTTCCAATGCAGTCAGGTCCACAAACGGCCCTCACTTACTTTGAGAATAGTGAAGCTGCAGCAGGTGCAAATAAGCTTCAGACAGTGTTACAAGCGCTGCTCAGAACTCTGAACTATGGCACCGAACATCCAGGACTTATGCCATTTGAGCATGGCAGTGATATCGAAGCAACTCAGTGACCAAAACCATGAACGTACACTCACGTATGAAAATCTTACTATTGATGCTTGACTGAGGCCAAGGAGATCAGAGTGCATGAGTCTCATGCTCGATCGATTGAGCTAGCCAGATCGGGCAACAAAAAGTATAAAATTGTTATGTAAATAGTTATTCAATAAAATGTTTTACCCTGTTACTTTGCTGGTGTGTTGTATATATTTATAATATTTGCATAGGGTTTGTCGTTATTTTGGGCGGGGTGGGTGGCGGAGTCGAGCTGTCTTCAGCCATCATGGTGTGGAGCTCAGTTCATCTCACTAGTTTCGTATTTCTCATGAGGGGTTGTTCTTAATGTTTCTATTTTAGCGAGGTCAAAAAGAGATCCCATTAGTGGCCTACTGATTTTGCTTGATTCCTTTTGTTTTTTAAAACGATTTTTCACTATCTGCAAAGACTAAACGGAGTATTGCGAATCTGTGCTTGTTTGTAAATAGAGAATTAACCAAAGAGAACTAATTCTAAAATAGTAAATGCTTGGATAACAATCAATCAAATGGAGAGAGAAGCAGGCACAACGGATTACAACGGGGGCAAAGGCCTGCGTTAACTACCCTTCACTATCTGCAAAGAGAGAGTACTCCTAAGAGAAAAGAGGGGGGGGGCAGCGTTTCAAAGCACATCAGTGTGCATAAACACGAAAATGTTTTTACTTATCACGTACTTGACATTTGACAGCTTTTGATATTTGCTATTAAAAAACCATTGAAATTCACTGAAAAAACCATAGGTTATAGACCATATATAGTTAGGAATTAGCATTTACAAAACCTTGAAAATTCACTGAAAAAACCATAGGTTATAGACCATATATAGTTAGGGATTAGCATTTACAAAACCTCAATTTACTCGCACAAAACCATAGAAATTCGCATATATAGTTAGTTGCAATAACTATATATCGCGCACCCGCAATCCACTGCTGATGATGTCACATATTACATCATTCATGACATGGTCAGTGACATCACTGATGACATCACTGATGACATCATCCAGTGACTGTATGTTTCTGTAAAGTTAAAATATGTCTTACATATTGAAGAATGAGTGGATGTATAAGTGTCTGGATGAAGGATTTAGTAGGTGAATGACTGACTGTATGAGAGAGTGATTAAATGTGTCTCACTGAGAGCATGGGTTAGTGACTAAACTGTCTTAATTTGTGCATCATTATATCTGTTGTTCTGTAAACTGCTGCATGTGTTGATCAGTAGCTATATGAATAACTATATGGGTTATTGATTGATTGCCCAAGTATTTGTATGGGAGAGTGAGTGTGTGTGTGGGTGGCTGGGAGGTGTGTGACTCTGTGCATAGATGTGTGAACAGTTGATTCACTAGATGTATGGGTTCAAAACTGCATGTGGAAACAGCTGTATGGGTGGTTGACTGTGTGCATGAGTGTATTGGTGAGTGAATGGATATCTCAGTGCTACATGTCAAAGTAAGTACATATGTAAAACACAGTACATGTGAGAGTTGACATATATAAATTACTGTGTATAAGAGCCAGTGAATGTGTGAGTGGCTGCATGGATCATTGAAAACTTGTATCAGGAATTGTATAAGAGAGTAAATATGTGTTAGTATATGTTTGAATAAGTAAGGTGTGTATAACTGTATAGTTGATGAAATGGAGGTGTGATTGATTCAGTGCATGACTGACTAGGTGTGTGAGTAACTCCATGGATGAGTGACAGTCTGTGAGTATCTGTTTACTCTGAGTGTATCTAAGGTTATATCAGAGTCTAAAGAGGTTGATCGTATTATCACTTGATTGATGTCATCAGTGATGTTGCCAGTGATGTCATTTGAGTTGTCATCAGTGATGTCATCAGTGATGTCACTGACCATGTCATGAATGATGTAATATGTGACATCATCAGCAGTGGATTGCGGGTGCGCGATATATAGTTATTGCAACTAACTATATATGCGAATTTCTATGGTTTTGTGCGAGTAAATTAAGGTTTTGTAAATGCTAATCCCTAACTATATAAGGTCTATAACCTATTGTTTTTTCAGTGAATATATATATATATATATATATATATTTCCACACACCTTCTGTTCACTGACAAGAAGTACGCCTGGCCAGAGGCTAATCTTCGCTGGACTCTCCATGCTTGCCGGTACCCCGTGCTGCCTCAAAGAGATGCGGGCGGGTCCCGCTCTTCACATTAATTTGCCACACGTTGTTTGTTCGCAAGGGCGTGGACACAACACGTTCGGACGCCTTTGACAGGTACTGGTTCTACAATTTGGAACCGGCAAGCATGGAGAGTCCAGCGAAGATTAGCCTCTAAAGAACTAATGCGAGCGTGGGAAGGTGAAGCACAACCGTGCAACACGTTCGGACGCCTTTGACAGGTACTGGTTCTACAATTTGGAACTCGAACTGCTGCCCTTGAATACCAGCGAGAATACTTACTTCTGGTTGGAATCGTCTTGGCCCTTCAATTGCAACCAGCATCATGAATACGAATGAAAATACAATGAGGAGTTGCTTTTGAACATTACAAAATAATGGGAGACTTTTTCATCCTTGAAGTGCACCATGGGAACTGTAGTATGCGGAGCCACAATATGAGGGAGTGGCCTACAATGGCGTATAAGGTGAATGTCACGCCGCAGTAACCCATTTGCAGCGCAACCTGTGAACAAGACTACCTCGTAGTCGAAACGCGTCAGGAAAAAGACTGTTATTGGCTGCAGTTTATTCAATACAGTACCTGTCAACTGGAAGTCTGGCCAGGCGTACTTCTTGTCAGTGAACAGAAGGTGTGTGGAAATACTATTTGGAGGTTGTTCGCCCCCAGCGACCTGGCCGCCTGTAATTGTGTCCACGCCCTTGCGAACAAACAACGTGTGGCAAATTAATGTGAAGAGCGGGACCCGCCCGCATCTCTTTGAGGCAGCACGGGGTACCGGCAAGCATGGAGAGTCCAGCGAAGATTAGCCTCTAAAGAACTAATGCGAGCGTGGGAAGGTGAAGCACAACCGTGCAACACGTTCGGACGCCTTTGACAGGTACTGGTTCTACAATTTGGAACTCGAACTGCTGCCCTTGAATACCAGCGAGAATACTTACTTCTGGTTGGAATCGTCTTGGCCCTTCAATTGCAACCAGCATCATGAATACCAATGAAAATACAATGAGGAGTTGCTTTTGAACATTACAAAATAATGGGAGACTTTTTCATCCTTGAAGTGCACCATGGGAACTGTAGTATGCGGAGCCACAATATGAGGGAGTGGCCTACAATGGCGTATAAGGTGAATGTCACGCCGCAGTAACCCATTTGCAGCGCAACCTGTGAACAAGACTACCTCGTAGTCGAAACGCGTCAGGAAAAAGACTGTTATTGGCTGCAGTTTATTCAATACAGTACCTGTCAACTGGAAGTCTGGCCAGGCGTACTTCTTGTCAGTGAACAGAAGGTGTGTGGAAATACTATTTGGAGGTTGTTCGCCCCCAGCGACCTGGCCGCCTGTAATTGTGTCCACGCCCTTGCGAACAAACAACGTGTGGCAAATATATATATATATATATATATATATATATATATACATATATATATATATATATATATACTAGCAGCCCGTCCCGACGTTGTCCGGGTATGAATTGCTGTCGGCCAGTAGTATATTGTTTTGTAGGATTTCGTTTTGATATCATTTCTTATCTGTGACAGGCCTGTGAAACGCTCCGATTCACAGTGCACTGCTGATGCACTTAAGAGTGTGCGTTCAGTAGTGTGTGAACTCGAGTTTCCCTACTTTATTTTTCCTTGCAATATTATATAGCGCGAACTCGACAACATGGCATGAGCACAATTTACATTACAGAAGAACACATTCATTTGTGGTAGGCACGGGGAGACAAGCGATTTGCCTGGAATCACAGGATGTTGAGCTGATGCCGAGATTTGAACGTAGCTCCCCAGCTCTAAAGTTCGCAATTCTAGAACTTGTGGCGGGTGGTGTGACTAAAAGTGTATGTCGGTGCTGGCCATCAATGAGAGAGACCTGGGCATTTTTCAAATGGGTGGTGAAAAAATATGAGTATGTTGCTGGAGATGTGGGCTGCCGTGCCACAAATGTACTTACTGGGGGAGGGTAAACACCCATTATTCCGCAACTTTCTTTCCGCATACCATCACTCCACATTATTTCATTACGAAAGTACCATGACTCCGCAATGCCATTATAACTCATGGCATTACATTTGATATGCTTTTACCACGCATACATTTACAATGAAATTCGTTGTAAATGCATGACTGGTAAAAGCATGTTTTTTATTGTTTGGATAAGGTAAGTATGGTTATAGGGGTATATGTTTTGGGGTACTGAGGTATATGTTTTGGGTTGTTTGGGTATTTTAAGGGTTCAGATATAGTTTTGGGTTATGGGGTACAGGGGTAGTTTTAGGGTTTAGGGCTAGGTTTAGATTTTGGGGTATAGGGGTATTTTTAGGGTTCAGGGGTAGGTTTGAGTTTTGGTGTACAGGGGTTTTTTAGGGTTCTGGGGTAGGTTTTTGTTTTGGGGTACAGGGTTATTTTTATGGTTTAGGGCTAGGTTTGGGTTTTGGGGTACAGGAGTATTTTAAGGGTTCAGGGCTAGGTTTGGGTTTTGGGTTACAGGGGTATTTTAGGGGTTCAGGGCTAGGTTTGGGTTTTGGGGAACAGGGCTATTTTAGGGTTCTGGGGTAGGTTTTTGTTTTGGGGTACAGGGTTATTTTTATGGTTTAGGGCTAGGTTTGGGTTTTGGGGTACAGGAGTATTTTAAGGGTTCAGGGCTAGGTTTGGGTTTTGGGGTACAGGGGTATTTTAGGGTTTAGGGATAGGTTTGGGTTTTGGGGTACAGGGTATATTTATAGGGTTAAAATGGGTTAGTGTTTAAGGGTGTTTGGGTATTTTAAGGAGTAAGGCTGGGTTATGATTATGGGGTGCAGGGGTATTTCAAGGGAGCAGGGTGAACACCCGGAGCTGGAATGTACAGAACTTGCGAAGAAAAAACAATGAAATATTGGGCACAACGCTCGCTTTTTTTCCGTAATCCCGCGCCCCGCACACGCCCATGCCCCCAGCACATGCCCACAGCACAACGCAGACACTCTCACAAGGGACTACTTTGCTGGCACGGTTCTTTTTCCTTTTAAATGTATATGGTGGGCGTCTGCATAGCCTATGTCCTTCTGCTGCAACTGCCCTTTCCAACGCTGTATTGGGTGTTGTGATTGGTGCTGTGGTTCCTGAGATTACCCGCCTCAAAGGTTTGGGCTCTCTCTTTATTATATTAGTATAGATAGATAGATATATATATGTTTACATTTTGTAGCTTTTCATTGTAAAATCATAGTGATCATTGCTAAAACTTCTTTTGTTTGGCCCTATCCTTCAAACATCGCGGGCATATCTGATTACTGGCTTCCTCTTCTGTTCCCATCTGGTTCCTGAATTATAAACCACTGTCCGCCAGCCTCATTCATACAACAGCTTTCTCTGTTTCTCGCTTCCCCTCTTCTTTTCAGTTCCCGCCATCACTTGATATTGTTATAACCGCTGACCCGCTGCTCTTCTCTCCACAGGAGCCCTCGGTGCCCCTGAAGATAATACATTGACCGCTCCCCGGAACGTCACAGCTCAGGAAGGCCTGTGTGTCCTCATTTCCTGCCGGTTCACCATCGAGAAGCCTTTGTTTGGTGGGAGTACACGCGGATACTGGTTCATTCAAGGTGACAGTGGGGACGACCCGGCCGTGGCTTCAAACGATGAAAACAAAGAGATCCGCGCGGACACCAGAGGGCGCTTCAAGCTGGTGGGAGATCTGATGAGAAGGGACTGTTCCTTCAGCATCAATGACGTCAGGAGGTCGGATGGAGGATCCTACTACTTCCGATATGAGCACAGTGGATTCTTACCAATGAAATTTTCTTATGCACAATTCCCGGTGCGACTCACGGTTGTAGGTGAGTGACATCTAAAGGCCACACTGGTTCTAAAGTCTAAATTGAGTTTACTGTCATATGCCGGGCATACGTCAACGCTTGACTCATATTAAGTATAATAGTCAAGAAAATCACAGGTCAGAAATATTTACAGCTCTTTTTGTGGCTAATGTAAGTCACAAAGAGGAAGATGCTACTACCGATAAAATGCAGTTGGTACTAGTAAAATATATGAAGATTACCTCATTAAGACAAGAGGTGAAGCCAAAATACTCGTAGTATAGATGAATGATTAATGTATCACCGCACACTGGAAGTAACATGGTGTTCCTAAATTATTAATTTGGTAACACTACATCTCGCCGCAGCCACTGTGTACATTAACACTACAGCTTGTTCAACTTCTGGTATTTGAAATACTGAAGTCCATGCAAACCACTGCTTACAATTCCACATTATCCTACACCGAAGGATTTAGTTTGCGGACTACTCAGAATATGCGAGTGCAGAATTACTAACAATTTGTGCTAAGTTTGTATCACAAAAGTTATGCAAACTCCCAATTTGGGATTTTCTTTCAGGCACCAAATTTCATTTTTTTCAGTAGCACTCGATTTATGCAATGTTGCTTTGCTCAAGGTGGTGGGGGTGTCCCATGGGTGGTACAAGGGCCTTCCTGTGCATCCACCGATGGTTTTTGATGCAAAGCTCTATCAATTATCATTTGTAGTTAGGACTTTGCACCCAAAATAACCCTTCTTTAAGGCTTAACTTGGGCAAAAGTTTTTATTTTCACAAACCTATTCTTGATCTTCCCGACAAAATCTATGTTTTACATCATGCACACAACTTTATATTATGGTGCAAGGCTGTGTGCACCGGCGCATCGCAGCATAAAGTGCAGCCGCACATTGAGAGAGGAAAACTGCTCCATGTCTAAGTAGATATGCTATTCTTTCGCTCTCTTCCTTTCAATCAGCGCAGCATAGGAACTTTGATTTCTGGACTGAGCTCAATGAAACATTAGTAAATCGCCCCAAGGTTACATTACGGATGTGCACTATTACCAGGGAGTAAATATTGTCACATATTCCATTATCCATCCCACAAATAAAACGATTTGTCGTGCAGAGAAGGCACTGTTTCTTGCTTCATGAGACACAGTTTTAAAATGGCAGAAAAATCAATTTGAACCTTTTTGCCAACAGCACCTATAAGAAGTTGAGCACAAACTACACCAGCTTGGTTTTAAACTAGACAATATCTAATGCTACGTGTATATGCTAAATATTGAAAATAAGATCCTTAAATGTACATAAAGTGTGAGAAGGAGCTTGTGAAAATTACTTCTAAAAGTGTGCATTTTTTTCAGTCTTTAGAAGTTTCTGACAATGCCTGCACCAGGTGCATAATGGAGGCGAAGTTGTATGCCCACAATGTTTTCAATTAATCAATCATTGGTTTTGTAGTGCGTGATTTCTCAACAGTAAGGGTTTCAAAGCCATGTGAGGGAGGGGTGGGGCTGTTTAATCGAAGAGCCAGGTCTTGAGATCCCTCCCGAATGAGGCAGAGATGGTCAGTGGCGTAGGAAGGTCAGGTGGTACCCAGTGCAGAAAATATTTTTGCCATTTTGTCAAGCCGATGACGAGTGTCATCACTGAGGAGGGTGACAAAATGGCAAACATATATGACACCCGGGCTGGCCCGCCCCCACCGCACCCCCTTCCTATGCTCCAGGAGATGGTGATTGCCTGAGCTGCAGAGGAAGGGTGTTCCAGGTCCTTGCTGAAAGGTAGGCGATGTATCTTCCTCAAGTGGTGGTCCTGCGCATCTGTGGGATGGTGGCCAGGGCCTGATGGGCAGAGTGGAGACGTCTGGTGGGGTTATGGAAGGAGAGGCAGTGGTTGAGGTATGCTGGTCCGGCGTTGTGAAGGGCTTTATAGGCATGCGTGAGGAGCTTGTATCAATCAACTAATCAATAAGATGTTTATTCGGCCATAGTAGTCCGTAAAAAGCACATAAAAAAAAACATTCACATTTCATCTTATGTCAAAGTCATACTCACAAGCTTACCTAAAACTACAGCAACATTTTTTAAAGTGTAACCTTTTTTAAAATAAATGATACATTGCTGAAAAAACATGAATACAGAAAAAATATCTTTAGAAAAGTTGCCCGTGTCAAAGGGCATCAGTGCTTATCCTAAAAAAATCAAACAAACAAAAACCTCCATATAAGAGTCCGCTATGCAGGAACGGAATAATAGGGACCACCTAAAACCATCAATCTAATCAATAAACAGATAGGAATAGCCACAAAACAATGATGTCACAATTATGGCTAGACATAATATGAGAAAAAACACATGCAAATAAACAAGAAGGGACACATAAATGCATTTTTAAATTAGCAACAATCGGTAGAAATCTGTGCAAATCTCAAAATGTTAAAAGGAGATTGCTAAAAAGAGCCGGAAAATGTGCATGTGCGAATTTTATAGCACCAAGTGCATGCAAACGATCAGCCCCTGTGTAGCACCAACTAATGTAATGAGTTGCTACTGGTCAATTTGACAATGTTTTCCCAAGTCTAATAGGCGCAACAAGAAAACATGGTACCCCACAGAAAATTGATGGGGAAGACATCATTTGTAGAAATATTAGCACAGGTCTTCCTTGTGCAAAGTGGCTATTTCACAATAGTGGGAGGATGTATCTTGACTTTAAAACATGGTAAAAGTCACAGAAAAATAAAAAATGTAAGATACCTTTGTCCGAAAAGTTGTCACACGGGCAAGGTTTTGAATCGCCGTGTTTGTGAAAGCCACTAGGGACAACTATGGACCAGTGAATTAGATTTAGTGTGAAACTTGTTAATAAGAAACAATGATGTGCATTAGTAATGAAGGACAGGTAGGGTGCCCCCCAGGGGCATCTTTTCAGCAGGGCATAATTTCTCATTGAGTTTTCTACTGTCTGAATAGGGGTAAGGTCAGAAAACCCCCAAACCCCACTCCCATAAACAGCTGAAGAGACACACTTTGCCTTATATATTTTTATGAGTTCCTCTGGAGGACTTTTACCCAATTTCCTGGCAAAGATAGTAAGGGCAGATGTGATGCGTAAAAGGGCCAGTTTTTTTGCTGCTACAGCTTGTTCCCAGGAGTCATTCTGGGAAAAGAGGATACCCAAATAAGAGATTTTTTTAGTAGCCTCAATCTTTTGTCCTGCAATAAACATGTCTATATTTTTCTTAAAACCCCTATCACAGCGCATAATAAAAGTTTTGGAAGAGTTTACCCGTAATCCCAGATTTTTCATGAAAAGAGAAAAACTATCCAAAACGCGCTGAAGGCCCACCTGTGTACGTGACATCAGCACGGTGTCATCCGCATACAAGAGGGCTGGGATTGGGCGGACGGCTACTTGTGGGAAATCTTGATTATCTTTGAGCAAGGCTTCCTCAAGCCCATTTATATACAAATGAAAAAGGAATGGATCCAGAACAAAGCCCTGTCTGACTCCACTCCTGATCGAAAAAGCAGCAGAACGCTTGCCCTTCAAACCGTAGCGCAAACATGCCTTAGCGTCACTATAAAAACACTTAAGAAAATAAATTATATTTACATCAACCCCCAAAGCTCCCAGTGTTTTCCATAGTTTGGTGTGGACGACAAAGTCAAATGCGGCTGTGGGGTTCACAAAGGCTAAAAACAGATTCCCTCGCTTGGCCCTCGTATATTTTTCAATCAGCAAGGAAAGATGCAGACACTGTTCTACTGTCCCCACACCGGCCTGAAAGCCATATTGCAAGTCTGATAGAATGGAATTTTCATCCGCCCAGTCCTGAAGACGTTCCAATATGACCCGGACTACTACCTTCGTGATGGCATCCAGCAAGGAAATTGGTGTGTAACAACCCGGGCCTTGCCTATCCCCCTTTTTGAAGATAGGCACAATGGTGGACTCTACCCAAGTGACTAGGAAATCGATGTCACAACTGGCATAATGCACCTGCACAAGTAGAGGCTCCCACAGAGGAATGATTGACTTAAACATATCTATAGGGACCCCATCCGGGCCAGGAGCCTTACTGCCCTGACTAGCGTGTAAGGTCCTCTCAACTTCCTCTAGAGTGAACATTAAATCCTTAGAATGAAGAGGATAGTTTGTGTCACAGCCCTCCACAGGAGATTCATCACCATCATATACCTGAGCAAAGTGCTTGATCCATTGATCCTCCGTTATAGCAATCTCAATTGTAGGGCCATTTTCTTTGGCTAGGAATGGTGTGCTGACTACCTTCCAGAAACCTGCACTATCCTTAGTTACTGACGCTAAAAGCAAAGCCTCCCAAGCCTCCTTCCTCACTGTATTTTTCCTGTCTCCTACCGCCTGTTTATATGCCACTTTAGCTCTCCTAATATCTAGTGTACTTTTTGGATTTTTATGCAATAATTTTTTTAACTGAGAATAGGCTTGAGTACACCTCGACTCGAACCACCGCTCTGGGCTCTGTTACTCTTGTTTTGTCTAATGAGAGACTCCCTTATAACATTAGTTATTGCTAAGAATGATGCTAATAGAGTGGCAGGGGAAGTGTCTTCACTCAGGCATTTGGTAAACTCAATCCCTTTTCCAAAAAATGTAGTTCTGGCAGCCTTCCGACAGCCAATGTGTGATTTTGAATAGTTGGTAGACAAATACAATTAGTCCATGAAATCTATAAAGGTGTTCAAAAGATGTTGTAACCCCTCAGCGGTCCGTGCGATCAAGACTGCATCTTCTGCATAGAAAAGGGTAGCATAACTTTGGAACCCACTTTTGGGACATCCACACAGGCGACTATCAGGGATTTCCCAGTTTCTTAATGTATAGTTTTTTAAAATGTATTTTATTGATTTTCAATAATACCATATATTCTTAATGTATAGTTTGAATAGCAAGGGAGCTAACATGCACCCCTGCCTTACCCCTTTCTGGACCTCCATTAAATCTGACAGGCTGCCATTCTCGTCATACCTAACTGAGGCCGATAGTTTGGAATGTGAGCTATGTAGAAAGGCCACTATCTCTGGTTCGAAGCCCAGCTCCAGGAGAATGAAACAACGTTTATATCTATTTACTCTATTGAAAGCCGATGTGAGGTCCATAAAGGCAAGGCGTAGGTAACCCTCCTTGGCTTCAAAGTATTTACCTATGATCAACTGTAGGTTAATACACTGATCCAGGGTCCCTCTAGCCCAAGGCCATATTGCAACTCTGATATTATGTCGTCTTTTACCAGCCACAATGTTAAACGCCCCAAGACTTCCTTTCCCATAATGTTCGTGGCATAATCTAGAAGTGAAACGGGTCAGTAACAAAGAGTATTAACCCTTGCCCATTTTTTAAAAAATGGGTAGTATAATGGCTTTGGACGAAGTGGGTGGAAGACTGTAGTTACAAGCTGCGTAAAAACCCGAGTCAGAACATTGGCCAAGTTATGGGGTCGGCCTTATAAAGATCAGGAGGACTCTGTCTGCAGCGGGAGCTTTTCCCCCTCCTTGTGGCAATGATGTCCTTTCCTACTTTGCCAATGTTAAAAATCAACTGTGGGATATCCTTGTCCAGTTCGCAGGTAGGAAATAATAGGGACCACCTAAAAACATCAATCTAATCAATAAACAGATAGGAACAGCAACAAACTAATGATGTCACAGTTATGCCTAGACAAAATGTGAGAAAAAATGCATGCAATGAACAACATGGGACACACAAATGCATTTTAAAATTAGCAACAATCCTTGTGTGAATCGCAAAATGTTAAAAAGGAGATTGCTAAAAAGACTATGAAAAAGTGCATATGCAATTTTACAGCACCTAGTAAGTAAGCGCAAGCATATGATAGGCCTGCGTGCTGTCCCTGCGTAGCACCAACCAATATAATGATTTGCTACTGGTCAATAGGACAATGTTTTCCTAAGTCTAATAGCCCCAGCAAGAAAACATGGTACCCCATAGCAAATTGAGGGGGCGAACATCATTTGTAGACATATCAGCACATGTCTAACTTGTGCAAATTGGCTGTTTCACAATAGCGGGAGGATGTATCTTGACCTTAAAACCTGATTAAAATCACAGAAACAGATCAACAAAAAGAGAGGTAGGGAGAGTAGCAAACACTCTTGGTCCCCAAGGTTATTAGAAAACAACAACAAAAGAGTGTTCCTGTATTAGTTGGGTATAGATATAAACGGAGCACAAGAAACCAACAAAGCCCATTAGGTTTGTTATGAAAGCCCTCACTCACCGACCTGGTCGGTGACTTGCTTCATCATCGGGCCCCACTGGGTATGACCGAATGTCACCCCAGTGTGCTGCAACGCCAGATTTGCTGCGGAGTTGGTAATGTGAAGAGGTGAGGGCTATGTGGTGAGTTATGTGAACAGAGTGAGGTGGTGAGTTAAAATTGCCTTGTATGTATCAAAAAAATGTTTTAATCTATGATCATCAAGGGCAAGGTCAAAGTCAGTGTTGGTAAGCAAGGCCAAGTCATACTCACAAGCTTACCTAAAACTACAGCAACATTTTTTAAAGTGCAACCTTTGTTAAAATAAATGATACATTGCTGAAAAAACAGAAATACAGAAAAAATATCTTTAGAAAAGTTGCCCGTGTCAAAGGGCATCAGTGCTCATCCTAAAAAAATCAAACAAACAAAAACCTCCATATAAGAGTCCGCTATGCAGGAACGGATTAATAGGGACCACCTAAAACCATCAATCTAATCAATAAACAGATAGGAATAGCCACAAAACAATGATGTCACAGTTATGGCTAGACATAATATGAAAAAAAACGCATGCAAATAAACAAGAAGGGACACATAAATGCATTTTTAAATTAGCAACAATCGGTAGAAATCTGTGCAAATCGCAAAATGTTAAAAGGAGATTGCTAAAAAGAGCGGGAAAATGTGCATGTGCGAATTTGCTGCGGAGTTGGTAATGTGAAGAGGTGAGGGCTATGTGGTGAGTTATGTGAACAGAGTGAGGTGGTGAGTTAAAATTGCCTTGTATGTATCAAAAAAATGTTTTAATCTATGATCATCAAGGGCAAGGTTAAAAATGTGTTGGTAAGCAAGGCCAACTAATTGGATGGTCTGCTTCCAATAACATTAGGTGAAAAAGTGATCGGTCAACATGTTTCAGCCGGAATGGTGTAATTAACCTGGCATTCGTCAGGACCTAGAGTGAATAAACCCCGGCGGTATGGGCACGCTAAGGCCCACCCTACCAAAGGACTTGAAAGTAAAAATTGTCTGTGAAGTGCAAAAAAACCAGGGGGCTTCACCAACCAAAAGGCGGGAAGCACACAGCTCTGAGTCTCTGATTCAGAGACAAAAATAAAACATTTCACAAGGGATGAACTTTCACCCCATAGACCCGGTTCTGAGGGCTGTTCAGGTGTACATTCGGGAGACTGGCGTCGTGGGCGATGTGCCAAATACGCCGTCCCCTCCCTCCCGCGGTCTATGGGGTGAAAGTTCATCCCTTGTGAAGTGTTTTATTTTTGTCTCTGAACAAACATCGCACAACGAGATACCGCCGGGATCCCTTGCAACCGGTCAGCCTTTTTAAGAATAAATCACGAAATAAAGTCACCGAACACTAGTCTTAGCCGGCTCATGTGGACAAACATCTAATCAGATTTAAGAGACGCCGGACTCCTCTTTCAGCCGTTTTTTCCCACACGCAGACATCACGAAAGAAAGCCATCTAGTACCAGTCAGAGCCGGCCCATTTGGAAAGACT
Source organism: Lissotriton vulgaris (assembly GCF_964263255.1). Taxonomy (NCBI): domain Eukaryota; kingdom Metazoa; phylum Chordata; class Amphibia; order Caudata; family Salamandridae; genus Lissotriton; species Lissotriton vulgaris. The sequence goes on along the minus strand of NC_141695.1, from coordinate 179,651,782 downwards.
TTAAACCAGAATCAAAAGACGCCGGGTACCTCCTGCAGCCGGTTTACCCGCACACAGAATAAAAAGGATACAGAATATTTATTATTCAGGATCACCAGAATCTGCCCTTTTGAAACACGACCACTATTGTTTTTAATTATGAATAAAATCTCAAAGTAAGGACGTGTTTTCTCACCTATACTGCTCAAAAATTACCACTACAGCTCTGTTGTGTCCTTTGGTATTACTACTTGCTGACCCTATTCACCAACTCATATTATTAGCGGTCACCTCTTGTTTAATTAGAAATACAATGGTACAGTCCTGAGGAAGACACTCCTGTGTCGAAACGCGTAGACAGGAAACCATCTTTTATTGAATCGTGATATGTATTTGATGATTATCTGAACTTATACATATGTCAGAATGTCAAAACATTTTTATCATGCATACATATGAATGTACTTATTTTTTAGCATTGAGTAATTTTTTATGTACTAATTAAAATGTATCAAATGTGCAAATACCTGTTCTGATTGCTTTTTATTGTATTGTGTGGCAAAATGCCAATATTCATGTGCTAGTGTTTGTCCATACATTTTTGCCTGAGTATTATATTCACAAAAAAGTCTTGCCCTGACTCAGGAAATCTATCCACATCAGGGGGTCCTTGTTTGTTTCACAAAAAAACAAAAAAAAACAAAGTGGATTAACCCTCGCCACTTTTTAAAAAATGGGTAGTATAATGGCTTTTGTCCAAGTGGGTGAAAGACCTTAGTTACAAGCTGCATTAAAATCCCGAGTCAGGACCTTGGCCCAGGTTATGGGGTCTGCCTTGTAAAGATCTGGAGGGACCCCGTCTGGACTGGGTGCTTTTCCCACTGCTGTGGCAATGATGGCCTTTTGTACTTCGTCTATGTTAAAAATCAACCATGGGATATCCTTTTCCGGTACCCACAATCTATCAATAACCCCCATGAACTGCCCGTTTTACATCCCCTTAAAGTAGGAAACCTGTATGTCGGGGGCTATGATACAGACCACCCTGGAATTTGCTAACCCTGCAAAAAATAGTCTATTCACAATCTCCCAAAATGTAGCACTGTTCGAGAGCACACATGTCTGCAATATGTCTTCCCAAGCCTGTTCATTGATTACTTTTTTTCTATGAAGCGTTGCTGATTTGTAGGCATTCCTTAGATCTCTAACCCTTGCTTCCACCCTGGTCTACTGCTTCAGGGTTTCCATTAGATTTCCATGGGTTTTAGAGCATCTCTTGTCAAACCAGTTATTTTCCTGAATCCTGAGGAAAATCGCACATTAACTGTCAATCGAAACCCGTAAACAGGTCACAATAGCCCTCATAGCCTCCCGCCTGGACTATTGTAATGTACTTTATCTGGGAATTACCAAACAACTTGTCCAGCGTCTTCAAATTGTGCAAAGTGGTGTGGCTCACTGGTTAGAGGCGGCAGCCCCGGGAGCAGAGGGCGGCCCGGGACCAGGGTTCAATTCCAGACGCGGCAGGGTCATGGACCAGGGTCAGCGGACTCGATAATTCCTACCTCGGTGCCTTCTCTAACCAGGGATCACACTTGGAAACTCTGGGCATTTGCTTGCCTCATCTCCACAACGGCGCCCCACAAACGCCGGGGATGCCTGGTTTCACCTTGGAGATACCCAGTAGAGACCATCTCACAGGGAAAGCCAGGGCGGGTTCCCCAGCGGTGTATGGCGCAGAGATACTCCTTCGGGAGTCGATTCTAGCGCGTTAGATACCCGCAAATTTAAATTTAAAACGTGGCCGCAAGGTTCGTTGTGGACGCTCCTAGGCGTTCATCAGGCTCAGCCATTAGGAAAGATCTGCACTGGCTCCCCATGCAAACCAGGATTGACTTCAAAGCCTTGTGCCCTTCATGGGTTCCGGGCAGAAGACATCAGTTCCCTTGTATCCCTCTATGTCCCCGGTAGGGTCCTTCGCTCAGCGAACAAAAACCTTCTTGCTGTTCCCAGAACTCTAAAGGCAAGATGGGGCGGGAGGGCTTTCTTCTCCCTTGTCCCTAGGATGTTGAACACCCTTCCTGCTGAACTTAGGGATCAATCCTCTCATTCTCAGTTCCGAAAGGCCTTGAAAACCTGGCTCTTCAGGAAAGCCTACCTCTAGCCGGCATTCCTCCTCCTATCACACTCAGCTTTTCTTTCCATCTTCAGCGCCTTGACGCCTTCGAGCAAAGTTGCGCTATACAAGGCTATAATCATTCATTCATTCATACCATGGGCAGAAATATTAGCAGCAATCTGCTCACAGGGACTGTCAAAGGCGTCCAAGACCTCCTCATCTTTTGAGCCACTTTCTAGACAGAGTTCTAAGTCTCCCGCTTTTGTTGTGTAGAGATTGTCTAGGAAAGCACCTGGAACTATCCTATCCCAATTAAGCCTCCAAACTTGGTCCTTGACACCAAGAGAGGTTGTCGTGTAGTTCCTAGGAGTCCCCCAGAACCTCTGCATTTTGAATGAGCTAAGCTGAGGGCTTGGTGTCCCAACCGCTTCTGGTCACCCCAGAAGGATATGCCAGCGGTAAATCAGCTAGCTCTACAGTGCCACTACCACTCCCTGTAATCTACAGTGGTGTAGGTAGTCTCTGGCAACCACTGAACATGACAACCCTGATTCCTCAGGGATCATGGAAAACAGTACAGTAAGTTTCGCTTAGACACTCGTGCTTGCTTTCTCTCAGAAAATACACAGGTTTGGCGATTAGGACATTTCAATAAGTATTTATTGGTCCAGCGACAATCTTGTGTAAAACATATGTGCTGCGACAATTGCTGAGACCTGTGCTAGATATGCTAGGAATCTCATTGTGGCTTGAAGGCGGCAGGAGCGGCAGAAATGCAAGAACGTGAGCGTCGCAGTAGAAAATGGCGGCCACTCACTTTTCTCCAAGGTAAAAACGCTGTCACGGATTCCGGGCTCAGGAATGAGGGAAAGCCCTCCAAATTGCTCACGAAGACTCACCACACCTTCATGGAGCCGCGACTGCCACAGGAGGTGGAAATAGCGGTCAAAAGAGGCTTGAAGAGAGGAACGGAGTCCCACGTCGGAGCGGAGCTCACTCAGGGTCTGCCATGTTGCTTCGGCGGTCAAGCCACGCCCTGTGATAATATGTTTAATGTAAGCCAGAAGGCATTCCAAACAGAGAAAAACTTGTGGCATTCTATTTTAACGCATTCTTTAACCATGCTTTTGCCACCCCAATAATCCCTGCCTCCTGGAGGGGCTCCATTGCTTTCCCCATTCACAAAAATCACTCTAACCCGGCCAATTACAGGCTTTTAACTCTACTCGATTTCGAAGCAAAGGGCTATGCTCTCATTCTTCTAAAAGAGCTGGAAACATATGTAGCAGAAACAGGTGTTCTCCCTATTTACCAATCCGGGTTTATGGCCAAGAGCTCAACAACGTATAACATCTTAGCTCTGGCTGACTTATCAACACAAGTGGCCAAGAGAAAGCAACCACCTTTGTTTGGCTGTTTCATTGACTACAGTACTGTCTGACAGGGTGGACGAGGACAAGCTATGGGGGAAGCTAGTCACCTGGGGGATCCCACTCCCACTTCTTAGGGCAATTGCATCATTATACCAGGGAACATGGGTCCGGGTTAAAACAAGTGCCACCACTGCCACCGCCAGTGTGCCTACCAACAACGGGCTTAAACAGGGCTGCATGCTGGCTCCCCTCTTTTTCAAGCTCAATACTGCAGGTATGGGAGCAGCCCTGGAAGGAGCCAGATTAGTAAAACCAAGGCTGGGAAGGTTGCTTCTCCCAATTCTGCTGTATGCAGACGAAACGGCCATCTTGGATCACACCAGAGTTGGCCTGCAGAGAGCCCTCAAAGCACTGCACCGCTACAACCAAGCTAACAATCTTCCAGTGAATCAGGGCAAAACCAAAGTTGTCGTATTTGGGAAATTCTCGCACAAAGTCAAAAAACAACTTCACTGGCAGCTGGGAGACCTCCAAATTACGACAACAGCCTATAACTATCTTGGAGTGTGGCTTTCTGAAAGTGCTAAAACACCTTAGAACTAAGGCTGTCACTGCCATCAATTCAATGGCAGTAATACCGTTGTCTCGCCTGCTACACTGAAAAGTACAGTGAATGTTGGTTTTGCAATTGTGTTACTTTTAATAGGACATTACAAAATTGAGATATAAATAATTAGAGCAATTTTAGCCACATATCAATGGTAAAGTGTTGGTTTATTTTGAACATATTAATACTTTTTCCATCCCACTTATGAATGTCAGTTACATGTTTATCGTGCATCTGGGATAGGTGAAAACATGTGTTAATTCTGTTTTCATCACAAATGGTGTTAACAAAAAGCCTACCCAGCTAAACCCTCTTCTCACACCCACCAGTACCCCACAGATAGTGTCACTGGTTTCATGTACATAATCCCCTCACTATGTAGTCTGAGATAAAATAAAACAAAGGGATCGAAATAGTCTGCAGCTGTTCCTCAGAAGAATGTGCCTTTTATGTTACATTAAATGATGTCAGAAGAAAAACACTTTCTGGGCCTCTATATTGCTCGTTCTCCATCCGAGTAGTGCTTGGAGAGGGGTGTGCCATGTCACTGTATGGTGTGCAGTGTGCTGATATGTGTGCAGGGTAGTGAAGTGTCCTTGGTGTGCACATGTGGGTGCGGTATGGGAGGTGTACCTGTGCTGCAGGGGGAGTTGTGCCTGGTGTGTAGTGAGCCAGGTAAGCTGTCAGTACAGCGTAAACTGTGTGTCCCTGTGATGAGTGTGCATGTATAAGTCCTGGGTAAGTAGTGTGCCTGTGAGTGCAGGGTACAAGCATGCTTGGTGATAGATGTCCCCATGTCACTGTAAGGTGTGCACTGTGCTCATGTGAGTGAAAGGTAGTGAAGTACTATTGAAAGTGCAGGGGTAGTAGCGTACACATGTGGGTGCAGTATGGGAGGTGAGACTGTGTGGTGAGCAAGAAAAGCAGCCAGTGCATCGTAAGCTGTTAGTCATTGTGAGCAGTGTGCATGTACAAGTGCTGGTTGAGAAGTGTGTCTGTGGGGGCGCAGTTCAGGGTATAGAGCATTCATGGTGATAGGTGTGCTATATGAGGGCACGGTGCAGCACCATATAGCAGGCCTGCTGGAAAATGTCAATGATTGATTTTAAGGTTGACTCGTCTAAACTCCAAATACATACTTCCGGGTCTCTCTAGAAAGCACGTTAGCCCTCTCATTCCTTCAAACTTCTTTAACAGCCGCTCCACATAAAGATATTCAGCGTTCCCCCATCAATGATGTGCACTTAGGCTTCTCCACCCAGCCTGCCGCTGAATCCACCTGTTGCTGCACTCCTCACGCAGCCGTCCAGCCCCTGGATTGCTATTCTTGCATGTATGGCTCTGTGCTGTCTTTTGTGTGTACCAGCATCTTTGTGTGTGACCTGGGTGTAGATAGTCGCGTCTGCCTGATTGTATTATAACACCACTACCATTATACAACAGTCAGACCTTTTTGTCTTCGTCAAAGCTTCTTTATAGGTGTAGCTACCTAGAAGGTGTAATTTCCTTTATAAACAATGACGTTATGTATTTTTATGTTATTAGGTCTTCAGGACAGGCCAGAAATCTCCCTTCCTGCAGGAGTGATGGAGGGTGAATTGGTGACTGTGTTGTGCACGGCGCCCGGGAGGTGCTCAGGCACCGCCCCGGAGATAACCTGGAGGCCAGAGTCACAGTTCGGATATCATCCATCGGTTCATAATATTCATAATCCGGATGGCACCATAATCCATAGATCTATTATCACATTCGCTGCTTCGAGGGACCAGAACAACAAACGTCTGTCTTGCAGCGTGTATTTCCCAGCCGTGGGTGCATCCAGTGCTAGAAGCGTCCAGTTGAACGTTGAATGTAAGTGCAGCTTTTATCCAATCTCAAAGAATAACACGTACATGACATGTCAATAAGATAAACGACCACTAGCTTCCTGGCCGGTTTCAGTCACAGTGTATTGTGTATCAAAGTAGCGAAGCAAAGGTTTGCGCAATGTTTTCCGAGATGATTTTTATCAACTTCCGGACACGCACTTTGAAATCTCTACCAGCATAAACGAATTTTCAAATCTTTAAAAAAATAAACAGTGGACGAATAATGCTATAGAGAACGGGTTGAAGAGAAAAAAAATAATGTCGTTAAATTCTCCATTACCTCATCAACAGTTCCTGGCGACAGTATTACTAAATCAGGTATATACGTCCTCCAAGACACAAGATCAACTACCAAACATTTGTCCTGTTTACCACCGTTTTGTTTGGCTTTCTTGTGTGTTTCCGCTGTTAATATTAAGGGAACTATTGTATTTCCTTTTTGTGAAGCACTCCATGACAGTGCTTGTGATTTCTTACTCTCTGACACGGGCTGCACCCCCTTAAATACCTGGCCCTCTGTTGCTTCCTCTTCATCTGCCCCTCACCAGCTCCTCTGTTGCTCTCCGACCTTCTGAGATCTTTTAAAAATATTAATTTAAAGTTGCTCTCTTTTCAAAGGCCCAACAGATGCCAGTAATTGCCGGGCTCTAAGAAGACTCTCTAGGAGAGCTTTTAAATGTTTTTAACCCTTCCCTGCTTATGACGGAACCACGCCATCATGAGCCACGGGCGGCGTGTGCTCATGACGGCGTGATTTTGTCATGCTGCGGCCGCTCCGCCCATGCAGCGCTGATTCCCCCGCCTGTGCGGGCGAAATTACTGAGTGGGCGGAATAGTGACGGTGTTGTGTAATATCAGGTATCCCCTCGGGATCGTGTATCCCCTTCGCTTCGGCAGATTCCGGACGCCCTGCCTATTGGACAGCTCGGGCGAGCCCCCAGTAGCCCCGCCCACCCCAGGAGAGGAGAACCTCGGCTCAAATAGACAGAACGAGCAGCGCGCCGAGCAGAGCTGCTGATAGACGGGTGATTCGTATACAGCCATTGAATCCCTTACGTCTTGCAGAAAGAAGAGGAAATAATTCACGGAGCTGAAATTAGCTCATATTTTGATTCTTTTCTGGGTCAAGTACAACTACTGGCTAAGGTTATTAGTACGTTGCTGGATGCAGAGTTATTTTAGGACGCACGATTACAAAGTGATTTACAGTAAAATCTTTATCGAAATGTTTTTCATGTTTATGTGCGCTAATATGTCTGTGGTATGTGAGCATATATTTGTGTATCTGGGAAAAATCATGTATGCCTTTGTGTCACTTTCATCGTGAGCTGTGGAGGGCACACATGTTTGTATATCTACTTACTTTAGTTCAAGCACATAGCTGGCAAGGTTTCAGAGTGCTATGTGTGACAATTTCATAATTTTAGTGTAATTATTGAGCGACACTTCAAAGACAATGAAGGACAAGTTCTCACGCACGAAGTTAAGTAATGAAGACATGAAAAACATGTAAATATCAGAAATTACTCCCATTTGAGCAGCGAGAACCTCTACGGGCCACTGACAGACATTAAATTATGACGCCCAGTGACAATACCCGACTATCACAATTTAAGTGATACTAGCATAGTGATGCAAGCAAAAATACACATGTCAAGGAACAGTAGCAAAGAAGAACTTACATACGACAAGAGGGAATTATAAACTTGTATAGTGTGAGAAACAGTACCAGAGTGATAAGCACAATCGTGCACAATTGTATAAAAGGTCAATTTGTATGCCAGCTTTTGTTTGGAATGTTGAGTTGAAGCTATTATGCAAAGGATCTACGTCACGTCACCCTAAATGCATTACAATTAAACACTACTTATTCATTGTGCCTGTGTTCACTTACATTCTTACTCAAACCCAAAGGTTTTGTGCCCTTTAAATTAATTTTTACCTAATTCGTGAGCATAGAAGTCCACTTTTTGCTTAGATTTAGTTTCCATCACTTTGTAAGCTATCAAAAATATTGCACTATAGTAGTGTCAACTCAATTATTACATTCAGCCCACTTAACAAAAGTAATATTTTGCACAACACAAGTGATACATGCGAAATACACAATAACAAACACACAGCTCATACAGCTTAGCAGCTCGTAGGAGGCTGCTCTACTACAGAGAGAAGGTGATTGGAGGAGGAAATGCTGCCTGCACGTCCAAAGCTGGGAGAAGTGGCTCTGATTTACATGCACTCACACAAAGCAGACATTTTTTGCTGCAACAGGCAGGCGAGATATGCAAACGGAACTTGTAACATATTAAAGATTGTGGTCGCCATCAAATAATACTTTGCTTTTCTCTGGGGTGCCAGGGTCGGACAGACTTATAGGGCAGTACGGCAGCTCCAGAAGGGCATTGGTGCGCATGTTTTTTGTCAGTGGTGGAAATGGATATGCTGCGTGTCAGAAGTTGGCCTGGCATATGCTGTCCACTATTCTAGTGGGCACCTTGCACCAGTCCAAACAACCCTTATTGATGGTAGGTTTAAAGACAACCTATATAGAAAGCTATCCTAATGGTAGCTGTGGAGAGCAGCCTTCAGGCTAAGTCTTGAAGGAATGTCAAGCAGCTTGTTTTACCAGTCTATAATCTCATGAATGACCAAATGAAAGGAGAACCATACCAGGTATATATCAAATATATGTATTTATTCTAAACACATACCCCTAGTCTCTTATGAGGCTAGAGGCAAAAGTACATTCAGTAAAATTATTTAGCACACAGTAAATTAGCACAATATATGTGGAGCCCTAGGGGCGTACCAAACCATATAGTAAGAAAGTGTTATAAGAACCACGACTGACATAGATACAAGGCCTAGAGCCTTTAGAACCGCTGGTGCCACCGTGAACCCCACAGGGTAGCGACACAGGGGACCCACGGTAGACGTGCGCAGTGTCTAAACACAGCAGCAAATCACCCTTAAATTCTAGGGGGAAAGTCGCAGTTGGAAAGTTATACCATAAAGACACTTAGAAGAGGACTTGGAGCAAACCCCTTTAGAACTAGGAGGTTCTAGAGCCAACAACCACAGGAGCACCAGAGTACTCGAGTTACCTCACCCAGGGAAGCCAGGTGCAGAGGTGACTTTTCGTGTCGGGTTTCGTCGTCGATTTCAATGGCGAGCTGCTGAAGAATGCTGCAGGCGACCAAGTGGAACGTGTCCGGGTGGATCCAAGGGTGGATCGGAGATCTGAAGAACCTGAAAGCAGAGGGGACAGCGTTTGGATCACTAGCCAGGGACCAGGAAGTCAATGAACAGATGCCCACCGATGTCAGGTGATTTCAGGTGAGGAAGGAGAAGCTTGACTCTTCAGCGACGAGGACCAGGAGGCGTCAAGGATGACCAGGAACTGGATTCGAGCTGTCCCACTAAGGATGTTGAGTGCTGCGGTGTCGGTTTCCGAATCGGACCCAACAAGCCTTGGCAACAGCAACCCACGCAGGAAGCAAAGATTGGCTTTGGTGGAGACCAGCAAGGTCTGAGGGACTCACCCTTTGGAGGGGAGTCAGGGCACGTCTGGCGCAACCAGGGAAGCCCAGGAAACAGAAGTGTTACCTTTGTGGGGCCCACCAGTCGACAGACCAGAGATCGCGAAGGGTCCTCGAGCAGAAATTCTAGAAGTAGGCTCGCGGAAAACTCGTGGAATGTAGGCCCACAATCTTTGGTGCAAATGGTGCTCGGGCGTGGACTACAAGCAGCCCAATGCGCAGCTTCTGGAAAGCTCGGGAAGTCGATGCACTTGCAAATATGACGTGTCCAGGAGTTCCGGTCCCACGTCACTCGTGAGAGCAGCGGGTCTCAGCTATGCTGGGAACTCGTGTCGGCCTCTGAGAAGTCTGAAAGTCTGTTTCCTGAGTCCCAAATCCATCGGGTTCCGGTGGGAGCCTTGGAAATGCAGACAGGAAAGATGCTTCTTTGGTGCCTGTTTGAACAGGGGAGTCGCTCCTTAACCCCAAGGGAGATTCTTCTGTCTTCTAGTGGATGTAGAATGTCAAAATGCCAGGATATATGTTGCAGAGATTCGTCCAGGTGTAATCTGAAGTCCTAAGGACTGGGATCCCATATTTGTACTAAGTTAGGGGGTTGGACATACTCTATGGACCCACATATGAGAGGTTCCATGGAGGAGGGTGGTTACACCCCTTTCCCTTTGTCCAGTTTCACGCCAGAGCAGAGGCTGAATGCCCCTGCAACCGGTTTGAACTGGGGTATGCACAGGGACACCAAGTGTGCCCCCAGCACTGTCAGAAAAGCATTCTCTGAAGGCACCCACTCAACCCAAATACACTAAAGCCTGTCTGGGAGGTGGTTACACCTCCCTGTGACAGGAAATCTATTGCCCAGGCCTCCCCTGCCAGAGTTTCGTCCAGCAGCAGGAGGTCAGACTCATGTCTGTGGCTGCAGCATCCATTTTGTGATGCTGGGGCTCTTTTAAACTATTACCGGTTAGGTAAGTGTGTACATGTCTTCTCCCTCTTATAGGGTGGAATTCTACCCCCGCCGCCAGAACTGGCGGGGGTTAGGATTCCAAAGTGTTTGACTCCAAACACAACATGTTTCCATGCAGCCATTCCAAAGTTTGCATTTATCGCAAGGTTATAATGCACTTAAGAGTATAAGGTCTGGCTGCATCATGGAACAGCCTCAGAGAATAGATTCTGAAAGCTGCAGAGGTGTCCTGCTCATGCATGGGCACCCTCTTACACAAAACCAAGCACTCTGCCTTCAGGAATGATAAGACCTGCCATAAGAGTGACGTATAGGTTTATATGTTTCAGTGATTAAAGGTAAATATAGGTAACCTATATCTTAGTAAGGGGTGCATGCACCACCTTACCCAGGCTGTAGTAGCAGACCTGTGGTGCCATTTTTGGAATGCTTCCCAGGGGTGGCATAATACATGCTTCAGCCCCTGGTGGCCTCTAGGGTACCTATGCCCTTGGTACCTAAGGTACCATATACTAGGGACTGACAAGGGTAACTCAGTAACCATTCTGGAGTGTACCTAATGTATATGCAATCTTTTTAGAGAGGAAGCAGCTAGGCTGGGGTCCTGGTTAGCAAGGCCCTAGCCAGACTAAAGTAAAAAAACTGAGAAACACCAGCAAAAATTGGGGGTAACCATAGTAAGCAGATCCTACTCTCCTACACTGTGTTGTTTTTGCACTGGTGTAAAGTTATCACAATACAGCCCTCGATAACCTAAACAAGAACCTTCTCATTGGTTAAATGCCAACCTTACGTGTAATAGTGACATAATTCATAGTTCCTTCAGTCGTGTTTGTTGGGATAAATAAAATAATAAACACTGTAGGAACTGAGGATCACTAGCCTCGTTCCCATATTTACACTCTCGCGCCTCACCTCCCCTCAACTGATGCTTGCTTGAGTTTGTCATTACTCTTTTCTATAATTTAGTGTCATTTATTAGAGCTTTCGGGAATGGGCGGTAATACTCCTTTTGTATAAAGGTAATGTCGATTTAAGTGCCAGACTGGAGCCCAGGCCAGGTGTGGAATGGTGAAAGCTGCTGTCCGCATTCAAGGTAATACAATATTTAGGTAAACGTAAAATGCAAACAGAACTGTCCCTGACATTGATTACCTCAAGGGCTACACTGAACCACAGTCCCTGCTCCATAGTTATTTGTTGTGCGGGCTCGGCTGGCGCTGCGTCACTGCTCGCAGTCAGAACAGTCATCCGACATGAAGGAAAGAGGGCTGAGCAAATAACAGTGAGCACCTCGAACTCCTCAAGCCAGTTCTGCCAGCTTGCCCGTGGCTGCCCACCTTTACATGTCCCCTCTCGGCTGCACAGTCATTGGGCAGATCCTTACAGTCACTCTCATAATGTTGGGTCACATGAATCAGAATGTTGGCACCAGGTAAAATGTATCCAGAGCGGTGCGCAGCTGAGTCTTCCCCCAAGCCCCGAGCACCGCAAACAAGTGCTGCCAGCTTTGCTCAGACAGACACTGCAAATTAATATATTGCAGTGCTCCTGCTTGACACTGAGGAAGCGCTATAATGCGTTATGATTATTTTTAATGCGGTGATGCGAGAACTTGTCTTCAAATGCGTTAGGATCACGCGTGATGCGTGGCACTTGTCAGGGCTGCAAATACCTGCCTCTGCTTGTTTCAATAAGCTTTGTTGCGTGTGCCTTTGTCTTTCATGGCACGTTTCTGTGTGTTTGCATGTGTGCGTGTTTGTGGGTGCATTTGTGAGGGAATGCATTATGTGTATGTGCATGTGTTTGGGCACCTGTATGCTTTTGTTTTGTTTGTTTGAGTGTATGTGTGTGTGCCCTTATCTTCCACGGCAGTTCGCTGTGCTCATGTTTTCATTTGTGTGGGCATGCAATGTGAGTGCGTGTGTGGTTGCATGTATGCTCCTGTATAAACTTGATTACTGCAATGTATCTTTCAAAGTTAAGGTATAAGATACTAAATTACATCCTGAACGGTAAAAAAGAGCAAATACAACAGTCTAAACAGTTTGAGTCTTATTTAAAGTTTTGAAACGGATGGAGACATGCAGGTTCCTGCTCTCCTGAAAATGAGCTGTTCCGCACAAAACCAAATGAGATGCATATTAAATGTATCATATGGAAATTATTTAGATGATTAGTATGAAAAGAGTTGGAAAAGATAGCTTCCTGTTTTTTATCAAGTATGTTAGTGGCTCTAGGTGTTGTGCTCAGAGTTTCTTGTGAAGTGATTGGGATTTAGCCATTAACTTGTAATAAGGGTCTTTCTTGTCTGTTGCAAAGATAAACTTGTTTGTTCCGATTTTCACTCTCTGTCTTAAGTTTCTCTGGGAAAGCCCTGCTCCCGTCACACCTTAAGTGCCCCTCCACATGTGGGCCATAGAAGAGGGCCACATGGCAGCAAAGCCCAGCTATTTACAATACGCAAGAGGAATTAGTGAGAAAACCCTCATGCTGCACAAAGCTTTCTAATATTTCAGAATGGCGGGCATGTGCAGAGCCAAGGAGTTGGGTGCTTTATGTGAAACTACATATTCAAAGGTAGTGTTACCTGTAACAATCTGATATGGTGGGCTAATGCACCTGCAAAAGTAACTTGTGTATAATAAACAAATAATGAATTAGAAACATGTTGAAACTACTAAACTTTGTGTCGTGGTGTCTGCACTATGAGAAGGCATTGTCCAAGTCAATTAGTCTGGCTTACTAAAGAAGGTACCTCTATGCATTCATCCATGCAGTCACTCATCCACTCTCACATGAAAGTAGTCACTCTTTATCATACCGTCAAGCATCTGGCCTCACCTTAGCAACCTATGAAAAGCTCATAATCGGACAGTGCTGCACAGCTCAAAAGCCCGGAACACTGACAAATGAGGAAGGTGCTTGAAGTGCGTGAGAGCTCACTTTAGGAACAACCTGGACCCTTTTTATGAGAAACCTGGTAAAGTGCCTTCAGTTCAGAAACCACCTTAGAACCTGCCTTTTCAGGGATGCATTCAATGTTCACCCTTTAAAACTTAGTCAATATAAGAACCAGACAAAAATGTCCTTCAAGACCTTTTTCTAAGATGACCATTTACGTGTCTCCTAATGTGTACCATATCCAGGTGGTCCAATTCCTTTTCATCACCATGTAATTAAATTCCATTCACGTTCTTTACTTCCATATTGGTCCAAAGTAGTCATAGGGCAACACCTAAGAGCTTTGTAAAACTATTAAATGCATAAACACATCTGCCCTTTAGTTGCGTTTCCATACCTTAATACAATGATATATGTCCTATTTGTCTTACTTGCAGTGGAGCTCATACTCAGTAATTCAGTACTTTGCTTGATTGGCCAACAAGTGTGGAACCTGCTTTGTCCATGTACAATTCCTTGCTGTCAGCCTGGTTTATAGAGCTGGAACTGCGCTACCCACAGTCATCCATTCATGGTGGTCATGTAATGACTGCTGGTGTTGCTTACATAGGCTGGGCCAGTGCAGGAACAAGGAAAGTACAGGTATTCCTGCTGACCCTCCTCAAGTACTTTAACATGTGACACCAATGGGGCCTATTAGGATGACGGGCGTACTTTGTCCACCCGCCATCCTGTCGGACAACGGGACCGTCCGCCATAAGGACGGGGTCCCGTCCTCAGAATTAGGATGCACCCGCCACAGTGGCGGGTGCATCCCACATTTTTAACATTGCGGCGGGCGGCGCTGAAAGCATCGCCCGCCGCAATGCTATAAAAGCATGTTGTGCGTTTCAAAGCACAACATGACAGGCACCATGCGGTGCCTGCCTTGTTGTACTTTGAAATGCAGGAGGGTACCATAGGTACCCCCCATGTGCACCCCCCATCCCCCTTTCACCCTGGGGGCCCACAACCGGCCCCCAAAGTAAAGACCGTATGCCTTTCCACGAAAGGCATAGGACCGCAGGCATCGCAATATGGTTAGCGGTGTCTCACAGACACCGCCACCATATGTACGCACTTTTTCCGCTGGTTACGAAGGCGACCGGCAGAAAAGTGGAGGACGGTCTTCCCGTCCGCCGTGGACCCCCCAGCCATCATAATGTGGTGGTGGGCCATTTCACTGAGGATGGCGGCGGATTGCCCAAGCCAGGCCGGCGGTGGCTACCGCCAGCGCGGTGGGGGCAATCTGTCCGCCATCCTAATCGGCCTGAATGTGTGCTGCCTCAGCCCTCCCATAAGGCACAAGTGACTTACCATCATTGACACTTGTCATCGTCCCTAACGAGTGCTACCATCCATCATAGCATTCACTCAGCAAATCAAGGCTGAGCCCAATTGCATGTCTGTGCAGCACCTGGTGAATGCGATGACTGGTCTGTTGGTGTTGAATGGATAGGAAGCAAGCTGGCACACAGGCACCTAATGATTGACAGCACAGCAGAGCAGTACAAAACTAAAATTATCATTTTAAATTGGTGCTGATTTTACTACTGAACTTGTAGGCTGCATTTCCTGAGCCTTATGCACAATGACAGTGCTCGGACAGGAAGAACAGAGGCGTCCCAATGATCACCAGCCTCACCCTCGTCCATGGTGACCTGTGACCCCTACTGATGGTATAGCACTGGTGTGTCATCAGCGCAAGACATAGTCATGCTACACATGCAGCAAGTGGTGCACCTGTTCAAGGCAGATTACATCAATCATAGTGGAGATGCAGATGCCCCATCGAAATCACGCGAAATTAACCTCAGGAAGAACGGTCCAGCATATTGTTTTTTCGTTCCAAATGTGTCTTTAGACATGTCCAGCTTCTTCTACGGCTGCACTGTTCTGTTAAATCGCATCTTCTGTTAGCATGTTCATTTCCAATGAGTGTTAATGTTAACCCATTTGCAGTGAGTAGCTCATATTTGCCTTTGAAAGGCTATCTCTGTCCTCTCACCTACTTGGCGGTTGATGCCCTGCAAGAAAAAAGTCAGTCAGGATGTAATTTTCCTTTTTGAATTTTACAAGCCTGCCAATTAGCACTATGACATATGATACTATCAGCCATTCTTGGCTTTTCAGACCACAGCATTGCGGGCCATGTAGTTTTCCTTGTTATACTTTCATTAAGGGCTCATAATAATAGCATTGCTGCTGACTAAAATGCCAGAATTGGCCCGGCGATTTTATACATGACCTTACGACACTTGTCAGCTATGTTTAAAAATAAAATCAAAGCAATTTATTTTGTATTTTTTGTATTTATTACGTTTTATATAGCACTAGCTAGACCCGTAGGTATCAGAGCGCTTTACATAAGAAACAACAGTGAGTTACAAGAATAATAATTTAAAAAATGTTACACATAATTTAAAAGTGAATGACAAATCATAAAGAGGCAGAAACGGAAAGCGGGGACAGGAGTATGAGTAAAAGGATAGGTGGGGGAGGGAACCTAAGGGAGGAGGGAGTAAAGGCAGACGGGCGAAAAGAGAAATATGTTAGACTCAAGAGTTAAGGAATCATAGCAATTAACATAAGGTCAATGTACAGTTATGTTACAAGTTACATCAGTTACAAGAGCATAGCAAAGTACAGTATAAAATCAATG
This sequence comes from Lissotriton vulgaris, assembly GCF_964263255.1. Classification (NCBI taxonomy): domain Eukaryota; kingdom Metazoa; phylum Chordata; class Amphibia; order Caudata; family Salamandridae; genus Lissotriton; species Lissotriton vulgaris. The sequence goes on along the minus strand of NC_141695.1, from coordinate 179,635,731 downwards.
TTGTGAGAGTTTGTGGGAGGGAGGGAGAGGAGGAAGGAGTGAAAAGCAGAGAGATTAGGAGGAACTGTGTCCATAGTCCGGCTGGGTAGGTGACGATCGAGGGGGATACCAGGGCCAATCTCCTTTTTACCTGTCTAGCAGCTCCACCGGGTATCAGCCATGTTGCTCAGGTCTCAACGTTCAGGTATAAAACCAGATTAGACCCGAAGGTATCAGAGCGCTTTGCATGAATTCCACATTGTTCCAAAATAACATCAGTTACTGGAAACATATAAATATCTTTGAGGACGATGTGAAAGGAGCGTAGAGTGTAAGGAGTAGGGTAACGGGGTTGGGTGGAGATATGACGGAGAGATGAAGGGAAAAATCTGCCCACGGTCCGACTTGGTAGGTGAAGGCTGAGGGGGAAGTCAACAGCCCACAGAACAATATTTAAAAATCGTAGAAGACAGGACGAAAGGGTGGTAGGGTGAAGGGGAAGGCGGGAGGTACGACAGAGAGACGAAGTAAGGTTTGACCAAGGACCAGCTGGGTAGGTGATGGCTGAAGGGGAATTCCACAATCCATCACCTCTTTAGCTATCTAGTAGCTCCACCAGGTCTCAGCTAGAAGGCTAGGTCTCCACTGACAGAGGAAAAATCAACAAGGTAAAAGTCCTGTCGGGTAATCATGATGGGGGATAGGTTTAAGGTCAGAGTTCGATTTATGTCCCGGGGCACCTCCTATATCCCTCTTACTCTACTCTTAAGGATAAATCAGCCTCAACAAGAATGAGGACAAGTCTTGAGGCGCTGTTGGTTAAAAGTAGGTGGAAGGCAGGGTAACAGCAGGATAACAGCAGGATATAAAAATGCTAATGATCCCGGCTGTGGGAGCTGCTTGTAAAGCTTCAGTTTGTCGGCCATCTTGGTACTGTCTGCCTTAGTGCTGAAGTCCTTTGGTGTTCAATGAACCAACTCTAACTCTAAGTTGCAGTAGAGCAGTGTCTCCAGAACCATATAGTAGCAATCTAACAGTGGATCATGATCATGGCTATCATTCTCCCATGCAGCATTGACACAAAATACCTTGCTTGGTCCTCGAAATAGGTAGGGACACTTCTCATTGCCTCTCAATTTGTTGTCCTGTGCTGCACTATATAATCAGTTCCAGCAGTCTCGAATCCATTTCTGCCGTGTCATGGGCGTCCGCAGAAATCTTTCCAGGGGGGGCAAAATGTTAACCTCATCACCATCCTCCGACATGATGTGTGCAAGGTGGGGCACAAGAAACACTGGGGCGCAAGAGGAGCCATGGGGGGCAGGAAGCAGGTCGCATATGATCTCATACACCATAGGGTTGTTGTGCCACAGCCATCTCTTTCTTTTGTGGCACCCCAATATCCATACCTGCCCTGGTCCCTAAAATTACGCCCCTGGCACCCCAAAACCCATATACACCCTGACCCCTAAAAATACCCCCAACACCCCAAAACCCATACCCACCCTGAACCTTAAAATTACCCCTGCCCTCCAAAACTCATACCTGACCGAACCCTAAAATTACCCCCCTGGCACCCATAACCCATACCCACCCTGACCCCTAAAATTGTCCCCCTGGCGCCCCAAAACTCATACCCACCCTGAACCCTAAAATGACCCCCCTGGCACCCCATAGCTCATACTGCCCTGACCCCTAAAATAGCCCCCATGGCATCCCAAAACCCATACCGGCCCTGAACCCAAATATTTCCCCCTTGCACCCCAAAACCCGTACCCGCCCTGAACCCTAAAATTACCCCCCTGGTACTCCAAAACCCATACCCACCCTGAACCCTAAAATTATCTCCCTGGCACCCCAATCCCTAACCCACCGTGAACCTTAAAATTACTGCCTGGCACCTAAAACCCACACCCACCCTGAACTCTAAAGTTATCCCCTGGCACCACAAAAGCTAAACACTACATTCTGATTGTGTATCTGGGAGGATCTGCTGATCCGGATCGGCTCGCCCTGGTCTTGTTCTGCTTGCCCTTCTCTGGAGCTGTTCTGCCTGCCCTGTCCCTCTTCTGGACCCACCAAGCCTGCCTCCTTGCACACAGCCTGGACCTACTCTGTCTGGCCTGGTTCTTTCTCCTTTGGACCCGCTGTCTTCACTGGTGGACTTAGAAAACAGGTCTCACTTCTCTGAAGCTGCTCTCCCTCACCCAGAACCCCCCCTCCACCTCCACTTGCTTTCGCATCTTCCTTCCTCCCTACTTCTCAGTCTCTCTTTCTCCACTGCTTCTCTCTCTCTTTCTCTCCCCCTCTTCTTTCACTCTCATCCTCACCGTATTCGTCTCCCCGACCCACCAAGTTTTCCTCTGTTCACCCTCTCTCTTCCTCCTCCTCATGTCGGTGATAGGGAGCCCGGGGCCCTCTCTGAGAATGCGAGCTGGAGGTGACGTTAAGTGTGAAAGCACCAAGGTGTGAACCGGGAAAAGAGGCAGGGAAGGGGTGGGCGGCAGGTAGAGGGTCAAAGGGGGCACTGGCTCTCATAGAGGTGAGATGGGGCAGGTAGCAGCCTGAGGACAAAAACAACACCAGAGCAAGAGGCAGACGCTACTCTTTTATTCAAATGTGACTATTCTTTCTGCTTAGTAATTTACTTAACAGCAACTGTTCTAGACAGTCCATCACTATAATCCAATAATTATTTGAAAAAACGTTGCCTCAATCTTGTTATGGTGTCAGAGCGTGCTATAAAGTCCGAGGTCTCCTGGCGCTTCTGACTAAATTATAAGATGGAAGGGGGATGGGGCAGAGGGTGCTCAGAAGGATCTAGAAAAGAGCAGAGTCTCCAGGTGTTGTCTAGATGTGACGTGCAATGAGATGCACAGGAGTTCACCAAGAAGAGAGTGCCAAAGGGACGGTTCAGAAAAATTAAGCCTGCGTCTTGTCCCACTGAGCCCTGAAACGCAGAAAAGCTTCAGAATAGAACAGAGAGTGCAAGCTGGAGAGGAACCGTGGCTGGAGCAGCATGTGTAATGCATAGTGGCATGGGCGTCCGCAGGGGGCAGGGCCAGCTTTAGAGCTGGGGGCACCCAGTGCGACAATGTTAGTTGGCGCCCCCAATGACCACCTCCACAACGGATTCTCTCACTAGCACCCTCTAACAGTGACAAAGACTCCATAATCACTCTCTCTCCGATGCATTGAATTCGTTATATAGAGCTACTCATACCATTAAAGTATGTCAGAGCACTTTGCATCACACACACATTACACAGACAATCAATCATACTTGTGTAAATCAGTGTATAGGAAATGTTACATAAGTCAAAGGACAAAGGGGCATATTATCAAGGCCTAGCGATATTTGTATCTCCGCATTTGGGTCTGTATTCGGACAAAATGCGACTATAAAAATATTGCTTTATTTACAAGAGCACGCTAACGCGTGTTCAATGGGATTAGCGCTGGTTTTTAACATTGCATCGCCTTGCATCGCTAATGAGATGCAAGGGAGGTGTGTACCGTGAAACAACATGGGATATCATCACCAACCCTGATTCTCTCTATTTTCAAGTGTATCGCTAACACACATAGCAATATTACAATCAGCGCTAAACGGGTTTTTCGCCGGTTTGTAATGCCTGCTATTTTCCATACTAAGCCATATCTATAATGGGAGATGGATTGTTATGCTGAGTCCACGTCTCCCATTATAGATTAGGTTTTCCCTAACGCGGTTTTCTATCGCTGGAATTCCGGCGATTTCGACTCTTTCCGCCACGTTTGCCTGGATTTCTATCGCCTGGGCGATGCACCTTGCTGATAGTGCGCTCACCAGGCGATAGAATCCGGCGATATGTGGCGTTATTTTTTGAACGCTCACACGGCCAGCGATAATTATCGCTGGCCGTTGATGATATGCCCCTAAAAGTGTAGGAGTCACATGTTATCCATACTGGTAGGCAATAGAGTTTAGGAGTGCTTGGTGTGGAGAAGCACAAACTCAGAGACAGAAAAGAAACAGCATAGTTGGGAGTTTTCTTTAATAATAAGACTCAATTTCTACCCAAATTAACCCTTTTTGCAACATTAATAAATGTTCAAAACTTAGCAGAGTGTATGCACTTCTATGGTGAAAGTTAAAACCTCACTAATCTATATTAGGACTTTAAGTTATAAATTGCAAGTAAGAAAAGGATGGCTCTTTTAAAAGCAGTAACCTGCTGATCTGGTTACATTAAATGCACTCTTTAATCTTCTTGGTACACGTTCTTTGCAGCAGGCATAATAACCCACTGTACTACCTTCATATATGTCAAAAACCTCAACTACACAAAACTCTGATCTCTGGCCAGGATATTTTTGTGAGGCCCCGTAATTGCAGGATGAAAGGAACGTGCAGCAGGTGTTTTTAAAATCATGATTAAGTTGTAAACACAGCGGCCCCAGGAAGCCAGGACCCGGTGCGATGGCACCAGGTACACCGCCCTAGAGCCGGCAGGGGGGCAAGGAGGGGCGCTCTGGGGGGGCAAGTGCCCCTCCTTGCCCCCCCCTGCGGACGCCCATGTAGAACAAATGAAGTGTGTTGTCTCTGGCTCTTCATTGCTGTCCCCAGGGCCACAATCTTAAGGACAGGCAACCGGGTATTCCTGTTGCTGTCCCTGAGGGCCACCATCTTAAGGTCCGGCAACCGTGTACTCCTGCACACCGCATAGCTGTTCCCGAGGTCAGCACTTTGGCTGCCGCTAGACCTGGGACCCAGTGAGTAGGCCGTTTGCTTTCCGTCTGAGGTACTCTTGTCTTAGATTTGAACACCAGCGCCGGACTGCAGCCACAAGCGAGAGGAGGCCTCGCTCTCCGTCGTCCCAGAATCTATCACTGAATATATATATTGCACCATTGACATTACACAACAGAATCAAGAGTGCATGGTTAGCAGTGCAGAGTCTCACACAGGATGCAGGAAGTAGAAGCAGAGGCAGGACCTTGGAGGGCACAGTTTGAGTGTGAAGCTTATGTTGTTTACAGCTGCTGAGGTGAGGCTGAGGAGAACGGTGCCACGAGAAGCAAGTGGCAGCACAAGAGACATCTGCCGCTCACAGGTGGTCAACCCGGAACTCCCAGTGCACAAAGGAGCACATGAGTTTCCACAGTATTTGATGGTTGCTAATGCCAGTGATCAGTATATCTGCCAAATAACACTGCTTCACCCAACAGCACTTAGCATTCTCGGGCTTTTGTCCCCCTGCGTTACCACTGAACATTAGCCACCATGCCAGCTGGTGTGGTGCTTGTCGCTCCTTGTAGCATGGAGGCGCGATGTCAAACAGAGACACATACTGTGCTGCAGCCAGTTCCCAGGAAGGGGAGGTTAGTGGCAGAACTACCAGGACCTCCCGCATAGCTCGCAGGCCTGCGTCTGCCTTGAAGATAAGCAGAGCATGCATTGGAGATACTGAGCCTGCAAGACAACAGGGCTGCAAGTGGAGAAGGTGGCGAATCCCACATGGAGAGCGATGCATGCCAAGGTCTAGAGAAGCTCCAAAGAAGAAGGAAACTAGGCTGGCAGAGATTGCTGAGCTCTGGTGTGGAGGGTGGTGTATGAGCTAAGGTAAGGTAATGCCATAGATGAAAAAAGGAAATGTCACACGCTCAGGACTGGGAATGGGATCCCATAACAACTGTTCAACTCCACCTGGTCGTGCTGTAGCTGCGACTATCCCCCCCCCCATCCTCCCACTGTGCTGAGCCCTCAGGAAACAGCTCACAATTGAGCTGGTACTGACAATGAGGACAAACAACTCCAGCCTAAACACAAAAGGAAGCAAGAACTCACAAGGGGTCTTATGGTCAACCATGTTAAGGATTCTGCTGGGTTCACAAGAAGTACTCAGTTTTCAAGCAAACAAAATGGACATACAAATTAGCCTCCTGAACACTCTAGCAATTTATGTATGAGGCATTGATGAGAAAATTGTGAATCAAAAATTGCAAACCAAAAGAGAGCACAAGCTGACACGCAGGGAATAGGGCGGAGGTGCGGGTGCTTCCCTGTCGTAGACAAGCTGTCAACACCTCCGGTGACAATGTCGAATCTACTGGTTGACCTCAAAGACGTGAATATAAACAGGCCCCAAACGAGCATAGAACCCCTGAACACTAAGGCAGGAACCTTTTTTTAAGGCAGAAACCTCAGAGGAACCTCAGAGGCACCACTTCCAGTAGAGTCAGAAAGGCTGAGGTGTGGCTACCTTTCTGGCTGCAACAATGAAGGCCTGGGGACTGCTGGATCCAACACTGGGGTGGCACCTTTACCAATGGCAGGCTCACCAGATTTAGACAGGACCCAAATAAAGCAATGATGAACCACCAAAACAGCAGAAAGCAAGGAAAAGAAAGGGTTGCAACAAAAAGCTCCAACAGGCTAGCAGGCTGGCAGCCTACCCAGTCTTCATTACAAGACTCAGGCCACACTCCGCACCCAGGGATGCAGACCTCTAGGAGAAACTGACGGCTCAGGAAAGGGAAGAGGTTGCAACATTAATGACCACTTTTAAACAAACCAGCCCTGCGAACAGATAGAGGTAACATCCTCGAGCTCATTTGGACAATAGATGAGATGGGGAGGCCGCCTCACATAATTTAGTATCAACTGAATGTATTGACCAGGTGCTGGTCAGTGAAATCAATCAACTAAAGTAGTGTGTGGCTCTATTGAGAAGATCCTGAGTGAAGCCAATATATTCCAAGGCTGGGGAGGGGGGGGGGGGGGTGGTAGCATTACACCATTCAATGGAACAGGATATCCCCATGTCCTGAGTCACAAAAAAATGGTTGACTTAACAGCGACCTGACCGAGAACTGTCTACTCGGTCCTGAGAAGCGCAAGAAGCAAATTGAATGGGCTGAACAGCCCTGTGGTGGGTCTGCCAGAGAACCAGATGGTGCAGTGAGCTAAAAAACGGTGTTGGATCTAGCCCTGATCTCTTGACTGGGTGAGAGCTTTCTGCTTAATTCAGAGACTCTGTCCCTCACCACCCCTTGTTGTAAATATTTTGTCCACCCTAAGCGTGGAAGGGTATTCTCAGATGTGAGACCCTTGCTCATTGCACCATCAGGATTCAAGCAAACCGGGCCGAAGACGGCTGTAATGCCAGAAACCGGTCCCCGGGAGCTTGTTTCCTTCCCAGTGTAAGAATTGGCTTTTGTAGTTTGGTTTGCCCTGTTCCCATCATGCACTGGGACAGGAACAGACTAATTTGCATACAGCCAGGTTCTGAAACTGGGATGGTGCAGTGAGCTAAAAAACGGTGTTGGATCTAGCCCTGATCTCTTGACTGGGTGAGAGCTTTCTGCTTAATTCAGAGACTCTGTCCCTCACCACCCCTTGTTGTAAATATTTTGTCCACCCTAAGCGTGGAAGGGTATTCTCAGATGTGAGACCCTTGCTCATTGCACCATCAGGATTCAAGCAAACCGGGCCGAAGACGGCTGTAATGCCAGAAACCGGTCCCCGGGAGCTTGTTTCCTTCCCAGTGTAAGAATTGGCTTTTGTAGTTTGGTTTGCCCTGTTCCCATCATGCACTGGGACAGGAACAGACTAATTTGCATACAGCCAGGTTCTGAAACTGGGATGGTGCAGTGAGCTAAAAAACGGTGTTGGATCTAGCCCTGATCTCTTGACTGGGTGAGAGCTTTCTGCTTAATTCAGAGACTCTGTCCCTCACCACCCCTTGTTGTAAATATTTTGTCCACCCTAAGCGTGGAAGGGTATTCTCAGATGTGAGACCCTTGCTCATTGCACCATCAGGATTCAAGCAAACCGGGCCGAAGACGGCTGTAATGCCAGAAACCGGTCCCCGGGAGCTTGTTTCCTTCCCAGTGTAAGAATTGGCTTTTGTAGTTTGGTTTGCCCTGTTCCCATCATGCACTGGGACAGGAACAGACTAATTTGCATACAGCCAGGTTCTGAAACTGGGATGGTGCAGTGAGCTAAAAAACGGTGTTGGATCTAGCCCTGATCTCTTGACTGGGTGAGAGCTTTCTGCTTAATTCAGAGACTCTGTCCCTCACCACCCCTTGTTGTAAATATTTTGTCCACCCTAAGCGTGGAAGGGTATTCTCAGATGTGAGACCCTTGCTCATTGCACCATCAGGATTCAAGCAAACCGGGCCGAAGACGGCTGTAATGCCAGAAACCGGTCCCCGGGAGCTTGTTTCCTTCCCAGTGTAAGAATTGGCTTTTGTAGTTTGGTTTGCCCTGTTCCCATCATGCACTGGGACAGGAACAGACTAATTTGCATACAGCCAGGTTCTGAAACTGGGATGGTGCAGTGAGCTAAAAAACGGTGTTGGATCTAGCCCTGATCTCTTGACTGGGTGAGAGCTTTCTGCTTAATTCAGAGACTCTGTCCCTCACCACCCCTTGTTGTAAATATTTTGTCCACCCTAAGCGTGGAAGGGTATTCTCAGATGTGAGACCCTTGCTCATTGCACCATCAGGATTCAAGCAAACCGGGCCGAAGACGGCTGTAATGCCAGAAACCGGTCCCCGGGAGCTTGTTTCCTTCCCAGTGTAAGAATTGGCTTTTGTAGTTTGGTTTGCCCTGTTCCCATCATGCACTGGGACAGGAACAGACTAATTTGCATACAGCCAGGTTCTGAAACTGGGATGGTGCAGTGAGCTAAAAAACGGTGTTGGATCTAGCCCTGATCTCTTGACTGGGTGAGAGCTTTCTGCTTAATTCAGAGACTCTGTCCCTCACCACCCCTTGTTGTAAATATTTTGTCCACCCTAAGCGTGGAAGGGTATTCTCAGATGTGAGACCCTTGCTCATTGCACCATCAGGATTCAAGCAAACCGGGCCGAAGACGGCTGTAATGCCAGAAACCGGTCCCCGGGAGCTTGTTTCCTTCCCAGTGTAAGAATTGGCTTTTGTAGTTTGGTTTGCCCTGTTCCCATCATGCACTGGGACAGGAACAGACTAATTTGCATACAGCCAGGTTCTGAAACTGGGATGGTGCAGTGAGCTAAAAAACGGTGTTGGATCTAGCCCTGATCTCTTGACTGGGTGAGAGCTTTCTGCTTAATTCAGAGACTCTGTCCCTCACCACCCCTTGTTGTAAATATTTTGTCCACCCTAAGCGTGGAAGGGTATTCTCAGATGTGAGACCCTTGCTCATTGCACCATCAGGATTCAAGCAAACCGGGCCGAAGACGGCTGTAATGCCAGAAACCGGTCCCCGGGAGCTTGTTTCCTTCCCAGTGTAAGAATTGGCTTTTGTAGTTTGGTTTGCCCTGTTCCCATCATGCACTGGGACAGGAACAGACTAATTTGCATACAGCCAGGTTCTGAAACTGGGATGGTGCAGTGAGCTAAAAAACGGTGTTGGATCTAGCCCTGATCTCTTGACTGGGTGAGAGCTTTCTGCTTAATTCAGAGACTCTGTCCCTCACCACCCCTTGTTGTAAATATTTTGTCCACCCTAAGCGTGGAAGGGTATTCTCAGATGTGAGACCCTTGCTCATTGCACCATCAGGATTCAAGCAAACCGGGCCGAAGACGGCTGTAATGCCAGAAACCGGTCCCCGGGAGCTTGTTTCCTTCCCAGTGTAAGAATTGGCTTTTGTAGTTTGGTTTGCCCTGTTCCCATCATGCACTGGGACAGGAACAGACTAATTTGCATACAGCCAGGTTCTGAAACTGGGATGGTGCAGTGAGCTAAAAAACGGTGTTGGATCTAGCCCTGATCTCTTGACTGGGTGAGAGCTTTCTGCTTAATTCAGAGACTCTGTCCCTCACCACCCCTTGTTGTAAATATTTTGTCCACCCTAAGCGTGGAAGGGTATTCTCAGATGTGAGACCCTTGCTCATTGCACCATCAGGATTCAAGCAAACCGGGCCGAAGACGGCTGTAATGCCAGAAACCGGTCCCCGGGAGCTTGTTTCCTTCCCAGTGTAAGAATTGGCTTTTGTAGTTTGGTTTGCCCTGTTCCCATCATGCACTGGGACAGGAACAGACTAATTTGCATACAGCCAGGTTCTGAAACTGGGATGGTGCAGTGAGCTAAAAAACGGTGTTGGATCTAGCCCTGATCTCTTGACTGGGTGAGAGCTTTCTGCTTAATTCAGAGACTCTGTCCCTCACCACCCCTTGTTGTAAATATTTTGTCCACCCTAAGCGTGGAAGGGTATTCTCAGATGTGAGACCCTTGCTCATTGCACCATCAGGATTCAAGCAAACCGGGCCGAAGACGGCTGTAATGCCAGAAACCGGTCCCCGGGAGCTTGTTTCCTTCCCAGTGTAAGAATTGGCTTTTGTAGTTTGGTTTGCCCTGTTCCCATCATGCACTGGGACAGGAACAGACTAATTTGCATACAGCCAGGTTCTGAAACTGGGATGGTGCAGTGAGCTAAAAAACGGTGTTGGATCTAGCCCTGATCTCTTGACTGGGTGAGAGCTTTCTGCTTAATTCAGAGACTCTGTCCCTCACCACCCCTTGTTGTAAATATTTTGTCCACCCTAAGCGTGGAAGGGTATTCTCAGATGTGAGACCCTTGCTCATTGCACCATCAGGATTCAAGCAAACCGGGCCGAAGACGGCTGTAATGCCAGAAACCGGTCCCCGGGAGCTTGTTTCCTTCCCAGTGTAAGAATTGGCTTTTGTAGTTTGGTTTGCCCTGTTCCCATCATGCACTGGGACAGGAACAGACTAATTTGCATACAGCCAGGTTCTGAAACTGGGATGGTGCAGTGAGCTAAAAAACGGTGTTGGATCTAGCCCTGATCTCTTGACTGGGTGAGAGCTTTCTGCTTAATTCAGAGACTCTGTCCCTCACCACCCCTTGTTGTAAATATTTTGTCCACCCTAAGCGTGGAAGGGTATTCTCAGATGTGAGACCCTTGCTCATTGCACCATCAGGATTCAAGCAAACCGGGCCGAAGACGGCTGTAATGCCAGAAACCGGTCCCCGGGAGCTTGTTTCCTTCCCAGTGTAAGAATTGGCTTTTGTAGTTTGGTTTGCCCTGTTCCCATCATGCACTGGGACAGGAACAGACTAATTTGCATACAGCCAGGTTCTGAAACTGGGATGGTGCAGTGAGCTAAAAAACGGTGTTGGATCTAGCCCTGATCTCTTGACTGGGTGAGAGCTTTCTGCTTAATTCAGAGACTCTGTCCCTCACCACCCCTTGTTGTAAATATTTTGTCCACCCTAAGCGTGGAAGGGTATTCTCAGATGTGAGACCCTTGCTCATTGCACCATCAGGATTCAAGCAAACCGGGCCGAAGACGGCTGTAATGCCAGAAACCGGTCCCCGGGAGCTTGTTTCCTTCCCAGTGTAAGAATTGGCTTTTGTAGTTTGGTTTGCCCTGTTCCCATCATGCACTGGGACAGGAACAGACTAATTTGCATACAGCCAGGTTCTGAAACTGGGATGGTGCAGTGAGCTAAAAAACGGTGTTGGATCTAGCCCTGATCTCTTGACTGGGTGAGAGCTTTCTGCTTAATTCAGAGACTCTGTCCCTCACCACCCCTTGTTGTAAATATTTTGTCCACCCTAAGCGTGGAAGGGTATTCTCAGATGTGAGACCCTTGCTCATTGCACCATCAGGATTCAAGCAAACCGGGCCGAAGACGGCTGTAATGCCAGAAACCGGTCCCCGGGAGCTTGTTTCCTTCCCAGTGTAAGAATTGGCTTTTGTAGTTTGGTTTGCCCTGTTCCCATCATGCACTGGGACAGGAACAGACTAATTTGCATACAGCCAGGTTCTGAAACTGGGATGGTGCAGTGAGCTAAAAAACGGTGTTGGATCTAGCCCTGATCTCTTGACTGGGTGAGAGCTTTCTGCTTAATTCAGAGACTCTGTCCCTCACCACCCCTTGTTGTAAATATTTTGTCCACCCTAAGCGTGGAAGGGTATTCTCAGATGTGAGACCCTTGCTCATTGCACCATCAGGATTCAAGCAAACCGGGCCGAAGACGGCTGTAATGCCAGAAACCGGTCCCCGGGAGCTTGTTTCCTTCCCAGTGTAAGAATTGGCTTTTGTAGTTTGGTTTGCCCTGTTCCCATCATGCACTGGGACAGGAACAGACTAATTTGCATACAGCCAGGTTCTGAAACTGGGATGGTGCAGTGAGCTAAAAAACGGTGTTGGATCTAGCCCTGATCTCTTGACTGGGTGAGAGCTTTCTGCTTAATTCAGAGACTCTGTCCCTCACCACCCCTTGTTGTAAATATTTTGTCCACCCTAAGCGTGGAAGGGTATTCTCAGATGTGAGACCCTTGCTCATTGCACCATCAGGATTCAAGCAAACCGGGCCGAAGACGGCTGTAATGCCAGAAACCGGTCCCCGGGAGCTTGTTTCCTTCCCAGTGTAAGAATTGGCTTTTGTAGTTTGGTTTGCCCTGTTCCCATCATGCACTGGGACAGGAACAGACTAATTTGCATACAGCCAGGTTCTGAAACTGGGATGGTGCAGTGAGCTAAAAAACGGTGTTGGATCTAGCCCTGATCTCTTGACTGGGTGAGAGCTTTCTGCTTAATTCAGAGACTCTGTCCCTCACCACCCCTTGTTGTAAATAGAGAACCAGACGTGGCACAGAGTGGGGTTGGCTGTCTGGTGCCTTGAACACAACCAGAATTTTACAATGACAAGACACTGCTCTTACTACCGATATTGACAAAGCCCCTGGGATCTGCTCTTGGAATTTTAATGGCCTGGCTAAGAAGCTTGAAGGACTAGACACCTACCAATAACTGCGCACCTTCAATGTAATTCAGGTCGCATCTCATCTAGAGGGCTTTATAAGCTTTTATACTTGCAGTCAAAGCACACAAACATGGCTGCAGTAAGTATGGTCTGGCAATATAAGTCTGAGCTTCAAGCAATATTGAAAGCCTAGAGCAAGAAACTGATGAAGCTGGCCTGCAAATCGTAGTAATGACGGTCAAGACTACAAATAGCCCGCCAAAGAAAATTATAATGGTGAAAGTCTACATTCACCCCAACGCCGCAAACAAGGCTAGGCTAACAGAGAAGCTGACTGAGACAATCCTGGTTTTAAGTCTAAATGAACAAGACTGAAATTATAGTTACAGGCCACTTCTACATGTGGCTAATGAGCAAACTACCGAAAAATGAGGTCACAGAGGCCCAAGAAGCACTTGGATGATACCAACTCAGGTGGCATAAGAAGATAGGAGAAGTCAAAGCCTACAAGGAAACCTAGATCATTTACACCTTAGAGCATTGACTGGTCGGTACAACCCGGCAAACCACCTGAGCCTTCTTTTCTGTCCAGATCTGGTGCATCACTTATTGACTACACATTTGTAAGTTTCTAACTACTGCAAGCTGTTAGTGCTTATGAGTTTGACAAGAAATTGGAAAGTGACCTCCGGTCCCAAGAAATAAATCCAGACTTAGGCTTAGAAGCACTCGTACCCGCAAAGGATAATGGAACTCCAGGTTACGCAATCAACGTCAAACGCATAAAATGCACAGTCGCCTCCCTAACGGCACTGGCACACATTGCCAAACTATTGGTGATTCATTCTAATTGTAAGACAACTGGTGAACACCCACTAATCAGCTGGAAAAGATTCATTATAAAACTCGCAGATCCGACTGCAAAACCAGTCAATTTAGTCTCAATAAACAGGCAACATCAAGATAATAAGGTCAACTCCCTGAAGAGGAGGGAGTGTAACCCCATGATCTTGATGACCAAAAAGGAAGCCAACCGCCTCTGCCGAGCCCTCAAAAGGTCACCTTTGGATTCTGTCATTCTGAAAGATCTCAGGGCTTTTAGGAAACAATTAAAAAGGGCAAAATGGCAGCTTCAAAGGGTGTTTCAGGATTCATTCTGGGCTAAGCTCCTGAATGACAGAAGAGAAAACAACTCCACCTTCTTTTGGCAAACAGTAAACGAATCAACAGGCTACTCACAAGAGTGGCAGCATCCAACAACTCTGAGACAATCTGGAATAATTTCTTGAGCTGTCACTATAATCAAGAGGCACTGGAGGAACAACAAATGTGCAAATTAGATGACCCGGACCCAGCGAGCACATCTCAAACCTCACAAAGAAAGAGGGCCCCAGAATTAGCCAGGTGCACATTCAGCCCTTGCACTGTGCAGGGCGTATTGCAAGGGGACGTAGAAAAGGAGCACTGGGCCCAAATGCCATTCCACCAGCCATTTACAGGGAGGACCCACTTTTCTGGACAGCTCAACTTGCCCCATTCAGCTCCATAGTATTCCTTCCTCATGAAGAGGTTAAATTCTTGCCCCAAAATACAAGGGGAGATTAGGGCAACCTCAGAAATTACTGTTTAAAAGCCTTAATTGACAATAATGTAAAATACTGTGAAGGTGTTCTATTGGAGGAATTTCAACATTGGGCTGAGGCATACCTAATTGTTCCTGTAAATCACACCGGCTGTACTAAACAAACAAGGACCACAACAAACATTATGGTGCTTTCGTTGTTGATTGATTCTACAAAAATCAATACAAACCCTATCCACCTTGGTTTCATTGGTTTTCAATCTGCTTTTGATACAGTGGATCAGGGTAGGCTCTGGAGGAAATTGGCAAACCTAAAAATGCCAAATGGTTTGTTAAGAGCCCTGGAAATACTGCACACAGACACCTGGGGCATGGTCAAGGTAGGGGATGGCTCCCATTTATCAAGGAAAATAAAAACCATGCAAGGGTTAAAATGGATGTGTTTTGGTCTCAAACTTGTTTAACCTGTTCTTGCAGACCTCACACCTTCACTAAATGAAGTGAACTTACACTCACCAAATTGGTGGCTTCCAGTTATCGAACCTACTGTATGCAGATTATTTAGTCCTTGAAAAACAGAACCAAGGTCGGTCTACAGCGCTTGTTGAATGAAACCCTCGCCTACCATGAATAACAGAAAAAAACTAAAATATTACCAGTGCAAAGAAAAATGGAATGGATGCATACCTGGCATCTGGGGGATGATAGAATTGAATCAGTAAAAAGCTTCAAGTACCTTGGAGTTTATTTCAATGGGAATGGAAGCTATAGCGTCCAACTGGAGGAAATCAGGAAGAAGGGCAAAGCGTTGGCCCTCGATTTGAGGTCTCTTTGCAACAAGCTTAACGACCCCACGCTTATCCCCATCTTACAGGTAGCACAAGCTAAGATCCTTCCCACCTTCACATATGGGAGGGAGGCTATAGGCTCTCAGGGGCAGGGACAGTGCAAATCTGGACAGAATGATTCTCAAAACATATGGGTGAATCTTCCAACTACCTCCGAACACATCGCCTGCTCAAATAAGGTTGGAATTTGGTATCCCCAAACAGTCAATGGCTCAGAAGGCAGCCTTTGTGTCCTGTTGCCATAATTTTAGGAAGGCTCAGAGGACTCCCTGGGCAGCCACCTCTGGCAGGAACTGGAACTCAGGCGGAGCGCCCCGCATATGTCTATGTAAACCAGGCACTGAGTTCACAAAGCTTAACAAATGTTTGGGGTTTATCTCTAGGCCTTAGCAAACTAATCAAATCTAGTGCACAGTTGTTATCAATGTTTGAGGATAAAGATAAACTGTCTAAACGTAGTTTTAGGTGGAAGACACTTCAAAACTACACCAGGCTAAAATCACAGGGCTACCCTGGCGAAACCTATTGCAATTGGGCCCAGGTGCATTTCCTGAAGTACAGATTGGGTTTATAACCATTATTACAGCTCTCCTCTCATGGAGAAGGCGGCCAGGGCAAGCAATTTGCCGGTTATGCCTACAAGAACTGGAGAACATCGTCCACATTGTATGCCTGTGCCACACCAGTATGCGGGATCTATGTGAGCATATGTGCAGGAACGGGAGAAACCTGTCATAAGGTAATGAAGGGAGGCGGTGCTAGCCTGTTTTGATCCTACAGATATCAGTCTGAACAGTGCCATGATCAATTTCCTTCAGAGTTTTGAAAAGAGGTTTGCGAGTAAGGAGTAAGTAGCTGGTGGAGATGCAAGAGCTACTAGAGAAGTCACCACTTGGGAATTAACACTCTTAAACCCTTGCAATTTTCCATAGCTAGGCTCAAACCAAAGGCCCAATATTGAAAGGAGGGAACAATCGCACTTCAACTTTGAACTTCCCCACCTCAACCCTTTGACAACTGCTCTATCGGTTTACTTACTCCTTTTCCAGTAATTAACATTTGTCTTAATTTTTAGAAAAAGGGTTTTTATGAACTGATATCTTGTACTTTAATGTTTTATTGATTACTAATGCTCACACCGGTACAGATCTTATATTTTACTTTTTTAAGTAACATTAAATGCTTTTAAAATGGATTACTGCTATGAAATTAGTCGTTTTATGTGCTTTGTATCGGTGTTTTATCATGCATTTTATTGCAAAGATTTTAACAGATCATGAATTAAAGATTTACTTACTTAAAATAGGTAATGAGCTTTTCTTTAACTTCCAAAAAAGCTTCAAAATCCACAGAATCATGTAATCAGCTTGCTGTTTGGTCACAGAGAGGAAAAGGTGGTTAGGTGCAGAAGGATGGGCGTTAATAGGACATGAGAGTTATATTCCTATGATCTGGACGGACCACTTATTAGTGATCATGACACTAACTATTCGCGGTGCACCCAACACGAGGTATGTCCAACGAGTGCTCAAACACACTTGGAGGAAACTCCATCTCGAAGAATTTCACGCACTACTTAAAACTAACCCCCCCAAAGTTAGCAAAGACCCTGACCTGAGCTATGAGGATTTCTGTAACTGGATCACCCAGGCTCTGGATACTTTGATTCCGGCGGGCTGGATTAGGGCACGTTCCCAGGAATCTAGTCCTTGGTACAATGCATCGCTCACTTCCCTCAGGAAAGAATGTAAAGTCGCTGAGCGAAAATGGAGAAAGACTTATGACTCTGCACTTAAGGCTCAATATGTCCAGGTACAAAAAAACTACCACAGACACATCTGTAGGACACGAGCGGCATACTACGCTTATGAAATTGGGATTAGTCAGAATCCCTCCAAAACCATTTTTAAAATACTAAAATATCTAAGCGCAAAAAAAGCTGTTGAGGAGTCACATACCTTTCCTACACACTGTGAGAACTTGGCATCCTTCTTCATTGATAAAATTCAGAAAATGTATAACTCCTTCCCAACCACTCTATGTTTCAATGCTTCTACCACTAAGACTAACTCTAAAATCACTAATATACCTGTGATGAGTCAAGAAGATTTTCTCTAACTTTGTGAAAAAGTCAAAACAGGCTCGCCTGCAGACCCACTAAAACCACCGCAATTTAGAGCAGCTGACATGACGGTTCTTAACCCCCTTCGAGACATCATAAATTCCTTGTTCACCACTGCCATCCTACCCACTAGATGGAAGCAGGCTTGGGTTTCCCCAATCATAAACAACCAACGTTAGACCCCACTCTTCCCTATCGGCCTATCTCGCTGCTCCCCTGGCCAGCTAAGGTGGCCGAGTCCCACGTCAATACCATTCTAACAAAATTCCTTACGTCCAATACCACTCTGGACGCATCCCAGTATGGCTTCCGTGCAGGCCACAGCACCGAAACGGCAGTCTTGAGTGTGACTGAACACCTCCGGACCATTTTGGACTCCGGCAAGACAGCAGCACTGATACTATTAGACCTCAGTGCTGCCTTCGATACGGTCTCACACGAGGTGCTGTTACTTTGGCTAGAGGAGGTAGTAATATCGGGACAGGCCCTGGACTGGTTTAAGGCATTTCTGTCTGGAAGACCATTCCGGGTCTCCACTCCTCCGTTCCTTTCCAAAGAGCAGTCGATCAAACAGGGAGTGCCCCAGGGATCTGCACTCAGTCCAACACTATTTAACATATACGTCCTACTACTGACTGAGATAGCCAAGAGATGGGGACTATCGTTAGTATCGTACGCTGACGATACTCAGTTAGTGGTGACTCAGAGATGAAGCTGGACTGAGTGCACACAATTTCAAACAGACCCTTGCAGCCATAACCAGCTGGATGACAGCTAACTACCTACAACTAAATGCGGGCAAGACCGAGGTCTTACTTGTAGGTAAAGAGGCGGCGGCTTGGGGAGACAAATGGTGGCCTGAGACTCTTGGCAAGCTCCCTGAGCCGAAAAGCCAGGTGAAAAACCTCAGAGTTTGGATTGACTCCTTTCTCAACTTCACCCACCATACAAAAAAGGTTGCTGCCTCGTGCTTCGGGATCCTCCGGAACCTTAAGCAGATCCTAAAGTTTTTCGATCCCCAGACGCGCCAGCTCGTGATACAGTCTGCCATCCTTTCGCGGCTGGATTATGCGAATTCCCTACTCTTAGGGGTTAACCAGGCTGAGAAATCAAGGCTGCAACGAGTTCAGAATGCTGCAGCGAGAGCCTTGACAGGTCTCCCCCGTCATCACTCGTGGCAAGTACACTTACCAAACTCCACTGGCTCTCGGTGAAGAAGAAGATTCATTTCAAGACCTTATGCCTCGCATTCAGAATTCTGAAAACCGCCTCCCCACCCATGTTATGTCCACTCTTGACCGCATACACGCCTCGACGCACTCTCCACTCGGAGGGCCAGAACTGGCAGTGGTCCCCCGTATTAAACAAGCCCAGATGGGAGGCCGCTCCTTCCGGTACCTTGCAGCTAAGCTTTGGAATGCCCTACCCCTCCAGATTCGTGGAATAACTGATCTCTTGCCATTCAGAAAGGCCATAAACACCCATCTCTTCTGCTAGACGGTCACGTTATGTGATTACCACTGTTCCATCTGTTGTGGCGGACTCTCTTCCTTTCTGGAAAGCGCTGGGACGCCCCTTTGCTGGGGCAGCCGTGCGCTATAGAAGACCATATAACATAATATAACATAACAAGAGGTGGCCAAGGACACATCGCCGACAGAATGAGTTGGCTGAGTGATGGGGACACAAATGCCATACATCAGCACTGGTCCGGGGAGGGGGGGCGGGCGGAGGGCCGAAGGGTTCGCCTCGGCTACACGCTCTACACCGAATTTTCACCACAGGTCCACAATATGAGTTTTCTAGCCTGGGACTATGACACAATGTAGGTGTTTTTGTGTTGGGGTTAGGGTGGTGGGTGGAGGGGTGCATTTCAAAAGTTGGTTTGTTGGGGAGGAGGGGATGGGGGTGGTATGTTGGGGGGTCGGGCTGGGGGGGCTGGGGAGGATGGGGGGGGCGAGGGTCCCGGTGTGTCGCACAACTGAGGGGTTTACATGTCTCGCCTGATCCAGGCAACCCCCGACGAGGAGTAACACCTCCTACATACACGGATAACATGTCTGTCAACGCCCTTAAAGTAATTACCCTGAACGTAAAGGGACTCAACAATCCTGTCAAGCGGCGTGTGGTGCTTTCCTACCTGGAGAACTCAGGCGCCTCCATCTGCTTTCTACAGGAAACACATCTCTCCAGGGATTAGCCCAGAATGCGCTCCAGAGCTTTCCCTTGCCAATTTTACTCTTCCCCTAATGAGAAAAAAGCGGGAGTTGCCATTCTCTTTGCTAGTCACTTTCAGGGCAAGGTTGCAGAAATTAAAGGCAGACTCCTCGCTTGCAATGTGCGGGTGGGGGACATGTCCTTAGTCATCAGATCGATATATGTCCCTAACTCCGGGTAAGAGTCGTTACTCAAGGGGGCCCTATTTGACGCCCTTAAACTCCAGAAACGCTACACACTTGTGGGTGGCGATCTCAACCTGGTAATGGACCAAGCCAAAGACAGATCAAGTCACCAATTTGGCGCCGCAGGAGCGATTTCCACACTGGGAAGGAACTGGTTGGCTAGTCGAGGCATCTCAGACATCTGGCGGGAGGAAAATCCCTCACTAGTCAATACACCTTCTACTCTCATGTCCATCACACTTATGCTCAATTAGATAATTTCTTGGGGTCCCCATGATATTGCCGCAACGATGAAGGACATGGACATAATCCCCGCGGCCCTCTCCGACCATGATGCGGTTACACTCACGATCACTGTCCCACACGTGCCCACTCAGAGAGGCCATTGGCGCCTATGGGTGGACCACCTACAGAGACAAGGTGTTACACAACAACTGCACAAAAACATAAAAGAATACTTAGCACGTAACGATACACCTGACGTACCAGTGATAGCGGTATGGGGAACGCTTAAGGCGGTGGTGCTTGGTGATCTCAGCACGATATCAGTGGCCGAGGCTAAGGAACGAAGGGATAAAAGGGAGGCGCTTTCGGCGCAGGTGGCGGAACTGGAGAGAGTGCACAGTCGCACTGGGGCCCCCAGGATTTGGCGACAACTAAAAGCGGCCAGAGCGCAACTGGCAGGACTGGATCTCAATCGCGTGGAATATGCGCCCCTTAGGTTGCAACATTCTTACTATGTGAGAGGCGATAAAACCGCACGACTGCTGGCAAGCAAACTTGGGGCGCGGGTTCAGAGGTCTAAGATCACCACTATCCAGAACAACTAAGGACGGGAGCTCCAAGAGGACGTTAACATTGTGAAAGACTTTCGGGCCTTCTATGCTGAGTTATACAGCGCAGATCTCTCTCTAAATAAAGGGGAGGCGGAATATTTGAACGAGGTGGCAGTAACAGCGCTCAATGAAGCTGGTGCTTCTTCATTAGATACACCTATGAGGACGGAGGAAGTGATAGCGGCGATTTCACACCTAAAGCCTCTGAAAGCGCCGGGGCCGGACAGCTTCACAGCCGGCTTCTATAAAGCATTTTGACCCCTACTGGTACCCCTCTTGAATAAGTTATTTAATACCTTCCATGGGCCAGGCCCCCCCCCTGACATGCTTGCGGCCGATGTCATAGTACTGCCGAAGCCGGGCAAAGATGCTGCGCAAATGCGCCTCTTATAGGCCCATATCTCTGCTCAATCTCAATCTCAAACTCTTTACAGGGATCTTAGCAGCTAGATTAGGACCGTGCTTACCTTACATCATAGAGCCAGACCAATTGGGATTTATCCTAAATAGGCAATGCAGCGACAACAGCAAACTACTTCTACATGTCATAGACAAAGCCCACTTAAACGACTCTGATGCGGTGTTCCTCTCTGTAGACGTTGAGAAAGCGTTTGAAAGGGTGGACTGGAGCTTCCTGGACAAGACGCTCATACGATTCGGGATAGGTGATCGCTTCAGAGCCTGGGTTGCCAGCAGTCTGATTCAACGGCATCGGTTCACAACCATTTGACATCAGACGGGGAACTAGGCAGGGGTACCCCCTCTCGCCTTTACTGTTTGCGCTATACATAGAGCCGCTTCCGCAAAGAATCAGGGACAACCCGGATATAACTGGCATCACATTCGGGGGCGAACCGCAAACCATAAGCCTTTACCCCGATGACATCTTGGCTGCCCTGGATAACCCCAAACAGTCCGTGCCAGCCTTCCTGATAGAAATGGAGGCTTTTGGGAAGGTATAGGGGTTCAAAATGAATACGGGTAAGTCCATGATCCTTCTTCTGGGCCGCAATGCTCGCAAGTCCACTAGCGTAACATTGACGTACGGGTGCTTGGCTTTTCGCACCTCAATCACTTACCTGGGAATTACCCTGACACCAAGTACAACGCAGACTGTTGCCTGGAACTACTCAGATCTCTACTCCCAAATCCAGGGAGACCTAAGAAAATGGAGACAACAACCGCTCCCACTGCTGGGTCGCGTAGCGGCGATCAAAATGTCCCTGCTGCCAAAAGTCCAATACATATTCCAGACCATCCCCATGACTCCACCGTTAGGAATTTTAAAGAAACTGCAGGACGCAATACTGCAGTTTGTATGGGTGGGGAAACGTCAGCGAATGCACAGGGATCTCGCTCAACGGGCGCCGCAGGAGGGGAACCCAGGGATTTCAAACCTTTTGAGGTATTTCCAGGTGACACAGCTACGATATTTCTTAGAATGGAATCGACCTGAGTCAGAAAAGAGATGGCTCTTCCAGGACAGAGCGATGGCCCAGATGTCGCTTTGGAAGATCCCATTCCTGAAACGCTCGGATAGACCAGCACACCTCAAGAGATCTCCCATTACTCACACGATTCGCGGGGTGTGGGATGCGGTAGGAATCATGAGGGACTTACCACCTTCCCCTCACCTCTCACACCACTGTTTGACAACCCTGCATTCCCACCGGGGATGGAGCCCTACGCCTTTGAGCAATGGAGGGCTTCCGATTGCAGGTCAGCGGGACATCTTTTTGACCTAGATGGCTTCATCCAACTCAATGACCTAAAAGGAATGTACAATCTTACTGCCCCACGGTGCTTTCAATATTTTCAGATCAGACACTGGCTGACTCAACCTGACACTCGGCACCTTGTGGGTAGGCGACTCATGGCCTTCGAGAAATGGCTATTCACGAAAAAGACTGATAGGCAATTACGGATCTTTATTAAATGATCGGTCCTGAGCCACTTCCACACCAATCAGCGGGCCAAAGAGGGTGGGAATCTAAGCTAGGGAGAAACCTCTCGGATGAGGAGTGGGGGGATGTGTAGTATTATCCAATAAATGAAGTCCAGGCAGGTGGAGGTGAGAAAGGGGAAGTTTATTGTAGAATATAAACTAGGGACCTCATCCTCCAAAGACCAGCAGGCAACTGACCAGAGAAGGTGGAACACCTTGAGTAAGACACATTCCAAGATGGAACAGGGGTAGAATACATAAGGTGGAGGCAAGGGGATGCAAGGGAAGTAAAGGATACCACAAGACCTCCCTCTTGTCAATAAAACACAAAAGGTAAGAGGAGGATGTGGTGAGCATTTAGGGAAGAAAATGTGAAGCAAAACAGTTACATTTGCAGTAACAAGTGAGCAAGAACTCAATCAATAAAATACATTTGAAGTGACAAGTGAGCAAGAACTCAATCAATAAAACGAGAAGGAACAGAACTCTTCCTTGTAGATCTTCTAACAGGAACAAAGGTTGAGGGTACAGGAGAATGACACACAACATTGTCTTCCATATTCTTGGCGCGACACACAGCTATTCTGCTGAGGTTCCACACCTTGTGATCCTGTGTCTTAACTGCATTACCTAGAAGTTTTATAACTTTGATTGGTTGGCTGAATTTTGAAACACCAAACTTTCTTTCAGGCAATTTAATCCTTACCACATCTCCCACTCTCACCATGGTTTTTTTGGCAGCTTTTCTTATGTCATACTCAATCTTCCTTTTAGCTGCCTTACCCAACTCCTTCTCTTTCCAGTCAGCGCTCAAAGTGTCATTAACCCCAATCTTCGTACCAACCCAAAAAGGCTTGAGAGGGGTGCAAGGAGACCTTCCCTTGAACAAAACGAAAGGTGACACACCAGTAGAGGAATGTGTGGTGAATCTATACTCACATACTTTCTTTTTAATAGCTTCCTCCCAATTGTAGCTGGAAACCAGAGCTAATTGCATCGTTTCTTTCAGGACCTTGATGAACCTTTCTACAACACCGTTGCTCTCTGGATGATAGACAGAGGCACGCTTGTGCAGAATCCCTCTCTCTCTAAGAAAACTCTCAAACAAACCAGAGACGAACTGCACACCATTATCCGTGAGCACCGAGTTAGGCAGACCTTCACTGGAAAACAATTCATCCAAGAAAGTAACCACGGAAGAGGAATCCACCTTGTTTACCACTTTAATAAACGGCCACCTTGAAAACATGTCAACACACACGATAACATATTTGTCTTGACTGCTAACTTTGACAGGACCTAAGATATCCAATGAGACATCAATCCATGAACCAGTAGACCGTTTTCTGATTACCATGGGTTGAGTTCTGCACTTGAGTATCTTATCACTAGCTGAGCATTGTGGACAATCTCTCACAGATCTTTCAATTTCAGTGTCCATGGCAGGCCACCAATAGATTTCCCTGACTCTTGATTTGGTTTTTGCGATGCCCATATGACTAGAGTGTGCATACTCCACAATCTTGTGTCTCAAACTAGTTGGAGGAACAAGTCTGCTACATCTCACTAACACTCCATCAACCAAAGACAACTGATCCTTCACGGTCCAGAAACACTTCACAACATCATTGCAATCCTTTTTTAGACACCAACCATCACGAACATGCGTAATGACTTGTTGAAGGTCTAAATCAGACCTCAATTCACTGATCCACTCGTCCTCCGTAATAACACCCTCGGTGACTACACAAACTTTTATATCCTCTGACAAGTCTTCATTACAACAGAAAAAATCATCACGTTGTTCTTCAGAAGAAGCTTTGCCCGTGAGCCTGGACAAACAATCGGCAAGTATATTATTAGATCCAGGTAGATAGGACACACCGAATTCGAAGTCCTGCAAAGCGACAACCCATTTTCTTATCCTATGGGATATGCAATCAATCCCCTTTTTTTCAAAAACTTCTTTAAGAGGTTTGTGGTCAGAGATAACAGAAAATCTTTTGCCCCAGACAAATTTCTTTAATTTATTAACAGCCCAATAAACAGCCAGGGCTTCTTTTTCCACCACGGAATAATTTTCCTCAGCACCTCTTAGAGGTCTTGAAATGAAGAGTATGGTGTTGTCAGTTTCTTCACCCTTCTGCAAAAGAACAGCTCCAATACCTTTGCAACTGGCATCAGTCATTATATAGGAATCTTTTGTGGGATCAAAGCTAGCAAGATTCTGCGCATTATTGAGACAATTCTTAATAAGGTCATACTCCTCACAACAACCTTTGTCCCAAACAAATTCTTGTCCTTTTCTAAGTAAAACTCTCAACTTTTCAGTCTTCTGGGCAAAACCAGGAACAAATTTATTATAGAATTCTGACATCCCAAGGAACTTAACTAACTCATCTTTATTACTGGGATAATTGAGATTGGATATGGCTTCCACCAACGAAGGTTTGGGTTTGATACCAGACCCTGACACAAGATGTCCTAAATATTCAATTGTCTCAACCCCCAATTTGCATTTATCTAATCTAAGTGTGAGACCCGCTTCTTGCAACCTATGTAAGACCGCACACACTCTGTCATCGTGTTCTTTAGAACCAACGCCATGAACCAATATGTCATCTTGATAGACCTTAACACCACACAGACCATCCAAAATACCCTCCATCACTCTTTGAAACACTGAAGCCGCAGAAATGAGCCCAAACGGCATTCTAAGAAAATTATACGTTCCAAAGGGAGTGATGAAGGTTGTGAAGTCTTGGCAAGATGGGTGTAGTTTTACCTGGTGGTAGGCAGAGGAAAGATCTAGCGTGGAAAAATGTGTGGCCCCACCTAAAGACGATAGCATTTCAGTAATGTTCGGTAGGGGATAATGGTCAACAATCACAGCTTTGTTTAACTCCCTCATATCAATGCATAATCTTGCCTCGCCATTGGCCTTGCGGACCATCACTACAGGCGAAACCCATTCTGTACCTTCGACCTCCTCTATTACACCATTGTTTTTCAGTTTCTCAAGCTCAGCTTTCATTTTGTCACGAACCAGAAGTGGGACGTTTCTTACCTTCGCCACAATGGGAACAGAGTTTTCCTTTAATTTTATCAAGTGAAGGTATTTTTTAAGACACCCCAGATCCTTGGAAAACACTCCAGGATATCTTTTGGCCCAACCAGTGTGATCCGAGACAGCTGCTACATCAACCGGCATTTCTCTCAAACAGACCGAAGGAGACTGATTGGGATCAAGGTAGACCCCGAGATCTCTCTGATGCAGCCAACTGATAAGGGAATCTCCTTTCATAGAAATGTAAATTTTACCGGCTGTGATTCTCCCTTTAAAATCAATTGAACCTAGAAAGTATCCTAAAAGACTTATTATTCTGCCACCATACCCTCTAGGGATTAGATCTGGTTTGAGTAACTTTACTTTGTTACGTAAGTATTTTTCAAAGAAAACCCTGGGAATTAGTGTAATCTTGGCACCTGAATCAAATAGCATGTTAACAGAGCATCCCTCAATGGAAACATCTTCCATTGGGCCGTCAAGACCCACTGCATTCACTTGACATACAACTGAGTCTGTTTGTTCTTGTTCATAAATATCCACCACTTGCACTTTCTTTTGAGCCTTACCGGACCTACAACATTTTGTGAAATGCCCTCTCCTCTTGCAAATAGAACAAGTAGCTTTCCAACCAGGACAATCCTTGGCGTTGGCTAAATGTCCTACATTTCCACAACGATAACATTTAAAGCTGGTTGGTTTAACATCCGAACCAGAATTTTTGTTATCATTGGTGTTTCCCGTGTCAGAGGTATTAGACTTTTGAATTGTGGGAACTGAGGACGTTTTTATTTCTTTCACTTCAGTAGACCCTTTCTTTTCTTCTGAGGTGTTCTTACGGATAACCTCAGAGCAGGTATTAGAGTGCTCATGAAGTTTAAGGGCAGTGATTACTTCATGTAAACTGGGATTATCCTTTTGCCAAAGATTGTCCTTAGCTTTCTCGAGAGAAGAACCAAGCATGAGCTGGTCTCTAAGTCTCTCATCTAAGGTACCAGCAAAAGAACACGTAGAAGCAAGTTTACGAAGAGCAGTAACCTATTGTTCTACAGTCTCATTTTGTTTTTGCATTCTTTTCCCAAAGTGAAAACGCTCTAAAACCATGCTTAACTTTGGAAGGTAATGGAGATCCATCTTTCTTATGCAAACTTCATATTCATTAAGTGTGTTGGCTTCTGCATCAGGTAAATCAGGCAAATTTTCAAATACGTCCTGACCCTCCGAGCCCAAACAATGCATAAACAAAGAAGACTTTCTCTCAGCACTGAGAGAAGTGCCACAGACCCTGGCGTAATGAGCAAACACCTTCTTCCACTTGAGCCAAGGAATAGGAGGATCTCCTGGCTCAGATAGAAAGAAAGGAGGGGCGGTGACATTTTGCATGTTTTAAAGCAATACAGTAAATTATAAATGCTGCTTGTAAAGTAAGTAGGAGCAACCTAAAAGCGGAAGGAAACACAGTTTGTAAAATCTCACAAAAGGTAATTATACCAACATGCTGTGCCAGTCAGCGTTGAGAAGAGTGGCAACTTTCACACATGTGCTGAAACTTTGAAGTCACAGGTGACTGCCTCACTGGAGATTCAATATAACAGTCTTTTAAAAGTTACTCGAAGGTGAGTGTCGATGAGCAGGAAAACAATGCTGGAAACCAGTTGACAGTCTCGAGCTGGCTAATGATGCAGCTTACCGCTTGTTACCGACAGCTTACCGCTTGTCACCGCTTGCAGCTTTACTGCTTGTCACCGCTTGCTCTCGTTTACCGATCAGCACTTTCCGCTTCTCTCTGCAGGTTCTGTTTCCGCCGATTGCGCAGGCGCCGCTTCTCTCTGCAGGTTCTGTTTCCGCCGATTGCGCAGGCGAGCGGGGCGGAGAAACAGGATCGGCAAAATGGTGGAGGGCGTGATGATGTCAAGACGCGGTGTGACGTGTCTGCGTGTAAGACGCGTTTCCGTCTTACGGAGCGGGTGCAGGCAAGCTGAGGAGGAATGGCCGAGCTCGAGCGTTGCTAGGATACCATTTGAAAGGCAACGGGGTGAGTGGCTCGCTCAAACGAAATGAAGATTAATCCTTTTTGAGAAAATCGCTGATGATAATAAATAACAATATGAACGTAGGATGTTCAAATAGTTCGAAAATGAGAAGTAGCCACAATCTCCGGTTAACCAAATAAAACGATCCAGGTTATGCGCTGGTTTTAGTAAATACCAGAATATGGCCAAATGACCCTCGTCGCCAAAATGTAGTATTATCCAATAAATGAAGTCCAGGCAGGTGGAGGTGAGAAAGGGGAAGTTTATTGTAGAATATAAACTAGGGACCTCATCCTCCAAAGACCAGCAGGCAACTGACCAGAGAAGGTGGAACACCTTGAGTAAGACACATTCCAAGATGGAACAGGGGTAGAATACATAAGGTGGAGGCAAGGGGATGCAAGGGAAGTAAAGGATACCACAGGATGTCTTCCACAGAGCGCACCACAAAGCTAGAAACACTGCGAGTAAAGAAACAGCAGTTAAGATTGCTTCCTATTGGTACCTGACGCCTGCCCGACTAAACAAAAGCAATCCACGCCGGAGCCCTATATGTTGGAGGGGTTGTGACGAAACGGGGACTCTAACACACCTACTGTAAGATTGTGTAGAAGTGAGAGACTACTGGACAGAGTTTCTTGATGCTATAAACACACACTTTGACACTGACATTCCCCACTTTCCGGCGTACACTCTCTTGGGTCTCCCAAATGCACTCACCTTCAACTTACCCATCAGAGGAAAGCAAATGGGGTTGACACTAGAGGTGGTAGGCAGTCCAGCACATCCTCTCGCTATGGGGTTCTCCGAGGCGTCCCTCACACACGGGATGGCTCCATAGACTCTGGTATATATTGGGTATGGAACAAATCCAGGCAACCCTCACGCAATCATCAGAGTCATTTACTACTGTTTGGCAACCTTTCCTATACCTATTAGCCACAGAATTCAATGAAATCACATGCCCGAAGTACCAGCCCCTGCTGAGGCTCACCAACATATCCACAACCAAGAGCGTCCGTGCTTGATGGGTAAGGACAGACGTCATGTTCCAGCAGCCACACAGTGCAGTTCAGCGACACACCGGGGGGGCGAAGAGGGTGGTGGGGGAAGGGGGGATTTGGGGGTTTTGGTTTAGGAGGGGAGGGGGGTGTTGTTACTTCATGGGGCGGTAGGTTACACCGACTGCTAAAGCTTGCCTCATACGAACTCTTAAGGACACTATACTTCCATACGACTTTGGGGCCTGTACAATCTGTGCTCCGGAGGAGGCGGGTTATTAGAACGACATCTGTACAACAAGGGGAATGTGAATATTGTGTTGTACTGTACCTATTGCACCAGAAATTTTATAAAACAAAGTTAAACAAAAAAAAGATTTGTTTTTACACTCTGAGTCCAGGCATACTAAACTCCATTTCCCTATCTTTTCCTAATGGGAAGTTATGCTTATAGGATGTTATAAGTAAAACTCCCATTCTTTCCTGAGGGACAGATAACCTTGCTGTGGGGAAAAATGAAATACACTGTAATCCACCACCAGGACATGTCACACACACCAGTACATGTCCGACCTTTAACATTCACAGCACCCTGCTCACAGGAGTACCTTGAGCCTACCTTAGGGGTGGCATACATGTATGAAAAGGGAAGATTAGGGCCTGGCAAGTGGGTGCATTTGCCATTTCGACATGGCAGTTGAAAACAGCGCACATATACTTGAGTGGCAGGTCTGAGACTCCCTTTCAGGGCTGCTTCGGTGGGTGGCACAATCAGTGCTCAAGGCCCACTAGCAGCATTTGATATACAGGCCCTCGCACTCTTAGTACACTTTACTACGGACATACTAGTAAACAAAATATGCCAATCATGGAAACACCAATATAGAACACAATTTACAACAGGAGCACTTGCACTTTAACACTGAACAGAAGGGAGAAAGTGCCTAGAGACATAAAACCAGCAAAAACAGAGTCAAAACCGGGAGGTCAGAAAGCAAAAAGCCAGGGGAAACACGACAAAAGATGCAAGGTCTAACACAGTGACTTTTTGGATCTCTAGTTACCTCAGCATCCAACCACAGTACAATATAATTATTAACCTACAGTGCACAATGCAAACTGAAAAATAGACTATCGGCTGGTGTCTATTGGCCTGATATCCCAGATTAGGCACGCTTGCATTCTACTCAGATCATTATCAGACAACTCCCCAATAGTTCTGGTACAGGACTGTATGCAAGGTACCTGACATACTGGATCTTGGAGATCTAAACCAGAATTCTAATTAGATGTCTCTTTCAGGAATGAGCAGTGTAAGGCAATCACTGAACACTTGGACCTCAACCTGGTCTCTGTGCTACGGTTAACTACATTTTGGCAGGCCTTTAAAGTGTATGTTGTAGGTAAGGGCATAGCAAAGGAAGCAAAGACATTGAAATTGCTGTGATAATTATTAACATGACTTAAAAATTATCTTAGGTAGCTAGAAAAGATTAAACATGGGATCATAATCATGCCACACTTTCCTGAACAAATGAACCATTAAGCAATTACATGGAGGTTGCAGAGCACGAAAGGAGATTCTTAGAAAGAAAGCTGAGGAATTGTGTATTAATAAATAATTGTGCATTATTAGCAATCTGCATAATCTTAATCTGCACTCAAATTCACACATTTATACTGACCTGATGCTATTTCATTTGAAACAATTTGATGTGACCTGTTGAAGTGTGGTATCCTGGCTAACTAGGCCTCAATTGATTTTCAATACCATCTTGTAAAAAATGTATGTCACATTCACTGTTTATTTCTGCTGCACATAGTCAAGCAAGTCATGTTTGTTTATTTCTGAATGACACTGTTCTTGAAGAAGATTCTTTTCATGGACTTAGAATGTAACATTTTTCCGAGGGTCTCATATGAGGTTTTGCATTTATTCACAATGGTTTACTGTTGTTTCTGTAACTAGTTTGTTCTGATACCTCCGGATGACATTAGGCAGGGTTAGGGAGTATTCATTATTCACATAGTAGGTTAGTGCTTAGGTAGTAAGGCTGTACGATGTTTTTAAAGTCTGTATTCTGATTTGTTGAACATGTATTGTCCTCCTCCCACCATGATTCAGCAGTTTTTTATACTGTTCCATGAGGCGATTTCATACATAAATGCCCAATTTTTGGGGTGAGCTGTCTGAGTTCTTACTGATTTTCCTGCATATTTGGAACGTGTTCTTTTATGGATTTTGCCTATCACTATGTATTGTTCTATTAAAGAGAGCCTTCACTGCAATGACGTTAGGCATATAAATGAGAATAGCTGCATTTGAACAGCATTCCCAATCCACGCAACCAGTGGGAGTGTTTTTGTAGTGTAAGGTTTTAGGATACAGCACACTCCCAAAACTCAGGGCAATATACTGGAGAAAGGTAGAACACCCAGTTGAGTGCTGTCCAGTACACTTTGAAATATTGCATGCGCTCACACCGCAGTGGGATCAGTCTACAGTGCAGTAGAGACTATCTTATTGATATCACACATGGGCCATACTCCTATCCCTATCCTATTATAGGTGGACAATGCAGTTCAAATAGAACAAACTACAAATAGTCTTCGGCACCTCTTAGACATGTTTTGTAATGTAAATGGAGGACCTATACCTCAAAGTTAATTTTTCAAAGTCCTACATCATGACCGATGGTAGCCCTTGCACCAAATGAAATTCTTCTAAGATGGGCAAATCTGCCTTATCAACGGTTAAACATTTTAGTTATCTAGGGATTTTGTTTAGGCACCTTTAAGCTGGTCATCACTCATAACATTGAGAGGACATATTGAAGCCATTTTTAGATTTGCCAGCAAGCTTCAAAATAAACCAATTGAGGCAATGCTGAAATTTTGCAAGAGTGTATGTCAGCATGCATTTAAGGTACTTGCCTCTGGGGGCATAATAGCATAGAAAGTTTACAACGCATAGATAATCAAATTATGGGTAGACTTTTATGAGTCCTGGGAAGCACTCCCCCTCTAATTTGTCACGAAGAGCTTGGCATGTTGTCTCTGAAAGATGTGAAAGGGCTAGCACCCCTATTACTCCGGACAAAAATGTGGCCATCACAAGAGGCTGGAAAAACAAGATCTTGTATCTGCGATTGACTGCTATTAGATGGGGCAGAACCAATACCACCACTTAAGTACGTGAGGTTTCTTTTGCATGCTTGTGTCTGTCCGATTTTTACAGGTCCCCCTTTTTAATTAGTCCAAATTTTAAGCAACGTGTTAAAAAAGCATACTTTGAGCACTACAAAAATACCTCTTGTATGCACCCCAAAACATGCAAAGTATTGTAAGTTAAGCACAAGTTACAACAACCTCTGGTCTAGAGCCTTACCTGGGATGAATTATATACCCTACTTATCATTAATAGCTTACCCTTTTTAAATTAAGGACTTTGCACTTTAAATTTGATTCTTCCACAATGGGCCACTGGCATCAAGACCTACCCACCTGCAGGTGCGACAATATTGCAACTCGAAGTATCAGCCACTTATTTTTATTTTTCCACTTGTACCAGGAGCCAAGACTTTGATCCTTGGCATCCTTTTTACGGAAGACCAATGTGAGACAGTACTAGGAAGGGCTACGGATTATGCAGGCACTAGGTTCTTCGAAGTTTGGTGTGCGGGACTCAATTGTATCAAATCAGCATTACACATTAGGAGGGCTTATGAACCTTAAAAGATGCAGTTTCTGTATGAATCAGTGGCAGTCAACGCTTTTTAATCTAATGAAATGTTATGAATTGTATTGAATATCTTTGATTTTATGTGACTCAGTGATATGTTTTTATTTACCATATTTTTTATAACTATGTGATCTGCCTTTTGTGTGCCTCTCGCCTAATACCATTTATCTTAACTTGACTTGATATCGCACTTTCATGATTGGAAAGGTTCACATGTCTGCCTTGAGGATATACTTGAGGTAATAAAGTAGCTGCAGAGTGGTGATGTATCTGGGCCTGTATGGATTTTAATTAGATTTTATGAAACTTATGCTGATTTAAAAAGCCCCCTCCTACTTAAGGAATATGAAGAAGCCATTCTGGAAGGGTGACTTCCCACATTGACATTAGAGGACATGTGGACAGCACTTCTCAAACCCGACAGATCAGAAGAACGCTGGGCATCATAAAGAGTACTGTAATTGCTTTACATTAACAATATGGTATATGCAAAAGTCCTAGTTAGTAGGTTAAAACCACTTATGTCAGGTCTGGTACTTCCAGACCAGACTGATTTTATACCCAGCCACCCAACATTGTTACATTAAATATTCTCCTAGCAGTGGTACATCATTTAGACCCTCAATTACTGGCATAGTCACTTCTTCTTGGCATTAAAAAATATTTGTCTCTCTGGAATAGCAATATATGTTTTAGGTATTAACTAAAATGGGCCTGTAATGGCATTTTATTAAAAATTAACGTGTTCCGTAGGAACCCCTTGGCCAGAGTGTTTATCAATGGGCAGGGGCACCAGACAGTGTTGCCCTCTATCACCACTCTTATTTGCCATTTCTGTGGAACCCTTGACCTTTGTTTACAGACAGATGCATGCACATAGAGGAATTTATATAGGTGGCAGGCCATAGGTTGTATACCTGTACATGGACAATGTCCTTCTGTATATACAGAACACAACCGGAAACATGAATCCAATTGTTCAAGAAACTGACTGATTCAGTGTTATCTCTGGACATGAAGATTTGCAGTTTGAAGAGTATTATGACTAGGTAAAGAAATCCATGAAAGTACTTTTCTCTCTTAGTCTTGGGTCTAGGACCGAGTAGGCATGATTCCAGCATCGGCAGGACCAAGTGCTCTAGCAAAATGGAAGTAATTCTGTGACTTCTCCCCAGGGCCGCTCCAACACCTGGTGCTCCCAGACCATGTGGTCAAAAACCTTCCTCATCTGCTCTACATCTGGGGCACGCAGAGGATGCTGTAGGAAACAGGCGCTTGATGTGTTTCGGTGTGAGAAGTCCCTGATGCAAATAGTTAAATTGCGTGTAATAGAAGTGTGGATTACGTGAAACCTCCTTTACATGAGTCCAGAGACTGTCTGTGAATTGCATCTCGGGGTCCATCATTCATTGGTCTTTAGCCCTGTCATACGACTCATAATGATATGAGTGCAATGCAACATTAAGGGCCATAATATTTTTCTTTGGGACAGGATTGCATGCAGTGGTGGTGGTAATCGCATGCTGTCCGGCATGATATATCAGGAAATGGCCTGCCACAATGCCATACGTGTCCATAATCTTAAAAAGGGGATTTGTGCAGCCACCATGAAAAAGTCACCCATTTGGTCAATCTCGGCATCTCTCCAAGGCAACATGTTATTGTGTTGTTGGGTCAACTCCTGGTGCTGAGTGCCAGCAACTGTCAAACTGGGATCAGTGGGGAGTATGGAGGATGGGACCCGTTGCCTTGCTCGTATGCATACCAGCACACATATCCTATCTTTATGGTGGACGAGCCCTGGGGTCCAACAGTCGCATATATATATATGTGTCCACCTAATGAATGGTTGCTCTCTCCGGTCAAGGGGCTGTGCCCAGCCAGTGCATCGACCACTCCAGCTGAGCTGCTGCATAGTACAACCCATAATTTGGACCACCCTCATGAAGCAGTCACTAGAGCATGAAGAGCACCACCCGTCTCCTGTCTGAGCCCCATATCAGCTCCAGCAGGAGACCATGGAGGTCCTAAATGAGTCGCTTGGTGAGGGAAAGTGCTAACGCTGCAAAGAATACAGGAGTCATGCCAAGATAAGCATTTTGAAGATTACCTGCCAGCCCAGCGGGGACAGCTGTAAGGACAACCATAAGGGAGGGATTTACAGATGTAGTTTGGGGCCCTACCCATGTTAACGTTGCCCTCCACAAGTCCTTGCCGAGTGGTAGATCTGTACACCCAGGTACTTCAGCATGTCAAGGTGCTATTTCAGCCCAAACCGTGGCAGGGCCCTCCTGTTATGCTCATGAACTGGAGAGAGGGGGAAAAAGCAAGACTTAGACCAATGCAATCTGAAGCCTGATACTATTCCAAATTCCTCCAGTGTCTCCATCAAGGCTGGAAGTGTGACAGTGGCATCATACAGATAGATAGGGTCATCATGTGCTTATAAAGAGATGATATGGCCCTTGTCATGTACTTGGTGAGCCCAAAGCTGCACTTGCAAGCTCTGGCAGCAGGCCAGGGGCTCCATGGTCAGGATACAAATCAATCAACAGGGATAGGGGGCAACCCTCACTGGTGCAGCTATGTACGTCAAAGCTGTCGGTTATCAACTGTACCATCCTGACTCTTGCTTTCGAGTTCTTATAGAGCGTGAATATCTAATAAAGGTACCCCGGCCTGAGGCCGATTTCCTCCAGAGTTGCCAGAAGGTAATCCCACCCCAGTATGTCATACTCTAAGTCAAGCGACACCACCAACTATTCCCCCATCTCACTCAAGGCAGGTTTCATCGGATGAAGTGGTCGTTGAATGTTGAGAAAAGACTTGCATTCTGGAATAAACCCACATTGATCTACTTGTGCTAGGGTGTTAGCAACAGCCAATTAGCCAGGGCCTTCCCTAATATCTTATTGTCTACATTTAATAGGGAGAACGGCCAATATGAGGGGACTTCGGGGGGGATCCCGGCCTGGTTTTGACAACTCTATCAGCACCTCGCAGAGCGAGTCTGGGAGCTGACCCTTCTTTCTTGCTTACTTAAAAACCTCCAAGAGAATCTGGGAAGGGTGTGCACTGAAGGTGGCATACTATTCTAGCGTGACTCCATCCGTACATAGAGTTTTATTTCATGCAATTTGGGTGACAGCCACCCGTATCACATCAATTTGAAGGGGTTCATCCAGTTCAGCTCATTAGAGTGAAATCAATGAGGGTAACAGTAGCCCGTGAAGAAACCCTTTGATTCAGTTAATGGGGACTGTCTACAGCTGCATACCGGGAGTGATAGTACTTTGCAAAAGCGGCAATAATGGCCACTTGTGTATTAACCACCATGCCATCCCCCGACTTGATTGCTCCTACTGATGGGTATGCCTGCCAGTCTTTAACGAGCCATGCCAATAGCCTGTCCGAACGCTTCCCTCCACATGGAGAAGGGCAAGGCAGTGACTATAGTCATGTTTCCCCTACGGCGCATCTTGATCCCTGTGACTCTTTCTCAGCTGCTTGTTTCTTTCCGTCCCATTGGCCCACTATGACACCTTGGTCTCAAGTAGTGTCAACTCCCGTTCCATGTCCAGCAGCTTCGTGTGCAGGGCCTTATGTACCCCCTGACGTAGTGGCAATGCATTGCTTTCTGATGACCACCTTGTGGAAATACCACTTCAGCACCCTGGAGAGGGTGGTGCCTGTGTTAAGTTGGAAATATTGAGTAATTTGTATTAAAAGGGCATCCCTGAAGGGGGCTTCCGAAGTGCCTTGGTCTGGAACCTCCTGGGCTGTAATGTCATCAGCAGTGGCCAGTGATCCGAGAGGGTGCGCACCAAGGACTCTGTCACAGTTATCTACGTGCCCAATGGTTCATTGCAGAGAAAAATACCAAGTTTAGCTTGGAGGTCATGGACCAGGCAATAAAACAAGCCAATGGTGTCCAGATGGTGCAAGCGCCATATATCGAACATGCTCTTGTTAACCATCAAGTCCTGAAAGTAATTTGAACACAATTAAAGTTGCTGCCTGATGTGCTTGGATTGTGAGGGTCCCGGAAAATAGCTGGGATGAAGAGCCCTAGAAAAGTAGAGTGAATATTGTTGGGGGCATAAACAACCACCAGCATGAGGGGAGCACCATCCATTTGTCCTTCCACCACCTACTACCTATCCTCGGTGTAAACTCTGTGCATGTCTTTCACAATTGGTACCCCCAGGGCAATCTATCTCATGACCCTTTTGCATATGGGATGCTGTAGTGCTATACACCTGCCCCCTCCATTTTGCATGCACTTTTTGTAAGTCTACCTGTGTCAAATGCTTCTCCGGCAAAAGGCTATGTGTGTGCAACGCCGCTTAAGATATGTATGAACCCATTACATCTCTGTGATAGTGCCCATGCCCTTCACATTCCAGTTCAGCAAGTTATAGTGAGTGGTCATATTGCCTGTAGGTGTGCACATGGTAAGTAGTGATGCATCACAATCCACAATTGCCATTCCCCAAAACTCCATTGTGAAGGCAACCCCAAACGTTCGATCAATGATAAAGAGATCAGTGCAGTACAGAGCCATGTCACAGGATTATATGTAGAAAACTTCATCTGTGCCTCAAAAGAATACACAAGATTTGTAACCCCCTGACCAGTACTCCCCTGAGAGACTGGCCATAACAATCCAACAAATGTACATCAATCAAAAAGAAATGTGCAATAAAATACATGTCCTGTTTGGAGAGGTCAGGGCTCATGGATACAAGGGTCGTCTTCGATGATCTGGGCGTCCAATCCTCTCTCATGAGGTTCCAAAGTGTTTCCAAAAGTTACTGGTGAGCAGTCCACACCACTTCTCACACAGTAAAGACCAAACCCCCACTCTTCATAGCAGATTATCCACCAGTCATAGTGTCAACTCCTGACCATGGAAGTACTCCCAAGCAGAGGTCATTGTCGTGTAGTTCCTACAAACCTATATAGGATCTGTGCATTTAGATAACATAAACTAAGGGACTGGTGTCCAGACTGATTCTAGGAACCCCCAAAGGATAAGTTAGTCAGTAGACCAGCTAGCTCACAGTGCCACTATGAGCCCTCTTACTAAGGATCGAATATTTCTGGCAACTATTGAACATGACAACCCTAACCCCTCAGGGATCGTGGAAACAGTACAATACTTTTCACTCAGTCACTCATGCTTACTTTGTCTCAGAGAGATACACAGAATAAACGGTGGGGACGTTTTCAATAAGTATTTTTTGAACCAGCATATTATTCTAGTATAGAACCATGAGACAGAAACTGATATATACGATTATGAGCGCCAGTAGAGTAAAGAAAATGTAGAATTCTACCATACTGCTAAAGCAATGACTATATGCAGGCATATAGATACATAACAGTAAAAATGTGTACTCCAACAATGTAGATCCTAACTAGATGTACCTTCGTTTACCTAGCATGTATGTAGATGTATAGCCAAGAACCCCCTTAGGGTAGAGCCAACCTCAATACCTGATGTGGGAGAGCGAAGGACCCCATCTAGGTCTCCAGATGGACACCCCGCAAGGGATGTCAGACCACTGCGTGCTGCAGTGTTTGCATGCAGGGACCGCAGCGTCTCACGTCAGCATGTCAGAAGGGGAGTCTTTCTCCTCTGGTTTGCCCAGTGAAGATGTAGTGCTTATATACCTGAAAGGTACCCTCAGGGGTTCTATCTAGAAATATACAATGGGCATGTTGGGCAAGGATGACCATAGAGATGGGCCTTGTACAGAGTTATTATACGGAAGATGGTAATCCTGAGTTGATACTGAGAATCCTCATGCATAATACATGAGGCTAGTTTTCAGAGAAAACCACACAACAGTCATGTAGCACCTAACTAGGTAAATGGTTAGCGCTAGACCCGTTATGTAGAACAGTGGTAGGACAGATGTAGGTAAAAGGTCATGTAACTACTTAGGCCTATATTGTGGTACATTGGGGTTCATAACACCATGGAGCCATGGTATCTAACTGTCAGAGGCATGGTTCAACAGCAACGCCTCAAAAGAGTTCTGGTTATATTTCAGCACCACTTGCCCTACCTCTGCTCGCTCCCTGGCCGTCTGTGCCATGAAGGGGCGGCTATGGGTCTCCCCCGCTCCTCCTACCCCTCAGTTGCAATGTCAGACATTTACTAACATTCCAGTCATCTGATGTGGGCTTCGCAATTCCCTTGGCATGAAACCAGACTTATGCATCTTCAGGAGTCAAGAAAGAATGGGTTCACTCATCATCCATCACCTCAAGTTTAGCAGGATAGAGAAGAGCATACTTTAGGCTTAGCTCGTGGTGGAGTTGCTTGACCACACTATGCAACTTGAGAAGATGCTGCATGTCCACAGTAAAATCTGCCCTCAAAGTGCCAAGGACTTTTCATCCAGAACAACTGCAGAATCAAGTCTCTGTCTCTATCATTAAGTTACAGGACACGAATTGGCCCCCGATGGTGGTGACCTCCCTGGTAGACAATGTGCTTTCTCCACAGCAAAGAATTTAGGTACATTGCCTGTCAGTACTGTTGGCATCAGCCACTGTTTGAGGAAGAGCTCTGCACTCAGGCTCCCACAAGCATTCCAGAAAGCTCGAAAAATGAACATTATTATGCTTTGAGAAGCCCTCTGCATCCTCCGTTGTTGAGAGGTCATCTCCGTCCTCATGTCCTTCAGATGGGTTTGGAGTTTCTGCAATGTGGGTCGCATTGTGGTTAATGTGGATTCAACATTGTCCATACAGTCCACCAGTTTCCTGTGGTCCGTACGAAGCAGGTTCACATCCAGGGAGGCTGCCTTGATCTTGGACTTCAGCGTGGCTTTTGTGTCCAGAATTACCTGCATTATCTTTTCAAACTGTAAAGAGTGACTGCGGAGAGTGGCCCAGAGTGCCAACTCCATCCCGAATGCCTGAGGTAGAGTTCTAAGCAGATTTTGGCTTTCGGCTTCACCATCAAACCCACATTGGTATCAACCCAAGTGGGTGCTCCAATAGGTTCTAGACAGTGGGCCATCACACCTGACTCTCCACCAGGTTTGAGTCGTGGGTAAGTGTAGTGCAATTCTGGAGCTGCACGTGTGTTAGAATAGAAATATTCATGTTTGTGCATTGCCCAATGTAAGCTACTATTTGCGGCACCATTTTCTATTCAGGCACCATTTTGAATCATGATCAAAACTAATCCTTTGCTACTTCTGAGAAAAGGCCTCTGTTAGGGTTTGTTTCTGCAGTTTGGGGGTTTAGCTT
Source organism: Lissotriton vulgaris (assembly GCF_964263255.1). Taxonomy (NCBI): domain Eukaryota; kingdom Metazoa; phylum Chordata; class Amphibia; order Caudata; family Salamandridae; genus Lissotriton; species Lissotriton vulgaris. The sequence continues at coordinate 179,596,194 of NC_141695.1, read as the reverse complement.
CACTAATGAATAGACTGCTCATATTAGTGCATACCTTGCTTACTAGATAGAGGCCTCTCCCACTTGTCTGGTGGCGGGTGCAGGGTGAAATGACCTTGGCTTGTATTAGGTGGTGTGAGATATGACATCCAAAACCTATTTTTTGTATTTCACTGTCCAACTGCACCTGCCTGGAAAATTTCATTGTAGGCGTGCCTTTGACTAGTCATGAAACTTACATAATGTATCTTTATGCTTGTTGATTTCAGTCCCTCTGCAGTACTCCTAGTGACTGGGCAGGCTGGGCTCCACTCTGGGAATATATAAATAAACAGTTATTGGTTTGTATTCTCTACTGTCTGACAGACTCTTCTGTAGTGTAGTTCCTATATTCCCACTAGGCTCTGCGCATTGGAATAATATATCCTATAAATGTGACGTAGGACTTATGTCTACTAGGTCTCTATCGAATATATTAGACTTAATTGTTAGTGCCAGCTAGCTCAGAGGTCACTCTAAACTTTCTTGAATGAACAAGAAGGGATTAGCATTCTGACAACCACATAAACATGACAACTTTGTTTCCCCAAGATAAAACGTATCTTCAGAGTCGTGGAAACAATAGATAGATATTTTACTCAGTCAATCGTGCATGCTTCGTTTCACCAGAGGTGCAGAGAAATAGAGAGACGGGCATTTTCAATGAAAGTATTTATTGAACAGTCTTCTTTTACATGCAGAGGAAATGAACTGCTACAATCGTAAGACTGGCTGTTAAGTATAATGCGTACAGCAAGAAGAGTATTATAAAATAATACTGTAAAAGCATGGTATGGTTTCTAAGCCATAAAATATATACATAAATAAATAAAGACTAAAAGTACTCAACTGGTGCTTCTAAAATACGCCTAGCCCGATGTACCTAACCTAAGTCTAGTACGAGGGAAGAAGTAAGTGTGGTATAGCATAAATTTAATATTCTTTATGCCAAGAATCTATCCAAGATTTCTCTTAGGGTCTAATCAGCTCCGTAACTTGGTTTAGAATGAAGGAGGTCTGGTATCTCTCTGTCTCAGGACTCGATTTCCCAACACCCCGCAAGGGGAGCCTGGAAACACTGGAGCTGGATTTATCGGCAAGAGAAAAGACAGTGTCTCTCTCAGTGCGTCTGCTGGAAGGTCGGCTTCCTTCGGCGCTTGCTGTAGCGAGGTGCGTCGGGCAAGTAGATAGTCAAACTACTCCAAAACCACGGTGTGTTTGCTAGGGCAAGTGTGGGCATATTTATACCTTGAAGATGCCGAGTTTGACATAAAGGTGGACATAATAACGTCATCAAAGAATCTCAGTTCTTTGAAAACTCAATGAGTTCTTGGACAAATCAATATTCAAGCAAGGGGAAGTCCCTAACTGCTGTGGATTTTCGGAACTAGTGGAAGTAGCCCTGCCGTATTTGGACTGCATGAGCTATGTCTAAATATGGTTATGATTTCTATGCCTATATAAGGACATGGTGATTTATATCTATATAAGGGCATGAATCGTGAAAATTACACTAGGGTCCTAAATTCTATACAACACTTCATTTAGTATAGAAGGCTGAGAGGACCCGGGTGACCCTAATTGGGCCACTTCCTTCATGTGGTGTCTGTCACACCCCCTCATAGGAACTGGATGTAAAAGCTTGTGGAATATTATCAAAAATGCAAACAAATAATATAATCTGCTATCAATTAAAAGGCAACTATAGGTGTTCAATGGCTAAAGGGTAACCCATGAAGAGTAGGGGATTCAAGCTACTACAGCCCATGCAAAAGCTATAATATTTGGTATCTCCATAGTCCGAGATGTAAGAAAACTCAAGAAAGGGTGCCAGTTGGCATAAAAAAACTGTGCTCACCAATCCAACATAAGACTATGTCCAGTTGAACCCAGGTAATTTATAAACCTTGATGATATAAAATATTATAGTCGGTATGGGCCATTAAATCTGCTATTTTCCAAAGGAACCAGATGTGAAAGTTTGCTGAATTAAATAAAAATGTGAAAAGAAACTGCAATCTGGTATCAAGCCAAAAGGCATCTACAGTTGGTCAATGGCTAAAAGGTAACCCTTGAAAAGTAGGGGATACAAGATATTACAGCAATGCATGAGCCATAATATATGGTTTCCCCATGGTAAAAGTTGTTGGAAAACTCAAGAAGGGTGCCAAATTAAATCCTAGTAAGTTCTGAGCCAAGATACACTTGGATACCAAATATTATAGGCTACTATATTTGGTATTCTCTAAAGGAACCGTATTTAAAACCTTGTGGAATGTTGTGAAAAATGTGAATAAATACTGTAGTATGCTGTCAAATAAAATACAATTTCAAGTGGTCAATGGCTAAAGGGTTACCCAATGAAATGCAGGGTATACCAGATATTACAGCAATGAGTGAGCCATCATATTTGGTATATCTTTGTAAAAGATGTTGGAAAGGAAAAGGAATGGTGCTATTTGGCATAGAAAAACTGTGCTCATCCATAGCACATAGGACCATGTCAAATTGAATACTGGTAAGGTTTAACCCCAGAAACTCAGGGGATACCAAATATTAAAGCCGGTATAGGCCGTTATATAGGGTATCCCCATCGAGAACCTGACATACAATCTTGTGGAATAATGTAAAAAAAATGTGAAAATATACTGTAGTCTCTTAACAAAGAAAAGACAACTTTAAGTGGTCAATGACTAAAAGGTAATCCATGAAATATAGGGGATAAAAGATATTACAGCAATGCATGAGGCATAATATTTGGTATCCCCATTGTAAACGATGTTGGAAGAAAAAGGAAGGGTGCTCTTTGCCATAGAAATACTGGGCTCATCCATCCAACATAAGACCATGACAAATTGAATACTTGTAAGTTCTAACCCCAGAAACCCGGGGATACCAAATATTATAGCTTGTATAGGCCATTATATATGGTATCCCCTAAGAGAACCAGGCATAGAATCTTGTGGAATGATGTAAAAATGTTGAAAATATACAGTTGTCTGATATCATACAAAAGGCAACTTACAGTGGTCAACGGCTAAAGTGTAACTCATTAAACGTAGGGGATACAACATATTACAACAATGCGTGAGCCATAATATTTGGTATCCCCATTGTAAACGACATTGGAAAGCAAAAGCAAGGGTGCTATTTTGCATAGAAATACTGTGCACACCCGTCTTACATAAGACCATACCAATTCAAATCCTTGTAAGTTCTAACCCAAGAAACATAGGGGATACAAAAAATTATAGCCGGTATAGGCCATTATATATGGTATCCCCTAACAGAACTGGACATACGATCTTGTGGAATGATGTAATACATTTGAAAATATACAGTTCGTCGGCTATAATATCAAAGGCAACTTCAAGTGGTCAATGGCTAAAGGGTAACCGATGAAACATAGGGGATAGAAGATATTACAGCAATGTATGAGCCATAATATTTGGTATCCCCAGTGTAAAAGATATTGGAAAGCAAAAGGAATGGTGCTATTTGGCATAGAAATACTGTGCTCACTCATAGCACATAGGACCATGTCAAATTGAATACTGGTAAGTGCTAACCCCAGAAACACAGGGGATACCAAATATTATAGCTGGTATAGGCCATTATATATGGTATCACCATAGAGAACCTGATGTACAATCTTGTGGAATAACGTAAAAAATGTGAAAAGATACTGTTTTGTCTTATCAAAGGAAAGCCTACTTTAAGTGGTCAATGGCTAAAGGGTAACCAATCAAACGTAGGGGATACGAGATATTACATCAATGCATTAGCCATAATATTTGGTATACCCTTTGTAATCGATGTTGGAAAGCAAAAGGAAGGGTATTCTTTGCCATAGAAATACTGGGCTCATCCATTCAACATAAGACCGTGTCAAAGTGAATACTGGTACGTTTTAACCCCAGAAATACAGGGGATACCAGATATAATAGCTGCTAGAGGCCATTATATTTGGTATTCCCCTTAGGGAACCAGATGTAAAATCTTGTGGAATGATTTAAAAATTGTACAAAGATACTGTAGTATGCTATCAAACAAAAGGCAACTTCAAATGGTCAATGGCTAAAGGGTAACGCATGTAACGTAGGGTATACGAGCTATCACAGCAATGCGTGAGCCATAATATTTGGTACCGCCATTGTAAACGATGTTGGAAAGCAAAAGGAAGGCCCCTGTTTGGCATACAAGTACTGTGCTCACTTATTCAACATAAGATGATGTCAAATTAAATCCTGGTAAATTCTAACCCAAGAAACACAGGGGATACCAAATATTATAGGTGGTACAGGCCATTATATATGGAATCCCCTAAGGGAACCAGAGGCACAATCTTGTGCAGTGATGAAAAAATGTGAAAAGTTACTGTAGTCTGCTCTCAAGTAAAAGACAACTTCAAGTGGTCAATGGCTAAAGGGTATCCCATGAAACTTAGGAGATACAAGATATTACAGCAATGCGTGAGCCATATATGTGGTATCCCCATAGTAAACGATGATGGAAAGCAAAAGGAAGGGTTATATTCAGCATAGAAACTCTGTGTTCACCCATCCTGCATAAGAATATGTCAATTTGAATCCGGGTAAGTTCTAACCCAAGATACAAAGGTGATACCAAATATTATAGACCGTATCGGCCATTATATATAGCATCCCCTAAGGGAACCGGACGTACAATCTTGTGGAATGATGTAAAAAGTGTGAAAGGATACTGTAGTCTGCTGTCAAATAAAAGACAACTTCAAGTGGCCAATGGCTAAAAGGTAACCCATGTAACGTAGGGGATACGAGGTATTACAGCAATGCATGAGCTATAATATTTGGTATCCGAATTGTAAACGATATTGGAAAGCAAAAGGAAGGACGCTATTTGGCATACAAGTACTGTGCTCACCCATCCAACATAAGACTATGTCAAATTGAATCCTGGTAAGTTTTAACACCAGAAACACAAGGGATACCAGATGTAATAGCCGGTAAAGGACATTATATACAGTATCCTCTGAAGGAACCGGATGTAAATCTTGTGGGATTCATGTAAGAAATCCAAAAAGATACTGTAATCTGCTGTACAATAAAAGGCAATTTCAACTGGTGAACGGCTAAAGGGAAACCAATAAAACATTGGGGATACGAGAAATTACAGCAATGTGTGAGCCATAATATTTGGTATCCCCATTGTAAACGATGTTGGAAAGAAAAAGGAAGGCCCCTATTTGGCACAGAAGTACTGTGCTCGCCCATCCAAAATAAGACTATGTCAAATTGAATCCTGGTAAGTTCTAACCCAAGAAACACAGGGGATACCAAATACTATAGCCGGTACAGGCCATTATATATGGTATCCCCTAAGGGAACCAGAGGCACAATCTTGTGCAGTGATGAAAAAATGTGAAAGTTACTGTAGTCTGCTCTCAAGTAAATGACGACTTCAAGTGGTCAATGGCTAAAGGGTATCCCATGAAACTTAGGAGATACAAGATATTACAGCAATGAGTGAGCCATATATATGGTATCCCCATAGTAAACGATGATGGAAAGCAAAAGGAAGGGTTATATTCAGCATAGAAACTCTGTGCTCACCCATACTGCATAAGACCATGTCAAATTAAATCTGGGTAAGTTCTAACCCAAGATACAAAGGGGATACCAAATATTATAGACCGTATAGGCCATTATATATAGCATCCCCTTAGGGAACCGGACGTACAATCTTGTGGAATGATGTAAAAAGTGTGAAAAGATACTGTAGTCTGCTGTGAAATAAAAGACAACATCAAGTGGCCAATGGCTAACGGGTAACCCATGTAACGTAGGGGATACGAGGTATTACAGCAATGCCTGAGCCATAATATTTGGTATCCCCATAGTAAACGATATTGGAAAGCAAAAGGAAGGCCGCTATTTGGCATACAAGTACTGTGCTATCCCATCCAATATAAGACTATGTCAAATTGAATCATGGTAAGTTCTAACCCAAGAAACAGAGGGTATACCAAATATTATAGCCGGTATAGGCCATTATATATGGTATCCCCTAAGGGAACCAGACGTACAATCTTGTGGAATGATGAAAACATGTGAAAGTTTACTGTAGTCTGCTATCAAGTAAAAGGCAACTTCAAGTGGTCCATGGCTAAAGGGTAACCCATGAAACGTAGGGGATACTTGATATTACAGCAATGTGTGAGCCATACTATTTGGTATCCCCATTTTAAAAGATGCTGGAAAGCAAAAGGGAGGATGCTATTTGCCATAGAAATAGTGTGCTCACCCATCCAACATAAGAACACGTCAAATTGAATCCTGGTAACTTCTACCCCAAGAAACACAGGGGATACCAAATACTATAGGTGGTATAGGCAATTATATTTGGTATTCTCTAAGGGAACCGGATGTAAAATCTTGTGGAATTATGTAAAACATTAAAAAAGATACTGTAGTCTGCTATCAAACAAAAAGCAACTCCAAATGGTCAATGGATAAAGGGTAACCCATGTAACGTAGGGGATACGAGATATTACAGCAATGCATGAGTCATAATATTTGGTATCCCCATTGTAAATGATGCTGGAAAGCAAAAGGGAGGGTGCTATTTGCCATCGAAATACTGTGCTCATCCAGTCAACATAAGACCATGTCGAATTGAATATTGCTAAGTTGTAACCGCAGAAACACAAAGGATACCAAATATTATAGGCTGGAAAGGCCAATAAATTTGGTATCCCCTAAGGGAACCAGGTGTAAAATCTTGTGGAATTATGTAGAATATGTGAAAAGATACTATAATCTGCTATCAAATAAAAGGCAACTTCAAGTGGTCAGTGGCTAAAGTGTAATCCATGGAAATGTAGGTGATATGAGATAGTCCAGCAATGCGTGAGTCATAATATTTGGTATACCCATTGTAAAGAATGTTGGAAAGCAGATGGAAGGGTGCTATTTGGCATAGAAATACTGTGCTCAACCATCCTATATAAGACCATGTCCAATTGAATCCTGGTAAGTTCCTACCAGAGGAACACAGGGGATACCAAATATTATAGGTAGCGGAGACCATTATATTTGGTATCCCCCTAAGGCAACCGGATGTAAAATCTTGTGGAATGATTTAAAAAATGTGAAAAGCTACTGTAGTCTGCAGTCAAATAAAAGGCATATTCAAGTGTCAATGGCTAAAGGGTTACCCATGAAACATAGGGGATACAAGATATTACAGCAATGCTTGAGCCATAATATTTGGTATCCCCATAGTAACCGATGTTGGAAAGCAGAAAGCAGGGTGCTGTTTGGCATAGAAATACTGTTCTCACCCATCCAACATGAGGCCATCTCAAATTGAATCCTAGTAGGTTCTAACCCGAGAAACACACAGGATACCAAATATTATAGGTACCAGAGACCGTTATATTGGGTATCCACTTAAGGAAACCGGATGTAAAATCTTGCGGAATGATTTTAGAAATGTGAAAAGCTACTGTAGTCTGCTGTCAAATAAATGGCTACTTCAACTGGCTAGTGGCTAAAGAGTAACCCATGAAACATACAGGATGCAAGATATTACGGCAATATGTGAGCCATAATATTTGGTATCGAAAGCAAGGGTGCTATTTGCCATAGAAATACTGTGGTCACCCATCCAACGTAACAACATGTCAAATTGAATCCTGTTCAATTCTCACCCAAGAAACACAGGGGATACCAAATATTAAAGGCGGTAAAGGCCATTGTATTTGGTATCCCCAAAGGAAACCAGTTGTAAAATCTTCTGGAAGGATGTAAAAAATGTGAAAAGCTACTGTAGTCTGCTAACAAATAAAATGTAACTTCAACTTGTGAATGTCTAAGGGTTGCCCATGAAACGTTGGGGATACTTGATATTACAGTAATGCGTGAGCCATAATATTTGGTAGCGCCATTGTAAACGATGTTGGAAAGCCAAAGGGAGGGTGCAATTTGCCATAGAAATACTGTGGTCACCCATCCAACATAAGACCATGTCAAATTGAATACTGGTAACTTCTAACCATAGAAACACTGGGGATACCAGATATTATAGCTGTTACCGGCCACGAAATTTAGTATCCCCGAAGGGAAGCAGATGTAAAGACTTGTGGAATGATATAAAAAATGTGAAAAAATATTGTAGTCTGCTATCAAATAAAAGGCAAATTCAAGTGGTCAATGGCTAAAGGGTAACGGATGAAACGTAGGGGATACGAGATATTACAGTAATGCGTGAGCCATAATATTTGGTATCCTCATTGTAAACGATGTTGGAAAGCAAAAGGGAGGGTGCTATTTACCATAGAAATACTGTGCTCACCCATCCAACATAAGACCATGTCAAATTGAATACTGGTCAAATCTAATCCCAGAAACACTGGGGATGCCAGATATTATAGCTGTTATAGGCCACTACATTTGGTACCCCCTAAAGGAACTAGATATAAAATCTTGTGGAATTATGTAAAATATGTGAAAAGATACTATACTCTGCTATCAAATAAAAGGCAACTTCAAGTGGTCAGTGGCTAAAGTGTAATCCATGGAAATGTAGGTGATATGAGATACTCCAGCAATGCGTGAGCAATAATATTTGGTATACCCATTGTAAAGAATGTTGGAAAGCAGATGGAAGGGTGCTATTTGGCATAGAAATACTGTGCTCAACCATCCAATATAAGACCATGTCCAATTGAATCCTGGTAAGTTCCTACCAGAGGAACACAGGGGATACCAAATATTATAGGTAGCGGAGACCATTATATTTGGTATCCCCCTAAGGCAACCGGATGTAAAATCTTGTGGAATGATTTAAAAAATGTGAAAAGCTACTGTAGTCTGCAGTCAAATAAAAGGCATATTCAAGTGTCAATGGCTAAAGGGTTACCCATGAAACATAGGGGATACAAGATATTACAGCAATGCTTGAGCCATAATATTTGGTATCCCCATAGTAACCGATGTTGGAAAGCAAAAAGAAGGGTGCTGTTTGGCATAGAAATACTGTGCTCACCCATCCAGCATAAGTCCATGTCAAATTGAATCCTAGTAGGTTCTAACCCGAGAAACACAGAGGATACCAAATATTATAGGTAGCGGAGACCATTATATTTATTATCCCCCTAAGGCAACCGGATGTAAAATCTTGCGGAATGATTTTAAAAATGTGAAAAGCTACTGTAGTCTGCTGTCAAATAAATGGCTACTTCCAGTGGCTGGTGGCTAAAGAGTAACCCATGAAACATACAGGATGCAAGATATTACGGCAATATGTGAGCCATAATATTTGGTATCGAAAGCAAGGGTGCTATTTGCCATAGAAATACTGTGGTCACCCATCCAACGTAACAACATGTCAAATTGAATCCTGTTCAATTCTCACCCAAGAAACACAGGGGATACCAAATATTATAGGCGGTAAAGGCCATTGTATTTGGTATCCCCAAAGGAAACCGGTTGTAAAATCTTCTGGAAGGATGTAAAAAATGTGAAAAGCTACTGTAGTCTGCTAACAAATAAAATGTAACTTCAACTTGTGAATGTCTAAGGGTTGCCCATGAAACGTTGGGGATACTTGATATTACAGTAGTGCGTGAGCCATAATATTTGGTAGCGCCATTGTAAACGATGTTGGAAAGCCAAAGGGAGGGTGCAATTTGCCATAGAAATACTGTGGTCACCCATCCAACATAAGACCATGTCAAATTGAATACTGGTAACTTCTAACCATAGAAACACTGGGGATACCAGATATTATAGCTGTTACCGGCCACGAAATTTGGTATCCCCGAAGGGAAGCAGATGTAAAATCTTGTGGAATGATATAAAAAATGTGAAAAAATATTGTAGTCTGCTATCAAATAAAAGGCAAATTCAAGTGGTCAATGGCTAAAGGGTAACGGATGAAACGTAGGGGATACGAGATATTACAGTAATGCGTGAGCCATAATATTTGGTATCCTCATTGTAAACGATGTTGGAAAGCAAAAGGGAGGGTGCTATTTACCATAGAAATACTGTGCTCACCCATCCAACATAAGCCCATGTCAAATTGAATACTGGTCAAATCTAATCCCAGAAACACTGGGGATGCCAGATATTATAGCTGTTATAGGCCACTACATTTGGTACCCCCTAAAGGAACTAGATATAAAATCTTGTGGAATTATGTAAAATATGTGAAAAGATACTATACTCTGCTATCAAATAAAAGGCAACTTCAAGTGGTCAGTGGCTAAAGTGTAATCCATGGAAATGTAGGTGATATGAGATACTCCAGCAATGCGTGAGCAATAATATATGGTATACCCATTGTAAAGAATGTTGGAAAGCAGATGGAAGGGTGCTATTTGGCATAGAAATACTGTGCTCAACCATCCAATATAAGACCATGTCCAATTGAATCCTGGTAAGTTCCTACCAGAGGAACACAGGGGATACCAAATATTATAGGTAGCGGAGACCATTATATTTGGTATCCCCCTAAGGCAACCGGATGTAAAATCTTGTGGAATGATTTAAAAAATGTGAAAAGCTACTGTAGTCTGCAGTCAAATAAAAGGCATATTCAAGTGTCAATGGCTAAAGGGTTACCCATGAAACATAGGGGATACAAGATATTACAGCAATGCTTGAGCCATAATATTTGGTATCCCCATAGTAACCGATGTTGGAAAGCAAAAAGAAGGGTGCTGTTTGGCATAGAAATACTGTGCTCACCCATCCAGCATAAGTCCATGTCAAATTGAATCCTAGTAGGTTCTAACCCGAGAAACACAGAGGATACCAAATATTATAGGTAGCGGAGACCATTATATTTATTATCCCCCTAAGGCAACCGGATATAAAATCTTGCGGAATGATTTTAAAAATGTGAAAAGCTACTGTAGTCTGCTGTCAAATAAATGGCTACTTCAAGTGGCTGGTGGCTAAAGAGTAACCCATGAAACATACAGGATGTAAGATATTACGGCAATATGTGAGCCATAATATTTGGTATCGAAAGCAAGGGTGCTATTTGCCATAGAAATACTGTGGTCACCCATCCAACGTAACAACATGTCAAATTGAATCCTGTTCAATTCTCACCCAAGAAACATTTGGGATACCAAATATTATAGGCGGTAAAGGCCATTGTATTTGGTATCCCCAAAGGAAACCAGTTGTAAAATCTTCTGGAAGGATGTAAAAAATGTGAAAAGCTACTGTAGTCTGCTAACAAATAAAATGTAACTTCAACTTGTGAATGTCTAAGGGTTGCCCATGAAACGTTGGGGATACTTGATATTACAGTAATGCGTGAGCCATAATATTTGGTAGCGCCATTGTAAACGATGTTGGAAAGCCAAAGGGAGGGTGCAATTTGCCATAGAAATACTGTGGTCACCCATCCAACATAAGACCATGTCAAATTGAATACTGGTAACTTCTAACCATAGAAACACTGGGGATACCAGATATTATAGCTGTTACCGGCCACGATATTTGGTATCCCCGAAGGGAACCAGATGTAAAATCTTGTGGAATGATATAAAAAATGAGAAAAGATACTGTAGTCTGCTATTAAATAAAAGGCAACTTGAGGTGGTCAGTGGCGAAAGGGTAACCCATGAAACGTAGGGGATACAAGATATTACAGCAATGCGTGAGCCCTAATATTTGGATCCCTATTGTAAACGATGTTGGAAAGCAAAAGGGAGGGTGCTATTTGCCATAGAAATACTATGCTCCCCATCTAACATAAGACCATGTCAAATTGAATAGTGGTACATTCTAACCCCAGAATCACTGTGGATACCAGATATTATAGCTGTTATAGGCCATTATATTTGGTATTCCCTGAGGGAACCAGATGGGAAATGTTGTGGAATGATGTAAAAAATGTAAAAAGACCCCTGTCAAATAAAAGGCATATTCAAGAGGTCAATGGCTACAGGGTAACCACATGAAATGTAGGGGATACAAGATATTTCAACAATGCTTGAGCCATAATATGTGGTATCCCCATAGTAACCGATGTTGGAAAGCAAAAAGAAGGGTGCTATTTGGCACAGAAATACTGTGCTCATCCATCCAACATAAGACCATGTCAAATTGAATCCTAGTAGATTCTAACCCGAGAACCTCAGAGGATACCAAATATTATAGGTAGAGGAGAACATTATGTTTGGTATCCCCCTAAGGCAACCGGATGTAAAATCTTGTGGAATGATTTAGAAAATGTGAAAAGCTACTGTAGTTTGCTGTCAAATTAAAGGCTACTTCAGATGGTCAGTAGCTAAAGGGTTACCCATGAAACATAGAAGATATGAAATATTACTGCAATGCATGAGCCATAATATTTGGTATCCCCAGAGTAAATGATGTTGGAAAACCAAAAAAAGGGTGCTATTTGCCATAGAAATACTGTGCTCACCCATCCAACATGACAACATGTCAAATCTAATACTGGTAAGTTCTATCCCTAGAAAAACTGGGGATACCAGATATTATAGCTGCTAAAGGCCATTATATTTAGTATCACCCAAGGGAACCAGATGTAAAATCTTGTGGAATGAAGTAAAAATTGTACAAAGATACTGTAGTCTGCTATCAAACGAAAGGTAACTTCAAATGGTCAATGGCTAAAGGGTAACCCATGTAACGTAGGGGATACGAGATATCACAGCAATGAGTGAGCCATAATATTTGGTAGCGCCATTGTAAACGGTGTTGGAATGTTGGAAAGCAAAAGGGAGGGTGCTATTTGCCATAGAAATACTGTGGTCACCCATCCAACATAATACCATGTCAAATTGAATACTGGTAACTTCAAACCCTAGAAACACTGGGGATACCAGATATTATAGCTGTTATAGGCCACTACATTTGGTACCCCCTAAAGGAACCAGATATAAAATCTTGTGAAATTATTTAAAAAATGTGAAAAGATACTGTAGTCTGCTATCAACTAAAAGTCAACTTCAAATGGTCAATGGCTAAAGGGGAACCCAAGAAACGTAGGGGATACCACATATTACAGCAATGCGTGAGTCATAATATTGGGTATCCCCATTGTAAATGATGTTGGAAAGCAAAAGTAAGGGTGCTATTTGACATTGAAATACTGTGCTCAACCATCTAACATAAGACCATGCCAAATCGAGTCCTGGTAAATTCTATTCCAAGAAAGACAAGGGATACCAGATATTATAGCCGGTATAGGTCATTATATATGGTATCCCCTAAGAGAACCGGACGTACAATCTTGTGGAATAATGTAAAAAATTTGAAAATATACTGTAGTCTTCTATGTAATAAAAAAACAATGGCTAAAGGGGAACCCATGAAACAGTGGGGATACCACATATTAAAGCAATGCGTGAGCCATAATATTGGTATCCCCATTGTAAACGATGTTGGAAAGCAAAAGAAAGGGTGCTATTTGGCATAGAAATACTTTGCTCACCCATAGCACATAAGACCATGTCAAACTGAATACTGGTAAGTTCTAACCCCAGAAGCACAGAGGATACCAAATATTATAGGCGGTATAGGTCATTATATATGGGATCCCCATAGAGAACCTGACGAACAATCTTGTGGAATAATGTAAAAAATGTGAGAAGTTACTGTAGTCTCTTATCAAAGAAAAGACAACTTTAAGTGGTCAATGGCTAAAGGGTAACCAATGAAACGTACAGGATACGAGATATGACAGCAGTGTGTGAGCCATAATATTAGGTATACCCATTATAAACAATGTTGGAAAGAAAAAGGAAGGGTGCTCTTTGCGATAGAAATACTGGGCTCATCCATCCAACATAATACCATGTCAAATTGAATACTGATAAGTTCAAACCCCAGAAACATAAGGTATAGTAGATGTTATAGCTAGTATAGGCCATTATATATGGTATCACCAAAGGAACCAGATATAAAATCTTGTGGAATGATGTAAAAAATCTAAAAATATGCTGCAGTCTGCTTTCAAATAAAAGGCAATGTCAAGTCTCTAATGATTAATGCATGAAAAGTAGGGGATTCGAGGTATCGCAGAAATTAGTATCCCCATTGTAAACAATGTTGGAAAGCAAAAGGAAGGGTACTATTTGGCACAGAAATACTGTGCTCACCCATCTAAAATAAGTCCATGCCAAATCAAATCCTGGCAAGTTCTAACCCAAGAAACACAGGGGATACCAGATATTATAGATGGTATAGACCGTTATATATGGTATCCCCAAAGGGAACCAGATGTAAAAACTTGTGGAATGATGTAAAAAAAAATTGAAACACCCATAGCACCTAAGACCATGTCAAATTGAATACTGGTAAGTTCTAACCCCAGAAACACAGGGGATACCAAATATTATAGCTGGTACAGGCCATTATATATGGTATCCCTATTGAGAACCAGACATACAACCTTGTGGAATAACATAAAAAATGCAAAAAGATACTGTAGTCTCTTATCAAATAAAAGACAACTTTAAGTGGTGAAAGGCTAAAGGGTAACCAATGAAACGTATGGGATACGAGATATTACAGCAATGCGTGGACCATAATACTTGGTATCCCCTTTTTAAACGATGTTGGAAAGCAAAAGGAAGGATGCTCTTTGCCATAGAAATACTGGGCTCTCCCATCCAACAAAAGATCAAATTGAATACTGGTAAGTTCTAACCCTAGAAACAGGGGATACCAGATATAATAGCTGGTAAAGGCCATTATATTTGGCATCCCCTAAGCAAACCGGATGTAAAGTCTTGTAGAAAGATGTCAAAAATCTGAAATGATGATGTAATCTGCTTTCAAATAAAAGGCAACTTTAAGAGTCCAATAGTTAATGGGTAACCCCCGAAAATGTGGGGATATGTGATATTGCGGCAATGCGTTAGCCATAATTTTTGGTGTCCCCATTGTAAACGATGTTGGCAGCAAAAGGAAGTGTACTATTTGGCCCAGAAAAACTGTGCGCACCCATCTAACATAGGAGTATGCTAAATCGAATCCTGGCAAGTTCTAACCCAAGAAACATAGGGGATACCAGATATTAGAGCTGGTATAGGCCATTATATATGGTATCCCCAAAGGGAACCGGATGTAAAATCTTGTGGAATGATGTAAAAAAAGGTGAAAATATACTATAGTCTGCTATCAAAGAAAAGACAACTACATGTTGTCAATGACTAAGGGGTAACCCATGAAACATAGGGGATACGAGATATTACAGGAATGATTGAGGCATAATATTTGGTATCCCCATTGTAAACAATGTTGGAAAGCAAAAGGAAGGGTGCTCTTTGCCATAGAAATACTGGGCTCATCCATCCAACATAAGACTGTGTCAAATTGAATACTGGGAAGTTCTAACCCCAGAAACCCAGGGGATACAAAATATTATAGACGGTAAATGCGATTATATTTGGTATCCCCTAAGGGAACCGGATGTAAAATCTTATGGAATGATGTAAAAAATCTGAAAAGATACTGTAGTCTGCTATTAAATAAATGGCAACTTCAACTGGTGAATGGCTAAAGGGTAATTTATGAAAGTTAGGGGATGTGAGTTATTACAGCAATGCGTGGGCCATAATATTTGATATCCCCGTAGTAAACGATGTTGGAAACCAAAAGGAAGGGTTATAATTAGCATAAACATACTGTGCTCACCCTCCAACATAGGACCATGTCAAACTGAATCCTGGTAAGTTCTAACCCAAGAAACACAGGGGGACGCCAGATATTATAGCTGGTATAGGACATTATATATTGTATCCCCAAAGGGAACTGGATGTAAAATCTTGTGGAGTGATGTATAAAGTTGGAAAGACACTGTTGTCTGCTATCAAATAAAAGACAACTTCAAGTGGTCTATGGCTAATGGGTAACCCATGAAATGTAGGGAATACGAGATATTGTAGCAATGCGTGAGCCATTTTTTTTGGTATCCCCATTGCAAAGGATGCTGGAAAGCAAAAAGAAGGGTGCTGTTTGCCATAGAAATACTAGGCTCATCCATGCAACATAAGACCATGTCTTTTTAAAAAATATATTTTTATTGTTGACAGGCTGACAAGGAAGAAAAACATTAAAGCATTGATACATGTGTTAACATACATAAATTATATCATATAACATATAATGAGGCGAGTAGGCCATAAGATATGAGGAGAAAAGAAAAAGGATACAAAAAAAAGAAAAGCAAGCAAAAAGAGTAGTAGCAGTTTCTTTCAACAGTCATACAGGGTATATTGTCCTAGAGACACAGAATATCAATTCATGAGATTATTAAAATTTTTCCCTATATCCAGAAGAAAATAGAGTATAACATCATTGTTCCACAAAAGTACCCCAATTTTTTTCGTGTTTTCTCAATGTGCGTATTTCCCTAATGTTTGCTAAGGCTAGTTCCATTGAGTGTATCTCGGTTACCAATGCCCACCAGTCCCAAACCTTAGGTGTTTCTGAACTGGTCCAAGCTCTAGCCAGAGTTAGCTTGGCGCAAGTCATAAGTACTGTGGCCAGGGCAGCCTGCAAAAAGGAGACAGGGTGGTGTCTAGCAGAACAGAGGCAGCCGTGAACGTAGGCAGCTGGACCTGTTTCATTTTCAAAATATTTTGAATATCATACCAGAAAGTCTTAAGATTAGGACAAGAAAACAGCATGTGTACCAGATCAGCTGCTTCAGCAGAGCATTTGGGGCATTTTGTGCGGTCACTGTAGGTATTGTTAGGGGACCATTTAGAAATTCTTTCCGGGGTGTAATATAACATACAGGTTGTTCTGAATTGTTGGAGTCTTAGACTAGATGACCGTACTCGTTTGTTGATATTTATCAAGGAGCTCTCTATCTGCTTAGATGTTATATTTGAGCCCAATATTCTGATCCATTTGCCAGCCAATTTGATACAATCGTTTGGTTTAAAGTCAATTAGAAGTCTATATGCTTCACTTATTGCTGATTTATTTTTTAAAGAATATAAACAGGTCCAAATATCACATTCAGAACCTCCAAGATTTGTTTTTTATTAATCAGATAGTCATGTAGCTGTAAATGTTTGTACCTCATGTTTTCAGGTAAATCGTATAGCAGTTTGAGGGTATTGAAGTCTAAGAATCCTTGTGTGCCATATAGGTCCCCTGGAACGGTAATACCTGACCTAAGCCAACCAAGTGTGATATTGTCATTAAAAATACTTGGAAGACCAGGATTACCCCACAGCGGAAGCTTAGGATGAAAAAAGCTAGTTTTACAAAAGGAGAGTATATTGCCCCAAATCTTTATTATGTCTCTTGCGGTCTTAAATCTAACCCTTTTGTAGTAGTTGGGATCATTGGTTCTAAACAAAAACATATTTGAGTCAGATTTTAGCATGAAAGAATGAAAGAACAAAGCCCTTCCTTCGTTAAGTAAAGAGCGGAGGCGGATGACAAAAGCGGACCAAAAATACAGTTTGAAATCGGGAAAATTAAGCCCTCCTTCGTTCGTGCTATTTTTCATAAGGTTCAATGACCTTCTCGCTTTTTTGTACCCCCAGATAAAACTACTGAGTACTCCATTGAGTTTCTTAAAAAATTGATTATTTAACGCTAATGGGATAGATCGAAATAAGTACACATATTTAGGCAATACCTTCATCTTAATTAAATTGATTCTGCCGATTAAGTTCAGAGGCAGTCTATGCCATTTTTTTAATAATAGACTAATGGATTTAGTTAATTCGTTATAGTTTATATAATTAATTTCCTGTAATTTGGCCGTTATTTTAACCCCTAGGTAAGTAGCGATGTTGCAAATCTCAGGCACTGTCACAGCTGGAGTGTAATTAGCGATAACTTGTGTTTTTTGTAGATTAAGTTTATAGCCCGCCACCTTCCCAAATTTTCCAGCCTCTAAAGCTATTCCCTTTAGTGCCTCGACAATATCTTCTGAATAAACCGCGATATCGTTGGCGTATGCTGTTATTTTTAGCTCTTGTGAGCCTGATCTAAAAGGTACAATCTGGGTTTGGGATTGAAGGGCAAACAAAAAAGGTTCCAATGAGAGGGCAAATAAAAGAGGTGATAGGGGACAACCCTGACGGGTTCCACGTTGAATTGGGAAGTCTGAGGATATCAGCCCCCCATAGCTAGTATAAGCCGTTGGGTTATCATACAATGCTTGTCTGCACCGCAAGAATTGTCCTCCGAACCCTATTTTAGCCAGTATGCACCAGAGAAAGTCCCACCCCACTCGGTCGAAAGCTTTTTCAGCGTCTAATAAGATCATACCGAGTGGGGTGGATTCAGTCTCTGCTACATCAAATGCCGTAATAGCCATATTAGCATGTATAGTAGTGTCTCTCCCAGTTACAAAACCATGTTGCTTTGGATTAATGATTTGGGGCATGATAGGGGCTAATCTTAGTGCTAAAATATTTGCAAAAAGTTTTGCGTCTGTGTTTATTAGAAAGATAGAACCGGTATGACCCTCTCTCTTCTTTCTTCTTATTTTTCTTCAAAATTTTTTACATTTTTGCCCTGTTCCAAGATTTAGGTGTTTTTCCATTTAAGCCTACAGATTGGATAACTTTCAGCAGTAATTGTTCTAGTTCCTTTAAACATAATTTGTATATTTCTAAGGGTATAGTGTCTTCCCCTGCCGCTTTTCCTACAGGTAGTAAGGCTATGGCTTGATGTAGTTCAGCCATTGTTATATCGTCAGATAGTGAATCTATCTCTGGAATGTTCTGAGTATCTACTATATGATCTTCGACATATTTCTGTATGTCGTCTAGATTGGGCTCCAATTCTGGGGTATATAAAATTCTATAGAAATCAGCGAGTTGTTCAAAAATATCTTGTGGTTGATTATAGATTTTGTTACCAGCCCCCCGAATGTTTGTAAATGTAGAGTTTGCTCTATCCTCGGCGGCTTTATAAGCCAACATTTTCCCAATTTTGTCCCCCCCTCGTATTGTGTCATTTTAAATTTGTGTAAGTTGTTTATGCTTTTCTGAATAAATTTAGTCTTAATTTCATTTTTAAGTGAGCAAAGTTTAAGACCAATTTCTGTGCTCGTTGATAGATTTGATCGAAGTGCTGATAATAATAATTCTTCTTGAGTAGTTATTTTTGAAATCAGTAAATCGTTGTTTTTTTTATGTTCTAAGTTTAGTCTGATCACGTAAGCCTGGGTAAAGCCCCTGATGCTTGCCTTACAGGCGTCCCATACCATACCAAGTGAGGCTGAATTTGTGTTTATATCTATAAATTCAGTAAGATGTAATTTTAGCTGCGTCATGTAACATGTGTCTGAAATCAAGTGTCTGGGAAAAGAGAATGGTCTGGGAGAAGCCCTAGTGTGTGCTGTTTTGAATATCAGCATTATTGCATTATGATCAGAAGAGATTCGGGGGCATAGAACCATGGAGCTAACTTTCAGTAGATTATCGCTTATTAGTGCCATGTCTAACCTTGAGCATAGTTTGTGAGGTGCAGAATAGTAAGTATGCCCCGGTTTGTTTCGGTATAAATATCAGAGAGCGTCTTTGATATTATGTATGCGACATAGATCAAGAATAGATAATATGGTTTTGTGCATCCTTTGATGACTACCAGATCTAGTTATGTCTATTCTGTAGTCCATAATACAATTAAAATCCCCCATAATGATAAGTTCTCCCTCCCAATCCAAGAGTTTAATATTCAATTGATCGAAAAGAGTAGGCTCATCTGTGTTACTGCCGTAAACCACGCATAGAACATATTTGAAGTTCTCAAATCTGATCTGCGCTATTGCCCACCTACCATCCTTACCACAGGAGGTTTGTTTTGTTTCGGCCCTAAATCGTCTATCCTTGAGGATAGCGACTCCTCTTGTAGAGTGCCCAAAGGTAGAGCAAATTATAATATTGTATCCCAATTGGTTAAGTAGCTTTTTATCCTTCCCCGTAATATGTGTTTCAGATAAAAGGGCAACATGAGGGTTATGCAGTTTCAGTTCTTCTTTTATCAAACGCCTTTTATTTTTACTGTTTAGCCCTGCTACATTCCAGGCTAAGCATTTTATTTCATACATTTAAAAGTAAAAAAAGGGGACAAATAGAAACCTTGAATTTTAAGCCTAACTCAGATTGTCCAAGGTATTGTCCAAAGTGTCCACATATCCTCATATATTGCCTAGTTCTGGTGCCGTTAATACACAAAAAAATTCCAATATCATTACATAAATCTACCCCCTCAGCCTGAAAACAATTTTCCCTAGGTTTCCCTGGTTTCCCCCCCCTCAACCCCCCATTCTGCGGAGAAAAGCCCCACCACCCCCTCCCCCCTAGCTCTTACCCCAGCCAGGGAAGAGCCACCCTTCTGCATCTGCTGCCGCTGGAAGGGCAGCCTACGTAGCAAGTCGCCTTAAGAGGCCCCCACCCTCCCTCTCCTGTTTATTTAAACAGTTTATCAGCTAGTGCATAGAAAATAAACTAAGCATTTTACTGGTGCATAGTGATGCATAAAGCATAGAGCTAAAGCTAAATTAGATAAGCCCCCGTGTAGCCAGTGTTTCTTGAATATAGAAATTTCTGATAAAGGTTAGTTTTTTTGCATGCTAGTAGAACCTGTGTTTTGAGTTATGCTAAGTCTTGCTCTTCCTCGCACAGGTATCTGCTAGGTACGCTTCTGCTTCCTTTACACCAGTAAAAAAACGAGTGCGTCCATTTTTGATAACCTTAAGGCGGGCTGGTTCTTGAAGAAACGCCTGGCCTCCACTAGATTTAATTGGGTCTATTAGTTTACGTAACATCCATCGTCTGTCCATTGTTTCTTTACTTAGATCAGAGCGAGCAAAAATTGAGATCTCACCGATGGCTACAGGAGTATTAGGACGAGCTCTCTGCCAGATGGCCTGGCGCAGTAGAAAGTTGCCAAAAAAAATTAGAAAGGGGCGTGGGAATTGATTCTCCCTGTTTCTCTGGATCAAAGGAAGGCGATGAGCTCGCTGAATTTGTGAATCCCAATCCCAATCCGCTAGGTCAGGAAAAGCTTTCTGAAACAGCCCCACTAGGTAAGCCCTCGGATCAGATCCTTCTGCTCCCTCCGGTATGCCAAAAAGTCTTAGATTCGATCGTCTCTGTCGATTCTCCAAATCTCATGTTTGTCAACTGCAAGTGTTGTTTTTGTGCTCGTTTCTTCCAACATACCCACCCGTTGTTGCAGTTCCGAATGTCCTGTGACACCCCCCCAAATTTGGTAGTAAGTTCTTGTAGAGATAATTGTACTTTACTATTGTCCTCCCTCAGTTGTAAATAATGTTCCTGCGCTTCAGCCCGTTGGCTGCCCAGTAATTGTAATATTATATCTAGTGAAGAGGGATCAGTTGGCTCTTGTCTTTGATTTGATCCCTCTTTAGAGGCAATTATATGTTTATTTATCTCCGGGCTGGCAGAAGGAGGTGAAGATTCAAAAGAAGAACCCCCAAGGGAGGGGGGAGTGACGGCAATCACTGTTGCTGTCGCTGTGGCGGTAGAAATTACGTTAGATTGTGAAGTATCAACTTCAGTTATGGTTGAATCTGCCATAGACTCATACGACAACAGTAATGCTTGATCGGATAATCCGTCCAATGATAGATTAGGTGATGGATTGGGTAAAATGATTGGGGAGCAACTTTCCAAATTGGCAGAGCTGGCTGTGATACAGGGCACTTCTTTGTTAGGTATTGGTTCTGAAGGACTAGCCCCTGATAGTCTCTGTGTCATATTTTTTACTAAACCTTTTGCTTCAATCCATCTCCTTAGTGGGCTTTTGTCCTGGAGAGCCTTTTTCGATATTTGGATGTTGCTTGCGATGGATCTGTTTAATATGGCGCCGGTCTTGCCACATTGCTTTGCTCTGGACTTAGTTTTTTGTTTGCGCCCTTTTTTTGCTCGTGTTTTTATCAAGTTGCCAGAGTAGTTTCCTTTTCTCCCTTCTCTCCCAACTCGTCCTCTGTTTCAGCATCAAGATCTTCAAAGGAGCCTTGCTGGATCAGTTCGGTGGGCTCCGCCACTAACACGCCAGCCTCTGCCTCAGCCGCGGGCGCAGTAATATCTAGTTCAGTGAGGGGAGATGAGCCCGTGTTATCAATGCCCGCTCCTCCTGAAAAAATCTGTGTTTCTATGCTCAAATCGGGGCAACCTCTTCAATAGCAGTTGATTCACTAGTCTGTGCCGTTAACTGCTCGGGGTTACTAGAAGACCCTTCAGAAGTCACCAAAGTATTGCCCTCCTGCCCCACAACATTGTCTGCAGCAATTATTTTTCCGGTTGCTGTAGCATGAGGCACGCTGGTTGAGTTACCCCGAATCACCCCCCTTCTCGCTGCCATTGATTTAATTTTAGCTGCAGTCTTAGTCACACTCTGTCCGGATTTTTTAAAGTGTGCGCTTGGGGGTAAATTAGGAGGTCTCTGTACCTGTTTGCCGGTGACTCCGTTCTCCTGACGCTGACCTCCCAGCGTGTTAGGGGCCATTGCAGTCTCCATCGGCTCTCCAGGTAAAGCGGGTGTTTTCTTTTCTTTTTTTCCCACTCCCTCCGTATCGGCAACAGAAGCATTCTCCCGTAAAGTATTCCCTGGGGTAGCCGAGATCGCTATGGCCAGGGGTAACGCAACTGTTGCCGTGGAAGCTGCTAACGAGGTCTGTGCCGTAGTCTGTCCTACTTGTGCGGGTGTAGGCGGGGGGTGGAGAGGCGCTGCAGTTCCTGCTGGCTGTCTGGTATTTCGCGTGGTTCGCGGAGGGTTTTTTGGAGACATTCTCCTCGGCCACCAGGTGTGCGAAGCTCGGAAGTTGAGGCCAGGCCAGCCGAGCCCTGAACTCCCGAGCAGACCGTAAATCGCCTGCCGGAAGAGTTTAACTGTAGCTGCAAGATGGAACATCGGTGAGACGCTTCATTAAATACGTCTTGATAACGTTTTGCAAGCGCTTCTCTTTTTGCGGGTAGTGCCCGCTCCTTTTTTGTGCTCGAACGCGGTGTTTTCGATAGAACTATCGCATCTTTGGTATTACTCCGTAGAGAGTAGGGAGAGGAGCCTCCAGACGAACTGCTCGGTGCAGATCCTCACTCCGCCATCTTGGATCGGACCGCAACATAAGACCATGTCAAATTGAATACTGGTACATTCTAACCCAAGAAACACAGGGGATACTAAATATTATAGCCTGTATAAGCCAATATATATGATATCCCCATAGAGAACTTGATGTACAATGTTGTGGAATGATGTATAAAATGTGAAAAGATACTGCAGTCTGTTAGCCAATAAAAGACAACTTCAATTGGTCAATGGCTAAAGGGTAGCCATTGAAACGTAGGGGATACGCAATATTACAGCAGTGCATGATCCATATCATTAGGTATCCCTAATGTAATGGATTGTAGAAAGCAAAAGGAAGGGTGCTATTTGACATAGAAATAATGTGCTCACACATCCAACATAAGACCATGTCAAATTGAATACTGGTAAGTTCTAACCCCAGAACGTGCACTTGGTTATGGCCTACTGCCGTGAGGGGAACGGCTTTTCTACTTACCCTCCTCCACCTGCTGGTCGTCCTCCTGGCTGCTTGGGGTAGGGGCTGTGTGCGAGGCCCCCCCTCTATGGATCGGGACTGCCATGAGAGAAACGGCCATCGTTGAAACCACGCCGGGAATTTCTATTTCTATTTTGGGGGTTTTGTAAAGCGCATGGTGACGCAACAACGGCGTGTCCCCGCGCTGAGGAGCTACTTTATTCCTGGACCATGCAAAACGGCACACCTACTAGGCGAATAGAGCAGTTTTGAGCTTAGCTCTAAAAATTGACTCAGATGGCTCTAGTCGTAGCGCCATGGGCAGCTTGTTCCATCTGGCGGCTGCAAGGTATCTGAAAGATCTACCCCCCATCCGAGCTCTGGATACCTTAGGGACAGCCAGGAGTCCAGAGCCAGAAGATCTTAGAGAGCGGGGAGGCTCATAAGGTGTCAAGAGTCCTTGTAGAGGGAGAGGGGATTTCCCATGAATGATCCGATGGCACGTGCAAAGTGCTTTGAATTCTACCCTGCTTCTGACCGGGAGCCAGTCCAAGGACCGGAGAGCCACTGCAGAAGCAGCTCTTCTGGGTAATCTAAGCACCAATCGTGCAGCAGCGTTCTGTAGGACCTGTAAGCGGCTGAGATTCTTCTCCAGGGTTCCTAAATAGAGAAGATTGCCATAGTCCATCCTCGATGTGACTAGTGCATGTACCAAGGTCTGTCGGGCTCTCACAGGCAAGAACTTCAGCGTCTTTCTGAGGCTTTTGAGGGTCCCAAAGCATTGTCCTACCACCTGATTGATCTGAGGGCCAAAGGTGAGGGCGGCATCAAACCAAATGCCCAGATTCCTCGCTTTTTGGCAAGGGATTGGTGTTGGGCCCAGGGAAGATGGCCACCATGCCGACGTCCACGCAGACTGGCAGCCCCCCACGACCAACACCTCGGTCTTGCCTCCATTAAGCTTGAGGCAATTGGCGGACATCCAGGCAGCCAGGTCTTGCATGCATGCTCTGAAGATGTCCGCCGAAAGATCGGGTGCGCGCGATAGGGAGATAACCAGCTGCGTGTCGTCGGCATACGACACCAAGCTGAGGCCGTGACTCTCTACTAAGGTGGCAATTGGAGCGACATAAAGATTAAAGAGTGTTGGACTCAGGGACGAGCCCTGCGGCACCCCCTGGTCCAAAGGAATTCGCTCCGAGTAGTGTTCACCCTGCCTCACTTGGAAACCCCGGCCAGTGAGAAATGAGTAAATCCATTTCAACGCTGCCCCTTTCACCCCGACCTTGTCCAGACACTGTAGCAGGATGGAATGTGCCACAGTGTCGAACGCGGCGCTAAGATCTAGTAAAATTAGCGCCATTGTTTGTCCCTCGTCAGCACCCTGCCTGAGGGCTTCAGTAGCCCTCAGAAGGGCGGACTCCGTCGAATGATGGGGCCGAAACCCAAATTGGGTAGGATGAAGATGGTTGCCTTCCTCTACATATGTCATTAGCTGTTTATTTGCCACCTTCTCCGCTACCTTGGAGAGATAAGGCAGCAAGGAGATGGGGCGCAAATTGTCCAAATTCTCGAAGCTAATGTTAGGCTTCTTGCGGAGGGGAAGCACCACAGCCTGTTTCCAGTCCTCAGGTATAGAACTGGATCGGAAGGAGACATCTAGCACATGCCTGATGTAGGGTTCCAAGGTCTCCAAGCTGTCACTCAATCTTTTAGGGGGTGCGGGATCTCGAGAGGAACCAGATTTAACAGACCTACAGATTTTGATTAGCTCTTCCGGTGAAGGGGTGATAAAGTTAAGTAACTGATTACCATCATCTTCCTCTGCTGCTAGGTCTATTGGCTCTTCCGCTGCATGAGGCATTTCAGGGAAAGCAGCATAGATTTTAGATACTTTATCTCCAAAATAAGTAGCGATGCGATTGCATGCTGCTACTGAGAGATCTTTATCTAGACTCGCAGTTTTAGGGGTGGCTAGAGACTTATATATACTAAACAGTTCCTTGGCGGAATTCTCTGCTCTCTGGATTCTGTCTGCATAGTATGTAGCTTTCTCAATACGGATTCTATTATGATAGATACGTCTCTTGATATGATAGACCTCTTTCATCGAGTCATCATATGCCACTCTCCATTGTCTCTCTGCCCGCTTACAGTCCCTTTTGGCGAGACGCAGTGCCTCCCCAAACCAGGGAGCGGTTGTCTGTCTGTGGGCACCTTTTTTTGGCCGACCCAATGGGGCTGTACAGTCCAGGGCGGCTGTGATGCGGTCATTAAGCAATTTATTTGCTGTTGTCACATCCTGGCCTCCTGGGGGCCCTTCCGCCATGAGAGCCCTATTAAACTCTGGCAAGGAGAATGTTGCCCACCTTCGACGAGGGTAATTGAGAGGGGCGGTGGCATGAGCTTTGTATTTAGGCAGGTGAATGACAAACGGGACAAGGAAATGATCTGTCCAGGGCAGGGGCTCTGGGGGTGCAGCCCGGACATCCTCCCAATTAGCAAATATGGGATCTAACAGATGCCCACGGTTGTGTGTGGGAAGCTGGCCCTTGAGCTCTAGCTGTAGGGTATTCAATTCCTCACAGAGCTCCATCGCTCCTTTGTCTAGTCAATCATCTAGATGTGTATTTAAGTCACCTAACAGCAAAAACTTATCACTTCTTAGCGCTGTTTCAGTGATACACTCTAGCAGATTGCCTTTGAATCTAGACAAAGGACCTGGTTGGCGGTAGACTAACAGGCCTTTTAAAGTTATATTACCGTCAATCGTTATGGTGAAAAAGCCCGCCTCACAACTGCCAAACAGATTGATTCAAGTTTACAGGCCCAATGTTGTTTAAAGGCGATCGCAATTCCACCTCCTCTACCTTTCGGTCTGTCCAGGCGGACCATCTGATAGTTCTCTGGTAAGGCCTGTATAATATCAGGGTCACAGTTGGGATCAAGCCATGTTTCTGTCATGAACAGTAGGTCAAGATTTTTATCAGTGAGGAGTTCATGAACATCATATTTATGACAGCTCAACGATCTCACGTTAATGAGGCCGCAGGACAAGGAAGAATTACTAGTCATGCTATCTGCTTTCCCTGTGTGGAAACGAAATTGGCAGTGACGGCACCCTTCATTCAACCCTGCTCTCATACTGTGGAGTCCTGGGGTGCACACATTGAACGAGTAACTTACAAGTTCATTTCTGCTCCAAGAGATTCTGCAGATCACAACAGCCCCTCTGAGGGACGCGCTCATAGCGTCATCAATAGGCGCCTGCTGCCCTCATTAATGCTTCGCGCCTCCCTTTGCAGAAACAGACACTTAGTTTGTTTGAACTAAAGTTTGCCCAATTAGCCTACATTTAACTGTGATCTTTGTAATTTGGAAATAGGTACGATGGAAAAACGAAAGATTCACTGTGGGCACTTTAAATGCCTTCCTGGTAAGAGCGGAATCCCTTCTTACTCATGAGATCCAACTAACCGAGCGCAGGCTCTCACTAGATCCCTGTCAGTTCCCACTGACCAGAGAGGAAGAAACAATCAGATCAACAACTTTAAAGACCAACACTATACAAAACAACTCTAACTCCCCCCTGGTCACACACTCCCAATCCCACATGAGACAGGACAGGGAAACTGACAATATTACATCTGTAGGGACAGGGCCCCAAACTCGGAAACAAACTAAATTAATGAAAGGGCACACAACAAGCACGAAACAGAAGGGAGATTAGAGGGGTAAGGATGGAAGGAAAATAGACCATCAAGGGACTAGCTCTTTAGGAACTGCCTCAGTAGCAACTCAAACAGAGGCAATTCCCATTCACCCTGAATCACAATTAGAAGTACCCATCTCAAACTCCAAAGAGGGTTCACAAGGCTCTAAGGCCCCTATTGAAGACCTTGTTGGAGGACTTTCAGAAACACTCACTAGGGCTATGATGACCCGGATGAGTGCACTCTTTGAGGAAAGATTTGGCCACATAGAGAGGAAGATTGAGCAACTGGAAGAGACTGTAGACTCAATCAGTGTTCAACTAGTAAAAACAACCTACACTAATAAGGAATCTATTATTACCGAAAAGGACGGTCATAGGCAATCCACTCAAGAGGTTATGTGTGGTTCCTTAAGGGATCCTCAACCTGAAATTGTACCAAGACACATAGCAGAGAATCCCATTTTAAAGGTGACTGCCAGGGTGGAGCACAAGAGAACTCAAGGGGAGGTTAAAAGGGACAATTTTAGCGAGTCTCTGGTCTAGCCCAGCACAGATAATTTACATTTATCACCTGCATCCTGCCCTTACGTACTAATTTTAACGGGTGTCCCAGCACTAAGACAGACCGAATCTTGGCCCTCCCTTCGTAATAAAGTAGTGGACTGGCTGACGAAATATAAGCATTTTAACCCTCAGCACACAAATGGAATTTTGATGGTTCGTAGAGTGGGGTGAGTAGGCTCCTCATCAAAGTCTTTCCAGGGAGATTGCATAGTCATAAATTTTAGGACGCCCGACTGGTCCGCTTTCTGTTAAAACAAAAAGAGGTACCTCCTGCTTTACACACCAGTATCACGGCCCTCCCCCTGGGCTTCTTTTATAAACCTCTTCAAGGGTCCAGAGGAGAAGGTAATGGTTCGGTTATAACCTCTAATAGGTTTGAGCTGCTATCACTCCTAGAGGAAGTGGATCGACAACCAACTCCTGTATTTGCGACCACTTCCTGCTCACATGAAGGAAACACAGTGGGTCAGCAAATAAGTGGATTAAACCCAGATCTGTGACTGGGGGTGAATGTTTTGCCATTGTGCAACATTTCGTCCATCACCTTGTGTATTTTGCTGTTCACCCTATGTGGGAAGGGTATGCCCAGACGTGGGTCCCGTCCTCACTAAGCCACTGGAGTGAAGCAATGCTGGCTGAAGATGGCTGATAGCCAGAAACCGGTCCTAGGATGCTTGATTCCGGTCCAAGAAAGACATGGCTTGGCAGTTCGGTCTGGACTGTTCCCATGAGGCACAGGGTCAAGACTGATTTGCATATGGCCATGTCTGAACTGGGGTGGCTTGATGAGCAAAATAACGATGGATTAAACCCAGATCTTTGACTAGGGGTGAATGTTTTGCCATTGTGCAACATTCCGTCCATCATCTTGTGTATTTTGCTGTTCACCCTATGTGGGAAGGGTATGCCCAGACGTGGGTCCCGTGCTCACTAAGCCACTGGAGTCAAGCTATCCTGGCTGAAGACGGATGATAGCCAGAAACCGGTCCTAGGATGCTTGATTCTGGTCCAAGAAAGACATGGCTTGGCAGTTCGGTCTGGACTGTTCCTATGAGGCACAGGGTCAAGACTAATTTGCATATGGCTATGTCTGAACTTGGGTGGCTTGGTGAGAAAAATAACAATGGATTAAACCCAGATCTGTGACTGGGGGTGAATGTTTTGCCATTGTGCAACATTCCGTCCATCATCTTGTGTATTTTGCAGGGAATAAGTCTCCTTTTTACTCCTTTTTCCGAAGTAGATCAGGCAGAAAACTTTGTATCTCCTATCATCAACTCCACTTTGACTCCTTTGGAACAGGAGCAAGAACCCATGACAATGAATCCTTGTAATGGATTTAACCAACAGAGCATGCCCATAATAATTGGCCTGTACTCAGGTATGGGTACTTTAAATGATAGAACCTGCCCTAAGGAACAAGGACGTCCGGCAACCCCCTTTCTCCTTGCCGCAAGTCCCACGAGAGGGTTCCCACTTAGTATCATCTTTTAGAATATTGCGGGTCTCCGTTCAAAGATCGACCAACATGAGTGGCTCACATTCGCGAGGACATATGGCATTCTCTGCTTACAAGAGACGTGGGCTGTTTTACCCATTGACCTAAATGGTTATAAAACCTTTTTTTCTCCGGCAACGCCATCTCCATCAGGGCGTGCAAAAGGTGGCTCAGTGGTCTATATTTCTAACCTAATAAAAGTGAGGGAAATTACCGCCTTAAAAATGGAGGAAAATTACCAGATAATCGTATTAGAAATTAACAAACAGGATTTTTTAGTGTTAGTTAATTTCTATAATAATTTACAGCAGCCCCAGCTAATTGCCATCTTGAAGGAAATCCGTTATTTACTCTTAGATTCTAACAATAACCATCAAGGGAAAAATTCTATCATTATCTGGGGGTGGTGACTTTAATATACCCCTATGTGAACGTAATGATAACATCACATGTGGCCTCCTAGATGAGCAAGATATAAACATGACTCATTTTATCCATTCTCAGACTGGGGTCTGCCTGAACGAGACGTTTTCGATTCTACAATTGGTCAGTGCAAACGAATTGATATCGCCCACTGTCCCCTTAACTCCAACATTTAATGGTAGAGGTGCCTCTAGCTGCATTGATTTCATTTTTTTGGTAAGCAGGGCCTCATTCTTTTTATCGGATTGTAAAACTCATGGCTGCGCATTTAGCGACCATTTCCCTATCTCAATTACCCTTTCTTTTCCGCTGGCACAAGGAGAGGATAAACGGCTGAGTATCTATGGGGACGAATGTTTGGCCCTGAACAGATTAAATGGTTACAACCTTAAGTGGGTCAGGGTCGACCCGGAAAAGATTACCGAAAAGGTTGTAAACAACTCCATGATGGCAATAAGTGTCTGTTTGGCCAATTCATTTTCTCCGCAGGAGATTCTTGACAACTTTATGGTGATAACCAAATCTGTTAATGAAGCCCTAAATGTCAAACCCAAAGGGGTAAGAAAAAACAAAGCTGGATGGTTTAATTCCACCTGTACCAAAGCATATTCAAACCTTAAAAGTGCTCTTAATAAAACCCCAAGAGACAGGGTACAGGTAACTCAACTTAGGAAGACTTATCATAAGGCCCTAAGACAAAGGAAATCAGAACTGAAAGAGGAACTTTGGGCAGAATTGCATTAAAGCTGTGCAACAAATGATAGTGCTTCTTTCTGGGAGGTTATAAACACTCCATTTTTGTCTGGTCCTAGGGTTAACAGCAAAATCGAAGCCGCAATTGACGAAGCATGTTGGATAGCTCATTTCTCTCAAATATTTGGAGCACCTCCAAGTTCGTCCGCAGCTCAGGGTTATCCGGGGATTAGCAGCAATGGCAATAGGTCCCCTACTTTCCCACTCGATCTAGATTTCTCTTTAGCGGAAGTCGAGCAAGCCCTAAATGCCAGTAAAGGGGGCAAGGCTCCCTGTCGACCTATATAAATTTAAAACAGATCTTTGGGCCCCAATTCTTCTCAGGGTATTGGAAGCAACCGGCAAAGTTGGACTACTAGACTCTTGGTCAGAATCCATTCTGGTTCCAATTTTTAAAAAGGGCGATCGTCTGAGTCCAACTTGTTACCGTCCTATTTTGTTGCTCAACTCCCTAGGGAAAGTTGTGGGACGCATCATTTTAGAACGCCTACAGCAGTGGACGGAGACACTAAGATCATATCTGACATACAGTATGGATTAAGGGAGGGTCTGGGGACCATAGAGCAGGTTTTAAATTTGACCTTAATTAGGGGCAAATACGTGGAAGCAAAGGGTGGGAGACTTCACATGGCCTATGTAGATCTCACAGCAGCGTTTGACTGTGTAAGTCACTTGAGGCTCTGGGACATTTTAACAAGAATGGGTTTTGATCCTCTCCTAGTTAACTTCTTTCGTGAAATCTACTCTAATGCTACAGCTAGAGTTAGATTTGGCCTGGGGGCGAATTAACAGCACCATTTAGAGTTGAGCGGGGAGTCAGACAGGGCTGCGCCCTGGCCCCCTTCCTTTTTACTCTAAACACAAACAGCCTGGAAGTTGCCATGTTGAAGGGGTCCCAGGACCTACCTTAATTAAAAATCGCCCGATCCCCGCTCTCCTTTACGCGGATGACGCGGTGATTATAGCTCGTACTCCCCTTGAACTTTAACGCTCAGTAAACCGATACAACTCATTCATGTCAAATTTAGACCTAAAAATTTATATCAAGTAAACCTTTGTCATGAATTCAGGCCAAAAACTAAGTAAAGGGAGAGACCTTTATATAAATAACACTAGGGTGGAGAACACCCCTACTTATCCCTATCTTTGAGTTGTAATCGATGAAAAAGGCACCTGGAGAAGAGCTATAGAGGCTAGAAAACTGCTGTTCTTAAAATCAACTATGGCCCTAGTAAATTTTACCCAGAGACTGGGTAAACGACCCCCTGAGGAAATGATCCGTAAATGTCAGGTAAAATGCATTAGTACTACCATCTATGGGGCAGGGGTGTGGGGATATGTACAGACGGAATCTCTCCAAAAGGTGGAGAATAGCTTTTTAAGGTTTCTCCTAGCTTTCCCACAGATCACCTCTACATTTAGTTGCTACTTAGAAATAGGCCTCCCCTACATCACCGACATTATAAAGCTACAGCCAATTCTTCTTTGGCATCTTCTTTGGACGTCAAATGAGTTAGTCCTTACGAAAACTGTCGTAATGGACTGTCTCTTACTTGAAAATTTTACCAAGATTGGCTGGCTTCAATATGTCAGGAAGTGTTTTTTACGATCTCAGGCTTGATAAATACTTTCATAATCCAGCAGAATTGATACAGATTCCATGGAAATTTGCTAAAAAAACAATGCTTAAACCACCTGGCGGATCTCTGTTTAACGTCTGAAGCCAACAAAATCTCGGCTCAGCACTCTCTGTCGATTCAAATCTCATTTGAGATTCAGTAATATTTAACCTGGAATTCCAGCAATTATGATAGATACTTGCTGACCCAATTCAGACTAAATATTTTCCATCGACTAGTCACATTCCCAACTGTCAATGATTGGTTAAAGCTGCTATCCCCAAGTCCCTGCGATGGTATATCCCCCCAGTCCCTCCTACAATTGACTCTTTTTTGTAAATTTTATACTGAACCTAGAAGGCGTTGGCTAGCACCAATTCTAAAAAGCGTGGGGCTACACCAATGCCGCCCAGCCTTCATGGTTCTCCAATTCCTGGAGTCTGATTTTCCAGCTTTAAATATAGCTAGGTTTTTAAAATTTTGTATTCGTCACAGAACCAACTTATAACTGAAGATTGATGAATTTTATATTTTGTAGTATTCTTTTTAAAATCCAAATCTTTGAATGCTATTTTTATGCTGTACCTAATCTACTGTGCTTTTAGAAATAATCTCATGTTTTTATGGTAAAATGTATTAATTTTGATATGTAATAAAGTAAACAAATTGAAAAAACAATTTGAATACTGGTATGTTCCAACCGCAGATACACAGGAGATATCAAATATTACATATGGTAAAGGTCATTATATTTGGTATCCCCTAAAGGATCCAGATGTAAAATCTTATGGAATGGTGCAAAAATTATGAAATGGTACTGTAGTCTGCAATCAAATAAAAGGCAACTTCAAGTGGTCAATGGCTAAAGGGTGACCAAGGAGATACAATATATTTCATCAATGAATGAGCCATAATATTCGGTATCCCCATACTAAGATATCTCAGAAGACTAAAGGAACGGTGCCAGTTTTGCAAAGAAATACTGTGCTCACCAAGCCAACATAAGACTATGTCCAATTGAAGCCTGGTATTTTTTTTTGCCCAATAACCTACGGGATACTAACTATTATTGTCTGTATGGGTGATTAAATTTGGTATCCCCAAAATGAACTTGATGTGAAAGCATGTGAAATGCATTCAAAAGTACTAAAATGTACTGTAATATGCTCTCAAATAAGAGGCAATTACAACTTCTCAATTGCTAAAAGGTAAACCTTGAAAAGTAGGACATAACACATATAGCAAAACATGAGCTGTAATATTTGGTGTCCACATAGAAAAAGATTCTGGAATACACAAAAAATGCTGCGATATGGCAGAAAACACACCGTTCACCCTGCCAATTTAAGGACATGTCAAATGTTGTCCTAGTAAGCTTTAACTCTAATAACATACGGAATAGCAAATATTACAGCACTTATTGCCCATTATATTTGGTATCTCCCAGAGGAACCAAATGTGGAAGCTTTTGTTATGCAATTACAAGTGCAGATATTTCATCACTGCATGCTCCATAATGTTCAGTATCCCTGTTGAAATAGACAGTGGAAATTATAAGCAAGCGTGTGATGTGTCAGAAAAGCACTGTTTTCAACACCACTCAAAGACCGTGTCAAATCCTAGTACGTTTTAACCCAAGAAACAGGGGACACCTAATGGAACCAGAAATGAAAGCTTGTGGAATGGTATCAAAAGAGCTAAAAGATACTGTAATCTCCTATCAAGTAAAAAGCCATTTCAGTTCGTTAATAACTAAAAGGTAAGCCTTGAAATGGAGGGGATATAAGCAAAAGAAATAAATGAGCCACAATATTTGGTGTCCTTGTAGAAGAAGATGTTGGAAAACACAAAAAAGGGTGTGACTTGGCGGAAAAATACTGTAGTCAACAGGCCAACATAAAACTCTTTCAAATCTTATCAAAGTAAGTGTTTACTCTTTAAACAAAATATTACAGCAGCGTACAGGTATCCTCCACAAGAACTGAATGTGAGGGTGCATTAAAAATACCAAATGTAGATAGACCTACTGATAGACCAAGCCAAATAAAAACATTTTTTAATTTCAAATGGTCAATGGATAAAAGGTAACTATTGAATAGTAGGAGATACAAGATATTATAGCAATGTGGAATCCATAATATTTGGTATTCCTATCAAGCAGAGTGGAAATTACTACGAAGTATGTGATGTGACAGATAAATACTCTGCTAAATTAGCCAACAAGTGAATAGCATGTAAAATTCCATGCTGGTAAGTGTTAACACTTGGTACGTAGGTGAATCTAAATATAGCCAGTATAGGTAATTTTTTTGGCATACTGCTGACTTACCTTATATGGCCACGTTTTGTTATCTACTAATTTAAAATGTTTGCAAAATGTCAAATACTCAGTGCTATAGTGCAAGGCAAGGGTGTGCTCTAACCAGTGCAAACCAGACTTGCTGACATTAAATAACACAGCACTATTAGCAAACCAAATAGACGATGCATCCAACACTAAAATCCAACAAGAGATCTAGACAAAGGATTTTTTCTCATTGAATTTATTTTTATTTGGAAATGTTTCCCTCAAATTCGTATGCAGTTCTCTTGGCTCCTTAGGAAGTCATCTAGTACACCTGTGCTTGTAACAATGCAGAAGGGTACTAGTGTACTTGTAGCTATTTTGTGTTTGATTGAGGTTTGCACTGCAGGTGCCTGGGAAGTACTGATTCTCTTCAAGTTGTTGACTATTGCACTGTTGATGCCCACAATGCATATTCAATGTCCTTCTCATTCAGGCACATTACTACTTTACTTGCTATCGTTTTTCAGCTGTACTGTCAAACTTAAAAGAAAAACGTTTCCAGTCCCAGAATGCAACATGGTGTAATTAAAAAGTGAAGACTGCAATCTCACATGATATGCAGCTACTTGATAATCGGGTTACACTAGAACAAAAGATCATTTGCTTACGTTTGTTATTTTGGAACAGCCAAGAGCTAGTAGGTGGAAACAAATTTGTGTAAAATGGTCAGTCCTCATTAGTAAAAATCATGCCTCCATTTCCTTTATTAAGTATTAAAAAATTAGACACTTTTAAATGATGTATTCACATACATGCTGTTTTAGGTTTATATGTCAAAAGAAAACATACAGATTTGTATACATTTGGTTTGTAGGTCTCGCCTAGGCAGCGCAAGCTCTGTGAATTTGAGATCTTTTGTTTTCCAAGAGTGCGCTTTGAGCCCGCTCATTGATTACTATTTGTTGGCTTTATTGTCACTCTCTTCTTTTGTGTGCTTTTTATTGGTAAACTGAAGTAGGCTTCCTTTGTTTTCGCGAGTTTGTCCTTCAACTCGGGCATGGACACACAACTTGTATCCTTCCACTGATCATGTTTTTTTATCCTTATTTTTCTTTGTGTTTAATCACTATACTAGAGTGTGTCTTGTTAAGCTGGCTCCCTCATGTACTTCTCCCACTTAGGGTCCCTCCCTCATCCATGTTGGCGTATCCACACTCCCTCCTTCCATTGTTTTCCTTGTTGTGGCTTGCCCCACCCATCCAACTTAATTTTGTTGTTGCCTGTGTTTTTGCCTGCATCACCCACCTGCCGTTGTTGCCCATGTTGTAGCTTCCTCCACATATTCTCCACCCTTCCTTCCATTGTTGCCAGTGTATTTACTTGCTTGCTCCCACCCTCCCTCATTTCATTGTTGTCCAAATTATTGAGTGCTTCTACCTGCCCACCCTACTTCCATTGTTGCACTTCTTGTTGCATACCCTAGGCCCTCCCTCCTTCCGTTGTTGTCTGTGTAGTTGCTTGCAAATCCACCTCCATCCTCATTCCAATGTTGCTTGCTTCCACACTCCCTTTTTCCGTTGTTGCAACAGTTATTGTTGCTTTCTCCCACCAATTCTCCTTTCACCCATTGTTGTCTGTGGAGTTGCTTTCAACACCTACCCTCCTTCAGTTGTTGCCTGTGTTGTCGCTTGCCTCCACCTACACTACCTTCTTCTATTGTTCCTTGTGTTGTTGCTTGCAATGCCACCCATCCTCACTCCTTCCATTTTTATTGTGTTGTTGCTTTCCCCACTCACCCTCCTCTCTTGTTGCCCGTTTTGTCTGTAACTTAACCCTCTTGTTGTTGTCCGTGTTGCTGCCAGTGTTTGCTTCTACCCACTCTCCCAACACGTGTTGTCAATGTGCTTGCTCGGAGCCCCTCCCTTCTACCATCCATTGTCCATGTTGCCCCCCTGACTCACCCACACACCCATGTTGCCTCCATAGCTGCTTATGTTTGACATTTCCATGGTTGAAACATACTTATCAGTGACATTCAATGACCAAATATGTGACACTTAGAATGACACTTTCTCTTGAGTAAAACCAAGCACTGAAGTGCAAGGAAGGCGAAATGACAGTCTTTTGAGCAATGAAAAGCTCTAAAACTATCTAAAAACAGCTTCTACATACCTCAAATGGAAGGTTACTATCACAACTGTCCTCCACTATAAAAATGTGAGAAACTCCTGGACAGGCCACTACTTACCATCCCTGCTCTGACCCTAGCTGCACTAGGGGTTAATTATGGCATTACTGTCTCTGAAAAGTGCAGAATTGCTGGGCCATGATGTAACTTAGCTATATAAACACATCTTTTATCACAACTTTGAAACTAGATTTTAAATCTCTTTTTCTCATTGATTTAGAGAACTACAATATGACATACAAACATGATCACCCCAAACGGCACAGTGATAGACAGATCCCTTTGTCTTTTTCTTAATGGTTGCCTGCCTGCAACTTACCAACTCCCTCTGCTAGCCTTCTGCTGACTGACCCTCATGTTATAGCTGCTCCTGTGTGTGGACTCACACTGGCTGCCTTTTGACACTCAACTAGTGCAGAGATGCTGCTACCGGTTCTGCTTGCTCAGTGCTGCTTGTGACGGTGTCGAGTAAGAGGTAGGGCAGACCTTGTGCTCTCTCCCATGGGGGTACATGGGGGAAAACTCCATACGCATTGACAGTCTGCCACACTTGACAGTCGCCCCAGCTTTTTGAATCATTACAGTGTGGCACGTCATTTCCATGACTGGACACAAGCAGATTGCCATCTTGTGCCTTCCCACATGTGGATGCCTATCAGGAGCAGCATGTGTGACATGAGTGACGTGTTATTTTTATCATGTCAGCAGGTGGGCCCCATGGGCCCGTCCACTCGCAGTGATGCCTTCCTGGGGGCCGGCAGGAGGATTTTGAAAAAAACATTCCGGTGCCAGTCTTTAGTGTGCTGACACACTAGCACACAACGTAGTACAAACAAAGCACTGTCAATGAGGCTGTGGGTCTGTAGCGATGCGTGGTCTGAGAGGTGCCAACAGCCCCACTCACTCTATGACTGCAGGGGAGCACACCACTTGTACAAACACAAAACCATCATTTTGCCCATCAGTTGCCGGATCTCTGGCCAAACATCATCCAATCACTCACTTTGTGGAATTGAATTAACTGTCACTGATGGTGGCGTGCAGGAAGCATCAGTTTTCGAAATACAACAGGGCAAGTTGCAACTCTCTGGATGATTCATCACTCTCAGCCTCAGTCTGAGCAAGGGGCAGTGCACTGCTGAGTAGTCTCAGGGTTATTACTACTCTCCAGGGGGGACGTAATTGTCAGAGTCTGTTTAACAGACTTAGCCATGGCATGTCATGTGGCTGAGTACAGGAGGCTCTGATTCATTGTGCACTGACTTCCGAGCCTGATACTGAATTATTCTGTGTGATGACAATTTGAAATTATTATTGTTAGCAAAGAAACTCAACCTTGAAGGTGGCACTCTCCAATAAAGGCTCACTGGCAGCACAGTTTGCACAGCACTGCCAGCAGGCAGCCAGCTGCTTGCGCTTTTGCAATGGCCTGCTCCTATTCGCAGTTTCTTATGCCTAGCAGTGCGGCTGTGTTAGGAGGAGCTATAAATGCATGATTAAGCATTTTAGTTCAGTAATGAGGACTTCCAAGCTAAACTACATTGATCTAACCACTGATACATGATACTTGGCAGAGCTGTACCTCCAGCCTGAAAAAATAAAAATGTGCTTTAATTCTCACCCCCTCCACTGTCCATGTTGGCCCTGAAAACCATTCCTTTCCTCCCTCCTTGTATCCCCTGCCTTCCTTCCTACCCCACCAGCTATAAAAAAAAAGGGCTACGGGGGCGTGGCCGAGTAGATGCTGTTCATCTCGGCTCCCGGTCCGCGCGCTGCTTTGGCTAGATTGTAGGTGGCTGCCGAGCTTTTTTCGGGGCCGGTATGTGACCCTCCTGTGGCGGAACGCCTGGGGCATCGGTGGAGTGAAGTTGTCTGGTTCAGCTGCTATTATGGAGCCATTAGGGACGCAAAAGGCCTCTACTATGCCGGGCGCATTAACAAGGCCAGCAACAACAGCAGAGAGATCTTTGCGATCGTCAAAAGCTTTGTGTCCCCTGTGGCGGAAGCCATGCCCCTCCCGTCCTCTGCACAATGGTGTGAGGAGTTGTCTACTTTTTTTATAACTAAAATAGCGAAGATCCAGCAAGGCCTTTTAGAGGCACTTCTTCCCGCTGATCCCGCTGATCGCTCTGTAGCCGGTCCCTGCTCACCCTCTCCCGCACTCCCTGGGCACCAACTTACCACCTTCGCACAGGTTATGGAAGATGATGTTTTCCATCTTCTCCAGTCCCTTAAATCGGGCTCCCCTGTCGACCCATGCCCTGCTCGAGTGCTCTCGGAGGTGGCGGAGACTGTTTGCAGTGAGATCACGCAATTGGTGAATCTTTCCCTGGTCGCTGGCGTGGTTCCCCAGGTTTGGAAACACGCTAAACTCCTTCCACTCCTGAAAAAACCAGGACTAGATGTGTCGGTCCCGGGAAACTATCGACCCATCTCCCTCCTGCCTGCTCTCACAAAAATCTGTGAGAAGGCTGCTCTTCTACAAGTGGAGAGCTTTGTTGAAACATCTAATGCCCTCCACCCGGCCCAATCGGGCTTCAGGGCTGCTTATAGCACCGAGACGGCCCTGGTGGAGATGTCTGAAGCCATCCGGGAGTGTCTTGATGGAGGTGGCAGAGCGGTCCTAATTTTATTGGACCTCTCTGCCGCTTTCGATACTGTCCCCTATGATCTCCTTCTTGGCCGGCTGTCGGACATTGGTATTGGGGGAGTGGTGCTTGATTGGCTTTCTTCTTTTCTATCAGATAGGACCCAGCAGGTTTGGATGCCTCCTTATGCTTCGGAGCAAAGACCTTTGCTTACAGGGGTCCCGCAGGGGTCCACACTTAGCCCCCTTCTGTTCAATGTATACATTACACCTTTGGTATACTTAGCTGAACAGTTCGGGGCTAAAATTGTAGGGTATGCTGATGACACCCAACTGTTGTTTACCTGGCCAGATGACAACCTGGACACATCTACAGTTCATCTGTGTCTGTCCTCAGTATTTCGCTGGCTAACACAGGCCCAGCTGAAGTGCAATGAGGACAAGTCCGAGGTGCTCTTTCACGGCTCCTTTCCCCCCTCATTCAAGAGCACACTCTGGCCCCCAAACATTCCTGGCCCAACAGAGATGGGGAGACCTGCAAAAAATCTGGGTATTTGGTTTACGGAGGATCTCAGATTTGAGTATCACATCAAAAAACTCACCGGCACTTGTTTTGCCACTCTGAAAATGCTCCGCAAATTTTTCCCCCTGCTCCCCAGGGAGGCCAGAGAGTCGGTTGCCAGAGCACTCATACTGGCTCGCCTTGATTACGCGAATGCACTGTTTAGTGGCATTCCGGCATACCTGGTCAATCGCCTCCAAATTGTTCAGAATGCGGTTGTACGCCTATTATTCAACATCCCCAGGTGGAAGAGCGTTCGCACGGAGCTGCGCTCGCTTCACTGGCTTCCAGTAATACAACGCATTCGGTTTAAAGCCTTGGTGCTGGCGTTTCGCGCAATTCATGACCAAGGCCCCTCATATCTGAAGAGAAGATTCACTAAGTACATCCCGGCACGCACCCTGAGATCTGCCTCGTTGTTCAAACTGTCTCTTCCCCGCTTCAAACGCGCCAGACTGGGTGGTATGTCGCTGTCGGTGGTGGTGGCTCGGGCCTGGAATGCCCTCCCTTTCCATCTTCGCTCCATGCCGACAGTCACTGCTTTTAAAAAACATCTGAAAACCCACCTATTCACGAGTGCAGGTTAGGAGGATTCTCTTATGTCTTGCTTTCTGCCGCTTTGATCCCTTCCCCGCGCCAGGATACTCACAAGTAACAGAGCGCGCTACAAAACGGTTTATAACATAGCTGCTGTGGGGACACTGAATTTTGTCTGCGGAGGATTGCCGCGGTGGAGACCAAAATGGCGGCCGGCAGCTAGTGAGAGACGCTGCAAGCCAACGCGGCGTCGGGGTC
Source organism: Lissotriton vulgaris (assembly GCF_964263255.1). Taxonomy (NCBI): domain Eukaryota; kingdom Metazoa; phylum Chordata; class Amphibia; order Caudata; family Salamandridae; genus Lissotriton; species Lissotriton vulgaris. Next base: position 179,555,659 of record NC_141695.1, on the reverse strand, counting down.
TTCCCCGCGAGTGAATGCTTGGATCTACATCTCGCCGAGTCTCCCACCTTGATACTGGCCCGGGGGGCATGAATCTCACCCCTGCTGTGGCAGCGTCCTCCCCTGGAGCTCTGTCCCAGCCGCCTGCCTGGCCCTAAGATGGCGGCCTACGATGCTCTTTGTGTGGCACCTGGCGCCTCACCAGGTCTTTCTTGACCTCGCCTGGGAGTTGCGGGACCTATGATCTCCTCCCGACTTTGCTGCTATCCCTCGGATTGACGTTGGGGCTGCCTTATGAGACTCTGTCACACTGCTTCATCAGCCCCACAGCGCTTCTTTTGCTGACTGCCGGTTCTGTCCTGCGCCGGTAAAGAGGTACCACGAGGGCGACCATTTCATCGGAGTTCCCGACCCTTGCAATCCACGCCACGCCGCCGCTGCCTGCAGTATGGGCCGGGATTTGCCACCCACCCTTGCCGGGTGGCCCCTGGAGCGGCGCACAAGAGGTTGGTGTCCCTCTCAATGTTTCCTGCTGCTGGACAACCTTCCACATGGTACCACCCGGACATGCGAAGACACTAGCCCTGGGCAGTATCAGTGCTGTGGGGGTCGCCACCTAACACTCGACGCCTTGGGCATTAATGGTTAAAGTTGCGGCCGCTTCCTCCTTTCACATAGCTCCTTGGGCCAGCTTGTTCCGCATCCTATGCCGCCAAAGAAGACGACAAATAAACAGATAGGTAAAGTTTCTGATTTTTTCCTTTCTTTGGAAAGGCGCCCAACGCTGCGAGGTGACAGACACTTCCGCAATGGCCCTCACGAAGGCTGAATTGGCGGCGATGTTTAAAGACTTTAAAACAGAACTTCGCACTGATCTGTCCCAAGATATTAAAACCGCCATAGACCAGCTACGCACTGACTTAACCGACTGCCTGACGTCCCTACAGAGAGATGTGGATTCTGTGGGCACCAGGGTTCTCGACCTGGATACACAAGCTCAGGCGCAAGAGAAGTTCACTACAGATCTGAGGGAGGATGTCCGCCAACTCCAGGACGAGCTTCACCAATCTCTCCTTAAGGTGGAGGACCTTGAAAACTGCTCGCGGAGGGAGAACATACGCATCCGTGACTTGGAGGAGGGTGTGGAGGGGCCCGACCTGGCAGCCTTCGTGGAAGGGCTATTTGCGGATATTGTCGCTCCCCAAGCACTTAAAATCCAACTGGATAGAGTGCACCAGGTGGGTACGATCCAGCCGGGCGAGACGAAGAGACCATGTGACGTCCTGGCTAAGCTCCACTCCTTCAGGAGGCCGTTCTCCAGGCAGCCAGGGCGAAGAATTCTATTTCGTTTCAGAATTACTCATGCTCCATTTACCAGGATTTGGCTCCTGCAACTTTGGCGAGGCGATAAACATTTCGAGGCATCACGACCAGGCTCCACGAAGAAAAGATCCGTTACTGGTGGACATACCCCTTTGGCTTGAGCTTTGACTTCAAGAACAAGCGCCATCACATCACTGAGCTGAAAGAGGGCCTAGAGTTGTTGGGCCTTGCGACAGATGACTCGAACACCGCACTGGATAGCAATGACGCCCAACCACGAGGGACGCCCTCGACCTCTAGATGGTCGACGGGAGCTCGCAGGGGCCAGAAGTGATGGGTTGGGGTTCTCTGTTGGACCGGGATCTGCCACTACTCGGTCCCCATTGCGGCGCTGGCCCCCTACGAGCCCTGCTGTTCTCTGGCTTCTCCTCATGGCGAGGGCCGCAGGCTGGTAGGCCTTGGTCTTCAACGCCGCTTTCCAGTTGCGCTCTGGATTTTTCTCAGCCTGACTGCACCGGGGCCCGTTCTCATCCGGGACTCAGGTATCCTGGGGTCAGCCTCGATCGAACATGAACTGTCCGGCTCGTCAAGTAAGGTTTATGCTTTTAGTTTTGGGACACCATTGTAGTTCTGAATCAATCACGTCTGTTTTGAGTGCTAGATGGGCATTATTTTGGGCCGCGTTTCCTATGTTATGGGTGATGCCCTCAAAGCGATTCTCGTTTTAATAATGCCTCTCCCGCCAATGCTGTTGGGCTATTGTTCTGGGAGGGATTTTGTTTAAACTTGTTTCGCAGCCGTACCTAGTAAATGTTAAGCTTACCTTTTCAGGCACTAGTAGCCGGGGTGGGCGTGGACGAGGACCTCGGACCCGTTGTTCCCCCAGGTTTCCGTGGGTGCTGTGCGCACCCGCCGGACTCTTGTTATCACATTCTGGCACTGTTTTTTTATTTATGTTTGTTTCCTTTACTTGGGAAGTTTTGGGAGAGGGGAGACATGGTGGCGGCTTTATTATTGTTTAGCTCTGGTTGGCTTTTGGGCTCCAATCTACTAATGGCTGATTTGAGTGAGCATTGGTTTCTTTCTGAAGGGCTGGGCGCCGTCCCAGCCTAGGATGGAGATGTGGGGGTCTCTACAGCGGGCATGCAAACACGGATGACACTATGACGGTGACACTTGGCACTTAGAACGTTAAAGTGCTGAATTCCCCTCAGAAATATCAGAAAGTCTGGAAGTACATTACTGATCACCATTTAGATGTAGTGGCCCTACAAGAAACTCACCTGGCTAGAGCCGAAGATGGGCGCTTTAGGCATAAACATTACCCTTTAATCTATAGATCTTCGGCACTTACTAAACACTGAGGGGTGCCACTGTTGTTTCATTCTACAGTACAATTTCAACCTTTAGCTGTCCTTAACGATAAGGAGGGGAGATGGGTGATGGTCAAGGGGCGTTTACGGGGGAAGATATGCATCTTTGCGGCACTGTACACGCCTAACTCTGGTGAAGTGCCTTTTCTGCACTCACTACTGGGGAAACTGCTAGACTTTGCAGACGAACAAATCATACTTATGGTCGATTTTAACCTGACCTTGCACAAGGAAATGGACAGCACATACTCACAGCGCTCCAATCTAGGCTCCTTTCCCACTGACTTACAGCAACAAATCCACGACTTAGGCTTACTAGACTCATGGCGCACACTCATCCCACAGACTATACTTTCTACTCCCATGTGCACCGCACGTACTCCAGGATTGATTATATTTTCCTTAGTAAGTCTCTTCTGGGTTCTCTCCGAGATGCACTCTCTGTGTCCGATCATAGTCTGCTCTCCATCTGTCTCTCTTGGCGCGGAGACGTGCCGTCTACTCCCAGGTGGTATTTTCCATCGTCCTTAGCTAGGTGCTAAAGATAAGGAGCCGTGTGCTAAACTCCGGGACACTATCAAAGACTTCTTTGAGGTTAACGCTCCAGAAGATACTTCGAAGTTCACCACTTGGGACGCATTCAAAGCGGTCTTCCGAGGGGAAGTGTATCGCCCTTAATTCGGTCCTAAATAGACAACGTGGTAGGGAAAGATAGCTTCTAGAACAGGAACTGTCCTCTGTTGAACGCTCACAAAAAACAAAACCCCACTCGGCAAACTCTCCGCCATTTGACAGCTCTTTGTGGCAAATTACGTGCTATCTATAACAACAGGGCTGAGTTCACACTCCTTAAACTCCGTCACCTCTCCTACTCTCAAAGCAATAAAATTGGTAAACATTTAGCCAGGCAGCTTCGGGATAAGCGGGAGAAAGAATATATAGGAGGCATAGTGGGTCCTACTGGGGACCTAATACATAAAGATGAGGTCAAAGCTGAACTCTTTGGTTCGTTTTATGACGCCCTGTACACCGGAGAAGAGCTGGAAGCTACCTCCCAACAGGAGTTTATCCGGGCTCTGCCCCTACCCCAGGTTTCCAACGAATGGAATGAATTGCCCTCCGCTCCCTTTACGCAAGAGGAAGTCCTTTTAGCTATTAAGGCTCTGAAAACCCATAAGGCCCCAGGCCCGGATGGGTATACTTCCCTCTTTTAGAAGACCTTTGCATCAGACATCTACTGATACCTGGTGCGACTTTTTAATGAGATGGCCGATACTGGGGATTGTTCTTCGTCTATGACTGAGGCCCTGATCTCGGTGATACCAAAACCAGGGAAAGAATCCCAACATTGCTCTTCCTATCACCCTATTCCCTTCTAAATTTGGACTCAATGATCTAATGCCTGACCTCATCCATCCGGACCAGTCCGGATTCATTAAAGGGCACCAAACACACGACAACACCCGTAGAATTGTCCATCTAATTGAAAAGGCTAATAGGCACCAGATCCCTGCGGTCTTAGTGGGTTTAGACGCTGAGAAAGCTTTTGACCCCGTCAATTGGGCATTTTTATTCCAAACTCTTAAAGCGCTTGGGTTTTCTGATAAATCTTTGACCATGATCCAGGCTAACTATCGGCGTCCCCACTCTAGGGTAGTAGTCAATGGCATTAGCTCCACCTCCTTTGTTCACTCTACGGACACCAGGCAGGGGGGCCCTCTTTCACCATTGCTTTTCTCTCTCAGCTTAGAACCCCTGGCAATGGCAATTAGAGGTAACCCCAATATCCAGGGTATACCGTTCACTGGAGACTCCCATAAAATATCTTTGTTTGCGGACGATGTCCTCTTGTCCCTTTCCAAACTGGCTGTATCTCTCCCAGCTCTTCAGGAGGAACTTGAACGATACGAGGCAGTTGCAGGTTTCAAAATAAATTTGAGTAAATCTTATATTCTCAACCTTACTTTGCCTCCTAATGAGGTCCACAGACTTCGACCTCTCACCCCCCTCGCCTGGGCCTCCACTTCTATACAATACCTGGGGGTGCAGTTAACGTCGAGGACGTTGAGGCCGCCCATTCTCAATCGCATTCAAGCGGAATTTATAGGGTGGAGGCCTCTCTTCTGATCCTGATTAGGCCGAATTCATGCGGTCAAGATGACGCTTCTTCTGAAACTTCTATATCTCTTTCAGGCCTTACCCATAGAGTTAGGGAAGGACTTCTTTTGCCGAATTAAGAGTATAATCCTCCGTTTCATCTGGCAAGGGGGGCGCGCTTGTTTCTCCTTTTCTCTGCTGCGTCGCCCCCGCTAGGAAGGGAGAGTGGGCCTCCCTGACATTCAGCTCTATTATAAAGCAGCGCAATTACGAGTTTTGGTCGAATGGTCCAAAAAAGAGTCCGACAAACATTGGCTGCACATGGACCATAGTGTGACCGGGAGGACCATCTGGGACCTGGTCTGGCGTCCAAAAAAAGATAGACCCCCAAATGCATACATCGCTACACCCACGCGCACTACCTTAAAAGTTTGGGATACCGTGACGGGAGATGACAGATGGGCCACCTTTCCTTCCCCATTTACACCGATACATTTCAATTCAGACTTTCCACCAGGTTCCAAGGAGGGGCCTTTTGATGCCTGGAGGGAGGAGGGGCTGCCTTGGTCTGACCCACCTTTTTCTGTAATTATGACCCTCTCTCCTTTAACGACTGCCAACAAGACTATAATTTGTGGCATACTGAAAGATATCACTATGCCCAATTGATGCACTGGGCCCTCACTCCACAAATCTGCAACGCAGCCACTCGACCCCTTTCTCCATTTGAATCCTTCCTTGCCAAAACTTCAACCATGAAAGCGGCGATTTCATTTATCTATAAATTACTTCTTACCATTACAATCGCCCCTAGACCGCGCTACATGTCTTTGTGGGAGGACATTCTTCAGCGTCCCATTTCGGATGTTGAATGGGAACACCTCTGGGCAGATATTACCCGATTCAACCACTCCTCTGACCTACAAGAGTCCCACCTTAAGACTATGATGGACTGGTACCTCCACTCCACTCCTCAAACGGATTTTTCTGAATACCTCGGAAAGGTGCTGGGGAGGGTGTGGGCTTCTGGGAGATTTTAAGCACATCTGGTGGGATTGCTTGTCTATTCGCCCCTTCTGGGAGGAAATACTTGTGCATATTAAAGATATTTTGGGGTATCCTATCCTGACCACTGTTGCGGGGGTCCTTTTGGGTGTTCGTGATCACGCTCTGGAGCACCAGACATGAGCAGATAAATCAGTTTTGTGGCTGTGTTTAGGCACAGCGAAGATTACCTTGGTTGCTGCATGGAAAAGAAAGGAGGCCCCAGAGATTTCCCTGTGGCACTCTAGATTATGGAAACTTATCAGTCTGGAGCGCATGTCTGCCATTCATCGGGACGATTTCAAGAACTTCGAATTCCAATGGGGTCTCTTGGTGGCCTTCTTGTCTTGTGGCCTCCTGTCAGCTGTATGCCCCGAGTCTATTAGGGCTCTTCACCTCTTCCAGCTCTAATCTGCCCTTTACAGTCAGAATCAGACGTTTTGTTTCTAGGTTGCCGCCACCTATGTCGGGGAGGGGGGAGGGAGGGAGTGTTCTTTTAATTTTTTGATATTCTTTTTCCTTTTGCACCTGTTGTTTCTCTGTCCCCATGCCTGGGGCCTATTGTTACTCCATGACAGACTGTTCCGCTGTCTCTTTTTGACAAGACTTTCATTGTTCGCCCCCATGCATTAGTCTGATAGATCCCCGCCTGCAATGCGACTTGCCCCCGCATGTCGCTGTAAACCTCACCCACTCCCTGTTATTATGAGAAACTGTACCCTCCTTTTTTTGGTGATTTGGTGAGGCCGGGTTGGGTGCGTATGGAATATCTAATGTTGGGGGCTTCCTTCAGTCTTATTGCATTTTGAGGCCTCCTGTGAGGGGTGTTTTGTACGGTATGTTGTATGGTGTACATTGTTTACAAAACAATAAAAACATGTTTGACAAAAAAAAAGGGTTACGAACGTAACATATCTCCTTTTTAGGTCAAGCCTAGAGTCAGCGTGCATGTGCTGCCCTGTGAGGCATGATGTATCTACAATTTAAACAAGGCCATTGATTGCCATTCGTTCTTTTTTGGGCATATCAGAAATGCTGCCTTTTTATTGGTGCATTGCTTGTAATTGTCCCTCCTATGGGTACTTGGTTCACATCCAGGTGATTTCACTAATTGCTCCTTTGGATAGGCTATCACGGTTCCTCCTGGTTGTCCATCGCAACGAGCTTCTCATTTGCTCTTTTCCCCTTGATCAGCACGGCATACAGTGTTTTATCTATTCATCTGTGTGGTACATCAAGCTTCAACTTTAAGCATGGATGCATTTGAACTTGCATGTTTCAAACAGACAGACATCTTGACCGCTGCACATTTCTCCATGCATTTGGTATGATTCTGCTCAAGCGGGCATTATTGCAGTTAGGTTTACTTTCTTTTTGACAGGCGGCGATTGTAAGTCACGTGGGTGGTTCTGCCAATGTGGTCTTATGTTTACACCTGGAAGACCAGTGACTGGAAGCACAAAAGACAAATAGAAATGTTACTCAAGAGATTTAGACAGAGGACACTCTGTGCCTCACTTGCTTGTGAGAATAAACAGCTTGTACAAAATGATTCTGTACGTCGTGTCAGAGCTGTAACTATTAAAGCCAAGTTATAGCGCGGAGTTGTTGGAAAATGTGTGTTCTGTTATGAAACCGAACCCCATCATATAAGAAGCAATGAGTAGTTCACCTTCAAGGGCTTTGCAGTCCTCTCTCCCCTTCAAACATTCTCCAACGGAAACAGTGGGTACCAAAGAAAGCTAACCAGGGCTGGTGCATGGATTTTTGCTACACTTGGCAAAGTGACATTTTGCGCCTCTTCACCCCCTGTACTCTTTGCTAGTTTTACGATAATGCTGATGGTCATCTGCTCCTCTACACTTAAGGCAGCGGCCTGCTCTTGCCTTGTTCTTGAAACTGACTCTGGAAGATGAGACCCATTTTCCGCTGAGGCCCAACTCCATAGCATGCCCTCCACTATGGCTGGGATCTGTCTGCAGTAGTAGTGATGTGGCTTTCGGCTCAGTCTGTTGTCAGATTTCCCACCTCTTCGCAAATGTGCTTTCTGTTACCATTCTGACTCACCATCTGTTTTCTGCACCATTGCCCAATAGCCATGTGAGAAAAAAGTAATTTCTTCTATGTTTGATTTTGCAAATAGAAGAGGACAGATAGTACCTACAGCAGATTACCTAATAGGGGTACATGTTGGTCTTATCATCAAATAAGAACCTGGCTTTTTTACAGTGCTTGCAAGTGTTTACCATTTACAGCGCTGTAAATAACAAGTGTGAAAAGCTACAATGGTTCTGTCGGGAAAGTACAATTGCTTCACAATTATGAGCTTGATCAGGAAACATTCATTTGAGCTTGCAACATTACTGAATAGCAAATAAAGTTGGAACACTAAAAACACAAATTTGCATTGCGAACACAAAATTGTACTTATTGTTCAATAAAGCAGTATTGAAATGCATTTTTGTTATAAGGCTGTCAACAATTCAATGCAAGATTGTGGTGCCATATAGTATAGTGAAAAAACGTGCTCAGTGACAAGTTCTATATTAACAAGCAACTGTGCAAACTACCAGAGATATTGGTTTCTTCATTTTTAACCTACTCTTTCATGAAAATGTGTACATAAGTTTGATTCACCCATGTATATATATGACACTCAATACACCATTGTCGCTGAGCTCGACATTATTGGTTCCCGGTGTCACGGGGAAACCGCCTGATTCTGCCTGGGTGCCGCGTCTACGTGCTGCATCAGGCTGTTCAGCCACTGTTTGCCTTTATGGTACTGCCCCTCTTTTGCACTCAAGACCACAAATGCAGGGTGGGTTAAAAATTCTAAAGAACAGAAATACTTTGTATGGGTCTAGCGATGGTGTGCAATCTGTGCTCAAATTCGCAGGCGTTCCCCAAATAGACTGTACATGGGTGCCATTGATTCACACATTTAAGAAAATAATAATGAAAGCCAGAGGGTTGGATTTTGAGCACAAGGCATTGTGAACTTTCACACATCATGGTAATCTGTGATGTAATAACAGATTCATAGTAATTGCTTAGTGCGGGTGTGGAGGAGTACAGGCAGAATGAGGTGAAAAGGTCAAAAAACCTGTAGTGTTCATGCTCCTTCACGATTATTGACTATTTTTACAGGTGCTATTAATGGTTTGGGTAAAGGATGGAAAGGGTGAGGCTATTTCTTAAATATAGTGATGCCCACACTGGACGCAGACAGGTAGGATATTGTCTGTGCGCCAACATCTACAGCAAAATTATTCTCATTGAGGTTGTATTAATTTCCAATCTGGAGCCACGGTATCTCATCATTCAGTCCTGTGTCCCATGTATGTAGGCGTTAGACCCACCATTGTTCTCTCGTGTGGAGGATCCTCTGGATATTAGGGCCTGTTCTTTTTATGACCTCAAGTACCACCCATTTCCGATCTGTGTCCTTGTGATTGTGTTCCAAGCAATGCCTTGTCAACTTTGTATCAGTTTTTTTTGCATCTAATGGTGCTCCTGTGTTCGTTGATGCAGACTTTGATTTTTCTGGTTGTCATGCCCACACACATCAGATTGCATGGGAATGTGAGCAAATAAATAAGATTCTCGCTAAAGGTTTTTAATATCCATGGATGGATCGTTTTTATATCCACCATTGTGGTTGTGCTGGTAAATGGGCACGACACACATCCTCTGCATGGGTAGTGTCCAACTGGTCATTGGTTGCCCCATAGTGTGGTTTAGCTCAAATCCTTGGAGGTGGTGCCTTAGTGTGAACAAGTTCATCATGGATTCTCCTGTTACGTCTGAAAGCAAATAGTTGGGGGGGGGTCACTGTTTTCTTGCCCCATTAAGGATATGGCAATGTTTATGTACAATGTTTTGTACTTTATTCGATATTGGGGTGTATGTGGTGATGCATACTACTTTTTCATTCATCTTCTTTTCTTGTTTTTCTTCTTCTTCGGATCATCTTTCTAGGGTAGTGTCGTTCAATCAACTTCTTCTCCAGAGTCTCGTCCTTTTCCTCATAGGTTTCCATACTAGAGCAATTCCTCCGGATACTGAGTAATTGACCTACTGGCAAATTTTGTCACAGTGACCGGGGTGGAAGCTCTCAAAAAGCAGTAAACTGTTTTTGTCTGTGCTCTTGTTGTGAACTTTCATCTGGATCCCTTCTGCTGTCATGCTGATAGCTAGGTCCCAGAAAAATGGCTCCCTCCTTGCTGATTACATGTGTGAATTTCAGATGCTCATCTCTAGTATTTATCCATCTCACAAAGTCCTCTGCTTCATCTTGGTTGCCGGTTATATTGTCTCCATACTTTCAATTGTGCTGCAAATGGGTTGTCTTGATGGAATATGTGGTCCACTTCGAATTGGTGTACATAGAGGCACGTCATGCTCGGAGCAAAAGTGCTTTCCATGGAAGTGCCTCTGATCTGATGGTATATTGTGTCTTCATATTCGTAGAAGTTTTCCATGAGAGCCAATTCTGGGCACTCCAAGATGAAATGTCTGGGTGTCATGAACTCCCAGTCTCTTTCCAGGAGAATGTGTTCTACCACGCTCAATGTGCGTCTTTGAGGTATACTGGTGTATAATGCCTCGATATCCATGGCAATGAAAAGATCTTCAGCTAGGTTGGTCTTGAGGTCTCTAAATAGGCACAGGATATCTTTAGAATCTTAGGTATGATGCAGACTACTGTACGATAGGGCTAAAAAACCAATCGCAGAATTGTGAAAGAGGTTCAAGAAATTAACCCACACTATAGGACTTCCTGGTAGGGGGCATCCATTTTTTGGTGGATTTTGGGGAGAGTATAGAATCGGGGTGCAGGGATTATCACCCACCAGAAACCCAGCCTCATGTTTGGTTATCAAATCATTCAACAGGTCCTCATCCACCAAGGTTCTGATTCTGTTCACAAGTCTTGGAGTAGGGCAGTGCTTAATTTGTAAAACATTAAGTGCCGGGGCTAAAATATTTGCTTAGAAACTGCAGTTGCCAGCACTGCAGAAAGTTGTGATACAGTCAGATGCCTCATACTCACACTCACCGCACGCACAGTCAAAGATTGACTTACAAGCGTGCACACGCAGGCATAGACTGACTTGAAAGCACGCTTGCGCACACAAAGTTCTACTTAAAAATGGTGGATCCTAGAATAGCTTTCAAAAATTTTAATCAGAAATAATGAATCTACAGTACCTACACTGAAACTGCATTAACACTGAAGCCTTTTTAATATACACTGAAATAATTGTATTAACAGTGTGAATTCTCCAGGAACAGTTATTTTTAACAATCAGTTAAAACAATATATATGAAAAAAATGACAACGGAAACGATTGCAAAGAAAATTTTTCTTGAGTTTTGCCGTTTTTCTCTACTTTGAGGGGGCATACATCATACCAAAAGCTTTGATGGTGCAGTGGACTGGCAATATGTCACCCATTTCCCAAGACATGTTGTTTTCCAATAGTTGAATCTGCTTGTCTGTACAGTGTATGAGACATTTACTACCACCTTGGATCATGGCGATCGCCTGTACTGACTGGTCATTGCGGCAGCAGAGAGGATGTGCCCATAATGCTGACATTTCTGCGTGACATGCATAATTTTTTTTTCTTAAACAACGTCTGTCATGCCTTCCAGGTCACATACTGATGTCCCATCTGATGCCTGTGTTTTAGTAGCCAACCCTTCCACTGTTTCCGTTATAATTTTGCCTCTCTTATTATCAAGAAAAACAACTCTTAACTCTGGTGTTTATCCCAAACCAGCTTGCAACTTGAAAGACTTGCTTCAAAAGTAAGTGTTTGGTCAACTGACAGTTACTTACATACTGTTACTTACCTCCTAATTATTTTTGTTCTAACATACAATAACGACTGTTTATCGCACGCCACCGCAATTATGTGCCAGAACCGCAGACATTGGCCCATAGGGAGAGAAAGGTAATTTAACTGCATTTATTTTCTACTAAGCGAAACAGGCAATAAGGCCATCGGTATCTCTCTCCTTGGCCACAAACGGTGTGGTGGTGGGGAGAGCACAGATTTGTTTTCTTTCATGTGCATCCCTTATTTCTCTTCAGGTGCTGCTGCTGAAATTAAAGCAGAGCTGCCTCCCTGCTACTGGATGCCGGCTCCACTGCTTGCTTAATTACAGTCCAGCGCAGAAGTAGAGAAAAAGTGTGTTTTCTTTTCTTGATTTCCATGGTTGAGAGTCAGAAACAATTTCATAGAAAGCAGAGGATTGTCTTTCCGTGTCTGTGTAGGAGAGTAGGGTCTGCAATCCTATGATCACCCCAGATTTTTGCTTTTTGCTTCACTGGTTTACGACTTTCCCTGGCTGTGGGCCTGCTAATAAGACCCACAGCCTAGCTGTTCTCTCTCTAAATTGACACGTGTACCTTAAGTGCATTTACCAATTGGTACTGGGCCACCTTATCAGTCCCTGTACCCAGGGCATAGGTGTACCCAGGGCCTACCAGGGGCTGCAGCATGTATTATGCCACCCCTGGCTGGCCATCTAAATCTGACACAACTGGCTGCACGACAGCTGGGGCAAGGTGGTGTAATCACCCTTTGCTTTAGATATAGTATTCCTATATCTAAACCTAAAATGGACACATGTATTCCTATCAGTCACTCCTATGGCAGGCGTTATCAATCCTGAAGGCAGAGTGCTTGGAATTATGTGAGATGGTGCTCTGGCATGAGCTGAGCCCGTTTGCAGCTTGCGGAACCAAGTCCTAATAGCTGTTCCATGATAACGCGTACCATATACTCTTAAGTGCATTATAATCCTCGCGGTTATTTGCTATCTTTGGTATCGCTTTATCAAAACATGTCGAGTAAGGTGTCATACGAATTGGAATACTAACCCCTCGCCAATTCTGGCGACGGGGTTAGCATACCACCCTTCTAGAGGGACACGACATGTATGTAACTGTGAACCCCGGTTAAAGTTAACTCGAGCCTCAGCATCACAAAATGGATGCTGCCACCACAGACACAAGTCTGACCTCCTGCTGCTGGGAGTCCTTCCAGCGAGGAGAGCTTGGACAAAGGGTTTCCTTTCAGGGGCGGTGCTAGCACCATCCCAGACAGGGTTTTGTGTATCCCAGGTAGGCAGGGCTGAGAAGGAAGGTAACTGCAAGTGGCACCCCGGTGCTCACTATGCATCTGCCGGTTTGAACCAGTTCCAGGGGCACACCAGCCCCTGAGCTGGGGAAAGTCCGGACAAGGGAGAGGGTCCCACCCATGGGCAGGACCTAGTCGCGTGCCAGCCCCTTTCTTTAGTATAAAGGTAGGAGCGGGCCCCCTTCCCAAATTAGATAATTCTGAATCTTGATGACTTTCCACGAAAGAACTCTTGAACCTTTCTGAAGACTCTCCCTTGTGGCTAAGGAGTAGACACCCTGCACCAGCGGGCACCATCTAAGCGCATGCGGTTTGCTGTAAGTCCATTCTCCGGATCAAGACTGCCCAGCTCGACGAGACCCGGATTCCCTGGCATCTCTGACCTCTACCTACATCATCAGCCCAGCTGAGATTCGTGGGTGCGACGAGACCTGAAGGGACTGGCCATCTTCAAAACTGCACGACGCTTATCCAGCACGACCGCCGAGGGATCCTCGAGTGAGTGCTTTGGGGTTTGAGAAGCCCTAACCCTGAGCAGCTCCAGCACCGAAGTCCAGCCCCCCAGCATCCACGAGATCTGCGTGGGGCCCTTCTGCTCTTTGCTGCTCACCGCGTTGTCCGGTCACTTGCCTGCTGGCTAGTGGCCCTCCTGACGACGAACCACGACGATTACACCGCTGGTCTGGTTGCTCCAGACTGGCCCTTGCTCCCTTCCAAAGAGAAGCACAGCGGACCCTCCTGGTCCACTCCAGACGCCATCTTGAGTCCACCGCTTGGGCTTGCCCTTGCCAAGGTTTGTTGCCCCAATCCTGGGTCCAGCATCGCCGACAGCAGACACCTTCGTGGGACAGCTCACACCTCCATCCTGGTCGCCGACAACGCCTCCTGGTCCGAGAGACTGCAGAGCCCAGCGTCGCCCACTCACCTGGTCGAGGTGACTTCATCCGGTGCCATCCTGGTGCCCACCTAATCACTGGCTAGTGATTAAGAACTGAGTCCCCTCTGCTTTCAGGTCATCTCCATCTTCGATCCAGGCTTGGATCACTCCGGACATCATCACTGGTCGCCTGCCAGCAACTTCTTCTTTCAGGCTCCATAGACTGTAACGAGGATTCCCGACGTCTTTTGAATCCTATGCAGCCGCAGCCCCTGGGCTAGGTAACTTGAGCATTTCGGTGCTCCAACATAGGTTCACTATTTAAGTGTCCAGATCCTTTTTCGTTTTCAGCCTAGCTAGTCGGATTCGTCCGATAACACTAACTTTACGAAATCTAGCATCCATAGACTTCGTCCCGCATCCCGCGTGAGAGTGCACACTCTGCAGCCGATCCCCCTAGGCCTCCTGCTCCTAACCTGAAGGTTCAGTAGTGTAGTCCTAACGATCCTAAAGCCTCTGGATCTTGTTACTTACCTGCTAGTATTTCGCATTCCACTTTTGTAGTATATGGTTTTTCGTGCCCCTCGGGCATTTGTGTAAATTGTGCAACTTGAAGTATTTTCTTAAGAGTTTTGTTGTGTGCTTAGCTCCCTGACTCATAAAGAGATCAGGGTAGACTTGCTATAAATAAATATCCTTTTATTTTCATAACAACTTGTGTGGTGTCCTTTCTCTTGGTGTTCAAGGGGTATATGTGTTGGTATAACAGCTGGCTTAACACGCCCTCTAGAGTTTAGCCTAAAGACTGCTCTTGTCCATGCTACTAGGATAGCTGGTCTATAAGGTTGACTTACAACCAATCATCAATAAGGGTCGTTTGGAATGATACATAGTGATCACTAGAATAGTGAGCACTGCATGTCAGGCCAACTTCTCACAGTCTGCACCTGGGAAGATACATGAGCTATGCAGATAAGAAAAGTTGTGCCTCTTCAGCTTAGCTCCACCTCGCGATGCCATGATCTAATCGGTCATTGAGTAGCCAAGACTAAGCCCCCACGAGGAACACTGCCCGGCCTGTCAGGTGTACCACTGAACCCCAACCATTAACCTAATGTATAGGAGATTGTGGGGCAACTGGGTCTACACTCACTGCTCTCGTAGCGGTGCTGAGTCGGTCAGTCTCAGAAGTCCCAAGTTAGGGTGGCGGAAGCATGGGACAGGAAGTCACAGGTAGTAGACACAGCACTCAGCGGTGACGAGCAACGGTACCCGGCAGGGCAGGAGCAAGTCTAGTACTGGGTGGGGGCATTCAGGAAGGTGAAGAGGATGAGGTTATGACGTAGGTACGACTCGCGTGGCTCTTGGCGGAGGATGCCAGCAGGCTGCTGCGTGAGCCTGAATCCAGTCACACAGAAGCCTGCTCACGTACCAGCAAGGATCCTGTTCTCGTGGCTCACTGGGTCTTGAGGCTGGCTTTGGGCAGGACTTACTGGTGAAGAAATGAATAGTCCTGGCCCTGTGAAATAAGTGCCAGTGCTGAGCCCCGGGAAGCACCGGCACAAATTAAGCACTGGAGTAGGGTCAATCCAGTGAATTTCATAGCTGTTTTCATCTGGTAGCAATCTGATACATTCTTCGTGATCCATGTTTTTATCCATGATAACGATTGCGCCGCCTTTGTCAGCTGGTTTGATGACAAGCGTAGTATTCTCTTTCAGGTCCATGAGTGCCTTCCTTCACCTTTCTTCAAGTTCTGATAGCCTTTGATGTTCTGGCAGTCAACTGTTTTAATTTTAGTACTGCCTGTTCGAATGCCAGGACATGGCAAGGGACGGACTGTCACTGTTGTTGTACTTACAGTGTCAGTTATATGTTTTGAAAACAGTTTTGTAAATTGTTCATTGTATATATTCTGAAATTTTTTATTTCTCCATTTTCCTCTTCTGCTTTTTCCCATTACATTTTTTCTAGCCCTCACACTTTAACATTATTCCATATTGAAGTGTTTTACCCTTTTAGGTTTTTAAATCTCTACCATTGTTTCCCTCAGCTCTACCAAGTACCACGCATCAGACGTTAGACTAACACATTTCAGAGTGGTGATCCCCATCGCCGCACTGAAATGGAAAGTCATGCATTTGTAGCACCTCAGTATCAAGCCAGAGTGCTATTAGTTCACTGTTAGAAGCCGAAATCCAGGTTGCAGTGCGCGGTCCGCGCTGCTTGTGCTGGCTTTGGGCGGCTGGCTCAGCTCGTGACTAGGCTGGCTTAGGCAGGCGAGAGCAGAGGCTACAATGTAACAAAGTTTATAGACTTCCCCTCGACTCCGGCAATCCATTCAGGTTAACCGTGTGACTCACTGTGAGACTCTTCACGTGATGGCACTTCACAGTCAGTGTTAAAATTATGGTCAACAGCTTCTATCAAGAGACTTGCTCTCTTTATACATTGATGGACTGGCTTGGTGCAAGGGGGCTATGCGGCAGTCATTAACTAATGTGACAGGCTTGTGACCCATGGCCGGTCCCATCCCAGTCTAGACAGCTGCGGGATTGGTGGTCTCTAATTGGCAGCACTTAATTGCAGCCAGGCAGCCTCATCTCAGAATGCTTGCCTTGGTGCAGCAGGCAAGGAGTCATCAACTTGAGTCCTGGAGGAGCACGGCTGCAGTCGGACTCTGAAGACAGCAGCACCCAGGAGGGAGAGGCTGAGCCTACACCAGCAGCAGGTAAGGGAACCCATGCCCCCACCTTGAAACTTAATCTCGCTCCAGTACTAGCTTTCCTGGTCGGTTTGGTCTTGAATTCTCACAGAGCAGGCCAGGAGAACAAGTTAGGAATTTTACTCATGCACTCAGCAAGTAATGTGAGCCACAGGGATGAAAGGGTCTGCACTTAGCACCTAACCCCGCAAATGGCATCATGCCCGCCGGCGCTTCACAGCAGATAAACGGCAGTGATCTGCAGCACCACAGGGAGTAAGGGACCCTGCATGAGGCACCTGTCTGCAACTGGAATCTTTTCCCCACACCCTCCAAAAACACCAGAGAAACCCATACACTCACCCCCCTGCACCCGGCGTCCCCGCTTCCATACTTCCCTTCCACAAAGAACTGCCTGGGTACACCCCCTGCACACTAGGCTGCCACAGGTGAGTGTGGCTTACACTTAAACAAGCGGAAAGGTGAGCCCTAGGAAGCAGTCACCAGGATGGATGCGGCCTCCCCAGGGCCTCAGTCTGTTGGCGCCTGCCTAGCGAAGTGAGTCTGGCCCCTAGCATCGACAACTTGATACCTGGTTGTTGTAATGAGGGGCAGCAGTAATGATTCTGGTCCAACTTTCAGCATGGCCAGCAGCTTTGTCACTTATGAGCCTGGTGTTTTTAGTAGCTCTGTGACAGCTGCAGCCTGCTGGTGTAATCTGGTGCTGCGGGATTGGACAGGTAGTGGCGTGCTAACCGGGGCTGACACCACTCAGCCAAACTCCTCAGTTATCATTTTTAATCGGATTGATTGAACTGTACTGTCTTTGAAATAAACAGCTTCCTGGCTGACTGTAAAGGGTGTGCCTCAATATCCTGAGCCTTGCCAATGCCCTTGTCTTTCGGGTTGGTTCGCAAGTTCTAGGTTAGTACTCTTCCATATCTGGTGCTTTGCAGTAATTTTAAGAACTTCTTAGTGTTTCTCTTTGGTGAAATGGGTGTAATTTCTGATATTTATATGCTTCCATCATCTTTATTACTTGACTTTGCTTGCCAGAAAGTGTAACTCATATTTGTTGAAATATCACACATAATTACACTGAAATTATATGAATGTCACACACAGCAATCTAAAACCTTGCAAGCTATCGTCCCTTCTCTGCAGTAGCAGCTCCTGAAAGGAATGATGCTGGGCGGTGATGCAGGGCGGGAGAGGGCCACAGTGGGGGGCAGTAAACTCCGGATTATGGCCGAATGGAGGTAAGTATACAAATAAATAAAACAAATTTTGTTGCGCGTGCTGCATCGACCAATGCGATGCAGCGCACACAATAAAATTTGTTTTATTCATTTATTTGTATACTTACCTCCGTTCTCCCATAATCCGGAGTTTACTACCCCTCACCCTGCCCCTCCCCCGCCCTGCATCACTGTCCGGCAGCATTCCCTCCAGGAGCCGCTACTGCTGCTCTATCATTCTCTCGCCTCATGTTTTAATTTACAATGCCATTCCATCTCTTTGAAGAAAAAAAATTCCATTCTTTCACTCCGACTTCGTGCATATGTTTAATTCTCATTTATTTCACGTTTCCTTCTTAGTCCTACTTGCGATTTGCTTTAAAAAAATCCATTCTTTCACTCCCACTCCGTGCGTGCATTTATTTAATTTTTTATTAATTTCACGTTTCCTTCTTTGTACCAATTGCGATTTGCTTCAAAATTAAAAAAGAACATTCTTTACCACCGACTCCGTGCGTTCATTCCTTTCCTTCTTTGTACTAGTTACGATGTGGTTGAAAAATAACCATTCCATTCTTTCACTATGCATTTATTTTTCATTTATTTAAACTTTCGTTCTTTGAACTACTTTAGATTTGCTTCCTGTCTCTTGTGCAGCTGAGAAACTAAACGTTAACTAATTTGTAGCGTGTGCTCGGTCTGGTGTCCCATGATATCGTGAATCCCTGCACTCAGCCCGAGCAGAGATCAACTGCTTCTGTCTGATCCTGCCCGGGCTGAGTTCATTCTCCGAAGACGGCCGAAGCGCAGGGGATACACGATACCAGGGGGATACCAGATATTACACAACAACGGAACCACGCCGTCTTGAGCACAGCTCGCCCGTGACTCATGACGGCGAGCTTCCATCATGAGCGTGGCGGCGCCATGCTCACCCCCAGCGCCGCGGCAGAATTAGCGCCATGGCCAAGGGGTTAAAGTACCCAGAGCATCATGCTCTTGAGCTGTAGTGCAGGTACGCCTTGCAGTTGGTTCACTGACAAAACATTGACACCCATAAAACGAATTTCGTAGCTCGCACTGCATTGCATTTTGCGATGCAAGGCGCACTACGAAATTCGTTTTATTAATAAATTGTTTACTTACCTGCAATTATCCATATGCCGGTTTTTAGCAACCTCCGCCCTGCCCCTCCCCCTCCCCGCCCTCCTGCCCCACCGTAACTCCCTCCACGAGCCGTCGCTGTTGACACCCAAAACATCCCCATACCAAAATACCGAGTCATAAATATAGTTGTGAAAAATACCGACATTCAATATTTATAAAGGTAAGTACAAAAAAATCGAGAAAAAATATCAATGACAAATATAGATGTAAACAATATCATTTTGTATACACATATAAACTAAAGTATTGCATATTAAATGTATTAAATAATACACTTTTCTAAAAAATAAATAGATTTGATATACAGTTAACAAAAAACAAATAAACCTAACTTAAAAAGTTAAACACACATATATAATATTTATTATATATATTTACTGTAAAACAATTAATGAAATATAAATTTAAATGCATTTTATAATTTTAAAAATATATAAAAATGTAACAAATAAATATATATATATCCTTTACATCTGTTCAGCTCACGTTTGCACTTGGGTGTTTTGTTTGGATACATATACATGTACCAAAAACATAACATTTATGTTAAAGAAACATTTTATTTGTAATTAAAACATTAAACTATTTAAAAA
Organism: Lissotriton vulgaris; assembly: GCF_964263255.1. NCBI lineage: Eukaryota > Metazoa > Chordata > Amphibia > Caudata > Salamandridae > Lissotriton > Lissotriton vulgaris. The sequence continues at coordinate 179,536,110 of NC_141695.1, read as the reverse complement.
TATTTAAACTAACATTTCACATTTCAATCAAACCAACAGAAAAGTGTTGGATAGTGGAGGAGTAAACGTTACTATTCCCTCTCCAGTGAGTACAACAGCAGGGAAAGTGTTGGATAGCAGAGGGGTAATTTTTACTTTTCCCACTCCAATGAGTGCAACAGTAGGGAAAGTGTTTGATTGCGGATTGCGGAGGGGTACACATTTCTATTCCCACTCCAATAAATGTAACAGGAGGGAAAGTCTTGGCTAGCGGAGTGGTGAAAATTACTATTTCCACTCCAGTGAGTGTAAGAAGTAGGGAAGTGTTGAATAGTAGAGGGGTATATATTTCTATTCCCACTCCAATTACTGCAACAGCAGGTAAAGTGTTGGATAGCGGAGGGGGTAAAAATGACTATTCCCACTCCAGTCAGTACAGTAGTAAGAACACCTTTCACTCTCCGTCCTCTAACCGCTCAATCTACATGACGAGATGTGCGTGTCAAATCGTACAACCTGCCTCTATGCCACTTAAAAAAGCACAACCCAATAAGATCTCAAGCTATTTTGGGGAATCCAAACCGAGTGGGGAGAAAGAGGAACAAGGTGGGTCTGAGGCGGGGAGGATGTTGCTTATTAAAGAAGACATTCCAGAAAACCTTAAAGAATTTAAAAGAGAGCTACAGGAAGACATCAACACAGACATTCCGCATCCTTTGAGACCTTCAAAGCAGAGATGGGGACCAAAATAGTTGCGCTCCATGCGGATGTGGACTCAATTGGGACACGCACTCTGGATTTGGAGGCAAAATGCCAGGACTTAGAAGGCCGGTTCCAGCCTGTAGAAGTCGGTGCAGAATTTATTTCTGCTCAGCTGAATTCGGCACTACTCAAATGCGAAGACTTGGAAAACTGCTCCCAGAGACGCGGGGCAGGAAAAAGGTAGAGAGGATCGGATCTGAACACATACAGTATGATCCTGTTCTCTAGCATCCAGGGTGCAGAAATGGTTGAAATGTGACTGGAACACATACACAGTGTGAGCCCAGTACAACAGGGAGAGAGCAGACGGCAAGAGATATCCCAGCAAAATTCACCACCTTCCAAGTCAAGGAGCTTATCCTCTGGAAGGCGAGAAACAGGGTATCAGTGGAGTATCAGGGAGCATTTGGTGCTTTCTACCAAGATGTGGCCAGGCCAAGCTCATGAGGCGTCAACAATTCCGTCTAATCACATCAACCCTAAGGTAGCGACAAATAAAATACTATTTACCTGTTTGGAATAGCCTTCTCCCTCAACAACAAACAGCAGCACTTCATGGAGGTGGAGGGAGCAGCGGCCCTCCTCTGCCTTAGGAGAGCATCTCCACAGATGGAGGCAACACAAGGGGATGAGAGTACAGAGCGGCCTTCGGGGAAGGAGGGCCCGACCCCTGGCAGGCACCCACAAAGGGAGGCAAGATGATGACGTGCTGACGACACCTTCCTGGCTGGTTTTTCACGAAGTAAGAGGGCACCTTCAACTACTCTACAGAGGGACATGGTTGAGAGAGGAGACCTCATTTACAGAGGATCCTATTTCAAGGTGCTTGCACGCTCTGGAAAGGCGATGATAGGAGAGCCTCCTCCTCTCTCCCAAGCTATAGACCCCGTCCATCAAGTGCAACCGCCCTTTGTTTGGCTTGAGTTATGGCTGTGAACACTCCAGAAACAGTGTCCAAAAAGAACATTCACAGGGCTCTGGGAGGTGGAATGGTCTTTCACTAGAAGCCTCCGGAATATGAAGTCCCTTTGGCACTCTTCTGAGTTTTGAACTTATTCTGTTTTTTGTTTGCCTAATTTAATTGTTTGTTCTCTGTCCAGGGTGTCAACCATTAGAGGGAACCCGATAGGAAGCACCACAATGTACCAATGTAAATGGTAGTGAAACTCATGTCATGGAATGTTAGAGTTGGACCCCACTGCTTGACATTCCCCTATATGGTAGCTGGTTTACTCTCTATACCTTTCCCCTTAATGTCTAGCTGTTGCATTTACAGATTTAGGGAGCTGCAATGTTTTATGAGAAGGTATTCTGCAAGTTTAATTTCTCTATATATGCCATAAAAGTGTCCAAGGGGATTTTGAGTCCATTTGATGTACTAGATATGAGGACAGCATCATCAGCACACAGTTAAGCAGGCACCACTTTATTCCTAACTGTCGGTAGGTTTTGCCCCTTACCCATTAGAGCAGCCTCAAGGGTATTCATAAATACACAAAAACATAATGGGAGCAAGGACACACCCCTGGTGAACATCCCACTTAAGTGGAAAAGCGTGATTACACTAACCCCCTTCCTTGTAGCGACTAGGGGCAGAAATTTCAAAGTGCAGAGCATGAAGGAAATCCTCCACACTCATGCAAGGCATCATATCCAATAGCTTGGACTGATTATCACTGTCAAAGGTGCAAAAGAGGTCAAGGAATGGTTCTTAGTGACAGTGTATTTAGTGACCAACAAATGAACATTAAGGTACTGCTACATTGGTCCCATTCCTAAAACTATACCAGACCTCTGAGATAATGTTAGACTCTTTGGAACAGGTTAGAAGCCTTTTAAGAATGACTTGCCCAACTATTCTTTCAGTGAATTTACGTAGGAAAATGTGACTGTAGCATTTAGGGTCTTGTTGGTTCAATGCTGACTACCATGGTTTAGCGAGGCCTGAGTGCAATAATGAAATTAATCAAAGAGGTCCCCAAAACTTTATAGTATCCTTCTAGAGTTCCATAGGTACCCCATCTGGCCCAGTGCTTTGTTTGAGGGTGTTAATATTGAAAAAGTTGATGTTGATGTGCGCAATGCCCTCATGTGTATGTAGAAATGAGATCACATCACTGTTGTTGAATTCAATCGACATGATCAGCCCATCAACCTCAAGTCAGAAATACATGGTCAGGCAGGCCCTGCGACCTAAGGCTGAGGTAGCTGATTGACAGATCACAGGTATTGTAACACGCAGCCAGTAGACAAACGCTCGAACAGGAAAAACCCAGATCGATCCCACAGGTAGGCAACAACACCACAATAGTCCCGGGAGATTGGCCCCAATACAACACTCATGGTTGGAGAGTACACCCGTAACCAAAACACCATAAAGTTAAATGCCACATGAAGTTAGGAACACTCAGCCAATCAGCACACAGCACACCCAGTAAATGCAGTGATCACACACTCCCAATGCTGGACATCTGGACACGTCACCCAGTGGCCCTCATTGTGACCCCCTAAGGACGAGACCCACCTGCATTTGTTACCAGGTGGCCTGATTAACAACCCTATGACTAAGCCAGCATCATTTTCCCTAACATAAAAGTTCTAAATTGTTTTGTGATGCTCCAAAAACTGTATATAATGGCACTTGGAATTAATGTACTTTAAAACAGTCTTCATAACCTATCTCTGTAACTGTACTTGTTTTGCCAAATGCCTCTTGTCTTTTGTTTTCTCAAGGTAAATTCATATTCAAGCAACAAGGGGCTTATAGATAGAGCATACACAACTTTGTTTAGTGAGAAGGAAATATTAAGAGGATAAGTAGGCAACCTTATGGGGAAGCGCTTTTGATAGGGATGTTATCAGATGATGAATCGAGTCCTGAGAAATGGGAGATCGAATCATCAGGCCTGATAATCACCCCTTAGGCTTTCGTAGGCGTATTAGCTAAAATATAAAAATCTACCACTTGCCAAAATACTCTGGTGTCTTTGAGGTTACATCAGGTTATCCAGGTATCCCATGCTTCTCTTTGCAGGCCTAACTTCATTTCTTTCTTAGCCAGTCTGCAATCCATTCCGCAAGAGGCCACTCTTTCTGTTTCCCTAAGAACTTCTACAAGCGCCTTCAAACCAAGCTTCCTAACTCCTATTAGAGACCCTCGCATGTATCATTAATAGAGACCTCGTGATCGCAGTGAAAGACACAAAACACTCAACAATAAAGGAGGGGAAATTATTAATGGAGAAGACAATCATTCACCAGTGACAAGTGGGTGAAAATGAAGGGCCTCATTTACATGGAATTGGCGTAGGGCACGGCCAGAAGGCTTCTTGCTGCTCTGTCCTATCCCAATATGAAACTGCCTGAAGGCCCTGTGTTTATGAAATATAATGCATTCCTGTCCTTTCCCTGTGCACTGTCGCACAATCGGTGCCTAGTGTCAACACAGACACCTTTGCAACCTGGTGCAAGGGTGTCTGCGTTGCATGTAAGATTGTTTGTGCACAGGAAGGGGCACCTTCCTGCAGAAAACAATCCTGAGAGGTGTTTTCCTCTTTATGTGTGTGCTGCAGAATGCAGCATATATGGAAAGAGGAAAACATTTGGTGAAATAAATATATTTCTCCTCGTTACGCCTGCTCTGGGGAGACATGAGGTTTTGGTGCTGCCCTAGCTTTAAATGGTAAATGTATAGAAGGGTCCCCGTGAGGAGAGCGTGTAAACACACAATGATACAATTACAAATTTCAAAAAGATGGTGATTCAAAAGAAAATGAAAATGTTGTCATTTATTAAACAACATTGCATTATGATTTAGTGAAGCATTTTTACAATCACTTAAAGGAGAGTAGAGAATAAGAAAAATGAAATATCCCCAATATGGGAGGGGAGGGAAGGAGAAGGTGGTGCTCGAGGGCTGTGAAAAGGATTAAGGAAAGTACACAGACTTAAACATAATGTACATAAATACCAGCATCAAAGGAATTGGGAATTATTCCAAAAACCAAAATAGCCTATGTAAATTAAGGCAAGTATTGAAAACACAATTCAGACTATGGACATTCTACGGTCACATATGCAATTCAGTGTGATCCAGGGGATGTGCCGGACGTCCCAGAGTGAAGAGGCGTCGACGTTTCGACCCCTATTTATAGGCTAAATTAAGTGTTTACACGCTCTCCTCACGGGGACCCTTCTATACATTTACCACACAACGCCCAGGTCCCCGTGACTGCATGGGTTCAACCCCCTTCTGTAATGCCCTAGCTTTAAATGACTTAGTAAACCTGGGGGCAGCATCAAAATCCTTGGGTGCTGCAAGGGAAAACCTACCACAATGCATATGGAACATCTCTTTGAGACTGAGTAAGGCAATGCAGCCACTTGCACTTGCACTACTTTGTCTTATCCATATCTATGAGGCCATGTAAAGCCCCACAGAGTGGCTTTGCCTCATAGATATGACTGGAAGATTTGCACCACCGGGGCGTCAAAAAAATGATGCAAAGCTGTAAATAAGCCACTGAGCAAGGAAACTGCCCATACACACGACTCCAGTCTAGCGTAGGCCCCTTATGTTCGGTTGAGGCATTTTTCACAGCCTGATTACTGTGTCTCCTTAGCATACTGACAAGTGAGATCGTGAGTGTGTTGTGGATGCTAAACACACAATCATTTAATTGTCAAGGGGACACAAAAATAGGAAAGCTAAGTCTCTAACAAAATATGAGCCACCATTTTAAAAAATGCACCCAATATTGCCATAGCATCTAACCCCCTGCCCCCCGCCCCCTCCCCAATCGCTGAGGCCGTACTAAAGGGATCATGTCTGCAGACTGCTATTCCGAAGTAGGAATTATTATTTCTTGAAAAGCCTTTAAACATTTGAGATCGTACAATCTTGTGATTTTTTGCATTCAGTACTGCCTCAGCTCAATGGCAGTGCACTGTTCCAGGTCGAGTGAAGATACAAAGGTGGCATAAGGTCTTTCATTGGATTTGGGTACAAAATAGTGTATATTCATTCCTAATACAATGCAGCACAGATGCTCTTTCAGCCCTCTTAGGTACTTTACAGATCTGGAAATTGCTAGAGGAAATTCCAAATTAGAGCCCTGCAAATATGTGTCTGTATGTATGTGTTTTTCATATAATTAAAAAACAAGCCAAATGGTGGTGGTGTGCTGTAAAGAGTCAAATGCAAAGATACTGGTAATGAATGGTTGGAGGAGAAGCTGTGTTTAGACAGCATTAGTGGGATGTTATGCATCTTAGGTAGTTTTCTTTTACAGGTATATCTTTAGCTCTTTTCTAGATTGAAAATGGGTGTTCCATTTCCTGGGTGAAGAGTCAGCGAAGGCCTGTTGCCTCGTGTTATGCTTTTTGCACTGTGCTGTCTCCTGTCTGATAATGTCATGGCTATACATGTGATGAGAGCCAACGGAGATAGAGAGCTTGCCAGCCAGGTAGATTTTGGTGCCACCTTTGTAGAGGATGTAGGTGGTTTTGAGGATGATTTGGGCAGAACTAGTGGCGTTTCCTCTGGGTGGGGATTATGTGGTCATATTTCTTCAGGCTATTGATGACGTTTGGAGTGGGGAGGGTTGTGAAGCAACCAGATTGAAAAGTACAAGGGCTCGAACAGCAGTATTGAAGTTGCTTACTGGTAGAAATTATCACATAATGCCTGTTTCTGAAAAGCCTAAAATATCTAATCTGATAGATCAAAAGACGGCACCTTGCATGTCCTTTCCGGGTTTTCTCTATGAGATTATTGTAAAAGGAATGCTAAGTACTATAATAAACAAAGTGATTTGCGTTCCTTTGTGCAGTTCTCAAGATTAGCTCTGAAGTTGCACTACTTTTAGCTAAAATTATTGAGAAGGGGTAGCAAGGAAATATTTGCTGACAAATCCAATAAATATTAGCTTAATTTTGGCCCTTCCTAATAGGACTAATAAAAAAGTTATTTTATGACAGTGCTTAGTAGCTCTAGTTTTCACAGCATCATTTTAACATACTGTGTGTGTTCTTGTTTCAGATGCACCTGCTGCACCAGAGATTATCCTGTACCACACAGAAGGTAAGACAGTGACATGGCTCAGTGTGTTTGCATACTGTATTAAAGTTGTTTTTGTTGTCAAACTGAGCAACATTAGTCATACTATCAATCTGATTTAAAAGTGATAGATCAAAACTTAAGGGGTACAGTTCTCTTCAACTGTCTAGAGAATATGATGACATTGCTTGTACACGACCATGTGAAGCTAGGCACAATGCAAGATCTCTGACTCTGTGGCCCTCATTGTCCGTGGCCCAAGCAAGGTGCTTTGTCTATTGCACCCAAAGAAATCCAACAACATAGGCGATTAAATGCATCAGAGGCAATAAAAAGTACTTTATACAAGTTGAACTCCAATAATGGTGAATACAATGAGGATTATGATGTATACCTAATTTCCTTGTAATTGCTTACCCTTTTCCCTGTTGAATTCCAGCAAGTTCAACCTTGAGAAATTTAAAATGACTTGTGGCTTTATCGCATCCTCTAATTACTGAGCGGTCTAAACTCTGCATCACTTGGTAGCTCTTTTCCTGCAGAACAGGAATTTTATTGGAAATGTATAATGGCCTAAGACTTGACCTTTGTTGCCATTGGGTTCCACCCAATCAGAACACCACTATATGCTTTTTAGATCACCCGGTTTTGGACATTTTACTGTTGGTGTATCTCACTACATGCGTCTCACCCACGGTAATCAAACAGCAAATGGACTGCTCGGGCTTACCGCTGTTGTCAGCCTTTTAGGATTAGCCCTCTGTGATGCAGCAAGGGGCACTTGGCTGGTTTCACATAATAACGTGTGCACACTTGTGCTGGATGGGCGTGAGAGACTACTTTTGGGTGCAGCCTGGCAACTGCGCACAGTATCCTGGCGTAAAGGGAACTCTGCTGGATTTGATATTCACCTGGGATAGGACATGTAATGTTAGTGTGTACACTAATTGCCCATAGTGGCACTCTATTATACACATAGGGAGATAACTGCCTTAGAGTACAGTTTCGCTCCCCTTTTGCCAACTTCCAAAATGATACCTGTACACTTCATGGGTCAGCCTGAGAGTTCATATTTCTCTGCCTCAGCTAAGGATCAGAGCCCAGGCCTTTTGTCACCCTGCTGTGCCCAGTTAATTACATTTCTCTTCAACGGTCGGAACAATGGCATCCCCACACAAAGGGTTCAATTAGAAGTATTTAACCCAGCTCCTAAAGAAACAAGCATTTACAATGCAACGGTTTCGCCTTTGGAACCGCAACAAAAAAATCGAAAGCTTCTGGTCGAATCTCTGACCTCGGAGGCTGACACGGTTTGATGGGAAATTTAATGTAATAGGCAGCGAAAGCCAAAAGGCCTGTTGTCAGCAATGAAGGCTGAAAGTTAGCAGAATTAATATAACTGTACAATGGAAGGGCCCTCCAGGGACACGCCTGGAGAGCGAGGGTAGTGATGGGAGTGGGAAAAAAAAACAGGACTGCGGAAATCGTTTGGCCCTGACATTCTGTCACCTTTGCTAAACGGGGAATAAACAAAGGAAAAGAAACCTAGTCTAAAATCGCTAAGCGTTCCTTAATGTCAGCGCTTGAAGCGGGGACAAAAGAAAGGGCCGCTTCCTTCAGGGGAGTGCCCGCGCGCTCTTGCCACTTAAAAGTATGGCCATCGGGCTGAGGGGTGACAAAGGGCTGTTTAAAAAAATATAAATAAGATGTGTGGGTAGTCTAGGCCTGACAGGGCCTGCTTGTAAAAACACTGCTAACCTGCCCTCACCGAAGCCAATATAAAGCAATAACTGACATCCCACACTTCAGCCTAGGACTGCAGGGGACGTCCCCGTGGGACAGCGGAGCCGCCATTTTGAATCAATCCACACAAAATGAAGGAGTGGGAATCTGCTTAAGCAGCTAATGATACAATTGAGAAATAACAACCTAGGTAACCTAAAGATTAAAATACCTTAATGGTAAAAAATGATGAAGGGTTGACTATAGCTGACTAAAAAACATAATTTTATTTATCAATTGACACAGTTAAAAAGAGTTCATTCATATAACATAGAATCAAGGTTAAAAATTCACAATATACATATAACATAAACACCAATACATGAAGGTTAATAAACAGTAAAAAAGATAGGTGGCACAAAAATTGAGTCTCTACGCGCGTTTCGGCGGCCAGCGCCTTCTTCCTGGAGCAGCCACGTAATATTAGTAGGAAATTTCTAAGGAGCTGTTCAAAATAAATTTTCTGTTTCTTGTTATGATTCTTTCAACGTCCAGTCTGGGTGAAACTGATTAGCTTGGTAATCAAATAGTTAATGCCCGCCAACCGGAACCCTTTATATAAATTCGTGCTGGATAATTTTCATGATAAGTTCTTCCAGGAGTATTCTGGGTTTCTATGAAGTATATCAATCTTTTCTCAAGGTCTTAAAATCAAGCTTCCATTCTAGGAAATGTTCTATTAGTAGAATATTGGTTTTGATGGCACCTTATTTGCCTAAAAGATTGGATACTTGTACTTCTCAGGTCTCAAAGATAAAAAGGGTTTCTCGATTCTTGTATGTGCAGGATTAATGTTAAAAGATCTCCCTGCCTGAGGATGGTCGGCAGGGCTCCCTTTGTCCGGTGGCGGGTAAGTACGTCTCACAGCGACAGCAAACACGGGAAAATGATGAGCCTCATGGCCGGACAAGGCATATTCATTAGGGAGCCCCTGACACAGACAGCAACTTATTTAGCTTTCAGATTGTGTGTTTTGTGCGCATTGCTCATGTTCCATAATCAAACAATTAAAAACAAAAAAAATATTGAAGTTAAACATTATCTCCTACGGCCGTTTCCCTTCCCGCTTTCATGTCGCCGTCGATCATACTTACATTTGCAGTTTGAGCGGGAGAAGTACGAGACAAAAAACATTATTCGCGGTCTCTGGTGATGGCAGTAAAAAAATCGAGTTAAAATAAGCAGAAAAGAACCAGCTTTCCCCAACTCCTGCATAAAAGATAACATGTCACATCGGCGAGTGAGGATTTCTTCCCCCCCTCCTCAACATGAAAAAAACCTCTAATTGCAGTTTTAAATGCCTAAAATGCCATGTCCACCCAAGGCCCGATGCTCATTAGTACCAGTAATTAGCTTTACAACTGTCAACACAAACACCGCGCAGCCTGACAGATAGATAGCGGCTCGGAGGATGCTAATAAATCCGAAACAACAACTTGACACACAGATGCACAAAAGGATGCAGGTGATAAAGAAATGTTGACATCAAATCTAATTATCTTGGAAGCGGCCTACCCCGGCATGAGGCGCGGTAGTGCTCAGTTACTGCCAGCAGTGAGCCCCACCGGAAGGCGGTTCAACCAGAGCGTATGACTGATGGCGCCCCCCCTCCCGTCGACTGACTGAGCGCTTCCACCCGCCCCCAAATCATATCAGGCGAGGACAGTATCAACAAGCATCACATGCCCGCCGCAGACACGTACCTGTTCACAGCTTCCAAGAGCAGGGTAGGAGCTAGGCTGGGCTCTGGCAAACGGCGGCCCACACGGACTCACACGCAAGGAGACAACTCCGCCGAGCGACGGGCGGTGCAAACCTCAGAAAGGCGGTGGGAAAGCGCGGGGGTTTGGGTGACAGACGCTGTCGGCCTACCTACCATGAGAACCGTGAACAGCGCGGCTGCATCACTCATCTGAGGTGCACGAGCGCAGCGTCACCGACAGCTCCTGTGAGGGGAGTGGGTGATGCCCTCGTGATGGAAGAGAAGCACTGCTCCTGGCTGTGGTGTCACCTACTACAGATCTGCTTCAGACACAATGTCCCTGCCACAGTCCCAGTGCGCGAAGCAGGGGTGGCGGCCGCGTGCTGGCACAAGAGACGGCGCCTTTTCAAACCCGAATGTATTCAGGCGACGAAAAAAACAAGTCAGGTCCCGGGCCGTGCTGTGATTGGCTGACGTCACGGTGGTGTCCCGGGCCGGCAGCCAATCACAGCACAGCCCGGGAAATGACGTCACGGGGGTGTCCCGGGCCTGCAGCCAATCACAGCGCGGCCCGGGACACACGGCAAAAGGGGCGGGCCTTAAAAAAAGACCCAGAAACGCCCCCGAATCGCGTTTTCACCAGAAAGCGTGATTGACAGCCTCTGTCTCCCAATGGCTAGCCTCCATTTATGGAGCTAGCCAATGGAAGAAGGGGAGTGTTCAAGTCCTCCATAGTGTAAACAAAAGCTTTCGCCCTGGGCGGAGCACCTGCTTTGCAGGTGCTACGGCCAGGTCGAAACCTAAAAAGGGGTGGGGTAACTTGATCTGCATCAGCCAATCAGCAGTTACACTGTACATGGATGGGCCGGCCTTAGCCCAATTAATAAATGAGAGGCCCCAGACAACTGGAGCCAACCCAGAGGAGGGGCTCTCTTTGAACACTTAGTATGAAGGACCCTAGAAGTGATGCCAGCGAGTGGCAGAGCTGAGACCCCAGGAGCAGATGTGACCAGTGACTCATGGATGATGCCATTACGAACTGGCCCAGTATGCTGTGCAGGAGAGTTAGGACAGGGATGGAGAGGTGACTTGGCACACTAGATTGTCCAGGGGTGCCTAATTTCTGGAACATTCATATCCCCTTTAAAAAGTCTTACACAAGGGGGAGACTCTCTCTTGCCTGTGACTTTTTACTACACTTCACTGCTGGATCCTGGGATAGCTATGGAGAACTGGATGGAGGAATTCTCTGACCCCCACCCAGGACTAAGGACTGCCCAGTTGACCCCAGGACCAGTGGGTCTCCCCTAGGGCCAGTAAGGCTGCCCCCCCTTGCACTCCTTGAGCACCAGTTTGGCGAAAGCCCTGGACTTGCTGCACCCAGAAACCAAAATCAGGAAGAGAGCTGGCACAGGGAGCCAGGAGAAATAGTTCACTTATTACTTTGGAATTGAGGGAAGTTGACATAGCACACCCCCAGAAGTGCAATTAGCACAGGAACGTCACAATCAGCCAAACGAGGCCCGAGTTATTACATTTTATAGTTTGTCGCCCTTTGACTTTCCTTGCACAGATTGCATGGGGCTTCACAGCATCACCTGGTACATACCCCCGGTGTGGGGCAGGAACCAGGGGTCAGCACAAGGATAATTCATATTATGCCCTTTAAATACCCAGCAACCCCATCACTCGGGCATGCTCATTCTAGAGGGATAGGAACTCATATGTGACCCCCATGCTGAAAAGTAATTGTGGAGCACCATTGAGATCCCTCAGCACTGGTCAGCCCGCCCCACTCCCCGCGCCTGTGTCTATGTGGAGCAGGAGTCTGAAACAGTCATCAGCCCTTTCCCTCTGAGAAATCTTTCCAGCTCCCAGGGCAGCACAGAGGAGGGCTGCATGGACGGGGAGGCAGCAGTGGCAGCCAGAGGTGGGATTCCTGGCTTTCCCAAACAAGAGCAGTTAGAGGTGCCCGTGTGAGACCTGGCACGCCTGAAAAAAGAAGAATATGCCACACAACATGATGCACTTGGCCAGAAAACACAAAAGAAAAAGCATTGTGGCTCTCCCTGCTCAGCCAGAGAGCCAATACTTAAAAACTCACTGCTCCTAGAACAGGGCCCCATAATGCCCTATGGGGTCTGGCTTTTTCTATCTTCATTTAGCTCTTTCTCCCCTTATGGTGGCCCCAAGATGACGGGATCACCACCAACTAACACAGGAAGCTGCACACCTTCCCAAGGACAACTTCTAGCATTCCCCAACTTAAGTTGGAGGGGACTCCAAATAATTCACCTCCTGGATTATTTTCAAATTATCAAGCACTCCCAGTTCCCACTTCACATTGGGGCACTACAAACCAACATTCTCCAGATGAGGGTCTAATTAACTAATTAGCCTCACCAATTAATTGCGAATTCTATACTCATTAGCTTAAATAGTGACTAATGGATTAATGAGTCACTATTATATGTGCTTACTAATTTGCTCCAAAATTCTGTTGATGCACAAACACATCTAATTCTTTGCGGTCAAGTCACATGAAACGAACACATTTGGGTATAATATATTTAGCCAAGAATAGTAGGAAAAGGATTGAGACGCTATTCTCATTTTTATTAGTTAATTCAATAATCAAAATATTCATTACAGATATCAAAAGGATTAGTCAATTATCAAGGAAATTAGCATAAATCCGAATCATAATAAATGCAAATATAATATTGTGATGTGACTCTAAGAGATTGAACCTTATTTGGAAGGGAGAGGGCTAGAATGTGCTGTATTTAACATTATACAGTGCAGTCCCTTTCTCTGCTTGCGCTGGCACACAAGCTGCTGCCTAACTCGAAAGCAGGTACCCTTCCATCATGGTGCAAGGGTGATTGAGTTTTTGTTCAGGAAGGAGCACCTCAGAGGTAAGTAAGCACAGCACATTTGTCAGATAATCATATATGAAGCCCTAAGTATAGAAATGACCGATGAACATCCAAGACTAATTGGCAAGCAAACTAAGAAAAGATGAGTCTCATTCGACCTCCCATGTTAAAGCCTGTCAACTCTTACTGCTCTGAAGCCAGAAGCAAAATGCAAAATAAGCTGACTTTTCCCCAAAAAGAACACCATTTTTATAGGATATTATTAATTAAATATGTAGCACTGAAATGTTACTTGCACAAACAATACCAATCACGTTGTTTTTATTAAAAATATCACATGCTTCAGTTGGCTAACATTGCACATAATTTATTAATAATGCTAAACACAAGAGAAAAACCATGAACCTCTTTTATTCATATATAACAGTGACATACTGATGAAAATAAGCTGAGCGGCCTTTTAATGTTACAAGATCAGAACATCCCTCTACAGTGAAACTAATGAACCATTGTTCGTTACATGGAAGCAGAGACCATGGTTTGCAGCTGAACTAAAATGATTTCCTCAGCAGAATGAAAACATGAATGCGAAGGACTAGTGCTCATAAACAAGCACTCATTTAAATGCATTAGCCCATTACAGCCTAGTCAAGCAAAGACAAACTAAAGTAGGCAATTTATTTTTATTATAAAATGTATGCCCTCTACACCAGAGAGATAGTATGGTGCACCTTAATGTCTCATTGCCGGCACCGAAGGGCTAGTGGACTAGTGCATCATAGTAAAAGGATTTATATGCAAATACAATTTTAAATTGTAGATGTAATTGCCAGATATCATTAATTGCACATGAATCAACCACCCTTACTCATTCATTTTTTGGGTGAAATAATGATGTTTACCATTCCATGAACTGAGGTCTAAAAATGTCTTCTTTATATGTTTTGTACTCAGAGGGCTGGATTGTCACACAAGAGTCTGGAGCTTCTCGGTCAGGAGTTATGTTCTTTATTTCATGTTAGGCCCCTGGGTGACGATATCTGAAGGTAGACCCTGTGAGGACTTAATTCTCCCTTCAACTATCCCTATCTACCAGCTTCTACTGCAGACCACTTATCATCATTCTAGTACAGCATTCATTCTTAGCATTTCACGTTCAGCATTATACAAAGAAGAAGAATGGGCATGATGAAATATGAGGAAAGAGATACTGTGAGATAGGTAAGTCTAAGATATTGAAGTATTAATTTTACCAGGTGAGAACCCACCTCAATCTCAAAAAACAATCATAATCCTTGTCCCTGTAATCACTGAATAAACCTGTGCTTAATCCTCTGATAGCTTGACATAAAGCATTCAGGCTTAACTTAGAAGCAACGTGTAAAGTATTTATGCACCACCCCAACAGTGAGAACGAGAAAAGACAAAACAAGAAAAATCCCAGTCCAACACTTTGAATTAAAAAATATTACAGCAAACAGCAAACTGCTGGTATTTGGTCACTGTACTGGGTCATAGTAAAAATTAAGGCTGACTGTGATGGATCGCCTGTCGGACACAGGGACCAGGTTTGGTATGGTGGAAAGTTTCCCTTCAGACTTAGACACTTTAATGGAACAAATCAGTGTCATTAGTTGGGCAAGCAGGGAGCTGAATCCAAAGTGTGGCTCGATGATGGTGGCCTACTGAAAAGCCGGGTCTTAGTGTTGTTTACAATGAAGGTGGGAAAGCTTGTTGTCTGAAATTTGTGACCAGGAAGGCTTTGGTGTTGTTCAGATGCTGCTAGATACTTTCCTAGAAGTCGGATCTCCTTCTGCAGGGCAAACCGTCAAGTTGAGGCCCAACCGGTGATTCAATGTCGATCACTGTGGCTTCAACAGCAACTCTAGTCTCTGTTGGTTTTCCAGAGAGAAAGTTAGCAAGAAGTGTATGTTTCACAAATTTTTGTTAAGCATTTTTACAGGGCACCTATTAAAACAAAACAAGAAAGAGCAGTACAAGGTCTGGTTTCAGGATTTTCTTTTTAAAAAGAAAAGAAGAATACTGTTTACTTCTGATGCCGCCCATGACGGAGATTCCTGCAAATGCCTTTATAAATGACCAATCATTTATAAATTAGGGAGCTGCCCCTCGACCCAGGAAACAGAGTAATTTACACCATCCGGAAGGCAGAGCCACAGGTCGTCCTCCTAAAAATAAAGACAGTTAGGTAATTTTAGGCTATTTAGATATTGTTGACGGAATGAAACATCTGCAGGAAAGGTGAGGTTACACAGTGATTCATAAAAAGACAGAAAATAATATAGGATAACTATTAGAGTCAGGGAGGATAGAGACATTTTGTTTTTAATAGCAGGAATAAAAGATGACATAGGCAAATGTTTCAGGTAAAGAGCCAGATATTTGGCAGCTGCATTGCATTATAAAAGGTTGGTGGCTTTAAGTTTGTGAGACTAGCAATGAGCCCGTAAACTACGGATTCTCTTGAATTCATATTTCAAAGGTGTTATTTTGAGGAATATGTTATCATCAATAAAGTTCCTTTTTTATTTCAACCTGTTCAATAATAGCCTTTAATTCTGTCAGTCTCTTGTTTAGTTTCTTATTCCTCTCCACCTTGATAGTTCAAGTTCAAGTTCAAGGATTTATATAGCGCACTACTCACCCAGAGGGTCTCAAGGCGCTTGGGGAGGGGGTTCATTATTTATCGAATAGCCATGTTTTAAGTTCTTTTCTGAAGGAGATGTAGTTCTGTGTAAGGCGGAGGTGAGTGGGGAGTGAGTTCCAGGTCTTGGCCGCCAAGTAGGAGAAGGATCTGCCTCCCATGGTGGTTCTTTGGATACCCGGAACTGCGGCGATGCCTTGATTGGAGGATCTTAGTTGGCGGGTGGGTGTGTAGAAGGATAGTCGAGTGTTGAGGCATTCGGGACCTAGTTTGTAGAGGGCCTTGTGTGCGTGGGTGAGGAGACGGAATGTTATTCTCTTGTTGACGGGAAGCCAGTGGAGGTCTTTCAGGTGGCCGGTAATGTGATCTTGGCGAGGGATGTCCAAGATGAGTCTCGCTGAAGCGTTTTGGATGCGTTGGAGTTTTTTCTGTAGTTTGGCTGTAGTTCTGGCGTAGAGGGTGTTTCCGTAGTCTAGTCGACTCGTAACCAGTGCGTGGGTGACAGTCTTTCTTGTCTCGGCGGGGATCCAATGGAAGATTTTTTTGAGCATTCGAAGTACGTTGAAGCAGGTGGATGAAACAGCGTTGACTTGTTTGGTCATCGAGAGTGAGGAGTCTAGGATGAAGCCAAGTTTACGTGCGTGCTCTGTGGGTATGGGTGCTGAGCCCAGATCCGAAGGCCACCATGAGTCGTCCCAAGCAGAGGGGGATGATCCTAGGATGAGTACTTCCGTTTTGTCTGAGTTAAGTTTTAGGCGGCTGTTTTTCATCCATACAGCTACTTCTTTCATGCCTTCGTGAAGATTGGTTTTGGCGGTGTTGGGGTCATTGGTGAGGGACAGGATCAGCTGGGTGTCGTCAGCGTAGGAGATGATGTTAAGGTTGTGTTGACGCGCGATGGAAGCGAGTGGACTCATGTAAATGTTGAAGAGGGTGGGAATGAGTGATGATCCTTGTCGTACACCGCAGATGACTTTGGTGGCCTCTGATCTGAATGGGGGAAGTCGGACTCTCTGAGTTCTTCCAGCTAGGAACGAGATGATCCAGTCCAAGGCTTTTCCTTTTATGCCGATGTTGCTGAGGCGTTGTATGAGGGTGCTGTGACAGACAGTGTCGAAGGCGACGGAGAGGTCGAGTAGAATGAGGGCCACTGTTTCTCCGTTGTCCAGTAGTGTTCGGATGTCATCTGTTGCTGCGATGAGGGCGGTTTCGGTGCTGTGTTTGGCTCGAAAGCCGGACTGCGAGGGATCAAGGGAGTTGTTGGATTCAAGGAAGGCGGCGAGTTGGCTATTGACGGCTTTCTCAATGACTTTGGCAGGGAATGGGAGGAGGGATATGGGGCGGTAGTTCTTAAGTTCAGAGGGGTCTGCTGTGGGTTTCTTCAGGAGGGCGCTGACTTCGGCGTGTTTCCAGTTTTCTGGGAAGGTAGCAGAGTTGTAGGAGCAGTTGATGACATCACGGAGATTGGGTGCGATGATGGAGTCTGCTTTGTTGAAGATGTGGTGGGGACATGGGTCGGTTGGCGAGCCAGAAAGGTTGGAATTCATTAGGCGGATGGTGTCTTCAGTGGTGATTGGGTTCCAGGCGCTGAGGTTGTTAGAGGGCGGTTTAGGTTCAGAGGGGGGTGGAGAGGATTGTTCGTTGGAATTGTTTTTGAAGCTGTTATGTATGTCGGCAATTTTGTTGTAGAAGAAGGAGGATAACGAATTGCAGAGGTCTTGGGAGGGAGTGATGTTGTTTGAGGCTGCGGTGGGGTTGGTGAATTCTTTGACGATGTTGAATAGTTCCTTGCTGTTATGGGCGTTGTTGTCGAGTCGATTCTTGAATGCTGATTTCTTGGTGGATCGAATCAGCTGGTGGTGTTTGCGGGTGGCTGCCTTGAAGGTGGTCATGTTGTCGGTGGTTGGGTTTTTTCTCCATGTTTTCTCGAGAGTACGGCATAGCTTCTTGGATTTCTTAAGGTCATTGTTGAACCAGGGGGCCTTTTTGCTGTCTTGTTTGGTGTGATGGTTTTTCATGGGTGCTAATTCGTCAGCGCTGTGAGTGATCCATTGTTTGAGTTTGATGGCAGCTTGGTTTGGGTCAGATGAGAGGGCGGGTGGGTTTTGGTTGAGCGATGTGAGGAGTTGGTCGGTGGTGATTTTGTTCCATTTTCTTCGGGGAATAGGTTGTGGGGGGTTGTGGGTCGAGGTGGTTTTGTAGCTGAAGTGAACACAGCTGTGGTCCGTCCAATGGAGAGCTGTGGTGCGATCGAAGGAGATGTGTTTGCTGGAGGAGAAGATTGGGTTAAGCGTATGTCCGGCTACATAGGTGGGGGTGTCAACAAGTTGTTTGAGGCCGAGATTGGCCAGGTTGTCAAGAAGGGGGGTGGTGTTGCTGTTGTTTTTCTTTTCCAGGTGGAAGTTGAAGTCTCCTAGTAGAATGTAGTTCTCGGAGGCGAGGGCATGTGGACTGATGAAGTCGGTGATGTATTCGCTGAATTGTTTACGGGTTCCTGGAGGTCTGTAGATGAGGGTGCCTCTGAGTGTGGTCCTAGGGTCGGTGTGGATCTGGAAGTGGAGGTGTTCGGCGGTTGTGGCGATGTCGGGTGTTGATGATGTGTTCATCCAGGTTTCTGTAAGGAAAGCGACGTCCGGTGAAGCAGTGTCGAGTAGGTCCCAGAGTTCGGTGGCATGTCTGTGGACCGAGCGGGTGTTCAGCAGGATGCACTTCAGGTGGTTAGAGTCGGAGTTGTGTTTGGGGTTCGTGGATATGGTGTGGGTCTTGAAGCTGGTAAATTTGCAGGAGTGGCAGGCGAAGGGGCCGTGGGTACGTCCCGGGGCAGCTTCGTAACATTGTGGTGAGCGTCCGTGGTTAGGGGCTGGGAGGGTGGCGGCGTCATACGTTATGCTGGAGGAGTGTGGTTTGCGGGGGCCAGGGGGTCTGGCGCTGGGCGCGGTCCAGGCGCGGACGGGCATAGACGGGCTTACCTTTGGCGCACCTTCGGCGCGCATGGGGCGCGACCGCTGCGCGTGGTCGCTGCGCGCAGATGCATCAGTCATATGAGGATAGTGGAGGGGGAGGGGCGAGTGGCCTTCCTTGCATCCCAAATAATTTCCGGGGCGAGATCCTGGTTGCCGTCATGAAAGAAATTACTCAGGGCTGTGTGAATGTGTTTCCTTGCAACTGGGTGCTCTAGGATGTAATCATCCGTTCACCATGTTGTGTTGTTGTGATGAGGGCTTGATAGTTCTATGGCAATCGATTTGCAGGCATGGTCAGAAATGACATTAGGCTGAATGATGGGGGTGGAAGTTGAGATGACAAGATTGTTGCTTGTGAGCAAATAATCAATTCTTGTCAATGAGATGCGAGGGTGAGAGTAGAAAATTAATTCACTACTGCTAGGATTATGTAAGCACCTAGGGTCTATTACATTGTGGTCCTCACACATTTTAAACATTTCTAAATGAGCCTTGGTGTGTTGTAAGTGCATTTGGACAATCTGTCCAAGGTAGTGTTCCATAAGAAATTGAAATCTCCACCTAAGACAATATAGCTATTGTGTGGGAGATCAGAAATTCATTTATTAAGGTTGACCCAGAAGACAGTTTAATCATTCATGGGGGGATAATATGGATAATATAGTTTAATAACTGGTCAATGATGAGGTGGGTGATGAGCTATCTACCATTTTCATCTTTCAGTAGTTTAGAGAGTGCATTTAATGCTTTTAGAAATGGGAGTGATAACGTATCTTTTATTTCTAGCTGGAGCACAGGCACTTGGACCCAAGAGTGTTGCATAATGTGGGCTTCTATAGTGCCCACTGCCATCTCCTATATTTATATAAAGTATCCACGTAGTTTGTGACAGTATTCAAGAACTTCTTTCTTTTTAATCAGATGGTTTTTATGTTTAGTGACAGAATTTGAACCTTGATGTTGACCGTCAGGGAAATATTAAAGAACATTGATGGCCTTGATCTAGTGTAACTGGATCCTGAGAATTTTCATAGGTGCTAGTAAAGTCCAGGCAGTAGGAAAAATAGCTGTGCACCAAACTACATATTGTAGGAGTGTAATATGCAGCACTTGTTATAAGAGTTATATTAGGAAAGAGAAATGAAAAGGAGACATAATTAGTAGTTAGGACTCGCTGTCAGCAAGAAACTTCAACAAGAGTGCAATAGTGGCTTTGCATTGCATATAATGACCTAAGTAGAAACCGTAGGATGGAGAGAAAATAGGATCATCAAACGGTAAGGACCTTCTTCTTTAAAGTGACCACATAACTATCAGTAGAACATCATTGTTAATGAAGAGATTGGGTAAAGTAATTGAAAATTTCACAAAGAAAGGTACAAAAGGGTTCAACAGATTAAAGCATATTACATAACTGTAGTAAAAAATGTTGCCACACTGATATCATGAAGGCGGAAATTGTGATTACAAATGGATTAAGGAGTGGTGAAAAGATATATTAGAGGTGGCATACCCTGAATATGAATATGCAGAAAATGGATTAGGACGAAGGGTCATTAATATCAACATAGATTTTTTGTGGTTTTTCTTTACGTTTATGTAAAGAAAATCACTGGGACAACTATCCCATTTACATGTAATGACTCCTGGACTGGGGTAAGTGGTTTGGAGCACTGCCATGTCTGCAGTGGTTTTCTGGAGGCTGGAAAAAGGGATGGTTCGCCAAGTTCTTCAGTCAGTCATAAACCATGGTATTGCCTTTTTTATTTCAATTGCAGCTAATTGCATAAGGTCTTTAGTGGCGCAGGCAGTCTTTTGTTCCAAAAAAGCTATCATGGTACTAAAACAACAGTATAGGCCAGCCAAATATTGTGAACATAATTTCACTCACACACATTTTTGAAAAAACACGTTTGGATGGCAAAATGTGCTGAGCAGGTCAGACAGTGGAATGTAAAAGCTAACCACATCTTCCCTATGCCAACCATTCTTTTACTTTGGGGGGCATCACATTTCACACTCATGAGACCAGCAAATTTAAGAACCCGTTGTACAAATACCCACAGTAGTCCCAGTGCACGAGTGATAGTCAAAGACCTGAGGAACACAAAAGGAAACATACTCTGCTAGTGCCTGTAAGAGGGTCAGCGACAGTATATGAACGTATATTCACCTTTTGAATATAACGAACCTCTGGCCATATGATCATGAACGGCGATAACATTATCGCAGCTTTAGAGGCAGGAAACTGCAGCTAAAACTGCAACAAGGGCCTTTGTGAATTCCCATAGAAGCCCATGTTCTGGTGTGAACCTGGGCTTCTATGGGAATTCACAAGGACATAATATCAAGCCCCTTATCCCCGCTTTATCAGCAGTTTCCTGCCGCTAAATCGGCGATAATGGGGTCACCGTTCTTTATAATATGGCACCTCATTCTTCAGCTGGCTCACATTTCATTTGTGGTTCATTTTGTCCTGAAACTTTGCCTTGAGGTAAACCTGAAAGAAAGGCCGGCTAACAATTTAGAAAGCTGTCTCAATACAGGAAAATGTCAATGCCAAAGAGAACCAATGAGAGAAACTTGCTATTCTTGAAATGTACGGAATGACCAAACTTTATCCCACATTCCAGTCAAACCGAATGAATCCTGTCAGCTGCTCACCAGCAGTGCAATAAATACATCCTCAATCAATCAGTGTTGTGGATAAAATAGGGCCATATTTTCAAGAAAGGGCGATACATTATCGCCGCCCAGGTTCTGGTGTTAATCTGGGCTGCTATGGGAATTCACAAGGGCATATTATCAAGCCCATTATCGCCGCTTTATCAGCAGTTTCCTGCCGACAAAAGCGGCGAGATTGTATCGCCCTCTCTTGGTATTATGGCCCATAGTCCTTCTCCCTCCCCTAAGATGGTCATCCAGCTCTAGAGAGGGTGGGTAATTTCATAGGAGATGGTGTAGATACCACCACAATTGCATCTCCACAGAGGTGGGGTTAGAGATGTGCAGAACCACTTTTTCAACTGCCTGACACTGTTGCACATATACCCACTTACCTGTCCACCTTACCCACTAAGAGCTTCCTCTTGAAAAACCAACCCAAAATAAATCCAGACCGGTCACTGGGGCACAGATAACACACCCACAGGCATGCCCTGACATCTGCCCACAAACACGTAATAATAACACGCCTCATATATGGGATACTGTAAAGACCCACAAGGATAAAAGGTTGAAATGCACTGTCCCTTAGGCAGACAACATGAGCAGGGTCTATGCATCAACTTGCTATGTGTGGAAGACTCTAGCCCCCCAGTGAGAAAACACAGACATTTTCATGTTTGTTGTCTGCCGGGAAAATACGTGAATTGCAGGCCCGGACTGGGCGTAGTGGGCACCGGGCAATACCCCGATGCACCGCACGGGTGGGGCCGGTTTTTTGTTACAGGGCCTTTTTTTGTCCCTATAACAAAATCGGCAGAAAAACGGCCCTGGCAAAGAGCTGGGCGGCAGTCTGCATATCAGCCTAACTTTCTATCCTCACGCACCCTAAGTAATGTCCACACTCGAACTACTCTCTATGGGGCCACATTGTGTCCTATTGTTCCCATCCTTCGCATCCTATTGGTGTATAGGAACCACATACGCACATGCCTGTCTTCTTTTTAGGTGAAGCTTATGCCGGCTAAACAAGCTTTGATAAGCGCTTTTCCCCCTCGAAAGCAGCTCAGGATCCCATGATTATGTTATAGGCTGCAAGCAGCAACTCAAAGACTGGCATGATACAATCCTTTGATGGGTGCCCCTAAGCAAAACAAACCACCCACCTGCAACCACAGATACAATCGCATCAGAATCCGGCGCACAAACTTTAATAGATGATTTTGAGCAATCCCGAAATAGTAAAGGATTTATTAAGTGTATGATAAGTGACCCCTCTAAAATACCATACAAGGAATGGGCCCCTTTGCCACTGGATCATGTCCTTCCCCCGTCCTGCCATCGTTCGATCTACCGACGATGTACATTTCTAATTACACTCACAAAACACAGAGGCAGAAGTTACCACAGGAAAGGGGTTGGCACTATCAGCACCACTCCTGGTACAAACATCGAAGCCCACTTAATTACCAGAATACGTTCTCTGTGTTTTTATTTTAATGAGTAATTCCAGTCAATCCGTGGACCAAACCCGTAACCTTGCTGGTATTAATAGGACGCTCTAACCCACTAAGCTAACCAGCCAACACAGACGTTTTTCAGAGATATGGGTGCTATTGTTACAATGCAGGCACATGGGAAGATGGATTAACATCAGCTGCAATTATCTAGGTCACTGTTGGCGGCTAAATTGTAGTACATGATTTTAATAATAACGTCTTCCGTCAGCCTGCATTTTGTTTTCATCATCAAACAGCTCCGTGTTCGGTTGGCGAGCCCTCCTGCCCACAAAAACCGCGTAGGGAGTGGAACGGAGACAAGCCGGTCGCTGTCATCTTTCTTGCAGTCTGGGAAGCTTTTAACAGGGATGTAAAGATAAAATCAAATCAGGTGTTTGTTAAGCGCAACTACTCACCTGTAAGGGTCTCAAGGCACAGGAGTGGCGGGGGGTTCGCAGGTTCCAGTCCATCAAGGAGGGGGTCTGTCGAAGAGCCAGGTTTTGAGGTTTCTTGCGAAGATGTGGAGCGATGTATCTTTCTGAGGTGGAGAGGGAGGGCGTTCCAGGCTCTGGCCACGTGGAGGAAAAGGAGCATCCTCCCGATATGGTCTTTCTGGTGCAGGGGACCAAGGCGTAGGAGAGCTTGGCTGATCGTTGGGTCCTTTGTGGTGCGTGGAATTTCAGGTATGCTGGTCCGGTGTTGTGGAGTGCCTTGTGAGTGTGGGTTAACATCTTGAAGGTGACTCTAGCTTTGATGAGAAGTCAGTGGAGCATGTGCAGGTGCTGGGAGGACGAGACAGCGTTGATCTGGCGGTCTATTTTGAGCTCTGAGTCCAGGATGATTCCAAGGTTGCTAGTGTGGTCTGTCGGGGTGGGGGGGCTTCTGAGGGTGGGGGGCCACCAGGTGTCGTTCCAGGCATCAGGGATTTGGCCTGTGACGATTACTTCCGTTTTAAAAGATATGGCAGTGGGCAGAGGGAACGCATCAAGGGGTTCTGCCCGGTCTCCCCATACTCTAGTAAGAGCCACTTCCTGGCGCCCCATATTTCTAAAGAAAGAGCTTAAAACTATTTGTAACAATGGCAGACTACTGTGAAAGCAAGGATACGTGGATAAGTGGAACAAATTTCAGGATGCTACTCCAAAGAGAGCCGCCTTTCAGTTATTGCAAAAACACAAGGAAATTGTCTTGGTTAAACAGAACAGCCCCCTCACGAAGCCGGGATTTGAACCCAGGGCCTCCTACACTCCAAGGATAAACTAGACCACTTAACTACCACCTTCACATGAGCTAATACTCTCGCTTTCAATGCAGAGGGGCCCGCCTAGGGATTTGACCCAAGGGCCTTCAGCTGTGCTCGATGCCCTAACGTAAACCCGGCGTACAGCTGTGGCCAAAATCAAGCCTACTCAACAAGAGATCAAATGACCTCATCAGCTCCCATATACGGTAACCGTGGCCTTGCTGTTCAAACCGGTGCTTACCTCGCAGAACTGCCAATCCCACGATGCAAAGGTACAACTTGGCAACTTAGCACAAACTTGAAAGAGGCATCTACTGCTCTGAGCACATCTTTGTATTTCCGAAAGCCAGACAGTCTCCCGACACGATCTGTCCTGATCAATTTTTCTTGGCCCCAGGCGGGCTGCTCCCAGTGCATCTTGGAGGCCCGGCAGTTTTGCTTTCCTCGTTGCACTTCGAGTGGCAGCTGCCAGATTTTCCTGCTGCTGCTCCTGGGCACCTCTCTCCTGTCTCCCATTACAGCTAGCCACCTCCCGTGGTTCCTCCTTTGATGATATAGAGATCAAGAGAAGTAATTCTGAAATGAGAAATGGCATAGAAAAAGAGGTAAATATGAATGAGGTATTCTTGAGGGTGAAGCAGACAGAAGTGGACAGGTAGAGAGATGAGGTATTGAGAGGGTTATAGAGAAATGCATGGAAAGAATAGAAGTGAGTTAGAGATAGAGGCAAAATTAGAAGAGACATAGAAAGATAGGTCTGATAAAAAGAGGCAGAGAAAAGGGAAGCAAGAGAGCACCAAGGGAAGACAGAAAGGTGAGGTGAGCAAATAGAGGTTAAGTAGAGAGACATAGATGGTGATGAGGAAAAAAGGTGAGGTTGATTCAGAGCTAAATAAAGAGGGTAGACAAAGCAGATGAAGAGTATTACTAGGCACAGATAGAAGGCAAAGAGTTTAATAAGGAGAGGTAGAGAGAGAAATGAAATGGAGTAATTGAGTTGAAATAAAGGAAGTGGTGTGGTGGTATTACAGATGTAAAGAAATAAAATAATGATGGATGTGAGCTAGAGAGTGAAAAGAGCTTGAGAAATATGAGAAACACGGTGTGATAATTGGATTTGAGAGAGATTTAGGGTATACATATATTTAGGGAGAATTGAGAGGAGTAGTAGAAAGAGAGAGGCGAGGGAAGAGAGAGTTGATGTATTGAGAGAAGTAAGATGCAGAGAGTAAATAGGCTGAGAAAGAGGTGATAGGGTTGAGAAAGTTAGGACGTAAATCAATGAAGAGAGAGAGGCTCAGATGGAGATAAGATGATTTTGAAAGAACCTGAGATAGATGAGCAATATGATGGAAACAAAGAAGAGAGGTGTAGAGGAAGGAGTAAGGGTGATAGGATCGTAGATCGAGAGAGCGGGAAGAGGTAGAGAGCAGAGGGAGAGTGTATATTGTGAAAGAGGTAGAGAGTGGTTTATTGAGAGCGTTGAAGGATAGACAAAGGCGAGGTAGGTAGAGTTGAGAAAGAATGAGTGGATAGGTACACAGATGTTGGAATAGGTAGAGCGAAAGAAAGAGGTAAAAAGGGAGGGATGGGGTAGAAGAGGTGCATTGATGTAAGGAGAAAGCGGCAGAAAACTTTTTTTTCATTTAATTGTCACCAGAGGGTTAAGGTTCAAAATGTACAGCTGTCAAGTTAAAACATAATCTCTTTTTATGTACACTTTTAATACATTTACAGGGGCCCTGTGAAAGGTGAGGGCCTACAGCACTTGTCCACTTTAAACATGCTTTAAAGTAGCTATGAACAAATGACTAAAATATAAAAAGCTGTGATGCAGAAGAAAAAAGAAACAAAGGTATTATTTTTCTATTCCATACTTTTTAGAGTTTAGAAAGCTTTATTGAACAAAAGTATCAACGTAAAACATCATTACAAAAATAAATGATATTACATTGAATGAAGCAGCAGAGAGAAAAAACAAGAATATAAAACATAAGCCCCGAAAGGGGTAAATGAACTACACCAAGAGAAAAAAGCTTTTATGGGTATTTTGTCAGAAGGGGAAAGGGAAGGAGAAGAAAAGAAAAGGGAAAGGCGAAGGAGAAAGAAAGGCAGTTTAGAGAACAAAATTATTGCTTAAAATTTCCATATAACAATAAGAGAAAAAAAAGAGAAAGGTAAACTGGTCAGGGAGAACATTTGGAGAGAAATTCAGTTAAAGGTAACCATAATAAATCTTTTTTGATTAGTAAGGGTACAGTGGTGGTAAAAGCACGATCAAGTCTGTGATGATGACATAACAAATTCCACCAAGCATTATATGTAATCTTAGAAGTGTCTTTCCAATTGGTTGTAATTATCTGGAAAGAAATTACTATGAAAAGATCAATACATTTACGTACATTACAAGTAACATTCCATATGGGGGAAGACCCACCCAAAAAGATGTGTACAATCTCGAAGGGAACATCAGTAGATAAAATGTTATTAAGTGTAGACCAAATGCGAGATCTTACGGCCACATGCATCAAGCTATTTAGGAATCGCAAACTATGCGATTCAGTAAAATCGGCCGTTTGCGATTCCTAAATATCTTTTTACTATGCATCAATCATTTTTGGAAAACCCGCTATTTTTAGCGATTTCCAAAAATGCGATTGCTTCTAAGGAATCGCAAATTTGCGATTCCTTAAAAGCAATGCATGATTGTTTTTAAAATTGCGAATTCACAAATCTGGGGTGCAAATTACCACGAGGTTGAACCACGTGGTAATTTGCGAAAATGTGTTAAAATGCTCTAATTTGCATTTCAAAACACTGTCATGTTACAGACACACATGTCCTTAGGACATGTGTGTTCGAAACATGCACTTCAAAATACATTTCAGGGGTGCAGGGGGGGTACAAAGGACCCCCCCTGCACCCATGGAATGCATCAACATTTTGCGAATTCTAATTTGCGAATTCGCAATTCCCATTGATTCCTATGGGCCTTTTGGCCCATAGGAATCAATGGGAATTGCAAAATCGCAAATTGGAATTCGCATAATATTTGCGATTCGGTAAAAATTGCGATTTTTACCGAATCGCAAATTTTATGCACTTTCAATCATGCATCCCGTTTTGCGATTCCTTATTTGCGATTCGGTAAAAATCGCAAATTAGGAATCGCAAAACCGGACTTTGATGCATGTGGCTGAAAGAGATTTAACCAAAGGGCAATGAAAAAACATATGGAGAAAATCACTATTATCACAGGGGCATGCCCAACACTGTTTCGTATCGCATAATTTGAAGTTATGTAGATCAGAAGGGGTAAAAAAAAGCCTATTGTAAAAAAAAAAAAAGTCTGTGTGGTGCTGGCTGAATGGTAAACTGTGTGTATTTTGGACCAAGCAGTGTCCCATGCTTGTAGAGAGAATTCTTGAGTGAGATCAGCTTCCCACAGAAGCTCAAGTTTGGCTTTGGGCCGTTCAGTGGTGGGATGAGAGAGCAATTTATAAATGGCAGATGCTCTGGAGGGAGTAGTAAAGTCTGGTGGAACCATGGGAAGAGATGTGGCAGTGGGAGGGAGAGTATCCTGAAGGATAAGGGAAGGAAGGATAGGAGTGAGTGAGAGAAAATTAGGTAAATGTGTGTTTGAGAGGTCGAAGGAATTACGTAAATCTTGGAGAATTCTTGAAGAGTTGTTTACAAGCAAATAGCCATAAGTGATTGTACCATTATCAATCCATTCTTTCCAGAAAAGTGCTCTATTATTGATCTTAAGGAATTTATTGTACCAGATCGGAGTCAGCAAATGAATATTGGTGGGCAATAAGAAAGAGCAAAAAAGTGAAAGCACTAATGCTTTAGAGTGTTTGAATAGCGGAGTAATGAATTTCTTTGGAGGTTGAGATAAACTAGTAGCAGTAAGGAACGAGAAGGGAGCGAGTTGTGCGACTTCTATAGAGCTCCAGGCTGTTAAAGGGGGAGGTGTTGAATCTGTAAGAAAAGGCCAGATTTGTTTTGGTGTAAAGGCCAAGTGAAAACGAGAATTATTGGGAAAGTTAACCCCACCCAAATTCTTGGGTTGTTGGAGGCGAGAGAGAGAAACCCTAGCTTTGCGATTGTTCCATAAAAATTTTGTTAGGAGGCGGTTTTGAAAAAGTAATGTGGAAGGGAAATAGGAAGCATAGAAAGATAAAAATTAACAATAGGAAGTAGCATCATTTTAACAGTTGCTAATCTACCCCACCAGGATAGAAACATGTGGGACCAACTCCAGATAAGTGAAAAGATTTCTTTAATTATGTCCTTATGATTAATTTTAATTGTTTCTCTAATGGTATTAGCATACATTTGATATGTCTGGGATTCCATTCGAAACCAGACCCCTCAAACATATGGGAAAGACAGAATTTATTAAGGGGAAGAACTTCAGATTTATCTATATACAACTTATATCCAGCAACCAAAGAATAATCCTGAAGTAAAGAAAAAAGTGCAGGTAAGGAAGTAGATGGATTGGAAATGTAAAGTAAAATGTCATCTGCATAGGCAGGGAACTTTATTTCAACTTTCTGATATACAAATCCGGAATATGAGGGTGAGCGTCGTATTTTTTCCAAGAAAGGTTCTAGTGCAAGAATAAAAAGGAGGGGGAAAGGGGACAACCTTGCCTGGTCCCTCTGTGAAGGGAAAAGTATCGCGATTGCGCTCCATTGACCCAATTAGAAGTCATAGGAGCAGAGTACAATAGCTGAATGTACTTAATAATGGGCAGACGAATCCATGCCATCTGAGCGCTCCGAACATAAAATCCCAATTGACCCTATCAAAAGCTTTCTCAGCATCCAATTTGATGGCTGCAACGGGGGAATCTATGTTAGCAGCAAGATGTATAATATTAAGAAGAGTTCTTGAATTATCTGTAATAGACCTACCGTTGACGAAACCGGATTGATATATGTTATTAAATCTGGGATTACTTTGTTAATACGGGTAGCTTGAATGTTTGCATATATTTTACAATCTGTGTTTATGAGAGAAAATGGGACGATAGTTTTTGCAAAGGGAAGGGTCCTTATCTTTTAGGAAGTAGGCAAAGCATTGCCTGTGTAAAGGAGCCTCTATATTCGCCAGTGGCAAGGAAATGATTAATTAAGGTGGAGTGGAGAGTGTGGCTCACTGGTTAGAAGCGGCAGACCCTGAAGCAGAGGTCGGCCAGGGACCAGAGTTCAATTCCCGACACGGCAGGGTCTTGGGTCAATGTCCGCGGACTCGATAATTCTCTCCTAGGTGCCTTCGCTAACCATGGGTCCCACTCTGCAACTCTGGGCAATAGCTTGCTTAATCTCCACCACGCCCCTAGCAGCACCGGGGGATGCCTGGCTACAACTTGGGGGTGCCCTCTCAAAGG